>NC_139147.1:65821136-68221136 GCF_964270905.1 Leucopleurus acutus
TATTTTTGATGTATTTGTGGGGAGGAAGTTGATCTCTGTGTCTTACTCTACCATCTTGAAGGTCTAACGCATTGGCTTTCATTGATGGACTGTGAACTGCGGGGGACTCCCTTGATTGTCTTGTTGCTGGGTTGTGTATAATGAGGTTGTAAAAAATTGGTTGTGTGGGTGATGCTGAAGAAGGTAAACATGTGCAGACAGATATCCGTTTTGAGAGGGAGGGTTGGGATCACCAGCTCTCTGTATGTTCCCATTTTCTGAAAGAGAGTTTTTATGATCGTGGAAGAATGGGTGTGTATGTAAACAATTTTCTTGGTAAATTAACTAAGTTACCCAGGAAAGTTAAAAAGAAAAGTGAGAGTGTAGTAACCGTGTTCATTAATATTTTTAAAATGTGGCTCCAGGGACATCCCATGTATTTATAGCCTGTTGGAGTATAAAATTCAATAAAATTACAGTAAGTAGCATGGAGGGAGTTTCCATTTGTCTTGAACTGAAACCTTCGTTGTGTTCTTTTTGCCCTGTTCAGGCTACAGTTATCTGATCTGTGATCACATGAGGGCTGTGCACATCTACATCAGTGCCCTGGAGAATTCCTGTCCATTGATGGCCTTTCCTTGTACCAGCTACAAGGTCTTCCTTGCTGGACACTGTCTGGATTGTTTCAACCCTTTTCTGCTTTCCTGTCCAAGGATCGGTAAACGCTACCCCTTTGGCTTCCTTTGACAGTTTGGGGAAAGTTCAAATCTTGTCACCTCTTTAAGTCCTGATCTCCTATGGTCAAGAGGTCTACCCAAGCAGGGTAAAGAAAACTTAAGCAATGAGTCGTTCAGCCTGTCCTCACCTGGAAGGTGGTGTTTAGCTCTCTGCGTCCCACCCCTCACCCTCTATACCGCTGCCTGATGCCATACTGGCTCTGCACACAACCCTCACACACACACACAGGCACTGGCAGGTAAGTCCAGCCTCAGGATGCTCTCCAGAAGCACTGGTATAGTCCAGATTGTCTGTACCCACTCTCAGACCCGATGCTCACCATAGGTCTTCCTCGCTAGGCCAGCCATTCTCCAATTCCTGATAGGCTGTAAATCCCCAAGGCTGGCACACTGTGCCCACCTTAGAGGTGTGAGACCACATGCCGGCTGGAGGGGTTCCTAACTGCCGAGTGGCCTGGGCACACTCGTAGATGATCCAGGCCAGTCTGGAGAGAAGGGCTCAGGAGGGCTGAGGCTCCAGCCTCAACTCACCCTGTGCAGATCATGGCTGTGAAAATCCTGGGGTCATCCAGTGCGGAGGGTTCCAGGAAAACGCCTGGGTAGTGTAAATGGGTCTTCCCCCTCCCTCACTCTCCCACTTCCCACTCCTGGCTGCCACTCAGAACCGCAGCAGCCTGCCATTGCTTATAGAAATGAAATTAATATCAGCTTGACAAAATGTTAAAGCAGGGGTGGTTTCCCATAATAAAGCGAATCAATATTACTTCCTACTCATCGGGCATATGTCACTGTTTCCCACAGATGTGATGGACCAGACAGTTTAACAACCACTTCACACTGCCCCGCCTCATCTCTCGCTAGCCTTTCCCTTTTTTCCAAACACCACAGGGATGCTAACTACTTATACCGCCAAGAGTATTTCATGTTTCCTCACCCTGTGTCCCTTTGCCCAGACTGTACTTTCTGCCTGGAATGCCCTTCTCTGACTTGTCAACCACTATTCTTCAGCTCAAGCACCTCCCTGTGCTCCAGTGCACAGGACACAAATGCCACTAAAACCACTGTCATATAGTTTGTTTTGCAAGTTGAAGACATCATTTCAAATTTCTTATAAATACTCCCTGGGAATGGGCCAGACAATCTGCAGAATGTATTTGTTGTCTACCTGTATGTTTATTCCCATCTGGATGGGGTCGCTTGTATCCCAGGACTCACCGCAGGGCACGGCGCATCATGAGTATACAGTGGAGTTGTCTGTGGAATAAATGGGTGCATGAATTAATCGATACATGGCTGGGTGCCGTGGAGCCCTGAAATGGCCTCCTCAGGGCTCTGCTGTCTTTGCTTCTCTATCTCTAGGACTGGTGGAACAAGGTGGTGTTAAGATAGAGCCACTTCCCAAGGAAGTGAAAGTCTACCTCCTGACCACTTCCACGGCTCCATATTGCGGTGAGTGCGGGCAAATGAGCTGCTCAGCTCTGCCAGTGTGCTGTCCAGCTGAGTCCAGGGCTCTGTCTTGGGCTGTGTCCAGCCCAGCATGGTAGCTGAAGTGGGAGGTGAAGACCTGGGGCAAAAATGTCATGGGAAGGGAAAGGTGGGGGACAGCAGCTACTGGTCTTAGATAGAACCAAAACTTTTCAGAGCTAGCCCAAACCACTGCTCTGTGGATGAAAACTTGGCGGCATCTTACCTTACTGTCGGTACACTGGTCCTCATTCCTCCCCGCCCCACCATGGAAACCTGCCTTCCATTGTAGGTTCTCTCTGGAGTGGTATTTGGGAGTACCTTTTGGATTTCTCCTTCCTGCATGCATTTCCCCCTCCTTATTGCCCATCCTATGTGTCTCCCACTCTGGCAGCCCTCCTAGGTCGGGGTCCATGAGGAATACTGAACCTTCATATACATATTCCAGCTGTTTACTATGGCTCCTAACCACTGCATTTCATTGAAGCTAAGATGCCAGCGATTGTGAGAGATGTTTAATGTGAGAGAAATGGGCGTCTTAGAATCTATGACATTACAGGCTGAACCATCCTCCTTCCCTATGCTATTCGCATCTTAACTAGGTTGACTATACTTCCTGATTTTGTTATCCTGTTATCCTGGTTCATTGTGTGTTCAGAATAGAAGTATGCTGGTTTGGAGGGGACATTATATGATCACCCTAATTCTAAATGATTTTCTGATCAGCTGGTGTCTGGTTGGTTGGTGGAGGGGTCTTTGTGGCTATACCTTCCTGGTACTAGAGGGCCTGGTGAAGTGTGAGACAGAGCTCGAAGCTCAGGCTCTGTGGTCACCCAGACCTGGATCTGAATCTCGGCTTCTCCATTTACCAGCTGTGTCATCAGGAACAAGTTTTTTTTAACCTTTCTGAACCTCTATAGACTTACGTGGAAAATGGGAAAAATAACAGTACCTATTTCAAAGAATCAATTGTGAGGATAAAATAAAATACATAGTACACAATCACCAGCACAGTGACTGGAACTCAGTAAGTAATAACTCCCTTCCCTCTGTCAATGGGAGAATTTGGGAGATGAGGTGGGGGTGTTTCTAACTTCATGCCAGAGAGAATACGTGGCTACTTCTTAGGAATAAAGTGGGTTACAAGAGTCACCTGTGGGCTTTCCACATGTATCAGCTCATCTGAGAACCCAACCCCGAGCGGTGATGTGCCCAAGGCTACGTGGGTGGGTGAAGAGGTCAGCATTCAACTCCAGGTCTTCTGACTCCAAAACCTTTACCTTTTCCAGGTCATCATCTGCCTCCATACTTGTGTCTCTGCCCTCTCTTCCAAGAACCTGCTCTTTTCAGCTGTATTTCTCAGTTAGGTCAGCCTGAGGGAGGACTTTGTCCGGGTCGGAGGCAGGGCTGCTGGAACCAGACACCCCGTTTCTACTTCCAGCTCCAGGGCAGCTTCGCGACAGCTCCTCTCTGTCCGCACAGCCAGGGAGCCTGAGGAACACTTGGAAGTTAAAGGCATTTTTAGGTCCCTGCTAAGGGTGATTCACCAGGCCATACATTTTCTGACTATTTCATTTTTGTTGTGAGACTCCCTCCCCATTCCCCCAGAAGTATGGCTGTGTCTGTTCAAAAACCTCAGCGGACCTGCCTCTTCTGAGCCTTCCATTCTGAGCATCAGAGCTGGACCCATCCTCTCCTGGGGGTGGGAGGTACGGGGCACCCACCGGGTCCCACCTGGCAGCTCCCGCTCTCACCCACTCCCAAGCCATCATGGCACTGAGCTCCCATCGCCCAGCACTCCTGGCCTGCAGTCACCCTTGGACTCTGCCAGGCAGGCACCAGAATGGACAGAGAATCTTCTCCCCAAAATCATTTTTCTCACAATATTACTTTTCTCTTGTAGAGCAATGTTTCACCCGAAATGTTTTCTCCCCATCACCTCATTTAATCCTCATCATGTTCTGTGAGGTGATGTTGGGGGTTATTGATTATAGATGAAGGAACTGAGGCACAGAGAGGTTCAGTGACTTAGGCAAGGCGATACAACTAGTAAGCAGCAGGCCTGGCCTTGGACCCAGTTCCCCTGGCAAACCATCCAGGGCTCATGTGCTGTTTCCCATGTCATGTCCCCAAGCAGGTCGGATTTCACTACCAGCCCCCACCCACCCAACGTTAGCAGACCTGGCCCTCCTAGGGCTTTCAGGGTAATCAGAGAAGAGAGAAGCAGAACCTCAGGAAACTTTCTTAATCAGTGATACATGCTGATAAAGGAAGAAGCGATATAATATATCAAACTCAGCCCAGAGAATTAAATTCCTAAAGCTATGTAAGTTAGCCGTTTTTCCACATTGCAAATATCCACTCCAGTTCAGCCCTTGCCCATCAACATAACAATCTGTATCCATAATAAACAACTGAGAAAGAGAGACAGAAGGGACGTGGCATCTGACGTTTCGCTCTGTGGAGCGGGGAGCACGTAGCGCTCTCTTGTCTTCTTGTGGGTTCTTGGCAGTGAGTCCTGTTACTAACCCCATGAGCCCCGATGGACCACATCACTCCTCCAACTTAGAGCTGACTCTCCTTAAATTCACTTAGTCCCTCCTCCCAATGTTCACCCATAAAACATGACAAACGAAAAAGTACAGGTAGGGCAGAGCTCTAGCTATGTCCCAACCACCAAAGGAGTCTGTGAAAATGTTCGGAGACCGAAGTCACTGCATGGTGCCACCAGATGGGCTTACCCCTTAGTGAGGAAAGGATGGGGTGCTGGGGAAGCTGTAACCCTTCTTAACCTCTCTTGCCAAAGGGGCAGCAGGTCTGGGGATATCACCGTGAACCAGGCTGCTCAGCCAGTCTGTGTCGACAATACCGGCTTTGAGAGCCTCAGTGTCTGTGCTGCCCAAGCAGGTGGAGATGCCACAGAGGCACCCAGCCACCACAGGGAGGGCAGTAGTCATCTCCTGCACACATGGTGGTTCCCTGACACAGGGGGTATGCTAAGGGGGGGAGGGGGGTTGCTCTATTTTATGAGTTAATTATTTAGTATAAGATAGACCTTTTTTGGTTCTTTCAAAATCACACCATCAGGATAATGTCATTCGTTGGTAACAAAGAGTGACACAGTGCCAAAGAGTGGCACATTCTAGGATTACAAGTAATAATAAAAACTATCATGTATTGAATGATTCCTAGGCACAGGCACTGTCTAAGGACTTTATATGCATTAACTCATTTAATTCTCATTCAGACCTGTGGGGTATGTAATTTATTATCCCAATTTACACTAGAGGAAGCTGAGAACCTACGACAACAGGTAATCTGCTCCAGGTCACACAGCTGCTAAGAGCGAGAGCGAGATTTCCTGACTGGCCTGCTGCTCTCTGGGACATTTTGTGCATTGCACCCACTGACCTCTGGCCCAGTTATCTGCTCTGCTTTGGTTTCCTAGTGCATCACAGCCTTGTGGAGTTTTACTTGCTGAAGCTGAGAAACCAGGACACCTGCATCACGGTCACCTTCCTTAGCAGCAGTGTCACCTCCTCGGTCACAATCACCATGTACGTAAGTGTCCCACATGGCTGGCTTCTCTCCTTCCATTTACATACATGCACATACATGCCAGGACAGGCACTGTGTGATCACTGATGGGTGTGTGGAGCCAGCTGAGCTGGGGAGGGGGGGTGAGGGTGGCACCTGCCACAGATGGACCCACAGACACAGGCTGGGCAACTGTTCCAGGTTCAGGATCAGTACTGGGTCCAAGTATAGTGTATTCAGACAATAGCAGACAAGCAGGCAGAGAGCAGTAATGGAACGTCCCAACAGGTGGGGAGAGTTTGGGGATTGGGTCCCTGTTAGGAAACAGGAATCCAGGCAGGGGGCATTAGGGATGTCAGCAAGTAGGAAGGCCTCAGCCATTGGCCCAGGGAGGGCTGGCCAGAGCCTGGGAAGCACCTACTCCTGGGCGGAGGGATGGGAGGAGAGGGGAGCAGTACTAGATGGGTTTCTAGAACAGACTCTCAGGCAGAGGGTCAGTTAGCAAATGAGTGCAAGGTGAGGGCCAGCAGGGTTGATGCTGAGTGGTGCCAGTCCCTGGAACTGGGGCTGATTTCCTTTCTTTGTTGGGTCACACTTGGGCCTCGCAGCTGGTGAGACCAGGCTTGAGGTAAGCAGGCAGAGAGCCTCAACTGCAGGGAGCTGCAAGCCTGGCAGGGGACAGGAACTCAGCAGCAGTGGTACATGTTTCTTTAAAAAGTCATTGGGGGCTTCCCTGGTGGCGCAGTGGTTGAGAGTCCGCCTGCCGATGCAGGGGGCGAGGGTTCCTGCCCCGGTCCGGGAAGATCCCACATGCCGCGGAGCGGCTAGGCCCGTGAGCCATGGCCGCTGAGCCTGCGCATCCGGAGCCTGTGCTCCGCAAAGGGAGAGGCCACAGCAGTTAAGAGGCCCATGTACTGCAAACAAACAAAAAAAAGTCATTGGTTAGTTACTCACAAGCCAGCAGGAGACAGACTAATCAGATAAATCACTGTCTCAGTCAGGGCTCAGCCTGGAAACCGGAGCCCAAGCCAGGCAGTCCCATAGAAGGAAATTAACACAAAGAGCTAATTACAAAAGTGTGGGGAGAACTGAAAACCCAAAAGGATGGGGAGGCAATGCAGAGATCAGCAAAAGGAGTCACTCCACCCCAGAGCTCGAGGGACAAAGCCAGGTGGTGTTGGTAGAACAAGGAATGGGATGGGGGGTGCAGGGTGGGAATGATTGGCAGGAGTTGGAAGCAGGGAGGAAATGCAGCTCCTCCAAATCACTGCCTGAAGCAGCGTCCCGCCTGTGCCGGGGAGCCTGAGAAGTGTGGTTTGCAGGGGGATGGATGGAGCACAAACAGGGACGTGACCAGTGCCCATACACAGAAATGCACAATTGTCAGCAGTGGCAGGGGCTACGAGAGCAAATAAGATAGAGCCTGACCAAGTGTGAGGAAACAATGTTTGAGTTGAGATCTGAAGGATTTGGAGGATCCTTCCCCCCAGACCAGGGGTTAGTGAGATATGACATGGGGAGCAGACAGCAGTGGGACCAGGCATGGGGAGAGGAGGCTGGAGGGGCAAGTCAGGGTCAGACCATGCCACGCCTGGAAGGACAGGGTAGGAATTTTGGGTTTTATCCTGAGAGCAGTTTGGAGAGCTGCTGGGAATTTTAAACAAGAGAGTGATGGGATCAGATGTGGGTTTGGAAACATTTCTCAGGCTGCAGTGATGGCTATTAACTGTGCTGTCAGGAAAAGGCAAGTTTCTGCTGGGAGGAGCTCACGTCTGGGCTCCCAGACACTCTCCCACCAGGCAGTGTTCCAACTCACCCAAGCCGCACAGCACAGGACAGCAGGCAGTCAGGACACCCACACAGATCTTGGGGTGCCCACGTGAGCCTTGCAGATTATAGCTGAGTAATTTTCATTAGATCAGTTCAAGGTCACGTTACTTCTGCAAGGGTGTTTTTATCACCTTTCCAGCCCACTGGTAGATGAGCCGACACTGGCAGGAATCATGACAATGACACACAACTCTGGCTGCTTGTTAGAACCACCTGGAGAGCTTTAAAGAATACTGACAGCAAGCCCCACTCCAGACCAGTAGCAGTAGAATCTCCAGGTATGGCTTCAACCACTGCACTGTTAGAAGCTCCCTGAGTGATCGGAAAGGACATCCACGGATTCCTTCTTTTTTCTCCCCAAAGAGATTTGCATTACTGTTTTGAAGAAGGCTATCAGAACATGACTATCTTCAATTCCTTGGTTCTTGTTTCCTCTTGCAGAACAGAAATTTAAAAGAAGGGAGGGGGTTTATGTGTGGTCTTTCCCCTACTTTCTATAACTTTGTGAAACCCCAAGATTTCCTTCCAATTAGAAAATTTACCCGGGCCAAGTCCCCAGGCCACTCACTCACAGTGTCCTTTGTAGCCCTTCTAGTTTGCAAGCTCTCCATCCAAGCAGACTCTTAAAGTGAATAATCTTCTTATTTTTTCCTCTGAAATACTTCAAAACACTTTTGAAATCTAAAAAAAAAAAAGAAAACGGGACAGCTTTTAAACAAAGTTTTACCGAATCTTCCTCAAAAGGACAAAACAAACTATATGACTAATCCTGGGTTAGGAAGTACACAAAGAAGACATTTCATCAGCATGAAGAGGCCAGAAAGGAAAGGGAAACCATGCTCACTTTAGACAACACCCAGTGCCGCCACGGAGGGGAAAGCAGCGCCTTCCGGGCTCTCCCTCTTTCTCACAGTCCCTCTTTCTGAGCCCAGAGGGGAGTGGAACAGGCCAGAGCAGGGCACAGGGGGGCGGGGGATGGGGGGCTGGCTGGGGCTTAGACCTAGGGCTGTGTGAGTCCAAAGCCACAGCTGGGAGGAGACCACACCTGGACTCCACCGCAGCTCTGTCTGGCTTCAAGGCCCGTTGTTTGTTTGTTCATTTGTTTCCATCTACACTTTCATACTCAGTCTAAAATAGAGTAGTCCTCACACAAACTTCTTGGAACTGAACATCCTAGAAGAGGCCTCTACTTCCAGGTAGATGGACCTGAGACTGAAGATATTCACTAATCAGAATTCAGATCTTCACTAACCTGAATTCAGTTCTTCACTAACTAGGACCCTTTCCCAGATGTGAAAATCCAAGGGCTACTATTTCACTGCAGGGTCCACTTATTCACTTTCAAAAAGCAACACCTATTTTCTGCATCACATTCAAAGCTGTGAGGGTGTGGGCCGAGGGGCTGGTGAGGGTGATGCAGAGGACCGTGGAGCCCACCTTCCAGGAACTAACTGACCGGGCTACCCGCAGAGCCCCTAGGAGCCAAGGGGAGGCAAAGGCCAAACGTGTGCGGCAGTAAGTTACTTTGCCTTTCCCTTACAGACCTAGACAGCAACGCCACGGGAAAGGAATCATAGCTCACCCCAGCCCTCAGTGCCAGATAAACCAGGTGAAACTCAAGTTTCAGCCTTCCAACCGAGTTTGGAAAAAAGACCGGACTATCGTTATCGGGATGTTCTGCACTGCTCCTTTGCCCGTCCATGACAAGTAAGCCCCGTATCCACCCCGCCCCAGACACACCCACAAGGATCAATCCTGACCTTAGATGTGACACTTGTTGAGGTGCAATCTCATCACGGGTATGAGCTTCCTTGATGCAGAGGTGACAGAAGACCCAGGGTTTTCCTGAACCTCCTGCAGGGCCATCTTGGGTTGGGATGCTAAGAAGACAAAGAGGTTGGACTTTAATTCCCCATCCCCACTTTAATATAAGAAACTCCATTTTATCTGAAATATATATATTAAATATGTATAGATAATTATAACATACAATATATATAAAATATATATTTTATATATACATATATGTTTTATTACCTGCTATACTTAGTTTCTCTGTAAGATATTATTGGAACAAACATTGCTTATTGCATATTTCCTCTTCTTTAGTCTCCACTGGTCACAGTCATGGGTGTGGATCCAGAATCCCTGTCCCCTTTACCCCACCTCTAGTAGGCATTTAGAGTATTAGCCTTACCACACCTGGCCCTCGGAGGACAGGAGTGGGCTCCTGGTAATCCAAGAGTAATCATCCCATAGACGATTGTAGAATTCTTTCACCTGACATCACGGAAACACAGGCGCACGCAACTCTGAGCCCTCTCTCCCGACCAATCAGGAACCTGCCCTGAGGACACACCCTCTTGTTGCTCTTCTCTTGCAGTAGAAGGACCGTCTGCTTACCTGAGCCAGTGAACTTACAAGCAAGTGAGACTGTTTCTCATGACCTGAAAATAACCTGTATATAGTTATACAAGGGCAGGATACATCTCCCTGGATTGGGGGTGGCGGTTCAACTTATTCTAAGCCATTACTACTAAGAAAGAACACAAAAGTCTTGGTTATTTTCCGCATAATTAGCTACCTTAGAGAGGAGAGAGAGCTCATTTTACAGAGCTTTATCTCCATTGTGAATTTAAAGAAGCTTACAGAGATACCATTTCAACTTTCCTATTCATACTTAACTGCAATTGCCCCATATCCTTGGACATCTGTACCTAGGATTCAACAGAAACATATACAGGAAAAAGGCTCTTTTTTTTTTTTCAAATAAAACTCCATGGAATATCTGAATCGTTTGTTTTATTGGTATGGAATTCTGTTATGTACAGAAAAGGTGATTTACAGTCTGTGGGATTGGAGAAAACAGTAGATGCTGAATTCTCTATATTAAAATAGCAATTGTGGGACTTTCCTGGTGGACCAGGGGTTAAGAATCTGCCTTCCAATGCAGGGGACGTGGGTTCGATCCCTCATTAGGGAACTAAGATCCCACATGCCGCAGGGCAACTAAGCCCCGCGCACCGCAACTAAGAGCCAAGGCAGCCAAACAAATAAATAAATGTTTTTTAAAAAACAGCAATTGGAAAGAAGTGCTTGGTATAAGAGAGGGGGTGGAGGGTGGGGAGGAAGATGGTACCACTCACCATCCCTTACCATTGCCTTCTCTGGGTAACTGGAAGGTTTGGGGGATCAGAGAGATCTTTTGGGAATACAGGTGGATTTTCTTTGGGTCAGTGTTTCCCAAACTTTGATCTTTATAAATAACCTTGTATCAAGCCACAGTCCAACAAGAAACAGATGGTGTGCCCAAATTGTGTAATTTGAGAATTTAATAAAAGAACTATTTATAAAGGTGTTCATAGGAAGTGAGGAAACCACAAGGGACAGTGCAGTTCCCTGGGACTGGGGCCAGTGGGAGCTACTACTGTCTTATGTCTGAAGAGGCCAGAGGAAGGAGCACCAGGGTCTGGAGACAGAGAGGTCTGCGGGACCTTTGGTCAAGGAACAGTCATCGGGCAGCAATCCTGCAGGGAGAGAACCAGGGGAAAAGATTCTCCACCCTCACTCTTCTTTTCCCCCCCCATTCTGCTGGTGCTCCCACTGAGTGATTGCAACTAGAAGCCAGAAGACAAGAGGCATGTTGATGTGGCCCTGGGGTATAGAGCAGGGCAGAAAAGGGTGAGAATGGCTGCGATGGCCGTGGGAACAGACAGAGAGACATGACACATACCTTCACTGCTTTCTCCATAGCTAGGTATTCCTGGATTCCTCTATACTTAATGATTTTGTTTAACTCTTAAAAACCATTTTAACCATTTTTAAGTGTATAATTCAGTAGTATTCACTACATTCACATTGTTGTGCAGCCATTACCACTATCCGTCTCCAGAACTTTTTCATCATCCCGAACTGAAACTCTGTCCCCATTAAACAATAACTCCCACTGCCCCTCCCCCCAGCCCCTGGTGACCACCATCCTAATTTCTGTCTCTATGAATTCTACTCTTCTAGAGCACCTGATACAACCATACAGTATTTACTTTCGTATCTGGCTTGTTTTACTTAACATAATGTTTTCAAGGTTCATCCATGTTGCAGCATGTGTCAGAATTCCCTTCCTTTTTAAAGATGAATAATGTTCCATTGTGTGTATAAACCACATTTTGCTTATTGATTCATCCATCAGTGGACACTTGGATTGCTTCCACCTTTTGGCTATCGTGAATAATGCTGCTATGCACATGGGGATACATACAATGCTTGAGACTTTTTTTTAAAAACCTAAGTAAACGGGCTTTGAAAGGAAACTGCTGACTTGCCGATTCACTCTCCACAGTAAAGTCTGGGTGAATGATGCCAGCAACAGGCTGCAACTGCTCCATCTGGTCCAAGTCACCTAGGTCACCAGGAGAGAGAGGGAGCCTTTGTCCGAAGGACAGGTGATGCATTGTGAAGGCTCACAGACACACTTTGTTTTCTGCACCGTCCATCCCAGTCAGTAGGAGAACAACATGTTTGGAGAAACTTCTTCAATATGCAGGATTGGAGTTCTTTCTTTTTTTCCAAAACCCAAACCCCTCTTTTTTTTGGGGGGGGGGGGCGGTACGCGGGCCTCTCACTGCCGTGGCCTCTCCCGTTGCGGAGCACAGGCTCCGGATGCGCAGGCTCAGCGCCCATGGCTCACGGGCCCAGCCACTCCGCGGCATGTGGGATCTTCCCGGACCGGGGCACGAACCCGTGTCCCCTGCATCAGCAGGCGGACTCTCAACTACTGTGCCACCAGGGAAGTCCCCCTCTTTTGTTTTATCACTCCCTTTACTCCACCCAGGTTCCCAGCAAGAACCTCCCTAGAGACAGACCTACCCTGGGCTGTATGAGGCTGTACTTCCTGTTCTCTTACTTTAAGTCACTGTTAGACTCCCTCACATTTTATGTTGCTCCCCATCAGAAACTTCAGATCATTACCTTAAATGGAAAACCAGTGTTCCTTATCATAAATTAATCCTAAAAATAAATACAATGAGAGCATAACAATGTTTAAAATTCCAGCTACATACCGTGGCTTGCTGCAAGCTCTATGCCCCAGGCCTGTTTTTTCCTTATTAAAAACAAAAGATTAACAAGTATAAGGGAGATGTCAAAAACTTATCAACACCAAACAGAGACTTTCTTCTATATATGTAATCAGTGGACTGAAAGAAATTTAGAGCCGGACTAGCAATTTCACCGAGATTTGATGTTATTTAATGCTGGGTCTATGTGCTACCTTAAACCGTCTCGCCCACACTCTAGAAAACCTGGCTTTACGTAGGTGGAACGTGTGTGGGGTTAGGAAAAAGGGAGCGGTAACAGAACTTGCTTGATGGCAGGGCAAAGGCAGAGCATGGGTTTTCCCTCCACACCCTTGTCACTCCCAACCCCTGCTGAGAAGTTTCTTGAACAGAGACTACCACGCAAGTAATTCAAGAGTCAACCCCTGCCCTTACATGGCACTGCACACATGAATTCCAGAGGCTTCCTCTCTCTGGTCACTCTGCTCTGAGTTTGTTCAGTTTGTACTGCAGTCCCAGGACTGGGCTCCATATACCAGGCCTTCTCCCCCAGTGTACACCAGAGGCACACGTTCATTTGTTCTTTGTTGTAATCCTCCATTGCTTCACCCAAGAGTCGCTTTAGGGTTACCCACAATACTTCAGCTTTTAAAGGTCTGTATTCTTATTGATCCAGCTTGCTTGCTTTCTTGTAGAGTTGACTTTTTGAACCTGAATGAACTTTTCATGTAACCCAGTTCCTTTACATATTATTATTGTAGTTTCTCCAACCTGTCGGGAATTTTTCACATCCTAATCTTATCCTTAAGAATACTTAGCTCTCCCTCCAAGCTTTATGTCATTTATATCTATATCTATATGCAGATATATGACATTTTTTGTAGACTCCTTTTTCATAACTATAGCTAATAACTTGAAAGGAGAAGGTCAAGGGTAGACACCTACCTCTAGAAGCATCTTTAAGATTAGTCAATACTCTGAACCTTCACGTATATTTCTAACTCATGTTTATCTTGGCTACTTACATATTATGAGAAAAATTCCAATTGTTTATATTTACAACAATCCCCTGATTAAAATATGATTAATTTAACTTTAGCATGACTTAATTCCCAGAAATGCAGGCTCCTAATAATTGCTACTTTATTTCCTAAATACATGCAAGCAAACTTTTTAGTGATTTGTTCCTGGACTTTGCTGGGAATCAACATCAAACTTCCTGATCTCTGATTTTAAGGGTCTCTGCTTTCTGATTACTGGAGCAAATATATTCATCCACCGTCTTCTACGTCTTCTCTTTG
Organism: Leucopleurus acutus; assembly: GCF_964270905.1. Lineage (NCBI taxonomy): Eukaryota > Metazoa > Chordata > Mammalia > Artiodactyla > Delphinidae > Leucopleurus > Leucopleurus acutus. The sequence continues at coordinate 65,835,039 of NC_139147.1, forward strand.
GGATTATCTAGTGATGACTGAATAAAGACCCCAGTTACCCCACAAGGTCTTCCTAAAACAACATTATAATTCAGGGTCTGAGTACCAGGATTGATTTAAAGCAGTTGAGTGATTTCAATCTTGGTCTTCATGTTAATTTCCCTCCAAAATCCACCCCACCTTACTATATATATATATATATATATTTTAATTACAAAAGCAATACATGTGCATTTTAACAAGTCAGACTGTAGACACATAGTTTCCGTGGCCCCGAGGTAATAAATGTTAATAGCTAGGTGTATGTCCTACACATCTCTCCACATCAATACAAATATATACACACATGATTGTTGTTGTTTTTTGTTTTGTTTTTTTCTAAACAAAAATGAAATCATAGCACACACAGCATTCTGCAATTTTCCTTTGTTATTCACAATATATCATGAATACTCCTCCTGGGCTATACATAGACTTAATTTATTCCCTGGATGTATACATTCCACAGCATAGGCATGTCATAATTTAGCCAACCGTTTTCTTGGTGATGAATATTAAGGTTGTTCCTAGTTTTCTTCAACTACAAATGATGCTGCAATAAGTACTTTTGTACATCTATTCTCATACTGGTGGCTTCATTTCTATATGATAGATTTCTTTGGTGAGAATAGCTAGGTCAACAGATATATCAAAAGGTTAGCAGTGCTGGATTACTTTCCAAAAATGTCATACGAATTCACATACACTCTGACAGTGGTTGAAAGAAATAGTTTCCTTGCAATTACTTATTCAAAGAATTGCCTCCCTAAGATAAGTAGCCCAAATCACCAAATTTCTCCTGTGGAGTTACTATGTGCTGTTCAACACTTTCCAAGTTGGCCCACCAGTTACGCATCTGTGAAATTGGAATGATGGGCTCTCCTACAGAAGTATAGGGGCCTGAAATTTTACTACCTCTTTGAAATGACATTCATTCAGACAGAGTAGTCTTCAGAGCAGTGAAACTCCCTATGGGTGAACTATGATGAACTTTTTAAAATAAAGCCTTTTTTTAATGATTATAAAATTCAACTAATTCAAAAATGTTCAGTCAATACAGAATGCTATGTAAGAGAAAGTGAAAAGCTAAAACTTCCTGAGCATTTAGTATGTACCAGGTAGCATTCTAATCTCTTTATAGAAATTATCTTATGTAATCTTCCCAACAATTCTGTGCATTACTTCATTTTACATACAAGAAAACTGAGGGACAGGAAAATTAAACAACTTCCCCATGGTTAGACAACTAGCAATGAGTGAAATCAGGATTCACACCAAGCCATCTGACTCCATCATCTGGGCTCTAACCGCCACATTATAGTTAGACAAGTAAACTTGCTCAGGTTGGTTTCTTGTATTTAGATGTCTTAACCAACATATCTAAAGAGAGATCTCCTCAGTCTGTCCCCACTCAATCTAACTAAAGTTACCTGCCATTTCCTTCAATGTGCTTAAGCCAGGATCCCCTAACAAATACTGTGGACAATGCCATCTCCAAGCCTTTGCACCTGCTGCCCCCACTACCTCCATTCAGATTCTGCCAGTCATACTGGGTCCACTTCCAGTTCTACCTCCCCCGGGAAGCCTGCCACCCACACGTCATTGCAGTTGGTACCCGTGCAGCCTCGCAATGGCGGTTTATAGCTTATTCCATGTTGGTCAGGTTTCTATGATGGGATTGTAAGGTCCTTAAAGGCAAGGACTATATTTTCTCATTCTCTGTGTCTTCCACGTTGTAAGCATGCAATAAAAGCTCCTTGAATTGAATTAAAGACAAGACTCTAATTATGTAGACAAAGGCAACCAGAGAAGATCAGGCACAGAGAAGAGTGGCTTAACTCTAAAGGTCTTTTCGTAAGTTTCAGGAATGGCCTTCATTTATGCAACTTGTAAAATTTCACCTGCCGTTGTTATACTTTAACCTTTAATATCTCTACAGGAGGAAGCTCTGGTTGTACATGTAAAGGAAATTATATTGAAACATAAATCTTCCCAAATTGTTGCATTCTTATCCAGTCCTTGATCTCCTTGTTGAGTGGTCCTAAGTGACATTCTGAAAGTGACATACTGCATTCCCCAGCCTTAAACACACCTCTGACCTCACTCTTGAGCGCACCCAGGCCCAGGGGTGACCATCATAGCCCTGCCTCTTCCCCAGCAGAGGTGGCTCCTTCCCCTTAGAGGAGAGCTTTGAGGTGATAGGACTATTGCCATGCCTGAGTCCTTCCATGCCCCTTTGAAAGCCCTGAAATCCTCCCTGATCCTCAGTATTCACCCTCTCATTTATGAAACCATACTGTTTGATTTATGTGCCCATTCAGTGTCTTGACAGCAGCCCAAACTCAATCCATGCAAAATCAAATCAACATCTCCCCTAAAGTTGTTCCTCCTCTCCTTACTGTAATAGCCTCCACCATCATCTGCCAACCAGGCTTGAAGCCTGAGTCACCTTTGACTCAGAACATCACAGTGCTCAAAAAAAGAAAAAAAAGCTCATTTCCCTCCTTCCTCCTAATACTTGACTTACACTCAGACACTGTCACTTTCTTCAAAATTTGCCTGGTATGTGTCCCTTCCTGCCTATTCCCTCAGACATGTGGTAAGACCCTGGATCTGGTACCACCCTCGAACTAGTCTCTTTTCCTCCAGCTTCATTCTCCTCTAGTCCATTCTATTTACCTGTGCAGATAATTCCTTCTATAAACTCTTTAAACTTATCATTCTCCTGCTCCAAAATTTTCACTGATGTCCTTAGCTTACGGGCTTCATTAACTTCTTAACCTAGAATTCAGGAACTTTCGTTGTGGCTAAATCCTTATCTTTTTTCCTTTATTTCTTTCTTACTCTTTACCAGAAGAAACCCTTAGCCCCTGCTGGGTTGATCCACTATAATTATTATTATTGTGTTCTTTAAATAACCTTTTATATTAGTCATCAAGCCACAGAGTGTCAGAGGAGGAAACCAAGGCCCAGAAAGATTAGGGGAATTGCCCAAGGTTGTCAGCCAGTAGAGGAAAACATAACCCCTCTCCCATTTATATTGCACTTCCAAACCTGGGCTGCACTTCTATTGGCTTTTAATAACTCTAAATGACCTTCATTACACATAAATGTGAGCTTTAATAACGTTTTGAAGATAAACAAAGGACAGTGTTTATCTGGAAGTAAATTCCTGCTGCTGCCTTGAAGCTCTGGATCTCTAACATCAATCCAGGCCTAAGCCAGTACAGATTCTTATTTTAGACAGAGCTGGAGGGTGGAGAGGTGGAAAGAAATCTAGGTTTAGATCCTGGGAAGGTCAGCCCAATTTGTGGGCACCGCTCTTCATGGCACTGGGGTCAGACTGACTCAACTAAAAATGCCCCTTCTTTCTTGCAGTCACCAGGACTCTCAACTTTAAAACTCCCAGTGTTCACTCAGCCCTCCTGGTTTGGGCTTGAAACTGAATCCACTCCAACCTCAAGATCACTCCCTTTGACTCTCAACCTAACCTTCCATTCAGAAGTTACCCTCTGCTATATTCCTTATCTGGAGAATACAATGAAATGGGTAAAACTGGAGGCAAGTAATCACAAAAGCAGAATGTTCATTCATTCATTCAGCAAACCTTTACTATAAGCCAGTGATGTACAGTGTACCAGGCACCGTTCTGAGGGCAGTCTTCTTAACAATGCAACATACTGAATGCTTACTATGTGTCAGGCATGGTTTTAAGTATATACATATATATATATATATATATAGAGAGAGAGAGAGAGAGAGAGAGAGAGAGACAGAGACAGAGACAGAGACAGAGACAGAGAGAGACAGAGAACTCTTACAACAATCATATGAGATAGGTTCTTTTTTATTGCCATTTTACATATGAACAAGCTGAGGTGCAGAGCAGTTAAGTTACTGGACTGTGAATGACACAAGGCTAAGTGGCAGAGCTGAAATTCGAACCCAGGCAGTCCAGCTCCAGAGCTTCGTATTCTTAACATTATGTTGATAGGGCATCCTAACCCAATGTCTACTTGTGTCACCCCCATCTCCTTTTTAAAGAAAACTTAATTTAACAAACATTTACTGGCAATGACAAAGTGGCCATGTGCTACATGCTGAGAATGAAAATACAAAGAAGACAGAAAGGACTGTTCTCTTCAGAAGCTCACACATAAGTAAGCCATCATGTGCCAATGTTGGTGGTCTTATAATTTACTTTAAAATACTTCAGCTAGACAGTGTGATAAATGAGTTGTCTTTAGTCACCATTCTTGGAATGTTTGATCATTTATCCAAATCAGGAGTAATACTTCAGGGGCAGTCATCTGACATTTCATCAAAAGCTCACAGTCCAAAAAAAAAAAAAAAAAGCTCACAGTCCAGAGGCAGCTACTGTAATCGCTTCAATCCTCTTCACGTCCCCATGTCCCCCTCTCAACCCTCAGAATCCCTGGGAAGCTTCTACAACTACAGATTCTAAGCCTAGGGGCCCCAGAAATTCAATTTTAACTGGTTTGCTATAGGCCCAGTTTTATATTATTTTATATATTTATATAATATATATTTAGTTTTAAACTTTTTATTGTGGGACATTTCAAACACATACAAAATTAGAAATATAGCATAATGACTCTCCATGTACCCATTATCCAGCTTCAACAACTATCAACTCTTGTGGCTGTCTTGTTTTATGTATGGCATTGGTATTTTTTAAAAAACTTCCCAGTTTATTTTAATATGCAGCCAGGATTGAGAATCACTGCTCTAAATAAATAATTTCAATGGGATCGTTTCAAACAAAGAAGTGTGCATCAGACATAGTGGAAGCAGGGAGGGGGATGATGAACTCTGACCACGTAGGGAAAAGGGGTAGGGTTTCCATGACTCTTCTCTGGATCTCAGGGTCTCCAGGGCTAAACCATCCCTTGGCAGCTCTGATGTCTGCGAACCCGCCAGAGGTGCTTCTTTAGCTTGGCCCGAGGATCCCAGGCTGGAAGGTGGAATCACATGCCCACACACCCACAAAATGAAGGCCTTCTCAAATATATATATATTTAGTTGCATTAAAGTGGGGCTTACTAGGTTAAAGCAACACAGTATAAACGTGAGAGTTTTTTAAAAATATGCTTTTGTTTGTGACAAAGAAAACAGATGTTAAAATCATTTAGGAGTTATTGGAAGGGGGAAATGGACAGAAACAGAAGGGAAGCCGTGGATAATGAGGAATCGGGCTCTGTGACAGAGTGGGGCAGGGCGCAGCCCTTAGCACGCGGATGTTGCAGCACTCTGTTACCATGCAACCCGTTACCAGGCAACGGTTACCGGGAGACCACTAACGCCAGACGGTTAGAGCGGCAGTTGCAAGTCCCGCTCGACCACTGCTTGGCGCCGCAGTGGGCCCCTCCCGCAACGAGCAACTGTCAATGAGCCACCGTTAGTGGCCCCGCTCGGCCAACCGTCGGCCGAGTGGTGGTCCTCCAAAGGAGAGTGAGGTAAGAGGCGGATTCGGCCTTCTCCCCGGGGCCCTCCAGCTCACCCGGCCTTGGGCAGGTGAGCTGAGGGGCCCGGGGAACAGGCTGGGGGCTGTGTCCTGCAGGGCTCCAGAGCCCTCGCCACGGCCATCCGCTGGCCCGGCCCAGGCCTCAACGTGGCGGTGAACCTCTCCCCCATCCCCGCCTCTGTGACCTAATGACAGCCGCAGACTGCATGGGTTGCAGTCTGTGGGGCCTGGCCTCCTACCGCTGTTTGGGCAGCCTGAGGAGCCTGAGGACGGGTTGGGTCCTGGGCGCCCGGCGTCCTCAGTGATGGCTGGGCAGGGTCTGGGGACCTGGCCTTGAGGGCGCCATCAGCTGAGATCTGCCTCTTCGGCCGGGCCTGGGCACTGGTGGGAGGACCCAGCCTGGGTGCTGGATGAATGCTGCCAGGCAGGGTAGCTGGCCCCCGCAGGGACCCCGTCCTCTTAGCCAGGACCTGGACCTCGGAGGGTGAAGGTTGAGCCTTGGGACCTTGCCCTTTCTCGTCAGAACAGAGAATAACATTTGTTTTGGTGGAGGTTTACAGGAACATCGTGACCTGACCTCAAGGACAAAGGATCTGACACCAAGAAGTTTGCAACAACTAACCACGCCCCTCCCTCACCTTTCCTATAAAAGGGCTTTGCTGAAAGCTTTCAGAGAGTTCGGGGTATTTAACGCATGAGCCACGTGTTTCCTCGCAGGGCCTTGCCATAAAACTCTGTTCCAAACTCCTGATGTTTTGGTATTGTTTGGGCTCACTGTGCGTCGGGCACAAGGATTTGTCCTCAGTAACAACTGCAAGAAACAGGGAAAAGAGAAGAAACCAAATCGGAGAAAGGAGAAGATGAAAGCCTGTGTTTTCCTCTCAGACACTTCATGGGGGAGCAGGCATGAAGGCCAAGCTGTCCAGGGGCAGGAGATGGGGGGCACCAGGCCTGAGCCTGGAGACACCAGACAGAAAGGACCTCCTTCCTCAGTCACACATGAGTCAAAGAGTTCTGGCTTGAATAGTGGACAGAAGCCAAAGAAAACTGCAAAGCAGAACTAGACGTCTCTAAAATCCCACGTGTTAATCTGACCCAAGTTGAAATGGGTAGCAGCTGAGTTTAGCAAAGCTCTAACAGTTACCACCTAAACGCCAGACCTGTAGCCCCGTGTGAGCTGCCGGGACCACGGCCACAAGTCAGAGTCCACCCAGCCCTCTGGTGCCTCCAGAGGGAGTCTAGGGGGAGAGGAGGGCTGGGCAAGGTAGCCCCAGAGGATCTAGGGTCCTGTGGGGACTGGTGATACTGACAGAGCTGGAGGGAAATGGCGAGAGTGTAGGAAGGGAGGGGACGTTGGCACTAGTCTTGAGGGACGAATAGGGTTCAGGGTGGTGGGAGGGGCAGAGGGCAATTCCAGGCCATTGAGCAGTTGGCAATTGCAATCATGTGCTGTGCAGAGGAGGACTCCTGGGAAGCCTCACGTCAGATAAGTGAACCAAAAGTGAAATAAAATCCCATGACCTCCAGGGAATTTCTGAGTAGGAGTCAGTGTATAAATTCAATGACGATTAGAAGTGAAACTGCTGAGGGCATTGCTCACACTTCTTCAGTCATCAGGGTTTGCGGAGGCGTCTACAGGAAACCAGGGTGTCCAGAACATACAGGGAAGAAGGCACAGAGCCTCTAAGGTGGACTCTACTCCCCGCCCAGGCAGTTCTCCTAGGGTCCCGCACAGGCGCCTGCCTCTCTCTTCCCTTCGCCATCACACGCTCTGGCCTCTGGTAGGGGCGGGGCAGGTGCGCGGCTCTTAGCCTGAGACTGTTATCGCGAGACATTAGCGCAGTAGTTAGAGGTCAGGTTCCGCCAGCCGTCAGCCTCGCCCGGCTCTCCCAGCAGAGAGTGCGGTGAGAGGCGGATCCCGGCCTTCTCCCTGGGGCCCTCCAGGGCCCTTGGCCTAGGGGCCGGTGGGTGAGCTGGGGAGCCCGGGGACAGGCTGAGGGCTGTGTCCCGCAGAGCTCCGGAGCCCTCGCCACGGCCGACCACTGGCCGGGCCCAGGACCCAGCTCTGCGACCTGATAGCGGTGACAGTCTCCATGGGTCGCAGTCCATGGAGGCCTCAGCAACTGGAGTATATGGACACTGCCATTAAGGTAACAGCTTCAACCAGCTTCAGTCTTTCCGTTCAAGTGTCAAAAATTGATACGCTGAGACCGGTTGTCTACCCCTAGGAGGCGGCCAGAGGTCAGGGTTAGGCTGCAAGGACGTCACCCGTCGTTTCTTCAGGTCCGTCTCTGTGGTGGGCTGTTCTCAAAGAAGGGCGACGGTGAGCTGTGAATTCGCCTGATTGGTATTCGCCACAACATGTACTCATCACAAATGATCCTACACAAATGATTCTCTCCAGTGTAAATGAAAAGCGTGAGGGCCGGCTGGGTCCTGGGCGCCCGGCGTCCTCAGTGATGGCTGGGCAGGGTCTGGGGACCTGGCCCTGAGGGTGCCACCAGCTGAGATCTGCCTCTTCGGCCGGGCCTGGGCACTGGTGGGAGGACCCAGCCTGGTGCTGGATGAATGCTCCCGGGCAGGGTAGCCGGCCCCCGCAAGGACCCCGTCCTCTTAGCCAGGACCTGGACCTCGGAGGGTGAAGGTTGAGCCTTGGGACCTTGCGCTTTCTCGTCAGAACAGAGAATAACATTTGTTTTGGTGGAGGTTTACAGGAACATCGTGACCTGACCGTGACCTAACCTCAAGGACAAAGGATCTGACACCAAGAAGTTTGCAACAACTAACCACGCCCCTCCCTCACCTTTCCTGTAAAAGGGCTTTGCTGAAAGCCTTCGTGGAGTTCTGGGTTTTTAAGGCATGAGTCACCCATCTCCTTGCATGGACCTGCAATAAACTTTTCTCTGCTCCAAACTACGACATTTTGGTATTGTTTGTCCTCACTGTGTGTCGGGCACACGGACTTGCATTCGATAACAGTATCTCACAACCCACTGACCATTTCAACAGCCTTGATTATTCTCCTGGCTTTGTTCTGTCTACTCAAGTCCCTCAGAACTTGAATATTTGGGAAACAGCTATGCTCTGCCAGGTGCTGTGGTGTGCACTGAACACAGTCTCCCTCCGTGCTGCTTTGAGAGCACCATTTCCCGGCTCACGTCCCACTGCGTTGTCACTGGAGCTCAGATTCCACAGCTGGCACTGAGAGCTGTTGCTTCTCTTCTGCAAGCATGCCTTACTTGTACCTCCAGCCCACAGGCTCACGTGCATCTTTTACCTGGATTTTTTTCTGCTTTGCCTACCTTTCTCTGTATTTTAAGGCACAGCTCAAAGTCAGCTTCTTCACGAACACCTCCTGATCCCAGAAATGGGAAGTGACACCTGCTGAACTTCTGTAGCTCTTGTAGTGGTTTCAACTACTCATGTAAGTCTTTCCACAATGGACTGGAGTAGTGCTTATTTGTATATGTATCAGGGATCCAGCTTCACCTTAAAGTGGTTATGAGCCACAAGAAGCCTGTTAACCTTCAGAGGAGTCAGGCCCAGGGAGCTTGACTTAATAAGGCCTTGGTGGAGATGTGGGAGAGTGCCTATAACTCATGTATCTTCTTTTCTAGATCTGGAGCTCCTTCAGGGCAGAGACCATGATTGATTCACCCAGCAAAGCATGTGGTGTCCAGAATAGTGTTTGACAGCAGTGGATATTTAGTAAGTCTTCATGAGATAAAAGAATATTTATTGTCCTCTCCTTAGAGCAAATCTGACTATATGTCAAGCTTTATTCCAGAATACATGAAGTTGTAACCCAAAGATCCCTCTAGTATGGGATTTTGTAAGAGGTTCACAAATCCATATAATGTCATTTATTTGTTTGTTTATTTATTTGTCATGTATTTATTTATTTATTTATTTTTGTGGCAGTCCTTGCTGATAGTTTTATTTTTTAAAGAAAGGAATACATATCACTTTCCAAAGTTAGCTTAAATGCTATCCTGCCTGGGAGGAAGGATAATGGGCTAAATGACTTCTCAAGTTCATACTTTATTTCTTTTTTTAGGATTTCAATCCATAATTTTTATTTTTTAAAAATTTTTATCGGTGTATAGTTGATTTAAAATTTTGTGTTAGTTTCTGCTGTACAGCAAAGTGAATCAGTTATTATACATATACATATATCCACTCTTTTTTAGATTCTTTTCCCTTATAGGCCATTACAGAATGTTGAGTGAGTTCCCTGTGCTATACAGTAGGTCCTTGTTGCTTAACTGTTTTAAATATTGTAGTATATACATGTCAATCCCAAACTACCAATCTGTCCCTCCCCACTATTTCCCCTCTGGTAACCATAAGTTTGTTTTCTATATCTGTGACTCTATTTCTATTTTGTAAATAAGTTCATTTGTACCATATTTTTAGATTCCACGTAAAAGCGATAAGGTCTGATCCTTTTGAAAACAAACACACACACATTAAAAGCGTTTCACATCCTGAGGAACCTCTGTTATATACCACATGTGTGTAACAACAGCCCTGCCTGGGCAGTCCTCCAGCTTGGGGGGTGGCCCCGCACCCCAGGTAACATTTTTGAGTCTCAGTTTACAATGTACAAGGAGCTTTTTTGTTGTTTATTGCTTCATTCACTCCCTACAACAGCCCTCAAGGATTGACAAGAGAGCTGTTGGATTTGTCAAGACTGACAAAGGGCTTCTATTGTGAAATGTACATGGAAGAGACAGAATTCCAACAAGAAAGAAAATAAATACATAGTATAACTTTAGGGAAAAAAATGAGAAAAGAACAGAAGAGCAATATAGAACACACTGCAAAGTTCTACAAAGCACGTAATCGGAATCCTAAAAGGTGAGGAAAGAGAACATAGGGCTCTGAAGACAGGGCAAGAGGACAAGAGGCCAGATGGTGATGGTGAGGTGAGGTGGGTGTCTTAGCTGGGTTGGTGACATTGAGCTGAAAACTGAGTGACCAGAAGAAGTCAGCCGGAGAAGGTATGATTGAAAAGCACTGCAGAGAGAAAGAAAAACTGCAAAAGCCCTGATATAGATAGGAGCTGGGTGTGTATGAGGAGCACCCAAAAGTCTAGTGTGGCTGAAACATGATGAGTGAGAATAAGAGCAGAATGATGTATGGCTGGAGAGACAGGCAGGTGGGGTCTTGTTGGTCCTAAGTAGCTAAAAGAGTAGCATTCATCAGCATTCCGTTTACTCTCCCACATTGCCCAGTCCCTGTAATCAACAGAACACAGAGCTGATTATTAAGTAGGTCCATGTGACTAGTAGAAGGGATTCGTGTCACTTCTGTGAATGTCAAGCTGTCTCTTTCTTAAGGTAAAAAAGCCAGAAGGTCAAAGTAGGTTGAATCATTCATTGAGTTGCAACATGAAGACAGTTGCCCTGATGAGTCACAGCAGATTCTCAGTAGACTTTAAGAGCAATAAATCTGTGTGCCATTAAGTCATAAAAGCTGATTCTGACTATTATCACATGGTAAGAAATTTGGATTTTATTCTAAGTGGAATAAGAAGTCATTTGAAATTTTGAGCAAGAGAGTGAAGACATCATACACATTTTGAAATGACAACTTTGTGTAGAATAGATTATGGGGAGGAGGGACAGGAGAAATAAGGAGCCAGTTATAAATCTATTAAAGTTAATCTAGCTATGAAATAATGGTGGCTTGAAATTAGTGGTGGCAATGGACATGCTGAGTTGAATTGGGGATATATTTTGAAGATAGAACTAACAAGACTGATGGAAAGACTCTAAGGTTTTGGGCCTGGGCAACTGAGTGGAATGAGAATGAAGAGTTATAAAACTTTTTTGGTTTAAAGATCTCTTTCATAGGACAGGGGGAAAGAGAGAGAGAGAAACTTCCCAGCTCCTTTCACAAAGTCAGCATAACCTTGATATTAAAACCTGACAATGATATGACAAGGTACATAGATTCAAAACTACTAAACAAAATATTTACAAACCAAGTTCATAAATACATAAAGAGGAAAATACATCATAATAAGACTGGAATTGTTCCAGGGATACAAGTTTGTTTTAACATTCACATATCTATTAATGTAGTTCATTAACAGAATAAAGCAGAAAAATAAACTCAATTAGTGCAGAAAAATCATTTGAATCTGAATAAAAGAACTGACTTGTCCTAGAGCCCAAGCTCTTACTCAATATGCTACTACCTCCTAAACTATTTTTTTTCTTTTTTTTTTGCGGTACGCGGGCCTCACTGTCATGGCCCCTCCTGCGGCGGAGCACAGGCTCCAGACGCGCAGGCTTAGCGGCCATGGCTCACGGGCCCAGCCACTCCGCGGCATGCGGGATCCTCCTGGACCGGGGCACGAACCCGTGTCCCCCGCAACAGCAGGCGGACCCTCAACCACTGCACCACCAGGGAAGCCCCTAAACTATTCTTAAACTCTATAAATCAGGGCTTCCCTGGTGGTGCAGTGGTTAAGAATCCAGTGGCCAATGCAGGGGGCACAGGTTCGAGCCCTAGTCAGGGAAGATCCCACATGCCACAGAGCAACTAAGCTCTTATTAATTAAATAGATTTGTAAAAATCCCTCTAAAAACTACTGTTTAATATTAGGGTCATAAATAGAGGGAAAGATTTGTAAGTTGAACTTAAAAGCTTAATGGCAAACTAGGTTCTAAAATTTCTACTTCCCTATGTTGAACCTTAATGAAAAAAACTTTAAATAAAACAAGACAAAAACAGTGAAAACTTCTTGGATAGCTGACTTCATTGATATTTTCAGAACGCTGAAAGAAACAACATAAGGAAAGGAAATGAGTGATTTATTGAGTGCTTACTAGGTGCCACGCCATGTCCTAGGTGCTTTACCTGAATCAACTCATTGAATCCTCACAACCCTGTGAACTGGGTTTTATAATCCCCACTTTACAGACACTCAGAGAGGCCATGTGACTTGCCTGAGATTCTGCAGTTAGTAAAGGATAGAATCTGTGCTTTTGCACTTTGGGGTGCCTTCTCTGGGAAGGAAGCCTGGTGAAGGCAAAGTTCTAAAAGTCACTCGGGGGCCTTGGTGTGGCTGCAGCACTTTAGCATCTTCTGTGTCTGCTCCGACCTTGCCTGAGAGCCTTCCAGTGGGTGAGAAGAGGGGTGTGCACACGAGTCACCTTCCTGTGAGGATTAATGTGGCCAGAGAAAAGGATGGTCCATTGATCCTTACAGTTCAGGAGTCAGAGTTGGAGCCAAGGGGGCCCGTCCCCTGGACATAACTTGAGAGTAGCTCTGGAGAGGAGTTCTAGAAGCTGTGGAAAGACAGAGGAAGGATTTCAGCACTGTGGCTCCAGATAGCTCGCATAACTTCACAGGGTTCTTTTCACGTCTTTTTTTCCTCTACTAGTTCCCAATATTTTAACTGTACCCAATGCCTAACATAATAGGGGCAGATGTATCTTTGAATCATTTCCTTCTAGAATATTAGGGTGAGTCAGCTTTGAAGTTATATAGTCCAGTCCTCTCATTTTATAGGAGAAGAGACCAAGAGATCAACTTCAGTTGCTTCCTATGAAGAATCTGTACGCTTCCTATGAAGAATCCTACCTAACATTACGGAATGAGTTCTCAAAAATCTGCATAGAAAATTGGTGAGTTTTATAAAACCCTGTCTTTTATTTTTACAAAGAGAGGGATAGGTAAATGAGGCCTGTAAAACAGAAGTAGAAGAATAACCTGGGGGTGGGCCCTGGTTGTAGGCTGCTGGGATCCCGAGGGCAGGGAGGGAACTGCTGCCTCTAACTTACCTGCCTGAACACGGAGCCTTGGCAGGTCGAGTAGAGCTACCATCTAGAGACCCAGACCCTGAGGCCCCAGGCAGCTCCTGCCATGCCACCTTCAAGGGCAAGTCTTCTGCCCCAGGAGGCTTTCTAGTGGTTCTGGGAGAAACATGCTATTTAACAACACTGACAGCTAACTAAGCACCTTATGGCCACTTCCAAGGGAAAGAGCCTGAATATAGTGTGACGGTGATCAGTCTCTCCTGAGCAAGTAAAACAGGTGAAGGTCTGGCTATAGCTTGGTTATTCAGGGGCCAAGGAGCTAGTGTGTGCTTTCTTTGGATCACCACCCTTTTGCTGTTCCTTTTGTTGTCAGGGGATCCTTTCAGCTGCTACCTTCCTTGGAATACCAGACTGGAGGAACTAAGATGGGAAATCATGTATCTCAGAGGAGAAGGGGTAGGGAGTGGAAGAGAGAAGCAGGGGCAGCGTGGGGAGGAGTTTGTTAAATAAATCTATACAGAACAGAATTTTAAAATGCCTTATACATTAAACTAGTGCTTTATAGCTTACAAATTGCCTTTGTGTACTTTATCTCAATTACTCCTCACAGCAACCTGGTAAGGTAGACAGAGGCTACCTATCTACTTATCAGTAGGTATTAATTATCTATGAGACTACTAGCCCTGTTTCGCAGATGAGGAACTTCTCTTGAAGGTGGTTAACTGGCAGGACTAGAGTCGCATCTTAGAATCACAGAATCATAGCATCACGGAGTTAGAAGGCACCTTAATAGCAATAACCTAAGGCATCCTTCTCTCAGAGCTTGAATCACCTTAAAAAAACCTCTGAGAAGATTTCTTCTGATCCCTATTTGAATTCTTCCAGTGACGAGTAACTCACTGCTCCTTGAGGCAAATCCATTATTAATACTGAGCTAAAATCCTCTCCTTATAGCTTTCAGCCCTTAATTCATTTCTGTCTTCAAGAACTTCACCAAATTAAGGGAAATTGTAATTCCTCTTCTTTTCAAAATTCGAAGGTATTACTCTTGTCCACCTCTTGCAGATTAAGCATCTTACATTCTTCCAACTGTTACTCATGATTACTCATAATGTGATTACCTGGCACAGTGCCTGAAATACACAGTGGATACTCAGTGAATGTTTGTTGAATTGGTTCTGTGGCCTTGGTACTATGTCCTGGTCCTGGCCTCTTTCCTTGACCACAATTAGCCTCCATGTTGTAATCTGTTTCTCATTTGTTTGTTTATTTAAATAATAGAAAGGAAACAATATATAGTATTTACTTTCAAACCACAAAGTCTTCAGAACAACTTGAAAACATAAGCAAAATTGCCCAAATTTCAGACAGCTTTCAGTTAATTTGTGATAATGGACTCATTATCTGACTTAACTGACCACTTCAGAGATGCATTCATTGAGCATCTCCTTAAGTAAGACATCAAATGGAGCATTGTGGAGTGTGTTCATAGAATTAACTGGGAAGAGTCTAGTGAAGGCAGGGTTAATTTGAGGTCTAACTGTAAGACCCTGCATGAATACATTATCCAACAGCACTGCTTTGCATATTAGAAAAAGTAGCACCCAATTGTGGATAATTCTGGGTACCACCAAACTGAAAAATGTGCTCTCTTCAAAAATAAGCTCCAGTAGAACCTCTGACTATTTTTAGTTGGTCTTAAATTGGCTTGGTGTGGGGGACAAGCGCTGGCATCAGTGTGATGAAGCTGTGTCCTGACAATGCAGAATCCAGTCAGCTTCATGCCTCTTATGTAAGTGCTGGGCGGGGATGAATAGCAATGAGCTTACAATTTTGGTCATTGAAGAGCCAGGGACTAGATGGTGAATTGTGCCCTGCTTTAGAAAGGAAACAAGAGTAAATTGCTACCAATCACGAGGGACTATGCTTATTCATTACAGTAATAACACTAAAAGGAGTTTGATGGCAAATTAGTCAAACCAAACACCCTAAAACACAATTCGAGGAAAAGGTCTCTGGGTTAAATTATCCCATTATCACAGACTAAATTGAAAGCTGTCTAAAATTTGGCCGATTTGATCACATTTTCAAGTTCTGAAAACTCTGTGGAAGTAAACAATGTGTTTTTCTCTTTCTATTACTTAAGCCAAAGAACATTTAAAAACCTACTCTCTTTATACTACAAATACTAGTACTTTAGAAAGTGAGTTATGTTAGCAGTTTTCTCATCTTGAGCCTCAGAAAAGGCTGAATTTGGAAAGAGGCCTTTTATGCAATAGTATTAAGGGTGGAGGACCTGGGAGATGGAGTCGTGACCGCCCTGCACTGTCATCACGTGGTAGGTGATAGACTCTTCACAGGTACAGAATGGAGAGAACTCCTAGTCAAGCAGGACCTACCACCCAGCAGGGCAGAGGACAGTCCCAAGTCACAAGAGAAATCATAGTGAAATACAGCAGCGAGTTCTTGCTGGAAGACACGCTGATGTCCTGGGGCTCGTGTCCATTATACTGTTGACTGGCTGCTTCTCTTTCCTCCTCTGAACAGCACATCCTTTGCCTTCTCACATAAACCCAGGAGGGCCTTTGGGGGCCAGCTGGGCCAACACACTCACATGAAGAAAGCAAGGTTCAGTGAGGTTGTGTGGTTTTCAATCAGTAGCAGAGCCAGACATAGCAGCCAGGACTTCGGGCTCCCAGTGTGGGTCTCTTTCTTGTTTACAACCCCGCCTGCCTCTTAACGTTTGGGATAACTCATGCGTAAGATGTGTAGCCATCAAAGGTGGGAATTTTCACACCTTCACTTGAATGGTTTTCTTTATAGGCAGAGGGAGAGGTACTGATCTTGGAAGAGTCAGGATTTAAAACTAAGTTGGGGATACAGGGCAGCTTAGGAAGAAGAAGAGACAGAGCAAAATAGGAAGTGGGGCAAATGGGAAGAAGGCAACAGAGAGATAAATACAGCAACAGTAAAATGGGGAAGACGTGGAGGACAAATATGGAGAGGGGAAATTAACTGAGAAGAAGAAACAGGCCTTTTTCTTCTTAAGAGCAGCAAACTGAGGGAACCAAGGACTGAGCAGAAGTCAGAAGGAAGGGAGAATGAGGAGAACAAATAGAGCCGGGAAAAGAGAAGAAAGCCAGGAAGGACATGAGGACACAGGGAGCTGCTGTGAGTTCAGAGTGTGTGCAGGTGGGTAGGTGTGTTGGACAAAGAGAGGGACCCACAGGACAGAATCCATATGCACTGGTGGGGGTGGGCGAGTAGGGCACAGTGGGAAGGAGGCAACAGGAGAGGACAACACAAATGGAGGAGGTCAAGAAAGTGATCTCGGGTGCTAGACGCTGGTTGTAAGGACTCTGCTTCCATAGATTATCAATTCCACACCTATGAAACCAAATAGCTAACCTTTTATCATTTGCCTCTCTGCCTCTTTCATCATTTATATGACTTGCTTTTCAAAATATACAAACATTCACTTACTTACCTCAAGTACCCTAAATGCCTTCCTCACTGAACTAGTTTCTTGGGAAAATAGTCAGTGTTTCCTAAAGAATGATTAATCTCTTAGCTAACCCTCCCCCACCTTGGAAATGCGTTCCAAATTGGGAACAGTGGGATTTTCCTCAGGAAAAGCCAGGCCTGCACCATGGTTGGCTGGAGTCCTAGAGGGATAAGTCACACAGTATTGTGAGAGCAGCCAGGGGGAACAGTTACTGCTCAGCACACACTTTCTTGTACACTCTCCTAAGGTGTGAGGGAAATCCTGCACGTTAGTCCCACCCAGATTACGCCCACTCTACCTCCCGCAGGTGTGGTTTTCTGGGAAAGTCACCCTATCATAGTAATATTCAGTCACAGCAGTGTCCAGTCCTGTGCCTGAGCAAATAACACACTTTCCACTGGCCCAGAGGAGAGCAAGGTGGGGACATTTTCCTCCCAGAGCCATTAGCCTCTAATCACAAGCCTCTTGGAAATACTCGATGTTAGCAGAGGTACCTGTCCAATCCAGGCTAAATAATGACTGCGTTCCAGAGCTGACTGTATGCCAAGAAGAACCATTAGAAATTAGAACCATGTCAGCTTTTTAAAAAATCCTTTAAAATGCATGCCACAAATAAAATCCCCTTTAGTCTTAGCTGTGGCCTCAGTTATTAGCACAACCTTGCAAAACAAATTAGCAACCTATCTGCTTGCTCAAAATGTTGACCAAGCCAGCCCACTTTCAAAAATGCAATCACACTTAATAAGGGATGAGTTAAAAGAAAAAATTAAAAAAAACCTCTCATGCTTTGCGTGCACCAGGAGTGAGTTGCTATCTGCAGGGTTGGGTTAATGCCACTTTCTGGGAATCCTCGGGAGGACAGGCTCCATGAAACGATTTTTTGCCCTTACAAACCCAGTTAAGGCCAGCTGTTGGCAAGAAAGTGACAGCTGCCTTCTGAGTACTTACACAGGATCCTGAGCCCGGCAGCTGTGCCCATGTTAGTTCTCCCCTCACCTCATGTACTCCCCATCACTCTGATAATCCATGAACGATTCTGATCCTGACACCTCCTCAAAATCCTCCAGCACCAGACTGGTAGAGTCCTCACCCAGGACGCTGCTGTCAGGCCTGGACATCCTGACCCAGGGAGGAGGTGCAGGAGGGTTGGTAGACGCTGGAGGTGGGGAGCTAGGGGGTGTTTGCTGGACAGATGTGGGCAGGGCCTGAGGAGAGGGGGATGCGGCAGGCTCACGGACATCCTTGTCATCCTTCTGAGACTCTGGTCCTGCATCTGGGGCAGCAGGACCTAGGACATGGTAGAGGCTGGGGAGACGGATGTCGAAGCGCAGCCTGAACTTGGCAAAGAGCTTGTCATTGAGAGCGTAGAGCTTCTCCGAGATGTCATAGCCCAGCAGGGCTGAGAAGAGGCGAGAGATGTATCGCTCTTTGGCCAGAAGGAGGTGGAGACTTTTCCGGGGCCAGGAAATGTAGCTACATTCAGTCTCGGCTGTCAGAGTGACCTGAGAGGGGTCAGGAGCAGAGAGTAAAGGTTGAAACTAGAAAATGTGTCCATGCTTAGCACAGAGAAATATAGCGTTTACTTGGCAAACTGCTGCACTTTTCTGAAGAAGCTGTGGAAGTAGCTCTCCATGGCCTTGCCTGGAAGAGTTCCTATGACCGACGTTTACTGCGTGCACTGACACAACAGGGGTGGGGGGTGGTTGTGTGTGTGTGGAGGGTGCTCTTGTCAGGAACCCTGAGATCAGCCCTTCACTTGCTGGGCCTTCACCTCCTAGAGCCTCAGTGTCCACCTCCGGTCTCCTAGCTCTCCTACTCTGTGTCCCATGGCTGATCTCACTAATGGCTACAGAAGGTTCTGAGCCTGCTGTAATTACAGGAGAGAAAAAGGGCCTCCTAGTGCTCAGAAGAAAGTTCAGGATGCTGACGACAGGTTTTTTTTAAGGATAAAAAGAAATAATATATTGGAGTGGGGACACAAAAAAGAGTTGGAAAGAATTTCAGTGAGAGAAGAGCCAGGCTGCATCCATTGGACAGAATGCTGGCTTGGGATTCAGGCCCATGAGCTGCCCTTGACTTGGGCCCTACAAGTAACCAAATGGATCTGATGACTGAAGTCAGAAAAAGGGCACAGAGGAAGAGGAACTCTTTTTTTGGGGTTGGGGGGGCCACCACCTTGCGGCATGCGGGATCTTAGTTCCCCGACCAGGGATCAAACCCGTGCGCCTTGCATTGGAAGCACAGAGTCTTAACCACTGGACCTCCAGGGAAGTCCCAAGAGGAACTCTTAAGAGCACAAAGTAGAAGGACACCCCACTCTCCATTTATTTAGACATCTAGAAATTTCTGGGCACTAGCTATGTGCCCGTGATACAAAGCTAAGTTACACTTGCAGGGTCAATAACGTGTGCCCAGCACAGAGTAGGTGCTTGATAAACCTTGTTAAAACAATGATGGTAAAGGTAGGTTTCAAATGAAAACATGCTTAGGATAGTAAAGGAAAAGGGTGCGGAATCACACGATTCTTTATACTCTGGCCATAATACTTTAAACGTGAGCAGGTTGGCAGAGCTCAAGATGAAGATTTGTGAATCGAGACAGTGGAAATGAGGGAGGACAGCAGCTGACATTTACTGAGAGGCAACCACATGTTGGCATTGTGTTAAATCCTTTATGTGGGTCGTCTCATTAAAGGTAGGGTTGGCTTTCCAAACATTCTTTGTTAGAGATCATATATAATCCTTTTATTTCTTTGTCTCCAGAACTCCCCCTCCCCTCCCCTCAATCATCAGCACTGAAGTCAGGGCTCTAAATTAACTCATCAAGACCAGAAACAAGTTTCAAGTTCTGGCTTTACCGCTTTACTAGCTGTGTGACATCAGATGAATTGCTTAATCTCTCCGGGTTTGTTGCCTCATGGGAAAGAATTATTACTCACAATCCATCCATTACTAATTTGGTTCAGCAAGTAATTGTCACATCTGCCATAATCTGTACTTTCGATGTATTTAGTAACAATTCCCAAACAAGAAATAAGTGTGCTGCACATGAAGTGGGTGTGCTTAAGAGCTAATCTGGACGCAAACAGCGTCCTCAAAGCTGAACACAAAGACCGTGGGCATTCTTGTGAACATGCTGTTACTTCTTCCATCTTAAAATAAATCAAAATTTTAAAATTAAAATCCTTTTTCTTCACTTCACTTCCTTCGCTATCTAACACTCCATTGATTTGCTCTCCTTTTCAGCAAAGCTCCATGAAAAAGTTGTCTATATTTGCTGTTACCAATTCCTCTTGCACTCCCTCTTCAGCCAGCAAGGCTTTGCCCCAGTGGTCCACAAACTGTTCCTGGCAAGGTCACCAATGACCTCTACATTGCTGCGTCTGACAATCAGTTTTCATAGCATTCAGTCTCTCCTCTTTGATACTCCTTACTTGGTTCCCAGGATGCCATACTCTCCTGGTATAATCTCCTGATTGGTCCCTTTCAGCTTCCTTTGCTGCTTCCTCTTTTCCCCTCCAAATTCTAAACACTAGAGTTTCCCAGAGTTAATGGATTCTTGAACCCCCTTTCTGTCTACACGCACTCACTTGGTGATCTTGTCTGATCCAATGGCTTTAAATATCATCTGTGTGCTACGACTTCCAGACTTATGTCTGAAGTTCAGACCTTGTTCCTTAATTTCAGACTCAATTATGCAACTGCCTATGCAGTGTCTCCAATTTAAATGTCCATAGATGACACGAATCTAGCACTCCCCAAACTGGACTTCCTCTCTTCTCACAAAGACGATACTATCGTAGGCTTCCTTATCTCAGTTGATAGCAGCTCCATCCTTCCAGTTGCTCAGGTCAAAAGTCTTAGAGGTTTTCTTAATCCTCTTTCTCTCGTGCACTACATCCAATGCGTTAGGAAATCCTTTTGGCTCTATCTAGAAAATATATGCTCTGGCCCTAGACAATATGGCTCCATATCACCTCTCTGACTTCTTCTCCTACTATTCTCTCCCCTCCCTCTCTCTGTTCCAGACACATTGGCCTCCTTTCTGAACCTCAAACATGCTAGTCCTTCCCACCACCCAGCTTTTGTACTGGCTCTTCCCTCTGTCTAATATGCTGTTCCCCCTGATATTCTCAGAGCTCACACTACCAATCACTTCAGGTCTTTGCTCAAATGTCACCCATTCAACAAAGACTTCCATGAACACCCCATTTAAAATTGCAACTACAGTTGACCCTTGAGCAACACGGGTTTGAACTGTGTGTGTCAATTTAAATGGGGATTTTTTTTTTTAATAGTAAATACTAAAGTACTACACAATCGGCCAGTTGGTTGAATCTGAGGATGTGGAACCCCAGATATGGGGGAACATATATTTGGCGGTTGGACTATAAATTATATGTGGATTTTCTACTGCGTGAAGGGTTGGCACCACTACCTCCTGTGTTGTTCAAGGGTCAACTATATCTCTCCCTTAATTACACTACTCTATTTTTTTTTTTACTAGAAGTTACTATCTTTTAACATATTACATAATTTACTTATTCATTATGTCGATGGCTTATTTTTTGTCTCCCCTACTAGAATGTAAACTGCATGAAGGCAGGGACCTTCATCTGTTCTGTTGACTGATATATTCCGAGCACCTTTAATAGTGCCCAGATGAGAATTCCCTGGCGGTCCAGTGGTTAGGACTCTGCGCGTCCACTGCAGGGGGCACAGGTTCAATCCCTGGTTGGGGAACTAAGATCCCACATGCCACATGGCATGGCCAAAAAGAAAAAACAAAGATAGTGCCCAGGTTACAATAACTGCTCAATAAATACTACTGAAGTGAATGAATGAAATCAGGTGAAGACTACCAATCTTGTATGTTGCAAGACAACCTGATGTCATTTTCTCATGTCCTATGTAAAATCCTTCCTAAAGGTCTTCAGGAAACCAGTGGTTTGACTGATTCCCACATACACATGCACATGTCTGTAATAAAGTTTTGACCAGCTCTTTCTTTAATCCTCACCTTCGAAGCTGGTTGAATGGATTAAATAAGCTGACGTACGTAAAGAGACCTTGGGTCCAGTAAAACATGATGCAAGTGGGAGAAATAATGCTGATTTTTGTGTGATCCCTCCCATGCTATGTTCTTGGTGACTAATGAAAGGGTCACAGTGCTTAACAGTCAATAAATTCTTAATTGAATTCTTGAGAGGTGTGATGGAATGTTGATTCCCTTGTGGTAAACTCAGTAAGAATTATGATTCAGTCACTGTGGATTCCCTATTAGTCAACAAAGACTATGCAATTGCAAAGGCAAGGACAAGATGAACTACAACCCGAGACAACACTTGACATTTGCAAAGAGGAAATGGGACTTCACAGAGCCAAGAGCAAATATGTGGATCTCATTGCTCCCAATGGGGATGCATGCTAAAAATACAAATGGGAGAAATATAACAGTCCCTACATCCCTCTCAGATGACTGAGAGGCCATCTGGGGTCACAGCCCTTCCTTTCAAGCATAACTTAGGGGAGGACGCCCGGCTTATCCACCACCTGTTTCTCAGTTTCAGTGTCAGAAACAGAGCCTGGCCTGGCTGGCTCAGGACCTGACTCAGGCCTCCTGAGGGTTCTTATGGTCCTGGGAGGGTTCTCAAAGGAGACTGCTGGGCGGCTTGGAGAGGACGTGAGTGTGTGGTGGATGAAGCACGTTCAGAGGGGATCTGTGGCTGGTGGTCTAGGCAGTGGGATCAGGATTGCTTCTCAGGCTCTGTCCTCACAGAGCCAAGAGTCAGGGTGGGGCGGAAGCAGGCCCAGCCAGGTGGCACTGCCTGGCATGTATCTATTCTGGGGTTGGCTCAAATGCTCGCCTGAGGGGCTCCCTGATAGAACTGGTAGGAGACACAGGGAACCCAGTACTGGCAAACTATCTGGACAGAGGAGTACCTATAATGGTGGGTATGGGTAAACTCCACTCTCCTGGTAAACCTCCCATTTTAAAAAAGAATAGAAATAGTGGTGTCAGGCCACTTGGCTTTGCCACTTTCTAGATGAAGACCTTGGGCAAATTACTTGAGGTTTCTAAGCCTTAGTTCCCTCATCTGTTAAACATGTTAATAACAACATTCCACCCAGAGGACAGTTGTGAGAATCAATAAGGCAATAAAATAGGTAGTGCCTGCCACGTGCTAGCCATTCAGTAAGTGAGAACTACAAAGAAGGTAACTGAAATCTGAAGGACTGGCAGAGAAGAGAGGAGGGCTCTAGCACCCAGGCCCTGAACTTGGAGTGTGTATATGATGTCCTCTGGAGCCCTCTGAGACACCAACTGCCCACTGCCGAGCCAGTTCAGCGAACCTTTACTGAACACCTACTACTGTGCACAAGGTATTGCCCTTTGGAGCCTGAAGATGGAGAGGAGAGCCCAGATTTCTACCTCAGGGAGTTTACTATGCGAAAGACAGAAGGGAAACCAAATCATTAGAGACATGTGCGCAGTCAGCATGGTAAAAGGAATAGAAGAGGCATGTAGGCGGTGTGTGTGGGGGGCGGGGTGGGGGGGAAGCTGGTGAGGTCAGCCTGGGCAGGCCTCAGAGGAAGTGAGATGCCATAGCCTCCTCTGGATGAGGAAAGTGCATTTCAGATAGAAGCGACAGTAGGAGCCAAGGCATGGCCATTGCAAAACAATGTGGTGTGTTTAGGGAAGAACTAGTAGTTCGGTAGGGCTGGTATGAGCAGGAACTGTGAGGAAGGAAGGGGCTGGAGATGTGGCTGGATGTCACTAAAGGTCTTAAGTTACTCCCTAAGGAGTGTGGGCTTTTATCTTGTGGTCACTGGGGTCTTCTGGAAGAGTTTTAGGCATAGGAGTGACATAGCCCCCCTTTCAGGGGTCTGCACCTCCCTACCCCACCCTTCCTCTGCCAGGCACTTTTCCCACAGGAGGAGAGTGCTCCCACCCCGAGCATCATATTGGCAGTGGTTCAAATGACAGATGTAAGAGGGGAAAGATGGAGGCAGGGATATTGCTGGGTTACAGTGGGATGGTCTGGGGCGGTGCTGCCATGGGGCTCCCTATTACCTGGAAGACCCCCTCCGTAGAGGGATGCAACGATTCCCACTCGGGAGAGTCCATGAACTGGTAAGGAAAGACGTAGTGCAGAAACTGCCCGTCCTGGCTCACACGAACCCTGGCAAAGGGAGAGAAGAGACTGTGGGAAAAGGGAAGTGGCTACCCGAATCCTCTCCGAAGTCTAAGTTACATGTTAAAAAGTGGAAAATTATTAGGGTCCAGTATGGACTTTTTCCTCTTTTCCCCGAAAACTCAGAGTCTCAGCCTCAACCTCTCCTCTAAAGTGAGTTATACTGGGAAAGAAGGTTCCTCTATCAGGCAGAGGGGGCAGATCAAAAAGATCTCTAAGGTACATCCTGTCCATTTGAAAGGAGCTACTGTTTCCACTTTTTCTGGAGCTTTATTGGCTACACAGTTATGTGTGGAGCACCTTCTGTGTTCCTGGAAATCTGGGAATATGGAGATGATCTGATCCTTGCCTTTAAAGATGTCACAATTTAGTGGAAGCCACAGGTACATAAATAACTGGCTGTAAGTCAGCGTGTGCTACTGTGGGACAGGAGACTAGACGATGGAGAGATCTCAGTTCTCTCCAAGTGGCAGACTTCTCAAAGATGATATTTGAGCTGAGTTTTGAAGAATGAATAGGATATTGAGAAGCAGATCAGAATGGGGATGGAGATCTGAGAAATCCAGTGTGGAATTGTTTTCCAATATCTGCTTTTTCCCTTCCTCCATATTTGGAATTTTAGCTGGGTTCATGGCTGCCCGGCTAAACTACATTTCCCTACCCCCCTTGCCATGAGGTAGAGCAATGTGATTACGTTTTGGCCAAGGGGATATTAGCACTCCACACCTTGCCCCTAGTGAATGCCTAGATATATATGTATGTGTGCAAATTACCAAAGACCACCATCAATTAATAAATTATTGCGTATTATCTGACAACCTAAAGATGGAAGACAGAAGGGGACGTAGGTCTCAAACCAAGCCCAAGATGTGGTGTCAACCTACACTCTCTGATGGCAGAAATGCACCTGCTCCTACAAGACCTATCAATATGTGTAGATGGCCATCAGAACTTCCCTGAGTAATGAAAGGATACAAGGAAAGATGATGTGCCGCGTTCTCCTACCTCACAGTCTTCACATATTCTGTCCCCTCCAGCTGCCTCTCCTCCCAATCCCCACCTTCTCCTCAGGCCTCAGCTTAAACATTCCTTTCTCCAGGAAGTCTTGTCTGGCTGCCCCAGGAAAGTTAGACGTCCACTGCTTAAATGCTCTCATTGCACTTTGCCTTTCTCCTTGGAAATACTATGTCTGTTA
The DNA here is from genome assembly GCF_964270905.1 of Leucopleurus acutus. Taxonomy (NCBI): domain Eukaryota; kingdom Metazoa; phylum Chordata; class Mammalia; order Artiodactyla; family Delphinidae; genus Leucopleurus; species Leucopleurus acutus. The sequence continues at coordinate 65,860,209 of NC_139147.1, forward strand.
TTCACCACTATGTCAAACATGAACTAGTACCTCTCTTCATACACTGTAAGCTTCCTGAGTACAAGGAAAATATTTTTCTTTTCTTTTTTTTTTTTTTGCGGTATGCGGGCCTCTCACTGTCGTGGCCTCTCCCGTTGCGGAGCACAGGCTCCAGACGCGCAGGCTCAGTGGCCATGGCTCCCGGGCCCAGCCGCTCCGTGGCATGTGGGATCTTCCAGGACTGGGGCATGAACCCGTGTCCCCTGCATTGGCAGGCAGACTCTCAACCACTGCGCCACCAGGGAAGCCCTATTTTTCATTTTTTAACACAAGATTCCTAGTCCCTAGCCCTCTTCATAAATATTTTTGGAAAGGGGGAGGGAAGAAGGAAGAGAGAAAGGAAAGGAAGAAGGAAGGAACAATCAAACAAATGAACTCACTGTGTCACCATAAATGGGACCAAAACCTCAAAGAAAAGCTTCTCTAACAAAGGAAGAAAGACAACAGGAAAGAAATGAGGCTGCTGCCACACACATCAGATCCTCCTGTCCTCTCCCCAGGCAAGGAATCTGGACACCCAAGCAAGCCACTGAGGAGGGACAAGATTTTACAGTGTGAGTAACATCTAATGAGCCTGCATGACTCCCTGAAACCATTCACATTGTATATTGTATCCTTTGTAGTTTGAGTCTCCTCTTCCTTCTTGATCTCCTGGACATCAGGTAATTTCATCCTCCAAGAAGAGCTTAGACAGTTAGTTGCCTCTTCAGGAGTTCATGCTTGGGATTGTATACGAGAGAAAATCTCCAACAGTAAGCACAGCTTAACAGGGTGATGAACTTTGAGGAAGTCACTTTGCCTTTCTGAGTCTTGAAAGGGATTGATTGCCTTATGAAAATAAAACGAAAAGGATGTCTGAGATTTCAGCAAAGCGCTCCAGATGAGAGTCTGCACGTGAACTGGGGAGGTCTCCACAAGAAGCCTCCATTTCCTGGCATGGAGTTCTTCTCTGCTGCTTTGAGGTGTTTGGTACCTCACCAGCCAAAGGTACAATGATTCTCCTTTAAAGCTGGAGGCTGGTCATATAGACTAGAAGCCCCTTTCCCCAGCTCCAACTTAGCAAAGTTGAGACAGGATAACGTTGAAAGATATCAAAACAAAACTCTTACTCCAAACCTTGTAAGGCAAGAAAAATATCAAAATTGTCTAATTTTTGACTCAGGTTTTGGATGCTAAGTATAATAGGAAAAGCCACACTGAGAGGGCAAGACTCCCTCTCCTCTTCACAGGGATGTGGTCTTCTACAAGTTCATGGTAAATCCATTATATAAAAGATACCTGAACCATACAATAATCCTGATGTATGGTTTATTTACACTTCAGTTCACCCATAAATGAAATGAAACATCACAAAACCTCATAGCTCATTCAACCCAGGACCTCAGACTCCAAACAAAATAAAAACATGTATACATCACACTTTGATTCTATACATTAATACATAAATGCATATTATTACTAGTAGCAGTAGTTGTTGTAGTACCATCATCATCAATGTCAAACTCCTTTTTTTCCCCACTATGGCTGGTGGTCTTATCTGGTTTCTTTCTTATTTTTTTGGAATCAGACCCTTCTGATTACTTTCTTATCTTTCTACCACATTCTCCTTGTCTCAAGAAAGCAGGAAAGAGGAAATTAAGGACAAAACTTTTGAAATACTCTACTTGCTTTCCACAGAGCCAGCCCAAGTACATACCAGGTTAAGATGCTTACTGTCAGATGCTTAGCTCCACATACAAGTCCCACTAGGGCACTATTTCAAAGAATTCACAATTTCCTACCAACTGTGCAGCACAGAGCTCCATGGTATATTTGTTCAGAAGAGATCAGTCAATGGCCAATGCTCGCATGCAGCCTGACCAGGCATACAGTAATCCTGACAAAGCCCATTTCTGCTAAGGTCTGACTGTCAGCCTCCTTAAAAGGTGTCAACCAGTTGTCTCCACCATATACTCAAAGAGACACACGTGGGCATCACTACTCCTCCCTCACTGTCTGGCCCGCAGGTTTATAGCACTTTACTTCTTCGTCTGTAAGAATCTCAATAGAACAATTGGAAGTGGAAAAGTGGACAAGAGGTATTCCTGCTCCATACCTGGGTATATACAGAATGGCTTTACCAGGGCTTCCCTGGTGGCGCAGTGGTTGAGAGTCTGCCTGCCGATGCAGGGGACACGGGTTCGTGCCCCGGTCTGGGAGGATCCCACGGACCCCACATGCCGTGAAGCGGCTAGGCCTATGAGCCATGGCTGCTGAGCCTGCGCATCCGGAGCCTGTGCTCCGCAACGGGAGAGGCCACAACAGTGAGAGGCCTGCGTACCGCAAAAAAGAATGGCTTTACCATAGAATCTGCATGGGATATTCCCCAAGATCTTTGATGCCCCGGAGGGAACAGGGGTTACAGGAAACCCCCTCTGTTTTGGCACTGTTTCTTGTACATACTTGGCACTTAGCAAATGTTGAATGCATATGGAAGGAATGAATTAATCTTACTGAAATGTCCAGTTTTCCAAAGCTTACAGAGATATTGCTGCAGTTTAGACATGACATGCTGGCGTGTGTGTGTGGTGTGGTCATTTCACACCCAGGCTCAAGAAACACTCACCCCACACCTCCCAGCACAAGTGCACATACAATCCTTCCTGCCAACCAAGGTGCCTCATGAGCTAGTTTCCTCATGGAAAATGCTAAGAAAGGGGAAGCAAAGCGCATGCTTAGAAAAATCTATTTTGGTTGGTTTGACTTGCCACATCCTTCCTCAGTGGAAGGGACATGAAATGGAAAGGGAGGCACTGGGAAATGAGAAGCGTGGGTGTGGGGAAGAAATGCTGGGCATTGACCCAGCGGCTTACCGGCCAGAAAGCAGCAGGGACAAGCGGTCGATGGGCGTCTCACCCTCCACGGCGTAGGTCTGCTCCGTGGCCAGAGTCAAGACTTGCTCCTCGCAGCAGCGAACGATCTCCTTGTACGCTGGCAGGGGTACCTGCAGGGGCAGGCACAGCGTCTTGTAGAGGAGCTCGAACTCCTCGGGGAGGGTGTCCTCGCGCAGGCGGTACACCAGGTGTGCCAGCTGGAGCACGCAGGCAGTCGCCAGCAGCACGCTCCAGAGGACGATGTCTAGGCCGCAGGCGTCGAACCAGCCCCACAGCACACAGCACAGGTAGCCCGTGCCCAGGAAGCCAAAGAGGTAGAAGCACCCATACACCCCGCTGCCCCCCATGAAGCCCAGGAGCAGGAGGCAGGTGGCCAGGTGGTAGACAGCCCCTTCCTGGTCCCGCCTCCAGCCGACGCACAGCGGCCTGCTCCAGAGGAGCTGGCCCACTGCGCTACCGTTGCTGCTCATCTTCGGGCCTCAAAGCCTGTCGGGCTCTAAGACTGTCCCCACGTGGGAAATTCAGGAAATGGGTTAGCCTGTCCTCTCAGATGTCATCTCACCATTGGCTTCTCCCCACCAGCTCCACCTTTCCTGGGAGGAATGCTTGCATTAGCTTGGGGAATGAATGGCAGAACATAATACACTTCATGGAGAACTGAAAACCTTTCTTTCTCTTTCCCTCAGCAAGGCTCTGGCCCTCCCCGCAGAGCTCTGACGAGCGTCCACGGCTCCAAGTTTCTTAGGACAGTCTTCACATTTGGCTCTTGGCAGGAAACCTAAATTGTCCTGAGGAAAAGATAGGACTATGGGGCTGAAAACTTCAGCAGTGAGGGATAAAAAAGAAGCCACATCCTGCTTTGTGTTGTCCCCAAACAGAATGAGGAGAGTCCAGCACGGGAGGCACATTTGTGCACCATTTGGAATGCATCTCTCTTGGCACCGGAAGAAAGGGTGACCCCAGACGGATACCATGTTTGGAATTGGAATCCAAGTGGTACTGGCAGTGAGAAAAAACAGGCCAGGCACACAGGCAGGCTGAAAGAGCACTTAACATACCTCCCCAGAGGACAAGATAAGACCTGGGGCAAAAGAGGCAAGTGTGTGTGTGTGTGAGTGTGAGTGAGGGGGTGGACAAAGGGAAAGTGTGCACAGAATTTACTGTCACACCTCAGGCAGGACACTGTCCAGAGCCCGCTCTGGGAGGGCTGGGGGCTCTCCTGAGGTAGGAGGACACTTCAAGGTCGGAAAGTATGGGACTATTATCAGAAAAAATCCTAACAGTGAGAAGTGGAAAACCCCTTGAAAGCCTTTATGAAGTCACGTTGGAAATATGACTTTATTTGAAATAGGCATTTATTTGACGACCATTAAACAAAATTAGCTATGCAAAGCAGCTTTTTGAATTCTGACTTTCTCCTGTGTGTATCTGGATCTAGTAATAGTTAATACAATGGTAATACATTGCTCAGACCATCACCCCACCCACCCCAATACTGGCAAATTATAATAACCATCACCTATTGAACACCTACATAATGGCAGACGTAGATTAGGTATTTTACATACACATGATTTAATCATCACACAACCACTCCAAATAAATATTATCCTCCTTCTACATCTGAAAGAAACTGAGGTTTAGAGAGATAACAAGTTCCCACAGGTAGTAAGTGACAGAGGCAGGATTTTTTTTTTATAAATTTACTTATTTATTTAATTTTGGCTGCATTGGGTCTTTGTTGCTGCGTGCGGGCTTTCTCTAGTTGCGGTGAGCTGGGACTACTCTTTGTTGCAGTGCGTGGGCTCTCATTGCAGTGGCTTCTCTGGTTGCGGAGCACGGGCTTCTAGGCACGCGGGCTTCAGTAATTGTGGCACGTGGGCTCTAGAGCGCAGGCTCAGTAGTTGTGGCTCACGGGCTCTAGGCGCGCGGGCTTCAGTGGTTGTGGTGCACGGGCTTAGTTGCTCCGCGGCATGTGGGATCTTCCCAGACCAGGGCTCGAACCCGTGTCGTCTGTATTGGCAGGCGGATTCTTAACCACTGCGCCACCAGGGAAGTCCCAGAGGCAAGATTTGATCTCATCTATCTTATTGCTGTGTCCCAAGTAGTTTGCACAGTTAGTGGAAATATAGGACGAGATCCATGACTCCTAACTCCACTCTCCCCAGAAAGTCTGAGGACATTCAGGAACTTCTGGATGAACCTGGGGTCTACCTTGGGTCATCAATTTCAAATCTGGGAATATGCAAACACTAAACTAAGAAATGTCCCTCTGGCTTCCACATGACTCCTTGATTTTGTTTCCTTACTACCATTACTCCTACAGCCCCTGAGGTATGGGGGCGGGGACAGGGGGTGGAGGCACCCAGTAACCTTCCAGAGCTATTCAAGTGCTCGATCCATAGGGACCTTTATTATACTGCTAGTAACCTAAGTAAAATTAGCGAGAGATTAGGAATTGTCAAATATGCAGAGGAGTAGAACTTTTCAACTCAACACACATTGAGTGCCTGCTATGAGCCAAGCACTTAGAGAATCAAAGATTCCCAAGAGCTTTCACTCTATCAAGGGAGAGATACCTCAAAAAACCACCTCAGTTCAGTGTGGGAAGCATAGTAACTGAGTTGAGTTTAGGAGACGTGGCAGCCTGGAAGGAAGGTGGCATTGAAGAAGGAAGACACAGGTGCTAACAAGGAATTTGGGGTGCAGAGGTTGAATTAGCCAGGTAGAGGGAGAAGAGGATTTCTAGTGGTGAGAACAGCAGAAGAAGCATAGGCATGGAGGTGTGAAAATGTACGGCGTGTTGAAAGAAGCTGGGTTTTTTCTTCTTTAATTACAATCACCTAACCAACAAATGTGCATCTTATTCCCTTTTTTCTAACGTTGAGGGGGAAAATCAGTGGCAAAGGAAAAGAGCTAGAGAGCTCCTGGAGAAGGCCCCATGCCCCACCCCGCTGCCCTCGCCCCCAGCCTTTCCCACAGCAACAATTTGGGTCCTTGATGTCATTTCAGCAGTGGAGTTTGAGAATTTCCATATGCTGCTTTTCGGTCACCTGCCTGCCTCCTGGCCAAGCCACCCCCTTTAGCAAGCAGCAGCTGCTCATCCCTCCACCTTAGTCATGCACCCCCTGAGCTGTCAGAGTGGCTGTCTCTGCCAGCTGTGAGCAAGGAAATGAGAAGCACAGGAACAGAGAAACAACCAAGGCTCTGCCCAAGATAGAATTTCAAAACAGGTCATCTTTCTCAGCAAGCCTGACCAATGGGCTGGTTCTGATCCCTTAAAGAGCCAGGCGGACCAGCTGACTGCTGGCTCTCAGCCTGCCTTTTTTGTCAATCCACAAATGTGCTCATCTGAGCAGAAGGTACTAACATTTGTCAAGCAGTTATTGTTTCCTCATGTCTCCCTATGATACTTTGTTTTTAATGGAAGAAACAAGCTCAGAGAGGTTAAGGAACATCCCCAAGGTGACAGAGATAGTATGTGAATAGGGGCTAAAGCCTAGGTCATTGTGACTCTAAATTGTAGGTTCTCTGTGCTGTACCACCTTGCCAGGTACTTTGGGGAGTCAATACGTGTCCACATGCAGGCTCATTCATTGCTACTAGGGATTTGTGTATGCCGCTGGGGTGGCATAAACACCACATGCTGCCTGTAGTGACAGTGACAGTGATGCCTGTGGGGTGGGACCTATGACAGGAATACAGTGAAAAGCTGTATCTTTGTTTTTAAAACCAGGTTTGATAGAAGAAGGAAGAAAAATTGTGTGTCAAAATGGTATGTTCTTATAAGGAAAGCCACAAATATGCAGGCAGAAGCACGGTAGAAAATATTTGGGGAGAATAAAAGGAAAGACACAGAAGTCACATCATTTGTTGAGTCAATTCTATTGAATAAACATTTACTTAGGACAAAGTATGTGTGCCAGGAACTGGGGATAGAAGATGAGGAAGACAATGAGTGAGGGAGACTGACCCAGAAAGGACTACAACCCAAAAAATACATTTATTGGGCATGTGACCAATGAGACATAAGAGGACGTGTCAGGGAGCTTCTGGAAGAAGTATACTCCCTGGTGGAGACAGTAAGGAGGCCTGCTACCTTTCATCCTGGCTTGAATACAGTTGTGTGATGATATAATGCTTGAAGCTATCACAACCATGAGATAGGAAGGGGTTCAAAGGAAGCACTGATAGGGGAGCAAAGAATACAGGAAAAACATCACAAGGGAGGATGACATTTAAGCTGGTTTAAAAAGCCAAGTAGGTGTTCCCCAGCTAGGGGAGGGCATTCCAGGAAGGGAGAACAGAATGTGAAGTCAAGTCCAGAAGTAAAACGAAAATACATGGCATATTCTGGTAACAGAGAACAGTTTGTTATCAGTGAATCAAAGGGAGCAGCAGGACACGAGGCAGGAGAGGCAGGCCAGGGCCAGATTATGAAGTCAGCCGGGTACACCATCTCTCCAAGAGTGGTCACAGACCATGGCTGGTCCGAGAGCTGTTACTGGTCCATGATGAGATATGGACAGAAACTTGAGAGAACTTAAGACATCTTTATACAGTTTGACAGGAAACGTATTAATCTGTGAATTGGAAAAAATTAAAGTAGTAGTAGTTTACTACTTGTAGTTTGAGAAACTACATGTAGTTTCACCACAGGTAGTTTGAGAAACATTGGGCTTGATGCTTTTAATGCTTTCCTAATATAGTTATTAAAATCGAACACAGGCATGATTCTAGGCATTGGACACATACTGCTGAGTTGATATTGGGCAGACACTACTGGTTCCTTATCCATTTCCCCTTTTTCCCCCAGTTTATGGAACTCTGATTTTGCTTGGGCCATCTGTAAAGGAGGGTGGGCTTCTCTCCCAGTTGCCAGGGCCTGAAATAAGACCGGTCAAGGGACTTCCCTGGTGGCGCAATGGATAAGACGCTGAGCTCCCAATGCGGGGGGCCCGCATTTGATTCCTGGTCAGCGAAATAGATCCCACGTGCATGCTGCAACTAAGAGTTCCCATGCCACAACTAAGAAGCCCACCTGCTGCAACTAAGACCCGGTACAACCAAATAAATAAATAAATATTTTTTAAAAAAACAATAAGAACTGGTATCAAAAAGACTTCCAAGTGAAAAAAAAAAAAGACTGGTCAAATCTAAGCACGATATCCCATTCCCCACAATGGCAACTAGTTTAAGAGTGGACATGTGACCAATGAGACATAAGAGGACACGTGTGTGGGAGTATCTGGGGAAAAGTATACTCCCTGATAGAGACAGTAAGGAAGCCTACTACCTTTCATCCTGGCTTGAATACAGCTGTATGATGATGTAATATTTGAAGCCACTGTACCCATGAGATAGGATAGGCCTAAGGATGAGAAGGTTAAAGAGGAGAAAAATAGAACAAGCCTTGGTTCTTCAAAGTATCACTGAGCCATTGTCTCAAATCTGAAACTTTCAACCTTCAGACTTTATGACAGGAGATAAATTACATTTATTGCTTAAGTCTCTGTAGTTGGGTATTCTGGTACTCACAGCTGAAGGCATTCAGATTCCCATCTCCCTAAGGATCTCCGTAAGGACTACTCTTCAACCAACAGTTCTCCGAACATCTGCTGATTGTTTTATTCTATGAAAACTGAACGTCATATGACTTGTTATGTGCTACCAATAATTTTCTCTCAAAAGTCTGAGTAAACTGATAGGAATTGCTCCTCTAAACTCAATTTGACCATTCAGGATGACTTGGTTGTTAAGTGAACACGATGATTTAGTGCAAAGTTGGTTGTCTACTCAATACCCATTTACCATTTACCACTTCCTCCTTGTAACAGAATTCCAGTTTTGTTCTGATATCTCACCTACACATGGATCCAAGGAGGAAATCCTGTTTAAGCCAGTCAGCAAAGGGCATTCTGTTGACAATTATTATTGGTCCATAAAAATACACATAACCTAATTTGGTTCAATCAGACCAAAAAAAGGGGGGATGGGTGTGGGCACTTCATGCCTTAGGAATGATTTCTCTTTCCTCTGCTGCACTTGAACAAGAAAGTACATTATTAGCTTCATTAGTCCTAGGAGAGAGCTCTGAGATGAAAATAACTTGAGTCTTGGATGGCACCACTGAGCCTTGATATCACTGCATCTAGAGCTTGCCCTAACCCTGGACTGCCAGTTATGTTTCCCTTGATGAGGATTTTGTATTACTTAGCTGTCAAAAGCACCATAATTAACACAGAACTACCATCTAGCAGTTTATAATAGCTAAAGAAAGAAACACTGGGTATAGTCACACATGCACTCTTTTAAGGCAAATATTTATCATAGCACTGAATATTCAACTTTATATTTTTTAGCTTATATACATATATCCACCAGAATATAAGCTCTTTGAGAGCAGGCCATGTCTTACTAATCTTTGTTCACTACTTAGCACACAGTTGGCATTTAGTATGTCCTCAGTAAATGTTGAGTCAAGCAGCCTCTATTCTTGAGGACAGGGGCTATGTCTGATTCACACATAAATACTCAACACTTAGGGCAGTTCTTTGCACACAATAAGCCTTCACTAAATATGTACTGAGTGAATAAATGAATTTACAACTATGAACATATGATGTTTATATTAGACACCTGGTACAGGAAAGAACATTGGGCTTTTGGGCTTGAACTCTAATGACCAAGACTCACATCCCAGGTCACCAGATATTTAACCAGAGCAACTTCCTTAACCTGAGTGCCTGTACTCACCTGTAAAATGGGGATTATAGTTTCTCCATCACCCTCACATCAGACCTGCAGAAGGTATAGTTAACCTAATGGAGACCTTGCTTAGGGACATGGTCCTGTTCTTATCAACCTTCAAGGCAAATGTTTCACGTTAGACGAAGGGAACTAATTATAGAGGATAGTGTGAATGTATTGTGAATAGCAGGGGCTTAGCAAAGAGGTATGTGGTGGTCAGAATGTGGTGATCACCTATTTGGAAGATAAGTTCTTCATTTTTCAAATTATTGTGGTGACATCTATTACTGATAGTATCAAAATGCTGCACATGATTTCTGGGAAGGCTTAAGCACTAGGGAAGGGTAGGCAGAGGGTCTTGTGAGATGTACTTTTAACTATGGCAGATGTCAAGAAGGGTGTGTTAATTCTTTACAAATCAGGTGAGCGTATCAAACTGGCAAAGGCTGAAAAAAATTAACCTTGCTAAGAGCTTAGGGAAACAGGCACCCACAGGTACTAAGGTATGGGCACCCCCTTTCTAGAGATCAGTCAGGCAGTACTCATTCAAAGCTTTGAAAACTCTGGCCCATCCTTAGTTAAATGATTAGTAAAGATACTTGTAAAGACTTTCCTATGAAAACTTCCATCGCAGTATTATAATGGAGTAGCAAAAAAATAAAAATAAAAAGTGAACATACATGCAGAAAGAGATAAATGGCAAGAAGGTCACCAAAAAGTGGCCCTATTGTAGACTGGTGGGATTTCAGGTGACTTCTTTCTTTCTTCCTTACATGTTTCCATAAAACCAGCCAGCAAAACAATGTATTTTAAAATCAGAAATAATTTAGGTATCTGTTATGTATCCTGTTCAATTCTGAGACCCAATTCCTAGAAGGGTATCTGACACACAGCAGGCATTCTATAAAACATTTGATTGTTGAATGTATGTAGATAGGGAATTGGTAAGCCATACAGTAGATTTATACATAGCTACTACAACTCATATTGTAGAACTGAACTCACAGGTGGTAAAATATATTAAGGGGAGAAGGTAATTAATATTGTGATTGCATTAAAAATATGTAGTATAGAAAAATGATCTAATTTTTTGTTTTAGAAAAATGTATAAGAAAAGTTTGGAACAGCAAAAATTAACATTGGGAGATGATACGGTTAGGGATTTTTTTTTTCCTTTTGTAGTCCCAGGACATATTCAAGCAGAATCTGGATAGCCATCTGCCAAGGATCTGTATTGGGTGGGAAGTTGGTTCACATCATCTGCCTTAGGAGTCCAAGATTCTATTCTTCACCCTAAAAGAATGCTCTGAAAACTATAAAGTGCTTACTATCAATAAAATAAAAACTCTACATCCAAACGAATATTAAAGTGAAAAATATGAATACAAAGAATTAGAGAATGTTAGTAACACTGAATGTTACCGTGCCAAATGCTTTATGTACACCATTTCAATGTGTAAGCACAATCTTGTAACTTAGGTATTGCTGCTCTGTTTTCTTTCAGATGAGAAAAACAGACACAAACAGTTGACTTGCTTGAGGTCACATAGCCAGCTGTTGAACGTAAGTCTGTCACTTTGAAGCCATGCTCTTAATTAACTAGGAAGGAATCTTAGGGAACATTTTAGTTCAGCTCTTTTGTAAGAGGCAATTTTCCAATCGTGATACATGAACCCTACATATTCACTTATTTATGCTTCTCAGTGTCTTTTATTGTTGAGATCTAAAACTCCATTTACTTGGACAGAATATGACCAATTGTCTCATTAGCTCACAAGCAGCTAATAGGACCACAGGGCTTGTATTACAAGATTTGTTTATACCACAGTCATCCCTCAGGATCCTGGGCGATTGGTTCCAGGACCCCTGTGGATACTGAAATCTGCATTTGCTCAAGTCCCTTATATATTGATAAAATGGTGTTGTTTTTCTATATAACTTAAGCATATCCTCCTATATACTTTAAATCATCTGATCACTTACAATACATAAAATGTAAATGTTATGCAAATACTTGTAAATACAGTGTAAACAGCTGTAAACACTATGTAAATAGTTGAAAAAGCAGCAAACTCAAGTTTTACTGGAATTCACCCACCCCCACCCCCCAATATTTTTGATCTAAGGTTGGTTGAATCCACAGATGAGGAACCCACAGGTATTCTTTTTTTTAATGTCTTTATTGGAGTATAACTGCTTTACCATGGTGTGTTAGTTTCTGCTTTATAACAAAGTGAATCAGCTATACATATACATATATCCCCATATCTCCTCGCTCTTGCGTCTCCCTCCCACCCTATCCCACCCCTCTAGGTGGTCACAAAGCACCAAGCTGATCTCCCTGTGCTATGCGGCTGCTTCCCACTAGCTATCTATTTTGGTAGTATATATAAGTCCACGCCACTCTCTCACTTTGTCCCAGCTTACCCTTTCCCCTCTCCGTGTCCCCAAGTCCATTCTCTACATCTGCATCTTTATTCCCGTCCTGTCCCTAGGTTCTTCATAAACTTTTTTTTTTTTTAAGATTCCATATATGTTAGCATACGGTATTTATTTTTCTCTTTCTGACTTACTTCATTCTGTATGACAGTCTCTAGGTCCATCCACCTCACTACAAATAACTCAATTTAGTTTCTTTTTATGGCTGAGTAATATTCCATTGTATATATGTGCCACATCTTCTTTATCCATTCATCTGTCAGTGGACACTTAGGCTGCTTCCATGTCCTGGCTATTGTAAATAGAACTGCAATGAACATTGTGGTACATAACTCTTTTTGAATTATGGCCACAGGTATTCTTTAAGAAAAATAAATACTTAGGCTGCTTCCATGTCCTGGCTATTGTAAATAGAACTGCAATGAACATTGTGGTACATAACTCTTTTTGAATTATGGCCACAGGTATTCTTTAAGAAAAATAAATACATAAACGCCATGTGAGGAACACAAAAAGAAACACACCTGAAGACTTTTGACCGGGGATATTCTCTTTTTTTTTTAATAAGTTATAAATACTTTTAAATTTATCAATGTTCATCAAAGAGCTCCCAAAGTTATTAAATCTTCTTCATTTTTCAGGAATTATTAATTCCCAGAGCAGACCACCTGCAGAAAAAGATGTATTTTAGAAAGTCAGGTTTCAAACATCATGTCAGACCTATGGAGTCAGGGAATTAAGATGCTAGAAATGAATGCCTCAGCTGAGGACTATTAACTAACTGCCACAATTATTCTAAACCAGTCATGAAATAAAAGATCCACATTTTAAACTTCTAGTTCTGTTTAAATAAAAACATCATGGAAACTGTTCAATCCATTACAAGGTTTAACCTTTAAAGGCTTTGTTGAAGTAAAAACTATACATTTATTTATTTTCTCAAAAACATCTTCCACAAAAGACTAAGGGAGTTTACTTTTGCAGATACTAAAGAGAAGAGACCTGTAGCCTCCTCCGTTCTAACTCAAGTGTTTGGCAAAGATCCATGAAGTGGAAGGCAGAAGGTCAGCTCTGTACACAAGCATCTCCTGTGGAAAGTTACTCAATCCCAAGGGCAAAGTAAGGGTAACACTTCTGAAATGAATTTGGAAAGATCAAAAAGGGAGAGCAGCAGAGGATGGGGTTGCTGGTGTACCAGGCTTCTCTCCAGACAGCTGGCAGCCACGCCACCCCCACCCCCATCCCCCATCCCAGAAGACAGGAACAATGCTATAAAGGTAACTGAGTAATTTGGGCTAGCCAACTCTTCAAGTCTAATTCAAGCGCTTCCCTCACCTAGCTATTCCCTGCATTTGGTTTAGAAAAGAAGATAAGCCTTAACAACAATATAAATATATAAACTCTCTCTTTTCTAAGGCTCAAAGGAAGAATACACTTAAAGATAAGCAAAAATGAAGCCACTCAACATTTCAAGAGATAGCAGTCTATATAGCATTGCTACCGCTTTTGTTACCGGCTACTATACATCAGGAGGGGCTACCCACTGAAAGCCTCTGGGTACAAAGTCCTTGACAGAAAAGACCCTGTGTCTTCTCATCTTGGCATTTTCTAGAGTTTTAAACAATAGATATCTATTGAATGAATAAATGTTCAAATAGCAGAAATGACCCTTTTTCTTGACTCTCAGGATCGTATTTTCATACATCATCAGTTGTCTCTGTGTGCGTTTTGTGTGTGTGAACTATTAAGTTCTGTTAAGCTTAATAAATACTGAGTATCACCACCACTCAGTGCCGGTCCTTTAATTTCTTTCAATGATTTTAGCCCCCGAGCTGGATTCTCTAGGTTCCTCCTGGCTCCTAAAGGCAGAAAGATACCAGCTGCCATTTCCTCTTTACATTTCTAAGCAGGTTTTAGGTTCCTCTAGTTTCTCTTTCAGTAAAAGAAGCAGTCAAAAGATAGAAGTGACTAGAATCACCACCATCACACCCTGTTATTCCTTACGAGTAATTTTCAAGTCTCTGCCTTTGCTGCTATTAAATCTTTAGACAATTTATATTTATTTATACCATCCCTACTACATCTTCAGCTTAAGCCAGTGGTTCTTAAAGAGGGGGACACTTGAAAATTCTCTAGGAGCTTCTGAGTCAACAGGTACAGTTCAGGGCTCAGGCTTGTGAATTTTGGACAACATTCCTCGGGTGATTATAAAGGTACACTTGCTTTCATACTAAGTCCAATTTACTGGATTCAAGGTACAATTAAGATCTATCTTATTTAGAAAATAACATTAAAATCTACAAAGGTTTTTGAATTAAGGAAGTTTCATGATCATTACTGGGAAGATCTAAGATTGCAAAATATTTTTCCTTTGAAGCTATCCTCGGAAAAAATGTGGTCTAATAGTCTAAGAGATACCAATTTAGTTAAGTTTATCTTATAACAGTGCAGACAGTAGCACTGGATTTTACCCTACAGTCACTGACCTGGTTTCTGAGTTATATACACCTATGCATTTCAACAACAGGTCTTTGTAATTAGCATTCAAAATAAAGTTTTAGGATTGAAGTTCAAGACTATGTGTAATCCTAAAAATGAATATGTTGGAATAAAATCTCATTAAGTGCAAGGAGTGAAGTATAAAGTGCTTGAGATTTGGAGAGTAAAAAAGACCTAGATTCTAGTTTGAATGCCACCACCTATCCACTCTTAACTTGAGAAAGTCTTTTTTTGACTTCACTGTCCTTCCATTTCCCCATGGGGGCCAGGGAAATAGGACACCTGGGACCAATGTAGATCCAAACACATGTTCTTCCTCCAAAAGTAGTATTATGCTGAAAATTTAAAAATGATTATTTTCAATTCTTGGAAAGGCCCCATGTGGATTCAGATTCTTCTTTTTGTAACCAGGATTCAAAAATAATAAGGACATATATTAAACAGACCTCAGTAGAATGTCTGCTATCCATGACTCCCAAGATATGGCTTCTGTTCTGGTTTCTCTTTGACAGTTTACAAAGCCTATTCACACATATATCATTTAATCATCATAATGACTCTAATGAAGTAGTTTGGTCATGTACTGTTCTCTCTCCTTTACACATGAGAAAACTAAGGTTCAGAAAGTTAAGGACTTGCCCAAGATCGTACAATCAGTTAAACATCAGGTCTTCTAAGTCCAAAGCTCTTGCATTTTCTTTTATACACAAATGAAGTACACAGGAATCACTCTTACTCTCTGTCCCAATAACATAGAAAACCATGGTATCTTCTGGTCCTCGTGAATATATGCTAGTTATAGCGATAATTGTATCACCTGTGAGGTCCACATGAAATCCAAGAGACTTCTGATGCTCCTAAATATTAGCATTTTTAAAAATCACCCTTTTTGTCAAGGCAGGCTTAACCCTAAGCAACAGCTAACAAAACTGACTAGGAAGAAAGTTAGATTAGGAACAAGGAAGTCATGTACAAATGTTGAGATTTCATGTCTTTGAAATAATCAATAGTTAAACTTTTTTTTTTTAATTTATTTATTTATTTATGGCTGTGTTGGCCTTTGTTTCTGTGCCCAGGCTTTCTCTAGTTGTGGCAAGTGGGGGTCACTCTTCATCGCGGTGCGCGGGCCTCTCACTGTTGCGGCCTCTCTTGTTGCAGAGCACAGCCTCCAGACGCGCAGGCTCAGTAATTGTGGCTCACAGGCCCAGTTGCTCTGCGGCATGTGGGATCCTCCAAGACCAGGGCTCGAACCCGTGTCCCCTGCATTGGCAGGCAGATTCTCAACCACTGCGCCACCAAGGAAGCCCCTCAATAGTTAAACTTTTTAAGAACTGCTCCCCACAACCATATTTACTTATTTTACAAAATGATTCACCATGGGATTTCTTTAAATAACCATCTAATCTTAAAAGCACTTAAGTATATCTTGTATACACAGATATCATACCATGTGTAAAATCACAAAATATATTATGGTTCTCTTTTTATAAATGAAAAAAAGTGAAATCCAGACAGGATTAATGTCTTGATGAATATAGATGTAGCTAAAGTGAAACACATGCTAAGCTAGAGAACAGGAGAAGCAAAGTTTAAGCCTCAGGACTTCCAGCCTAGACTGTTTTCCACTACACAGTGATACTTCTTATCAGCTGGGGACAGGTTCCTTATCCCTCCTTTTTCACAGCTCAGTGAGGAAGACTGGCCACATGTAAAATTCCAAAGAGGCAGGAAAGAGGTGAAAGGGAAAGAAGCCAGGCTCTCTATTACTCCTACATTGGTATGTAGCTTTCGCATTATCTCTCAGCTATTATTATAAGTGGTGGTGTGGTGTGGATCTTACAGGGGAGTAATAGCACCAAGCAGAGGGAGCCTCTGGAGACAGAGGTTCCAGTTCTGACCCTGCCTATAAGAAGTCACTTCAGAGCTTCCCTGGTGGCGCAGTGGTTGAGAGTCTGCCTGACGATGCAGGGGACACGGGTTCGTGCCCCGGTCCGGGAAGGTCCCACATGCCGCGGAGCGGCTGGGCCCGTGAGCCATGGCCACTGAGCCTGCGCGTCCAGAGCCTGTGCTCCGCAACGGGAGAGGCCACAACAGTGAGAGGCCCACGTACCGCAAAAAAAAAAAAAAAAAAGAAGTCACTTCATATCTATAGGCCTTAGTTTCCTCATTTATTGATTTAACACTCCTCTATTGAGCACCTACTATGTGCCAGGCACTGTTACTGGTCCTGGAGGTATGCCAGTGAGTAAACAGAAACCTTCTGTCTCAGAACTTACATTCTAATTGAAGTAAAGCAATTCGGATGATAAATAAATACAAAATATGCAGGCAATGGTGTAGCCTAGCCACTAGCCATATGTGGCTATTAAAATAAAAAAACAAACATACAAAAAATTTAGTTCCTCAGCTTTACTAGCCACATTTCAAGGGCTCCACAGCCACATATGGCTAGTGGCTACCATATTGTAGAGTGCAGGCACAGAACGTTTCATTATCACAGAAAGTTCTACTGGACAGTGCCAGGATAGAGTGGGGATAGATGGGGAACGGATGCTATTTTAGATGGAATGTTGAGGGAAAGCCTCTCCAATTAGGAGGCTTGAAAACAGATCTGAAAAGAGATCTGAAGTGAGGGAGAAAACATCTGAAAAGAGATCTGAAATGAGGGAATAAGTCAAGTTGCTATCTGAATGAAGAGGTTCCAAACAAAAGGAGATAATTTATTTGTGGTATTGTATACACATCACTTAAGGTCCCTTTCAGCATTAAAATTTGAATTCAAAGTTCTTCAAACAATGGTCTGAGGTTTTAGTTTTATTAGAATAAAGCATGGTACAAAAGAAACTGCAACAATTCCATTTCTGTTTTGCAGAAAGCAATGCTTCCATGTGCTGCCTACTCCGTATTTAAAAACACTTCCTAAAAACTCACAAGATTAGAAACAAAAAGTAGAGAACATTTCCCTTTTAAGTCAGACAACTGAATATTTTGAACTTCCTAAGTCGTGATTCCTCTGTCTCTAACATAACTCTAAAGGCTTTGCCAAGCCCTTTCTTGAAAGCTTAATTCTCCCCTTCCCAAATCCACCAAACACCTCTAATTTTTTTTTTTTTTCGTCTGCACCATGCATCATGCAGGATCCCTACCAACCAGAGATCAAATCCAGGTCCCCTGCAGTGGAAGCGTGGAATCTTAACCACCAGACAGCCAGGGAAGTCCCACCCCTCTTAATTTATTAGCATCATTTATTCCGTACACTAGAAACTGAGACGTTATCTTTCCAGTGATACTTAGGCATGTTAGGTTAACCAGGTGAACTACCTTTCAGACAGAATGCTGCCCAATGATCACTAAATCTGTAAAGCAATACACAAATTTGAAGCAGTCAGCCTATGTATTACCTTCCCAATAAGAGAGTAGCATGCTCACCATTTCATATCTTAAATCCCAGGGCTCTCATGCATTCCTTGTGGGCCTCAATTAGGGGTCCACAGTTCTCTTCTCCTTTCTCAATGATGCTATAAAACAAAATGTACTTGTTATCTAACAAAGTAGGCACTAAGCACATTAGTGGTAAAAAAGCATGCAAGACAGTGATGGGGAGTGAGGCCAAACACGGATCTCACTGAATACAACTGGAGTTTTAAAAAATGCTATTATACCAAATGGCTTTGTTTTATTGGCTCCTGTGATACCTCCTTGCCCATGAAAATGTCCCACAGATAACTAGTTTTGGGGGGGGGGCACGGAGGAATCTGATTAGAAGAAATAATTATGCATATTAAATATTGCCTCTAGACAATATCCAAGGAATAATACCGCTCTATAATGAAATAAACTGAATAAAAAGTTAATGTTAAATGGACAGAAAGAAGAGCTTAATTTTTTGCCTATCGCAGAGGAATTAAATTTTGATTCTGCTCTACATTCAAATACACCTAAGTAAATCTACTTCTAACCACAAGACACCCAACACAAAGAGCAAAAAACATTTGGCTGCCAAGAGCAGCCTGATGAGCCCCACTCATGATGATCAAGGAACTTTTTACTTATAAAATTCACAAAGGAAAGACTAGGACCACACAGCTTTATTTCTAAGGGCCTGAAAATGTAATTTTAGCACAGAATCAAGTTAAGCCAAATTCAACTACAAAAAAAAATTGACTCCTGACTCTAGATATTTTGGGAGAAGCCATAGTGGTCAGAGATAACTGATGCAGAAGTAATTTAAAGAAAGGTAGGTTCTCCTTCCTTCTAAATCCTACATATCCTTCAATAACTTTAAGGGCTGTCTGCTTGGGATAGCAAGCTCCTTGTGAAACTAATAGCTAGCCCTCCCTGATCGTTTACTGAATGCTGTAAATACTGTGCTAGGCACTTGATGTGGCTTATAGCACAGTAATCCTGGAGGCAGATACTTTTATTAGGCCCATTTTACAGATATGAGGCAGATATGTTAAAAAATTTGCTCAAGGTCACAAAGCTGGTTTGGTGGACCAGAATTCAAACCCTGACACTGGATCCCAGACTCTTAATCATGATAAAATAATATCTGAAAGTTCAATAAGTACTTAAAGTGTGTAAGTATTGTTACCGATCATAGTAGTCTTTCAATTCTCCCTTCACAGTATTATTTGCAAAGTACTGAGTATTAATAAAAAGCACTGAGCTACTACAACTTTATTCCCCCTCTATGCCACTTATGATCTCTTTACTTTCTATGTGAGGACAAAAAGGGGCTGGAGGGAGAGGTGTACATTCACGTTATCTGAAGATTTCTTCTGAGATTTGTTCCACAATAGAGGCTGTATACCAGCGGTCCCCAACATTTTTGGCACCAGGGACCAGTTTTGTGGAAGACAGTTTTTCCACAGGGTTGGGGCGGGGGGAGATAGGTGTTAGTTCAAGCTGTAATGTGAGTGATAGGGGAATGATTCAGGCTGTAATGAGAGCAATGGGGAGCTGGGGAGCGGCAGATGAAGCTTCACTCGCAGCTCATGGCCTGTAGCTCATGGCCCGTAGCTCATGCCTCGTTGTGCAGCCCGGTTGGGGGCCCTTGCTGTATACAATAGCTGTATACAATAAGAACAAACAAAACCTTTTGCGGGTTAATGGTACTGTAGATGTACTATTCTCAACACTATAATGTCATCTATGTCATAGCCTGGTTGATTTTTAAATCATCTAAAAGGGGTGGGGTTAAGGGGATCTTCCCTACTGTTAAGAAACGTACCCTGTCCTGTGTCCTACTATGTCTAAATTTTGGGAGAAATTACCAGAAAACTTACTCTTTGATACTGCCAAACCTGGTACAGCAATCATTAACTTTAATGCTCCATTAACTTTAAGCTCCTTTAAATCAAGCAGCATCTTTACCCGTTTCTACGTCTTCGGACCTAAGGCAGTGCTTGACCTATAACAGATGCTGAGAAACCCTTTGCAGTAAAGAATGAACGGACGAAGCGAGCCCAGGTCAATCCGATCTCTCTCCAATCCCCTCATGTTTCCCCAGCCTGAGCTATAGGATCAGTCTGCAGACAGCTGACTGCGAACCCTACAGGGCTCTACAACCCTCAAGAGCGCCGCACGACAAAGCGAGGGCCACGACCAGCTCCACGCGGCGCAGAGGCGCCCGAACGCAGCGCGCGAAGCCTGCCGGCCGCCCCCTCCCTGACTGCGCACTGACCACGCATCGCGCGCCTTCTTGGTCTCCGGGCAGGCGCAACAGGGCTTCAGAGGCTTCTTCTCCTGCGACTCAGATGGGGCAGGGCTTGCGGCCGCCAGACCCGGCATTTTTCGCGCCAAAAGCAGCAACTAGTACAGACGCCCTAAACTCTTCAGCCTCCGCAAACGCCGCCGATTAGCCCGCAATCACTTCCGGCAGTCGCTGTGAAAAGAACAGGAAGTCCTACCTCCCTCTGACAATTGGGGGTGAGGGGAAGGAGAAGGGATTAAAAGGGAAAAAAAGGCGCGTGCGCAGAAGAGGCAAAATAAAGCCATTAACGCGAGAGCGCCTCTTCGGCGCAGGCGCAGAGAGGCGAGATGAAAGTGCTGAGTTTGTAAATCGACTTGGGGAGGACCCACAAAGGATGAAAGTAGTAAGGCTACTCAGAGATATCTCAACCCTACACCCACCACGAATGTCGAAAACCGAAGCCTGAGAAGGTGAAATGACTTGTCCAAGCCAAACAAGAGAAACCACTAGCGAAAGCCAGTTCCTCTTGAATATCAGATTAGTTCCCAGTATTTTACGCTCAACATTCTCTGCCTTTTTATTGTCCTCTCCACCCCCCTTCAGTTTGAACAATCCAATTCACAAGTTTTGAAGAAAAAAAAAAATTCCTCTGCTACTCATACCTCACCCCACACGCTTTAAATCCTCAGCTAGTTGGTATTCATAGCTCCCTCTCCAACTGATTTGATTTCAGTATGAATTGTCCAGTCACAAGGCAAATATACCAGTTAGAAAAATGCTTTTTCCTCGTCATTTCTCAAATTCAGTTAACACCTATCTACCTAAGTAGATAAGTAAACTGGTGCCTACGTTATTTGCAATATAATGCCCATAACCATTGCGTTTTTTTTCTGCAGAGAATTGTTGGAGAAAGAATGAACTTATTTTTTAAAGCAGGACTTCTGGGCGTTCGTAAAACAGCTGCCTAGGGATAGATATTTTGGGTAATAAAACTTTCAGTATCACCTAACCGAGGTTTGTTTCTGTATTTCAGAGATTTAGCTCAGGGAATCCTGAGGTGTGTCTGTGAACTGGTGCCACGTAGGAGTAACTTCTATGTGTGTATTTTCGAAGATACTAAGACCATCCCCATTTCGTCATCTAAAAACTACTAATTAGCATGAATTTTACTTCATTCTGCATTGATATGTTTAATAATACAACATCCTGCCCTTACATTCTCCTGAAGTCACCCTTAACCACTATTCTTTCAACCAGCTGTTCACTTATCTTGCTACTCAGAGTGCTTCTTGAACTGGCAACATCGATATCGCTTGGAAATGTAGTATACTATAAACACAGTTCAACAAATCAATGGGGAAAAGAAAATAAACTGGAAAAAATTAAATTCCACATCTAGATGTGAAAGGACAAACTAAGAAATTAATAGAAGATACTAGAGGAGATTATCTTTATACCAAAGGGTGCGGAACAACCGGTTAGACGACATTTCAAAAGAACAAATTGTAAGTAAAAAAACTGATGAAGTTAATTACATGAAAATAAAGGTTTGAGGATTTACAAAGGACATGCTAAATTATTTAAACTGTTACCCATACCTGCCCGTAAGAGCTAAAGGATCCTTACCTTGATTTATCTCTTTGCTTATTTCAAAGCACCTGGTATTTGTCAAAGATGTTTTACAGCTGTGCTTCCAGGAACGTGCAGTGGTCAACCAACCTGAACCGGCTCTGACTTCACCACAGAAATGTTTCTGTGCAGGTGAAACCTGGCAGTGTCCAAAAGTTACCTTTGCTTCATTACTATGCTAAAATCTCCACCCAGGGGGGAAACTTGCACTTTGCTAGGCACAATCCATGCAGTGTGCAAAGAAGTGTGGAAGACTGCACGTGCCCCAGTTGCCCCTGAAAATCTCCTCCCATTTCCTAGAGGCTTGATTATGTCCCTGCCTCCTAACCACTTAAAATTCCTTTACTCCTCTCCCCCGGGGGAGAAGGTATATTTAGAGCACAAGCTCTCCACCATTCCTTGATCAATGAATAAAGTTTCTGCTCTGCTATGCCAAACCCGATTCATTTGATTGGCGTTTGCAACTCCAGGCAAAGGACTGAGGGGTCACCGACCTGTTGGGGATCTGTAACAAAATAAGGAGGCCATTAGACTGATGTGGCGCTAATGCCATGGCGACCTACATAAGCAAACCAAAATTTAAGCCTATAAATGCCTCAAGGTTAAAAAATCAAAATGCTAAAGGCAACCAATCACAAGCAGCTAACTAGGCTTTAAGCTGTAGCCAGTCAACAATTTCCTTACTTTTCTTCCACCTTTTTTCTATAAAAGCCTCTCCCAGAGCTCCTGTTGGTGAAGCTTTCCTAACCACTTCTGGTTTGGCGCTTCCTGATTGGAATCAATTTTTCCTCAATTAAACTCTTAAAAATTTTAATATGCCTCAGTGTCTTTTAACAGACACTGTAGACAAAGTTAACAAATAGATGACGAACCGGTAAAAGATATTTGAAATATCTAAATCCAACATGGGATTAATGTCTAGAATACTTATGGAACTTAGTAACAATAAGAGAACAGCAACCTCAATAGAAAAATGGAGAAGAGATATGAACAGACAATATATAGAAGCAAAAATACTCAAGCAAATTTTTTTGTTTGTTTCTCTGCCTATTTAACACAGGAGAATATGTAGAATATGTAGAAGAGAAAATCCAAGGTCAGCACTCACAAAAAGGGCTGTTCCAAGAGTACTAATCATAAAAATGGAAAATAAAACAACAATGAGGTATCACTTTACACCCATTAGACTGAAATTAGATTAGTACTTGGATAATGCCAAGTACTGATGAGTATGCAGGAATCCTTGGGAATGGAGACTGGTCCTGCCATTTTGGAAGGCAGTTAGGCAGTATCCAGTTAATTTAAGAATAGGTGCATATCCTATGACTCAGCAGTTCTATTCCTGGATCTATATTCCAAAGAACTTCCCAGCAAGTCCTTAAGGGAACATGTTATGGGGATCATTGTCACAGCATATTTATGTAGCAGGGAACTGGAGGCAATCTGGGCATTCATCACTGGGGAGGTAGATAGGGAAATGTGGAGTACAGGGTCCGAACTAGAAGAAATTGACAACGTACCCACATAGTAAAAGGCACACATTTTAAAAATAGCATGGGTAGTGGAAAAAAGTCAGAAAGAGAATAGATACATAGTCCAGTACTATTTGCATATATTTAAAGAAGGTGTGCAAAAACAAAAATACGTGTATGAACACATGTGTGAAATGATTTGCTTATTTAAACAGAATGGTTGCCTATAAGGAGAGGCAAGTGGGGGCAGAGAATAAAGATAAATGCAACTAAAGTACCCTTGCAGGGACCAATGATGATCATGTGTCATGCACAGAGGACAATTAAGTCCTGCACCTGAAGACCAAGGACAACTATGCTGGTTGCATCCTGCTCTATGCAGTTTTGAAAACACTGCTTTATGGCGTAGAAATGGAAATTAATTATTTTAATGTCCTCTTTCACTACACTTTTAGGTGGTGTGGAACAAAGAGACTACACGTTGAGGTGGTGTGGAAAATTTTATTCTAAGGGTTAAGCCACTTCCTTGCTTCTAAGTAAAAACAATCATTTTGTCATAAAGAGGTATTGTGACTTTCTAGAAGATGTGTGGTCATCTTGTCATACTCATTTTGGGCCCCCAACAGTAGTTAGCACATGAGACACAGCATAACTGCTTTTTACTCAAATTATTCCCCCAAAGCTTTATTTTGCCCTGTTGCTGCCAAGAATCTAGAAGCACTTTTTTCAAACAAATACAAAATTAACAACAAACAAATTAACAACAAACAAATACAAAATTAAAATGTTTTGGACTGATTTTCCCTTTTAGTACTATCCAGTAACTCATACTGGCACTAATAATTCTTTTTTTCATCACTTTAAAAAATATTTATTTATTTATTTATTTTGGCTGTGCTGCGTCTTAGCTGCAGCGTGTGGGATCTTCGTTGCGGCATGCATGCGGGATCTAGTTCCCCAACCAGGGATCGAACCCTGGGCCCCCAATGTTGGGAGCGTGGAGTCTTACCCACTGGACCACCAGGGAAGTCCCTGGCACTGATAATTCTTCACAGAGAACCCAGATTTTTTAGAATGTGCTCACTTAGAATGAATAATCAGTTGAAATGACAACATAATCTTCAACTACAATACCTTCCATATATGTAGGACTGTTGAGTTTGTGAACCATTATTTAATCTTCACAGTAGTTGTGAAAACAAGCAGGGACCCTTTGGGGCCCGCCCAGGTACAAAAGCCTTTCTAGATCCCTTGTTTCTTGTTTATAGGAAAAAGGCTTCAGCTTCCTAGACTTTCCCTGAGTCCCAAAGTACAGATTCAGATAGTTAGTGATTAGAACAATAGGGGCACAAGACTCCTAGTTCCTCCTAAAAGGATATACATAACAACCTGATACAGATCTGAGTCCCATTACAGGAACTAAGGCCCCCACCCAGGTGGAGGATGGTAACTTCAGCCTGAGCACAAGCACAGGGGACCCCAGACTGGTTGGAACCAGAAGGCTGATGATTAAGATTCTTGGAACACCACCCTGTTACCTCACCACCAACCAATCTGAAGAGAGTCAGTCACACACCCTGTGGCTCTCCCCGCAAATTTGCCTTTAAAAACTCTTCCCTGAAACCCATGGGGGAGTTCAGGTCTTTTGAGCATGAGCTGCTCATTCTCTTTGCTTGGCCCTTGTAATAAACATTTCTCTGCTCCAAACTCCAATGTTTCAGTTTGTTTGGCCTCACTGTGCATCTGACACGTGAACTTGGGTTCAATAACAGTTGAATGTGTTATCTACATTTATAGCTGAGAATATTGAGGTTCATAGATGGACATGATTTGTTCAAGGTCACATAACTTGTAAGTGACAGTCCTGAGTCTCCACATCTTCTCCCTCTAAGGTCTATGGTCTATCTACTATCTCACTTAATTTGTCTAAATGAAAGGTGAATATTATTTTAAAATTAATCATTGTTCTGTATTTAATTGGGCAACTGAACTTCTGTGTCTACGAAATGAACAAGGAAGAAATGAGAAATATCCAAGAGAGTTTATGGAGTTAAGAGTATTGATAAACTGTAGACACAGATTATAGACCCAAAAACTGAAACAGCCTTTCTGCAACTGAGAAAAGATTTTTCTTGCCCGTTGTCCTTCCCTGCTTCAGTGAAGACAGGATACTTGCAGTGAGCACACTCTGTGACTTTCTCAGGGTAAGCTAGTATTGGCAGGCCTTGTCCCACCCACACTTCCTTTAACTTGCTGTGTTCAAGATATAAACAAGCCCTTGTTTTCCTCCCTGAGCACTGTGGGTCTTAAACTCTTTTCAACAAGCACTTCTTTGGGACGTAATATTCTCCTGCCCTTGAATAAAAGACCAAAGGATACTCCTTTCCAAAGTGAAATAGTCATTTATATCCAGCTACTTAACTCTCCTCTTGTTTCAGAATGGTACAGCTAGCCCACACACACGGGTTATTTTTTCTTCTGCCTTTTAATTTATGAATAAGTAAGTGTTCAGATCAATTATTGATCTTTACATTAACATCACGCTTTACTTTTCTTACCCAGCCTAAATGCCTTTAGACTTATGGGATGGCCTTAGTTAAAGAAAAAGGAGGAGTATAAAATATTGTAATTTAATGTTTTCCATTCTACCCCAGGAAAAAATCTCAATAACTCATTTCCCCCAAGAAAAACACAGCAGTTTGAGAGACCTGTAATTAGAGATTAAATTTAGAGTAGGTAGCATGTGGAGACTCAATAATGAAAGATTGGATTCAACCTGCTGTTTACGGAGGCAACTCGGAGGTTAGTTTGTATCAAGTTCTCACTTCCAATTCCAATTTTAACCAGCAATACTTTACTTTTAAGCCTCTGGCACTCTTTGCTGTTGCTATAATTGCTAAATTTGTAGGCAGCAAGAGTTGCAGTGGTGACTGTAATGGACTTTTTCATAGTATAGTGAATCTGTTATTGTATGGTACTATGGGGACACATACCATAGTACCATAGCTACAGGTGGTACCAAGCAGGCATTCTGTGGATGGGATGACAGGCCTGGTGATGTAACAAGAAACAACTAAGGAAATACTTTCTAAAATCTTTCCACGATAAAGGTATTCTTAGCCATTTATCACGCCTAGCTAACCCCAGGTATGGAGACTTTATCAAGTAAGGGTGGATAGTTGAAGTTGGTAGAGAAGGAGTGCCACCATATGCTGAGAGAGAAGAATTACAAGGCTTGAATTCTCACTTGTCTAGTTAGTAGGTTCAGCAGAAACTCTGTGTAGTATTTACATTTCTGCCGCTGCAAAATATATGCTTTCCAATTGCCGCAGATAAATATGTGCTGTACATAAATTCTCTATAGCTTTTCAAGAACCCTGAAGTGTCTGAGATTTACCCTGTTTGCCTGCCACAGTTCCATGAATGCTGGTAGAAGCCAGCAAACTGCTGAGTCAGAGATGAAGGATCGTTTATTACTTATAGCAGAAGCAACCAAGTATCAGAAGTTTTGCAGCACTTCCCTGAGCCCCAGTTCCCACAGGGTGATGTGAAGAAGGCCAGGTGACATCACAGATATTTCAACACAGAAAAGAAAGCTTAGGAAACCCAAACCTTTAATAATGGGCAGTAAGAAATATTGCCCTTTGCTCAAAAGGAGACAGGATCTCCGACTTCTAAGGCTGTAAGCAAACGTTCCCCTTGCTCCAGAGATAGACATTATTTCTATTGTCCAAGGTTGTTTCCTACACAAAGGAAAGGGCAGACAGCTACCCCCTTACAAGACAAGCAGACACATGAGAGACCCATGGAGAACTGTCTCCCAAACCTGCAAAGGGTAACTTTGATTTTAACGAACCTGTATTATTGACTAGCACCCCTCTCCAACTTCATTTCATAAAGATTGCATATTAGTCATTTCTTGCTGCGCAACAGCATTTCCACAAACCTAGTGGTAATACACATTTATTTGTTATTATCGCACTTCTGTACTTAGGCATCTGGGAATGGCTTAAGTGGCTCCTCTGATTAGGGTCTCAAGACGCAATCAGGATTTTGGCTGAGACTGTGGTCTCATCTGAGGTTCTACTGGGGAAAAACATGCTTTCAATCTCATTTAGGTTGTTGGCAGAATTCAGTTTCTTGAAGTTGTAGGACTGAAGGATTTGGTTTTTCACTTGCTGTGGTCAGAGGCCACCCTCATCTCCGAGAGGCTACCTGTAGTTCCTTGCCGCTTGGGGTTTCCAAACATGGCCACTTGCTTCCTTAAAGCCAGCAAGGGAGAGAGTGAGCAACTCCAGCAAAATGGAGTTAACTACAGTCTATGTAAAACAATCAACGTCATATATAAACCACTACATTTGACATATTCTATTGGTTAGTGTCTTCCATTATGCTTATCAAGGGGGCTGGCTGTTGGCTACTTCAGATAATTTATCTGATAGAGTGAGGAAAAGTCTTTCTAAGGAGGCGACATTCTAGCTGAGACTTCAGACGATGAGGAGTCAGCAGGGATAAGATGCAGGTAGGGGTGAAGAGCATTCTGGGAAGAAGGAACAGAAAGTGGGAGATGTAGCTATACCCGAAGACAGAAAAATATTATCATGCCATTATAACATTGTATTTTACATGTTTTTGAGTGTTTTCTCCATCATACAGTGAGCTGTACAAATTATCTTAGATCTTCAATACCTATTTCATAGTAGACAGTAAATTTATATTATAAATGGATGGATTTATTCACTTAAGAATCATTTTGTTAAGCTTTCAGATACCAGGTACTTCAGAGATACAAAGTGACATGTAAAGGCCTGTGCCCTCAATGAACTCACAGGTGTGGAGAGCAATGTTGCTAACAATTACCAATACAAGGTGGTCAATGCCATTGGTGCTCCTACAGCACTGGAAGAAAGAAAGAAGCCTTGGTCTATTTGGGTGATTTGGGAGACTACATAAAGGTGGCAAAAGTAGCACTGAGTCTTTAAGAATACCGAAATTAGTTGAGGGGCATAAACAGGAAAAAGGCATTTTAGGCAAAGGAATCAGTTTGAGTGGCAAAATATCTGGCTGGTTTGCAAAAAACCCAAGAAGTTCAGGAGTAGAGAAAATAAAACCAGGAGTATGTGTGGAAAGAGGGATAGCAGGCCAGGAGGCTCATTGAAGTGTCTGTGGATTATATCAAAAAGACAAAGACGCTAACTCTAACGTGCAACACTAGCCAAATGGGATAATTTGAGCATCATAAAGTATAATGATCATAATGGATTAAAAGAATCTGATATGTTAAAATGCATGCATTCATAATGGTACTAATCAAAGAAAATCTTATTGGTTAACATTTGAGGTTGCTAGGGCACCAACTCATTTCTGTGAAATTTGATAACTAAAGTGAAAGAATCCAGCATTCATGCAGACTTTTCTCTACGATCCCTGTATTTCAGGATAACCAATGAGTTGGTGAGGGAAAGTTCTTTTTACAGAGGAATTCCAGGTAATAAAGAAAACTATTGAAGGTATCAGAAATTCACTGTTCTAGCATAAAAGACTTAAGAGATACCAAAATGCAATGTGAAGACTTTTTTTTTGGATCTTTTGATCAGAAAAAAACAACTATTGAATGACATCTTGGACTCAACCAACGACATGTGAATACATACTGAATATTAGATACATAGGAATTATTAATTTTGTTAGATGTTGACAATGGCGATTAAATTAAAAATCCTTATCAGTTGGAGCTGCAGATTAATTTAAGGGTAAAAGCGAAAAGGCGAGGTAGGCGATAGATGAAACTAGATTGGCAAAATGTTGATAATTGTTGAATCTTGGTGATGGCTAGTGAGGGTTCATTACTAAAAGTGGATTCACTTTTGCCTATGTTAAAAAATTTTCCATAATAGTTTTTAAAAAGCAGAGCCAGTGCCTACTACACCACATCACCTTCAGCTGATTTAATGCGCAGGGCTCAGAAAAGGGTAGCAGAATGCGAATCAAGAGTTACCCAGCCCACCCCAAACGCTGATAACCCACGGCCAGAGCTCAGTGTGCCAAAGGCTGACGTTCAGGAGCTTGGATTCCTCAGCTCGAACAAGCCCCGCGGAGAGGGAATGTCCGAAATGAAAGCCCCCAACTATTCTAGAAGATGCTGAGATTTCACAGGCATTTCCGAAAGAGGTTAACGGAGTGTAACTGGCCGATGGCTGCAGGATTTAAGCAGCAGCCTTTTCCCCCGCCTGCGGCCCCCTGGCCTTGACCCTGGTGGGCGGCTAAATGCTCGTGGCTTGGTCACCGGAGTGAAGTGGAAAGCGAGGCCGTCCCTCTCCCTTCCCTCCTCCCCTCCCCAGGCCTGCCCATCTTTCCTCCTTTCTTCCCCCTTCTTCCTCCACCCCTCACGCTCCTCTCCTCTGCGCACTTTCCGGACCTTCCGCTCCTGCGCCTCGCCCCACCCCTCCCTTGTCATCACTCGGCTCCTCCTCCCCCAGCCAGCCCCGCCCCTCCCTTCACGAGCCCCGCCCCGTATCTTCGCTCAGCCCCGCCTCTCCCGCTCCTCGCCCCGCCCCTTCCTTGTCGTCACTCGGCTCCTCCTCTCACACGCGAGTCCCGCCCCTCTCTTCTGGATTAGCTGTGTGTGCTCGCTCAGCCCTCGCTCCTCGCGGGGGTTACCATAGCTACCTTGTACACCGCATCTCGGTCTCCCTAGTCGGTCCTGGCTGGCCGCAGGGAAGAGCCGGCACCATGAGTCACGTAGTGACCATCGAAGAGCCCCAGGGCAAGCCGCCGGTGTCTCAAACCCGGTGCAGAGGGAGGTCGGGGCCCTGGGGCAAAGTCTCTGCCAATCGAACATATGATTTCCTATACGGTAAGAGCGGCTCCAGACCTCCCTCCTGAGTTGCCGACTCCTGGGCCAGGTGGGCTTTGAGACGGTGGGACCTGGCCGGGGGCGCGGCGGACAAAAGACGAGCCTCAGGACGGATCCTTTGCCCGCGGTCCTCTTCTGTTGGGTGGGGGCAGCTCCAAGCCCCCGAGGTGGTGGCGCTTTCGCGGGGCTGGGGGAGGTGTCTCGGAGACCACAGGTGCGCTCTGCATCTCAGAGCACTGAGCGGGAACACCTGACTCTTCTCCACCCTCTTGTTCTGATAATTTGCACAGCCTTAAGCAATCGTCCTGAATCCTGTTCCTGGCGTTCTGACTTGGAGATTCACTCAACACTCCCGCATGCAAACTGCGTAAAATGCCCAAAGAGAATGACCTTCCTGCTCCCATTCCCTGGGCAACTCCAAATTTGGCATTCTAGGTAAAGAAGGGCCAGTTTATCTCATCTTTGTTTTCAGGTTTCTCTTTTGTTTTTGCGGTACGCGGGCCTCCCACTGTTGTGGCCTCTCCCGTTGAGGAGCACAGGCTCTGGACGCGCAGGCTCAGCGGCCACGGCTCACGGGCCCAGCCGCTCCGCGGCATGCGGGATACCCCCGGACCGGGGCACGAACCTGTGTCCCCTGCATCGGCAGGCGGACCCCCAACCACTGCGCCACCAGAGAAGCCCCAGGTTTCTCTTTTTATTTAAGCTTATTCTTATCCATCAAAGTGTTGCTTATAAACTAGGTCCACTAGGGCCTTTGGGCCAGTAAAAGCCCCAGTTTATTTTAATGACCTGATTGTTCATTTACGTTCTGTCTCTTCTACTGGACCATAAGTTCCCTGAGTTCTTTAAGTTCTTGTTCTATACATTTTTGTAGCCTTCTAAGCACTTATTCCAGTGCTGGTACATATGTTAGGTGCTATGTAATTTATTGTGAATTATTTGAATTATTGAATTGAATTTACTACTACAATAATTATAATCAGTAAAGCATGATTTTTTCCAGTTTTGCCCTGTCACCCTACTTTTAACCACGTGGTATCTCCTCTGGGAATCCCAGGGTCTCCTTTGGATGAGAATCTTTAGGGTAGCCATTTCCTGGTGTTGGGAATGTGTAATGATTGCTTACATTTGTATGGTACTTTACAGTTAACACCATTCTTTTATAAATCTTACCTCATTTATATACCATTTTGCATTTAACTTGACTTTAATCCTTTGTATCTCTCAGGTGCCTCACTCGAAGTGCCCACAATACTTTGTCACTTCCCTGAATCTACATTTGTTGATGGATTAGTAGCTACACTAATGCCCTGCTAATTAAAGTCTTTTAAATATGATATATTTTTCCCAGCTTCCAAAAATATTTTATAATACTTCCTGGGTTTATCAAGAGCTCTTTCCTCCTTTCTTTCCCCCCAGAATCTGCAATTTATTATAGTTTTCCCAAAAAGTAATCATCATATTTTGGGGTTTGAAACACTTCCTCATCGTCACCATTACTTGGTTGTGACAACTTCCTGTGCTTCTTAGAATTATTTTTACAATATGGGTAAATTGGCTGAGGGGCTCTTTCATGATTTCCATGGAAAAATTTCCCCCATTAAATTCATGGGCTTTTGATAACATTAGGCCTGGGAGCTGAAAGGATTGGTGTTCGAATCAACTGCCAATCAATAAGTTGCCAACTTCTTTATTTTTTAATAAATTTTTTTGAAGTATGGTTGATTTACAATACTGTGTTAGTTTCAGGTATACAGCAAAGTAATTCAGTTATTTATATATATAGTTCAGCTTATTTTCCATTGTGGGTTATTATATTTAATTTACAGTAAATCCTTGTTGCTTTTCTATTTTATGTGTAGTAGTTTGTATCTGTTAATCCTATACTCCTAATTTATCCCTCCCACCTCCCTTTCCCCTTAGGTAACCATAAGTCTATTCTCTATGTCTGTGAGTCTGTTTTGTATGTAGATTCATTTGTATTATTTTTCAGATTCCCCATATAAGTGATATTGTGTAATATTTGTCTTTGTCTGACTTACTTTGCCAAGTATAATATTCTCTAGGTTCATACATGTTGCTGCAAATGGCAATCTTTCATTCTTTTTCTATGGATGAGTAATAGTCCATTGTGTGTGTGTGTGTGTGTATATATATATATGTATGTGTGTATATATATACGTATGTGTGTGTGTATATATATATATATATATATACCACATCTTCTTAAGCCAGTCATCTGCTAATGGGCACTGGGTTGCTTCCATATTTTGGCTATTGTAAATACTGCTGCTATGAACATTGGGGTACAGGTATCTTTTCAAATTAGAGTTTTCATTTTTTACAGATATATACCCAGGAGTGGGATTAGTGGATCATATGTTAGCTCTAGTTTTTTTTAAGGAACCTCCATACTGTTTTCCATAGTGGCTGCACCAATTTATACATTCCCACCAACAGTGTAGGAGGGTTCCCTCTTTTCCACACCCTCTTAGGAATTTATTATTTATAGACTTTTTCATGATAGCCATTTTGACCACTGTGTGGTGATACCTCATGGTGGTTTTGATTTGCATTTCTTTAATAATTAGTCATGTTGAGCAATTTCTCATATGCTTCTTGGCCATCTGTATGTCTTCTTTGGAAAATGTCTATTTAGGTCTTCTGCCCATTTTTTGATTGGGTATTTATCTATCTATCTATTTATTTATTGCCACGTTGGGTCTTTGTTGCTGCGTGCGGGCTTTCTCTCTTTGCAGCGAGCAGGGGCTACTCTTTGTTGCGGTGCGCAGGCTTCTCGTTGCGTTGGCTTCTCTTGTTGCGGAACATGGGCTCTTTGCATGCGGGCTTCAGTAGTTGCAGAATGTGGGCTCAGTAGTTGTGGCACATGGGCCCTAGAGTGTGCGGGCTTCAGTAGTTGCAGCACGTGGGCTCAGTAGTTGTGGCACGCAGGCTTTAGGGCATGTGGGCTTCAGTGGCTGTGGCACATGGGCTTTGTAGTTGTGGCTCGTGGGCTCTAGAGTGCAGGCTCAGTAGTTGTGGCACACGGGCTTAGTTGCTCCGCGGCATGTGGGATCTTCCCTGGACCAGGGATCAAACCCGTGTCCCCTGCATTGGCAGGTGGATTCTTAACCACTGCACCACCAGGGAAGTCCCTGTGTGTTTTTGATATTGAGTTGTGTGAGCTGTTTGTATATTTTGGTTATTAACCCTTTGTTGGTCACATTGTTTGCAAATATTTTCTCCCATTCCGTAGGTTTTTTCAGTTTGTTGATGGTTTGCTTTACTGTGCAAAATCTTTTTAAGTTGGATTAGTGCCATTTGTTTATTTTTGCTTTTATTTCTTTTGCCTTGGGAGACTGATCTAAGAAAATATTGCTACAATTTATGTCAGAGGATGTTTTTCCTATGTTCTGTTCTAGGAGTTTTATGGTTTCATGTCCTATATTTAGGTCTTTAAATCATTTTGAGTTTATTTTTGTAAATGGTTTGAGGGAGTGTTCTAATTGCATTAATTTACATGTAGCTAGCTGTCCACCTTTCCCAGTACCACTTGTTGAAGAGACTGTCTTTCCTCCATTGTATATTCTTGCCTCCTTTGTTATAGATTAATTGACCATAGGTACATGGGTTTATTGCTGGGCTCTCTGTTCTGTTGATCTATATGTCTGTTTTTGTGCCAATACCATGCTGTTTTGATTACTATAGCTTTGTAGAATAGTTTGAGGTCTGGAAGGGTTATGTCTCCAGTTTTGTTCTTTTTCCTCAGGATTGCTTTGACAATTCTGGGTCTTTTGTGCTTCCATATAAATTTTAGGATTATTTGTTCTAGTTGTGTGGAAAATGTTATGGGTATTTTGATAGGGATTGTATTAAATCTGTAGATTGCTTTGGGTAGTATGGCCATTTTAACAATACTGATTGTTCGACTCCAAGAGCATGGGATATCTTTCCATTTCTTTGAATCATCTTCAGTTTCCTTTATCAATGTTTTATAGTTTCCAGCATACAGGTCTTTTACTTCTTGGTTAGGTTTATTCCTAGATATTTTTATATTGATGCAATTTTAAATGGGATTTTTTTTAAACTTTCTGATATTTAATTGTTAGTATAAAAAATGCAACAAATTTCTGTATATTAATCTTGTATCCTGCTACCTTGCTGAATTCATTTATTCTAATAGTTTTTGTATGGATACTTTAGTTTCTTCTATATAGAGTCGCATGCCATCTGCAAATAGTGACAGTTTTACTTCTTCCCTTCCAATTTGGATACTTTTTTATTTCTTTTTCTTGTCTCATTGCTATGGCTAGGGCTTCCAATACTATGTTGAATAGAGGTGGTGAGAGTGGACATCCTTTTCTTGTTCCTGAATTTAGCTAGAAGGCTTTCAGCTTTTCACCATTGACTTTTATGTTGGCTGTGGGTTTGTGGTTTATTATGTTCAGTTATGTTCCCTCTATACCCACTTTGGTGAGAGTTTTTATCATGAATGGATGTTGAATTTGGTCAAATGCTTTTTCTGTGTGTATTGAGATGGTCATATGGTTTTTGTCTTTCCTTCTGTTAATGTGGTGTATCACATTGGTTGATTTGTGTACGTTGAACCATCCTTGCTACCCTGGAATGAATCCAACTTGATCGTGGTGTATGATCCTTTTTATGTATTGTTGGATTTGGTTTGCTAATATTTTGTTGAGGATTTTTGTATCTATATTCATCAAAGATATTGGCCTGTAATTTTCTTTTTTGGTAGTGGCTTTGTCTGGTTTTGCTATCAGGGTGATGGTAGCTTCACAGAATGACTTTGGGAGTGTTCCCTCCTCTTAATTTTTTGGAATAGTTTGAGTAGGATAGGTATAAATTCTTCTTTGTAAGTTTGGTAAATTCCCGAGTGAAGTCATCCTGACCTGGACTTTTCTTTGGAGGGAGTTTTGTTTCGTTTTGTTTTTTAAGTAGAGTTAATTTACAATGTGGAGGGAGTTTTTTTTTTTTTTCTAATTACAGATTCTATTTCACCTCAATGATTGGTCTGTTCGAATTATCTGTTTCTTCTTGGCTCAGTTTTGGCAGGCTGTATGTTGCTAGAAACTTGTTCATTTCTTCTAGGTTGTCCAATTTGTTGGCATATAACTGTTCACAGTATTGTCTTATGAGTTTTTGTATTTATGTGGTGTCAGTTGTTATTTCGCCTCTTTCATTTCTTATTTTATTTATTTGGGTCCTCTCTCTTTTCTTCTTGGTGAGCCTGGCTAGAGGTTTGTCAATTTTGTTCCTCTTTAAAAAACAAAAACAAAAAAACAGCACTTGGTTTTATTGATCTTTTCTATGATTATTTTATCTCTATCTTATTTCCTCGCTGATCTTTATTATTTCCTTCCTTCTTATGACTTTGGGTTTTGTTTGTTCTTCTTTTTCTATTTTTTTTTCCCCCGATGTCAGCTGTTTTCCTGTGGGCTTTTCCAAAAGCAGACCTTGAGGTAAACGTTCATAGGATACTGCTTTATTAAGAAGTACAATCCAAAAGAAACCAGAGATAGGGAAATGTGACTGAGACAGGGAATGTCAGAGAAAAATAAAACCATGTGTTACCAAGGTGATTACCACAAAGTTTGTATCAAGTAAAAGTAAAACCATTTTTCTGAGAAGCAGTATGTGTTACTTTGCCTATCGATAATCCAGCCCTGGAGTGGAAGGAGAATTTACCTGCTGGCTTCTGTTTCTCTTTGGTTAAAACTTTGCTTTATGTATCCTCAGTAAGAGACATGTGAAGGTGATATGCATTTCCCATGGATTTTCACGTCTCCAGGTCACAGAGAAAAACTAAGGGGAAGGTGAGGGACACTTGGTGCAGACATGAGGTAAAGAGACACTGGGCTGTGCCTGCTGCTTGGACTGCAACTTGGTTGAGCCAAAACAGAAATTGTTGCTCTGGTTAGTTGGTAGGAAACAAGCTGGCAAGAGCTCCAGACATCTGCAAATTATAAGTTTATGAAATCATGTAAATGAAGTGGCTGATCCAAACATACCAAAACCAGAACCAAACAAAACAGCACTTCTCTTCCCCACACTCTCCTGCCCTTTTGATTATTACCTCCCAGAGGGAAAACTTTCAATTCTTTTTTGCTCTTTCTTCTCGTATTTAGTAAAATATTCTTTTCATCTTTTCTTAAAAAAATTTTTTTAATTAAAATTTTTAACCATTTAAAAAATTTAAGTAGAATTAATTTACAATGTTGTGTTAGTTTCAGATGTACAACAAAGTGATTCAGATACATATATATATATACACATACATACATACTTTTTCAGATTCTTTTCTTTTATAGGTTATTATAAGATATTGGATATAGTTTCCTGTGCAATACAGTAGGTCTTTTTTGTTTATCTGTGTTACATATAGTAGTGCGTATATGTTAATCCCAAACTCCTAATTTATCTCTCCCCCCTCATTATCCCCTTTGGTAACCAATAAGTTTGTTTTCTACGTCTGTGAGTTTGTTTCTGTTTTGTAAATAAGTTCATTTGTATCTTTTTTTTTTGCGGTACACGGGCCTCTCACTGTTGTGGCCTCTCCCGTTGCGGAGCACAGGCTCCGGACGCGCAGGCTCAGCGGCCATGGCTCACGGGCCCAGCCACTCCGCAGCATGTGGGATCTTCCCAGACCAGGGCACAAACCCATGTCCCCTGCATCGGCAGGAGGACTCTCAACCACTGCGCCACCAGGGAAGCCCTGTCGATGTTGCTGCAAATGTCATTATTTCATTCTTTTTTATGGCTGAGTAATAGTCTATTGTATATACATATATGTACGTGGGGTATATATATATATACACATACATACATACACACACAACATCTTCTTTATCCATTCATCTGTTGATGTTCATTTAGGTTGCTTCCAGGTCTTGGCTATTGTAAATAGTGCTGCTATGAACTTTGGGGTGCATGTATCTTCAAATTAGAGTTTTCTCCAGATAAATGCCCAGGAGTGGGATTTAAGGATCATATGGCAACTCTATTTTTAGGTTTTTAAAGAACCTCCATGCTGTTCTCCATAGTGGCTGCACCAATTTACATTCCCACCAACAGTGTAGGAGGGTTCCTTTTTCTCCACACTCTCTCCAGTATTTATTATTTGTAGACTTGTTAATGATGGCCATTCTGATGTGAGGTGATACCTCATTGTAGTTTTGATTTGCATTTCTCTAATAATTAGCGATATTGAACATCTTTTCATGTGCCTGTTGGGCATCTATATGCCTTCTTGGAGAAATATCTTTTTAGGTATTCTGGTCACTTTTTATTGGGCTGTTTGTTTTTTTGGTATTAAAGTATATGAGCTGTTGGTGTATTTTGGAAATTAATCCCTTGGTGGTAGCATCATTTGCAAATATTTCTTCCCACTTTGTAGGTTGTCTTTTTGTTTTGTTTATGGTTTCCTTTGCTATGCAAAAGCTTTTAAGTTTAATTAGGTCCCATTTGTTTATTTTTGGTTTTGTTTCCATTACTCTAGGAGATGGATCCAAAAAAATTATTGCTATGATTTATGTCAGAGTCTTCTGCCTATGTTTTCCTCTAGGAGTTTTATAGTATCTGGTCTTACACTTAGGTCTTTAATCCATCTTGAGTTTATTTTTGTATATGGTGTTAGAGAATGTTCTAATTTCATTCTTTTACATGTAGCTGTCCAGTTTTCCCAGCACTACTTATTGAAGAGATTGTCTCTTCTCCATTGTATATTCTTGCCTCCTTTGTCATAGATTAATTGCCTGTAGGTGTATGGGTTTATTTCTGGGCTCTCTATTCTGTTCCATTGATCTGTATGTCTGTTTTTGTGCCAGTACCGTACTGTTTTGATTATTGTAGCTTTGTAGTATAGTGTGAAGTCAGAGAGTGTGATTCCTCCAGCTCTGTTCTTCTTTCTCAAGATTGTTTTGGCTATTCGGGGCCTTTTGTGTTTCCATCCAAATTAAAATTTTTTTTTTTTCTAGTTCTGTGAAAATGCCATTGGTAATTTCATAGGGATTGCATTGAATCTGTAGATTGCCTTGGGTAGTATGGTCATTTTAACAATATGGAGTCTTCCAATTCAAGAACATGGTTTTTCCATCTGTTTCCATCTGTTTCATTCTTTCCATCTGTTTGTGTCATCTTCAGTTTCTTTCATCAGTGTCTTATAGTTTTCAGAGTAGAGGTCTTTTGCCTCCTTAGGTAGGTTTATTTCTAGGTGTTTTATTCTTTTTGATATAATGTAAACAGGATTGTTTCCTTAATTTCTCTTTCTGATATTGCTTTGTTAGTGTATAGAAATGCAACAGTTTTCTGTACATTAATTTTGTATCTAGCAACTTTACCAAATTCACTGATGAGCTCTAGTAGTTTTCTGATAGCGTCTTTAGGATTTTCTATGTATAGCATCATGTCATGTGCAAACAATGACAGTTTTACTTATTCTTTTTAATTTGGATTCCTTTTATTTATTTTTCTTCTCTGATTACTGTGTCTAGGACTTCCAAAACTCTGTTCAATAAAAGTGGTGACAGTGGGCATCCTTGTCTTCTTCCTGATCTTAGAGGAAATACTTTCTGCTTTTCATCACTGAGTATGATATTAGCTGTGGGTTTGTCATATATGGCCTTTATTATGTTGAGGTTGGTTCCCTCTGTGTCCACTTCCTGAAGAGTTTTTATCATAAATGGATGTTGAATTTTATCAAAAGCTTTTTCTGTACCTACTGAGATGTTCATATGGTTTTTATTCTTCAGTTTGTTAAGGGTGTATCACACTGATTGATTTGCGGATATTGAAAAATCCTGCCATCTCTGGGATAAATCCTACTTGATCATGGTGTATGATCCTTTTAATGTATTGTTGGAATCAGTTTGCTAGCATCTTTTGTTTTTTAATTTATTTATTTTATTCTTTTTATTTATTTATTTATTTTTATTTTCATTGCTGCGTGCAGGCTTTCTCTAGTTGAGGCGAGTGGGGGCTACTCTTCATTGCAGTGCTTGGGTTTCTCACTGTGGTGACTTCTCTTGTTGTGGAGCACGGGCTCTAGGCTCACGGGCTTCAGTAGTTGTGGCACGTGGGCTCGGTAGTTGTGGCTTGCGGGCTGTAGAGCGCAGGCTCAGTAGTTGTGGCGCATGGGCTTAGTTGCCCCATGGCATGTGGGATCTTCCTGGACCAGGGCTCAAACCCATGTCCCCTGCATTGGCAGGTGGACTCTCAACCACTGCGCCACCAGGGAAGCCCCTGAGATATTTTTAAACCTCTCCTTCTATTCTAAATGATAATCTTGCTGGGTAGAGTATCCTGGGTTGCAGTTTTTTCCCTTTCAGGACTTTGAATATACCATGGCCCTCCCTTCTGGCCTGCAAAGTTTCTGTAGAGAAATCAGCTGATAGCCTTATGAGGTTTTCTTTGTAACTAACTCTTTGTTTTTTTGCTGCCTTTAGAATTCTCTGTTTATCTTTAACTTTTGCTGTTTTAATTATGGTATGTCTTGGTGTGGGTCTGTTTGTGTTCATCTTGTTTGGGACCCTCTTTGCTTCCTGTACCTGGATATCTATTTCCTTATTTATGTTTGGGAACTTTTCAGCCATAATTTCTTCAAATACATTCTTGATCCCCTTCTCTCTCTCTCTCTTCTCCTTCTAGAACCCCTATTATGTGTAGGTTGGCATACTTCATATTATCCCATAGATCTCGTATGTTGCCTTTATTTTTTTCATTTGTCTTTCTGTCTGCTGTTCTGATTGAGTAATTTCCATTATTCTATCTTCCAGATCACCTACTCATTCTTCTGTGTCATTTAGTCTGCTATTCATTGCTTCTAGATTGGTTTTTATCTCAGCAATTGAATTGTCTAATTTTGATTGGTTCATCTTTATAGTTTCTAGTTCCTTGTTACAGCAATCTGCATTTCTATTGATAATCTTTCTTAATTCCTTTAGCATTTTTATTACCTTCTTTTTGAACTCAAGGTCTAGTAGACTGGTGAGGTCTGTTTCATTATTTGTTCTTTCAGGGGATTTCTCTTGTTCTGTTGATTGGAAATAGTTCCTATGCTTTTTAATTTTACTTAACTTTCTCTGTCTATGAATTTAGGAGAAACAGCTATCTACTGTGGTCTTGAAGGGGTGTTTTTATGTGGGATTGACCCTGCAAAGACGGTATGTCTCCAGTATTTTTGGTGCAAGGGCTGGTTTTGGTATGGATGCCAGCCACACTTTTCCTCAGGGTGTGCTGGTCGCTACCCCCTTGGTAGGGGGTGTGCTTGGTGTTGTCATATCTAGAGCCTGTGCTGGATGTGAGGCAGGGCTTCCTCTCTGCTCCGTGGCTGTCACCATACTTTTGGGGGTGGGGCCTGCTCCCCAGTTGTTGGAATAGATGGCCTGAGGATTGGGTTCGATCAAGCTCCATAGCCCTTGAGTGTGCACCCTGCGCCAAGGGAGGTAAATCCTGAAGCAAATGAGGCCCGTGTGGTCACAGAAGATCTGTACGCCACCTGTGTGGGCCTCCGTGGTTCCACTCAGAAGCAGTCTAAGTTCACGTCCCTTTCTCTGTGGTGTTCATCCCAGATCTAGTGCAGGGCTGTGGTGTGGAGTGGGTGGGGCTGGGGCATTGGCTAGGCTGGGGCTGGCGGTCAGGTTGTGGTTGCAGGAGTTGAGCTGGCTGCTTTGCTGCCTGTGATCTGGGCTGCCTCTGTGGCAGTCTTTTCCCAGGACCGTTATTCCCCAGACGTAGTGCTAAGCTGTGGTGTGGAGTGGGCAGAGCCTGGGCTCTCTTGCTGGGAAATGAACTGCTGCATACCCCTGCCCAGGGCCTGTCTGCCCGAGATTCAGTACTTAGCCCCTTCACACTCTTGTGGTGCCACCAGGTACACACGCTGACAATTTCTGCCCAGCTAGACCCACTGCCCCTGTGCGTGCACTTATAATGGGCTCTGCAGGGCCCCCCAACCCCGATAACCTCCCAGGCCCTCTGGTCTGTCGCTGCATAGCTAGGCCAGGTCTCTGCCCAGATCTCATGCCAAGCTGTGATGTGGACTGAGTGGGGCTAGGGCATCCGCCCATTTGGATTGGGAAGTGCAGTGAGGTTGCAGCCACCAGTGCAAGGCTGTCTCATCCCTGATTGTTAGCAAGCCAGCACACGTGCAGTCCTATCGAGTAGAGTCTAGACTTCTTCAGTCTTTCTGTCGGTCTCAGTGAATTTCCCAGCAGGCAAGGGGGCTTTACTCCTCTGTGCAGGAATCCCAGGAATTGGATGCCCAAACTGCGGCTTGATCTGCTCACTCCCCAGAGTGAAGGTCCACCCATGTGGACCTTTTCCTCCTTTCAGATCCCTCCCAGGGATGCAGGTCCTGATCTGGTACCTTTTTTTCCCATCATACCCAGTTACATGGAGATCTTTATTGCAGCTTTGGTTGTATAGCAGTTCTTCTGCCAGTTTCCAGTTAGTTTTCATTGAGAACTGTCCCACATGTAGATATATTATTGATGTGTTTATGGGGGGAGATGAGCTCCGTGTCCTCCTACTCCACCATTTTGATCCCCTCAGTTGCTGACTTCTTGAAGCCTTGGTTTCCTTTTCTATAAAATGGAGGCCTAGTGCCGACCTCATTGGGTTTTTTGAGGATTAAACGGAATATTTGCACATAAAGCACTTAATAACTGTCTAGGAGTAAGCAAGTAATGACCTGGTGACTGCTGTTACTTGGGCATCTCAGAGGCCTCTCCACTGCCATTTGAGCACTGTTTTAGGCTATGTTGTAGAATGTGTAGTCACAAATCATAGAGTATTGTGTCATTATCTTTTATAGATGTAAAAATGTTCCTGTAGATATCATGTCTTCACATTCCTTATGGAAATAAGAGGAGAATGGTTTATTATTTATTATTCAGACTTAGGAGAAATATGGGTTAAATTAATTTCAGTTGACCAGCACAATTGCAACCACTGACCCAGTGATATCGAGTTGAGAAGTGATGGAAACTGGGCTGATTAGGAATGAAGAGACCGCATTTTATGGCCTCAAATTATAGGCTACTGAATTTGAAGACAGAATGAATGCACCTGTTTAAACAGAAGAACGACTATAGCTTCAACATCTCTGATATACTGGAAATAGTATAGGACAAAGTGAAATTTCTACATACTCTTATTTTAAATGATTTAAAAGAAATCACTGGGTCAGTGGTTGCAGTTGTGCTGTTCGTCTGCAACTGGGTAACTGAGGAGTCATTAGGTTCTGGAAATTGACTTACATCATCTAAATTCAAAAGAGATTTATTTCTAAATCACAATACCAATTTAATAATTTCTGTGGAGAAATATATGTTACCAAGATGTCTAGACTAGTTGGTCAGGGTATTTGTTTCTCAAG
Organism: Leucopleurus acutus; assembly: GCF_964270905.1. Classification (NCBI taxonomy): domain Eukaryota; kingdom Metazoa; phylum Chordata; class Mammalia; order Artiodactyla; family Delphinidae; genus Leucopleurus; species Leucopleurus acutus. Next base: position 65,902,852 of record NC_139147.1, read on the forward strand.
AGATGTCTACTTGATAAATCAAGTCTGTATCTGAAGATTGCTTGTGAACTTAATGTCAAATTGTTTGATTTTAAGGGGTAGTATAATCAGTCATGAATATTCTTTGTCACTTTAGAGATATATCTAACAAACCCATACTTATAGCAGCAGGGCAATCTTTTTTGAACTGGGAGAAATAACTTAGTCCCATCTTAAGAGGTGAATTCTAAAAATAGCTGATCGTCTTTATCTCTGATTAGAGAATGACATTTTCTTAGCCTGTCTACCAGTTATGGGTGATACACTGTTAAGAGTTTGTATCTCTCCTGTGAACTGAATATAGGAGATAGTGCCCAAAGTTATTGTTTCTTTCCCTCGGAAATGGGTGTTGTGTGTATATACATGGTCTTTCTTCTTGCAGTATTTCCAGGACTATCCAGACCCAGAAGGTGGTTTGTTCATAGGAGAGAAGAGAGCCTATTTAGGCTATGGTGCTTGAAAACATGTTCAGCCTTCTTTTTGCATTCTGATTCTATTAACTGACTTTGGAATACACAGAAAATAAATGCATCTCATAGACCCTCACTGGTGGTAGAGTAATAAGGCTATGAGCTGCTGCAGAGCTAGGCAATATCTAAGTTTTCTAATTTGTTTTCCAATTAAGAAATTATATTTCTTTACTATTATTCTCTGCCTAGGAGTAGATATGTTCTATTCCTTACACTACCTTATTGTTTATTTCACAGATCCATTGTTTATCATGTCAAGTGAGAAAGAACACAACCAGGCAAATATTCAGGCCACCCTGATTCAAAGCAGACTGGTAGGTCTTACTCATCCACTAAGGTAGCCTAATGGACCTGAACCATCTAGTTTGGCTAACTGCGCTGATCAGATTGACTAATCACCAAATCTCCACTGGATTTTGTATTCTGCAGAAATTACTTTGCCACGATTACCAGGGGACAAAGTATCTTAATACTTGTGGCCCAGTGTGAGGATTAACTAACTAATGGTGAATAAAGAACCCACTATAACCTAAGTTATTTCAATGAGAAAAGTAATATATGCCTGTGTTGAAAGAGTTCAAATAGTACAAAAGCTTATATGGTATAAAATAAATGCTACCCTTAGCCCTCTTCACATAATCATCCATTAGCATCAGTTTCTTGAGTACCCTTCTAGAGATAGTCTATGCATATACCAATAGCAAATGTCATATACACTGTTTTGTGCCTTTAAAAAGTTTGCAGTAGTAAAATACTTCAGAAAATCTGATGATATAATTTTGTCCTTTTTCCCCCTGCCTTCCTGTCCTAACATTAGAGAAGGGTTCCCAGGTATAGAACCATGTTCAGTAGCCTGTTTCATTATCCAAGATATTCTGTATATTGGAGCAAGGCAGATCCTGTTCCATCATTCATCAGTCGGGACTGGAAGGGACATGAGGAGAGACACAAAGAAGCCCTCCGGAAACTTGCTGTGTAAGTGTCAGGTAGCTTCAGCTGCTACTCATGTTTTTAATGAATGCATTTTTCTTCTTAAAAATTTTATTTATTCATTCTGTATTATTTTAAAATATACAGGGACTTCCCTGGTGGTCCAGTGGTTAAGACTTCGCCTTCCAATGCAGGGGGTGCAGGTTCAATCCCTGGTCTGGGAACTAAGATCCCACATGCTTCGTGGCTAAAAAAACCAAAACATAAAACAGAAGCAATATTGTAACAAATTCAATAAAGACTTTAAAAATGGTCCACATCAAAAAAAAAAATCTTAAAAAAAAATGTACAGTTGTGATGTTATACCTAGACCAGTTGAGCTGAAATTCACATTCTTAAGCCCTTTGACCAAAATAAGCCTGATTCAGGAGCAATGGTTATAGGTTTATTGGTTAGTAGATGTTCTCCAAAGGTTGGAGTGCATATGTATATTAAGTGATAACTTACCACCAAAAATAGAAGTGAACGCGTTTGTTGTTTCTTTGATTCATCTTAGAAATTGCAAGTGTATTTTTCTGCTAGTATCCAAATATGCTTTTTGGACACTTGCAGCCAAGACACCTTCAGAGACAGATCTCTTGAATTGCTTATTCTTTTAAGGAATATTTACAAATTCATACCTAGTAAATTTCTTTTAAAATGCTCCCTTACAGCCTAGACATAAAACTTCATTTTTTAAAATTTTGTAATTCTCATGTGCTATTAACTAAAAGTGAGTAGTTTCGTATGTGAGATTTCATAAGTCTACTCATTTATTAGCTTTCAGTTCCACTTGTTGGCTCCTGGTTTCCTGGCTCAGGGAAAGTAACTATTCTAGTCTGAGATGTAGAACAGTAAGATGCATGTTATAGAAGACTTTGCTCTCAGTCTGAGCTACCCTGTGTATCCTCTACTTTATAGACATATAAATATGAATTGGAAATTATATGTTAGACTTGAATAATGTTTTCCTGCTTCGCTTTAGAACTGACACTTCTTTTCCGATGCCTAAAGAAGTTTATGAAGATCCTGATGTTACTGGAAAGAATCGCTATAAATATTTTGAAAGGTAGAAAATAGTTACTGTGAATATGAGCCCTAGTATTGTTAGAGACCACTTCGTAATAATGATAGCAGCTCTTATTTTTAAGTGCATGCAGTGTGCCAGGCATCACTTTATAAGTGCTTTACATATAATATCAATTTTCAGAACAGAAATATAGGATAAGATATATTATCCCCATTTTACCAGTAAGGAAGCTGAGACCAAGAGAGGAGAAGTAAATTGCTCAAGGTCACATAAATTAGCAAGTGGTAGAGTTGGGGTTCCAACTAAGTCTGCCTGGCATTAGAGGTCCTAATTGCAAATGAGAATGTATATTTGAGAACAAAATGAAGTTATCAAATGAAGTGAGATAGAGCAAAGACACCATGACAGCCATAGTGCAGGGGAAAGTGTTAAAAGAGGGCAGATAGGTGAAATTTGCTCTCTTTGTGTGAATGTTGCCAAAACCAACATGGTCAAAAGATTCACTTTGTTTCATTTGTGAGTAATACTCATGTGATAATCATACACTCAGATCAGATTAAAATAAGATGAGGATTTCCCTATAGGTCCTATCTGAGTTAGCAAAATAGTCTTGATGTTATATCTACATAAGCTCATTTGAGAAAAGTAAACTTGTAGTCCACATTATGCTGATTTTTTCAGAGAAATGTTAAATTCTTAACATACTATACTCAATTCCTAGACTTTTGGGGGGAAACTTTTTAAAGTAAATCATTGGGAATTTCAGAATATCTCAGGGAACTTGAGAAGTTGCTGGGGACTAATGACCAGCTGAAGCCCAAGTATAGGGCAGTTTCTCAGAGTATGGCTTGTTTCCCATCTTCAGAGAACACACTGGGATGTTTATTAAAAATGCAGATTCACTGGCTCTACCTTGTATCTACTGAATCTCCTGGGCTAGACCTGAGAATTTGAATTTTAAACAAGAATCTTCCCACTCGCCAGTGATTTTTGTGTATGCCAAAGTTTGAGAATTACTGATATATGAAGTATTCAAACTCACTGATTTCAAGGGACAAATATTAACAATGGAAGAAAGCTCAGAGAGCACACAATGCAAAAGTACCACACATTTGTGTTTTCCTTTCTCCCCCAGGCCTTTCCTTCCATTTTATCAACAGTTGCCATTCAATGTTGTTTTTGCATCAACCAGGTAAGTAACCATTATTTTAAAACTTTTTTTCCAGTTTATTTTATTTATTATTTGCTTCCATATTTGTTTCCAGAGGATAGTTGACTAAATCAATTTTTTAAACTACGGATCACTAACCATTAGAAGGTCTTCTAGTGGGTCATGAGCAGCATTTTAAAAAACAAAATAGAATAGAAAATAACCAAGAGCATCAGACATATTGAGGGTAGGTTTTTTTTTTTTTTTTTTTCGGTACGCAGGCCTCTCGCTGTTGTGGCCTCTCCCGTTACGGAGCACAGGCTCCGGACGCGCAGGCCCAGTGGCCATGGCTCACGGGCCCAGCCGCTCCGCGGCATGTGGGATCTGCCCGGACCGGGGCACGAACCCGTGTCCCCTGCATCGGCAGGCGGACTCTCAACCACTGTGCCACCAGGAAAGCCTGAGGGTAGTTGTTTTTTGCTTATAACTTTTTTTTTTTTTTTTTTTTTTTTTTTTGCGGTATGCGGGCCTCTCACTGTTGTGGCCTCTCCCGTTGTGGAGCACAGGCTTCAGACGCGCAGGCTCAGCGGCCATGGCTCACGGGCCCAGCCGCTCCGCGGCATGTGGGATCTTCCCGGACCGGGGCACGAACCCGTGTCCCCTGCATCGGCAGGCAGACTCTCAACCACTGCGCCACCAGGGAAGCCCTGCTTATAACTTTTGTTTTGAATAGATACATACATATGCTCATCTAATTTTTGCTATACACTTTCCCATGTCAATATAACTTAAAATTTCTATAGGAGAAAAAATCCAAGGTATTCTTGAAATGAAACGGAAAAGAAACCTTTTTTAAGGTCTCAGATTTCTGAATAGAAAGTTAGATAAGGCTTGACTTTCAAACATGCATTTAAAGGATATGGTTACTCTTAATGATATAGCATCTTATGAATAGGATATATGTTATCAAAGGTCTGTAATCCTCAATATAAGTGCCAATTATTATTTTTTTAACATCTTTATTGGGGTATAATTGCTTTACAGTGGTGTGTTAGTTTCTGCTTTATAACAAAGTGAATCAGTTATACATATACATATGTTCCCATATCTCTTCCCTCTTGCATCTCCCTCCCTCCCACCCTCCCTATCCCACCCCTCCAGGCGGTCACAAAGCACCGAGCCGATATCCCTGTGCCATGCGGCTGCTTCCCACTAGCTATCTACCTTACATTTGTTAGTGTATATATGTCCATGCCTCTCTCTTGCCCTGTCACAGCTCACCCTTCCCCCTCCCCATATCCTCAAGTCCGTTCTCCAGTAGGTCTGTGTCTTTATTCCTGTCTTACCCCTAGGTTCTTCATGACATTTTTTTTTCTTAAATTCCATATATATGTGTTAGCATACGGTATTTGTCTTTCTCTTTCTGACTTACTTCACTCTGTATGACAGACTCTAGGTCTGTCCACCTCATTACAAATAGCTCAATTTCGTTTCTTTTTATGGCTGAGTAATATTCCATTGTATATATGTGTCACATCTTCTTTATCCATTCATCCAATGATGGGCACTTAGGTTGTGTCCATCTCCGGGCTATTGTAAATAGAGCTGCAATGAACATTTTGGTACATGACTCTTTGAATTTTGGTTTTCTCAGGGTATATGCCCAGTAGTGGGATTGCTGGGTCATATGGTAGTTCTATTTGTAGTTTTTTAAGGAACCTCCATACTGTTCTCCATAGTGGCTGAACCAATTCACATTCCCACCAGCAGTGTAAGAGTGTTCCCTTTTCTCCACACCCTCTCCAGCATTTATTGTTTCTAGATTTTTTGATGATGGCCATTCTGACTGGTGTGAGATGATATCTCATTGTAGTTTTGATTTGCATTTCTCTAATGATTAATGATGTTGAGCATTCTTTCATGTGTTTGTTGGCAGTCTGTATATCTTCTTTGGAGAAATGTCTATTTAGGTCTTCTGCCTATTTTTGGATTGGGTTGTTTGTTTTTTTGTTATTGAGCTGCATGAGCTGCTTGTAAATTTTGGAGATTAATCCTTTGTCGGTTGCTTCATTTGCAAATATTTTCTCCCATTCTGAGGGTTGTCTTTTGGTCTTGTTTATGGTTTCCTTTGCTGTGCAAAAGCTTTGAAGTTTCATTAGGTCCCATTTGTTTATTTTTGTTTTTATTTCTATTTCTCTAGGAGGCGGGTCAAAAAGGATCTTACTATGATTTATGTCATAGAGTGTTCTGCCTATGTTTTCCTCTAAGAAACTATCAAACTCTTAGAGGAGAACATAGGCAGAACACTCTATGACATAAATGCCAATTATGATCCCAGTTCCCCTCTAATTTTTTAAGACTGTATATGGATACCTTTGGCTCTTACATGGATGGAGGAAAGATCCTCTGCTGTCCTTCTAGACAGAGCAACTTTGTGTATTGTCACTTTACCTGGGGACAACTGCAGACTTGTTTTCTATGAAATGCTTTGTATGAGCAAAAGAGAAGCTATAAGACAGGTATCTCCCTATAGATACCTTTGGTAATTCTTTAAAAGCAGGCTCACTGGATCTCCTGCTTTGGAGGTCATAATCACATTAGGTCTAAAAATTGTTCAGTTGATTGTGGGGAGTTCTCAGGTCTACAGTGATGAACACTGGGCCCCTCCACTCCTTCCTAATTGTGACGTAAGGGATAAAGATTTCCTTTGAGAGCTAAAGCATGACAGTTGACATTCTAGAAAGTTTCTTTCTCTCTCAGAAGTTTTAAAGAATGAATCAGTAACCGTCTGTGAAGTCAACTCTGGAATTCTGACAGCGTTGAGTTTCTGAGTGGTGAGGATAATTCTGACTTATGTTAGCAAGTATGGACTTGTCTGGGGACAGCTGGCCTTCTCCAGCCACACCCTTTCCATGGCTAGCTGTTGGAGCCTTTACTTTGGACTCTATGTGAGCATCTTGGTGAAGAGGATAAAAAGTAATATTTTTAAAATGTTCAATAGTGGTTTCCAGTTCCACATATAAGGTGCTTGGAAGTTGCTATTAACTGAAGATTTTAAAAACAGGCAAATACAGGGAATAATAGCTACCCAGAACAGAGATTCATGAGTAGAAACTGCCCTGAGAACCATTCCTAGGTAGGAAAACCTGAACTATAATTGACAAGTTGCTGGAGATTCAGTGTGGAAAACTCTGAGAATGAAAAACTCCAGGAGGACCCAGTCATGGGGGCTCCCACAATTTTGTGATTTACCTCCAGGAACTCAACCAGGTTCTCACAGTAAATATTGGAGAAAAATCCCCCCATGCTTCTGGCAGGAGGAGGGAAAAAGGAACCACTTTGAAATATGCTAGAGCACTCTGTTCTTAACAAGGCCAGCTGTCAGGAGAAACTAGTGAACCAGAGCCTAACCTGCTGGGGTATTATCAGAGCCTAACTGAGAGGGGAAGGAAATACCCAACTTCAGTCCCCTTTTGCCATCCTGCCCCACCTAAGGGGGAAGAAAAACTGAAAAACACTTATGAAGCTTATAGTCCAGATGCATAGGCTCACTGAAAGAAAGACCTAATATATGAAAATAGAATGCTTTCCTCTCCCCCCACACCTTACCACCAAATTACTAAAGACCTATTTACAGTTTTTCTTACTCAGTACATCATGTGTAGCTGTAAGAAAAAAATTACAAGGCACACTGAAAGGCAAAACCACAATTTGAATAGACAGCATAAGCATCAGAACCAGACATGGCAGGGATGTTGGAATTATCAGAAAAGGAATTTAAAACAACTGTGATGAACATGCTAAGGGCTCTGATGAGTGAAGTAGACTTCAAGCAAGATCAAATAGGCAAAGAGATGGAAATTCTAAGAAAGAACTAAAAAAATAAAATGCTAGAGATCAAAAACACTGAAACAGAAATGAAGAATTCCTTTGATAGGCTTGTTAATAGACTGGACATAGCTGAGGAAAGAATTTGTGATCTAGAGGATATCCATACAAACTTCTAAAATTGAAAAGCAGAGAGAACAAATACTGAAAAAAACAGAATATCCAAAACCTGTGGACAAATACAAAGGTATAGCATACGTATAATGGGAGTACCAAAAGGAGAAGAAAGAAAGGAACAGAAGAAATATTTGAAACAATAATGACTGAAAATTTCTCCAAATTAATGTCAGATATCAAACTACAGAGTCAGGAAGCTCAGAACATCAAGCAGGATAAATGTCAAAAAAGCTACACCAAGGCATATTATATTCAAACTAAAGAAAATCAGAGATAAGGAATAAATTCTGACAGAAGCCAGAGTACAAAATTACCTCACCTATAGAGGAGCAAAAATAAGAATTACATCTGACTTCTCAGAAACCATGCAAGCAAGAAGAGAGAGAAGTAAAAATTTAAAGTGTTGAGAGAAAAAAAATCAACCTAGAATTCTGTATCCTGCAAAATTATCCTTCAGAAATGAAAGCAAAATAAAGACCTTCTCAGACAAACAAAAATTGAGGGAATCTTGCCATTTGTTGCAAGAAATGTTAGAAGTTCTTTAGAGAGAAGGGAAATAATATAGGTCAGAAACTTGGATCTACATAAAGAAAACAAGGGCATCAAAGACAGAATAAATGAAGGTGAAATAAAAACTTTTATTTTTTAACAGTTTATTCAAAATAATAAGACCACCAGGGCAGAAATAGAGACACAGATGTAGAAAATGGATGTGTGGACACAGGGGGGAAGGGGAGGGTAGGATGAATTGGGAGATTAGGTTTGACATAAATACACTGCCATATGTAAAACAGATAGCTAGTGGGAACCTGCAGTATAGTACAGGGAGCTCAGCTCAGTGCTCTGTGATGACCTAGATGGGCGGCATGGGGGGAGGTGGGAGGGAGGTCCAGGAGGGAGGTCCAAGAGGGAGGGGATATATGTATACACATAGCTGATTCACTTTGTTGTACAGCAGAAACTAACACAACATTGTAAAGCAATTATACTCCAATTAAAAAAAAAAAAGGAAGACAATGGAAGACAAATGGTGGGCAGTTTGTTTTTCCTCTTTGACTAATTATTAAAGGAGCCTATTTGGAAAAAAAATTAATAATAAGAGCAACAATGTATTTGATTATGTATGCTCATGAATATATCATGTATTTGCTTATATATAAGTGAAATGAATGACAGCAATAATAAAAGATGAAAGGGAGGAATGAGGATTATTTTGTTATTATAAGGTAGTTACACTGCTTGAGAAGTGATATAGTGTTATTTAAAAGTGGACTTGGATTAGTTGTAAATGTATATTGTAAACTCTGGGACAATCACTAAAAAAGTAAAAAGAAAGGGAAGTATAACTGATATGCTAATAAAGAAGTGAAAATGGAATCATATAAAACGTGGTTAAAACTACAAAAACAGAAAAAGGGTGGAAGATAAAATAGGAACAAAGAACAAGTGCAACAGATAGATATGGTAGATATTAATCCAACTATCAATAATCACTTTGGCCATCAGGGATCTAAATGAACCAATTAAAAGACAGATATTGTTAAAGTGGATCAAAAAACAAGAACCAATTATATGTTGTCAATAAAAAACCTACTTTAAGTATAAAGACACATATAGATTAAAAGTAAATGGATAGATTAGAACAGAATAGAGAGCCCAGAAAAAAACTCATGTGTTTATGGTCAGTTAATCTATGACAAAGGAGGCAAGAATATACAATGTAGAAAAGACAGCCTCTTCAATAAGTGGTGCTGGGAATACTGGACAGCTACATGTAAAAGAATGAAATCAGAACATTCTCCAACACCATATACGAAAATAAACTCATAGACCTAAATATAAGACCTGAAGCCATAAAACTCCTAGAAGAAAACATAGGAAGAACACTCTTTGACATAAATTGTAGCAATATTTTTTTGGAGCAGTCTCTTAAAGCAAAGGAAATAAAAGCAAAAATAAACAAATGGGACCTAATTAAACTTAAAAGCTTTTGCACAGCAAGGAAAACCATCAACAAAATGAAAAGATAGCCTACTGAATGGGAGAAAATATTTGCAAATGATATGACCGATAAGGGGTTAATATCCAAAATATATAAACAGCCCATACAACTCAACATCAAAAAACCCCAAGCAACCCAATTAAAAATGTGCAAAAGACCTGAATGTCTATTTCTCCAAAGAGGACATGCAGATGGTCAACATGAACGTGAAAAGATGTTCAACATTGCTAATCATCAGGAAAATGCACATCAAAACCACGATGAGATATTATCTCATACCTGTCAGAATGGCTATCATCAAAAAGAACACAAATAACAAACGTTAGCAAGGTGGAGAAAAGGGAACCCTCCTACGCTGTTAGTGGGAATGTAAATTGGTGCAGCCACTGTGGAAAACAGTAGGGAGGTTTCTCAGAAAACTAAAAATAGAACCACCTTATGACCCAGCAATTCCATTCCTGGATATATATCCGAAAAAAACAAAATCACTATTTTGAAAAGATACATGCACCCCAATGTTCATAGCAGCATTGCTTACAATTGCCAAAATATGGAAGCAATTCAAGCATCCATCAACAGATGAATGGATAAAGAAAATGTGGTGTATATACACACACACACACACACACACACACACACACACACACACACACACACACAATGGAATACTACTCAGCCATAAAAAAGAATGAAAATTACCACTTGCAACAACATGCATGGACTTGGAGGGTATTATCCTAAGTGAAGTTAGTCAGACAGAGAAAGAGAAATACTGTATTATATCACTTATGTGTGGAATCTAAAAAATACAACAAACTAGTCAATATAAGAAAAAAGAAACAGACTCACAGATATAGAGACCAAGCTAGTGGTTACCAGTGGGGAGAAGGAAAGGGGGAGGGGCAATATAGGAATAAGAGATTAAGAGGTATAAACCATTATGTATAAAATAAGCTACAAGTATATATTGTATAACACGGAATATAGCCAATATTTTATAATAACTATAAATGGAGTATAACCTTTAAAATTTGTGAAATACTGTATAGTACACCTGTAACATATAATATTACACATCAACTACGCTTCAATTAAAAAATGTAAAAAAAAAGAACAAAAGTAAATGGATAGAGAAAACTATAGCATGCTAACACTGAAAGAAAGCAACAGTAGCTATAATAATTTCAGACAGAGCAGACTTCAAAGCAAGGAAAATTATCAGGGATAAAGAGAGGCATTACATAATGATACAGAGGTCAGTTCTCCAAGAAGACATAATAATCCTTAATGTATATGTGCCTGATGACAGTGTGAAACTACATGTGGCAAAAAGTAATAGAATTACAAGGAGAAGTAGATGAATCCACTATCACCTCCTGTTGGAAATGGATACATTTAGCAGATAGAAATTCAGTAAGGCCCAAGTTGAACTTAACAATACCATTAATCAGTTGTATATAATTGGTATCTATAGACTACTTATTCAACAACAGCAGAATACACATTCTTCTCAAGTTCACATGAAACATTCACCAAGATAGCCACATTCTGGGCCATAAAACACACTTTAATAAATGTAAAAGCATAGAAATAATACAATGTCTGCTCTCAGACCATAGTGATATTAAACTGGAAATTAAGAACAGAGAGAGAACTGAAAATCCCCAAATATATGGATATCAAACAATATATTTCTAAATAACATATGGATCAAAAAAGATATATCATGGGAAATTTTAAAATATTTTAAACTAAATGAAAATGACAATATAAATTATAAAAATTTGTGCAATGCAATGGAAGCAGTGCTTAGTGGGAAATTTATAGCATTGAATGCATGTATTACAAAAGAAGAAAGATCTAAATCAATCATCTAAGCTTCTACCTTGAGAAACTAGAAAAAGAAGAGCAAATTATATATCCAAAGCAAGCAGAAGAAAAGCAGTAATAAGAATTAGAGCATAAATCAATGGAATTTTTTTTCAAGTGTATGGAGAGTATGCGCCATGTACTTTCTTAAAAATTTTTATTTATTTATTTTGGTTGTACCGGGTCTTAGTTGCAGCTTGTGGGCTCCTTAGTTGCGGCTCATGGCTCCTTTAGTTGCGGCATGTGTGCTCCTTAGTTGCTTCTTGCAGGGTCCTTAGTTATGGCATGCGAACTCTTAGTTGTGGCATGCATGTGGAATCTAGTTCCCTGACCAGGGATCGGACCTACATCCCCTGCATTGGGAGGTGGATTCTCAACTACTGTGCCACCAGGGAAGTCCCATAAATCAACAGAATTGATCAAGGAAATTGATAGAGAAAATAAGTGAAACCACAAAGTTCCTTGAAAAGATCACTAAAACTGATAAGCCTCAAGTGAGGCTAACTAAGAAAAAAAGAGAGGACACAAATTATTAATATCAGATATGAAAAAGGATCCCCTTTTCAGAAATGAAAAAGGATCACTGCAGATCCCATGGCATTAAAAAGATAATTAAGGAATATTGTGAATAACTCTATGCCTACAAATTGGATATTCTAGATGAAAAGGACTAGTTACTTGAAAGGCAATATGTCAGAACTCACACAAGAAGAAACAGAAAATCTGAAAAGGCCTATATTATTATTAACAAATTTTTGAATCAGTAATTAATAACTTTCTAAAACATAAAGCACCAGGCCCAGATGGGTCTGCTGGTGAATTCTACCAAACATTTAAGGAAGAAGTTATACCATTCTCTGCAGTCTCTTTCAGATAATAGAAGCTAACTCATTCTTTGAGGCCAGCATTACTCTAATACCAAAACCAGGCAAAGACATTAAAAGAAAGCTACAAACCAACATCTATCATGAATGTAGGCATGAAAATCCTCAACAAAATATTAGCAAATCAAATCCAACAATGTATGAAAAGAGTTATACACCACAACGAAGTGGGATTTATCCCAGGTATGCAAGGCTGATTCTGCATTTGAAAATCAGTTAATATGCATCACATCAACAGGCTGAAAAGAAAAATCACATGATCATATTACTAGAGGCCAGAAAAAGTATTTGACAATATCCAATACTCATTCATGATTAAAACTCTCAGTTAACTTGGATTAGAAAGGAATGTCCCAAATGTCATGGGATCTGCAGTGATCCTTTTTCATTTCTGAAAAGGGGATCCTTTTTCATATCTGATGAATGTCCTTACATCACACTTAATGGTGAGAAACTCAAAGCTTTTCCACTAAGATCAGGAAAAAGGCAAGGATGTCGCCTCTCATCACTCCCTTTCAATATCATACTGGAAGTCCTAGCTAATTCAGTAAGACAAGAAGAAGAAATAAAAGGTATACAGTTTGGCTTCCCTGGTGGCGCAGTGGTTGAGAGTCCGCCTGCAGTTGCAGGGGACGCAGGTTCGTGCCCTGGTCCGGGAAGATCCCACATGCCGTTGAGCGGCTGGGCCCATGAGCCATAGCTGCTGAGCCTGCACGTCTGGAGCCTGTGCTCCGCAACGGGAGTGGCCACAACGGTGAGAGGCCTGCATACCGCAAAAAAAAAAAAAAAAAAAAAAAAAAGGTATACAATTTGGAAAGGAAGAAATAAAACTGTCTTTTAGCAGGAGACATATTCATCTATGTAGAAAATCTAAAAGAAATTACTGAAAAAAAAAGAAAACCTCTCCTGGAACTAATAAGTGATTATATATAGCAAGGTTGTAGGATATAAGGTTAGTATACAAAAGTCAGCTGCTTTCCTGTATACCTATATAGAGCAAGGGGAATTTGAAATATAAAACACAGTGCCATTTACATTAGCATCAACAAATGAAATACTTAAATATAAATTTAATAAAATATACACAAGATCTATTTGAGGAAAACTGTAAAACTTTGATGAAAGAAATCAAAGAACAACTAAATAAATGAAGAAATATTCCATGTTCATGGATAGGAAGACTCAATAGTGTCAATATGTCAGTTCTTCCCAATTTGATTTACAGAGTCCATGTAATCTCAATCAAAATCCCTGCAAGTTATTTTGTGGATATTGACAAAGTGATTCTAAAGCTTATATGAAGAGGCAAAAAACTCAGAATAAGCAGCACAATATTGAAGGAGAAGAACAAAGTTGGAGGACTGACACGGCCTGACTTCAAGACCTACTGTAAAACTTTTATAATCATGAAAGTGTGGTATTATGTAAAGAATAGACAAATAGATGAATGAAATAGAATAGAGAGCCCAGAAATAGACCCACATAAATATAATCAACTAATCTTTGACAAAAAGAACAGACAATACAATGGAGTCTTTTTAAACAAATGATGCTGGAACAACTGGACATCTACATGCAAAAAAATGAATTTAGGCATAAGCCTTACACCCTTCACAAAATTAACTCAAAATGATCACAGACTTAAATGTAGAATGCAAAAACATAAAACTCTTAAAAGATTACATAGGAAAAAAACCTAGATGACCTTGGGTATGGTGATGACTTTTTAGAAAGTCATGATCCATTAAAGAAATAATGGAAAATCTGGACTTCATTGAAATTTAAAACTTCTGCTCTACAGAAGACAATGTCAGTAGAATGAGAAGACAAGTCACAGACTAGGAGGAAATATTTGCAAAAGACATATCTGATAAAGGACTGTTATCCAAAATAATCAAAGAAGTCTGAAACTCAACAGTAAGAAAACAAAAAACCTGATTTTAAAAAAGGTCAAAGACCTTAACAAATACCTCACCAAAGAAGATATACAGATGGCAAATAAGGATATGAAAAGATGCTCCACATGATGTCATCAGGGAAATGCAAATTAAAATGAAATTCCGCTATACACCTGTTAGAATGGACAAAATCTGGAAAACTAACACCACCAAATGTGGAGCAGCAGGACCTTTCATTTTTGGTGGGAATTCAGAATGCTATAGCCACTTCAGAAGACAGTCTAGCAGTTTCTTACAAGACTAAACATACTCTTACCGTATGATTTGGCAATCCTCTTCCTTGGTATTTACCCAAAGAGGTTGAAAACTTATCTCTACAGAAGAACCTGCTCACAGATGTTTATAGCAGTTTTATTCATAATTGCCAAAACTTGGAAGTAACCAAGATGTCCTTCAGTAGGTGAATGGATAAATAAACTATGGTACATTGAGACAATATAATATTATTCAGCACTAAAAAGAAATGAGCTTATCAAGTCATGAAAAGACATGGAAGAATCTTAAATGCATATAGTTAAGAGAAGGAAGCCAATCTGAAAAGGTTACATACTGTATGATTCCAGCTATATGACATTCTGGAAAAGGCAAAACTATGGGGATTATAAAAAGATCATTGGTTGCCAGGGGGTTGGGGGGAATGGGGAGAGGATGAATAGGAGCACAGAGGATTTTAAGGGTAGGGGAAATACTCTGTATGTTACTATAATGATGGATACACGTTATTATACATGTATACATAGACATATAAGGATTTGTCTATATCCATATAATGTACAACACCAAGAGTGAACCTTAATGTAAACTGTGGACTTTGGGAGACTGTGAAGTGTCAATGGAGGTTCATCAATTGTAACAAAGCTACCACTCTGGTGAGTCATGTTGATAATGTGTTGGGCTGTGCATGTGTGGGGCAGGGGGTATATGGGAAGTTTCTGTACCTCCTTCTCAATTTTGCTATGAACCTAAGATTGCTCTAAAAAATTGCCTTTAAAAAATGCAGACATTCAATAGAGTTCATAATAACAAAACAAGATTTGCTAGCTTTGTGAAGCTCCTCTTTGTGTGCAGTTCAGTTGGGGCTGGAAGGGAAAATCTAGAAGACTGTAGGTTTGGCAGACAGTACATGTTCCTGGTAGTGGCCTGTAGTAGAGGAGGAGGGGCCTGGATGGAGGGAATAGAGCAGCAGTGGCTGCTGTAAAGATACCAAAGCCAGACTAAGTAAGGCTGAGGATGGGATCCAGGACAAGGCAGGGCTCAAGCCAAGTAGGAAGCAGATATGGAGTCTTTCTGGCATTGGGTCCCGATCGAGGTTGGGCAGAGGTGGGAAAGAGATTTTTACTCTTTCTTATTCACATTTTGCTGTCCTCTAAAACCAACTGAAATGGAGAGAAAAAGAATAGGTTGGAGAAAAATAACAAGTTGGTTGGGAAAGAAACTGTACTATTAAGTTGCATAGGACTTTTGTCAAAGTAGCATTCCTCCTTTGCATCCTATCCTCAGACCCACCTAGAAGGGTCCCAAGTCAGCAGAAAGCTTAGTCAGAGGGATTCCTCAGGCTTTACCATAATCCTAGAACATTTGATCAGATGGGTCAAATGTGAAATTATTTAATTTAGAAAACAATAATTTATTCTCTTGATTCAAGCTTACGGTGTTATAATATTCACATGATCTGTGATGATAAAGCTAATTTGAAGTTATTTCCTCAAGTAGAATTTTTACAGTAGCATACTTTCTGCTGAAAACTTAAGAAACTATATGTACGTACTTATATTGTCTACATGTGTTAGAAATTAATAGCAACTGCTGAAAAATGATTTCAATGCCTGTTAGAATTCAACATTAAAAACAATTTAAAGTACTGTTCCATCACAGGTCGAAGTGCCAAATAGACACTTATTTCTAATTGGCTTGAAATGCATTTTTCTTTGAGTTAAGCTTTACATGCTGTGCTCATGTATAAGCACCTCCCCTTGCCTTTGACTTTTTCATAATGGAAATCTCTCTCTTTTTTTCCATTATTTATTGTTTGTGTAATTTAACCAGTTCTTCAAAATGATATATTTTAAATGGAAATGGTTATATATTTTTTTCTTATTTTATAAGTAGTATATATACAGGTTAAAAAAAAAGTTAGAAAATTCGGAAGACTATAAACATGAAAAAAATTCTCTCTATAACCTTACTATCCAGAAATAATTTGCTTTTATTATTGTGTATCCATCTAGGCATTTTTATGTGCCTAATAACACAGTATTTAAAAACATAAAAATGTATTCCTAATGTACATACTGCTTTATAGTGTTCTTTTTTCCACTTTACTTTGGATCATAGACATTTTTGTTCATTCATAAATGTAGATTACATTGTAACTTTTAATAGCTGGATAAATTCCATTATGGATGTGCCATTGTTTAAAAAACAATTTTTCTACTGATGGTGATTAAGTTTGTAATTTTTTTTTTTAAAGTGTCACATGAGTAGATTGGGAAGGGTTTCCATGGAGTGTTGTTTAGTCAAAAAAGCAAGACGCAAAAACATATTTATAGTATGATTTCATGTTAGTCAAATGATAAAATAACACTATATTTGTGTATACTTGTGTCAGTGTAGAAAATAAGTGTGCCAAAAAATATGGAAGATATAATTCAAGGATACAACTGAGATACATACCCTAGATATTGGGTATATAGAGAAGGTACTGCTACAAGTGGATAAGGAAGAAAAAGGGATTGAGGGATGCAAACTCAAAAGCACAAGAAAACACTGCACTAAAACATTAAACCATATGTGCTGTCATACTTATTGTTTAAGAAATTATGTGTAAGGGTGAGCATATGTTTAAGTGAATTAAAAAAGTTTTTTTTGTATTTAAAAATAGACAGAATGAAAAAAACAAGGGTGAAAATAATGGGTCCAACGTTGATGCCTAATGACTCCAGGTATAACCATGTTTTAAAAATAAAATTGGCCATTAAAAAAAGTTTTTTACTCTTATGAGACTTTATAAACATGTCTGCATATATCTTTGCACACTCATTGAATTATTTCCTACAATAAATTCCTAGGAGTACAATTGCTGGGGCAAAAGGGTATTTTAAGGGTTTGATATATATTGATAAGTTACCTGTTAGTTAGGTTGCACCTATTTGTATTTCCATCAACAGTTTATGAGAATGTCTGTTTCTTCACAACTTCATCGATGCTAGGTACTTTCACACTTTTAAATCATTGCTTGTGTTATATAATAAAATAGCATCTTGCTGTTTTAATTTACTTTTCTGAGATTACTAGTTATGTTCATTATCTTTTCATATGATTGTTAGAAGTTTTACTTTTTGTTTTCTGGACTGTCCTTTACCCATTTCTCTGTGGCTGTTTAACTGTCTTATTGATTCACAAGGGCATTTTATATAGAAAGACTGTTTAACTCTTTATCACATGTTTCAAAACCTATTGATAAGTATAAAGTGATTGTATCAGGTTTTAATTTTTAAAATGATTTCCTCTTTTAGGGCAGAGCCATATACTTTTCCTCCTCCTTCCACTAAGTGCCTCCCCATTCCTTCAAAGTATACTGTGGGCACTCAGACTGATTATCGCGATGCCGAAGTTCAAACAGACCCGTATTCTCCAGAATACATAGTATGTCAGAATTCCATCCCTGAACTGCTGACCCTGGCTACTCTCACTTGGGGTGAGTTGGTAATTCTTTTGAATATTTGCAGATGACGGTCCTGATAACCACACATGCTATTGAGTTCTTGGAAATGACACACATAGAGGCAACTGTGGTTTAAAGTATTGCTATTTAAAGCGTCTTGCTCAGTAGAGCTACTTCATAGACTCATACATTTTCTGATAAATTTGTTCAAAGGTATTTATGCCCTTTTCACTGTAAGGAGGCTTATTGTTCTTTTCCCCTGAAGCTGAAGTTATATTTCGGCTTAATTTTGTGGTTACTTTACTGACGACTCCCCTCCCTCTTCTCACTGTTTCTCCCAGTGAATCAGTTCTTTTTCACTGAGGCATTCATTACTCCTTCTTTACACATAAACCTTTCTTGAGTGTATAATACTGAATGCCTATTCCAACATATGTAATAATATTATCTTTCTTTGCTAAAATATCTTGCAATTTATCAAGGCTCTCTTATATACTTTATTTGATGATTTGGATGATTTCTTTTGATCTCTGACATGCTAATATCTTCCAGGCTCAGAAATTCACTCTCAGAGTATAGAAATTCACTCCAGTCTAGGCCCTTATTATGTGAAACTATAAAAATTAATAAGAGAAGGAACCTTTAGAAACTATTAGGCATTAGCTCATTGAACTCACTTGATTGTAGCTGGGAAACTGAGAACAAGAGAGGCTGACTCCTCTAAGGTCATGGAGATAGTTGGTACACTGTAATGATTTTTATTAAAATGCGATTACTTTTGTTTCCCCAATGTAATTAATTGCTGTGATCAATTCTGCGTCACAGGCAAAGAAGATGTTCATATCTGAGTTCTAGTTTTGATTCTTGTTTCCTGGCCCACTTTATGAATCCAGATTAAGCATTCTTGACACCCACACTTTAAACCAGAGGCTCTAATTTCAGGCCTAGATGACAGGTTAAAAGTATGCTGAAATCTTTCCCTCTGCCCTGAGCACATAAAAGACATATTATAAAGATTAATAACCACACTTAAAAGCAAGGAAGAAAATTTCCATAGTCTAGAAGTGGAGACTTCTTCCTAAAAGAAAGAAATAGCTGGGAACCTGTAATGGTAAGCAGGGACTCTGAATGGTGGGGAGCAGATCTGAGTTACCTGCTTAAACTAAAGGAGACAGAAACTTTTCTCCTGCCCACAGATAGGATTGAAGCCCAGTGCCTGCCAGTCTAAGCCAAGTGCTCCTATCTGGGGCCTTGGGCTTTACCTCTTGGTGTGACAAGGGCTTAGCGTTGAGCTGCAGGAGGCCCAGAACCAGGACATCTAAAACAAGAAATCTGGGCAGGGGCTCAGAATGCTTCACTTGGTAAAAGGCCTAATCTGGAGCCCTGCCACTGGCAGCTCTGGGGTTGAAGTATCAATAAAACCCTCTATGAGTTAGGCCAACCTCCTCATTGGTGAGGCCCTGGGCAGAGGTTCAAATAGAGGCCCATATACTATTGATATATGCATAGATGTTTAAAAATTATAAATCAAGCCACTATCTGTTAGATAAAATATGTTCTATATTTTTCACAAATAAATCTTTCTAAAAAGTTGAAAGGACAAATGTACATTTAAAATTCTTAGACTCTTTGGGATTGCATGCTGGAATGTGGCAGCAATGGGAGAGGCTGCCTAGTGGCCTGCCCTTTTCTCTGGCTCTGTTCAACATCCCAAGGGGCCTGTCATGCATGTATATGATTGCCCCACCTTGCTTCTCTATTTTCTGTTTACACATCCTTGCAAACAGCTGCCACTTGGCTATGCCTTGGGCTTAAGGGTGAACAAACAGCAGCATATAGTCTGCCCTCAGGAGTCTGAATCCTGGGAAGAGGCCCATGTAGGTTTTGGAAGTGGGCTTGGGACAATTTATGCATGGAATTCGAGGCCCTCTAAGAGCAGGAGTAGTCCAGGTGGGCATTTTGTAGTATTATCTTTAAAGTGCTGTGGGAAAATAATTTCAAATCTAGAATTCTTATACCAGCCAACCTGTTATTCAGTGAAGGTGAAATAAGGACACTTTCACAGGATAGGACATTTCATAGGCCTATCTCATAGGATATTGTAAAGATTAATTTAAATTCATTTATGTAATGTGCTTAGACCAGCGCTTAGTATGTAAATAAGCTTTCTATACATGTTAGCTATTAATCTGAAAAGGAAGAACAAAAGGACATACTTCAACAAGAGGAAAAATAAGCCCAAAAGGAAGAAGCAGTGTTTAAGAATATGATGAGCAAAAAAAGAGAAAAATATGTAATTAAAAATTTAAAGTGTTGAGTTTTTAAAAATGATACTTAAAAAAAAAAAAGAATGAAGCAAGTACTAAAACTCTAGATCAGGGTTAGCAAACTATGGTCCATAGGCCAGTTTGGCCTATTGCCTTTTTTTATATGGCCTGCAAGTTAAGGATTTTTACATTTAAAAATGGATGAAAAAAACCTATTATGCGACATGTGAAAATTATTTGTACTATTTTGTGACTTGTGAAAATAATATGAAATTAAAATTCCAGTGACCCTAAAAAGGTTTTATTGGAATGCAGCCAAACTTATTTGTTACGTAGTGTCCTTGCCTGCTTTTGCACTGCCATGCAGAATTGAGTAACTGAAAGAGACTGTGCGGTCCACAAAGCCTCATATATTTACTCACTGGCCTTTCACAGAGAAAGTTTGATGACCTCTGCTCTAGATCAGTCCTTTTCAGACTTTTGCATGAATAAGAATCATCTGGTGAGCTTGTTAAAACACTGATTCCTGGCCCCATCCCAGAGACTCTGATTTACTAGGTCTGAGAAAGGGTGGAGAATTTGCATTTCTACCAAGCTCTCAGATGCTGCTGCTACTGCTGGTTTAAGAACCACACTGAGTACTGGAGTTAAGAAGAAATAAGAATAAAGCATGCAAAAATTCTATTTTCTTTTGGAGAGAGAGCAATATTAATTAGCTTTAGACTTTATTAGAAAACTATGAGTGGAAATTTCTAGGTTAAAAAATTTATGTGTAACCTCTGGAAAAAAGAGAAGAAATATATCATTTCACAATTGGTAAAGGGGAAAAGGAGGAAATAACAGTAGAAATGGGGGAAAACGCAAAGAAAAAACACGATAAATAGAAAATGCATAGTAAAGTGTAGGGAAAATGTTCAAATATTTTAATAATCAAAATATATAATAAAAGTGACTTAAACTTGCCTATTAAAAAATTCTGGGATTGAATTCATTAAAACCCAGCAAAAACAGCTTGCTATTTATAAAATAGCATTATAACTTTGAAAATAAAGGAGTGGAAAATATACTGAAAGCTGACCCAAAGAAAGCTGGTGTAACAATGTTAATATTAGACCAAAGTTAATCAGAAAACAGTAAAAGGGATAATGAAGAACATGAAATAGTTATAAAAGGAAAAACCCACCAGAAGTTATATCTGTTATGAATTTGAATTTACTCTGCATAGACTCAAAATATAAAGCAAAACTGATTGAATCACAAGGAGAAATGGACAAATTCCTATTCACAGTGGAAGATTTTTTAATGCTCTTCTTTCAGATTAAGCTATCAAAAGTTAGGATTTAGGTGATTTGAACAAGGTGATTAATGTATTTCACATAAAAGACTTTGCATGTGGTAAGCCATGGCGACACCTGCTATAGATCTGATTATGCATTAAGAAAATGTGGAAATAACTTGGCTGTAGCATTTCAAGGAAATAATTATGGTTCTGGGCTCCTTTGAACTGGCAGATTTCTCACTCCACATTTATAGTCATTTGATTTATGAGAAAGATGCCACTATATTCAGTGGGAAAAAGGAGGTCTTTTCAATAAATGTTGATGAAACAATTAGATATCCATGTGCAAAAGTGAACTTTGATTCTGATTTCTACCTCCAGGCAGTACTGGGAAAAACAAACAAACAAACAAAAGAACCAACGTGTGTGTTTGTGTGTGTGTGTGTGTGTGTGTGTGTGTGTGTGTGTGTGTGTGTAAATTGATAACCTGATTCTAAAATTAATATGGAAATGTGGAAGGGTCAAAAGTAGCCAAGAAAAATGTGAAGAAACAGAACAGTATACACTATGAGATACAAAGACTTACTTTAAAGCTGCAGTAATTACACAGTGTGGTATATTCTCAAAGGTACACAAGTAGATCATTGTTACAGAATAGGGAGTCCAGAAATTAACCCACAAGTAGATATCATCTGACTTAAGACAAAGATGATACTACAGTACACTAGAAAAAAAAGATATTTTCAATAAATAGTGCTGAATCAATTAGATAGTCATCTTGAAAACAGTGACTCGATTCCTAGTTCACACCATAAACTGAACCAATCCCAGATGTCTAAATGTGAAAGGTGAAACAAAAATTTAGAAGGAAACATAAGAGAATATTTTCAAGATCTTGGGTAGGCACACATTTTATTAAATAGAACAAAATTGCTAACCATAAAGGGAAAATTAAGAAATTAGATCACATCAAAATTAAGAACCTCTGTTCACCAAAATACATTAAGATAGTGAAAAGGCAAGCCACATATTGGGAGAAGATATTTGCAATACCTACATATGACAGAAGACTCATATCTAGAACACATAAAGAAATCCTACAAATCAACAAGAAAAAGACGACCCAATAGAAAAGTTAGCAAATGATGTGAGCCGTCACTTGATAAAACGGGTTTTCAAATGGCCAATCGACATATGAAACAGTGTTCAACCTGATTAGTCATCAGGGAAATGCAAATTAAAATCTCAGTTTGATACTACAGATATACCAGAATAGCTAATGTTAAAAAGATTGATATTACTAAGTGATGATAAGGATTTGAAGCAAAGAGAATTTCATATACTGCATGTATATATTGCAACCATTCTTTGGAAACTGATAGTATCTTCTAAAGCTGACACAATACCTACAACCCAGGAACGTCATCCCTCACTCTATACCCAAGAAAAGTGAGTACTTAGCTCTACTGTAAGAAATGCATATATGACTTTCACCAAGAGACAAGTGCAAGAATGTTCATAGCAGCACTATTCATAGTAACACTGAACTGAAAACAACCCAGATGTCCATCAACCATAGAATGGATGAATAACCTGTAGTTATGTTCATACAGTGAAATACTATATAGTAACGAGAATGAAAGTACAGCTACACATAACCACATGGGTGAATCTCACATAGATATTGCTGAGCAAAAGAAGGAAGACACTAAAGAATACCTACATTTTGATTTCATTTATATAAAGCTCAAAACCTATCAGAACTAAATTAATATATTAGGAATCAGGCTGGTGGCTATCCTTGAGGCAAGTAGAGACTGGGAGGGAGTATGATGGGCAATCTAGGGTTCTGGTAAATTCTGTTCCTTGATCTGAGTGCTGGTTATTTGAGATGTTCCTTTGTGTACCTTTCTGTGTATATATTATACATTAGTAGAATGTTTGCATAAAAATAAGTGACAAATAATGACACAGTAAAAGGTTGACACTGAAAGCACTAAGAAAAAAATCGAGTGCTATGTGCCAAGAACTGTTCAAAGTGCTTTATGTTTTTAACTTATTTAATCTTCACAAGTTAAGTAAATAATAAATTTTAAATCAGAAACCAATAAGAAACCTTAAAAAGGCAAAAGAATTGGTCATTACGATCATAAATTTTTTGGATAAAGATTAATAATATACTGAAACTTCTTGTGGGAAACATCAAGACCAAAGACAGAAGTTGCAAATAAAGAGTATTAGAATTGGAAGAGGGACATACTATAGACTAAACGATTTAGGGACTATAAGAGAACACTATGCATCACTATTGCCCTACATTTAAAAACTAAGATTATATTAGTTTCAGGTATACAGCATAGTGATTTTTTAATAGATTATACTCCATTTAAAGTTATTACAAAATAATGGCTGTATGTCCATGTGCTGTATAATATATCATCATTGCTTATCTATTTTATACATAGTAGTTTGTATCTCTTAATCCCGTACTCCTGTCTCACCCTCCCACCCCTTCCCTCTCCTCATTGGTATCCACTAGTTTGTTTTCTATATCTGTGAGGTTGTTTCTGTTTTGTTATATACGCTCCTTTGTTTTATTTTTTAGATTCCACATGTAAGTGATAACATACACTATGTCTTTCTCTGTCTGGCTTATTTCACTGAGGATAATATGCTCTAGGTCCATCTACGTTGTTGCAAATGGCAGAAATTTATTTCTTTTTTATGGCTGAGTAAATTCCATTGTATATATACACCACATCTTCTTAATCCATTCACCTGTTGATGGATTCTTGGGTTGCTTCCATTTCTTGGCTACTGTAAGTAATGCTGCTATGAACATTGGGGTGCATGTATCTTTTCAAGTTAGTGTTTTGGGGTCTTTTTTTTTGTGGGGGGGGGATATATACCCAGGAGTGGAATTGCTGCATCATATGGTAGTTCTATTTTTAGTTTTTTGAGGGACCTCCTGTTTTCCATAGTGGCTGCATCAATTTTAATTTCTACCAGCAGTGTACAAGGGTTCCCATTTCTCTACATCCTTCCCAATGTTTGTTACTTGTAGACTTTTCGGTGATAGCCATTCTGACAGGTGTGAGGTGACATCTGATTGTGGTTTACATTTCTCTGATGATTAGTGATGTTGAGCATCTTTTCATGTGCCTGTTGGCCATCTGTATGTCTTATTTGGAAAAATGTCTCTTCAGCTCTTTTGTCCATTTTTTAATTGGGTTGTTTGGTTTTTTAGTTGAGTTGTATGAGCTGTTTATATATTTTGATATTAACCACTTGTCAGTTACATCACTTGCAAATATTTTCTCCCTTTCAGTAGGTTGTCTTTTCATTTTGTCAATGATTTGCTGTGCAAAAGCTTTTGAGTTTAATTAGGTCTCATTTGTTTATTTTTGCTTTTGTTTCCTTTGCCTTAGGAGACAGATCCAGAAGAATATGGCTATGATTTATGTCAGAGTGTTCTGCCTATGTTTTCTTCTAGGAATTTTATGGTTTCAGGTCTTATACTTAGGTCTTTAGTCCATTTGAGTTTATTTTGTATATGTTGTGAGTGAATGTTCTAATTTCATTCTTTTACATGTATCTGTCCCATTTTCCCAGTACCATTTATTGAAGAGACTGTATTTTCTCCATTGTATATTCTTGCCTCCTTTGTCATAGATTAATTGATCATAGGAGTATGAGTTTCTGAGTTCTCTATTCTGTTCCATTGATCTCTATATCTGTTTTTGTGCCAGTACCATGCTGTTTTCATTACTGTAGCTTTGTAGTATAGTCTGAAGTCAGGGAGCATGATACATCCAGCTTTGTTCTTTTTTCTCAAATTACTTTAGCAATTTGGAGTCTTTTGTGGTTTCATATGGATTTTAGGATTACTCTAGTTCTGTTGAAATGTCATGGATATTTTCTTAGGGATTGAATTAAATCTGTAGATTGCTTTGGGTGGTATGGACATTTTAACAATATTAATTCTTCCAATCCAAAACACAGGATATTTTTCCATTTCTTGGTATCATTTCTAAATTCCTTCATCAGTGTTTTATAGTTTTTAGAGTATAGGTCTCTCACCTCCTTGGTTAAGTTTATTCTTAGTATTTTACTGTTTTTGATGGGATTTTAAATGGGATTTTTTTCTGTTTTGCTTCCTCTTTCTAGTAGTTCATTGTTAGTATATAGAAAAGTAAAATATTTCTGTATATTAATCTTGTATCCTGCAACTTTGCTGAATTCATTTTTAGTTCTAATACCTTTTTGGGTATTAGACTTTGGGTTTTCTATATATAGTATCATGTCACAACTTTGGGTTTTCTATATATAGTATCATGTCATACACAAAGAGTGATAGTTTTACTTCTTCCCTTCTAATTTGGATACCTTTTTTTTCTTGTCTGATTGCTGTGACTAGAACTTCCAATACTACATTAAATAGAAGTGGTGAGAGTGGGCATCCTTGTCTTTTTCTTATTTTAGAGTAAAGACTGAAAGCTTTTCACCTTTTAGTATGATGTTAGCTGTGAGTTTGTCATAAATGGCCTTTATTACACTGAGATATGTTCTCTCTATACCAATGTTGATGATAGTTTTTATCATGACTGGATTTTGAATTTTGTCAAATGCTTTTTCTGTATCTATTGAAATGATTGTGTGATTCTTCTCCTTCCTTTTGTTACTGTGGTGTATCGCATTGATTGATTTGCAAATATTGAGCCATCCTTGCATCCCTCAAATAAATGTCACTTGATCATGGTGTATGATCCTTTTTATATATTGTTGGATTCAGTTTGCTAATATTTTGTTGAGGATTTTTGTATCTATATTCATCAAAGATATTGGCCTGTAATCTTTTTTTTTTTTTTTTTTGTGGTACGCGGGCCTCTCACTGTTGCGGCCTCTCCCGTTGCGGAGCACAGCCTCCAGACATGCAGGCTCAGTGGCCATGGCTCACGGGCCTAGCCGCTCCGCGGCATGTGGGGTCTTCCCAGACCGGAGCACGAACCCGTGTCCCCTGCTTCGGCAGGCGGACTCTCAACTACTGAGCCACCATGGAAGCCCAGCCTATAATCTTTTTTTGCAGTGTCTTTGTCTGGTTTTGATATCAGGGCAGTGGTAGCCACATAGAATGAGTGTTTCATTCTCTTCAAGTGTTTGGATTAGAGAAGGATATTATTAGCTCTTCTTTATATGTTTGGTAAAATTCCCCTGTGAAGATGACTGGTCACGGATTTTTGTTTGTTAGGAGTTTTTTAAATTACAAATTCAATTTCACTACTAGTGATCTGTCTGTTGAGATGATCTTTTTCTTCCTCATTCAGTCTTGGAAATTTGTATGTTTCTAGAAATTTCTCCATTTCTTCTAGGTTGTCCAATTAGTTGGCTTATAACTGTTAGTAATACTTTGTTATGAGTTTGTAAATCTCTGTGTTATTGGTTGTTACTTCTCCTCTTTTGATTCTTATTTTGTTTACCTGGGTCCTCTCTCTTTTCTTGTTAGCCTGGCTAAAGTTTTATCAATTTTGTTTATCTTTTCAAAGAACCAGTTCTTGGTTTCATTGATCTTTTCTAATTTTTTTTGCTCTATTTATTTCCTCTCTGATTTTTATTATTTCCTTCCTTCTGCTGACTTTGGGCTTCACTCTTCTTTTTCTAATTCCTTTAGGTGGTAGGTTAGGTTGTTTATTTGAGATTTTTCTTGTTTCTTGAGGAAGGCCTGTATTGCTACAAAATTCCCTTCTAGAACTGCTTTTGCTGCATCCCATAAATTTTTGGAAGGTTGTGTTTCCATTTTCATTTGTCAAGATATTTTCTGATTTTCTCTTTGATTTCTTCATCGATTCTCTGGTTTTTAGTAGCATGTTGTTTAATCTCTACATGTGTGTGCTTTTCCCATTTTTCTTGCCATAATTGATTTTTAGTTTCATACTGTTGTGGTCAGAAAAAATGCTTGATATGATTTCTGTTGTCTTAGATTTGTTGAGACTTGTTTTATGGCCTAGTATGTGATCCTGGAGAATATTCCATATGCACTTGAAAAGAATGTGTATTCTGCTGTTTTTGGATAGATGTCCTGTAGATATCTATTAAGACCAACGTATGGTCTATTGTATCATTTAAGACCACTAATGCCTTATTGATTTTCTATCTGGATGATCTGTCCACAGATATAAGTAGGGTGTTAAAGTCCTCTACTATTGTTATATTACTGTCAATTTCTCCCTTTTGTCTGTTAATATTTGATTTATATATTTAGGTGCTCCAGTACTGGGTGCATATATGTTAACGAGTATAATATCCTCTCTTCTATTGATCTCTTTTTCATTATATAATGCCCTTCTTTGTCTTTCTTTATAGCCTTTGTTTTAAAGTATATTTTGTCTGATATGAGTATTGCTACCCTTGTTTTCTTGTCATTTCTGTTTCATGAAATATCTTTTTCCATCCTCTCACTTTGTCTCTGTGTGTCTTTAGTTCTGAAGTGCATCTTTTGTAAGCAGCCTAGAGATGGGTCTTGCGTTTTTATCCATTCAGCCACCCTATGTCTTTTGATTGGAGCATTTAGTTCATTGACATTTTTTTTTTTACATCTTTATTGGAGTATAATTGCTTTACAATGGTGTGTTAGTTTCTGCTTTATAACAAAGTGAATCAGTTATACATATACATATGTTCCCATATCTCTTCCCTCTTGCATCTCCCTCCCTCCCACCCTCCCTATCCCACCCCTCCAGGTGGTCACAAAGCACCGAGCTGATCTCCCTGTGCTATGCGGCTGCTTCCCGCATAGCAGGAAGTTTGGTAGTGTATATATGTCCATGCCTCTCTCTCGCTTTGTCACAGCTTACCCTTCCGCCTCCTCATATCCTCAAGTCCATTCTCTAGTAGGTCTGTGTCTTTATTCCTGTCTTACCCCTAGGTTCTTCATGACATTTTTTTTTCTTAAATTAATTGTTGATAGTTATGTACTTATTGCCATTTTGTTACTTGTTTTCTGGTTGTTTTTGTAGGTCTTTCCTGTTCTTTTCTTCTTCTTTTAGTTTCTTTTTCTTCCTTTGTGGTTTGATGATTTTCTTTACTAGTATGCTTATGTTCCTTTCCTCTCCATTTTTGTGTATCTGTTGTAGGTTTTTGATTTGTGGTTACCGTGGAATTCCTATATTATGACCTATAACTACATCTACTTGTTTTAAATGGTAGTAATTTAAGTTCACACCCATTCAAAATATCTACCTTTTTACTCCCCTCCTCCACATAGATTCTTACCTTTTATTATAGCCTTTTCTTTCCACTTACAGAAGACCCTTTAACATTTCTTTTAGGGTAGGTTTAGTATTGATGAGCTCTATTAGTTTTTTGCTTGTCTGAGAAGTTCTTTATCTCCCCTTCAATTCTAAATGATAATCCTGCTGGATAGAGTATCCTAGGTTGCAGATTTTTCTCTTTTAGCACTTTGAATATATCATGTCACTCTCTCTGGCCTGCAGAGTCTCTGCAGAGACATCGGCTGATAGCCTTATGGGTATTCCTTTGTAAATGACTCTTTGTTTTTTTCTTGCTGCCTTCAGAATTCTCTCTTTAATTTTTACCAATTTCATTATGATTTATCTTGATGTGGGTCTGTTTTGGTTCATCTTGTTTGGAACTTTCTTTGCTTCCTGTACTTGGATATTTGCTTCCTTCTTCAGGTTCCAGAAGTTTTCAGTCATAATTTCTTCAAATACATTTCACAACCTTTCTCTCTCTTCTCCTTCTGAAACCCCTATAATGGGAATGTTGGTACACTTGATGTTATCCCAGAGATCTCTTAAACTATTCTCATTTTTTAAAGTTTGTTTTTCTTTTTACTGCATTGATTGGGTGATTTCCATTATTCCATCTTCCAGATCACGTATGCATTCTTCTTTATCATTTAGTTGCTATTCATTCCTTCTAGTGTATGTTTTTTTTTAAGACAAGCTTTTATTCATCATCTTTTAAATTAATTAATTAATTAATTAATTTTTATTTATTTATTTTTGGCTGTGTTAGGTCTTTGTTGCTGCATGCGGGCTTTCTCTAGTTGTGGTGAGTGGGGGCTACTCTTAGTTGTGGTGCACAGTCTTCTCATTGCAGTGGCTTCTCGTTGTGGAGCACAGGCTCTAGGCACACAGGCTTCAGTAGTTGTGGGACGTGGGCTCAGTAGTTGTGGCTTGTGGGCTCTAGAGCGCAGGCTCAGTAGTTGTGGCGCACAGGCTTAGTTGCTCCATGGCATGTGGGATCTTCCCAGACCAGGGCTCAAACCCATGTCCCCTGCATTGGCAGGCAGATTCTTAAGCACTGAGCCACCAGGGAAGTACCCCTTCTAGGGTGTTTTTGATGTCAGTTATTGTATTCTTCAGTTCTGACTGGTTCTTTTTTATATTTTCTAGTTCCTTGTTAAAATTCTCACTCTGCTTATCTATTCTTTCCCTAATTCAGCTCGCATTCTTATTACTAATGCTTTGAATTTTTTATCTTATAAATTATTTCTGTTTCATTATTTTTACCAGGGTTTTTTTCTTGCTCTTTCAACTGAGATGCATTCCTGTCTCTTTTCCTTTTGCTTAACTTTCTCTGTCTCTGTGAATTTAGGTGAAACAGTTACCTACAGCAATCTTTAATGGGTGGGCTTATGTACAAGTGTCCCTATATAGTCTGCATGTGCCCAGTGCTTTTGGTGGGAGAGCTAGATTTGACGTGAACAGAAGTCATTTGTTTACTCAGGGTGTGCTGCCAGCTATCAACTTGGTAGGAGGTAGGGTTGGAGATTGAGGGGGTAGGGCCATAGCCAGGTGTGAGGCAGGCCTTCCTCTCTGCTCAGTGGCCATCACTGCCCTATTGGGGCAGGGTCATCTCCCAAGTTGCTGGAGCAGAAACCCTAGGTTCAGCAATCAAATCTTGTAGTATTTATTTATTTATTTATTTATAAACACCATTGAATTGTACGCTTTATTATTTATTTATTTATTTATTTATTTATTTATTTATGGCTGTGTTGGGTCTTCGTTGCTGTGCGCGGGCTTTCTCTAGTTGCAGTGAGCGGGGACTACAGTTTGTTGCCGTGTGCGGGCTTCTCATTGTTGTGGCTTCTCTTGTGGTGGAGCACGGGCTCTAGGTGCACAGGCTTCAGTAGTTGTGGCACGTGGGCTCAGTAGTTGTGGCTTGTGGGCTCTAGAGTGCAGGCTCAGTAGTTGTGGCACACAGGCTTAGTTGCTCCACGGCATGTGGGATATTCCTGGACCAGGGCTCGAACCTGTGTCCCCTGCATTGGCAGGCGGATTCTTAACCACTTTGCCACCAGGGAAGCCCTCTTGTAGTACTTTAAAAAGATGACTTATCATAACCAAATGGGTTAATTGTACAAATTCAAGTTTAGTACAATATCAGAAAACTAACCAATGCATTTTACCATTTTAACAGAAAATGTCAGAAAAATGCTTTTATAGGTGCAGGAAAAGTACTGTTTGATAACATTCAACATGCATTCATGTTATAAACTCTAAGTAAGCTGAGATCAGAAGGGAATTTTGGTAACTTAATAAAGGTTATCTTCGATAAACATATACTAAAGGTGAGACTTGAGAAGCTTTACCCTTAAAATAAAGAAAAAAAAAGTGATTCCTTTATCACCACTATTATTTAGCAATGCAGAGAAGATCCTAGCCCACAGCTTATTAAACTGGGCTATGACCCACCACCCCTAGGGACATTTGGAAACCTGGGTGGCATTTTTATATGTATTAATGATGAGACAAATGGGTTGGGTTTGGGGGAGGTAGGCTGGCATGGATACTAAACATCCTGCCCTGCATGGGGCAGTTTCATCCAACAATTAATTGTTTGCCCAATATGACAGTAATAGCATCCTGATAGAGAAATAATTGAGTCAGTGTAGTAAGATAAGAGAAGAAGAATTAGGTATGAGGATTAGAAAGAAAAAGCAAAACTGTATTTGCAGACAATGTACTCATATAGAAAAATCAAATGAAATAAGTTATCAGAACTAAGAACCTCAGTTTAATAAGGTATCCTATTATGAAACCAACATACAAATATCAGTAATTTTTGTATGTATGAGCAATATGTAATTAGAAATATTATTGAGGGCTTCCCTGGTGGTGCAGTGGTTGAGAGTCTGCCTGCCGATGCAGGGGACACGGGTTCGTGCCCCGGTCCAGGAGGATCCCACCTGCCATGGAGCGGCTGGGCCCATGAGCCATGGCCGCTGAGCCTGCGCATCCAAAGCCTGTGCTCCGCAACGGGAGAGGCCACAACAGTGAGAGGCCCGTGTACCGCAAAAAGAAAGAAAGAAAGAAAGAAATATTATTGGGAAATCATATTTTTAATAGCAACAAATAACAAAGTCCCAGGAAAGCACCTAATAAAACATGCATAAGGCATTTATGGAGAAAAATATAAATTGTTCCTTAAGCACATACACAAAGATTTGACAAAAAAAAAAGGAACATCGTGTTTATAAATGGGAAGACTCATGCTTGAATAGGTATTATTTCTCTCACAAGTATTTTATATCTTCAAGCAATTCTAATCCAAATCTCTACTCGCAGTGTAACCATGTATGTAAATCAGCATCTTTTCTCTTCCCAGAAATTATATAAAAGCAACAAGCACAACTCTAACAGAACAACTCCCAAGAACAAATTCCATTCTCAGTGAAACTCACATATATATGAGTCTTTGAACCACTAAATACTTGTAAGGACTGTGAAAAGCAGCTGAGACTAGGTAGCATGGACTGTGGAAGAGGGTCAGGAGAATCTCAGAAAGCTTGAGAAAAAATATGCTTTGTGGAGGCAAATTTGGCAATATTCAGAAATATTTTAAATGATTGTATTTTGTGATTAGTTGCTAGGCTCTAGATCCTTCTAAGGTTCCTAGAGAAATTCATACATGGGCATAATGAGACCAGTATTAGATGTTTGTTGCAGCATTATTATGTGTAATCAAAAAATTAGAACCAGGGCTTCCCTGGTGGCGCAGTGGTTGAGAGTCCGCCTGCTGATGCAGGGGACATGGGTTCATGTCCTGGTCCGGGAAGATCCCACATGCCACGGAGCAGCTGGGCCCGTGAGCCATGGCCGCTGAGCCTGCGCGTCCAGAGCCTGTGCTCCGCAGCGGGAGAGGCCGCAACAGTAAGAGGCCCGCGTACCACACACACAAAAAAATTAGAACCAATCTAAATGTCAATTTGAGCAGATAGCTTAAATTGTGGTAGAGTCCTACAATGGAAGAATGAAATCACATCTCTATATATCAGCGTGGCCAGATTCCCAAAACAAAGCTGAATAAAAAAAGCAAGTAACAGAATATTTATAGTAAAATACCACATATGTAAATATTAAATTAAAAATAATACTATATTTTCTTTATGTATAGTTCTTTTTCCTAGCTTCATTTAGACATAATTGACATGTAACATTGTGTAAGTTTAAGATGTACTACATGATGATTTGGTACACATATATATTGCAAAATGATTACCACAATAAGGGTAGTTAACACATCTATCACCCCACATATTTACTGTGTGTGGGTGTGTGGGTGTGTGGGTGTGTGTGGTGAGAGCATTTAAGATTCAGTCTTAGCAACGTTCAAGTATACAATACAGTTTTGTTAAGTGTAGTCAGCATGCTGTACATTAGCTCTCCAGAATTTATTCATCTTATAACTGAAAGTTTGTACCCTTTGACCACTTTCACCCATTTCTCCCACCACTTTGCCCCTGGCAACCACCAGTGTACTCTCTGTTTCTATGAATTCAGTTTTTTAGATTCCAGATATAATGAGATTATACAGTATTTATCTGTTTCTGACTGACTTATTTTGCTTAGCATAATGCCCTCAAGTTTCATCCATGTTATCACAAATGGCAGGATTCTCTTCTTTTTTTGTGAATGAATATATATATACCACTATATATATATATATATATATCGCCTTATATATATCACTTTATTTATCCATTAATCTGCCGATAGACACTTCAGCTGTTTCCATGTCTTGACTATTGTAAATAATGCTGCAATGACCATGGGGTGCAGATACCTCTTTGATGTAGTGATTTCATTTCCTTCAGCTATATACCCAGAAGGGAAATTGCTAGATCATATGATAGTTCTATTTTTAATTTTTTGAGGAACCTCTATGGAATTCTTATGGAACTATTTGCCATAATGACTGTACCAATTTAATTCCCCCCAACAGTGCACAAGGGTTTCCTTTTCTCCACATCCTTGCCAGCACTTGTTATTTTTTTTTTTTTTTTTTTGGGTAAGAAGTAGATTTATTAATATCCTTTGTAAAGAGGTTACAAGAAAATGGGGCTTGAAGAGGGTGGTCATGTCCCAGGTCTCGGGTGAGTTCCTGGGACAGGCCACCAAGTGAGGGTCCGTGGCTTCTCACAAGAAAGAATTAAACCATAGTAAAATGAAAGCATAGATACACATTCCATAGGTAGAATGCAGTCCATCTTGGAAGAGGAGAGCATCCTCTCTCTTCTATTTGATAATAGCCATTCTAACAGGCATGAGGTGATATCTCACTGTAGTTTTGATTTGCAGTTCCCTGATGATTAGTGATGTTGAACACCTTTTCATGTACCTGTTAGCCATCTCTGTATCTTTTTTGGGAAAATGTCTATTCGGTCTTTTGCCCATTTTAAAATCACATTGTTTTTTGTTTTGAGTAATATCTGTTCCTAATATATTTAGAATATAACCCCTTATCAGATATATGGTTTGCAAATGTTTTTGCCCAATTCATAGGTTGCTTTTTCATTTTGTTGATTGTTTCTTTTGCTGTGTAGAAGATTTTTGGTTTGATGTAGTCCAATTTGTTTATTTTTGTTTTTGTTTCTTGTGCTTTTGGTGTCATATCCAAAATATCATTGCCAAGACTAATATCAAGGAGCTTTTCCCTTATCTTCTAAGCGTTTTACATTTAAGTCTTTAATCCATTTCAAGTTATTTTTGTGAAAAATGTAAGATAAGGATCCAGTTTCATTCTTCTGCATGTGAATACCCAGTTTTCCTAGCACCACTTATTGAAGAGACTGTCTTTTCCCTATTGACTATTTTTGACTCCCTTGTCAAATATTAGTTGACTACGCATGCATGGGTTTACTTCTGGCTCTTTATTCTGTTCCATTGCTCTGTGTGTCTGTTTTTATGCCAGTACTATACTGTTCTGATTACTGTAGCTTTGTAATATAGTTTGAAATCAGGAAGTGTGTTTCTTACAATTTTGTTCTTTCTTAAAATTGCTTTGGCTATATGGGTCTTTTATGGTTACGTATAAATTTTAGGATTGTTTTTTCTATTTCTGTGAAAAACACCACTAGAATCTTGATAGGGATGTATCTATGGATGGCTTTGCGTAGTAGGAGCATTTTAAAAATATTAGTTCTTCCAATCCATGAACATGGGATATATATATATTTTTTACTTGTGTCTTCTTCAATTTTTTTCATCAATGTTTTAATAGTTTTCACCGTATAGATTTTTCACCTCCTTGGTTAAATTTACTCCTAAGAATTTTATTGTTTTTGATACTATTGTAAATGGAATAGTTTTATTTCTTTTATAGATATTGTTAGTGTGTATAAATACAACTGATTTTCATGTATTGATTTTGTATCCTGCAACTTTATTTATTTATTAGTTCTAACAGTTTTTTGATAGAGTCTTTAGAGTTTTCTCTACATAAGATCATGTCATCTGCAAATGGAGATGATTTTACTTCTTCCTTTCCGATTTGCATGCCTTTTTCTTTCTTTTTTTTTTTTTTTTTTTTGCTTGATTTCTCTGGCTAGGGCTTCCAGTATTATGTAAATAGGAGTGGTGAGAGAGTGCACCATTTTCTTTTTCCTGATCTTAGAGGAAAAGCTTTTAGCCTTTCACTGTTGAGTGTGATATTAGCTGTGGGCTTGTCTGTATAGTTCATGTTTGTTTTTATTAGAGAGGGAGTATAGTGTAATACATAAGACCATAAGGTTCAGATTGCCATTTGCAAATTCTGAGTTTCACCACATACTAACTATGACTTTTCTGCAGTTCTTTTGATATTTCTTTGTATTTTAAAATATGGATTTTTCCAATAGAGGACATTCCAAGGTGTGATTATTTCATAATCACCTAATATCTTCAAATACTTTCTAGCATCTTACATGTAACTAAAATGTCTTCTGGCTGAATTGTTAACAAGAGACAGTACAGGGCAGATAATAAACCCTGAGGCACATCTGGAGATGTATCCTGATATCATTTCATCCTGTCATAACCCTTGAATTTAAAGAGGACAGAAACTGAAAGGGAGTAAATTAAATACTGGTAGGTACATGAGTTTGTCTGTGTGTTTCTAAAGTGTTCTGCTTCATCTTCCAGGTCGAGGTCTCCCGGCAGGACAAGCTGAGGTAGAGATGATAGAACGTGCCCGGGAGAAGCGTGCTTGGGAAGCCACTCTCCCCACTCTGAGTGACACCTCCCAGTTTGAGAAGAGGAGGAGGATGATGAATGCCATGGAGAGGAAGGAGTGGGCCTTCAGAGAGCAGGAGATCGAAAAGTAGGTTCTTAATCACCCAGATAATTGCTTCTGCACAGATGGGATTAATGTTAATACTTTTAACATATAGAGAGTTTACCCAAATGTATGGGTTTAAAAGCAATCCTTAATCTGTATAGTTAGGAAATTGGGCTTCAGGAACAATAGCTCTATAATTTTCTCTCCAATAATATAAAAATGTATAATGCCTTCTTTGTGTGTGTAGTTCAGTGTGGAACCCAAATTTAAACAATTCCTCAAGGCATCTCTGATTCTTCTCTTCCCTTTTCTCTTTAGAGTCTTACCTAGAATCCCACTGATTTCTGCAAAATGTCTTTCAAACTGTCCTTTTCTGTTCATTCCCAGTGCCACGGTCCCTAGACTTTGGCCCTCTTCCTATCCATCAAACAGCCTCTTGGCTGACCCCATCTCTTTCCCCCTGGTACTGGATTCACCGTCAGTACACCTTGGGTTCTAGCTATAGCCAATGAGGCATTTTTCTGTTTAAAAGACAAACAGTGGAACTTTTCAATTAAGAGATGAGCTCATAGTACATAAGTAATAATATGCTAAGGTATTTCTCATTGAATTTTCAGTCATTTTAACTGATGTATTTTCAGTAATGAGGTTGTCTCTGGAATATGTAGAAATGATGAGGACCAAAAAATTACAGCTCCCTAGCAAGAAGGAAAGGAAAGGAAGTTTGAGGGTGCCATTTGTTCCAGGCTGTGCTGAGGTACTTCATTGCTCATAGAAGTACTACCAAGCCCCTGACAGTGTGCTTACATGCAAGCAAGCTAGGGACCAATAGACTTAGGGATTCAGTGTGGTTCTGAATTCAAAATATGTTTATCTTTTTGCAACACCTTCTGATTAACCCTGAATGCAGACTGTGATGTTTGGTTAAAAGCTTACAATTTAATAGAAAATAGTGTTTGGGGCAGAGTAGGTGTCACATACTCAATCCTGTCTGCAGAAATTTAAATTTATTGCTGCAATTTGAAGAGGAATATTCTTGTCAGAAGGACATTAAGAATATTAAAAATGTATCTGGCCAGAATGAAGATATCACCTGAGAACATGAGTACTTTGGTTAAACTGAGGTTAATTTTAATAAATATATTTTGAGTCCCTCCTCAGGACTGGAAACAGGAAACTGCTTTACCCTGACAGAGCTCCTTATGGACCATTGGAACAGGGGGTGCGGGGTGGAAGGGGGGCAGGTGGGTGGGGATGGAGTGAAAGACCTTAAAACCAATAACTCACAGGCAGTATCTTCAGGTGATGTGCTGCTCTATACACAAAGAGCTAGGGGAACCCAGGCAGGAGAACAGTTAGTTCTGTTTGAGAACTAACAGATATTTAGTAGATATTTGGGAAAATTACTGAGATGAGGTAGCTTCTGAGCTGTATGTAGAAGGATGAGTAAAGAGCTATCAGGTAGATGATAATATTGATGATGATGGTGATGGAGATGATAATGATGATATTCATAAAGCATTCAACACTTACAGAGGGCTTATTTCATGCTTGAGCTAAGTTCTAAGCCAGTAGTGCTCAGAGTGTGGTCCACAGATGAGTAGCATCAGCACTTACCTGGGAACTTGTTAGAAATGCAAATTCTCAGGTTCCATCCCAGACCTACTGAATCAGGGGACGGGGCACAGCAATTTGTGTCATAGCAAGTCCTCCAGGTTATCTGATGTATGCTCAAGTTTGAGAACTACTGTTCTAGCATGCTGTGTACATTCACTCATTTAACGTTCACAACAACCTTAGGGGATGGATACTATTATTATGTTCATTTTATGATTGAAGAGGCTGAGGTAAGTGATGAAGTTGAGAATTGAACCTAGGATTTCCAACTCTAGAAAGAAAGGGGACTGTTGGTGTGTGCTTATTTTTAAAAACGCCTACCTCCCTGTATTTACTTGTCACTGTTTCCCTACCCTCCCATGTATATTCACTTTGAGAACCTCCACCAGTATAACATGTTTGCTCTGTCTATAGTCCTTTTTTTTTTTTTTTTTGCGGTTCCCAGGCCTCTCACTGCTGTGGCCTCTCCCGTCGCGGAGCACAGGCTCCAGACACGCAGGCTCAGTGGCCATGGTCCACAGGCCCAGCTGCTCCGCGGCATGTGGGATCCTCCCAGACCGGGGCACGAACCCGTGTCCCCTGCATTGGCAGGCGGACTCTCAACCACTGCGCCACCAGGGAAGCCCTGTCTCTAGTCCTTTTGAGTAGAATATTCAGCTCTCTCTGCTGAGGCCGCACTTCTCCCTTGTCAATGTGGCAAATCTCAACCCTTGTTTATCCTCAAGTGCTGAGTTAATGGCTCCTGAAGGAAGGCTTCCCCACCATCCCCCTCCTTCCCTTTGATCAACTGGGAATAGTGCTAGAAGAGGCGCTCTGCCATTTCTTCTCCCACCGGAGTCTTTTCATTCTTTTGGCCTGGTATGTATCTCCCTGTGTTGTAAATGTTGGTTTATATGTCTACTCCACTAGAACAGTGCTTCTTGAGACAACGTATTTTATCTTGTTCACCATTGTTTATTCCCTGCCTGGCATAAATATTTGACAAATGAATGACTGAATAAATTACTGTGTAAATTTTTAAGTAAGAGTAAAATATTCAAATCTCCATTTTAGAAAGGAAAATCTTGACCACTATGTGGAACAAAGATTGGAAGGGGGAAAGACTAGACTAACAACCAGAGTCCAAGTCAGGAGAGAGATGACAAAGACATGTGCTAGGGAACAGATGTAAGAAGTGTTTTAGAGAAGGAATCATTAGAGGAGGGAAGAAGGTTAAGAGAAGGGGTAGATTTCTGGGGGAATAGAATGAGTGAGGTTTTTTTGAGGTTGTCAGGGGATATAGCTGGAGATTCAA
The DNA here is from genome assembly GCF_964270905.1 of Leucopleurus acutus. Classification (NCBI taxonomy): domain Eukaryota; kingdom Metazoa; phylum Chordata; class Mammalia; order Artiodactyla; family Delphinidae; genus Leucopleurus; species Leucopleurus acutus. The sequence continues at coordinate 65,941,890 of NC_139147.1, forward strand.
GTAGATAGAAGTTCTAGTTCAGAAATACCTGGTCTGAAGTACAAATTTTGAAGTCATATGTACACATAAGCAAGTAGTCCTGGGAGAACAAGGTGAAGGTGAAGGGAAGGGAAGCGAAGAATAATTATCTATATGTGTCAGCTGCTGGCATTTTCACATTCACCACTTAAGGCTGCATGCCACAACCTCATTTTCTCTCACTCCTCCTATTACTTAACCCTCCAGCAATACCAGTCGACCTGGAACTATGCACAAACATTCGCTGTTCACTTAGGCCCATCTGCCTGGAGAACCCTTTTTTACCCCATCTACCTAGCAAACTCTTTTTTGTCCTTCAGAACTATACCCATACATATTCCTCTTATACAGAGACTCACCATTGAGTTGCCACCCCAAACCCCCAATTCATTTGTCACACTTTTGCCAGAGTGGTCTTTTTAAGATACATGAATATGATACCAGCCCAAAGAGAAGCTTCTGTTTATGGCAAGTGTTCCCTTTCTCTGTAGTAGAGCACCCTATCTGAGAGATTGTAGACTTCTTTATGTTTTGTGATTTACTTGAAGACTGCAGGAGATTCGCCTGGAAGTTCTAAAAGAGCTGCTGAAGAAGCGTGATGAGAATCAAAATGAAGTAAACATGGCGTGCTTGAATGCCCAGTGGTCTAAACTGCAGGAGGTGAAGGAGGCAAAGTTGGCACAGATTCACCACACACACGTATCAGGTGATGGTGCAGTATGAACCGTGAAAAGAATGGAAAAGTTGGCTCTGCTTTGGGTCTTTGACCAAACCTGATTTAACTGTGATATAATTCTTTTTTGGTCCTATTGTTAGTTAATAGATAAGGAACAGGAGATGAGTTATTTCTCAAAAGTAGAAGGGTGGAGGAAAATTCCTTACTAAGAAAATCAAGTAATTATGTTCTAACAGGTAGTCAAGTTATTGACATTATGGGGTGTGTGTGTGTTTGTGTGTGTAGGTGTTGGGCTCCCCATATTCATGGGCTGAGGCCCTGGATAGAGAGCCCTGTTTCTCAACTTTTTTTCATTGTTTCCACTAAAAAAGACATTCAGACATCTTTTTTCCAATTCATCCCCCTGCCATGAAATTTTAATACCACAGGTATACTGTATATCTGTTTATGTACTATAAATATATCTGTACTTTATACATAAAAAGAGGAGTCAGTGGAGGATTAAGAATAACTAAATAAAAAATTTAAATTAAGAAAATTTAACTTATTAGCATTTAGCTTTATTTGCTATATTTGCTGAGTGACTTTTAATATAATTAATTTACTTATAAAAATTGTAATGCATCGCTTATATATGCAAATTAGCAGTTTATACACATAATAGCAATGTAATCACATTAAAAATTATTCAAAATATTTTTCCTAGCGAAACAATTACAAAAAATTAAGTTAATCCCTTAAAAATTATTTTTAGTGAACTTTTAAACTTTTTCTTGATGTGAGAAAATAACTTTTAACTTAACTAGCTGCACCTATGCATTTAGATACTGTCAACATTTTTTCTTTTCAGTAGTTGACATAACTAGTGATGGGTTGACTTTCTTTTTTTTTTACTCCTCCTGTCCCTCTCTCTTGCCCTCTGGGATCACCTTCCCAAATAAACTACCTGTACGCATGCCTTTGTCTCAGGTTCTGCCTGTGGGGGAACCCAGGCTAAGGCACAACTCAAATGTCACTTCCTCAGGGGAGACCTTCAAGGACCCCCACCCCCAGATAAGTCAGGTCCCTGTTATCTGTTCTCACTGTTATATGCCCCTGAATTTTTGTGTGTGTGTGAGAAAATGACTTTTTACTTAACTAGGTGCTAGGTATGCATTTAGATATGGTCAACAGTTTTTTCTTTTCAGTACTAGATATAACCAATGATGGGTTGACTAATTTTTATAAATAACTATTAAAATGTAAACTATTTTAATGTAATTATGAAATCCCAAGTCACACACAGAAGCACTGAGGATCAAATATAAATAACATCCAAAAGGCAGCAGTGGCAAGTGCAACCACCTCTTTCAATTGTGACTTCAAAATCTCATATTGTTTTACACCCATTGAGAGTGCATGATGTAGAGCCTTCAAAAGGGGATGGGTCTGTGATGGGATTGAAAGAAAAGGAACAGGTGGAAGTAGTAAGCCTGACTCCTTAGATGAGTAAACTCCTACAGTGTACAGCTGAGACTGCCAAAAAATTCTGAAATCTATAAGCTTGGATATATTCTGATTTATTCTGGTGTTAGCCAAGATGGACAGAAATTTTTGAAGAACCTGTAGTCTTCCTTCCCTTTTAATTATTCTCTTAGGAGAGAATAATTCCCTCAGTCTCTACTGAAAACATGTAGTTTTCAGTTACTTTGAGTTTCTTTCATTCATTTGACAAACTTTCATTGAATACCTCTTTCTGGCCCAGAGCTTAGAATGCAGTTATAAAAGATTTTTGATGAGTAGCAATTGAGAACACTAGCTGATTCACCTTCTGTCACGGCCACCTGTCTCATGACAATCTGGATCACACAGATGTCAGATATATGTTTTAAGTGTTCTGGCTGCAGTGAGTGATCATAATGAAATTCATTCAGTTCAGTAGCCTTCCTGTGAATAAAACTATGGTTTACTAGTCTGCATTTGGACCATTCAGAACAATATTTTGGAGATAGTCATGGAGGTATGTTTTATTTTAGCAATCAGAAAACTTTTGGGAAAGGGAAAGAATATAGAAGGGAAGTTGGAGAGAAGAAATATCATCAAGGATTATTCTGATTATGCATCACAGGTCTATGGACCTCTATCTCGCCTTGGTCGTTTCACAGACAACAACTCAGAGGACTTTGTAGTAAAAAACCACTATCTCAACACCTATGAAGGTAAGCAATTCACATAATTACAAGTCTAGTATAAGAGGATTATCTTAGAAATATAAATATATAAAATATAGCAGTTTAGATTAAAAGCTAATCAAAAATTAAAATATTTGCAAGAAATAGCAATTACATGTTTAGTATTATTAATAATATGAGTTCATAGAAACCAATAAAAACTTCTAAGACCCAAATAAATAAATGGATACACTATGCAACAATTTGTTAAGGAGTAAAGTCAGTAAACTACTAAACATTTAAACATGTTTAATGTCAGTAAAATCAAAGTTTTGCAAAAATGAAATAGAAAAAATTTTATACCAGGTTTGTGAAGCAAACAAGAAATATATAATAAAATCGGCTCTTTATGAAGAAATGCCAGAAAACTAGTGGGCAAGGGGATGGATAAGTAGGGGATAAATTAGTGGAGAGGGTTATACCTGTTATAAAGTCCAAGAGAGGCTTTTTAAAATTATTTAAATTTCAGTTGAGAGGTTGGAGTATCACATGGCCAAGATCATGAGTTGATGCTCACACAATTGAACTTGCACCTCTGGCTGACCATCTCCAGAGCTGAATATGATAACCTGGTGTACATCCACTTTAGAATGGTGGTGCCATGTTTCATATGATCAATAATTTTCTGTCTATTATTGTGGAATGTTACATTTTTGTAGGGCAATGTTTTCATTTTAGAATGCATTTCTTATTTTATAATCTAAGTCATCAAGAATATAAGTTAATTATATAGAAATTTCCTTTATATTTCAGGGACAATTCAATTATATGAGGTACACCTTATCAATAATTCTAAATGAAACCACTTGGCAAACAGCTACTAAAATTAACAGCATGCTTTCAAATGATGTATTTAAGTACCGGATACTAAACATGTACTTCTTTCCTACAGGATTAGTCGAACTTGAGTCATGTCTCCCAGATTTTGTGACACAACCCCGAATCAGATCTCCAAAACCAAAAGTCACTACCACCAAAGATGGTTTTCTAAAGAGGGCTGCAAGGATGGACCATGAGTTGGCAGAGTTTCATAAGGTATAATTCTTATCTGGAAGACAAGATGCTTCTAGTGTGACTTTTACAGAGATATACTACACTCCAAAAATTGTACTTTGTCTTGGGCAGCAATGTCCAGTAGTTCTCAACACACAAGCCTACATTCTTTCTCCTCTCTAGACTTTTCTACCAGTTACCTGTGCTGTGCCGATCAGTGCTTTTCCCCCTCATTTCAAACTGTAGGGAAACCTCTTAGAGGTTATTCTCCCCATTTGCAGAAGTCACGCTACTTTCTAAAAGTTGTTCTGACTTTGGAGCTACACAATAAAATGTGACACAACACTGAGGTGTAACAAGTTTCTAGGGTTCAGGATTACTGTTGATTTTAATAGTGTAATAGGCCTCATTTTCTCCCTTTTAGATTTGTTACCAGGGCTTCATGAAGAAAGGGAGTCATGTTCAGCATCCCACTCATCTAGTTTAAACTCAACTAAATGAGAAAGTTTGACGGTCATCTCCCATGAGCCAGCTGTATAGCTTCATCCGTCAGCTTCGCTTTCTCTTTTGTTAATTGGACTATAGGTGTTCACACTTGGATACATTTGAATCCTTAGTATATGACAGTGGTGCTCTATCTTTAGCCTGCATCAGAATCACCTGGAGGGCTTGTTAAAACACATGTTGCTGGGCCTCACCCCCAAAGTTTCTGATTCAGTAGGGGTGGGGCTGGATTACTTGCATTTTTTTGCAAGTTTCTAGGGGATGCTGATGCTGCAGGAACCACACTTTGAGACTCACTGATTTAAGACATACCCTCATCACTGGTCCATGTATGTTTGTTTGTTCAGTTAGTAATAGCATAAAGATCCATGGGAGCCCACACTCAAGATAAAAATTAGGACCTTGATAATCATTTACTTATATCTGTGTGGTTCTTTCCCACATTATCCCCATCTCCATTTACCGATTCTGAATTCTATGTTTATCATTTTCTCACTTTCTGTAAGATTTTTGGTAGATATTCTTTATTAGAGTATGGAAGTTCCCTTTTATTCCTAATTCACTGAAGCTTTTTAATCATGTGTTTATGTTGATTTTTATCAAATGTTTTGTCTGTATCTATTGAGATAATTATATATTTTTTCTTTAAAAAATTATTATTGTAATAGGGAATATTTATAGTTTTTTACAGATATTAAACTGTCCTCACATACTTATTAGGAACATAACTTGGTCAGGATGTATTATTTTTATACGTTATTGGATTTGATTTACTGATATTTTGTTCAGAATTTTTTTTCTGTATTCATGAGTGAAATGGCCTTATTTTTCTTTCTCAGTTTGACTATATGTGGCATCGGTGTCAGAGTTACACAGGTCTTCTGAAATGAATTGGGGGGTATTCCTTCTTTTCTACTTTGAAAAGAGTTTAAATAAGTTTGAGATGATCTTTTTCTTCAGTTTGGTAGGATATTCATATAAAATTATCTGAGACGGATGTTTTCTTCATGGGAAAAATTGTAAGCACTCCTTCAATTTCCTTACAACTTACAGAACTTTCTGCAGCATTTTGGTAAATTATATTTTCTTTACAAATTCCGTTTCACCTAACTTTTCAGATTTTTTTGCATATGGTTGTTGATAGTATTATCAATACTTTAAAATCTTTTTAGTGTTTATCTATAATCATGCCCACTCTTTTCATTCATAATATTATTTATTTGTGCTTTAACTCTTTTTCCTTAATCAATTTTACTGGAGGCTTGTTTATTTTCTTGGTATTTTTTCCAAACATTTGAACTTTTGATTTTGTTGATTATGTAAATTTTTTTCAATTACATTAATTCCCACCCATATTTATTTTGTCTTTCTTTCTCCTTTCTTTGGGTTAGTTTTGTGGTTCTTTTCCTAACTTAAAATAGACATGTAGCTCATTAATTTTCAGGCACTCATCAGTTTTATATAATATTTAAAGCTAACCATTTCCTTCAAAACACTGATTTTGGTACATCCCATTAGTTTTGACATATAGTTTGGCATTATCATTAATATCTAATTTTTTAAAACATCCATTGTGATTTTTGGACCTGTGAGTATTTAACAATGTGTTTAAAATTTCCAAATATGCAGGAATTGTAACTAATTTTCTAATGAATTTCTCAATTGCTCTATCGTCAGAGATCTTAGCCTGTATGATACCTATTCTTTGAAATTTAGTGAGGCTTGCTTTGTGAACTAGTATAGTATATGTGATTTTACATATAAAATAATCTAAATCCACCTTCAAATAATACTATAACTACACGTGTCATGCAGATACCTTATAGTAGATTATTCCCAATTCCTCCCTACTGTCCCTGTGACATTGCTCATTCATTTCATTGATCCATATGCTATAATCACCCAATACATTTTTACTATCATATCATTTACTATCAATACATTTTTACTATCACTATGATTTAACAGTTATACTTTAGATCAATTAAAAATAAGAAAAAATATTTCATTTTACCTTTATTTATTCCATCTGTTCCACTCTTCCTTTCTTATATAGATCCAAGTTTCTGACGTATATCATTTTGCTCCTGCCTGAAGAACTTGTTTTACCATTTATTACAGGGCAGGTCTGCTGGAAATGAACTCCTTCAGTTTTTATTTGTCTCAGAAAGTCTGTATGAATCATTTACTTTCTTTGACATATAATTCACATACCATAAAGTTAACCCTTGTATACAATTCAGTTATGTGTAGCATACTTATAAGATTGTTCTACCATCAACACTGTCTAATTCCAGAACATTCTCATCATCCTCAAAAGAAACCCCATACCCATTAGCAGTCACAACCAATTACCCTCTTCCCCGTACCACCTGGCAACCACTAATTTCCTTTCTTTTTATGGATTTGCCTATTCTGTACATTTCATATAAATACAACGATACAACATATGGCCTTTTGTGTTTGGCTTCCTTCATGTAGCATAATGTCTTCAAAGTTCATCCATGTTGGAGCATGTCTCAGTATTTACTTACTTTTTATGCTTGCATAATATTCCATTGTGTGGATATACCACATTTTGTTAATCTACGTATCAGTTGATGGAAATTTGAGTTGTTTCTACTTTTTGTCTATTTTTGTATAAATAATGCTGATATGCACATTCACGTACATGTTTTTTAGTTTTCTTGGGTCTATACCTAGGAGTAATTTCTGCGTCACATGGTAACTCTATATTATACTTTTTGAGGAACTGCCAGACTGTTAAAAGTGGCTGCACTATTTTACATTCCCACCAGCAATGTATGCGTGTTCCAATTTTTGCACATCTTTTCCATCTCTTGTTATTTTCCATCTTTCTTATTGTAGCCATCCTAGAGTGTGTGAGGGGATATATCACTGTGGATTTGATTTGTATTTGTCTAATAATTAATGAATTTTGTCACCTTTTCATGTTATTTGTATATCTTTTTTGGAGAAATGTCTATTCAGATACTCTGCTTATTTTTTAATTGAGTTTCTTTTTATTGTTTATCATAAACATTATTTTTAATGTTTGTATTGGTTTTTAAAAATTTTTAATTTTATATATTTTTTTATACAGCAGGTTCTTATTAGTCATCAATTTTATACACATCAGTGTACATGTCAGACCCAATCTCCCAATTCATCCCACCACCACCCCAACCCCCCGGCCACTTTCCCCTCTTGGTATCCATATTTTGTTCTCTACATCTGTGTCTCAATTTCTGTCCTGCAAACCAGTTCATCTGTACCATTTTTCTAGGTTCCACATATATGTGTTAATATGTGATATTTGTTTTTCTCTTTCTGACTTACTTCATTATGACAGTCTCTAGATTCATCCACGTCTCTACAAATGACCCAATTTCATGCCTTTTTATGGCTGAGTAATATTCCATTGTATATATGTACCACATCTTCTTTATCCATTCATCTGTTGATGGGTATTTAGGTTGCCTCCATGACCTGGCTATTGTAAACAGTGCTGCAATGAACATTGGGGTGCATGTGTCTTTTTGAATTATGGTTTTCTCTGGGTGTATGCACAGTAGTGGGATGGCTGGGTCATATGGTAATTCTATTTTTAGTTTTTTAAGGAACGTCCATACTGTTCTCCATAGTGGCTGTATCAATTTACATTCCCACAAACAGTGCAAGAGGGATCCCTTTTCTCCACACCCTCTCCAGCTTTTGTTATTTGTAGATTTTCTGATGATGCCCATTCTAACTGGTGTGAGGTGATACTTCATTGTAGTTTTGATTTGCATTTCTCTAATAGTTAGTGATGTTGAGCAGCTTTTAATGTTCTTGGCCATCTGTATGTCTTCTTTGGAGAAATGTCTATTTAGGTCTTCTGCCCATTTTTGTATTGGGTTGTTTGTTTCTTTAATATTGAGCTGCATGAGCTGTTTATATATTTTGGAGATTAATCCTTTGTCCGTTGATTCGTTTGCAAATATTTTCTCCCATTCTGAGGGTTTTCTTTTCATCTTGTTTATGGTTACCTTTGCTGTGCAAAAGTTTTGAAGTTTCATTAGGTCCCATTTCTTTATTTTTGTTTTTATTTCCATTACTCTAGGAGGTGGATCAAAAAAGATTTTGCTGTGATTTATGTCAAAGTGTGTTCTTCCTATGTTTTCCTCTAAGAGTTTTATAGTGTCCAGTCTTACATTTAGGTCTCTAATCCATTTTGAGTTTATTTTTGAGTATGGTGTTAGGGAGTGTTCTAATTTCATTCTTTTACATGTAGCCGTCCAGTTTTACCAGCACCACTTATTGAAGACACTGTCTTTTCTCCATTGTATATCCTTGCCTCCTTTGTCATAGATTAGTTGACCATAGGTGTGTGGGTTTATCTCTGGGCTTTCTATCTTGGTCCATTGATCTATATTTCTGTTTTTGTGCCAGTACCATACTGTCTTGATTACTGTAGCATTGTAGTATAGTCTGAAGTCAGGGAGTCTGATTCGTCCAGCTCTGCTTTTTTCCCTCAAGACTGCTTTGGCTATTCGGGGTCTTTTGTGTCTACATACAAATTTTAAGATTTTTTGTTCTAGTTCTGTAAAAAATGCCATAGGTAATTTGGTAAGGATTGCATTGAATCTATAGATTATTGGGGGTAGTATAGTCATTTTGACAATATTGATTCTTCCAGTCCAAAAACATGATATATCTCTCCATCTGTTGGTATCATCTTTAATTTCTTTCATCAGTGTCTTATACTTTTCTGCATACAGGTCTTTTGTCTCCCTAGGTAGGTTTATTCCTAGGTATTTTGTTCTTTTTGTCGCAGTGGTCAATGGCAGTGTTTCCTTAATTTCTCTTTCAGATTTTTCATCATTAGTATATAGGAATGCAGGAGATTTCTGTGTGTTAATTTTGTATCCTGCAACTTTACCAAATTCATTGATTAGCTCTAGTAGTTTTCTGGTGGCATCTTTAGGATTCTCTATGTATAGTATCATGTCATCTGCAAACAGTGACAGTTTTACTTCTTCTTTTCCAACTTGGATTCCTTTTATTTCTTTTTCTTCTCTGATTGCTGTGGCTGAAACTTCCAAAACTATGTTGAATAATAGTGGTGAGAACGGACAACCTTGTTTTGTTCCTGATCCTAGTGGAAATGGTTTCAGCATTTCACCATTGAGAACAATGTTGGGGGTGGGTTTGTCATATATGGCCTTTATTATGTTGAGGTACGTTCCCTCTATGCCTGTTTTCCGGAGAATTTTTATCATAAATAGGTGTTGAATTTTGTCAAAAGCTTTTTCTGCATCTATTGAGATGATCATATGGTTTTTCTTCTTCAATTCATTAACATGGTTTATCACATTGATTGATGTGCGTATATTGAAGAATCCTTGCATCCCTGGGATAAATCCCACTTGATCATGGTGTATGGTCCTTTTAATGTGTTGCTGGATTCTGTTTGCTAGTATTTTATTGAGTTTTGCATCTATATTCATCAGTGATATTGGTCTGTAATTTTCTTCTTTTGTAGTATCTTTGTCTGCTTTTGGTATCAGGCTAATGGTGGCCTCATAGAATGAGTTTGGGAGTGTTCCTTCCTCTGCAATTTTTTGGAAGAGTTTGAGAAGGATGGGTGTTAGCTCTTCTCTAAATGTTTGATAGAATTCACCTGTGAAGTCATCTGGTCCTGGACTTTTGTTTGTTGGAAGACTCTTAATCACAGTTTCAATTTCATTACTTGTGATTGGTCTGTTCATATTTTCTATTTCTTCCTGGTTCAGTCTTGGAAGTTTATACCTTTCTAAGAATTTCTCCATTTCTTCCAGGTTGTCCAGTTTATTGGCATAGAGTTGCTTGTAGTAGTCTCTTAGAATGCTTTGTATTTCTGCAGTCTCTGTTTTAACTTTTCCTTTTTCATTTCTATTTTTATTGATTTGAGTCCTCTCCCTCTTTTTCTTCATGAGTCTGGCCAACGGTTTATCAGTTTTGTTTATCTTCTCAAAGAACCAGCTTTTAGTTTTATTGACCTTTGCTATTGTTTTCTTTATTTCTATTTCATTCATTTCTGCTCTGATCTTTATGATTTCTTTCCTTCTGCTAACTTTGGGTTTTGTTTGTTCTTCTTTCTCTAGTTCCTTTAGCTGTAAGGTTAGATTGTTTATTTGAGATTTTTCTTGTTTCTTGAGTTAGGCATGTATAGCTATAAAGTTCCTTCTTAGAACTGCTTTTGCTTCATCCCATAGGATTTGGATCGTCATGTTTTCATCGTCATTTGTCTCCAGGTAATTTTTCATTTCCTCTTTGATTTCTTCAGTGATCTCTTGACTATTTAGTAGTGTATTGTTTAGCCTGCATGTGTTTGTGTTTTTTCCGTTTTTTTCCGTAATTCATTTCTAATCTCATAGCGTTGTCGTCAGAAAAGATGCTTGATATGATTTCAATTTTCTGAAATTTACTGAGGCTTGATCTGTGACCCAAGATGTGATCTATCCTGGAGAATGTTCCGTGCACACTTGAGAAGAAACAGTAATCTGCTGTTTTTGGATGGAATGTCCTATAAATATCAATTAAATCGATCTGGTCTGTTGTGTCATTTAAAGCTTCTGTTTCCTTATTTTCACTTTAGATGATCTGTCCATTGGTGTAAGTGAGGTGTTAAAGTCCCCCACTATTATTGTGTTACTGTTGAGTTCCTCTTTTATAGCTGTTAACAGTTGCCTTATGTATTGAGGTGCTCTGATGTTGGGTGCATATATATTTATAATTGTTATATCATCTTCTTGGATTGATCCCTTGATCATTACATAGTGTCACTCCTTATCTCTTGTAACATTCTTTATTTTAAAGTCTATTTTATCTTATACGAGTATTGCTACTCCAGCTTTCTTTTGATTTCCATTTGCATGGAATATCTTTTTCCATCCCCTCACTTTCAGTCTGTATGTGTCCCTAGATCTGAAGTGGGTCTCTTGTAGACAACATATATAAGGGTCTTGTTTTTGTATCCATTCAGCAAGCCTGTGTCTTTTGGTTGGAGCATTTAATCCATTCATGTTTAAGGTAATTATCGATATGTATGTTCCTATGATCATTTTCTTAATTGTTTTGGGTTTGTTTTTGTAGGTCCTTTTCTCCTCTTGTGTTTCCCACTTAGAGAAGTTCCTTTAGCATTTGTTCTAGAGCAGGTTTGGTGGTGCTGAATTCTCTTAAGCTTTTGCTTGTCTGTAAAGCTTTTGATTTCTCCATTGAATCTGAATGAGATCCTTGCTGGGTAGAGTAATCTTGGTTGTAGGTTCTTCCATTTCTTTCTTTTTTTCTTTTTCATCTTTATTGGAGTACAGTTGCTTTATAATGGTGTGTTAGTTTCTGCTTTATAACAAAGTTAATCAGTTATACATATACATATGTTCCCATATCTCTTCCCTCCTGCCTCTCCCTCCCTCCCACCCTCCTTATCACACCCCTCTAGGTCGTCACAAAGCACGGAGCTGATCTCCCTCTGCTATGCGGCTGCTTCCCACTAGCTATCTATTTTACGTTTGGTAGTGCATATATGTCCATGCCACTCTCTCACTTTGTCACAGCTTACCCTTCCCCCTCCCCCATTTCTCTGGGAGGTGGGTCAGAAAGGATCTCCTGTGATTTATGTCATAGAGTGTTCTGCCTATGTTTTCCTCTAAGAGTTTGACAGTTTCTGGCCTTACATTTAGGTCTTTAATCCATTTTGAGCTTATTTTTGTATATGGTGTTAGGGAATGTTCTAATCTCATACTTCTACATGTAGCCACCCAGTTTTCCCAGCACCACTTATTGAAGCGGCTGTCCTTTCTCCACTGTACATTCCTGCCTCCTTTATCAAAGATAAGGTGACCATAAGTGCGTGGGTTTTCTCTGGGCTTGCTATCCTGTTCCATTGATCTATATTTCTGTTTTTGTGCCAGTACCATACTGTCTTGATTACTGTAGCTTTGTAGTATAGTCTGAAGTCAGGGAGCCTGATCCCTCCAGCTCCGTTTTTCGTTCTCAAGGTTACTTTGGCTATTCGGGGTCTTTTCTGTTTCCATACAAATTGTGAAATTTTAGGTTCTATTTCTGTGAAAAACGCCAGTGGTAGTTTGATAGGGATTGCATTGAATCTGTAGATTGCTTTGGGTAGTAGAGTCATTTTCACAATGTTGATTCTTCCAATCCAAGAACATGGTATATCTCTCCATCTATTTGTATCATCTTTAATTTCTTTCATCAGTGTCTTATAATTTTCTGCATACAGGTCTTTTGTCTCCTTAGGTAGGTTTATTCCTAGATATTTTATTCTTGTTGTTGAAATGGTAAATGGGAGTGTTTTCTTGATTTCATTTTCAGATTTTTCATCATTAGTGTATAGGAATGCCAGAGATTTCTGTGCATTAATTTTGTATCCTGCAACTTTACCAAATTCATTGATTAGCTCGAGTAGTTCTCTGGCAGCATTTTTAGGATTCTCTATGTATAGTATCATGTAATCTGCAAACACTGACAGCTTTACTTTTTCTTTTCCAACTTGGATTCCTTTTATTTCCTTCTCTTCTCTGATTGCTTTGACTAACAGTTCCAAAACTATATGTTGAATAAGAGTGGTGAGAGTGGGCAACCTTGTCTTGTTCCTGATCTTAGGGGAAATGCTTGCAGTTTTTCACCATTGAGGACGATGTTGGCTGTGGGTTTGTCATATATGGCCTTTATTATATTGAGGAAAGTTCCCTCTATGCCTACTTTCTGCAGGGTTTTTATCATAAATGTGTGTTGAATTTTGTCAGAAGCTTTCTCTGCATCTATTGAGATGACCATATGGTTTTTCTCCTTCAATTTGTTAATATGGCATATCACATTGATTGATTTGTGTATATTGAAGAATCCTTGCATTCCTGGAATAAACCCCACTTGATCATGGTGTATGATCCTTTTAATGTGCTGTTGGATTCTGTTTGCTAGTATTTTGTTGAGGATTTTTGCATCTGTATTCATCAGTGATATTGGCATGTAGTTTTCTTCCTTTGTGACATCCTTGTCTGGTTTTGGTATCAGGGTGATGGTGGCGTCGTAGAATGTGTTTGGGAGTGTTCGTCCCTCTGCTATATTTTGGAAGCGTTTGAGAAGAGTAGGTGTTAGCTCTTCTCTAAATGTTTGATAGAATGTGCCTGTGAAGCCATCTGGTCCTGGGCTTTTGTTTGTTGGAAGGTTTTTAATCAGAGTTTCAATTTCAGTGCTTGTGATTGGTCTGTTCATATTTTCTATTTCTTCCTGATTCAGTCTTGGCAGGTTGTGCTTTCCTAAGAATTTGTCCATTTCTTCCAGGTTGTCCATTTCATTGGCATAGAATTGCTTGTAGTAATCTCTCATGATCTTTTGTATTTCTACAGTGTCAGTTGTTACTTCTCTTTTTTCATTTCTAATTCTATTGATTTGAGTCTTCTCCCCTTTTTTCTTGATGAGTCTGGCTAATGGTTTATCAATTTCGTTTATCTTCTCAAAGAACCAACGTTTAGTTTTATTGATCTTTGCTATCATTTCCTTCATTTCTTTTTCATTTATTTCTGATCTGATCTTTATGATTTCTTTCCTTCTGCTAACTTTGGGGTGTTTTTGTTCTTCTTTCTCTAATTGCTTTAGGTGCAAGATTAGGTTGTTTATTTGAGATTTTTCCTGTTTCTTAAGGTAGGATTGTAATGCTATAAACTTCCCTCTTAGAACTGCTTTTGCTGCAACCCATAGGTTTTGGGACGTTGTGTCTCCATTGTCATTTGTTTCCAGGTATTTTTTGATTTCCTCTTTGATTTCTTCAGTGATGTCTTGGTTATTAAGTAGGGTATTGTTTAGCCTCCATGTGTTTGTAATTTTTACAGATCTTTTCCTGTAATTGATATCTAGTCTACTAGCGTTGTGGTCAGAAAAGATATTTGATACAATTTCCATTTTCTTAAATTTATCAAGGCTTGATTTGTGACCCAAGATATGATCTATGCTGTAGAATGCTCCATGAGCACTTGAGAAAAATGTGTATTCTGTTGTTTTTGGATGGAATGTCCTATAAATATCAATTAAGTCCGTCTTGTTTAATGTGTCATTTAAAGCTTGTGTTTCCTTATTTATTTTCATTTTGGATGATTTGTCCTTTGTGAAAGTGGAGTGTTAAAGTCCTCTACTATGAATGTGTTACTGTCGATTTCCCCTATTATGGCTGTTAGTATTTGCCTTATGTATTGAGGTGCTCCTATGTTGGGTTCATAAATATTTACAATGGTTATGTCTTCTTCTTGGATTGATCCCTTGATCATTATGTAGTGTCCTTCTTTGTCTCTTCTAATAGTCTTTATTTTAGAGTTTATTTTGTCTGATATGAGAGTGGCTACTCCAGCTTTCTTTTGATTTCCAGTTGCATGGAATATCTTTTTCCATCCCCTCACTATCAGTCTGTATGTTTCTCTAGGTCTGAAGTGGGTCTCTTGTAGACAGCATATATATGGGTCTTGTTTTTGTATCCATTCAGCCAGTCTGTGTCTTTTGGTGGGAGCATTTAATCCATTTACATTTAAGGTAATTATCGATGCGTATGTTCCTATTCCCATATTCTTATTTGTTTTGGGTTTGTTATTGTAGGTCTTTTCCTTCTCTTGTGTTTCTTGACTAGAGAAGATCCTTTAGCATTTGTTGTAAAGATCGTTTGGTGGTTCTGAACTCTCAGCTTTTACTTCTCTGTAAAGGTTTTAATTTCTCCATCAAAACTGAGTGAGATCCTTGCTGGGTAGAGTAATCTTGGTTGTCGGTTTTTCTCCTTTATCACTTTAAATATGTCCTACCAGTCCCTTCTGGTTTGCAGAGTTTCTGCTGAAAGATCACCTCTTAACCTTATGGGGATTCCCTTGTGTGTTATTTGTTGTTTTTCCCTTGCTACTTTTCATATGTTTTCTTTGTATTTAATTTTTGACAGTTTGATTAACATGTGCCTTTGCATGTTTCTCCTTGGATTTATCCTGTATGGAACTCTCTGTGCTTCCTGGACTTGATTAACTATTTCCTTTCCCATATTAGGGAAGTTTTCAACTATCATCTCTTCAAGTATTTTCTCAGTTCCTTTCTTTTTCTCTTCTTCTTCTGGGACCCCTATAATTTGAATGTTGGTGGGTTTAATGTTGTCCCAGAGGTCTCTGACTGTCCTCAGTTCTTTTCGTTCCTTTTTCTTTATTCTGCTCTGCAGTAGTTATTTCCACTATTTTATCTTCCAGGTCACTTTTCCATTCTTCTCCCTCAGTTATTCTGCTATTGATCCCTTCTAGAGTATTTTTAATTTCATTTATTGTGTTGTTCATGATTGCTTGTTTCATGTTTAGTTTGTCTAGGTCCTTGTTAAATGTTTCTTGCATTTTCTCTATTCTATTTCCAAGATTTTGGATCATCTTTACTATCATTACTCTGAATTCTTTTTCAGGTAGACTGCCTATTTCCTCATTTGTTAGGTCTGGTGGGTTTTTACGTTGCTCCTTCTGCTGTGTATTTCTCTGTCTTCCCATTTTGCTTAACTTATTGTGCTTGGGGTCTCCTTTCTGCAAGCTGCAGGTTCGTTGTTCCTGTTGTTTTTGGTGTGTGCCCCCAGTGGGTAAGGTTGGTTCAGTGGGCTGTGGAGGCTTCCTGGTGGAGGGAACTGGTGTGTGTGTTCTGGTGGATGAGGCTGGATCTTGTCTTTCTGGTGGGCAGGTCCACATCTGGTGGTGTGTTTTGGGGTGTCTGTGGACTTATTATGATTTTAGGCAGCCTCTCTGCTAATGTGTGGGGTTGTGTTCCTGTCTTGCTATTTGTTTGGCATCGGGTGTCCAGGACTGTAGCTTGCTGGTCATTGAGTGAAGCTGGGTATTGGTGGTGAGATGGAGATCTCTGGGAGATTTTTGCCATTTGATATTACGTGGAGCTGGGAGGTGTCTTGTGGACCAGTGTCCTGAAGTTGGCTCTCCCACCTCAGAGGCACTGCACTGACTCCTGGCTGTAACACCAAGCGCCTTTCATCCACATAGCTGAGAATGAAAGGGAGAAAAAGTAGAAGGAAAGAAAGAAAGAGGATGAAGGAAAAGAAAATAAAGTAAGATAAAATAAAATAATTAAAATAAAAAATAGCTATTAACAAAAAATTTTTAAAAAAAGGACAGATAGAACCCTAGGACAAATGGTGAAAGCAAATCTATACAGACAGTCTCACACAGAAGCATACACATACACACTCACAAAAAGAGGAAAAGGGGAAAAAATCATAAATCTTGCTCTCAAAGTCCACCTCCTCAATTTGGGATGATTCGTTGTCCATTCAGGTATTCCACAGATGCTGGGTACATCAAGTTGATTGTGGAGATTTAATCCGCTTCTCCTGAGGCTGCTGGGAGAGATTTCCCTTTCTCTTCTTTGTTCGCACAGCTCCCAGGGGCTCAGCTTTGGATTTGGCCCTGCCTCTGCATGTAGGTCGCCGGAGGGCGTCTGTTCTTCGCTCAGACTGGTCGGGGTTAAAGGAGCCGCTGATTCGGAGGCTCTGGCTCACTAAGGCTGTGGGGAGCAAGGGGCCCAATGCCGGGCGAGCCTGCGGCGGCAGAGGCTGGCGTGACGTTGCACCAGCCTGAGGCACACTGTGCATTCTCCTGGTGAAGTTGTCCCTGGATCCCGGGACCCTGGCAGTGGCGGGCTGCACAGGCTCCCCGGAAGGGAGGTGTGGATAATGACCTGTGCTCGCACACAGGCTTCGTGGTGGTGGCAGCAGCAGCCTTAGCGTCTCATGCCCATCTCAGGTCCGCAGTGTTAGCCGCGGCTCGCGCCTGTCTCTGGAGCTCCTTTAAGCAGCGCTCTTAATCCCCTCTCCTCACGCACCAGGAAACAAAGAGGGAAGAAAAAGTTCCTTGCCTCTTCAGCAGGTCCAGACTTTTCCCTGGACTCCCTCCCGGCTAGCCGTGGTGCACTAACCCCTTCAGGCTGTTTTCACGCAGCCAGTCCTCTCCCTGCACTGAAGACGGAGCCTCAGCTCCCAGCCCCGCCCACCCCTGTGGGTGAGCAGACAAGCCTCTCAAGCTAGTGAGTCCCAGTCGGCACCGATCCTCTGTGCAGGAATCTCTCCGCTTTGCCCTCCACACCCCTGTTGCTGTGCTCTCCTCCGCGGCTCTGAAGCTTCCGCCCTCTGCCACCTGCAGTCTCGCCCCCGAAGGGGCTTCCTAGTGTGTGGAAACCTTTCCTCCACAGCTCCCTCCCACTGGTCCAGGTCCCGTCCCTATTCTTTTGTCTCTTTTTTCTTTTGCCCTACCCAGGTACGTGGGGAGTTTCTTGCCTTTTGGGAGGTCTGAGGTCTTCTGCCAGCGTTCAGTAGGTGTTCTGTAGGAGTTGTTCCACGTGTAGATGTATTTCTGATGTATCTGTGGGGAGGAAGGTGATCTCCGCATCTTACTCTTCCGTCATCTTCCTGATGGAGATCAGTTCTTCCCTTTCATCACTTTAAGTATATCATGCCACTCCCTTCTGGCTTGTAGGGTTTCTGCTGAGAAAGCAGCTGTTAACCTTATGGGAGTTCCCTTGTATGTTATTTGTCATTTTTCCCTTGCTGCTTTCAATAATTTTTCTTTGTCTTTAATTTTTGCCAATTTGATTACTATGTGTCTCGGCATGTTTCTCCTTGGGTTTCTCCTGTATGGAACTCTCTGCACTTCCTGGACTTGGGTGACTGTTTCCTTTCCCATGTTAGGGAACTTTTCGACTATAATCTCTTCAAATATTTTCTCTGGTCCTTTCTCTCTCTCTTCTCCTTCTGGGACCCCTACAACGCGAATGTTGTTGCCTTTAGTGTTGTCCCAGAGGTCTCTTAGGCTGTCTTCATTTCTTTTCATTCTTTTGTCTTCATTCTGTTCCACAACAGTGAATTCCACCATTCTGTCTTCTAGGTCACTATCCGTTCTTCTGCCTCAGTTTTTCTGCTATTGATTCCTTCTAGTATAGTTTTTTATTTCAGTTATTGTATTGTTCATCTCTGTCCGTTTGTTGTTTAATTCATCTAGGTCTTTGTTAAACATTTCTTGCATCTTCTCAATCTTTGCCTCCATTCTCTTTCTGTGGTCCTGGATCATCTTCACTGTCATTATTCTGAATTCTTTTTCTGGAAGGTTGCCTATCTCCACTTCATTTAGTTGTTTTTCTGGGGTTTTATCTTGTTCCTTCATCTGGTACATAGCCCTCTGCCTTTTCATCTTGTCTGTCTTTCTGTGAAGGTGGTTTTTGTTCCACAGGCTGCAGGATTGTAGTGCTTCTTGCTTCTGCTGTCTGCCCTCTGGTGGATGAGGCTATCTAAGAGGCTTGTGCAAGTTTCCTGATGGGAGGGACTGGTGGTGGGTAGAGCTGGCTGTTGCTCTGGTGGGCAGAGCTCAGTAAAACTTTAATCTGCTTGACTGCTGATGGGTGGGGCTGGGTTCCCTCCCTGTTGGTTGTTTGACCTGAGGCAGCCCAACACTGGAGCCTACCTGGGCTCTCTGGTGGGGCTAATGGCTGACTCTGGGAGGACTCACGCCAAGGAGTACTTCCTGGACTTGGGTGGCTTCCCAGAACTTCTGCTGCCAGTGTCCTTGTCCCCACGGTGAGCCACAGCCACCCCTCCACCTCTGCAGGAGACCCTCCAACAGTAGCAGGTAGGTCTGGTTCAGTTTCCCCTGGGGTCACTGCTCCTTCCCCTGGTCCTGATGCGCACACTACTTTGTGTGTGCCCTCCAAGAGTGGAGTCTCTGTTTCCCCCAGTCCTGTCAGAGTCCTGCAATCAAATCCCGCTAGCCTTCAAAGTCTGATTCTCTAGGAATTCCTCCTCCCGTTGCTGGACCCCTAGGTTCGGAAGCCTGACGTGGGGCTCAGAACCTTCACTCCAGTGGGTGGACTTCTGTGGTATAAGTGTTCTCCAGTTTGTGAGTCACCCACCCAGCAGTTATGGGAGTTGATTTTATTGTGATTGCGCCCCTCCTACCATCTCATTGTGGCTTCTTCTCTGTCTTTGGATGTGCGGTATCTTTTTGGTGAGTTCCAGTGTCTTCCTCTCGATGATTGTTCAGCAGTTGTGATTCTGGTGTTCTCGCAAGAGGGAGTGAGAACACGTCCTTCTACTCCGCCTCTTGGTTCCATCTCCTAATGTTTTCATTGTTGAGTTGTAAGAATTTTTTATATATTTTGGAAACTAGACCCTTATCAGATATATGATTTATAAAAATTTTCTCCCATTCTGTGGGATGTCTTTTTACTCTGTTGATGTAAATTAAATCTTTTTATTATGTGTATGTGTAAATGTATATATGGATATGTGTATATATTTACAAATATATGTAAACAAATATGTGTAAAGGCATATAAGTCTCTTTTAAAACTTTTTTCACACAAATGTTGGTATATAATACATACTGTTCTACCTGTGCTTTTTTAACTTAATATATGTTACAGATCATTCCATATCAGTATTACCAAAAAAGATTTCATACTATTTTTGCATGATATGTCATTGTATAAATGTACCATAATATATTTAACCAGTCCACATTTGATGGATATATTGTTCCCAAATTTTTAGGGAACAACGCTGCAGTGGGTAACCTTGTTTGCATATAATTTAGTACATATAATAATACCTAGAAGAAAGTTCCTAGACATGGAATTGCTAACCCACAATATATGTGCATTTATAATTTTAACGGATATTGCCAAATTTTCTTAGATAAATGATGTACTAATTTCTGCAATGTGTGAAAGTGCCTGTTTTCCCAAATCCTTACCAACATAATCTATTATGAATGATTGGTTTTAAAATGGTTTCATGTGGTATTATTCAGGGCATTTCACTCGAGAGATGCCCAAGTTAAGAACTGTCAGAGTTAAGAATTGTCAATTATAGTTGGCCCTTGAAAAACGTATGGGCTTGGGGATGCTGACCACCCTGCTGACCACACCCGTTTAAAACTTTTTTTAAAAATTGGAGTATAGTTGGTTTATAATGTTGTGTTAGTTTTTGCTGCACAACGAAATGAATCACCTATGTGATAAGTTTGGCTGTGGGTTTTTCATATATGGCATTTATTATGTTGAGGTAAGTTCCCTCTCTGCCTACTTTCAGGAGAGTTTTTATCATAAATGGGTGTTGAATTTTGTCGAAAGCTTTTTCTGCATCTATTGAGGTGATCATATGATTTTTCTTCTTCAACATGTTAACATGGTTTATCACATTGATTAATTTGCATATATTGAAGAATCTTTGCATTCTGGGGTAAACCCCACTTGATCATGGTGTATGATCCCTTTTAATGTGCTGCTGGATTCCATTTGCTAGTATTTTTGCATCTATGTTCATCAGTGATATTGGTCTGTAGTTTTCTTTTTTTGTGACATCTTTGTTTGGATTTGGTATCAGGGTGATGGTGGCCTCATAGAAGGAGTTTGGGAGTGTTCCTCCCTCTGCTATATTTTGGAAGAGATTGAGAAGGATAGGTGTTAGCTCTTCTCTAAATGTTTGATAGAATTTGCCTGTGAAGCCATCTGGTCCTGGGGTTTTGTTTGTTGGAAGATTTTAAATCACAGTTTCAATTTCAGTGCTTGTGATTGGTCTGTTTATATTTTCTATTTCTTCCTGGTTCAGTCTCGGAAAGTTGTGCTTTTCTAAGAATTTGTCTATTTCTTCCAGGTTGTCCGTTTTATTGCCATACAGTTGCTTGTAGTAATCTCTCATGATGCTTTGTATTTCTGCAGTGTCAGTTGTTACTTCTCCTTTTCCATTTCTATTTCTATTGATTTGAATGTTCTCCCTTTTTTTCTTGATGAGTCTGGCTAGTGGTTTATCAATTTTGTTTACCTTCTCAAAGAACCAGCTTTTAGTTTTATTGATCTTTGCTATCATATTCATTTCTTTTTCATTTATTTCTGATCTGATTTTTATGATTTCTTTCCTTCTGCTAACTTTGGGGTTTTTTTGTTTTCCTTTCTCTAATTGCTTTAGGTGTAAGGTTAGGTTGTTTATTTGAGATGTTTCTTGTTTCTTGAGGTAGGATTGTATTGCTATAAACCTGCCTCTTAGAACTGCTTTTGCTACACCCCATAGATTTTGGGTCATCGTGTTTTCACTGTCATTTGTTTCTAGGTAGGTTTTGATTTCCTCTGATTTCTTCAGTGATCTCTTGGTTATTCAGTAGTGTATTGTTTAGCCTCCATGTGTTTGTATTTTTTACAGATTTATTTCCTGTAATTGATATCTAGTCTCATAGCGTTGTGGTCAGAAAAGATACTTGATATTATTTCAATTTCCTTACATTTACCAAGCCTTGATTTGTGATCAAAGATATTATCTATCCTGGAGAATGTTTCATGAGCACTGGAGAAGATAGTGTATTCTGGTGTTTTTGGATGGAATGTCCTATAAATATCAATTAAGTTCATCTTGTTTAATATATCATTTAAAGCTTGTTTTTCCTTGTTTATTTTCATTTGGGATGATCTGTCCATTGGTGAAAGTGGGGTGTTAAAGTCCCCTACTATGATTGTGTTACTGTTGATTTCCCCTTTTATGGCTGTTAGCATTTGCCTTAAGTATTGAGGTGCTCCTATGTTGAGTGCATAAATACTTAGAATTGTTATACCTTCTTCTTGGATTGATCATTATGTAGTGTCCTTCTTTGTCTCTTCTAATAGTCTTTATTTTAAAGTCTATTTTGTCTGATATGAGAATTGCTACTCCAGCTTTCGTTTGATTTCCATTTGCATGGAATATCTTTTTCCATCCCCTCACTTTCAGTCTGTATGTGTCCCTAGGTCTGAAGTGGGTCTTTCGTAGACAGAATATATACAGGTCTTGTTTTTGTTTCCATTCAGTCAGTGTGTGTCTTTTGGTTGCAGATTAGAACAATTTGTATTTAATGTAGTTATCAATGTGTGTGTTCCTATTACCATTTTCTTAATTGTTTTGGGTTGGTTATTGTGGGTCTTTTCCTTGTCTTGTGTTTACTGCCTAGAGAAGTTCCTTTAGGATTTGGTGTAAAGCTGGTTTGGTGGTGCTGAATTCTCTTAGCTTTTACTTGTCTGTAAAGGTTTTAATTTCTCCGTCGAATCTAAATGAGATCCTTGCTGGGTAGAGTAATCTTGGTTGTAAGTTTTCCTCTTTCATCACTTTAAATATGTCCTGCCACTCCCTTCTAACTTGCAGAGTTTCTGCTGAAAGATCACCTCTTAACTGTATGGGTATTCCCTTGTATGTTATTTGTTGCTTTTCCCTTGCTGCTTTTAATATTTTTTCTTTGTGTTTAATTTTTGATAGTGTGATTAATATGTGTCTTGGCGTGTTTCTCCTTGGATTTATCCTGTATGGGACTCTCTGTGCTTCCTGGACTTGATTGACTATTTCCTTTCCCATATTAGGGAAGTTTTCAACTATAATCTCTTCAAATATTTTGTCAGTCACTTTCTTTTTCTCTTCTTCTTCTGGGACCCCTATAATTAAAATGTTGGTGCGTTTAATGTTGTCCCAGAGGTCTCTGAGACTGTCCGCAATTCTTTGCATTATTTCTTCTGCTGCTCTGCAGTAGTTACTTCCACTATTTTATCTTCCAAGTCACTTATCCATTCTTCTGCCTCAGTTATTCTGCTATTCATTCCTTCTAGAGAATTTTAAATTTATTTATTGTGTTGTCTATCATTGTTTGTTTGCTCTTTAGTTCTTCTAGGTACTTGTTAAATGTTTCTTGTATTTTCTCCATTCTATTTCCAAGATTTTGGATCATCTTTACTATCATTACTCTGAATTCTTTTTCAGGTAGACTGCCTATTTCCTCATTTGTCTGGTGGGTTTTTACGTTGCTCCTTCTGCTGTGTATTTCTCTGTCTTCCCATTTTGCTTATTTAACTTATTGTGTTTGGGGTCTCCTTTCTGCAAGCTGCAGGTTCGTAGTTCCTGTTGTTTTTGGTGTGTGCCCCCAGTGGGTAAGGTTGGTTCAGTGGGTTGTGGAGGCTTCCTGGTGGAGGGAACTGGTGTGTGTGTTCTGGTGGATGAGGCTGGGTCTTGTCTTTCTGGTGGGCAGGGCCACATCCGGTGTCTGTTTTGGGGTGTCTGTGAACTTGTTATGATTTTAGGCAGCCTCTCTGCTATTGGGTGGGGTTGTGTTCCTGTCTTGCTATTTGTTTGGCATAGGGTGTCCAGCACTGTAGCTTGCTGGTCATTGAGTGGAGCTGGGTCTTAACATTGAGATGGAGATCTCTGAGAGAGCTTTTGCCATTTGCTATTACGGGGGGCCGGTAGGTCTCTGGTGGACCAATGTCCTGAACTTGGCTCTCCCACCTCAGAGGTTCAGGCCTGACAACCGGCTGGAGCAGCAAGACTCTGTCAGCCACCTGGCTTTTGGGAAGTCTGAGGTCCTCTGCCAGTATTCAGTAGGTGCTCTGTATGAGCTTTTCCACATGTATATGTATTTTTAATGTATTTCTGAGGAGGAAGGTGATCTCCATGTCTTACTCCTCTGCCATCTTGAAGCTCCAAACTCAGGAACTCCACACTCCAGAGACCCTCTTTTCCATGTGGTGCCTCTCCCCTTCTGCGTGGGTCCTAACCCTCTCCGTTTTTTTCTTGGTGAGTCTGGCTAAGGGATTATCAATTTTGTTTATCTTCTCAAAGAACCAACTTTTAGCTTTATTGATCTTTGCTATTGTTTTCTTCGTTTTGATTTCATTTATTTCTGCTCTGATCTTTATGATTTGTTTCCTTATACTAACTTCGGTGGGTTTTTTTTTTGTTCTTTGTCTAGTTGCTTTAGGTGTACAGTTAGAGTGTTTATTTGAGATTTTTCTTGTTTCTTGAGGTGAGATTGAATTGGTATAAACTTCCCTGTTAGAACTGCTTTTGCTGCATCGCATAGGTTTTGGATCATAGTGTTTTCATTGTTATTTGTCTCTATTTTTTTTTTTTTTTTTGTCTCTAGATATTTTTTGATTTCCTCTTTGATTTCTTCAGTGATCTCTTGGGTAGTTAGTAGTGTATTGTTTAGCCTTCAGGTGTTTGTGTTTTTTACAGTTTTTTTCATGAACTGATGTCTAATCTCATAGTGTTGTGGTCAGAAAAGATGGTTGATACAATGTCAGTTTTGTTAACCTTACCAAGGCTCGATTTGTGACCAAAGATGTGATCTGTCCTGGAGAATGTTCCATGTGCACTTGAGAAGAAAGTGTCTTTCGGGTGGAATGTCCTATCAATATCAATTAAGTCTGTCTGGTCTTTTGTGTCATTTAAAGCTTGTGTTTCCTTATTTATTTTGTGTCTGGATGATCTGTCCATTGATGTAAGTGGGGTGTTAACGTCCCCCACTATTATTATGTTACTGTCGATTTCCCCTTTTATGGTTTTTAGCATTTGCCTTATGTACTGAGGAGGTGCTCCTATGTTGGGTGCCTAAATATAATAGTTATATCTTGTTCTTTGATTGATCCCTTGATCATTATGTAGTGCCCTTCTTGTCTCTTGTAACAGTCTTTATTTTAAAGTCTATTTTATCTGACATGAGTATTGCTACTCAAGCTTTCTTTTGATTTCCATTTGCACAGAATATCTTTTCCATTCCCTTAGTTTCGGTCTTTATGTGTTCCTAGGTCTGAAGTGGGTCTCTTGGAGAAAGCATATAAACAGGTCTTGGTTTTTTGTTTGTTTCTTTTATTATTTATTTGTCTGTGCTGGGTCTTAGCTGTGGCACGCAAGATCTTTAGCTACAGCATGGAGGATCTAGTTCCCTGACCAGGGATCAAACCCACACCCCCTGCATTGGTAGCACAGAGTCTTAACCACTGGACCACCAAGGAAGTCCCAAACAGGTTTTGTTTTTGTATCCATTGAGCCTGTTTGTGTCTTTTGGTTGGAACATTTAATTCATTTACATTCAAGGTAATTATCGATATGTTATGTTCCTATTACCATTTTCTTAATTGTTTTGGGTTTATTTTTGTGGATCTTTTTCTTCTCTTGTGTTTCCTGCCTAGAGAAATTCCTTTAGCATTTGTTGTAAAGCCTGTTTGGTGGTGCTGAATTCTCATAGCTTTTGCTTGTCTTTAAAGCTTTTGATTTCTCCGTCGAATCTAAATGAGATCCTTGCTGGGTACAGTAATCTTGGTTGTAGGTTTTACTGTTTCATCACTTTAAATATATCCTTGCCACTCCCTTCTGGCCTGCAGAGTTTCTGCTGAAAGATCATCTCTTAACCTTTTGGGGATTCCCTTGTATGTTATTTGTTGCTTTTCTCTTGCTGTTTTTAATATTTTTTCTTTGAATTCAATTTTTGTTAGTTTGATTAGTATGTGTCTCGGCGTGTTTCTCCTTGGGTTTATCCTGCAAGGAACTCTCTGTGCTTCTTGGACTTGTGTGGCTATTTCCTTTCCCATTTTAGGGAAGTTTTTGACTATAATCTCTTCAAATATTTTCTCAGACCCTTTCTCTTTCTCTTCTTCCTCTAGGACACCTATAATTTGAATGTTTGTGCATTTAATATTGTCCCAGAGGTCTCTGAGAGTGTCCTCCCTTCTTTTCATTCTTTTTTCTTTTTTCTGCTCCTTGGCAGTTATTTCTACCATTCTATCTTCCAGCTCACTTATTTGGTCTTCTGCCTCAGTTATTGATTCCTTCTAGTGTATTTTTCATTTCATTTATTGTGTTGTTCATCACTGTTTTTTTTTTTAGTTCTTCTGTATCCTTGTTAAACATTTTTGTATTTTCTTGATCCATGCCTCCATTCTACTTCTGAGATTCTGGATCATCTTTACTGTCATTACTCTTAATTCTTTTTCAGGTATGTTGCCTATTTCCTCTTCATTTATTTGGTCTTGTAGGTTTTTACCTTCCTCCTTCATCTCTAATGTATTTTTTTTGTCATCTCATTTTTTTTAATGGGTGGGGCTGTGTTCCTGTCTTACTGGCTGTTTGGCCTGAGGCGTCCAGCACTGGGGTTTGCAGGCAGTTGGTTGGAGACAGGTCTAAGTGCCAAGATGAGGACCTCTGGGAGAACTCACACCTATTAAGGTCTAAGTGCCAAGATGAGGACCTCTGGGAGAACTCACACCTATTAATAGTCTCTGGGGCCTGAGGTTCTCTGTTAGTCCAGTGGTTTGGACTTAGCACTCCCTCCACAGGAGCTCAGGCTCAACCCCAGCCTGGGAACCAAGACCCCACAAGCCATGTGGCATGGCAAAAAAATAAAAGGGCAACGAATAAAAAAGAATAGAAAAATAACAAAGAATAAAAAAGAAAATAAAATTAGAAAAATTAAAATTAAACCACAACAACAAAGCAAAACAGAACCAGCACAGCAAAAAAATAAAGATTAAATGAAAAATAAAATTAAAAAAATTAAAAGATAAAAGTTAAAAAAAAAAAAAAAAGAGCCAGAGAGGCCTTAGTGTGTGTGTGTGGGGCCCTTAGACCCAGGACCCACACTGCCAGAAAATACCTTGGTTTGGGGGGGCAGGGCTCAAACCCAGGTCCCAGTCAGCTGCAGGGGCCCTGGGGGTGGGGGACTCAGGCCCAGGACCCCAGCAGGCTTTCTGGGGTCTGAGGGGGTGGGGGAGACACTGGCCATGTTCCCTTCTGATCCCCTGACCCTCCAAAGGTCCCTCTCCATCCCCACCAATCCCCATGCCATGAGTGGGCCACTCCAAATGTGGAAATCTCTCCCCTCCCCCAGCTCCCCCTCAGGGGGTCGGTCCCATCCCACCTCCACTTTTCTTCCCCCTCCCACATCCTACCTGGTCGCACGGGGATTCCTCCCATCCCCTTAGGTGTCCAAGGTCCCCCACCAGTGCCTAGTAGATGCCCTACTTGTGAGGAGACACGAACCTTGCGTCCACCTACTGCGCCATCTTGACTCCTGCTTAAAACTTTTGACTCCCCCTAAATCCAACTACCAATAGACTGTTGTTGACAAGAACCCTTACTGGTAACAGAAACAGTCAATCAACACGCATTTTGTACATGTAGTATATACTATATTCTTACAATAAGAAGAAGAGAAAAGATTAAGAAAATCATAAGGAAGAGGAAATACATTTACAGTAATGTACTGTATTTATTGATACCGTAAGTTTGTCATCTGTTGACAAGATGAATCCTCTGTCAGTCAGTACCTACCTATATCAATATTGTCAATATTGCATTATATGATACAAAATACAGTAGAAGTTATATGTACTACTAACACCAACATTAAAAATGAAAAACTTAGGTAAAAAAATTTATTTTTACTTACAGGAATAATGATTCATGCATTGATAACAAAGAAGTGGCAATATGATTGCTTAATGGTAGCCTACTGTAATCAATACAATTTCTTCACATAGCCTAGCCCATACACTAATGAATGAATTATAAAATTTTAATAGCATATAGTATTACAGTCATGTTCATAACACAGACTTGGAAACACTGTTACACTTTTGTAAAAAGTCACTTACTTGTGGTAATAGGGTGATACGCATATCAAATTATGAGAGAGAGAGGCATTCGGTATGGTAATGTAATTCTTTGAAAGCAAAGTTATAAACCAATAATAAAACTAACACATTATTAATTTTATATTAAGTATCACTCACCTTGTGCCTACGTTAAGATAGACTATTCACTCCAATACAATCTTTTTTCTTATTAAAGTACAGTTGATTTACATTATTTTATTAGTTTCGAGTGTACAACACAGTGATTCAAGATTTTTATAGATTGTACTGTAAAGTTGTTACAAAACAATGGCTATATTTCCCTGTGCTATACAATATATCCTTGTTGCTTATCTATTTTATACACAGTAGTTTATATCTCTTAATCTCACCCCTATCCCTATCTTGCCCCTCTCCGCTCCCCTCTCCCCACTGGTTACCACTAGTTTGTTGTCAGTATCTGTGGATCTGTTTCTGTTTTGTTTTATACACTTGTTTGTTTAATTTTTTAGATTCTACATATAAGTGATAACATCAGTCTTTGTCTTTCTCAGTCTGACTTACTTCACTGAGCATAGTACTCTCTAGATCCATCCATGTTGTTGCAAATGGCAGAACTTTATTCATTTTTATGGCTGAGTAATATTCCATTGTATATATACACCACATCTCCTTTATGAATTTTTCTGTTGATGGACACTTTGGTTGCTTCCATGTCTTAGCAAATGTAAATAATGATCCTTTGAACATGGAGATACACGTATCTTTTCAAATTAGTATTTTTGTTTTCTTTGGATATATATCCACGAGTAGAATTTCTGGATCACATGGTAGTTTCATTTTTTCTTTTTTTTTTTTTTTTTGAGGAACTTCCATACTGATTTCCAAAGTAGCAGCACCAAGTTACATTCCTACCAACAGTATACAAGGGTTCCCCTTTCTCCACATACTCACCAACATTTATAATTTGTGGTCTTTTTGATGATAGCCACTCTGACAGGTGTGAGTGTGACAGCCACTCTCTCATTGTGGTTTTGATTTGCATTCTCTGATGATTATCTATCTTAAACATCTTTTCATGTGCCTATTGGCCATCTGTATGTATTCTTTGGAAAAATGTCTATTCAAGTCTTCTGCCCATTTTTTAATCGGGTCATTTTAATCGGGTTTTTAATTTTTTAATCGGGTTTGTTTTTCTGATACTGAGTTGTATGAGTTGTTTGTACACTGTGGATAATAACCCTTTATCAGTCATATTATATGCATATATTTTATTCCATTCAGTAGGTTGTGTTTTCATTTTGTTGATGGTTTCCTTTGCTGTGCAAAAGCTCAAGTTTAATTAGGTCCTATTTGTTCATTTTTACTTTTGTTTCTTTTGCCTTAGGAGACAGATCCATAAAAAATATTGCTACAATTTATGTCCAAGAGTTTTCTGCCTATGTTCTTTACTAGGAGTTTTATGGTCTCCATTCTTACATAGAGGTCTTTAATCCATTTGAGTTTATTTTTGTATACGGTGTGAGGAAAGTTTCTAATATTATTCTTTTACATGTAGCTGTCCAGTATTCCCAGCACCACTTATTGAAGAGACTGTCTTATCTCCACTGTATATTCTTGCATCCTTTGACAAAGAATAATTGAAAATAAGTGCATGGGTTTATTTCTGAGCTCTTTATTCTGTTCAATTGATCTATGTGTCTGTTTTTATGGCAGTACCATGCTGTTTTGATTACTGTAGCTTTGTAGTATAGTCCAAATCCAGGGAGCATGTTACCTCAAGCTTTTTACTTTTTTCTTAAGATTGCTTTAGTAATTCAGGGTCTTTTGTGGTACATATAAATTTTAGGGATATTTGTTTTGGTTCTGTTGAAAATGTCATGGATATTTTGACAGGGATTGCATTAAATGTGTAGATTGCTTTGGGTAGTATGGACATGTTAACAATATTAATTCTTCCAAATCAAGAACACAGGATATATTTCCATTTCTTTGTATCATTTTCAAATTCCTTCATCAATGTTTTATAGTTTCAGAGTAGAGGTCTTTGACCTCCTTGGTAAGTTTATTCCTTAGGTATTTTATTATTTTTGATGTGACTTTAAATGGGATTGTTTCCTTGCTTTCTCTTTATAATAGTTCATTATTAGTATATAGAAAAGCACATATCCTGTAACTTTCTGAATTAATTTATTGGTTCTAATAGTTTCTTTTGTGGAAATTTTAGGGTTTTCTATATATAGTATCATGTCATTTGCAAATAGTGACAGCTCTACTTCTTCCCTTCCAATTTGGATGTGGCTTTTTGTTTTTTGTTGTCTGATTACTGTGATGAGGACTTCGAACTCTATGTTAAATAGACGTGGCAAGAGTGGGCATTCTTGTCTTATTCCTCATTTTGGAGGAAAAGCTTTCAGCTTTTCAGCATTGAGTATGATGTTAGCTGTGGCTCTGTCATAAGTGGTTTTTATTATGTTGAGATACGTTCCCTCTATATCCACTTGGATGAGAATTTTTATCATGAATGGATGTTGAATTTTGTCAAATGCTTTTTCTGCCTATGTTGAGATGATTATATGATTTTTGCCTTTCCTTTTGTTAATGTGGTGTATCATATTGATTGATGCGAACCATCTTCACATCCCTCAAATAAATCCCACTTGATCATGGTGTATGATCCTTTTTATATATTGTTGGATTAGGTTTGCAGATATTTTGTTGAGGATTTTTGTATATATATTCATGAAAGATATTGGCCTGTTATTTTCTTTTTTTGCAGTGTCTTTATCTAGTTTTGGTATCAGGGTAATTGTGGCCTCATAGAATTATTTTGGGAGTGCTCCATCCTCTTCCATTTTTTGGAAAAGTTAAGGCTAGGTTGGTAGAATTCCCTCGTGAAGCTGTCTTGTTCTGGATTTCCATTTGCTGTGAGGGTTTTTTGTTTGTTTTTGTTGTGTTTTGTTTAGGGTTTTTTTTGTTTTGTTTTTTTACAGATATAAGTCACTAATAGTGATCTGTCTGTTCAGATTGTCTATTTCTTCCTGATTCAGTCTTAGAAGGTTATATGTTTCTAGAAGTTTGTCCATTTCTTCTAGATTGTCCAATTTGTTGTCATATAACTATTCATAGTATTTCCTTATTTTTTGTATCTCTGTGATATCGGTTGTTATTTCTCCTCTTTCATTTCTCATTTTGTTGATTTAGGTCCTCTCTCTTTTCCTCTTGAGGAGCCTGGCTAAAGGTTTGTCAACTGTGTTTATCTTTTCAAAAACCAGCCCTTAGTTTCATTGATCTTTTTTATTATTTATTTGGTCTTTTTTATTTATGTCCTCTCTCATCTTTATTATTTCGTGTTTTCTACTGACTTTGGGCTTTGTTTAGTCTTCTTTTTCTAATTACTTTCAATGCAACATTAGGTTGTTTGAGATTTTTTGTTTGTTTCTTGAGGTAGGCCTGTATCACTATAAACTTTCCTCTTAGGACTGCTTTTGCTGCATTCCACCAATTTTGGAAAGTTGTGTTTCCATTTTCATTTGTCTTGAGGTATTTCCTCTTTGATATCTTCACTGACCTATTGGGTTTTTTTAGTAACATGTTGTTTAGTCTCCACGTGTTTGTGCTTTTCCCTTTTTTTTCTGTAACTGATTTTTAGTTTCATACAATTGTGGTAGAAAAAAAATGCTTGACACAATTTCTATTTTCTTAAATTTGTTGAGACTTGTGGCCTAGCATGTGATCCATCCTGGATAATGTTCCATGTGCACTTGAAAACAAAGTATATTCTGCTGTTTTTGTCCTGTAGATATCTATTAAGCCCAGCTAGTTTATTGTATCATTTAAGACCAGTGTTGCCTAATTGATATTCTGTCTGGATGATCTGTCCACTGATATAAGTCAGATTTAAAGTCCCCTACTATTATTGTATTATTATCAATTTCTCCCTTTATGTCTGTTAATATTTGATTTATATATTTAGGTGTTCCTGTAATGGGTGCATATATGTTAACGAGTGTAATATCCTCATCTTTATTGATCCCTTTATCATTACATAAAGCTCTTCTTTATCTTTTGTTATAGACTTTTTTAAAGTCTATTTTATCTGATATGAGTATTGCTACCCCTGCTTTTTTTTTTTTAAGGGGTAATATTTTAATACCATGCTGTGTGTGTGTGTGTGTGTGTGTGTGTGTGTGTACACATTTATCTGAATATTTTCAATCAGCCTGACTGAGGTATAATTTACATACAAGAAAATACACATAGTTGCATATAGAGTTGGATGAGTTCAAAAATACATATCCCTAAGTCAGCTCCACACAATCCAGATATAAGACATTTCCTTTTACCTTAGGACCCTCTCCCTGGTTTGAGAAAAGGAGCAATAAAGTATAAACTCTTCAAATAGAGTTTTGTAAGTTTTATCAAGGCTACTGGTTGAGGAAGGAATATTAGGCTCAAGAGCTTGGGCATTGGTGTATGAGAGCCAAAGTTTCAATTAGCCAAACAAAACACTTTACCCCTGCTTTCTTGTCTTGTCTTTCTTATCCAGTCACCCACCCCATGTCTTTTGATTGGACAATTTAGTCCACTGATATTTAAAGTAATTATTGATAGGTTTGTACTTATTATTATTACTTGTTTTCTGGTTGTTTTTGTAGTTTTTCTCTGTTCATTTCTTCTTTTTGCTTCTTCTCTTTTAGTTTGATGATTTTCTTTAGTAGTATGCTTATGTTCCTTTCTTCTCCATTTTTGTGTAACTACTGTAGGTTTTTGATTTGTGGTTACCACGGGATTCATATATGTTGATCTATAACTAAATCTACTTCTTTTAAACTGGTAGTAATTTAAATTCAAACACATTGTAAAAGATCTACCTTTTTTGCTCCTTCCTCCACATTTTGTGTTTTGATGTCCTATTTTATGTCTTCATGTTTATACCTTCACTACATGTGTAGTTATATTTGCCTTTACAGTTCTTGTCTTTTACCTTTGTACTCGTTTATTTAAGTGGTTGATCCTCAGCCTTTACTATATATTTTCCTTTCCTAGTGGGATTTTTCCTTTACCATAGTTTCTTACTCCTTGTCATAGGCTTTTTTTTAAACTCAGAGAAGACCCTTTAACATTTCTTTTAGTGTAGGTTTAGTACTGATGAACTCTTATTTAGTTTTTGCTTGTCTGAGTTCTTTGTCTCTCCTTCAATTCTAAATGATAATCTTGCTAGGTTACAGATTTTTCCCTTTGAACACTTCGGATATATCATGGCCCTCCCTTTGGCCTGCAAAGTTTCTGCAGAAAAATCAGCTGATAGCTTTATGGTGGTTCCCTTGTATATGACTCTTTATTTTTCTCTTGATGCTTTTAGAATTCATGCTTTATCTTTTTTTTTTTTTTTTTTTTTTTTTTTTTTTGCGGCACGCGGGCCTCTCACTGCTGTGGCTTCTCCTGTTGAGGAGCACAGGCTCCGGGCGCGCAGGCCCAGCAGCCATGGCCCACGGGCCCAGTTGTCCCGCGGCATGCAGGATCCTCCCAGACCGGGGCATGAACCTGTATCCCCTGCATCTGCAGGTGGACTCAACCACTGCACCACCAGGGAAGCCCCATGCTTTAACTTGTGCTATTTTAATTATGATATGTCTTGGTGTGGGTCTGTTTGGGTTCACCTTGTTTGGGACACTCTGTGCTTCCTGTATAGTACCTGGATATGTTTCTTTCTTCAAGTTCGGAAAGTTTCAGCCATAATTTCATCAAATACATTTTGAGCCCCTTCTCTCTCTTTTCTCCTTCTGGGACCCTTATAATGTAAATGTTGATATCCTTGATGTTGTTCCATAGATCCATTAAACTGTTCTCATTTTTTGTTTTTCTTTTCTTGTTCTGATTGGGTGATTTCCATTATTCTATCTTCCAGATCACTTATGCGTTCTTCCTTATCACCAATCTCCTATTCATTCTTTCTAATGTGTTTTCATTTCAGCTATTGTCTTCTTCAGTGTTCTGGCCTGTCCTTTTTGATATTTTCTAGTTCCTTGTTAAAATTCTCTCTGTATTCATCTATCCTTTTTTCCTAATTCAGAAATCATACTTATTACTAATGCTTTGAATTCTTTACCTGGTAAATTGTTTATTTCTGTTTAATTGGTTGTTTTTTTCAGGAGTTTTGTCTTGCTCTTTCAATTGAGACAAATTCCTCTGCCTTCTTATTTTGCTTTTGTTTGTCTCTATGAAATTAGATGAAACAGTTACCTATAGTGATCTTGATCTTATGGGGGAGCATCCCTATACAGTCTGTCTGTACCCAGTGGCTTTGGTGGGACAGATGGATTTGACATGAACACAAGTCACGTTTTCTCAGGGCATGTTGGCAACTCTCACCTTGGTAGAAGGTGGGGCTGGAGATGGAGGCGCTAGGGCCAAAGCCTGTTGTAACGCAGGGCTTCCCCTCTGCTCAGTGACCATCACCGCCCTATTGAGGGTGGTTTCCTATACCACGTTGATGTAGCAGAAGCCCTGAGGGTCAGGTCTGGGCTGGCTCCATTCCTTCCAAGTGTGCACTCTCCCCATTCCTAGCACTGGCACCCTCACCCCAGATGAGAGCAATGCTGCAGCAAGAGGGGCTGGTATAGAGTCCTTGGCATGGATTGGAGCACGGGCCTTGGCACACATCATGGTAGTCTAGCTGAGGCCAGAGATCTGGACTGTCCCTGATGCCCTGCCTGTATAAGCACCAGCAATGGCTGTCCCCACCCTGCTCAGATGCTGCTTTATGTCTGAACCACTTCTGTGTCGCACAGCCAAGCTTTTAAGCGGGGCTGGAGCATTCTCTTAGCTCAGGCTGGTGCACACGCTGAGGCATTCATGGGAAATCAGCCAGCCACCCATGCAATTTTCAGTCTGCCCTCTTTGCCCTGCTTTGTGAGCAAGCAAGCATGCACATGCTCCTTACAAGCAGAGTACAGGCTCCCACAGTCCTCCTGTTACTCCCGCTATCCCTCTAACCAGCCAAGGGGATTTGTCGTCCCTGTGTCAGACCCCAGGACTGTGGTGCCCAATATGTGACTCAAACTGCTCACTCCCTAGGGAGGATCTCTGCCTGTGTTTAACCCCCTCCTCTTCTGAATCCCCTGGGAGGTTGTGACTTGATCATTTCTCTTCTCTACTTACCCAGTTTCATGTGGATCTTTCTTACAGCCTTGGTTGTGCAAGAGTCTTTCTGTGAGTCTCCAGTTAGTTTTTAATGAGAATTGTTCTACATGTAGATGTATTTTTGATGTACTCTTTGTGTGTGGGGGGGTGAGTTCTGTGTCCTACTCCACCATCTTGATCTTCTCCAGACAAAACAGACTTTAAAACAAAGACTCTCCAATGAATCTGCTATTGTCAACAGTGCCCTCCACATTGCTAACTACCACACAGTGGTTAATTCTCTTCTCTCTGCAGTACTTGACTGGTTACTCTCTCCTTCTTGAAACAGTTTCTTCAGTTGAAATCTGTAACACAGCTCTCTTGTTTGATCTTACTTCACTGACTCAATACAAGTCTTGGACACAATGTTCTACACAGTGAATACTTAGGCGATAATGATCATCATGACATGAAAACATCTTGTATAGTTATCAGATTTTTACACAAAGACACACACATACACAACAGATAAGTAGTTTATTAACTGTATGGCATGATGATTATTTACCATTCATTAGGTGGAAGTGGATCACCATAATGGTCTTCATCTTTGTGGTCTCCACGTTGAGTAGACTGAAGAGAAGGAGGAAGATGAGGGGTTGGTCTTGCTGTCTCAGGGGTGGCAGAGGTGGAAGAGGTAGAGGAGGTGGAAGGGGAGGCAGGAGAGGCAGGCACACTTTACAGAAATACATTGTAATTTCTGTCTGACTTTTTTTGCTTTTTCATTTCTCTAAAAATGTTTCTGTATGGTACCAATCCTTCTTCCATCATTTGCTTTAGTTTCAGTGCCCATATCATAGAAGGGTCCGTTTCATAAAAGGAAGTCAAAAGCAGCCTTGAATAATTGAAATTGTTCTCCCAGATCCTCTAATGTCACTTGTATTCTGGCACTGCTTCTTCGACATCCTCATCCGCATTGTGTGTCACTGGTTAGGGAGCATGCACCTCCATCAAGTCATCCTCTGTTCATCCCTCTGGTGTGCTGTCTTTTAGCTCTTGAATTTCTCCAAGATCCATGTCTTGAAACCCTTCACCCCCCACCACCACCTTTTCTGTCATGCCCAGAATCTATTTCATGATTTCTTGATTGACATTGTCATAAATCCTGTAAAGTCATGCATAACATCTAGACACAGTGTTCTCCAGCAGGAATTTATTGTTTGGGGCTTAATGGCTGTCACAGATTTTTTCTGTAACAATGATGGCATCTTCAATGGTGTAATCCTTCCGGACTTTTGTGGTGTTCTATCAGGGTTCTCTTCCATAGCATTGACAATCCTTTCCACAGAGTACCATGTGTAATGAGCCATAAAGGTCCTTATCACCCCCTGATCTACAGGCTAAATTACAGCCATTGTGTTTGGGGGCAAGTAGATCACTTTGACACCTTTGGTGTTGAACTCACGGGGTTCTGGGTGGCCAGGGATGTTGTCCAATAGCAAAAGAACTTTAAAAGGCATTCCCTTTCCGGCAAGGAACTTCCTGACTTCAGAGACAACGCATTAATGGAACCAATCCAGAAAAAGGGCCTCTTTTACATCCAGGCCTTCTTTTACAACTAAAACATTGGCAGCTGGTGATTATCTTTTCCCTTCAAGGCTGGAGGGTTAGCAGCTTTGTGGATAAGGGCAGTCCTGATAAGAACCCAACTGCATTTGCACAGAACAGTGGAGTAAGCCTGTCCCTTCCTGCCTTGAATCCTGGTGCTCTCTTCTCCTCCTTACTAATAAATGTCTTTTGTGGCATTGTTTTCCAGAACAGAGTGCTTTTTTTTTTAACATCTTTATTGGGGTATAATTGCTTTACAATGGTGTGTTAGTTTCTGCCCCACAACAAAGTGAATCAGCTATACATACATACACGTTCCCATATCTCTTCCCCCTTGCGTCTACCTCCCTCCCACCCTCCCTATCCCACCCCTCCAGGCGGTCACAAAGCACCGAGCTGATCTCCCTGTGCTATGCAGCTGCATCCCACTAGCTATCGACCTTACGTTTGGTAGTGTATATATGTCCATGCCTCTCTCTCGCTTTGTCACAGCTCACCCTTCCCCCTCCCCATATCCTCAAGTCCATTCTCTAGTAGCTCTGTGTCTTTATTCCTGTCTTACCCCTAGGTTCTTCATGACACTTTTTTTTTTCTTAAATACCATATATATGTGTTAGCATACGGTATTTGTCTTTCTCTTTCTGACTTACTTCACTCTGTATGACAGACTCTAGGTCTATCCACTTCATTACAAATAGCTCAATTTCGTTTCTTTTTATGGCTGAGTAATATTCCATTGTACATATGTGCCACATCTTCTTTATCCATTCATCCGATGATGGGCACTTAGGTTGTTTCCATCTCCGGGCTATTGTAAATAGAGCTGCAATGAACATTTTGGTACATGACTCTTTTTGAATTATGGTTTTCTCAGGGTATATGCCCAGTAGTGGGATTGCTGGGTCATATGGTAGTTCTATTTGTAGTTTTTTAAGGAACCTATACTGTTCTCCATAGTGGCTGTACCAATTCACATTCCCACCAGCAGTGCAAGAGTGTTCCCTTTTCTGCACATCCTCTCGAGCATTTATTGTTTCTAGATTTTTTGATGATGGCCATTCTGACTGGTGTGAGATGATATCTCATTGTAGTTTTGATTTGCATTTCTCTAATGATTAATGGTGTTGAGCATTCTTTCATGTGTTTGTTGGCAGTCTGTATATCTTCTTTGGAGAAATGTCTATTTAGGTCTTCTGCCCATTTTTGGATTGGGTTGTTTGTTTTTCTGTTATTGAGCTGCATGAGCTGCTTATAAATGTTGGAGATGAATCCTTTGTCAGTTGCTTCATTGGCAAGTATTTTCTCCCATTCTCAGGGTTGTCTTTTGGTCTTGTTTATGGTTTCCCTTGCTGTGCAAAGGCTTTGAAGTTTCATTAGGTCCCATTTGTTTATTTTTGTTTTTATTTCCATTTCTCTAGGAGGTGGGTCATAAAGGATCTTGCTGTGATTTATGTCATAGAGTGTTCTGCCTATGGTTTCCTCTAAGAGTTTCATAGTTTCTGGCCTTAAATTTAGGTCTTTAATCCATTTTGAGCTTATTTTTGTGTATGGTGTTAGGGAGTGATCTAATCTCATATTTCTACATGTACCTGTCCAGTTTTCCCAGCACCACTTATTGAAGAGGCTGTCCTTTCTCCACTGTACATTCCTGCCTCCTTTATCAAAGATAAGGTGACCATATGTGCATGGGTTTATCTCTGGGCTTTCTATCCTGTTCCATTGATCTATCTTTCTGTTTTTATGCCAGTACCATACTGTCTGGATTACTGTAGCTTTGTAGTATAGTCTGAAGTCAGGGAGCCTGATCCTTCCAGCTCCGTTTTTCGTTCTCAAGATTGCTTTGGCTATTCGGGGTCTTTTCTGTATCCATACAAATTGTGAAATTTTTTGTTTTAGTTCTGTGAAAAATGCCAGTGGTAGTTTGATAGGGATTGCATTGAATCTGTAGATTGCTTTGGGTAGTAGAGTCATTTTCACAATGTTGATTCTTCCAATCCAAGAACATGGTATATCTCTCCATCTATTTGTATCATCTTTAATTTCTTTCATCAGTGTCTTATAATTTTCTGCATACAGGTCTTTTGTCTCCTTAGGTAGGTTTATTCCTAGATATTTTATTCTTGTTGTTGAAATGGTAAATGGGAGTGTTTTCTTGATTTCACGTTCAGATTTTTCATCATTAGTGTATAGGAATGCAAGAGATTTCTGTGCATTAATTTTGTACCCTGCTACTTTACGAAATTCATTGATTAGCTCTAGTAGTTTTCTGGTAGCATCTTTAGGATTCTCTATGTATAGTATCATGTCGTCTGCAAACAGTGACAGCTTTACTTCTTCTTTTCCAATTTGAATTCCTTTTATTTCCTTTTCTTCTCTGACTGCTGTGGCTAAAACTTCCAAAATTATGTTGAATAAGAGTGGTAAGAGTGGGCAAACTTGTCTTGTTCCTGATCTTAGTGTAAATGCTTTCAGTTTTTCACCATTGAGGACGATGTTGACTGTGGGTTTGTCATATGTGGCCTTTATGAGTTGAGGAAATTTCCTTCTATGCCTACTTTCTGCAGGGTTTTTATCATAACTGGGTGTTGAATTTTGTCAAAAGCTTTCTCTGCATCTATTGAGATGACAATATGGTTTTTCTCCTTCAATTTGTTAATATGGTGTATCACATTGATTGATATCCGTATATTGAAGAATCCTTGCATTCCTGGAATAAACTCCACTTGATCAAGGTGTATGATCCTTTTAATGTGCTGTTGGATTCTGTTTGCTAGTATTTTGTTGAGGATTTTTGCATCTATGTTCATCAGTGATATTGGCCTGTAGTTTTCTTTCTTTGTGACATCCTTGTCTGGTTTTGGTATCAAGGTGATGGTGGCCTCGTAGAATGAATTTGGGAGTGTTCCTCCCTCTGCTATATTTTGGAAGAGTTTGAGAAGGGTAGGTGTTAGCTCTTCTATAAATGTTTGATAGAATTTGCCTGTGAAGCCATCTGGTCCTGGGCTTTTGTTTGTTGGAAGGTTTTTAATCACAGTTTCAATTTCAGTGCTTGTGATTAGTCTGTTCATATTTTCTATTTCTTCCTGATTCAGTCTTGGCAGGTTGTGCATTTCTAAGAATTTGTCCATTTCTTCCAGGTTGTCCATTTTATTGGCATAGAGTTGCTTGTAGTAATCTCTCATGATCTTTTGTATTTCTGCAGTGTCAGTTGTTACTTCTCCTTTTTCATTTCTAATTCTATTGATTTGAGTCTTCTCCCTTTTTTTCTTGATGAGTCTGGCTAATGGGTTATATATTTTGTTTATCTTCTCAAAGAACCAGCTTTTAGTTTTATTGATCTTTGCTATCGTTTCCTTCATTTCTTTTTCATTTATTTCTGATCTGATTTTTATGATTTCTTTCCTTCTGCTAACTTTGGGATTTTTTTATTCTTCTTTCTTTAATTGCTTTAGGTGCAAGGTTAGGTTGCTTATTCGACATGTTTCCTGTTTCTTAAGATTGGCTTGTATTGCTATAAACTTCCCTCTTAGAACTGCTTTTGCTGCATCCCATAGGTTTTGGGTCATTGTGTCTCCATTGTCATTTGTTTCCAGGTATTTTTTGATTTCCTCTTTGATTTCTTCAGTGATCACTTCGTTATTAACACTTCATTATTAAGTAGTGTATTGTTTAGCCTCCATGTGTTTGTATTTTTTACAAATCTTTTCCTGTAATTGATATCTAGTCTCCTAGCGTTGTGGTTGGAAAAGATACTTGATACAATTTCAATTTTCTTAAATTTACCAAGGCTTGATTTGTGACCCAAGATATGATCTATGCTGGAGAATGTTCCATGAGCACTTGAGAAAAATGTGTATTCTGTTGTTTTTGGATGAAGTGTCCTATAAATATCAATTAAGTCCATCTTGTTTAA
Organism: Leucopleurus acutus; assembly: GCF_964270905.1. Classification (NCBI taxonomy): domain Eukaryota; kingdom Metazoa; phylum Chordata; class Mammalia; order Artiodactyla; family Delphinidae; genus Leucopleurus; species Leucopleurus acutus. The sequence goes on from NC_139147.1 coordinate 65,982,397, forward strand.
TATATCATTTAAAGCTTGTGTTTCCTTATTTATTTTCATTTTGGATAATCTGTCCATTAGTGAAAGTGGGGTGTTAAAGTCCCCTACTATGAATGTCTTACTGTCGACTTCCCCTTCTGTGGCTGTTAGTATTTGCCTTATGTATTGAAGTGCTCCTGTGTTGGATGCATAAATATTTACAGTTGTTATATCTTCTTCTTGGATCGATCCCTTGATCATTACGTAGTGTCCTTCTTTGTCTCTTCTAATAGTTTTTATTTTAAAGTCTATTTTGTCTGATATGAGATTTGCTACTCCAGCTTTCTTTTGGTTTCCATTTGCATGGAATATCTTTTTCCATCCCCATACTTTTAGTCTGTATGTGTCTCTAGGTCTGAAGTGGGTCTTTTGTAGACAGCATATATATGGGTCTTATTTTTGTATCCATTCAGCCAATCTGTGTCTTTTGGTGGGAGCATTTAGTCCATTTCCATTTAAGGTAATTATCGATATGTATGTTCCTATTCCCATTTTCTAAGTTGTTTTGGGGTCTTTATTGTAGGTCTTTTCCTTCTCTTGTGTTTCTTGCCTAGAGAAGTTCCTTTAGCATTTGTTGTAAAGCTGATTTGGTGGTGCTGAACTCTCTCACCTTTTGCTTGTCTGTAAAGGTTTTAATTTCTCCATCAAATCTGAATGAGATCCTTGCTGGGTAGAGTAATCTTGGTTGCAAGTTTTTCTCCTTTGTCACTTTAAATATGTCCTGCCACTCCCTTCTGGCTTGCAGAGTTTCTGCTGAAAGATCAGCTGTTAACCTTATGGGATTCCCTTGTGTGTTATTTGTTGTTTTTCCCTTGCTGCTTCTAATATGCTTTCTTTGTATTTAATTTTTGATAGTTTGATTAATATGTGTCTTGGCGTATTTCTCCTTGGATTTATCCTGTATGGGACTCTCTGTGCTTCCTGGACTTGATTAACTATTTCCTTTCCCATATTAGGGAAGTTTTCAACCATAATCTCTTCAAATATTTTCTCAGTCCCTTTTTTTTTTCTCTTCTTCTTCTGGGACTCCTATAATTCGAATGTTGGTGGGTTTAATGTTGTTCCCGAGGTCTCTGAGACTGTCCTCAGTTCTTTTCATTCTTTTTTCTTTATTCTGCTCTGCAGTAGTTATTTCCACTATTTTATCTTCCAGGTCACTTATCCGTTTTTCTGCCTCAGTTATTCTGCTATTGATCCCATCTAGAGTATTTTTCATTTCATTTATTGTGTTGTTCATCATTGTTTGTTTCATCTTTAGTTCTTCTAGGTCCTTGTTAAATGTTTCTTGCATTTTGTCCATTCTGTTTCCAAGATTTTGGATCATCTTTACTATCGTTATTCTGAATTCTTTTTCAGGTAGACTGCCTATTTCCTCTTCATTTGTTAGGTCTGGTGGGTTTTTATCTTGCTCCTTCATCTGCGGTGTGTTCTTCTGTCTTCTCATTTTGCTTATCTTACTGTGTTTGGGGTCTCCTTTTTGCAGGCTGCAGGTTCGTAGTTCTCGTTGTTTTTGGTGTCTGTCCCCAGTGGCTAAGGTTGGTTCAGTAGGTTGTGTAGGCTTCCTGGTGGAGGGGACTAATGCCTGTGTTCTGGTGGATGAGGCTGGATCTTGTCTCTCTGGTGGGCATGTCCACGTCTGTTGGTGTGTTTTGGGGTGTCTGTGGACTTATTATGATTTTAGGCAGCCTCTCTGCTAATGGGTGGGGTTGTGTTCCTGTTTTGCTAGTTGTTTGGTACAGGGTGTCCAGCACTGTAGCTTGCTGGTCGTTGAGTGAAGCTGGGTGCTGGCGTTGAGATGGAGATCTCTGGGAGATTTTCGCCATTTGATATTATTTGGAGCTGGGAGGTGTCTTGTTGACCAGTGTCCTGAAGTTGGCTCTCCCACCTCAGAGGCACAGCACTGACTCCTGGCTGCAGCACCAAGAGCCTTTCATCCACACAGCTCGGAATAAAAGGGAGAAAAAGTAGAGAGAAAGAATTAGTAGAAGTAGGAAGAAAGAAAGAAAGAAAGGAAGGAAGGAAGGAAGGAAGAAAAAGGAAAGAAGGAAAGAGAGGAGGGAGGGAGGGAGGGAGGGACGGTGGGAGGAAGGAAGGAAGGAAGGAGGGAAGAAGGAAGGAAAAAAGAAAGAAGATAAAGTAAAATAAAGTTATTAAATTAAAAAATAATTTAAAAAAACTAAAAAAAAAAAAAAAACGGACGGACAGAACCTTAGGACAAATGGTGGAAGCAAAGCTATACAGACAAAATCTTATACAGAAGCATACACATACACACTCACAAAAAGAGTAAAAGGGGAAAAAAATCATAAATCTTGCTCTCAAAGTCCACCTCCTCAATTTGGGATGATTCGTTGTCTAAAGGAGGGAAAGAAAGAAAGAAAGAAGATAAAGTAAAATAAAATAAAGTTATTAAAATTAGCTATTAAGAAAAAAAAAAAGACGGACGGATAGAACCCTATGACAAATGGTGGAAGCAAAGCTATACAGACAAAATCTCACCCAGAAGCATACACATACACACTCAGAAAAAGAGGAAAAGGGGAAAAAATCCCAAATCTTGCTCTCAAAGTCCACCTCCTCAATTTGGGATGATTTGTTGTCTATTCAGGTATTCCACAGATGCAGCGTACATCAAGTTGATTGTGGAGCTTTAATCTGCTGCTTCTGAGGCTGCTGGGAGAGATTTCCCTTTCTCTTCTTTGTCCTCACAGCTCCCAGGGGCTCAGCTTTGGCTTTGGCCCTACCTCTGCGTGTAGGTTGCCGAGGGCGTCTGTTTTTGCACTCAGACAGGATGGGGTTAAAGGAGCCGCTGATTCGGGGGTTCTGGCTCACTCAGGCCGGGGGGAGGGAGGGCCACGGAGTGTGGGGCGGGCCTGCAGCGGCAGAGGCCAGCGTGACATTGCACCAGCCTGAGGCTCGCCATGCGCTCTCCCGGGGAAGTTGTCCCTGGATCCCGGGAACCTGGCAGTGGCGGGCTGCACAGGCTCCCCGGAAGGGAGGTGTGGATAATGACCTGTGCTTGCACACAGGCTTCCTGGTGGCGGCAGCAGCAGCCCCAGCGTCTCTTGCCCGTCTCTGGGGTCCGCACTTTTAGCCGCGGCTTGCGCCCGTCTCTGGAGCTCCTTTAAGCAGGGCTCTTAATCCCCTCTCCTCGCGCACCAGGAAACAAAGAGGGAAGAAAAAGTCTCTTGCCTCTTTGGCAGGTCCAGACTTTCCCCTGGACTCCCTCCCGGGTAGCCGTGGTGCACTGACCCCTTCAGGCTGTGTTCACGCTGCCAACCCCAGTCCTCTCCCTGCGCTCAGATCAAAGCCCAAGCCTCAGCTCGCAGCCCCGCCCGCCCCGGCGGGTGAGCAGACAAGCCTCTTGGGCTGGTGAGTGCTGGTCGGCACTGATCCCCTGTGCGGCAGTCTCCCCGCTTTGCCCTCCATACCCCTGTTGCTGTGCTCTCCTCCCTGGCTCCAAAGCTCCCCCACTCTGCCACCTGCAGTCTCCGCCCCCGAAGGGGCTTCCTAGTGTGTGGAAACCTTTCTTCCTTCACAGCTCCCTCCCACTGGTGCAGGTCCCATCCCTATTCTTTTGTCTCTGTTTTTTCTTTTTTTCTTTTGCCCTACCCAGGTACGTGGGGAGTTTCTTGCCTTTTGGGAGGTCTGAGGTCTTCTGCCAGCGTTCAGTAGGTGTTCTGTAGGAGCTGTTCCACGTGTAGATGTATTTCTGGTGTATCTAGTGGAGCCAAAACCACTGTAGTCACCCAGGTGATCATTGGAAACACTTCCACATGTCTTCAGAACACAGTACTTTTATCTGCATTAAAAACCTGTTCAGGGGCTTCCCTGGTGGCGCAGTGGTTGAGAGTCCACCTGCTGATGCAGGGGATACGGGTTCGTGCCCCGGTCCGGGAAGATCCCACATGCCGCGGAGCGGCTGGGCCCGTCAGTCATGGCCGCTGAGCATGCGCGTCCGGAGCCTGTGCTCTGCAACGGGAGAGGCCACAACAGTGAGAGGCCCGCGTACTGCAAAAAAGAAAAAAAAAAACCTGTTCAGGCAGATAACCTTTCTCCTCAATGATTTTCTTAGTGGTGTCTGGGAACGTATCTTCTGCCTCTTGGTCAGCAGAAGCTGCTTCTCCTGTTATCTTGCTTTAAGCCAAACCTCCTTCTAAAACTATCAAACCATCCTTTGCTGGCATTAAATTCTCCAGCTTTAGATCCTTCACCATCCTTTTACTTTAAGTTCTCCTATAATGACTTCACTTTTTCTTGAATCATATTACTGTCTATAGGTATGCCTTTCATCCTGCACCCACATGAAAGCTGCATTTTCAACATGCGATAAAAAGGTATTTTGCAAAGATTGCAAGGTTTTCACATCTGCTGGTGTAGCTACAGTGATGGCTTCATGAATTTCTTTGTCTTTTTTCACAATGGTCCTTATGCTGGATTCATTTATCTTGAAATGGTGGGCAACTGCAGCTGCAAACCTCAATTTACGGTGCATATCAAGCAATTCAACTTTTTCTTGTAATGTCACGACTTTTCTCTGCTTCTTGGGAGCACTCCCACCGTCACTAGTGGCACTTCATATGGCTCCCATAGTGTTACTCAGTGTTTACAGTATTGCACTAAACACAACGAAGAATATACAAGAACTGCTAGAGATCACTTGTTACCATGACATGCAATTTACTGGAGAGATGAACTCATAGATGATTAGTGTCACCCTACATTTTAAGTGGATACTAGCAACACTTGAGCGCACAGCAGAAGCAATAAAAGGTAGTCATGAAATTATTACAGTATCTACTACAGTTACTTTTATGCAGTTATGGTTTAACACTGCATCTTTACGTTTGTTTACATTTCTTTTGACTTTGAATAACACCATGTTTGGTCTGTAAGTGTTTATGTGCATAAGTTTTGATAAATTTTAACTTTTTATAGATTTTGTGTATTTTATGGTAGTAAATGATAAAATAGACTAATATCTACATATATTTTATGCATTCATGACATACCTAACTTTTTCAATATTTCTGGGCTATGTGGTTTGTCTGCAAGTTTTTAAAAATTGTCAAAAATCTCCCCAAATTTTTCTAATATATTTATTGAAAAAAAATCTATGTATAAGTGGATCCATGCAGTTCAAACCTATGTTGTTCAAGGGCAAACTGTACTTTTAAACTGCTGCTGCTTCCTGTTGATTCATTAGTTTGGATTTTCATAGAGCTATTATATATATTTGCCATCAGATTTATTTTCAGGAAACTCGGATGCTCTGTTACAACCACAATAATTGGATGTGGTTCCAAATTTTACTCATAATTTTCATATTTTTATTAATTTCAAGTCTTGGCTTAGTGCTTTATCACTTATTTAAGTGTTTTATCATTTATTTGTGTTTTTATGGAAAAAATAATATAAAAATTATGTGATGAGAAAGTAATGAAAGTGTGATTTTAAAATCACAGAGATCAGAATTTTTGATACTTTTAAGTTAAAAAGTATCCCGCTATATCTGAAAATGGAACTGATGAACAAAATCTTATGTATAATTTTGGCAGAATTTTTGATAATCAAAAGTAAGAAAATACAGTGCATGTTTAAACAGAAACACATACACTCTTCCACAAGGAACCATATTCAAAAATCTTGATGTGTAGGATTTCAAGCCCAAAGTAAAGCTCTCTTCACTTTGAGATAATTGCCATTTAATGCCCCTTAGTTCCCCCATAACAACAAAACATACTAAATATTTCAGTCATTTACTACACAGGACAATTTTCTATTGCCCAGGCAGTCATTTAAAACAGCAAATTAGCTCATGTGGAACAGTAGGAGTTGGGGGTTTTGCTTGCATACACACATGACAGAACCTTTCAAAAACTCAAAAAAAAAAATGTTTAAAGTCTCCAAAACTTTTGATTAAAATGGATACACCTAGAATATGTTTCATGTTTGTTCAGTGGTTAACTTATGCATGGGAATATCATAGGTGCACCCTGGTTTGGACTTTCTCAAACCGTCCTAGCATGGCCATAGAGAAAATTCTTTCTGACTGATATTCAGATCTGTGGCCTAGATTTGGTAGTGGGAAAAAAATACAAAGGTAAGAAATGACACTCACTGGTGTGTTATTTCAGGCACTGTTGGAAAAGAAGAATAAGGGCCCCGAAGCAAAGAAACCATTGCGTTTTCTTCAAAGAAAGCCAATACCTCAACCTCGACTTCCAACTCCAACTTTGGAGATGAATTCCAATGTAAGTTTGAAGGTTCTTTTATGTGAAAAGCTAAATTCAGTATTGCTGTTTATTCTTCAGATAGTTTGGGTTAAAAACAAACCTAACGTAAGTGTTCATTTCCCAAGATCTGACTTACGTTGCCTTTATCCTTATGTTTCAAATGCACACACAAAAACAAGCAAAATGAAATGAAATCTAAAGTCAATCCTTTTCAAGAATAAAAACACAAAGAAGAAAATCTTCCCAAGAAAAACTGGCATCAGAAGGTAATTCTGATGTACATCAAATAAAAAAAAAAGAAGATCGAATTATGATCATTTACTGTAACTGTCTTCCCACATGAGGAAGTGGCTGACGACAGCTGGAATTAGAGAGGAATGCAATACCAGAGGTGACATCAAGACTGGCTCAGAGAGTTCACCCTGACCAGGGCCGTACCTCACCTTTGTAGGGCCCCAGACTCAGTTTGGTCAACATTCCATAGTTGGTTTGGATTTAAAGGACTGACTCAGACTAAACCTGCAAGAAACTGCTGGAGATGCCACAACGCAAATTTGTTACTTTACGGAGAGAAATATAACTGCCTGGTATATCAGGATATTGCTCTTGGGAGGTCAGCTTGTTATCTCCCAATACAGGGCAGTTCTCACAAGAAGCCAAATTGTACAGAAGGTTGTTGTGCTTTGTCAGAGGGAGGGGAGTTGATGGGAGATCTCACTAGCACCTCCGATGGCTCTGATGTCTCTGGAGGGACTGGAATGCTCCCGCTGACTGAACACGATGTGCTTCTGGGCAGTGTCCCCTTTTCTAGACTTTGTGCCGACCACTGCCTGTGGTTAACACGTTGTCATTCACGAGTGTTAATGCCATCGATTCCACTGTTGATTACTTTTGCATTCAGAGGGGCTTTAAGTAAATTTGCAGACTCTGATCTTTCTGCTTTTGACATACACTTATTTAAGGTGATTTTTATAGATAGCTGATCTTATCCATTATATTCTTATTTTACCAATTTAGCTAAATTCTTGTGAAAAGCACCTCATTTTCAACTCTGATATAGACCAGCTGTATTCTTTGTCTACGCATGATCAAACATGAAAATACTATTGCAAAAGGGATTTATTAGCAATACTTCTTCAAGAAAGATTTTGCTGGAAAGGAATATAGAAAAAATGAAAATGGCTTAATTTGTAAGGATACCATGACAGTGGGTGAATTTTTTGCTTCTGATGTAATTTATTAATGATAACTTATTTATAATGAAAAATAACAATGCATTTTAACAATACAGTAAGTAACATTTAAAGTTCTATATATTCAAAGAGGGATGATGTTTTATTCTCTTTAAATCCTTCTGGCATCTAGCTTTTTGCTCGATATAAATCTTTTGCTTGATATAAGTCTTCAAAAAAGTATTTGATGCTGACTGCTACTGTCCTCAAGCTGCTTGGTTCTCCCTTTGTTCTTTTAGGAAGAAGAAGATATAGAAATGGCTGTGATCTACCTTCAAAAGTTACTCCGGGGCAGAGTCGTTCAGAACATGGTGTGTAGGGTACAACCACTGGCCCTGTTCTTCTCCTTTGAGAATAGATTTACAGAACGCATATGTGCTTGGTTCCTTGGGGTGAATTGCCTCTTGCACCCTGCTGTCCTATGGTACTGTGCTCTTGAGTTGCCATAGTTTGCCCGAGTGGCACAGTAACAAGGCAAGAAAGGACCGCCTGCTGTTTGCTGTAGTGTACCCAAGGCAGTGTGAAGCTAATGTCTTCCTTGGAATTGATAAATCCAGCAATTTTCATACCTGAATTTTGACCCTAAACATCACAAGCAGATTCTCTAATTTTCCACAAAGTTGTAATACAATTATCTGCGTTTGTATATAGCTATCAATACCTGAATAATAAATGAAATAGCTAAGTAATAACTACAGTTTTGAACTCTTACCATATACTCACATTATATATTCTTTGCTCTACATATATCAGCTCTTTTTCTTTTTTTGTATCAATTACCCATTTTACAGGCGAGTAATATGAGTCTGAGGGGGATTATGTTAACTGCCAAATTCAACTCCGGTCTTCCTGACTAAAAGCTTTAGCCAGATTATTTGTGGCACTAGAGCAAGCTCACGCTTCAGTTTAAAAATGGACTGATATAAAGCCTCAGCTGAAACAGTTTTTCTCCCCAGACAGCTGTAACTCTTAAGAGACTCAGTTATGGTGAGTAAGTTCAGGGAGGCTGGATGAGCAACCTGTGTTCAGCATTATTCTCTATTCTCCTGCCAGTACTTCCCCGGGAGAAACACAGCAGTTAAGTTCAGACAGCAGATCCTGTATTCCAGATGAGGGGCAAATCTCTCGGAAAAGAAAATATGACCATGAAAAATACCACCCCCAGGCTTCTTAGGGAAGGAGCAGAGGAAATGAGGAGAAGGCTCTAGTTTCTTAACATGACCCTATAGTTGTCACCTTGTCTTTGAGAGGCATTTTAAGAAACTGAGTCGATAACTAACCTGTAGCTAAGCTCCTTCTCTGCCTGAGCAGCTGAAGGTGCAGAGGGCTGACTGCTAGCTCTGTGGCACACACCTGCTGTGTGGCCCCGAAAGGCAGAACAGAACCCTCTGTTGACAAGTGCCTCACAAGTCACTGTCTGCGAGGCCTCGTGCCTGGCACAACGGATGCTGATTTGAAAGGCTCTCTCTGATCTGACTTGACACAGATGTTTGAAGGAAAAGAGAAGCGACTGGAGTTGATCCAGGAGCTGCGCACCAGCCACGCACTGCAAGAAGAGGACAGGCTGGTGAAGAAAGCCGAGAAGCAGGTGACCCTGGCCTTGCAGCGACAGAGGAACCTGCACGAGCACAAGGTTCTTTCCTTTCCTTTCCTTTTCTTGTCCCATTTTCGCCCTTGGTTTTTATTATTATACAAGCAACATTATAGTAACAATAAATGATGTGATGAAAAAGAAACACCCCCCCACAAGCCCAGCATTTTTCATCAATGGTGCTGCAGTCCAGAATTTGAGTGGGCTGTGCCCTCCCTGAATTGAGTCTGCTCTTAGTTTTTTATTTGCAAAACGAAAAGAAAAAACCCCCACAATTTTGAAAGGTTTTCTCTTCCTATCTTTCTTAAATATTTGGTGACTCTAATATATTTCAGCGGGAGCTTAGCAGAATGAATAAGTAATTAAAGCAATAAGAAAAAAGTGAGAAATGAGATTTTAAAAACTATCCACACTCATTTATGAGTTTTGGAGCTGTACATAGCTCATACTCCTTAAACTGCATATTAAATATGTTAATATGGTATTCTGTGACTTTCACCGGGTCATCTGAGCTCTGTGTGACTGACAATAGCTGCTAATTGCAGCTCTAACCTGACAACTGTAAATGTGTTTCCTACTTTCTTCTGGCATTTGTCTATAGACACATAGTATTTAATATTGTTGACTACAGTGTAGATACACTTTTACTATCTGTCCCACTTATCTGTGAGTCAAAATGAAAAAGAACCAATTTGCACAGAGTTTATTGTTACAAGAAAGTAAACTTGGGACTTCCCTGGCGGTGCAGTGGTTAAGACTCCGCACTTCCAATGCAGGGGGGCGTGGGTTCGATCCCTGGTTGGGGAACTAAGATCCCACATGCCGCGCAGTACGGCCAAACAAAAAGAAAGTAAACTTACAGCGAAGCTGTTACCTTTAGTAACAGTTAAGTTAACAAACAGTAAAGTTTGTTACCTTTAGTAACAAACGTAACTCTTGTGCTGTGAATTAGGCACAAACGTTAAGCAGCCTGGAAACGAGCACCACTTTATTCCTTTTACATGACAGCAGGACTGGGGATGGTCTCTGAGTGATGGGAGCTGGTTTGCAGGGAGGGAGGAAGAAAGCCACAGACTGTGAGACCCAGCAGAGGAACCAGAGAAAGAAGAGGAGAATGCAGACACTGGAGTCTCTAAATCTGGGCATCCTGGAGCCCTGGGAATGATGGAGACGGGCTGCACTGCTGTTCAGATAGGGAGCAGAATGCCCTGGCAGCAGAATACCCAGGACCTGGACGGAAAAATGCCCTCCTTGGCCCCTTCTGGTTTCTGATTATAGACTTTAGCAGCTACAGCTAAGACAATCCAGGATTTTCAACCCGTCTACCTCATTTAGTGGATAAATACTTGATAGACATCATGACAGCTAAGAGCTAAGGGAGGAATTAATGGGAAGAACTGTCACATAGCCACAAACTCACCCTGCTTGCCTTCAGCTGTTCCTGGATACACCAGTAAGATGCAGGCATCTGGGGGAGTGGGCACCCCACGGGTACCTACAGCAATGCCGATCCTCTCATTTTCTCCTTCTCTCATATTGAGGGAGAACCGTCAGTGTGAGAGCAGCAAGTGCCTGGGAGAAGAGCCTTTTCCCCTTATCCCTGAGGATAGGAGCAGGAGCACAGTACAATCTTCTCAAACACTTTTGTTCCCCCGGTGCCAAAGCCAGCACAGAGAGATCCATAAATAGATACTGTGGCTTACTCCTGGCCAAGAACTCTAGGCCCCTAGCCCTTATTTTACCTCAGTGATTACACAGACATGTAGGCTTGTTTCCTGCTCTGTTTCAAAGATAGTTCTTACTGACTTTGAAATTATTTAAATGAATAAACAGTACTAAGGTTTTCTACTTTCATGTTACCGAAGATCTTAAAATCCCCCAAACTTGTGTTAAAGGACAAAGCATTGAAAAATTATAAGGTATCATGAGTGAATTTTTAAGTGATTCTATTTTTTTGAACTCCAACATTATCTTTTAATAAAAACCTTGACATTTCCCTTCACGTCTGGGGAGACCCAAGCACTTTACCTTCTGGATAAAATTGAAAGGAAAAAAAAATTCTGTGTGGACACTAACAAATGTTTTGCTAAATCCCCTTTATAATTTGAAGACGATCATCCGTCAGTGACTGACTGAGCAATCTACTTTCTCAAGTCTAAGTTTGTATCGTAAGTTTTCCTAGTAAAACCCTTGGGATGCGGCCAGTCTGGAGATAATATTCCTAATAAAAACTAAGTGCATTCTGAAAGTGAAGTGACTGTCAAGGATAATCCAGCATCCCTCCTCATAAATCACCATTCTTAGTGGAATTTGTATCCTCATAGTTACATTATTATTTTTAAGGTGTCACTGATTGAAAACCATTTGGCTGGACTGGAAGGATGGGTGCTGGCAGACATGTTTGACTTCCTGTCCAAAGAGCTGGTGAGACTGCAGGAGGAGAGGAGGGTCCACGCCCTGGTCATGTTGGCCGAGAGGCAGCGCAGGATGCGTGAAGCCGAAGAGAGTGGCCGGCGCCAGGTGGAAGAGAGGCGCCGGCAGGAGGAGGACCAGATATTTAAGGAGGCAAGTGGGGACGTTGCCAGGAAACTCATGATATGAAATGACTTTCGTTTTTTGTTTTTCATTGTCTTCAACAAATAATGTATTGAGTTCCTATGGTATGCCCAGCACTGTGCAAAGGCACTGGGGCTACTTTGGAGGGAAAAACCAGGTGTGGCCCCTTCTCTCCTGGTGCTTAAATCCTATATAACATGCGAATAAGTGTAGGATCAGAAAATGTGTTAAGTTTCATGAAGGAAACAAATGGGGCCCGGTGACATATTTTGAAGAAGTCACTCTGCTTTGCTGTGTGAACAGGTTGTAGGGGAGGACAGGGTGGAAACAAGGAGACCTGGAAGGAGACTGATGAAGTAACTCAGGCCAGAGTGAGAAATGGGGTAAAGTCAAGTATGATGTCCAGTTTCCGGTGTCAGTGAGTGGGGAGGTGACGGTTCTATTTACTGAGGCGGGAAAGCTGAGGGTGTAATAGGTTTAGGGGCAGGAGTGGAATGAATGATTTATATTAAGTTTGAGACATCTTAGTGGAGGTGGCATTTCAGCAGATGGATATACAAGATAGAGTTTCGAAGAGAGATTTTGACTAAAGATACAATCTTGGGAATTAGGAATGCCAGGCTGGTAAATTCGAATTCTGACCAAGACCCAATAGATGTGAAATTCCAAAGTGACCAAGATGCAAACTCAGAGGAAATCTGAGGAACCAGTAATACCTCAAAGCACTCTCACCCTCATCAAGTATACAAAAGCTCAAGTGTTAAAATGGGAGGGGATTTGTGAGGAAGATTTCTTTAAAGGGAGCTGTGCTGTGACTAATTCCCCCAAAAATCACACCCAGAGGTGGCGACGAGTACTTCCCCTTTCTTGGAGAGCTTGATGTGTATTCTTTCAGTTAAGGCATCTCACCCCCGGAATGGAGAGGAGGAAGCTGGGCAGGCTGAGGGGAGGTGGGCACAGAAGAGGCTGCATGGGCGGCCAGCACACCCAGAATATGCTAAGGCAAAGGCTGTGTGAGTTTCCCTTGTGCAGATGCGGGCCACATGGGAAAGGCAGAAAGAGCCAACCTGGAACTTAAAAAAATTCCTATCTAAGAGGCTGTCTGAATTGTATTAATATATGTGGATAGTTTTGAGCTCCTCAAGTAAAAAAAAAAAAAAAAAAAAAATGTTATGTCAAGTTGGGGTCTTCTTATTTGATCTGGGATTCAAAGGATTTACCCAATTCCCATGGAATTAGGATTGACCCCTGAATAGTATTTGGTATGTGTTTTTTCAGATAAGAAATTGATTAAAATTAAACAGACTTCCCATCCTCTATACAGCTTTAAAAAGTTTGGGTTAAAGCTTTTTAACTATAGTGTCATACAGCCTATAATAATAATTCATATTCTAGCTTCCTACCATCCTAACACATTTTTCCTTAAAAAGAGTTACTGAGGGCTTCCCTGGTGGTCCAGTGGTTGAGAGTCCGCCTGCCGATGCAGGGGACACGGGTTCGTGCCCCGGTCGGGAAAGATCCCACATGCCGCGGAGCGGCTAGGCCCGTGAGCCATGGCTGCTGAGCCTGTGCGTCCGGAGCCTGTGCTTCGCAACGGGAGAGGCCCCAACAGTGAGAGGCCTGCGTACTGCAAAAAAAAAAAAAAAGTTGCTGAAATGTAGAAATTTTTAGCAAACCAGAATTTACTATCCTCTACCTAATATCACTAAGGAAAAACCAGCTGGGATGGGAAGAACCAGTTGGGAGTTGAGAATAAAAGGAAAGAGACAGAGGAACCACTATACTCAGAAACATGGAAAGGAAGAAGCTGGTGAGAGGCTTCTAGGAAGGTATCTCTTAAGTGGGAATGATCCCAGGAAATGTCAGCATGTCTAGGAGGGACAAGAAAGGGTTAAGATGACCCTTCCAGCCTGATTTAAGGAACATTTATATAAAAAATGTATCCATCTCTGGACCCCAGCATCATTTAAATTCCCTATCTCCCATCATATGACCCTCTTAAAGATAAATATGCTTGCACATAAATATACCAAAACCAAGAAATGTACACGAGTAAATTTCCAGAAAAAAACATGTAGATATTGAGAAACATAGATACAGAAAGTCATAGACTCATATTTTAAACATATACACACTTTTGCACATCTATAAGTTAAGATACACTCACAAACATAAGCCCACATGCACAATATTAGCAGAGATGGGAGGTACACACATATAGCCACCCATACGTTTCCTTATTCACTTACGCACCTACAAGCACAAATGTGTCCAGAAACATACACATTTATAAAGATATATGTAAACACACAAGTGCGTGTATTACTAGAGGTGAACCAAATTAAACTTTCCACCTCTGAACTATTACAAGACTCAACTGTCTAATCGTTCCATCTAGGTGTGACTTGTTTCCTGAATAAGTCTGTGGTCTCCATGGGAGCAGGCACATGCCTTCCACAGCACCAGCATAGCCCTCTGTACATAACACACTTTAAGAAAATATATTTTGGTTGGTTGGTTGGTTGTTCGGTTGAACTGTATTAAACTGGTCATTGGGTCTCTCCCATAAGGAAGGCATAGGGATTCAAGGTTATGGACTTGGTGTTTTACAGGTAGCTATTCAGTAAACATTTCATATTCAGAGTCCTGCTGCAGTGCCAGTCAAGAAGCAGGTATTGAGTTGTTACTGAGTCCCAAGCATTATCTCAGACACAAAGAAATACACACACATTAAATAAAAAGTGCCCTTCCGCCAAAGCTCAAAATCTGTTGAGACAGAATGCATACAAAACTAAGTATGACACCCTTGATGCTTGTGATACTTCCTTGGTATCCATCTGTAAAACAGGTAAAACTAAACTGTATTATTTATGGTTGCATACTTAGGGAGCACAGCCCTAAAGAATAGGAAGTCTTTACCATAAACTCATGAGAGTGGGAAGGGTCTGTGGTCAGGTAGAACTCACAGTGACCTCTGGGATCCTAGCAGTGGCTTGACCCTCATTCATTGCACTGTACATTTATGTGCTCTGCACTTTTCTAAATGTATAGTCTATATTCTTTCAAGAAAGCTTTAAAAAGCAGCAGCCCACGGCTGAGAAGATAGTTAAAAAAATTCACCAGAGACTCAGGATCCTTCTAGCTTCCTGCTTTTCTGTCCCTTGGGTATGACCCTCATGGCAGTTTAAGATGACTGGTGCTCCTGCATTTTGTCCCCATGAAATGAGAAATGAAAAGAGAGAAAAAAAAAAAAGCTATGTCTTTCCCTGTAAGAATCCTTTAAGAGGAATAAAGAAAGGACATTGTGTAATACATCTTAGTCTCTGCCACAGTTAGGTAGCTTGACCAAATTACACTGCTGGTAAGAATAAAGCCAGGATCCAAAACAGGGTTATTGACTCAAGCCCATGATCCTTCTGCAGTGTTGTATCGCCCACCCCATAATTCTAAAATGAGCCAGAGTGGGTAGATAGGTGGATTAGAAACAGACTATCTGTAGTTTTAAAAAAAAAGAATAATGAATGAGGGAACTACTGATGAATGAAGTAGATGTGCTAAAAAAGTCAACCAATATTCATGCATTTTTCTTGTGCTACAGTAGTAGCATTCCTATTCTGAGTAACTGGAGTATTTTGGGGTTTTGCAGGTAATTAAAGTTCACCAAAGTACTGTAACTTCCTATCTGGAGGATATAATACTGAACACTGAAGAGAATACTGCAGAAGAACAAGCCAGGGCAGAAATAGAGAAGATGGCTGAGGAAATCAATGACATTGCTTATGAAATGGAAAGCCGGTGTGTACCAAGGGGACAGATGGTGGGATGGACAGCCTTTTGCTGTTACTCATATGTATTTTTCAAGAGCTTAAGATTTTACCACCAAGGAGAAACAAATATATAACTCATGCTTCAGTATGCATTGTTTTAGCAGCAGCCAGCAGGCCTGTACCTTTGTATGGTAAGAGCATTGGGAATAGAATTTTCAGTTATCCTCTGCAGTCTGGAGCACTTTCATATTTCTTACTTTTAGAATATCACAAAGCATGAAAGCAATGTGATTAAGTATGTCCAATTTTACTTGGACATCACCGCAGAGTTTCTGGCTTCCATTTGTAAGTTGTATCTCTAACACTCCCGTCCTGGTAGGCAGGCTAAGTGAAGGACAAATTTGGATTTTCCATGGAGTTAACCAAACTCACCAGGAATGTGCTACTTCAGATCACTTAAGGAAAAGGCAGTGGTGGGATTTGAGCGGTGGAGTTCCTTACACAAACAAGGAGGATCCAAGTATAAATCGGCAGCTCAAGTAAGGCAACAAAGGAAATACTCGTTTAATTTGTTTTTTACTTTTTAGTCGAACTCAGCTTCAGTCAGAGGAGATCGTTGCCGAGTTGGTTTATAGTTTCCTGATCCCAGAGTTGCAAAAGGACTTTGTCAAAGAAAAAGGTAAGCCAATGCAAATGTTCCACGGGATGATCTGTTTTTTTTAAAATTTTATTTATTTATTTATTCATTCTTTTTTTTTTTTTTTTTTTTTGCGGTACACGGGCCTCTCACTGTTGTGGCCTCTCCCGTTGCAGAGCACAGGCTCTGGACACGCAGGCTCAGCGGCCATGGCTCACAGGCCCAGCCGCTCCGTGGCATGTGTGATCTTCCCAGACTAGGGCACGAACCCGTGTCCCCTGCATCGGCAGGCGGACTCTCAACCACTGCGCCACCAGGGAAGCCCGTGATGATCTTTTTAAAGGTAGAAACTATTTTCAATATTCCAGAGATTTAAAGCTGAGCAGAGGTATGGGGAAAATTCTGAAGGAGAATCACTGCATTTTCTTATTTCAGAGGTCAGGTTCCCTCGATGCTGTCTGACTGCAGAATATAATCACCTCTAGTATGGATAGGTGCAGTTCTAATAAGTTTGATGGAGCGTCAAAATCCAAACCTTCTTGAAGAGGCAATTCCCGAGGGGTGGGATGGAGGGTTGGTTGGGGGGGGAGGCTCAAGAGGGAGGGGATGTATGTATACGTACAGCTGATTCATTTTGTCTACAGCAGAAACTAACACACCATTGTAAAGCAACTATACTCCAATTAAAAAAAAAAGAGGCAGTTCCCAAATTCCCAGAAGAGGTGTATTTTGGTTGTTGTTGTTGTTTTGGTTTGGTTTTTATTGAAATATAGTTGATTTACAATATTATGTTAGTTTCAGGTGTACAGCAAAGTGATTCAGTTTATATATATATCTTCTAATTCTTTTCCACTGTAGGTTATTACAAGATACTGAATTTTGTTCCCCAGGCTATACAGTGGATTGTTGTTTATCTGTTTTATATATACTTGCTTTATCTGTTTTATATATACTTGTTTTAACATATACTTGTGTATATGTTAATCCCATACTCCTAATTTATCCCTCCCCCACCTCTTTCCCCTTTGGTAACCATAAGTTTGTATTTTGTAATTTGATTTTTTTTTCAATGTAAAGCAAATGTTGAGAATATACAGGGTTTTCCAACTGTAGTAGCCTTTTGCAGGCAGGGCATGTGCAAGGCAGGTATTGAAAAGCTGAGAAGCCTGACAGACCTAACTTGACTCTGCAGCTCTGCGTGAGTCACAATATCTCCTGTTCCTGCCAGGACTGATCTCAGTATAAATATCCTCACTTATCGTTTGCCAAAAGTGGCATGTTTTTAAAGATCGATGCTTTTAGTCGATAGAGAAGGAGAAAAAATATGTGTTTTTAAAAAGTGTTCTTCCGGAGCTTTCAGACTATTGGTGACAGTCCTGATCCCATAGGGAAGGATGCAACCAGAAGATTAATATTTTAGTGATAGGGAGGGAGGGAGGGAGGGAGACGCAAGAGGGAAGAGATATGGGAACATATGTATATGTATAACTGATTCACTTTGTTATAAAGCAGAAACTAACACACCATTGTAAAGCAATTATACCCCAATAAAGATGTTAAAAAAATATATTTAAGTGAAATAAGAGCTTGGGAGGCTTTAGAGTTTGCAGGGGAATTCTAGACAGGTTTAAGAGAAGCGTTAATATTTAAGATCACATAACCAGTGAGAAAGGAATGGTAGTTCTAATGCATTGGACGAGAACAAAGAAATATCTTGTTTTCCCATTACATGATTGTACTTTTTTAAACCAGTACCCACCCCAGCAATAAGCATCTAGTTTGTTCCCGGTGTGTTTTCCTATAAATAGCAGTGAACACCCTGGTCATGCTTCTGAGAGTAAACTCCTAGCAGTACAGTGCTGGAAATAAGGTATGTGTGTTTTATATTTTGATAGATACCACCAAACTGCCCCCACAGAAAGATTGTTCTAATTCATACTCCCATCAACAGTGTATGATAGTGCCTCTACCAACAAAATTTAATTTTGTTAAATTGAATCAAATAATATTTTTCTATCACCTTATATTATAAAAGGGATCTTATGTTTTCTAGATCCTTAAGAAAACATGCAACTCCTTGCTCCTTCTCCTCTGTCCAAGGTGAGGCCAACCTGCTTCAGATCAATTCCACCTGAGGGAACTGAAGGAGGGGGGAAATCCTCTGTTTAATAGTTACTAGTTTGTGACCCCCCTCCCCAGCTTCTCCTGGCTCTGAGGGGAAGCCGCTGGAGGGGGCACGAGATGTAAAGGAATCAGTGGGACTTGTCTGTGGGCAAGCTGGGCAAGTCCTAACTTCCCTTTGTGTGGATGTAGCCCAAACGAAGAAAGCCACCTGGACAGGGAGTACACACTAGGGTCTTTTGTTTCTCGTTCCAAATAAGACATCCATGTGTTATACTCTTTACCCCAAATTAAGTAATATTACATACAGACCGTTTGAGATATCTCATTATTAATTTTTATTTGGATGAATTAAAAAAAATTTTTTTATTGAAGTCTAGTTGATTTATAACATTATATTAGTTTCAGGTGTACAACACAGCGATTTAAAATTTTATAGATTATACTCCATTTAAAGTTATCATAAAATATTGGCTATATTCCCTGTGCTCTACAATATATCCTTGTAGCTTATTTATTTTATATGTGGTAGTTTGTACTTCTTAATCTCCTACCCCTATCTTGCCCCTCCCAACTTCCCCTTTCCTCACTGGTAACCACTAGTTTGTTCTCTATATTTGAAGATCTGTTTCTGTTTTGTTAAATTCATTTGTTTGATTTTTTTAGATTCCACGTGTAGTGAAAACATACAGTATTTGTCTTTGTCTGACTTACTTCACGAAGCATAATACCTTCCAGGTTGATCCATGTTGTTGTAAATGGCAAAATTTCATTCTTTTTATGGCTAGGTAGTATTCCATTGTGTGTGTGTGTGTGTGTGTACACACACCATGTCTTTTTATCCATTCCTCTATTAATGGACACTTAGGTTGCTTCCATTTCTTGGCTATTGTAAATAATGCTGCTATGAACATTGGGGTACATGTATCTTTTCCAATTAGTATTTTCATTTCTTCAGATACATACCCAGGAGTGGGACTGCTGGATCATATGGTAGTTCTATTTTTACTTTTTTGAGGAACCTCCATACTGTTCTCCAAAGTGGTTGCATCAATTTAAATTCCCACTGACATTGCATGAGGGTTCCCTTTTCTCCACACCCTCTCGAACATTTGTTATTTGTGGTCTTTGATGATAGCCCTTCTGACAGGTGTGAGATGATATCTCACTGTGGGTTTGATTTGCATTTCTCTGATGATTAGCAATGTTGAGCATCTTTACGTGTGCCTGTTGGCCATCTGTATGTCTTCTTTTTAAAAAAATGTTTATTCAAGGGACTTCCCTGGCAGTCCAGTGATTAAGACTCTGCACTCCCACTGCAGGGGGTATGGGTTTGATCCCTGGTAGGTGAACTAAGATCTCGCATGCCACGGCCAAAAAAAAAATGTTTATTCAAGTCGTCTGCCCATTTTAAATTGGGTTTGTTTTTCTGATATTGAGTTGTATGAGCTATTTATATATTTTGGATAATAATCCTTTATTGGTTTTATTATTTGCAAATATTTCTCCCATTCAGTAGGTTGTCTTTTCATTTTGTCAATGATTTCCTTTGCTGTGCAAAAGCTTTTAAGTTTAGTTAGGTCCCATTTATTTATTTTTGCTTTTCTTTCCTTTGCCTTAGGAGACAGAGCCAAAAAATATCGCTACAATTTATGTCAGTGTGTTCTGCCTGTGTTTTCTTCTAGGAGTTTTATGCTTTCTGCTCTTACATTTAGGTGTTTAATTCATTTTTCATTTAATTCATATATGGCCTTTATTACGTTGATGTATGTTCCCTCTACACCCACTTTGTGGAGGAGACGTTTTATCATAAATGGATGTTGAATTTTGTCAAAAGCTTTTTCTGCATCTATTGTGATGATCATATGGCTTTTATCCTTCAGTTTGTTTTTTAAATTTAATTTTTATTTTATATTAGAATATAGTTGATTTACAATGTTGTGTTAGTTTCAGGTGTACACCAAGGTGACTTAGTTATACATATACATATACCCATTCTTTTTGAGATTCTTTCCCCACATAGGTTATTACAGAATATTGAGTAGATTTCCCCGTGCTATACAGTAGGTCCTTGTTGGTTAGCTATTTTATATATAGTAGTGTGTTAATCCCAAACTCCTGATTTATCTCCCCCACACCATCTTTACCCTTTGGTAACCGTAACTTTGTTTTTGAAGTTTGAGCCTGTTTCTGTTTTGTAAAGAAGTTCATTTGTATCATTTTTTTTATATTCCACATATAGGGGATATCATATGATGTTTGTCTTTTGTCTGGCTTCAGTTAGTATGATAATCTTCAGTTAGTATGATAATGCCATGTTTCTGAATATGGCATTATTTTTAATGGCTGAGTAGTATTCCATTGTATATATGTACCACATGTTCTTTATCCATTCCTCTGTTGATGCACATTTAGGTTGCTTCGGTGTCTTCACTGTTGTAAATAGTGTTGCAATGAACTTGGGGTGCATGTATCTTCTTAAATTGTGGTTGTCTCCAGATATATGCCCAGGAGTGGGATTGCTGGGTCATATGGTAGTGCTATTTTTAGTTTTTTAAGGAACCTCCATACTGTTCTCCGTAGTGGTTGTACCAATTTAAATTCCCACCAACAGTGTAGGAGGGTTCCCTTTTCTCCACACCCTCTCCAGCATTTATTGTTTGTAGACTTTTTGATGACAGTCATTCTAGCCATTCTGATGTGAGGAGGTACCTCATTGTAGATTTTTTTTTTTTTACATCTTTATTGGAGTATAATTGCTTTACAATGGTGTGTTAGTTTCTGCTTTATAACAAAGTGAATCAGTTATACATATACATATGTTCCCATATCTCTTCCCTCTTGTGTCTCCCTCCCTCCCACCCTCCCTATCCCACCCCTCTAGGTTGTCACAAAGCACCGAGCTGATCTACCTGTGCTATGTGGCTGCTTCCCACTAGCTATCTATTTTACGTTTGGTAGTGTACATATGTCCATGCCACTCTCACTTTGTCACAGCTAACTCTTCCCCCTCCCCATATCCTCAGGTCCATTCTCTAGTAGGTCTGTGTCTTTATTCCTGTCTTACCCCTAGGTTCTTCATGACATTTTTTCCCCTTAAATTCCATATATATGTGTTAGCGGTATTGTCTTACGGTATTTGTCTTTCTCTTTCTGACTTACTTCACTCTGTATGACAGACTCTAGGTCCATCCACCTCATTACAAATAGCTCAGTTTCGTTTCTTTATATGGCTGAGTAATATTCCATTGTATATATGTGCCACATCTTCTTTATCCGTTCATCCGATGATGAACACTTAGGTTGTTTCCATCTTCAGGCTATCGTAAATAGAGCTGCAATGAGCATTTTGGTACATGACTCTTTTTGAATTATGGTTTTCTCAGGGTATATGCCCAGTAGTGGGATTGCTGGGTCATATGGTAGTTCTATTTGTACTTTTTTAAGGAACCTCCATACTGTTCTCCATAGTGCCTGTACCAACTCACATTCCCACCAGCAGTGCAAGAGTGTTCCCTTTTCTCCACACCCTCTCCAGCATTTATTGTTTATAGATTTTTGATGATGGCCATTCTGACTGGTGTGAGATGATATCTCATTGTAGTTTTGATTTGCATTTCCCTAGTGATTAATGATGTTGAGCATTCTTTCATGTGTTTGTTGGCAGTCTGTATACCTTCTTTGGAGAAATGTCTATTTAGGTCTTCTGCCCATTTTTGGATTGAGTTGTTTGTTATTTTGTTATTGAGCTGCATGAGCTGCCTAAAAATTTTGGAGATGAATCCTTTGTCAGTTACTTCATTTTCAAATATTTTCTGCCATTCTGAGGGTTGTCTTTTGGTCTTATTTATGGTTTCCTTTCCTGTGCAAAACCTTTTAAGTTTCATTAGGCCCCAATTGTTTGTTTTTCTTTCCATTTCTCTAGGAGGTGGTTCAAAAAAGATCTTGCTGTGATTTATGTCATAGAGTGTTCTGCCTGTTTTCCTCTAAGAGTTTGATAGTTTCTGGCCTTACATTTAGGTCTTTAATCCATTTTGAGCTTATTTTTGTGTATGGTGTTAGGGAGTGTTCTAATCTCATACTTTTATATGTACCTGTCCAGTCTTCCCAGCACCACTTATTGAGGAGGCTGTCCTTCATCCACTGTACATTCCTGCCTCCTTTATCAAAGATAAGGTGACCATATATGTGTGGGTTTATCTCTGGGCTTTCTATCCTGTTCCATTGATCTATATTTCTGTTTTTGTGCCGGTACCATACTGTCCTGATTACTGTAACTTTGTAGTATAGTCTGCAGTCAGGGAGACAGATTCCTCCAGCTCCATTTTTCATTCTCAAGATTGTTTTGGCTATTTGGGGTCTTTTGTGTTTCCATACAAATTGTGAAATTTTTTGTTCTAATTCTGTGAAAAATGCCAGTGGTACTTTGATAGGGATTGCATTGAATCTGTAGATTGCTTTGGGTTGTAGAGTCACTTTCACAATGTTGATTCTTCCAATCCAAGAACATGGTATATCTCTCCATCGATTTGTATCATCTTTAATTTCTTTCATCAGTTCTTATAATTTTCTGCATACAGGTCTTTTGTCTCCTTAGGTAGATTTATTCCTAGATATTTTATTCTTTTTGTTGCAGTGGTAAATGGGAGTGTTTTCTTAATTTCTCTTTCAGATTTTTCATCATTAATGTATAGGAATGCCAGAGATTTCTGTGCATTAATTTTGTATCCTGCAACTTTACCAAATTCATTGATTAGCTCTCATAGTTTTCTGGTAGCATTTTTAGGATTTTCTATGTATAGTATCATGTCATCTGCAAACAGTGACAGCTTTACTTCTTTTCCGATTTGGATTACTTTTATTTCCTTTTCTTCTCTGATTGCTGTGGCTAAAACTTCCAAAAACTATGTTGAATAAGAGTGGTGAGAGTGGGCAACCTTGTCTTGTTCCTGATCTTAGTGGAAATTCTTTCAGGTTTTCACCATTGAATAGGATTTTGGCTGTGGTTTGTCATATATGGCCTTTATTATGTTGAGGAAAGTTCCCTCTATGCCTACTTTCTGCAGGGTTTTCATCATAAATGGGTGTTGAATTTTGTCGAAACCTTTCTCTGCATCTATTGAGATGATCATATGGTTTTTCTCCTTCAATTTGTTAATATGGTATATCATGTTTATTGATTTGCGTATATTGAAGAATCCTTGCATTCCTGGAATAAACCCCACTTGATCATGGTGTATGATCCTTTTAATGTGATGTTGTATTCTGTTTGCTAGTATTTTGTTGAGGACTTTTGCATCTATGTTCATCAGTGATATTGGCCTGTACTTTCTTGCTTTTTGACATCCTTGTCTGGTTTTGGTATCAGGGTGATGGTGGCCTTGTAGAGTGAGTTTGGGAGTGTTCCTCCCTCAGCTATATTTTGGAAGAGTTTGAGGAGCATAGGTGTTAGCTCTTCTCTAAATGTTTGATAGAATTTGCCTGTGAAGCCATCTGACCTGGGCTTTTGTTTGTTGGAAGATTTTTAATCACAGTTTCAATTTCAGTGCTTGTGATTGGTCTGTTCATATTTTCTATTTCTTCCTGATTCAGTCTTGGCAGGTTGTGCATTTCTAAGAATTTGTCCGTTTCTTTCAGGTTGTCCATTTTATTGACATAGAATTGCTTGTAGTAATCTCTCATGATCTTTTGTATTTCTGCAGTGTCAGTTGTTACTTCTCTTTTTTCATTTCTAATTCTATTGATTTGAGTCTTCTCCCTTTTTTTCTTGATGAGTCTGGCTAATGGGTTATCTACTTTGTTTATCGTCTCAAAGAACCAGCTTTTAGTTTTATTGATCTTTGCCATTGTTTGCTTCATTTCTTTTTCATTTATTTCTGATCTGATCTTTATGATTTCTTTCCTTCTGCTAACTTTGGGGGTTTTTTGTTCTTCTTTCTCTAATTGCTTTAGGTGCAAGATTAGGTTGTTTATTCGAGATGTTTCCTGTTTCTTAAGGTAGGATTGTATTGCTATAAACTTCCCTCTTAGAACTGCTTTTGCTGCAACCCACAGGTTTTTGGTTGTAGTGTCTTCTTTGTCATCTGTTTCGAGGTATTTTTTGATTTCCTCTTTGATTCCTTCAGTGATCACTTCGTTATTAAGTAGTGTATTGTTTAGCTTCCATGTGTTTGTATTTTTTACAGATCTTTTCCTGTAATTGATATCTAGTCTCATAACGTTGTGGTCAGAAAAGATACTTGATACAATTTCAATTTTCTTAAATTTACCAAGGCTTGATTTGTGACCCAAGATACGATCTATCCTGGAGAATGTTCCATGAGCATTTGAGAAAAATGTGTATTCTGTTGTTTTTGGATGGAATGTCCTATAAATATCAATTAAGTCCATCTTGCTTAATGTATCATTTAAAGCTTGTGTTTCCTTATTTTCATCTTGGATGATCTGTCCATTGGTGAAAGTGGGGTGATAAAATCCCCTACTGTGGTTGTGTTACTGTCGATTTCCCCTTTTATGGCTGTTAGTATTTGCCTTATGTATTGAGGTGCTCCTATGTTGGGTGCATAAATATTTACAACTGTTGTATCTTCTTCTTGGATTAATCCCTTGATCATTACGTAGTGTCCTTCTTTGTCTCGTAATATTCTTTATTTTAAGTCTATTTTGTCTGATATGAGAATTGCTACTCCATCTTTCTTTTGGTTTCTATTTCTATGGAATATCTTTTTCCTTCTCCTCACTTTCAGTCTGTTTGTGTCCCTAGGTCTGAAGTGGGTCTCTTGTAGACAGCATATATATGTGTGTTGTTTTTGTATCCATTCAGCCAGTCTGTGTCTTTTGGTGGGAGCATTTAGTCCATTTCCATTTAAGGTAATTATCGATATGTATGTTCCTATTCCCATTTTCTAAGTTGTTTTCAGTTTGTTATTGTATGTCTTTTCCTTCTCTTGTGTTTCTTGCCTAGAGAAGTTCCTTTAGCACTTGTTGTAAAGCTGGTTTGGTAGTGCTGAACTCTCTCAGCTTTTGCTTGTCTGTAAAGGTTTTAATTTTTTCATCAAATCTGAATGAGAATCTTGCTGGCTAGAGTAATCTTGGTTGTAGGTTTTTCTCCTTCATCACTTTAAATATGTCCTGCCAGTCCCTCTGGCTTGCAGAGTTTCTGCTGAAAGATCAGCTGTTAACCTATGGGGATTCCCTTGTGTGTTATTTGTTGTTTTTCCCTTGCTGCTTTTAATATGTTTTCTTTGTATTTAATTTTGACAGTTTGACTAATGTGTCTTGGCATGTTTCTCCTTGGTTTTATCCTGTAAGGGACTCTCTGTGCTTCCTGGACTTGACTGTTTCCTTTCCCATATTAGGGAAGTTTTTAACTATAACTCTTCAAATATTTTCTCAGTCCCTTTCTTTTTCTCTTCTTCTTCTGGGACCCCTATAATTCGAATGTTGGTGCGTTTAATGTTGTCCCAGAGGTCTCTGAGACTGTCCTCAGCTCTTTTCATTCTTTTTCTTTATTCTGCTCTGCAGTATTTATTTCCACTATTTTATCTTCCAGGTCACTTATCCGTTCTTCTGCCTCAGTTATTCTGCTATTGATCCGTTCTAGAGTATTTTTAATTTCATTTATTTTGTTGTTCATCATTGCTTGTTTCCTCTTTAGTTCTTCTAGGTCCTTGTTAAATGTTTCTTGCATTTTGTCTATTCTATTTCCAAGATTTTGGATCATCTTTACTATCGTTATTCTGAATTCTTTTTCAGGTAGACTGCCTATTTCCTCTTCATTTGTTAGGTCTGGTGTGGTTTTATCTTGCTCCTTCATCTGCTGTGTGTTTTTCTGTCTTCTCATTTTGCTTATCTTACTGTGTTTGGGGTCTCCTTTTTGCAGGCTGCAGGTTCGTAGTTCCCGTTGTTTTTGGTGTCTGTCCCCAGTGGCTAAGGTTGGTTCAGTGGGTTGTGTAGGCTTCCTGGTGGAGGGGACTAGTTCCTGTGTTCTGTTGGATGTGGCTGAATCTTGTCTTTCTGGTGGGCAGGTCCACGTCTGGTGGTGTGTTTTAGGGTGTCTGTGGCCTTATTATGATTTTAGGCAGCCTCTCTGCCTATGGGTGGGGTTGTGTTCCTGTCTTGCTAGTTGTTTGGCATAGGATGTTCAGCACTGTAGCTTGCTGGTCGTTGAGTGAAGCTGGGTGTTGGTATTGAGATGGAGATCTCTGGAAGATTTTTGCCATTTGATGTTACATGGAGCTGGGAGGTCTCTTGTGGACCAGTGTCCTGAAGTTGGCTCTCCCACCTCAGAGGCACAGCACTGACTCCTGGCTGCAGCGTCAAGAGCCTTTAATCCACACGGCTCAGAGTAAGAGGGAGAAAACGTAGAAAGAAAGAAGGAAAGAAAGAGAGTAAAATAAAATAAAATGAAGGTAAAATAAAATAGTTATTAAATTAAAAATAATTATTAAAAAAATTTTTTAAAAAAAGTAAAACAAAAAAAACGGACGGACAGAACCCTAGGACAAATGGTGAAAGCAAAGCTACACAGACAAAGTCTCACACAGAAGCATACACATACACACTCACAAAAAGAGGAAAAGGGGAAAAAATAATAAATCTTGCTCTCAAAGTCCACCTCCTCAGTTTGGGATGATTCATTGTCTATTCAGGTATTCCACAGATGCAGGGTACATCAAGTTGATTGTGGGGATTTAATCCACTGCTGAGGCTGCTGGGAAAGATTTTCCTTTCTCTTGTTTGTTCTCACAGCTCCCGGGTTTCAGATTTGTATTTGGCCCTGCCTCTGCGTGTAGGTCGCCGGAGAGCGTCTGTTCTTCGCTCAGACAGGATGGGGTTAAAGGAGCCACTGATTCGGGGGCTCTGGCTCACTCAGGCCCAGGGGAGGGAGGGGTACGGAGGTGGGGCGAGCCTGCAGCGGCAGAGGCCAGCGTGACGTTGCACCAGGCTCAGGCGTGCCGTGCGTTCTCCCGGGGAAGTTGTCCCTGGATCCCGGGACCCTGGCAGTGGCAGGCTGCACAAGCTCCCGGGAGGCGTGGTGTGGATAGTGACCTGTGCTTGCACACAGGCTTCTTGGTGGTGGCAGCAGCAGCCTTCGCGTCTCATGCCCGTCTCAGGTCCAAGCTAATCGCCGCAGCTCGTGCCCGTTTCTGGAGCTCCTTTAAGCAGCGCCCTTAATCCCTCTCCTCGCGCACCAGGAAACAAAGAGGGAAGAAAAAATCTCTTACCTCTTCAGCAGGTCCAGACCTTTCCCCGACCTCCCTCCTGAATAGCTGTGGTGCACTAACCCCTTCAGGCTGTGTTCACACAGCCAACCCCAGTCCTCTCCCTCAGATCTAAGCTCCAAATCTGGACCCTCAGCTCCCAGCCCCCGTCCGCCCCAGCGGGTGAGCAGACAAGCCTCTCGGGCTGGTGAATGCTGGTTGGCACCGATCCTCTGTGCGGGAATCTCTCCGCTTTGCCCCCCGCATCCCTGTTGCTGCGCTCTCCTCCATGGCTCCAAAGCTTCCCCCCTCTGCCACCCACAGTCTCCGACCCCGAAGGGGCTTCCTAGTGTGTGGAAACCTTTCTGCTTTCACAGCTCCCTCCCACTGGTGCAGGTCCCGTCCCTATTCTTTTGTCTCTGTTTTTTCTTTTTTCTTTTGCCCTACCCAGGTACGTGGGGAGTTTCTTGCCTTTTGGGAGGTCTGAGGTCTTCTGCCAGCGTTCAGTAGGTGTTCTGTAGGAGGTGTTCCACGTGTAGATGTATTTCTGATGTATCTGTGGGGAGGAAGGTGATCTCCACATCTTACTCTTCCGCCGTCTTCCCCAAGCTCTCATTGTGGTTTGATTTGCATTTCTCTAATAATTAGTGATGTTGAGCATATTTTCATCTACCTTTTGGCCATCCATATGTCTTCTTTGGAGAAATGTCTATTTAGATCTTCTGCCCATTTTTTGATTGGGTTGTTTTTTTTAATATTGAGCTGCATGAGCTGTTTGTATATTTTGGAGATTAATCCCTTGTCACTTGCTTCGTTTGCAAATACTTTCTCCCAGTCTGTGGGTTGTCTTTTTTTTTTATGGTTTCCTTTGCTCAAAAAGCAAAAGCTTTTGAGTTTAATTGTCCCATTTTTTAATGTTTGTTTTTATTTTCATTAATCTAGGATGTGGATCCAAAAAGATATTGCTGTGATTTATGTCAAAGAGTGTTCTGCTTGTTTTTCTCT
Organism: Leucopleurus acutus; assembly: GCF_964270905.1. NCBI lineage: Eukaryota > Metazoa > Chordata > Mammalia > Artiodactyla > Delphinidae > Leucopleurus > Leucopleurus acutus. Next base: position 66,010,763 of record NC_139147.1, read on the forward strand.
AGGAGTTTTATAGTATTCGCTCTTACATTCTAGGTCTTTAATCCATTTTGAGTTTATTCTTGTGTATGGTGTTAGAGAATGTTCTAATTTCATTCTTTTACATGTAGTTGTCCAGTTTTCACAACACCACTTACTGAAGAGACTGCCTTTTCTCCATTGTATATCCTTGCCTCCTGTGTCATTGATTAATTGACCATGAGTGCCTGGGTTTATCTCTGGGCTTTATCCTGTTCCACTGACCTGTATTTCTGTTTTTGTGCCAGTACCATATTGTCTTGATTACTGTAGCTTTGTAGTATAGTCTGAAGTTGGGGAGCCTGATTCCTCCAGCTTTGTTTTTCGTTCTCAGGATTGCTTTGGCTATTCAGGGTCTGTGTTTCCATACAAATTGTAATTTGCCATTGGTAATTTGATAAAGATTGCATTGAATCTGTAGATTGCTTTTGATAGTACAGTCATTTTCACAGTATTGATTCTTCCAATCCAAGAACATGGTATATCTCTCCATCTGTTTGTGTCATCTTTTTGATTTTTTTTCATCAGTGTTTGATAGTTTTCTGTGTACAGGTCTTTTGCCTCCTTAGGTAGGTTTATTCCTAGGTATTTTATTCTTTTTTGTTGCAATGGTAAATGCGATTGTTTCCTTAATTTCTCTTTCTGATCATTCGTTGTTAGTGTATAGGAATGCAAGAGATTTCTGTGTATTAATTTTGTATCCTGTAACTTTACCAAATTCATTGATTAGCTCTAACAGTTTTCTGGTGGCATCTTTAGGATTTTTTAGGTATATTATCATGTCATCTGCAAACAGTGACAGTTTTACTTTTTCTTTTCCAATATGTATTGCTTTTATTTTTTTTCTCTGATGGCCATGGCTAGGACTTCCAAAACTATATTGAATAATAGTGGTGAGAGTGGACATCCTTGTTCCTGATTTTAGAGGAAATGCTTTCAGTTTTTCACCATTGAGAATGTTTGCTGTGGGTCTGTCATATATGGCCTTTATTATGTTGAGATAGGTTCCCTCTATGCCCATTTTCTGGAGAGTTTTTATCATAAATGGTGTTGAATTTTGTCAAAAGCTTTTTCTACATCTATTGAGATGATCATACGGTTTTTATTCTTTGTTAATATGGTATATCACACTGATTTTCATAATATTGAAGAATCCTTGTTTCCCTGTGATAAATACCACTTGATCATTGTGTATGATCCTTTTAATGTGTTGTTGCCTGTGATAAATACCACTTGATCATTGTGTATGATCCTTTTAATGTGTTGTTGGATTCTGTTTCCTAGTATTTTGTTGAGAATTTTTGCATCTTTGTTCATCAGTGACATTGGTCTGTAATTTTTGTGTGTGTGTGACATCTTTGTCTGGTTTTGGTATCAGGGTGATGGTGGCCTTGTAGAATAATCTTGGGAGTGTTTCTCCCTCTGCAATTTTTGGAAGAGTTTGAGAAGGATAGGTGTTATCTCTTCTCTAAATATTTGATAGACTTCACCTGTGAAGCCATCTGGTCCTGGACTTTTGTTTCTTAATTTTCAATTTCATTACTTGTGATTGGTCTGTTTATATTTTCTATTTCTTCCTGGTTCGGTCTCGGAAGGTTATCCCTTTCCAAGAAACTGTCCATTTCTTCCAGGTTGTCCATTTTATTGGCATATAGTTGCTTCCCTTTTTCATTTCTGATGTTATTTACTTGGGCCCTTTCTCTTTTTTTCTTGATGAGTTGAATAAAGGATTTATCAATTTTATCTTTTCAAAGAAACAGCTCTTAGTTTCATTAATCTTTTCTACTTTTTTAGAAATAGGCTCTATTTTATTTATTACTGCATGGATGTTTATAATTTCTTTCTTTCAACTAACTTTTGTTTGTTCTTCTTTTTCTAGTTGCTTTAGGTTTAAGGTTAGATTCTTTGAGACTTTTCTTTCCTGAAGTAGTCTTGTATCACACTATAAACTGCCCTCTTAGAGCTGCTTTTGCTGCATCCCAGAGATTTCAGATCACTGCATTTTTTATTTCATTTGTCTCCATGTATTTTTTTTAAATTTCTTCTTTGATTTCTTCAGTGATCCCTTCAGTGATCCATTGGTTGTTTAGTGGCATATTGTTTGGCCTCCATATGTTTTTTTGCTGCTTTTTCTTGTACTTGGTTTCTAGTCTCATAGAGCTGTGATCAGAAAAGATGCTTAAGATTTCAATTTTCTTAAATTTACTGAGACTTGTTTTGTGGCCTAGCATGTAATTTATCCTGGAGAATGTTCCATGTGCACTTGCAAAGAATGTGTATTCTGTTGCTTTTGGAATGCATGTTCTATATAAACATCTATTAAGTCCATCTGGTCTAATGTGTAGTTTAGGCCATTGTTTCCTTATTAATTTTCTGTGTGGATGACCTGTCCATTGATGTAAGTGGGGTGTTAAAGTCCCTAATACAATAAGTCTCCTACATACAAACGAGTTCCCTTCCGAGAGCACATTCATAAGTCCCATTTGTTCCTTAAGTCCAACAAAGTTATCCTAGTTACCCAACTAACACAATCAGCTATATAGTACTGTATTGTAATAGGTTTATAATGCTTTTCACACAAATAATACATTAAAAACCCAAAAAATATAGAAAACATTTTTAATCTTACAGTACAGTACTTCAAAAAGTACAGTAGAAGGGCTTCCCTGGTAGCACAGTGGTTGAGAGTCCGCCTGCTGATGCAGGGGATGTGGGTTCGTGCCCCAGTCCAGGAGGATCCCATGTGCTGCGGAGTTGCTGGGCCTGTGAGCCATGGCCGCTGAGCCTGTGCATCCGGAGCCTGTGCTCCGCAACAGGAGAGGCCACAACAGTGAGAGGCCTGCATACCGCAAAAAAAAAAAAAAAGTACAGTAGAGGAGTACAACAATTGGCACAGGGGGCATTTTCGCATCTTTGAAAGTTTGCAACTTGAAGGTTCACACGTAGGGCACTGTATTGGAAACCTGGATGGACTCAAAAGAGAGAGCAAAGATTAAAATGTCTGTGGGTTTTCTATAAACATGTAAATTTCTAGATGAAAACTATTCTTACAGAAAATCTGTATTTCGTTGCAGATAAATTTCTGAATAATTTCATTCCTCAGTAGGGACTGCCTGTTTTCACTGCCTGTGACAGAGGGACCCATATTATAGATCTTGTTGTTAAATAAATTAGTAAATTCTTTAACACACACACACACACAAAGTTCCTAGTATTATGTGCTACTGTTGATTTTCGCCCTTTATGTCTGTTAATATATGTTTAAGTGTTCCTATGTTGGGTGCATATATATTTACAACTGTTACATTTTCTTCTTGGATTACTCCCTTGATTATTATGTAATGTCTCCTTCTTTGGCTCTCCTAACAAACAGTCTTTGTTTTAATGTCTATTTTATCTAAGTATTGCACCCCTGCTTCTTGTTGATTTCTTTTTGCATGTAATACCTTTTTCCATCCTCTCACTCTCAGTCTGTGTCTTTAGATCTCAACTGAGTCTCTTGTAGGCAGTATATATATGGCTTTTATTTTTGTATACATTCAGTCACTATGTCTTTTGATTAGAGAATTTATTCCATTTACATTTAAAGTAATTATGGACAAGTAGGTATTTCCATTTTTTAATTGCTTTGGGGTTGTTTTCTGTAACTCTTTTTTGTTCCTTTCTTCTTTCCTTCTCTTCCCTTGTGATTTGATGATTGTTTTCAGTGTTGTTTGGCTTCCTGTCTCTTTTTTTGTGTGTATCTATTATAGATTTTTGGTTTATGGTTACCATTAGATTTATACATAGATGTAGATAGGTCTATCTGTATTGGTATATGATTATTTTAAGTGCTTATCTCTTAATTTCAAACACATTTTAACAACTCTGCATTTTTACTCCCCTCCCTTTTTGCAATTACTGTTTATGTCATTGTATTTTATATCTAGTTTTATGTATCCCTTAATGGCTTATTGTGGATATAGGTGATTTTACTACTTTTGTCTTTTAACCTTCCTACTAGCTTTGTATGTGGTTGATTTACTACCTTAACTTTACTACCTTATACTTACCTTTACCAATGAGCTTTTTCTTTTCATAATTTTCATGTTTCTAGTGTGGCCTTTTCTTTGTCACTTAGAGAAGTCCCTTTAACATTTCTTGTAAAGCTGATTTGGTGGTACTGAACTCTTTTAGCTTTTGCCTGTCTGTAAAACTTTTGATCTCTTCATCAAATCTGAATGAAAGACTTGCCAAGTAGAGTATTCTTGGTTGTGGGGTTTCCCTTTCATCACTTCTGCTATATCTTGCCACTCTTTTCTGGCCTGCAGAGTTTCTGCTGAAAAGTCATCTGATAGCCTTATGGGAGTTCCCTAGTACATAACTTGTTGCTTTTCCCTTGCTACTTTTAATAATATCCCTTTATCTTTGATTTTTGCCATTTTAATTACAGAGTGTTTTGGTGTGGTCCTCTTTGGGTTGATCATGTTTGGGACTCTCCATGCTTCCTAGACTTACATATTTGTTTCATTTCACAGGTTAGGGAAGTTTGCAGCTGTTTTGGCTTCAAATATGTTCTCCGTCCCTTTCTCTGTCTTCTCCTTCTGGGACCCCTGTAATGTAAATGTTAGTATGTGTGATGTTTTCCCAGAGGTTTCTTAAAAAAATGTCCTCATTTCTATCCTTTTTTTCGATTCAGCTTGAATGATTTCCACTAATCTGTCTTACAGCTTGCTGATCCATTCCTCTGTATTACTTAATCTACTGTTGATTCCTTCTAGTGTATTTTTCATTTCAGTTATTATATTTTCATCTGTTTGGTTCTTTATATTTTCTAACTCTTTGTTAAAACCTTCTAACCTCTCACTCTGTTCATCCGTTCTCTAGAGTTCCTTTTTTTGTTGCTGTTCTGTCTTATTTTTTTATTGAAGAATAGTTGATTTACAGTGTTGTGTTAATTTCTGCTGTACAGCAAAGTGATTCAGTTATACATATATATACATTCTCTTTTTATATTCTTTTCCATTATGGTTTATCACAGGATATTGAATATAAGTTCTCTATGCTTTACAGTAGGACCTTGTTTATCCATTCCATGTCTGGTGAGTGGGTCCAGATTCTGCGGAGGCTGGCTGAGGGGCCCAAAGTGTCTCAGAGCTGGTATTGGCCTGCTGGTGGGTGGGGCTGGGGCCCAGCAGGTCTAGCCTACTGATAGGTTGAGCCAGGTCCCAAGGTCTCTTGCTGCAGGCCCTGGGGGTCCCAGTTCTAGTGCTTGTGTGCTCTGGTGGACAGGGCCATGTCCATGAGTGGCTGTGGGCTCAAGGTGTTTTAAGGTAACCTGCCCACTGGTGGGTGGGGCTGTGTCCCTGACCAGCTAGTCGCTTGGCCTGAGGCATTCCAGTACTGGTGCCTACAGGCTGGTGGGTGTGGGCAGTACTGGGTCCTGAGGCTGATGAGCTAGAGCACCATTTACAAAATGGTGCTCACCAGCACCTGTGTCCATGTGGTAGAAAAAGCTCCCCAAAATGGTTACCATGATTGTCTGTGTCCCCAGGGTGAGGTCCAGTTGCCTCCTACCACCCCAGGAAACTCGCCAAGATCAGTGGGTGGGTCTGACCCAGGGTCCTTTCAAATTACTGCTTCTGCCCTGGGTGCCACAGTGTGTAAGATTTTGTGTGTACCTTTTAAGAGTGGAGTCTTGGGCTTCTCTGGTGGCGCAGTGGTTGAGAGTCTGCCTGCCGATGCAGGGGACATGGGTTCGTGCTCTGGTCCAGGAAGATCCCACATGCCATGGAGCGGCTGGGCCAATGAGCCATGGCCGCCGAGCCTGAGTGTCCGAAGCCTGTGCTCTGCAATGGGAGAGGCCACAACAGTGAGAGGCCTGCGTACTGCAAAAAAAAAAAAAAAAAAAGAGTGGAGTCTCTATATACCACAGCCCACAGGGTTTCCTGAAAGAAAGCCCCACTAGCCTTCAAAGCCAAATATTGTGGGTACTCATCTTTCCAGTGCAGGACCCCTGGGCTGTGGAGCCCAATGTGGGGTTCAGACCCCTCACTCCTTGGGGAGAACCTCTTCAATTCTAGTTATTTTCCTGTTTGTAGGTTGCCCACCAGGGGTACGGCTCTTGACTATACCACAACCCCACTCATCCTACCCATCTTATTGTGGTTCTTTCTTTGTACCTTTAGTTGTAGAGGTCTTTTCAGGTAGGTTTTGGTCTTTCTCATCAGTAGTTTCTCTGTAAATAGTAATTTTGGTGTGAGAGGAGGTGAGCTCAGAGTCTTCCTAATCCACCAACTCTCATTTTTCTAAAAGTTCATGGAGGGGAATGACCTTGAAGATCTTTATTCAGATGAAAATAATAGTAACTACCAAGGTGTAAATGCATACTAAGTTCCAGACAATGTACTAAGCATTTTTAGAAATACCTTATTTGAATTTCTTACAACATCTATAGATGTGTTCTCATAGTTCAGTTAAGGAAGTTGGTGCTTAGAGACATTATACAGTATGCAGATTGTACCATGGTCTGTGTGGCTCCAAAGTCCCCATTCTTTCAACCATACTGCTCTGAAGTGTTGTAAGTTGCTATGTGATTTACCCTATATAAACTAGCTGACACCTCAATAGCATAGAATCCACAGTACTGCTTATTATGCTTTACTAGCTGTATGACTAGGCAAATCATCTCTCTGTGTCTCAGTTGCCACATCTGAAAATGGGGATATTAATACTACTCTCTTAGGGTTGTGGGTGGCTTAAATGAATAAGTATACGCCAACTGCTTGAAACAGCCTGGCACAAAGTAAGGACAAATGCTAACTGCTGTCATCATCATCATCACAATTACCTCTTTCCAAGGCAAACGGGATGCTTAATGTACTAAGTCTTGGTAATAAATATTCTTAGAATGTGGAACTAGGACCACCTTTTAAATCCGTGAGCTCAGAAACTCATCATTCAACAAGTACACTTCATATTAGGGACTAAGGCTCAAAGAGAAGTATGAAACAAGGTCTTTACCTTTATGCCATTTACAATCTAGGTAAACAAAATGTAACTCACATGAAGTACTTCAGTGCTGAACAGGTCTGTACAAACTCAAGTGTGGTCACGGTAAATGTGGGCTGACTCAGTCAAAGGAGACTTCCTGGAGGAGCTGGGACTTGCGCTAGGCTTTGCAGAAGGGCAGGATTTAGAATGCAGGCATTCCAGGTGAGGGAAGCTGCTAAGCAGTAGAATGGAGGCAAACCTGGTGGGGAGGAGCATGACCGGACTGAGCAGAGAGTGGAACAGGGGGAGCAGCAATAATAAGATTTGGGTTGAGTTACCCTTGGAATGTATCCTTCCAAAGCAGACAGCAGGTAATTTTTCTTTAATCCAGTCAGCCTTAAGTAAGAGAATATGTGGTTTGCAAAGTTATCATTTCTGTCACTACTCTCTTGAGAATCTTTGGGAATGATATGTTCCGACTTCCAGAGTAATAAGTCTTCTGTCCCTTTGGCACAGTGAGGAACGCACAGCAGAAGCACATCCTCGCAGCCCATAAGGTCATCCACAGGCACACGGAAGACATGCTCCAGAAGCACTGTGTTGAGCAACAGCAAGCATCAGACACTGAGCTACTTGAGGGAGAAACTGAAAATGAGCGAAACAGCTAAGGTGAGTTTGATTTTTCATCTGGAAGTAGAGAGGAGGACAAGCAGCCTCATTCAGCTCTGCGCTGTACTCTAACAATCATAATGTGGAAAATGAAGCATTCCCACTTAAACTGGTGCATTTCATGCATCTATTTGACAGGCCTGAAGCAGTTACTGTTTGCTAAGCTTTCCACTACAGAGTCAAGAAAAAAGTGTCCTCATGCTTTCTTTCTGTCTGATTGTGGCAGCCCAGATTGAATGGGGGAATACAGGAGAAAAAAAGTGCATTTCATCTGGGTTATGGAATCTGCTATTGAAAGTTGTTAGAGAACAGAGTTGATATGACAGAAACTGGACTCTTGTGACCAGAAAACAGGACTCAAAGTTACTTTTATAGGTTCTTTTAGCATATGACTGTATGCCATCACAGATAAAGCTACAAAATGTGTCAGTGTTACTAAAAAAAAAAAAAAGCTTGTTCTTAGGGGGTACGTTGTCTAACTCCACATCACACTGTTCTAGCTATAAACATGGGAGGCACAGCCTGCCCAATTCTAGCCCTGATGCCCTCTGCAGTATCAACCAGGGGCCTGGTCTTAGGTGCAACTGAACATTCATACTCACAAGACTAACAGGCCATATTTGGTATGATTTGAGTATCAATCTACTCAGAAAGACAGATATAATACAGGACCCACAGCTTCCAGCAGGGCAGCATCAGGTGTTTCTCTTCCTGTGGGAGCTCTCACTGAATCCACACAGAAGACCACATAGCTGTTTCCTTTAGCCCCCAGGTTACAAAGCTCAGGTGCAAGGAAAAGAGACCAGGTGCATTGGGTGGGTGCAGGAGCTGCCCTGGTTTACATGCTCCTGGACCAGTATCTCTTGTAATAATTCCATCAGCATAGTTTCCAGGGCCGCCCCCCCGCCCAATGGATTTGCCCAGTTACAAAAGTCAGCACACTTAGGAAACCTGAAAGTTAGTTTCCTGTTAGGTATTAATAACTTATTTATAATTCCTCCAAGTCAGATGCTAGTTCCAATCAGGGGTCGTTTTTACCTTAAGTAGTGTTGCTTAGTAACACAGTTGACACGTACCACCTTATCACATTACTGGAAAACAGAGCTAGAGGGTCAGTTCAAAGTAAAATCTCATGAGAAGGGGAAACGGAGTGAACCTTTTGCCTCTACCTTGTCCCTTAACACCCCCATGGTAGAGGCACGTCATCTGCTATTTTGGCCTTGAAGGTGTGCTCTCAGGTTAGGGAAGGCACTAAGGCTTTAGGGGGAAATTTGCACCTGGCATTGAGAAGGTTTGGGTGTTGGTAGCTCTACTTCTAACTATATAATCTTACACAAATAATTTCGCTTCACTTGAGGTTTACCCATGAACATGTGACCAAGAGACCTTCTTCTGCAGGGAAATCTACTGGGACATTAAGTATCAGAGAGGCGCATGGAAGGAAGTTTCAGATGAGGGGGCAGTTAAGAAAGAGAGTAGAGGGAAAACTGATAATTCTTAAATAACAAACTATGGCTATAAATTACAGCAGAAAATCCTTTGTTTTTCATTAATAATGAAATAACCTCTGAAATCACTGAAGATATAAGCCATGTATTTACATATAATGTTATATACTATTCTATATAATATAAATTCAAGGATCAAAGCCTTTTGCCTATCTATCTATTACTGTTAAAAATCAGCCTTAGAAATCCATTTCCTCTGTCAGGTCCCTTGGGTCTCTCTCTATATGGTTGATGTTGGAGAGTGAGGGAAGGAAGCTGAGAGCATGCACTGGGAAGAGCTCAGGTGCAAGGCATTGCTAGCCAATTCTCCAAGCAGATGAAGAATTGAGTGCCTTGGTCCTGAAACAGTGATCTGGACAGCATATCATCACAGCATTCTCTGGACATATAAACAAACAGACCCAGCTTTCTGGTGGAAGACAGGAGATGATGAGGGCTAACTTAAGGCAATAATAAAAATTATAACAATGAGCCTAGACACACAGCTGAGACAAGATGGCAGAGTAGAAGGACATGAGCTCACCTCTTCTTATGGAAACACTGAAGTCACAACTAACTGCTGAACAAGAATTGACAAAAAAACGCTGGAACTTACCAAAAAAGATACCCTACATCCAAAGACAAAGAAAAAGCCACAACGAGATGGTAGGAGGAGCATGATAAAATCAAATCCCATACATGCCAGGTGGGTGACCCACAACCTGGAAAACAATTTTACCACAGAAGTTCACCCACAGGAATGAAGGTTCTGAGCCCCATGTCAGGCTCCCCAGCCTGAGGGTCTGGCAATGGGAGGAGGAGCCCCCAGAGAATCTGGCTTTGAAGGCCATCAGGTTTTGATCACAGGAATTCCACGGGACTGGGGGAAACTCCACTCTTGGAGGGTGTGCACCATGAACCAGGGAGAAAAGCAGTAACCTCATAAGAGACTGGGTAGTCTTACCTGCTAGTATTGGAGGGTCTCCTGTGGAGGCGTGCACCTGTGGCTCACTGCAAGGACAAGAACACTGGTGGCAATAGTTCTGGGGAGTACTCATTGGCGTGAGCCCTCCTGGAGGCCACCGTTTTCTCACCAAGACCTGGCCCCACCCAACAGCCTGTAGGCTCCACTGCTGGGACACCTCAGGCCAAACAACCAACAGGGTGGGAACACAGCCCCACCCATCAACAGACAGGCTGCTTAAAGTCTTCCTGAGCATGCAGCTGCCTGATAAACATACCCCTTGACATGGCCCTGCCCCTCAGAGGGACAAGAGCCAGCTCCACCCACCACTGGGCAGAAACCAGTCCCTCCCACCAGGAAGCCTACACAAGCCTCTTAGCCTCATCCACCAGGGGGCAGGCAGCAGAAGCAAGAAGAACTACAACCCTGCAGCCTGCGGAACAGAAACTGCAATTACAGAAAGTTAGACAAAATGAGACAGTAGAGGAATGTGTCCCAGATGAAGGAACAAGATAAAACTCCAGAAGAACAACTAAGTGAAGGGGAGACAGGCAGTCTACCTGGCAAACAATTCAGAGTAATGATAGTAAAGATGATCCAAGATCTCAGAAAAAGAATGGAGGCACAGATTGAGAAGATCTTTGTTTAACAAAGAGCTAGAAGCTTTAAAGAACAAACAGAGATGAACAATACAATAACTGAAATGAAAGATATATGAGAAGGAATAACTGAGGCAGAAGAACAGATAAGTGAGCTGGAAGACAGAATGGTGGAAATCACTGCTGTGGAACAGAACAAAGAAAAAAGAATGAGAAGAAATGAGGACAGTATAAGAGACCTCTGGGACAACATTAAACATACCAACACTTGCTTTCTAAGGGTCCCAGAAGGAGAAAGGACCTGAGAAAATATTTGAAGAGATAATAGCTGAGAACTTCCCTAACATGGGAAAGGAAACAGTCACCCAAGTCCAGGAAGTGCAGAGAGTCCCAGGCAGAATAAACCCCAGAAGGGATACACCAAGACACACAGTGATGAAATTGACCAAAATTAAAGACAAAGAAAAAAACCTTAAAAGCAACATACAAGGCAATTCTCACAAGGTTATCAGCTGATTTCTCAGCAGAAACTCTGCAGGCCGGAGGGGAGTCACATGATATATTTAAAGTGATGAAAAGGAAGAACCAATAACCAAGAATAAGCTACCCAGCAAGGCTCTCAGATCCGACGGAGAAATCAAAAGCTCAAGCAAAAGCGAATAAGAGAATTCAGTACCACCAGACCAGCTTTGCAACAAATGCTGAATGAAATTTTCTAGGTGGGAAAGAAAAGGCCACAATTAGAAACAAGAAAATTATGAATGGAAAAACTCACCGGTAAAGGCAAACATATGGTAAAGGTAGGAAATCATCTACACACAAATAGTATATCAAAACCAGCAATCATGAGAAAAGGAGCGCACAAATGCAGGCTATTGGAAATGCATTTGAAATTAAAAGACCAGCAACTCGAAACAATTTTGTTTATATATAGACAGCTATATCAAAACCTCATGGGAATGGCAAACCAAAAATCTACAATAGATGAACACACAAAAAAGAAAAGAAATCCAAACACAACACTGAAGTCAGTCATCAAATCACAAGAGAAGGGAACAAAAGAGGAAGGGAATAAAAAAGACCTACAAAAACAAATCCAAAACAATTAACAAAATGGCAATAAGAAAATACATATCAATATTTACCTTGAAAATAAATGGAGTATATGCCACAACCAAAAAACACAGACTGGCTGAATGGATACAAAAACAAGACCCATATATATGCTGTCTACAAAAGACCCATTTCAGATATAGGGACACATACAGACTGAAAGTGAGGGAATGGAAAAAGGGATTCCATGTAAATGGAAATCAAAAGAAAGCTGGAGTAGCAATATTCATATCAAACAAAATAGACTCTAAAATAAAGACTATTTACAAGAGACAAAGGCCACTACATAATGATCAAGGGATTAATCCAAGAAGAAGATACAATTGTAAATATGTATGGACCCAACATAGGAGCACCTCAATATATAAGGCAAATACTAACAGCCTTAAAGGAGAAATCCCCCACATAATAATAGCGGTGGACTTTAATACCCCACTTTCATCAATGCACAGATCATCCAGAAAGAAAATAAGGAACCACAGGCCTTATATGACACATTAGACCAAGTGGGCTTAATTGATATTTATAGAGCATGCCATTCAAAAGCAGCAGAATACACATTCTTCTCAAGTGCACATTCTTCTCCAGGATTGATCACATGCTGGGCCACAAAGTGAGCCTCAGTAAATTTAAGAAAACTGAAATCATTATCAAGCATCTTTTCTGACCACAACGCTATGGGATTAAAAATCAACTACAAGAAAATAAACTATAAAAAACACATGGAGTCTAAAGAGTATGCAATTAAACAACCAATGGATCACTGAAAAAATCAAAGAGGAAATAAAAAATACCCAGAGACAAAACAAAAGCATGACAATCGAAAACTTATGAAACACTTCAATCCAGAGAGGGTAGCTTTTTTTACAGCACAGATAGAGGATGTCTCCCAGGAAAGTAAAATATCAGTCCCCCTCTCTGGAATGGAATTTACTCTCTTGTACTCCACAGCAAAGTTTCTCTCTCTCTCTCTGTCTCTCTCTGTCTCTCTCTCTGTCACTCTCTCTCTCATATGAACAGGAATCCAGCAGCCCTATATAATGTCTGTCTTTCCCCCTGTGGAGTTCCTTATCCATACTGTACCCCAAAACATATGCATGTGCCATCTAGCCCTCACCAAATCACCGTTGTGAGAACTGATTTCTCACAAGGTTTTCTGTGAGTAGTAAGTGGTTCTTGTCTCTGACTCAGAGAATCTTCTGTACCCACACATGTATGCACATACATTAAAAAAAACTTATGGGATGCAGCAAAAGCATTCTAAGAGGGAATTTTACAGCAATACAATCATACCTCAAGAAACAAGAAAAATCTCAAATAAACAACCTAACATACACCTAAAGCAACTAGAGAAAGAAGAACAAACAAAACCCAAAGTTAGTAGAAAGAGCGAAATCATAAAGATCAGAGCAGAAATAAATGAAATAGAAATGAAGAAAACAATAGAAAAGATCAATGAAACTAAAAGCTGGTTCTTTGAAAAGATAAACAAAATTGATAAGCCTTTAGCCAGACTCATCAAGAAAAAGAGGGAGAAGGCTCAAATCAATAAAATTAGAAATGAAAAAGGAGAAGTTACAATGGACACCACAGAAATACACAAGAACATAAGCGACTACTACAGGCAACTATATGCCAATAAATGGACAACCTAGTAGAAATGGATGAATTCTTAGAAAGATACAATCTCTCAAGACTGAACCAAGAAGAAAGAGAAAATATGAACAGGCCAATCACAAGTACTGAAATTGAAACTGCGATTTAAAAACTTACAACAAACCAAAGTCCAGGACTAGATGGCAGGTCACAGGTGAATTCTATCAGCAATTTAGAGAACTAACACCTATCCTTCTCATTTAGAGAAGAGCTAACACCTATCCTTCTCAAACTCTTCCAAAATGTAGCGGAGGGAGGAAGACTCTCAAACTCATTCTGTGAGGCCAACATCAACCTAATACCAAAACCAAACAAAGATAACACCAAAAAAAAAAAAGAAAGCAAGAAAAGAAAGGAAAGAGAGAGAGAAAGAGAAAGCAAAAAAAGAAAAGAAAGAAAGAAAATAAATTTACAGGCCAATATCACAGATGAACACAGATGCAAAACTCCTCAACAAAATACTAGCAGACAGAATCCAACAACACATTAAAAGGATCATACACCATGATCAAGTGGTATTTATCCAGGGATCAAGGATTCTTTAATATTTGCAAATCAATGTGATACACCATATTAAGAAATTGAAGAATAAAAACCATATGATCATCTCAATAGATGCAGAAAAAGCTTTTGACAAACTTCAACACCCATTTATGATAAAAACTCCCCAGAAAGTTGAGGAACCTACCTCAACAGAATAAAGGCCATGTAAGACAAATTTACAGGTAACATCATACTCACGAATTGAAAAGCTGAAAGCATTTTCTCTAAGATGAGGAACAAGGATGTCCACTCTCACCACTTTTATTCAACATAGTTTTGGAAGTCCTAGCCATGGCATTCAGAGAAGAAAAAGAAATAACAGGAATCCAAATTGGAGAAGAAAAACTCACTCTTTGCAGACGACATGATACTATACATAGAAGCTCTTTTTAAGATGCTACCAGAAGGGACTTCTCTGGTGGTGCAGTGGTTAAAAATCTTCCTGCCACTGCAGGGGACACGGGTTTGAACCTTGGTCCAGGAAGATCCCACATGCCACGGAGCAACTAAGCCCATGTGCCACAACTACTGAGCATGCACTCTAGAGCCCGCGAGCCACAACTACTAAGCCCGCAAGCCACAACTACTAAGCCCGCGAGCCACAACTACTAAGCCCGCGTGCCACAACTACTAAAGCCCGCGTGCCTAGAGCCCATGCTCCACAACAAGAAAAGCCACCGTGATGAGAAACCCACACACCGCAATGAAGAGTAGCCCCCACTCGCTGCAACTAGAGAAAGCCTGTGCACAGCAATGAAGACCCAACACAGCCAAAAATAAATAAATAAATTTACATATTAAAAAAAAGATGCTACCAGAAAACTACCAGAGCTCATCAGTTAATTTGATAAAGTTTCAGGATACAAAATAAATATGCAGAAATCTGTTGCATTTCTATACATTAATAACAAAAGATCAGAAAGAGAAATTAAAGAAATAATCCCACTTACCATCACATCAAAAAGAGTAAAATACCTAGGAATAAACCTACCTATGGAGGCAAAAGACCTGTACTCCGAAAATTATAAGATACTGATGAAACAAATCAAAGATGACACAAACAGATGCAAAGTTATACCATGTTCTTGGATTGGAAGAATCAATAATCGTCAAAATGACTATACTACCCAAGGCAATCTACAGATTCAATACAACCCCTATCAAATTACCAATGGCATTTTTCACAGAACTAGAATAAAACATTTTAAAATTTGCATGTTAACAGAAAAGACCCCAAATAGCCAAAGCAATCCTAAGAAAGAAAAACGAAGCTGGAGGAATCAGGTTCCCAAACTTCAGACTATACTACAAAGCTACAGTCATCAAGATAGTATGGTACTGGCACAAAAACAGAACTATAAATCAATGGAACAGGATAGAAAGCCCAGAAATAAATGTACCTATGGTCAATTAACAATAAAGGAGGCAAGAGTTTACAATGGAGAAAAGACAGCCTCTTCAATAAGTGGTGCTGGGAAAACTGGACTGCATGTAAAAGAATGAAATTAGAACACTCCCTAACACCATACACAAAAATAAACTCAAAATGGATTAAAGACCTAAATGTAAGACCAGATACTATAAAACTCTTAGAGGAAAACATATAACACTCTGACATAAATCGCAGCAATACCTTTTTCAACCCATCTCCAGAGTAATGGAAATAAAAACAAAAGTAAACAAATGGGACCTAATTAAACTCAAAGGCTTTTGCACAGCAAAAGAAACCATAAACAAAATGAAAATACAACCCACAGACTGGGGGAAAATATTTGCAAATGATACGACCAACAAGGGATTAGTTGCCAAAATTTACAAACAGCTCATGCAGCTCAATATCAAAAAAACAAACAACCCAATCAAAAAATGGGCAGAAGACCTTAGGAGACATTTCTCCAAAGAAAACATACAGATGGCCAAGAGGCACATGAAAAGATGTTCAACAATGCTAATAATTAGAGAAATGCAAATCAAAACTACAATGATATATCACCTCAAACCAATCACAAAGGCCATCATCAAAAAATCTGCAAAAAATAAATGCTGGAGAGGGTGTGGAGAAAAGGGGACCCTCCTACACTGTTGGTGGGAATGTAAACTGGTGCAGCCACATAGAAAACAGTATGGAGGTTCCTTAAAAAACTAAAAATAGAATTACCATATGATCCAGCAATCCCACTTCTGGGCATATATCTGCAGAAAACCATGCTCCAAAAGGATACATGCATCCCAATGTTCATTGCAGCACTGTTTACAATAGCCAAGACATGGAAGCAAGCTAAATGTCCATTGACAGATGAATGCATAAAGAAAATATGGTTCATATATACAAGGGAATACTACTCAGCCATAAAAAACGGAATAATGCCATTTACAGCAACATGGATGGACCTGGAGATTATCATACTAAGTGAAGTCAGTCAGTCAGAGATAGACAAATATCATATGACATCGCTTATATGTGGAATTTTAAAAAGATGATACAAATGAACTTATTTACAAAACAGAGACTCACAGAGTTAGAGAATGAACTTATGGTTACCAATGGGGAACGGTGTGGGGGAGTTTGGGATTGACATGTAACACACTCCTATATTTAAAATAGACAGCCAACAAGGATCTACTGTATAGTACAGGGAACTCTGCTCAGTACTCTGTAATAATGTTAATGGGAAAATAATTTGAAAACGAATAGATACATGTATATGTATAACTCAATCACTTTGCTGTACACCTGAAACTAACACAACATTGTTAATCAACTATACTCCAATATAAATTAAAAATAAATCATCTTTAATGTTGGGGTAGTCATTTTTCTTACATGCAAATTAAATAAGATTAATAACTTACATAGTTTGAATACATCTGCATTTACTTCTGAGTATATAACACCTGTTCTATGACATCTACGGTGATCTCTGAAATCAAGCCATAAGAGTTTTAAAATGATTCTTTCTTTTATACTTAGGTTTTTTGTTTTTAAAAATTTATTTAATTTATTTATTTTTGGCTGCATTGGGTCTTTGTTGCTGTGTGTGGGCTTTCTCTAGTTGTGGCAAATGGGGGCTACTCTTCATTACAGTGCACAGGCTTCTCACTATAGGGCTTCAGTAGTTGTGGCACGTGGGCTCAGTAGTTGTGGCTCATGGGCTCCAGAGCGCAGGCTCAGTAGTTGTGGCACACAGGCTTGGTTGCTCCATGGCATGTGGGATCTTCCTGGACCAGGGCTTGAACCCGTGTCCCCTGCATTGGCAGGCAGATTCTTAACCACCACGCCACCAGGGAAGCCCTATACTTAGGTTTTAATGAAATGTATTTTACTTTCACTATGTAAAGCATGTTGTGGTTATAAAATATAGTTTCAAAAAAAACCTAGTTTCCAGGCTAGCTACAGACACTCAGCAAGGAAGGTTAACCAGTAAATTAATACAGTATCTTTTCAATATTTATTAAATGGTTGGAACATGATGCTTAGTTGCCCCCCTAGTATATATCACTTCCTCTTCCTTCTCTCAGAGGGAAGGACAGATGTGAGGTTATTTAATAATATTTAGTGAGAGGGTCAGTAGGCATGGACTACTGATTAAAAACAAAATTTTTAAATCAGCTTAAAGACAACAGAGGTAATAAAATAGTGAGGTATTTCTGGAGGAAAATCTACGAGTAGAAAAATCCATTGAGCTGAGTCTGGCATTTGGAGCCATTTTTTTCCTTAGGGAATATGCAAATTCTAGTAAATGTGGCTGAAAAGCTGAGCAATACTTTCACAAGCTTTGCAAAACTAGAGGGACAAAAATTGTGGAGTCAAGGTTGAGTCCCTAGTAAACCTCCTCCATTTGGGCTGGGACTCCATAAGGTTATGCCCTAGTAGAAAGTGTTCACTGGAAGTAAATCACCCCTCAAATAGGCTACAGTTTAGCTTCTAGTCATCTGAATGATCCAAGAAACCCTCAGTCCCATAAAACAAATTTAAAAAGATCCTTGATTCCTGTTGCCTCAAGAAAATTGTCAGGGACAACACTTAAATTCCCTTTGGAGAAAGTGGGCATCATCCTAGACCTCAATTTATTTTCACAATTTTTCATGAACAAGTTCCAGAACACAACAAGGATATCCGGTATATGAAGAGACATGACAATTTGAACAAGCAGCAGAAAGTACAGATAATAGAAACAGACCTAAAGGGATCTAAGCTATTGGAATTATTTAGACACAGGTTTTAGAGTAACTATGCTTACTGCTATGTACTTCTAGCCTCCAGAATTGTGAGAAAATACATTTTTGTTGTTTAAGCCATCAGGTCTATGGTATTTTGTTATGGCAGCCCAATCTAAGATTTTGGTACCAAGAGTGAAGCACTGCTGTAACAAATACCTGAATGTGTGGAAGCAACTTTGGAACTAGATAATGTGTAGAGGTGGGAAGAGTTTTGAGATGCATGCTGGGAATATGGGTGTTAAGGGCAATTCTGACAAGGTCTCAGATGGAAATGTGGAATGTGTTATTGGAAACTGGAGGAATGGCAATCCATATTATAAAGTGGCAAAGAACTTGGCTGAACTTTGTTCTAGTGTTCTGTGGAATGTAGAACTTCTGAGCAATGAAATTGGATATTTAGCTGAGAAGACTTCTAAGCAAAGTGTTGAAGGAGCAGCCTGGTTCCTCATGACTGCTTTTATAGGTTTGAAAGGAGAGAGATGAACTGAAGAAGGAATTGTTAAGCAAAACAAACAAGAACTTGTACATTTGGAAAATTCTCAGCCTATCCATATTTCAAAAGATGAGAAAATTCATTCTGAAAAAGAACACTAAGGGTGTGGCTGAACAGCTATTTGATAAAGAGTCTATGGAATTATAAGAGTAGGAACTCTGCCAGTTTGAAATGAAGGAATGGACACAAGATGAAGGAAGGCATCATACTTCTTGGATTTGACAGGATGACATGATAGAGCCATTATGCTTCAAATGTGCACAGTTCTTTAAGAAGAGGGAAAAATAATCCTGAAGGCTTATCAACCACTTCCTCAGTTTCAACAGGTCAGATGGCCTCTGCCCAGAACCTTAAGGATGGGACCACCTATGGCACCCTACCCTGGCAGAGGTGCAGCGACAGGATCCCCACTGAGGCTGTGGGGATGGGGGACAACAAAGCTGGAGGGGTGGGGCCATCCCCAGAGCCATTGGAGTAATGCTGCCATCCCAGTGGACCTGGAAGGCAGGACACTGAGCCAAAGAGGATTAATCTTGAGCTTTAAGATCCAATAGAATTTGTCTAGCTAGGCTTTGGACTTGCTTGGGACCCATTACTCTTTTCTTCCTTCTGATTTCTCCCTTCTGGAATGGGAATATCTGTCCTATGCCTGTCCCACCATTGTATTTTAGAAGTACATAATGTGTCTGGTTCACCGCTGGAGAGGAATATTGCCTCAGGACGAATCGTACCTTGAGTCTCACCCACATCTGATTTAGATGAGAATTTGGACTTCAGACATTAGAGTTGATGCTTGAATGACTTAAGACTTTGGGGCTGTTGGCATGGAATGAATGTATTCTGCATGTGAGAAGGACATGAATTTTGGGAGGCTAGGATGGAATGCAATGCTCTGAACTGTGTCCCCCCCCAAATTCGTATGTTGAAGCCCTAACCTCCAATATGATGGCATTTGGAAATGAGGACTGTGGGATACAATTAGGATTAGATGATATCATGAGGGTGGGTCCCTCATGATGGGAATAGTGCTCTTATAAGAAGAGACACCAGAGAGCTTGCTCTCTCTCTCTTTTCCTGCCATGTGAGGACATAGCAAGAAGGCAGCCATCTACAAGCCTGGAAGAGAGTCCTCCCCAGAAGCTAACCATGATGGCACCTTGATCTTGGACTTCTAGCCTCCAGAACTGTGAGAAAATAAATTTCTAATAGCCAAAACAATCTTGAGAAAGAAGAACAACGCTGGAGGTACGATACGCCCTGATATCAAACTATACTACAAAGCTACAGTAATCAAAATAGTATGATACTGGCACAAAAATAGATAACTTGATCAATGGAACAGAACAGAGCCCAGTAATAAACCCACACTTATATGGGCAGTTATCTATGACAAAGGAGGGAAGAATATACAATGGGGATATGCAGCCTTTATAATAAATGGTGTTGGGGAAACTAGACAGCTACATGGAAAAGAATCAGACTGGACTACTTTCTCACACCATACACAAAAGTAAATTCAAAGTAAATTAAAGACTTAAATATAAGACCTGAAACCATAAAACTTCTAGAATAAAACACAGGTAGGATGCTCTTGGACATTGGCCATAGTAGTATATTTTTTCTTGCTATGTCTCCTTAGGCAAGGGAAACAAAACAGAAATAAACAAATAGGACTATATCAAACTAAAAAACTTTTGCAGAGTTAAGGAAACTATCAACAAAATGAAAAGGCCACAAACTGAATGGGAGAAAACATTTGCAAACGATATATACAGTAAGGGGTTAATATCCAAAATATACAAAGAACCCCTATAACTCAACATCAAAAAAACTCAATTAAAAAATAGGCAGAGGGGGACTTCCCTGGTGGTCCAGTGGTTCAGACTCCGCCTTCTAATGCAGGGGACACGGGTTTGATCCCTTATCAGGGAACTAAAATCCCACATGCCACAGGGCAACTAAGCCCACGTGCCGCAACTACTGAGCCCGCATGCTTTAGAGCACGTGCGCCACAACTACTGAGACTGTGCACCGCAACACCTGAGCTCATGCGCTCTGGAGCCTGCATGCCACAACCAAAGAGAAGCCCGCGCACTGCAACAAAAGATCCCACATGCTGCAATGAAGATCCCGCATGCCACAACTAAGACCTAATGCAGCCAAATAAATAATAACAATTTTAAAAAATAAGCAGAGAATCCAAGTAGACTTTTTCCAAAGAAGACATACAGATGGCCAACAGGCACATGAAAAGATCCTCAACATCAATAATCATCAGAGAAATGCAAATCAAAACCACAATGAGGGCTTCCCTGGTGGCGCAGTGGTTGAGAGTCCACCTGCCAATGCAGGGAATATGGGTTCGTGCCCCGGTCCTGGAAGATCCCACATGCCGCGGAGTGGCTGGGCCTGTGAGCCACGGCCACTGAGCCTGTGCATCTGGAGGCTGTGCTCCGCAATGGGAGAGGCCACAACAGTGAGAGGCCCGCGTACCGCAAAAAAAACCCAAAAAAAACCACAATGAGATATCACCTCACACCTGTCAGAATGACTATTATCAAAAAGACCACAAAAAACAAGTGTTGGCAAGGCTGTGGAGAAAAGGGAACCCTTGTGCACTGTTGGTGGGAAAGTCAATTGGTGCAGCTACTATGGAAAACAGTACGGAAATTCCTCAAAAAATTAAAAATAGAACTACCATGTGATCCAGCAATTCCACTCCTGGGTATTTATCCAAAGAAAATGAAAACACTATTTAAAAAAGATATGTGCACCCCTATGTTCATAGCAGCATTATATACAGTTGCCAAGATATGGAAGCAACCTAAGTTCCCATCAGTAGATGAATGGGTAAAGAAGATGTGGTACATGTATACACAGTGGAATATTACTCAGCCATAAAAAAGAATGAAACCTTGCCATTTGTGATAACATGGATGGATCTACAGGATATCATTCTAAGTGAAATAAATCAGACCGAGAGAGACAAATACTGTATGATTTCACTTATATGTGAAATCTAAAAACAAAAGAAAAAATAAAATCATAACCATATAGAGTCATAGCTACAGAGAATGAAGAGGTGGTTTCCAGAGGGGAGGGGGTGGATGAAAGAGAGAAATAGCCAGTTGCAAAATAAATGAGTCTTGGGTAGGAAGTGTACAATTTGGGGAATATAGTCAAAAATTATGTAATATTTTTGCATGGTGACAGATCATAACTAGACTTATCGTGGGGATCATTTTGAAATGTATAGAAAAATCGAATCATCATGTTGTGTAACAAGAACTAACATAGTTTTGTTAAGTCAATTATACTTCAAACTCAGAAAAAGAGATCGATTTGTGGTTACCAGAGGTGTGGGGGGAGAAGTAGAGACTGGATGAAGGCAATCAAAAGGTATAAACTTACAGTTACAAGATAAATTAGTACTGGGGATGTAATAAACATGATAAATATAATGAACACTGCTATATGTTATATATGAAAGTGGTTAAGAGAGTAAATCCTGGGCTTCCCTGGTGGCGCAGTGGTTAAGAATCTGCCTGCCAATGCAGGGGACACGGGTTCAAGCCCTGGTCCAGGAAGATCCCACATACAGTGGAGCAACTAAGCCCACGTGCCACAACTCCTGAAGCCCACGCACCTAGATCCCATGCTCCACAACAAGAGAAGCCACCGCGATGAGAAGCCCGCGCACCACAACGAAGAGTAGCCCCCGCTCGCCACAACTAGAGAAAGCCCACACGCAGCAACAAAGACCCAATGCAGCCAAAAATAAGTAAATAAGTAATAAATATATATTTTTTAAAGTTTCTCTTTAAAAATAAAAAAGAGTAAATCCTGAGTTCTCATTTAAAAAGAAAAAGAAAATATGTTTCTGTTACTTAAGCTACCCAGTCTAAGGTATTTTGTTATGGCATCCTGAGCTAAGACACTTACTATGTTCAAAGAAATGAAAGTCAATATGGAAATTTTTAAGAGAACTAGAAATGATAAAAATGATATAGCAGATTTGAAGAAAATAGAAATTCTAGAATTTAAAAATACAGAAGTCAACATGAGAAACTCAATGAATAGATTTAAGAACAGGATATATACAGCTGAAGAGAAAATTCATAAATTAAAAGATCAGAATAATTTATCTAGAAAGAATCACAGAGACAAAGAATTGGAAACTACAGAAGAAAAGGATAGATGTAGTATAACTTAATCCTTAGGAAGCGACAAAAGGATAGTAGGCATGGACAATTGATTCAAGAAATCTGACTTCTAAGAGAAGAAATGTGTTGGGAAATCATATGAAATATGAATTTTCTAAAACCAATGAAAGGGTCAATGTTTAAGAAGGCTTCTTAACCCCAAGTAGACAAAATAAAAAGAAATCTATACCTAGATGCATTTTAATATGACTACTGAAAACAAAAGAAAAGAAAAATCTTAAAACTGTTGAGAGAGAAAAGATGAATTACCTTTGTAAGAGCAATAATTAAGCTGAGAGTTGACTTCTTACCAGAAACAAAGCCAGAAAATACTGGAATGATATATTCAATATGCTTACATAGTATAATAAAACAGGATTCTATACCTTTCAAAAATATCCTTGAGAATGACAATAAAAGACATTTTCAGATAAATGAAACAGAAAATTTTTCACTAGGAGATTTGCCCTACAATAAATCACTAAAGGGTGTTCTTCAAGCAGAAGGAAAATTATCCCAGTTGGAGATAAATGAAGGATCAACATGTGGATAAATATTTATTGATGGCATATAACACAATTAGAAGAAACAGCAACAATAGCAGCAGTACAGTTATACAACAACAATAGTATGTAAGTCAGAAAGGGCATAGATGGGTTAAATTGTTCCAAGGCACTTGCATTGTCTAGGAAGAGGATAAAAGTATCACCTAACATTACAGTTGATAACTCAGGAAACATTTTGTATCCTTTAGGGTAAATCCTAAAGGATAGTGAAAGGATGTATGACATCTAAACTAATAAAAGAAAATGAAATAAATAAAAAACACTCAATACAAAAGGAGGACAGGAGAGAAAAAGGAAACAGAACCAATAGAAAGCACTGAATAAAATGGTAGGTGTTTATCATTGATTCATCATTTAATTACATTAAATGTAGATAGACTAACTGCTCAAAGTCAAGTGAGAATTTGTCAGACTGAATTTAAAAAATAACTCAATTGTATGCCTTTTATATGTAAGATCTAAATATGCAGAATGGTTACAAGTTAAAGGAAAGTAAAAGATACCATGAAAACACCATCCACAGGAAAGCTGATGTTAACTGTATTAATGACAAACAAAGAGGACTTTAAGCCAGAAAGCACTTACTAGAGCAAAAGAGGGACACTTCATAAAGATAAAGGTTTAATTCATTGGGAAGGTATAATGAGTCACAATTTGAATATATCTAATAACATAGCCTCAACCTATATGAAGCAAAGGTTAAGAGAGCTGCAAGGAGAAATAGAAAAATCCATAATAATGCTGGGAATTTTAATCTCTATCAGGAACTGATATGGCAAGCAGAGGAAAAAAACTAAAAAATAGAAGATTTGAGACATATAGTTAAGGAACTTCACCTAATAGACATTTATAGAATATTATACCCAGCAACTCCAGGATGCAAATTATTTTCAAGCACACAGAGAACATTTGCAAAAACTGACTATATACTGTGTCATAAAGCAAGTGTCAACTATTTCAAAGTTGAAATCATGGCAAAGTGTGTTCTCTGATAAAAATGTAATGAAACTAGAAATCAATGACAAGATAATTCTAATTTGTTTGGAAATTAGGAAATTCAGGTGTAAATAATCTGTTCATCAAAGAAAATACCAGAATAGAAACTTGAAAATATTTTGAACTGAAAAATGACCAAAATGCTACATATATATCCAACATGTAAAATGGGACTGATGTGGTGCTTAGATGGAAAGGCTTAAAGGCATTTATTAGAAGAGAAAAGGTGTAAGTAAGACTAAGTATCCTTTTCCAGAATTTAGAAAAAGAATGGCAAATTAGATGCAAAAAAAGTAAAAGGAAGGAAACAAAAGTAACAGGAATTAATAAAACAAAATAGACATGTCTTCTGATTCTAAGTAGATACAGTAGGTAGCTTCAAGAAATAGAGAAAATTATGGATATATTGTAAATGTAACCTTTCAGAGACAGTGAAGAGCTCTGGCAATAAAGGGGAACTTGATGAACTAAAATGGTAGAGAGGAAAGAGTCCTTCCTAAGTGATCTAAGATCACTGGCCATTTTCTTCCCTTGAGGCAATGGCCAAATCTGGTTATAAGACTTTACTAAGGGAAACAGAAACCAGCAAGACTTTTAAACTGTGTGAGCAAGCATGATGGACTGGAATCTGGAGGAGCCCCAGACGTAAGGCCAAATTTCCCTAGAATGTCAGCTTTAGGTTTCTGGTAGACAACCCCTTTACTAGTAGAAAGATGTTTGAATCGATCATGTGTTCTTTAGCCAGCTGTGTCAATGTGATCCTCACTCAGCCTCATGGATTTATCCATTGTTAATTCATTGTTCCATGAATTTTTTTTTTTGTCAGAAATAGCAGAATATCCTGACTTTCCCTACCACTGTGATGTTTGATGGCTTAGCAGTGGTAACATTTTTGTGTGATTTTTTGAGCTTAGAACAAGATTGAGATTTTTCTAAGAAAACTACCCTTAACCACCATCATGGAACACTGAATGACTCTGGAAATTAGCTCTTGCTGCAGACTTGGTAATATTTTTATAATGAATCCAATCTAAAATTACAAGGCAAAACAGAACCTGTATGTAGAATTTATATTATGATAAAGTCATTTCAATGGCAACTAACATTGTCTGAATCACTAGTAATAGTAAGCTGCTTTATATACTTCCTGTGCTGCCAAAGCTAAAAAAACAAGGTGTCCATTCCCATGCATGTTTGCAGTGAATGTATTTTCTGAGCTTAAACTATACTTCCAGGAGCATTTTTTGGACCTTGAAACAAGTGCAAAGGAAATTTCTATATTTCAAAGTTATTTAACTGTGCAGTGGAGGCATGTCCATCTAACCTTCATGGAAGTGATTAATCTGCATTATAATGATGTGCTAAAAGGCAAATATCGAGAAGAATCTAATGGAATTCTATAAATGCCTTCCAAGCAATAAATATGCACAATTAAAAGCACATGCTTATGGATTCAGATCAGTATTGCCAGCACCTATCTGTGAAAGACATTTTTTTTAATTGAAGTATAGTTGATTTACATATTTTGTTGGTTTCAGGTGTACAGCAAAGTGATTCAGTTTTAAAATTCTTTTCCATTATACATTATTACAAGATATTGAATATAATTCCCCGTGCTATACAGCAAATCCTTATTGTTTATCTATTTTATATATGGTAGTGTGTATCTATTAATCATATATTCCTAATTTTTCCCTCCCTGCCCCTTTCCCCTTTGGTAGCCGTAAGTTTGTTTTCTGTCTGTGAGTCTGTTTCTGTTCTGTACTATTTTTTAGATTCCACATATAAGTGATATCGTATAATATTTGTCTTAAAGACATTTTCGAAACTGCAATGGGGGGAAGTCTCATTACACATCACCATTAACAGATGAACATTTGCAATCACTTTAAACTACCTGAACCCCAATTAAGCAAAATGTTATCCCCTAAATAAGAGTTTCATTCTTTTTTTCAGGAGACCTGTATTACAAAAAACTGTAGGCAATTATTATTACTATCTTCTGAATTTCATCAATAAAAATTTGTGAAATTTTGTTTTCTTTCTTGTTATTTTAGTACCTATATAATATGCTTGATTTTGTCTTTTGGCCCACAAAGTCTAAAATATTTACTGTCAGGCCCTTTGCAGAAAAAGTTTGTTAATTCCTACTCTACAGCAGATAAAAAGAGTGAAAAAGAACTAAAGACAAACACATGTATGAATCTCACAAATATAATAAGACCTGAAAGAAGCCAAATCCAAAAAAAAAAATCTACAGTATGAGTCTATTTATATAAAATTCAAAATCAGCACTAAACTGTGTGTTGAGGAATGTACACTTAGGTAATGATATAAAGAAAAGCAAGGAAGTGATTACTGTAAAAATCAAATAAAAATCACAATAGTGATTTCTTTTAGAGGGTAAGAAGAGGGTTGTGATTGGAACAAAGTGAGAGCTTATGGGATTTTTTGTTCTGGGTGGTATTTACACAGATGAGTAGTACACATTAATTCATTAAGCTGTACAATGATTTTTTTTGTACTTTCCTTTGTGTGTCATATTCTGTAGTTAAAAGTTAGAAATACCTATGTAGATATATGAACATGTACATACATGCATTATGCTTGCAATATACACAGAATAATCCTAGAAAGATCAATGTGAACTTGGTAAGTAGTTGTTGTTGGCATTGAAACTGAGGACTGTAGGTCAGACTGGGGGGAAAGAAGCTTACTTTCCACATGTTTCTGTCCTTTTGTAGTTTGAATTTTTTTTTTACTATATATACATATTAATTTTTAAGTTATACCAGTTAATGTAAAGTCTTTTTTCAAGTTGTAGAATTTGGAAACTGAGACTAACTGAGGTGAGTTAGGAAACGTTTGGATCATGGGGCCTGTAAGCGGCAGAGCTGGGATATGTCTGGGGCTGTGTGACTTCAAAACCAGGACTCTGTGTAATTGTATCACAGTAATCTTTTGGATGTATTGATCTGATAATGATTGTTTCTAAAAAGATGACATAATCATAAATATTTGTGTTGTTTTTTACAGACTATGATCTTTTTAAAAAGAAGCTATACAAATCATCATAGAGCATTCCAGTCCTCTGTGCTTCTCCTAAGATGTGCAGCTCTTATGGGCTTGTCAATATGTGATGCATGAGAAAACAGATTTATTTTCTTTAAACTCCCAATAATTTAAAATGATTTTCAGTAATAATAATCAAATGAAGGAGCCTTATTCTCTCTGGTGTTTCCCAGAGGCTCTACTTCAAGAGAAAATTTTCTCATGTCTCATTTCAACATTTTGTTAACTATGAAGATATGCCAGCTCGTTGAATCAAATAAAAAATGTTACTGGATATTTAAGTGGTTTTGGTTAGCTATTCATAGTGCATTGGCATTATCTGTTAAGACTGAAAATATGCAATCCCCATGACCCAGCATTTCATTCTCACAACATTTCATTCTCCAGAAGAAATGCATGAGTATGTACACCAACAGGCATGACAAGAATGCTGTAGCAGTACTATTCATGCTGGCCCCAAATGTCTATCTACATAGGAATAGAAAAGTAAACCTTGGTATATCCATACAATGGCACATCAGGTCACCACTGAGCTTCAGCTCTGAGAAGTATATTCATGCAATACCCATGGAGAGGGTGCTGCTGGAGAAGAATTTGCCCATCCTACATGTTGACAAGTGTCAGGGCTGAATGGATCTCTCCTCATTTAAAGATCAGTAAATAGGAAAAACAATAAATAAACAAAAGCATCCACAACAAATCAACATGGGACCCATGTAAAGAACTTAGAAAAGAAAATGTATGTTATCGGAAAACAATAAAAGCATATCTTAGAAAATATCTTACTGTAATAGGGAAGAGCTAGTTCTGACTCCATGTTGGATCTGTTTCTTTTACTTTAACCTTTGCTTTTCATTGCTTTTGTTACTAGAGTCACTGTCTATAACTGTAAGCTTAATGGCCTGCCACAGGGAACCCTGCTCCTCTGCCTGTTAAACTACAGTGCCTTTGTTCAGCTCACAGAGAGACATTCTGACCCTGTCCACCTGTGAATGGCTGCAGAAAAGAAGAAATTAACACATCCCCTCCTCAATGCGGCCAAGCAAGGAGATATTTTGCAAGATAAATGGCCTTTTTACTTTACTTCCTCACCTCCTCCCCCTCTCTGTTCTATAAAAGAAACTGGCATCCAGACGTGGATAAGATGGTTATGTTGAGTCTTTAGTCTGTTATCTTCTTGGCCTGCTGGCTTTCAGAATAAAGTCACTATTCCTTGTCTCAACACCTCATCTCCTGATTTACTGGCCTGTCGCGCAGTGAGCAGAGTGAGCTTGGACTTGGTAACAAATTTGGCTTAGCCAGCCAGGAGCCTTGCTGCTTGTGGCCAGCCAGCCCCCATCAGGGAATATTGGAGCAAGGCCCTAGCAGCTGCCAGGACCATTTGTCCTGTGGATCTTCCCTTCAGAACTCCCTGAAGTGGCACCAGCTACCCCAGCACTTGGCAGTTGGTGCAAGGAACTGAAAAACTTCTATGAGTCGACAGACTCAATTCTGGAGGGTAAGTTGCTCAGGTGTGCACACCGGGACCATATTCCCCCCTCAATTTGGGCTTTTCCTTTATAAGACAAGCTAATTTGTTTGGTTGGGGTACCCTGTTGGAGAAGGGAATTGTTGGACTCTACCTGATTTGGGAACGGGTTCATTGGTTTTGGTTTTGTGTGCGTCAGTGTTGGAATTTGTGCTTTTTGTGTTGGAATTTGTTTGCATCTTTTGTGTTTTGGTGTCATCAAACTTATGAAAATGGGAAGTAACTCCAACTATCCTGGAGAAGAGCCCTTTGGGGGTGTATATTAAATAAATGGGCAAAACATAGATGTGAACCTATGACTAAGAGAGACATGATATACTATTGTAATAGGGTGTGGACCCAATGTATTTAAGTTCAGAAGAGCAATGGCCCCTGAATGACTCACTCAATTATTACACGATCTCACAATTAGAAGTGTTTTGCAAAAGGGCAAAGAAAAGAGATGAGATTCCATATGTAGGAGCATTTATGCTATTGCATCAGGAGGAAAAGGAGTCAGAGGGCTGCCACCTTATGGTGCAGTGGTCTGAAAGGAAACCCAAGGGGAAACCTGTTCTACAAGAAGAGGGAGAAAATGAGAGTGGGGACATGTTACTTCAAAATCTAAAGCCCCTCCGGCCTATCCAGCTCCCCCATTGGCCGAGCAGGCTGCACTGGCAGTTGTTTCAACTGCCCCCCATGCCACCAACATATTCACTCCTTTCACCACCTCCTGTTTCTCCTACCCATGGGGATCGAATAGAAGTTTCTATATTAACCCCTGGAGCATAGGGACGTACTTCAGTATTACCATCTAAGACCCGACAGGGCACCCAATTTGGACTGGGAGCCACTTCCACAGCAGGGCAATTTCCCTTGCACTGATATCCTGTAAGAGGCCAGGAGACTCCTTTAGACTTGAGGCATCTGATTCTAATTTCCCCACAGGAGCCCTGGGTAACTCTGACAGTAAGAAACAAGTTGATTGACTTTCTAATAGATACGGTGCCACATATTATGTGGTAAACACCAAGGTGGCACAGAAAACATCACAGTCTATCCCGGTCACAGGAATTTCTGAAGAAGTACAAAACCATTCATTCTTACAAACTCTTAGAATGCCAACTAGGGAACCTCACCCAGAAACATAGCTTCTTATATATGCCAGAGTATCCAACCCCCCTTTTTTGGGACAAGTCTTCTTTGTAAATTAAATGCTCAAGTAACTTTTTCACCAGAACAGCTTGACATCAGGGCCCCACCAGAGCACTCTTTAAGCCTACAAATGGCACTCATGGAAACCCCAGAGAAGGAAACAAAGTCATCCTAGGAGAAACTTGCCTGTATCTTTGAGATTCAAATGTCCTATCTGGTTTTCTCAAGAACTCTCATCTCTGCCATCTTTTTGAAATGCAAATTTTGAAAAGAGGGTAAAGTAATTTAGAACTTGACTTGTTCTCCCTAACTATAAGTAAAAAGGGTTGAGCCATTTAGACAAGTGAGCTTGATTTGTTCCATCTGCCAGAAACCCAATTTTAATCCAACCTCTTTTGTAAACTGATGGGTTTTACATTGCTGTACCTGACTCAGGGCTGAAATTCTGAAAGGAGAACTATGAGGTCTCTCTGTTTGTTTGTGTTTATGTCTTTGTCTTTGGATAACATTGCTGAGGTTAATCTGTAAATGAGCTCTATTTAATTGGCTTAAAGAAAAGTAAGCGCTTACAAACTAAACAATTCTAAATACAAGAGAAATTAAGCTAAATGAGTTTCAGGTTCTCTTGAACTGGGAAATATTTAGTATTAAATTAATACCTCGGGGGCTTCCCTGGTGGCGCAGTGGTTGAGTGCTAATGCAGGGAACACGGGTTCGAGCCCTGGTCTGGGAGGATACCAAATGCCATGGAGCAACTAGGCCCGTGAGCCACAACTACTGAGCCTGCACGTCTGGAGCCTGTGCTCCGCAACAAGAGAGGCCGCGATAGTGAGAGGCCCGCGCACGGCGATGAAGAGTGGCCCCCGCTCGCCGCAACTAGAGAAAGCCCTCGCACAGAAATGAAGACCCAACACAGCAAAAATAAATAAATTAATTAATTAATAAACTCCTACCCCCAACATCTTCTTTAAAAAAAAATTAATACCTGGTATTAATGTTTAAGTTTGTTGATCTAATTAATATAGACATGTCTTTAGAGTCATCAACATTAAGTATAATACTTTTTATTTTTTTATTTTTTATTTTTTGCGGTACGCGGGCCTCTCACTGTTGTGGCCTCTCCCGTTGCAGAGCACAGGCTCGGGACGCGCAGGCTCAGCGGCCATGGCTCACGGGCCCAGCTGCTCCACGGCATGTGGGATCTTCCCGGACCGGGGCACGAACCCGTGTCCCCTGCATCGGCAGGCGGACTCTCAACCACTGTGCCACCAGAGAAGCCCCAAGTATAATACTTTTACTGCACCTAGGTTTAATAGAAGTTAAATAAAACCTTGTTATATCTGTTGCAAACTTGTCAGCATGAAAAATAACTTGACATGATGAAATTTTAAAGTAAATGTAAATAAGAGCTTCTAGGTAAACTCTATAGGAATAATTACATTCTGAAAATTATCTAAAATAGCTTCTCCAGATTTTGGTAACTATTACTTGCCTCTTGGTTTTCACCAGAAATTAAGCTTTTTGAGAGTTGGGATTCTAATTTAAATATGTAATTAAAGCTACTGAAAATAATAAAACATTTCATTATACAGGAGGAAAGAGCAAAATATGTTTTGAGTAAAAGGAGTTTTATGCATGGTCAGGCTGAGATTAAACTTAACTGAGTAAATGAATTTTTAAAAGCTGGTGCAAATCTTGAATCTGGCTTTTCTGTTAACAGGACAAGTTTTCTTAAAATGTCGAACTGCCTTTGATAACAGATTCTTAAGTTTCTTTACCTTTTAAGTGATCAGTTCTGTATTTACCTTTAGAATCTTTTATTGTTACTTTGGTTAATGAATAACAACTGTTTCACAGTGACCTGTGATCCTATCTGAGTGTTCTAGACTCTCTAGTTTTTTGACAAAACTTCCTAAATCAAATTCTAATGAAGTCCTTTTGGACTCTAGCTAACTTTGGGATTCTTCAAAGGGCTCCTGAAGCATCCCAAAGCAAGATAGGTTCATTTGGTATGTTAAATTACACGGGAAGTATTTTCAAATGAGTAATACATCTTCTTAGGTTATACTGTATGGTAAATGTTACTAATATAGACATTCTAGAGATTATATAAAGTTTCTGAAATTTGATATGTCCTGGTATAATGTTATAATTTTAATTGTTATCTTAAAATATTGTATGTCACAACAACTTGGATAAACTTCTTTGTCAAGAAGAATTGTAATCAGATCTTTAACCTTGCCTTTTTAAGACCTTCATCATTCATAGGCAGCTAAGGTAATACTTTGCAAAACTGCCGTATCTTCAAGGAGATTAATAAAAAAGAAACTTTTTAACAAATATAAGTTTCTGATAGCCTTTAGATAATACCACTGGACTGGGTAACAAATGACAAAACTAATGGGAAACCTGATTACTTCATCCAGATAAACAGGAATTAATTACATGGGACTGAATGAACTGATGAATATGGTTTATGACTTTGGGAAATATACTAGCTTTAATCTTTGTTTTCCAGAAAAACCTTTTCTCTTATGCTATGACCTAAGACAAGTTGATAAAGTATGTCTTTGTGAACAAAGATGAAACATTGATCTTTTTCTCTCTACTTGATCCTGCCAGAGTTTGGCCTCTCCAGCTGGCTCTCCTGTGGACTTGATATTTTACTGCAGCTGGATTACAACTAGTTATGCTAATCATTGCTTTAATTTGTTCTTTGTTTCCAAACTGTTTGTGCTTTGTGTCTCCCTGCTGCCCTATAACTTTGTCCGTGTTACTAGCTGCATTACTTTTATCCTGTCTATTTTATAAGATTGTTGTCTATTACAATACCTAGTGTGTAACTAGGCCTCCAACAAAATAGATGATGGTTAACATCTTGAGGAAATAGATCACATTTATAACATAAAATAATTGTAATAGTGTGATTCAAGGTATGGGAAGAAGCAACAAGGGAAAATGTCTCCTGGATCATAATTAGAGAGAGGATCCAGAGAATCTAATTATCAGTAGGGCCTAATCCAAAAATTAGCACCTGGAGTGGCATATCAAGAATTTCTGCCTGATCTAGGATGAGCCTCCTAGCGCCGTGGGACAAATTTGATCATGAAATGTCTCCAAAACGTTGGTCAAATTCCTGACCAAGAGGGGAGAATTTGAGAAATGGAATATTTCCTGCCACATCAGTCATCGGGGATTGCAGCCCTCCAATGTGAGCTGGTGAACCCTGAGGGAACTCAGGAAGGAAAAGAATACCTGCCATGTAGCAGCCATCAGACTGCAGCCACTCCCTATGGTGAGCCCTAAGGAAACTCAGGATGTGAAAAAGCAGGATACAGTCCCCAGATAGCTGTGGCGCCTATCAAAGGAATGATTTCAGTGAGCCCAGACTCTTGCATCTTCCCATACACAGAAAAGCGCAAATTCCTTAACTTGAGATGTTGCCTCCCGGGTTTGAACTCCTAAAAAACTTCCCGCTGAATAAAACATAACTCTCAACTTTTAGGTTGTGAATATTTTTTAAGTCTCTAGGTGTAAAGCAGACACTTTCCAAAGAGGAACAAAAGAAGACAAATCTCAACATTTGGAACACTGGCACCGCCGGTGGACACTCCCAGAAAGATCCATCTGATGAAGCAGTTAGGATGGTCGTCACCCCTTTTCCCACAATACTGTGGAATGGACACTGACAGTGGGGAACTGTAACAGGAAAGAGCCAATTCTGACTCCATGCTGGATCTGTTTCTTTGACTTTAACCTCTGCTTTTTGTAACTTTTGTTATAATCATACATAATGGTCCCTCTGCCTGAATGTTAAACTAAAGTGCCTTTGTTCAGCTCACTGGGAGACAATCTGACCCTGCCCACCTGTGAATGACTGCAGAAAAGAAGAAATTAATACATCCCCTCCCCGATGCTGGCCAAGCCAGGCAAAACTAATGGCCTTTTTACTTTACTTCCTCACCTCCTCCCCCTCTCTGTTCTATAAAAGAAACTGGCATCCAGACCCCCATAAGATGGTTATTTTGAGACTTTAGTCTGCCATCTTCTCCATCTGCCAGCTTTGCTTTCCGAATAAAGTAACTATTCCTTGCCTCAACAGCTCGTCTCCTGATTTACTGGCCTGTCGTGTGGCGGGCAGAGTGAGCTTGGACGTGGTAACAACATTACTATAGGAAACAACCTTTAGAAACTGCTTGGTGTTTTTAATAAGAGGCAAAAACAAATGGCCTCTTAGAAAACTGAAGCAGGGAATCATAAGAACAGACAGAGGTTAGCCCTGGATGACCAATCCTACAAGCAGTTGGAATTCTTAGACGAAACAAAAACAAATAAAATAGAAACAATAATCAAAGTTATAACAAAAAAATTTCCTGAGCTGAAAAAATACCTGATCATACAAACTTGAAAGGTTTTACCTTATCCTAGGAAAACTAGGATTGGGGCAACGTTTTTGTTTTTTTGTTTTGTTTGCCTTGAGGATCACTGATCGACAGAAAAGTACTGCACAAGTAAGAGGCAATTGAATTTTATTTTGTTCCTTTAAAATTGCTAACCTTAACTAGGTAGAGGTTATATTATTCACTTGTGAAATGGAAAATTGGGAACACAAAATGAGAAGACATGGGTTAGGGATGATGGGGTAGAAGGTGGGAGGAGGGGAACAGCAGGGAACAGGAGACTTTTTCTGTAAAGAGCCAGATAGTAATCATTTTAGACTTTGCAGGGAAGATGGTCTCTGTTGCAACTACTCAACTCTGCCATTTTAGGGTGAAAGCAGCAATGGATAACACATAAATGAATGAATGTGGCTGTGTTCCAAAAAAACTTCAGGTACAAAAACTGGTAGCAGGCCAGATTTGGTCCATGGGCCATAGTTTGCCCACCCCTGCTATAAAGCAGTGAACTAAAGTTAAAATCAATACCTACTTTAATAAAGGATTTAAAGCAGCTTCTAATAAAGAACATATAATGAAACTTACAATAGAATATTTTCTAAAAAATCTTTATCCTTGTATCGTCTTCTAAAATTAAGCTTTGTGTTTAGGCAAAAAGAACACTATAACGTATTACAAAATTCTCATTAGCTAATTGAAGTTTACCAAGAAAGGAAAACTTTTTCCTGATACTGGCAGCCCTCTGCTTATAATGACTTGCGTTGAAACACCCCAACTTTAATAAGTCTTTGCTCTTGAAAAGAAAACATCCTGAGTGATGAGCAAAACTTGTGTTTAAAGCCACGTGATCATGACAACTGGGGCCATGTAGTGGGTTGGGGTTGCTACAGTAGTACAGTCGGTAGCAATGCACAGTCACAAAAAACTGATTTCTGAGGCGGGAAAAGTTTTTTGCATGCATGCATAATTAGTCACAGTGGATCCTTGTGCTTCTTGACAAAGGCACTGCCTCTCTTCAAAATGCTTAAGAACACACAAGGTAAAATCCAAGGAAGAAGTTTGTAGTGTGACTAAAGGTTCGCTTTGGGATGAGAAACTGCTGGCACAAAATTGTTGGAGAGTCCAAACTCCCGAAGCACAGAGCTCCCAGACAAGTTAAAGTCTGAGTATATGTTAGTTCAGGGGGAGCTCCCACTACTGACTCTCATCCCCCCTCCTCAATTCTAGATTATGGTACACACTTGGGAGGAGAGTTGCATCTACTAGGAAGACTTGGAATACTTTTATGCAGCAAGCATACATGGAAAGTAGCCCAGTGGGTTTCAATCTCTAACCAATCAGATGAGTTTCTCCATCTTACCTGGAGAAGAGTAAGAGAGAGAATATGGATATGCTGTCATAAGTGAAGAAGTGAGAGGAATGAGTGCCCCATGTTCTGCAGAATCTAAGTGTTGATAATAAGGGGTCCCTCGCTACCAGACATCACAGAAGTTAGAAGGAAGCCATAAGTATCATGAAGAAGAATTTCCCAGAAAACTTAAACAACCATTGAAGAAGGAGGTATCTTTATTGTAGGTGTCAAATGTTAAGAAAACTGGAAGCGGGGACCACGGTGGTTCTCAACCATGGCTGCATGTTAAAATCATCTGAGTACTTTAAAAAAGTGGCTCTTCAGCCTCTGTCTAGACCAATCAAGACAGATCTTTAGAAGAGGAGCAAGGCAAGGGTATTTTTTCCAAGTGATCTAATGTGCGTTCAAGTTTTAGAATTGAAGACTTTCCCAAGGAAACTGTCCCTCCCCAAGCATTTACCTTTCAGAGAGATTTACCATGGAAGACATGTCTTCAATACAGGTTTCAATGATATTTTACTTCTAAACCCTCAAGGATTCCAAAGGAAAAAATGTGGGAGCAAACACTGATACTGGGCACAATCATAACACCTGAACTTCCTCTGCCATGGCACATAACACACTTGATCCTAAATGCTTATGGAGTCACCTCTTTCACCAGTTGGCCTCTTAGGTCTGAAGGGAGGGCAGGAGCTGCATCTCCTGAGTTCATTTGTTTATATTCTGGTGCCTGGCACAGTCTCTGGCACATGGTAATCTCTCAATAAGTATTTATTCAATGAAGTTCTACATACCTAACGTTTGTAGGAGCAAATATTTGTGTGGTTTTGGAAAACATTTATGATGTCTTGGTATTTTATATTATAAAATGAGTTAAGAACATAATTCTCATTTATAATGTTAATTTATAGTAAATAATATTTAACTTTTTATGATTCAACTGGTGAATGTTATCAAGGAACCAAGTAAGTCATAAAGGGAGTAAGGGCCTTCTGTATCTTGAAAGGGACTTATCCCATTTATCGCTGCACAAACAACATTCAACAACTTAAGAAACCTCCAATGGAGGACTTAGAAAAGATGCAGAAATGTTCTCCTCACTGTTTTTTATTTTAAATAAAGGTTAAAGGACTTCCCTGCTGGCACAGTGGTTAAGAAGCCACCTGCCAGTGCAGGGGACATGGGTTTGAGCCCTGGTCCAGGAAGATCCCACATGCCACGGAGCAACTAAGCCCATGCGCCACAACTACGGAGCCTGTGCTCTAGAGCCTGTGAGCCACAACTACTGAGCCCACGTGTCACAACTACTGAAGCCCTCACACCTAGAGCCCGTGCTCCTCAACAAGAGAAGCCACCACAATGAGAAGCCCACACACCACAACAAAGAGTAGCCCCTGTTCACCGCAACTAGAGAAAGCCTGTGTGCAGCAACAAAGACCCAACGCAGCCAAAAATAAAAATATAAACAAATAAATTTATTTTTAAAAATAATAAATAAAGGCTAAAGACATTATATTGAAACATAATTATAGTCAGCTTCCAATTATGACATAAAGAAGAGGTCAGTAATCCACCTTACTAGAAAAGTATATAACTGGACAAAATTGTCAAAACACCCATTTTTAGGCCAGCAGTAATCTACCAGAGATGGACAACAAATTGAAAACTTGCTGAAGATTCAAGTAAGAACAACAGAAGTCTAGTACCCACCCACCCCCAACCCCTCACCTACCTCAGTCAACAAGAATGGTAGTCTTCTAACACAGCAGCTTTGCTGCCAGACTGGGAAGAATGGATTTAGGGTAGGCAGTGGGGGAGAAATCTTGTGACTTTACATGCCAAACTTAGTGAACTTAGAAGTGAACAGGGAAAACCCACAGCTTTGTTAGCCCAAAGATGTAGTCTCAGTTGGGATGAGCAGCAGACCAACCAGAAATTTAATGGGAGAGACCCTGGAAGGGTTAAGACAAGTTCTCCATGCATCCCTACTTGACTGGGAATACGAAAAATTAACCCAGATGAGGGAAAGAATGGAAAAACAGAAGACTACAACACAGATGGGACAAATAGAAAACAAACAGCAGGGACTTCCCTGGTGGCACAGTGGTTAAGAATCCGCCTGCCAATACAGAGGACATGGGTTCAAGTCCTGATCTGGGAAGATCCCACATGCCACAGAGCAACTAAGCCAGTGTGCCACAACTACTGAGCCTGCACTCTAGAGCCCGTGAGCCACAACTACTAAAGCCCACACACCTAGAGCCCATGCTCTGCAACAAGAGAAGCCACCACAGTGAGAAGCCTGTGCACCGCAACGAAGGGTAGCCCCCACTCGCCGCAACTAGAGAAAGCCCACACGCAGAAGTGAAGACCCAATGCAGCCAAAAATAAATTAATTAACTTTTTTAAGTTTAAAAAAAAGAAAGAAAATAGCACACCTAAACTCAGCTATAGCATGCATTAAATATAAGTGGATTAAATAAGCACTCCAAATAAAAGGCACAGATTGTCAAAATGGATTTTTTTTAAAAAAATGCAAAACCCAACTATACGATACTTGCAAAAGTCCTTTAAATATAAAAAGAGAAATAATCAGAGTAAACAGACAGAAGAAGTACGCCAGGAAAATATTTAACACAAGGAAACTAGAGTGGCTCTTTCATTATATCTGGCAAAGAAAGCTTCAAGGCAAGGAGTATTACTAGAGATTAAAAAGGACATTTTATAATGATAAAAGGATCAATTCATCAAGAAAACTGAACAATCTTAATTATTTATGCTCCTAATAACTGAGCTTCAAAATTCATGAAGCAAAGCTGACATAACTAAAGAAAGAGACAAATCTAAAATTATAGTTGGGGATTTAACAGCTTCTTCTCAATAGATGACAGAACAATTAGACAAGGAATCAGTAAAATTATAAAAGATCTGAAAAACACTATCCACCACCTTGATCTAATACTAATTAGAACACTACACCAACCACTGTAGGACATATGCTTTCAAATGTACACATGACATTTACCAATATGGGCCATATCCTGGGCCATAAAACAATTCTCAATAAATGTCCAAAGACTGAAATCTTATGGAATACGTTCTCTGGCCACAGAAATAATTAAATTAGAAATCAGGAGCAAAAAAAAAAAAAAATTATTTAAAAATCCCCCAAACATTTGGAGGTTAAACAATACATTTATGAATAACCTTTGGTTCAAAGCAAAACTCACACTGGAAATGAGAAAATACTTAACGACTGAGAAAATACAACTTTGAATTTTATGGGCTGCAGCTAAAGCAGTGCTTAGAGAGAAATGTACAACTTTATTTACTCATATTAGAAAAGAAGTTTAAAATCAATTATCTAATTTCCCACCTAGGGAAGACATAAAAAGAAAAGCAAAGTAAATCCAAAGTAAGTTGTAAGAGGGATATTTTGATAAGAACAGAAATCAATGAAACAGAAAACCTAGAAACAATAAAATAATAAAATCAAATTTTCATTCCGTAAAAAGATTATTAATAAAATGAATAAACTCCTAGCAACACTTATTCTAAAAAGAGATAATACAAATTATCTATGCCAAGAATGGGAGGAAGGGACTTGAATCAAGAAGATGGAGTAAGAGGACGCAGAACTCACCTTCCCCCACAAACACATCAAAAATACATCTACATGTGGAAAAATTCTCCCTGAAAGCTAAGTGGAGATTGCAGAAGGACTCTTGGACAACCAAGGCTGAAAGAAAGATACGTGCAGAATCAGGAAGGGAAGACAAGTGATCAGGTCAGGATCTGTGCAGAAGGAAGGAAACAATAAAGATCAGAGAAGAAATATATAAAATACAGACCAAAACCAAAAAAAGAAAAAATAGTAAAGATCGATGAAATCAAGAGCTGGTTCTTTGAAAAGATAAACAAAATTGATAAACCTTTAGCCAGTCTCATCAAGAAGAAAAGAGAGAGGGACCAAATCAACAAAACAGGAAATGAAAGAGTTATCAAAATAAGAAATAACAACCAGTATCACAGAGATACAAAAAATCGTAAGAGAAGGGACTTCCCTGGTAGTCCAGTGGTAAAGAATCTGCCTTCCAATGCAGGGGATGCAGGTTTGAGCCTTGGTTGGGGAACTAAGGTCCCACATGACATGGGGCAACTAAGTCCATGTGCTGCAACTACTGAGCTAGCATGCCTTAATGAGAGAGAGGCATGCCACAAACTACAGAGCCCACATGTTGTATAACTTACACAAATTTCAGAGACAGAGAAACATAAGAAAAATGAGAAGACAGAGGAATTTATCTCAATTGAAAGAGCAAGAGAAAACCCCTGAAATAAACAACTAATGAAACACAAACAATTTACTAGATAAATTTTTTATCTAGATAAAGAATTCAAGGCATTAGTAATAAGAATGATAACTGAATTAGGGAAAAGAATAGATGAGCACAGTGAGAATATTGATGAGGAATTAGAAAATATAAAAAAGATCCAGTCAGAACTGAATTATACAATAACTGAAATGAAAAACACACTATAAGGAATGAGTAGCAGACTAGGTATTACAGAACTCATAGTGATCTGGAAAAAATAATGGAAATCACCCAATCAGAATGGCAAAAAGATAAACAAATTTTAAAAAATGAAACCAGTTTAAAGGATTTCTGGATAAGTGTACCAATATTTGCAATAGAGGGGTCCAGAAAGAGAAGAGAGAGAAAAAGGGTGAAAATGTATACAATGAAATTATGACTGAAAAATTCCACATGTTCTGGAGCCTGTGCGCCATGACCAGAGAGAAAAAAAAACCCTCACGCCACAACTAGAGAAAAGCCCATGCACCTCAACTAGAGAGAAGCCTGCATGCCACAACGAAGAAGCTGCGCACCACAAAGAAGATCCCACATGCCTCAGTGAAGATCCTGCATGCCACAACTAGGACTTGATGCAGCCAAAAAAATAAAGAAATTTATTTTTAAAAATAAGAGAATACTGGGCTTCCCTGGTTGTGCAGTGGTTGAGAGTCCGCCTGCCGATGCAGGGGACACGGGTTCGTGCCCCGGTCCGGGAAGATCCCACATGCCGCGGAGTGGCTGTGCCCGTGAGCCATGGCCGCTGAGTCTGCGTGTCCGGAGCCTGTTGTTCCGCAACAGGAGAGGCCACAACTGTGAGAGGCCCGCGTACCGCACCAAAAAAAAAAAAAAATAAGAGAATACTACGAAGTTATACACCAACATATTTGACAACCTAGAAGAAATGGACAAATTTCTAGAAACTTACAAACTTCCAAGACTGAGTCAGGAAGAAATAGACAATCTGAACACACTGATCACTAATAGTAAAATGGAATTTGTAATAAAAATATCCCAGCAAACAAAAGTCTAAGACCAGACAGCTTCACAGGGGAATTTTACCAAACATATAAAGAAGAGCTAATAGCTATACCTCTCAAACTATTCCAAAATATTGAAGAGATGGAACACTCCCAAATTGATTCTATGAGGCTACCATTACCCTGATACCAACACCAAAGATACCACAAAGAAGAAAATTACAGGCCAATATCCTTTATGAATATAGATGCAAAAATCCTGAACAATATATTAGCAAACTGAATCCAAAAGTATATAAAAAGGATTACAAACCATAATCAAGTGGGATTTATCCCAGGGATGCAAGAACAGTTCAATATTCACAAATCAATCAATGTAATACACCACGTTAACAAGTGGAAGGGAAAAAAATCACACGATTATCACAATAGACAGAGAAAAGCATTTGACAAAACTCAACATCCATTCATGATAAAAACTCTCATCAAAGTGGGTATAGAGGGAAAAAATCTCAACATAATAAAGGCCATCTATGACAAACCCATAGCTAACATCATATTCAACAGTGAAAAACTGAAAACTTTCCCTTTAAAATCAGGAACAAGACAAGGATGCCCACTCTTGCCACATATATTTAACATAATATTGGAAGTTCTAACAAAAGCAATTAGACAAGAAAAAGGAAAAAAGGCATCCAAATTGGAAGGGAAGAAGTAAAACTGTCACTATTTGCACATGACATGATACTATATATAGAAAACCCTGAAGTTTCCACCAAAAACTATTAGAACTAATAAATTAATTCAGTAAATTTGCCAGACACAAGATTAACATATAGAAATCTGTTGCTTTTGTATACACAAATAATTCTATCAGAAAGAAAAATTAAGGAAACAATCAGGGAAGTTTATTTCTAGGTATTTTATTCTTTTTGGTGTGATTATAAATGTGATTCCATTTACAATCACACCAAAAAGAATAAAATACCTAGCAATAAACTTCACCTAAGAGATGAAACACCTGTATTCTGAAAACTATAATATATTGATGAAAGAATTTGAAAATGACATAAAGAAATGGAAAGATAGCCTGTGTTCTTGGATTAGGAGAATTAATATTGTTTAAAAGACCATACTACCCAAGCAATCTACAGATTTAATACAACCACTATCAAAACACTCATGACATTTTTCACACAACTGGAACAAATAATCCTAAAATTTGGGGCTTCCCTGGTGGCACAGTGGTTAAGAATTCGCCTGCCAATGCAGGGGGCACAGGTTCAGGTCCTGGTCCAAGAAGATCCCACATGCCATGAAGCAACTAAGCCTGTGCACCACAACTACTGAACCTGCACTCTAAAGCCCGTGCACCACAACTACTGAGCCCG
This sequence comes from Leucopleurus acutus, assembly GCF_964270905.1. Taxonomy (NCBI): domain Eukaryota; kingdom Metazoa; phylum Chordata; class Mammalia; order Artiodactyla; family Delphinidae; genus Leucopleurus; species Leucopleurus acutus. Next base: position 66,053,467 of record NC_139147.1, read on the forward strand.
CGTACCACAAATACTGAAGCCCACGCACCTAGAGCCCATGCTCCACAAGAGAAGCCACCGCAATGAGAAGCCCATGCACCACAACGAAGAGTAGCCCATGCTCGCCGCAACCAGAGAAAGCCTGCATGCAGCGAAGACCCAACACAGCCAAAAAAACAAAATAAATAAATAAATAAAGTAATAATAATCCTAAAATGTATATGGAACCACAAAAGACCCCAAATTGCCAATGTAATCCTGAGAAAAAAGAACAAAGCTGGAGGTATAACTCTTCCAGACTTCAGACTATACTACAAAGCTACAGTAATCAAAACAGCATGGTACTGGCATAAAAACAGACACATAGACCAATGGAACATCACAGAGAGCTCAGAAATAAACCCACACATCTATGGTCAATTAATCTAAGACAAAGGAGGCAAGAATATACAATGGAGAAAAGATAGTCTCTTCAACAAGTTGGGCTGGGAAAACTGGACAGCTACACGTAAAACAATGTAATTAGAACATTACCTCACACCATATACAAAAATAAACTCAAGGGCTTCCCTGGTGGCGCAGTGGTTGAGCGTCTGCCTGCCGATGCAGGGGACACAGGTTCGTGCCCCGGTCCAGGAGGATCCCACATGCCGCGGAGCGGCTGGGCCCATGAGCCATGGCTGCTGAGCCTGTGCCTCTGGAGCCTGTGCTCCACAACGGGAGAGGCCGCAGCAGTGAGAGGCCCGCTACCGCAAAAAAAAAAAAAAAAAAAACTCAAAATGGCTGAAAGGCCTAAATGTAAGACCTGAAACAATAAAACTCCTAGAAGAGAACACTGATGGAAAACTCTTTGACATAAATTGTAGTAATATTTTTTTGGATCAGTCTCCTAAGGCAAAAGAAAAAAAAGCAAAAATAGACAAATGGGAACTAGTTAAACTTAAGAGCTTTTGCACAGCAAAGGAAACCATTGACAAAATGAAAAGACAACCTACAAGCAAAGAAAATATTTGCATATGATATGACAGATAAATGGTTAATGTCCAAAATTTATAAACATCTCATAAAACTCAATATCAAAAAACCAAGAACCCAATTAAAAAATGGGCAGAAAACCTGAATGGACATTTTTCCAAAGAAGATATTCAGATGGCCAAAAGGCATATGAAAAAAATGCTCAATATCACTAATCATCAGAGAAATGCAAATCAAAAACAGAATGAGGTATTACCTCACACCTGTCTAAAATGGCTATCATCAAAAAGTTTACAACTAACAAACATTGGTTAGGATGTGCAGAAAAGGGAACTCTAGTATACTGTTGGTGAGATTTTAAATTGGTATAGCCACTATGGAAAACGATATGTAGGTTCCTTAAAAATCAAAAAGTAGCACTACCTCATGATCCAGCAAATCCACTGCTGGGTATATACTCAGAGAAAATGAAAACGCTAATTCAAAAATATACATGCACTCCAATATTCACAGCAGCATTATTTACAATAGCCAAGATATGGAAAAAACCTAAATGTCCATCAACAGATGAATGGATAAATAAGGTGTGATACACACACACACACACACACACACACACACACACACACACACACACACACACGGGTATTACTCAGCCAAAACAAAAGAACTGCATTCTACCATTTGCAAAAACATGGATGGACCTAGAGAATATCATGCTTAGTGAAATAGAGAAAGACAAATACTCAACATTATCACTTTTAAGTGAAATCTAAAAAATAAAACGAATGTATATAACAAAACAGAAACAGACTCACAGATACAGAGAAGAAACTAGTGGTTACCAGTGGAGAGCGGGAATGGGGGGAGGGGCGAGATGGGGTATGGGATTAAGAGACACAAATTACTATGTTACAAAATAAATAAGTAACAAGAATATATTGTACATCCCAGGAAAATATAGCCATTATCCTGTAATAACTTTAAATGGAGTATAATGTATAAAAATACTGAATCACTATATTGTACACCTGACACTAATGTAATATTGTAAATCAACGATATCTCAGTAAAAAAAATCCTAATGTTACCATCCAGAAAAAAAAAAGAGACTAGGGGAAGGTATCACTACAATGAAGGAAAGAATGTCACTACAGATCATACAGGCATTAAAAGATTAATAAGGGAACATTTTGAGGACTCAGACAATAAATTTGATATTTTAGCTGGAATGGACAATGTCCTTGAAATACAGAATTTACCAAAACAGATACGAGAACAAATAGAAAATCTGAATAGCTCTATACCTATTAAGTAAAATGAATTCGTTATCAAAAAACCTTCCAATAAGAAACCTCTAGGACCAAATGGTTTCAATGGTGAATTCATCAAATATTTAAAGATACCAATACCAATTTTACACAAATTCCTTCAGAAAATAAAGAGAAAACACTTAACTATCATGTTTTAAAAGGCCAATATAACCATGATACCAAAACCTGACAAAGATAAGAAAATAAATATACAGATCTGTATTTCTCATTAATGTAGATGCAAAAGTCATTAACAAAATGTGACCAAATCAAATCCAGCACTACAAAAACAAACAAAAACCTGGACAATACATCAGGACCAAGTGGATTTATTCCAAAAATGCAAGGTTGGTTCAACATTCAAAAAATCAGTACAATTTACCATATTAATAGAGAAAAAGATCATTATGATCTCCATAACTGAAGAAAAAATTCAACAAAATTCCACTGATTCATGATCAGAAATTCTCAAAAAAACTAGGAATAGAAAAAAATTTCCTCAATCTGATAAAAACATCTATCAATCAAAAACCTAAAGCTAGCATCACAGGCAACGGTGAAATAGTGGATGCCCCCCACCTCAAAACTGGCAACAAGTCAAGGACATACACCCCACCACACTTCTATTCAATTGTATAGTAACGGTTCTAAATGGTTCAATAAGGCAAGAAAAAAGCATAAAGGTTGGAAAGGAACAAGTAAAACTGTCATTATTTGCAGAAAACATGTGTTTTTTTTAACATGGAAGAACCTAAGGAGTACTAAGGAGCAACTATTGGAGCTATTTAACAAAGTCACCAGACACAGGGCAATATACAGAGGAAGGAAAAATGTGTGTGTGTGTGTGTGTGTGTGTGTGTGTGTGTGTGTGTATTAGCAACAATTAGAAGATGAAAAATTTTAATTTATAATAACAGTGTAAAAACCTAAATACTTAATAATAAATTTAACAAAAGATATGCAAGATCTCTGCACTGAAACTTACAAAACACTGTGAAAAAATAAGTGAGCTAAATAAATAGAGAGATATACCACATTCACGTACTGGAGCACTCAACATTATGATGATGTTGATTCTCCCCAAACTGATCTATAGATTTAATGATAACAATCAAAATACCACAAGCATTTTAGTAACTTTGATAAGCTGATTTTGAATTTTATATGTAATGGACATAGGTCAATTTTAAGCAAAGTTGAATGGTCCACGCACCTGAATTCAAGACTTGCTATTAAGTTTCCATCAAAACACTGTGATATTGGCATAAGGATAGACAACTAGATAAATGTTACAGAATCGGGGGTCCAGACTTAGGCCCAGGCATATATAGTTAAATGAGTTTTGACTAATGTGCCAGAGCTGTATAATGGGGAAAGGATTGTCTTTTCAACAAATGGTGCTGGAACTAGTGAATAAATGAAAGGGAGGAAAATGAATCTTAACACATTACACCGAACACAACTAATTTGAGATGGATCTCAGAATTAAGTTAAAGGCTTAAACTATAAACCTCTTAGAAGAAAACATAGGAGAATATCTTCATGATTTACCTGCACAGGAACCAAAAAGTACTAATCATAAACTAAAAAACAAGCTGATGGATGCCTACAGCTCCTTCTGGGGAGACGTCATTCACCATTATGGCCAATGTGGATGCAAAGCCCAACACAAAAAGGTCTTGGGCTTGTGGACAAAAAAAAATGTCTGCCATTTTAGTAAACAAAGAATGCCACACAAGCCATCAGTCACTGCAGCTACCACCAACGGTGCACCCTGAGGGGCATTCAGGATGGAGAAAAATAGGCTATTGGCCCTAGATAGTTAAGATGCATGTCAGAGGAATAATCTCAATGAACCCAGACCCTTGCATCTTCCCATACACAGAAAGGCACTAAAATCATTAACTTGAAATGTCTGGATTTTTTTGTGATTTGCAGTAATCTCTTCATGTTCAACTACATTTTTTTTTTTTTCCACCAAAACCTCCTTTATATCCTGGCTCCTCCCTTACCTCTTTGGAAAGTTCCACAAAGCTATCTAAGAGGCTGTTTACACACTATAATCCTCAGTAATATCCTCGAATAAATCATAATTCTCAACTTTCAGGTTGTGCATTTTTTTTTTCAGTTGACAGACTTCTGGAATAGGCTTTTTTTGTTTTAGCGATCATTTCTCTCAAAAGGAAAGCCTCACTACAAGCTCCCTGTATCATCTCCTGTACAGAAAAAGGAACTGAGACAAACACAAAGAAGTTAAGAAGTGAGTCATCCACGAGCACTGATGTCAGCAAAATGGCAGAATGGGCGGCTCCAAACTCCTGTCCCTCCACACAAACACTGACAAACAAGCAGCACCTGTCAGAACCAACTCTGCCAGAACTCTTGAGAAGAGTCAGAAGTTTACGGCAACCAAGCAAATGCTGAATTAAGAAAAAGGCCACTTAAAAACGGTAGGAAAGCTCTGTGGCAGTTTTACTTTTCTTGCTACCTCCCCTCCCTGGCTCAGCAGCAGTCTTGAAATCAGCAGCCTGTATTCGCAGTGTGGACCCCTGGTCCCTGGTTCTGGAGGGAGCAGAGCAGACCTTATTCACTAATTATTGTGTTTGTCTGTCCTAACCTGTCTGGGGGCCAAATGAAGGACTGTGTGAAGTGCTGTCTCTGTTTTGACTCACTTGTAACCCACACGGGGAAGGGTGTGTGTGTGTGTGTGACAAGCACTGCTCAAGAACTTTGTAAGGCAAACAAAAAATCCGCAGCTTCCTGGGGACAAAAGATTCAGGTGGAGACATACAACAGACTGCCTAAGGCCTGGGAGGAAAAGCCAGGGAGAGATTCTTTGGGAAATAAGGACCATTCAAAAGTGTGAAAGACCTGAGAAGACCCTAAGCTTTTATAGTTGGCTGCTCTCCAAAGTTCAGCGCAAGCAGGAAGTGAGGACTGAGGGAGAGTTGCAAACCGCTAGGTGTTAGAAGGAGTGCCCTAGGACAAGCCACTCCACAAAGAGTAGGAAAGGTGGGGGGTTTGTTGTGTTTTGTTTAGCTCCTGGATTTCAAGGAAATCTCTGTCAAACACTAACTGAATATAAGCTAAGCCTTCAACAATTAAGAAAAGCAAACCCAGGGGGACAGGAAGAATCTGGCTTCCAGAGTTAACACATTGTAATATCTGAATGTCAAATTTTCAACAACAAAAAAAATCACAGAGCATACAAAGAAGCGGTAAAGTGTGATCCATTCAAAGGAAAAAAAAAAGAATTGACAAAACTGTCCATGAGGAAGCTCAGATATTGAACTTACTAGACAAAAACTTTTAAAAAACTGTTTTAAATATACTCAAAGAATAAAAGAAAACCAAGGACAAGGACTAAAGGAAACTAACTACAGCTGTTGAGAGAAGGTCACTGTCATTAATATTGCCAGAAAGAGGCACTGTTGTGTTATCAGATTCCAGATTTTCACATTCTTTCCTCAATTCCTTTATCCCTCTTATATATTATAGTGATTTATTTAAAAATAAATTTAGAAGTCCAAATCATATCTTAGTTTTTAGGTAATTCCATATATATTTAATACCCAAGTATTTCTTTACTGTCAAAATATAATTTATCTCTATCATGACTTTTGCCATCATTGTGTACGTAAGTTTTAAAAAATTAAAATTTAAGAGATTTTACTCATTTAAATATTAATTCATTTAATAATAAATTAAAAGTAAGCATGAGTTTCGTTCAATGCTATCGTGAGCTACAAGGAAGATTCTTTTTTTTTTTTTTTCTTCGGTACGCGGGCCTCTCACTGTTATGGCCTCAGCCGCTTCGCGGCATGTGGGATCTTCCCGGACCGGGGCACGAACCCGTGTCCCCTGCATCGGCAGGTGGACTCTCAACCACTGCGCCACCAGGGAAGCCCCAGGAAGATTCTTTCAAAGTGGTTGTGAGCTGATTTTTCTTTCTCCTTTTCAATCAAAACAGAACTTTATTAAAGCAGTGTTAGGAAAGACCATCTTTAAAAGAATTATTGAACTGAACAGAGCATTCACCAAATGAATGTGGTACAGGTGATACAAAACAGCTGCCCTCACGGAGATTATAACCTAGTAGCAAAATAGACACAGGTATCACATTCTGCAATATAATTCATGAATGAGGGGAAACCAGTGTTCCAAGACTCTGAGAGGAGAGATACTGGGGCTCAACTGATACTGAGCAGGACTTGTGGGGCTCCTGGACACAAAAGCCTTTCTGTGTCCCCCATTTCTTAAGTACAGGAAATAGGCTTCATTCAGCCTCCTTGACCTCCCCTGAGTTGCAACAGGCAGGTTCAAACAGATGCTAATTAGGGAAGGGAGGAGATGCAGAGACAAGGGAGGAGCAGTCAAGAGGAACAACAGTGCAGCCTTGGGGCAAGGTCCTGGTCCCCCCTCAGGGGATATACATAACAATATCTTTGAGCTGTTGTGCAGATAGCAAGCCCCACCAGGTGGGAGAAGTTAACGGTATGCTACCCACAAGCACGTTAGACAGTTTGGAACCAGAAGGATGATGATGCTGCCTCCCACTTACCTCACCACCAACCAATCAGAAGAATGTCCACGAGCTGACCACGCCCTCTTTGAACCATTACTATAAAACTCCTCACTACCCCCTCCAGGTGGGGACACAAGAGTTTTGAGGGCATTAGCCCACTGTGGCCCCCTTTGCCTGGCAAAGCAATAAGGCTATTCTTTTCTACTTCACCCCAAACTCTGTCTCTGAGATTTAATTCAGTGTCAGAGTACAGAGGCTGGATTCGGCTCCACAACCACAAGTATGACTGATGGTGCCTTGGAGCAATTATAGGGTCTGGAACAGCTGAAACTCAATTTTAGTAGCTCCCCCAGTTGCTGAAAACTGCCATTTCTAGGAAGGGAAGATTCTTGGCACTGCTCCCACTTATGAAAAATGGGACCACATTCAAAGAGAAGGTTCCTATTCCTTGTCTTCTTGGGTCTTTTCTATCTCCACCCAAGGACAAAAAGGGAGAGGGTGCCTCTAGGATTGCCTCACGTGGGTCAGAGCTGCACCTCCATGTGTCCTGCCCTGGCTGCCCCCTGTTCCAGGGGTCTCCTAGAGTACACCCTGGGGGAATCTTAAGAGATTTTGAGAAGGATACCTGTCTAGTTGATAAACATCTATTTTCCTCAGGCTCGACCTGAATTTATACCATTAGTGAAAAAGTTTTATTCGAGGATCTTACTGAGGACTATATCCTGGGAGATGGCCTCTCAGATGCTCCGAGAAACCACTCTGAAGAGGTAAGTGAGGAGCCAGGATATATAGGAGTTTGGGGGCTGGAAAAACAAAACAAAACAAACATGTGGTCGAACATCAAAAGATTACTGTGAATCACAAAGAACAGACATCTCAAGTTAATGATTTTAGTGCTTTTCTATGTATGGGAAGATGCAAGAGTCTAGACTCATTGAAATTATTCCTTAGATATGCATCTTAACTATCAAGAGCCAGTGTCCACTGCACAGGATGTTTGCTATCTTTCTCCATCCTGAATTCCCCTCAGGGGGCACTGCTACAGTGGCTCATGGCTTGATCCTTGTAGACCTGGGATGTGAGCAACATTCCCTGTCCACACATTTCTCCTGTAGTTGACTCTCTCTGTTCTTCTTTAAAATACAAATATTCCTCAGAGGGAGGTAAAACATTAAGTGGATTCACACTAAGGAAACTCCCTAGGTTTATCATATATGCCTTCCTGTTACCAGCAGCTTAAGAGCTTCACATTTCTGGTTGCTGCAAAAGAGTAGAATATAGGTCGGGGACTCAAAACTTCTCCTACTTTTCAGCTGTGCTTGAAGCTGACTCATCTGGGGACATCAGTGTGCTGTTCTTAATAACAAGAGTGTACTTTCTGGGTGTTTCTTAGCTTAGAGCTGTGCCTAAAGTTAAAACTGCCCTTATAGACTCAAGAGGCCTGGCAGTCCTGCAGCCTTTTTCCCGTCTTCTGACCACACAGGAGACCCAAAGGAAAAGGGATCCAGAAGATCCCTGCAGAAACCTGAGAATAGCTTCTTTGCCTCAGTGGTTTTATTACCTGTTCTTAGTTCCCTGTTCCTTACTGTAAAGAATTTGCTATTTTTATAAGAGAGCTAAGACCAGGCCCTTGTGAGCCAGGAAGGACTGAGAGATGAAAACTATGTATTTTACCCACGACCCAAGGACTTCTGGCAAGCTGCCTTACCTGAGCTGGGATCTGCCTTTTTCTCCTGGACACAGAAATGCCTGTCTTTACAAAAGGGCCTACTTCTTTTTTTAAGACTTTGGTTTTTTTTAGAGCAGTTTTAGTTTCGGTTTTTTTTTAGAGCAGGTTTAGTGTCACAGCAAAACTGAAAGAAAGGTACAGAGTCCACATATACTCTCTGACCCCCACTTGCACAGGCTCCCACCAAAATGGTGTAACAGGGAAGAGCCAAATGTGACTCCATGTTGGATCCGTTTCTTCTACTTTAACCTTTGCTTCCCATTGCTTTGGTTCACTAAAATGATACTGTCTATACACAATGGCCTGCCTCAGGGAACCCTACCCCTCTGCCTGAATGTTAAACCAAAGTGCCTTCGTTCAGGGAGGCATCCTGACCCTGTCCACCTGTGGATGGCTGCAAGAAAGAAGAAATTAACACATCCCCTCCCCGAGGCTGGCCATTCCAGGGGATATCTGCAAAACTTATGGCCTTTTTACTTTACTTCCTCATTTCCTCCCCTTCTCTATGCTATAAAAGAAACTGGCATCCAGACCCCCGACAAGATGGTTACTTTGAGATATTAGTCTGCCATCTTCTCCGTCTGCTGGCTTTCTGAATAAAGTTGTACTCCTCACCTCAACACCTCGTCTCCGATTTATTGGCCTGCTGTGCAGCCAGCAGAGTGAGCTTGGACTCGGCAACAACTGGACATTTGTTACAATCAATGAACCTACATGAGTCCAGAGTTTACACCAGAGTTCACTCTTGGTGGTGTACATTCTATGGGTTTGGATAAATGTATAATGACATGTACCTACCATTATAGTGTCCTACAAGATTATTTTCACTGCCCTAATTATCTCCTTAGCTCCCAGAAAGACCTACTTTGAATCGTGGAAATAAAGTCTCCTGGGATTAGTTCCTAACCATTTTCAGCCTTCCAACCCCATGTGGCTGTGGTCATGACCTTCTGGTCATAACTTATCAGGGTACCAGAGGTGCCACGGGGCCTAGCATGCAGCCCCCAGGGCACACTAGAGAGGCTGCTTACATTGGGACCAGGATCCAGTATTTCACTTATTCTAGGTTCTTCCTGTCCAAGGCCCAAGTCAACCTCCCAACCAGTGGGATGTATAATTCAGTGCTTCCCAGTCTTAGCAGAATCCCCCGTGGACAGTCAGAATCTTGACTGAAAGAAAAGAGCTCCATGCCCACGGGTCCCAGTCACCACTGCTGCAGATCTCTTGCAGTGGGCTGTGTGAGCTGCCCTATTCTCTGCACTTGGCTGGGAGGAGCAAAGCAAGCAAGCACTTGAGAAATGTTGACCCCTAGGAAGTCCCAGACTCAAATCCCCCTTATCCCCTGGGAGGGGCAAACTGAGTAAAAGAGACAAACCAATTTAACTAAAGACCAACCAAACAAAAACCATACTTAGGTATTCTTGCTCTTCTCATCAGGAGGGCTGGATTAAGACATGAATTCAAAACAAAAACAATTTAAATCAGGAAATAAGTGTAAGGAATCCGAAATTTTCACACGAAGATTGCCACAATAATTTTTTGGGAATCCCTAGTTCTCTCCCCCGCACCGCCCCCCCACATCGCCATCTAATCAACAGTTCTTCTCCCCTTCCTCTCCCCCTCCCTCTTCGTGGCCAGAACCCTCTTACTGTTGTCTGAAACATGTAGCTAGCCCACTTCCTACATCTGCCATAAAGCATCCTTAAGAACAGAGCAAGTGGGAGAAACATATCCTGTGAAACTCACCACTTTGGGCTTCTGTCTCCTCTTTTCCCTTGAGAGCTAGAACAGCCATCAGCAGCTGCTGCTGGGAATCCAAAGGATTAGGCTGACGAATGACGGGCTGCTGGCTGCTGGCAGGGCCTGGTGGAGGAAAGAACCGTGAGAACCTTTCCCCATGGTCCATGCTCCCTGCTCCTGGTCAGCCAGCGTCCTGAGGTCTGAGCCACAGATCACACTCTTGTGAGCTGTGCTCAGACCCCTCATCTCAGACTCTTTCCCTCTCCCTGCCTGCTTGTCTCTCTTACACAAACATGCAGTTTCAAGTAAGTAACCCTATCCAGGAAGGTGGCTCAGACAATGGAAAGAAGTGTTTGGAGATCTAAGTTCCAATTAACTTTGCCCCAGGGGCTAAAGTGCAGAGCCCCTCAGATACATGAAATGTGCTCAGAACTAATTAGACAAAGCAGATACTAGCAACATTCCTCCCCTTCTCCTGTGTTTTACAGTGAAGACATCCCAGAGAAAAAGTCAGGGGCACATAATGAGAGTAAATACGGTAATCTGGTCACTTGCAAGTTCAAGTACTGGACTTGGGACTTAGTAGTGCCAGATGGGGGGTACTTACAGCCTCCCTCTGACCTGGACTGAAATGTGGGTAACAGACAAGATTGGCTCAGATCCTGGGAAATAATAACCTATGACTACAGCACAGGGAAGAGGAAGCACTGCCCTGACAAGAGAGGCAGCCTCTTGCCCAAGTGAAGTGTTTGTTCGCTCCTGTGAAAAGCAAAAGATTAAGCTAATGCTCCAGTCTTTAACAAGGCAACTACTTCAGGGATACTGATGTTTTGATTGATCCTTTATTCCTGATTGTTCAAAGTGGACCTCAAAGGAGAAGTCACAGCAAAGAAGTTACCACCTAACAGGCATGGTTTTTCTTTCTCTTTTGCTGCTGCCCCCAGTTCCATGTGAAAGAAGTGTGGGATCACAAATGTATCTTAAGTTTGAGGTCAACATCGCTGTGGGATGTGTATGTGTTGGCCTTGCTGCTCTCCACATTTCTAAGGTGGAAAAAATCATGAAGGGAATCACTTATACTGAGTCTCATTCATAATGCTTCCTGATCCTGCACTTGCCTCCTAGAGAAATAATCACAGTGGAAACCTCAACAGTAATGAACCGCCATGAGCCATACATACACTCAGCCCACTCTCTGTTGCAGTTGGAGCCTCCTGACCCAGAAGGTCGGGGACTGTGGGAGCTAGACAGTGGGAGCATCCCAGCCCTGGTTCCGCTCAGCCTGCTGAATTAGCGTTGGCAGACCCTGGGACCATGGTTGAGACAAAGCAGCGTGACAGTCACAGGGCCTCAAGTCCTCAGTGAGGGGTCCCCTTCTAAGCCTGCCACACACTGCACAGCCCTGGGGCTGTGCTGGCTTTGCCCCAGTGAGTTTTCTGTCTCCACTTGACAGGAGAGGCACCTTGTCCCATAGAACCGAGCCTCTCCTACAGGTGTCAGCACCACCAAGCCCTCCTCCCCACCTCACAGCCCAGCCTGGCTGAGCCTATGGCCAGAGACTTTGCTTTAAGGCAACTCCACATCTGGGGATGGTCAGGAGTCACCTCTGAGGCCACTGAACCTTGACTCAGTGAGTCACGTGTGGCAGGCACTATCCCCGCCATCCCACGGATGGCTGTGCGACTCTGCTGCTGGGAAGGCCGATGGTCACCACCGAGATGGCCAAGGTAAATGGATTATCTCCACTGGGATGGGTGTTTGGTCTCTAAAGATATGGCCAGAGTCTAAAATATTCTAAGCAAGGCCCCAGAGGCTACAGCTTACTGAATTAGTTGGTTAATACAAAAGATTATTTTCCCATACAACAAAAGCACTTATTTAAAATACATTTTAGTTATATAATAAACTTAGTCTAAACAAGGGGTTCGCAAACTACAGCTCAGAAGCCAAATGTGAGCCATTTGGGGTTCTTTTTTTATCATCTTTATTGGAGTATAACTGCTGTACGATGGTGTGTTAGTTTCTGCTGCTTAACACAGTGAATCAGCTATATGTACACATATATCCCCATATCCCCTCCCTCTTGCATCTCCCTCCTACCCTCCCTATCCCACCCGTCTAGGTGTTCACAAAGCACCAAGTTGATCTCCCTGTGCTATGCAGCTGCTTCCCACTAGCTAGCTATTTTACGTTTGGTAGTGTATATATGTCCATGCCACTCTCTCACTTTGTCACAGCTTACCCTTCCCCTCCCCATATCCTCAAGTCCATTCTCTAGTAGGTCTGTGTCTTTATTCCCGTCTTACCCCTAGGTTCTTCATGACATTTTTTGTTTTTTTCTTAGACTCCATACATATGTGTTAGCATACAGTATTTGTCTTTCTCTTTCTGACTTACTTCACTCTGTATGACAGACTCTAGGTCCATCCACCTCACTACAAATAACTCAATTTCGTTTCTTTTTATGGCTGAGTAATATTCCATTGTATATATGTGCCGCATCTTCTTTATCCATTCATCCGATTATGGACACTTAGGTTGCTTCCATCTCCTGGCTATTGTAAATAGAGTTGCAATGAACATTTTGGTACATGACTCTTTTTGAATTATGGTTTTCTCAGGGTATATGCCCAGTAGTGGGATTGCTGGGTCATAGAGTAGTTCTATTTGTAGTTTTTTAAGGAACCTCCATACTGTTCTCCACAGTGGCTGTAGCAATTCACATTCCCACCAGCAGTGCAAGAGTGTTCCCTTTTCTGCACACCCTCTCCAGCATTTATTGTTTCTAGATTTTTTGATGATGGCCATTCTGACTGGTGTGAGATGATATCTCATTGTAGTTTTGATTTGCATTTCTCTAATAATTAATGATGTTGAGCATTCTTTCATGTGTTTGTTGGCAGTCTGTATATCATCATATCTCTTTCTCTGAATAAACCCAGGAAAGCCTTTTAAGAACTCTGGTAATTAGATGGAGCCCACCTGGGTACCTCCGGGTAACTAATTCCCTGTCTCAAGGTCTGTAACCTCAATCACAGCTGCAAAGACCCTTTTGCCAATATAAGGAAACATATTCACATGTTCTGGGGATTAGGATATGGATGTCTTTGGGGGCCATTATTCTGTCTCCCACAAGGAGACAATCAAGATATCATAGAGGAGTATCAGGAAGTTAATTAATTAAAATATTAGGCTATTTTTCTGGATTTCATGATGTTTGCTACTTGTCCTTTTTAGTATTTGTTATTTATTGTGACTTCTCTTCTCATTCTTTCTCACAAATACATATTCTCTTTGGTACCTAATTATGTATTTTCAACCTTGTACTCTTTTTTTGTAAAGAAGACTCCTCCAGTTGTATAAGCCTCAGACCCCACGTGAGCCGACATAAGCCAACACATGGGCACCTCTACTCACCCACTGACTCAACTGAGAACTTGATGAAATCTCTCCCACCGCCAGCTGGGGAGAGAGTCTGCTGCTGGCCGGGGTGGGTGACCCGTGGGCTCACAGGCCAGCAGGGGAGCCAGGGAGTGCTAAGTGGAGCTGACTCGTGTCTCACAGTGACCCTCCTTCTGTCTGGGCCCTGGAGAGTCACTTTCCCAGCAAATGCAGCACATGGACATGCCCTTAGGGCTGCCCAGAATGACATCTCTGCTAAATTTCAAAACCTAACAGGCAGCACCTTGGACCTCTCACTGGGCATCTTCTTTCTTGTACCTAAAGCCAACCAATTCCCATGTCAATACCTGATTTCTGGCCCGTTGGCCTGGATGCAGCCACAGCACCGTTCCGGTGGTCTCTAAATACCTGACTCCAAAGGTTACTAGTTGATGGCTTCCCATCCTCCTATTTCCACCCCCAGGCAAAGTCTTCCCAGCATTCCCCGCACCTTCCTTCTACTCCTTCCCTTTCACATGTTCCTTCTGTAGTAGAGGAGCGTGCACGTCACACATTTTTCTGATGTTTTCTAGTTTGGAGTCGAGATCAGCCACCTATCCCGTATCATTCATGCTGAGGGTGCTGCATCTCACAGCCTAATCCCCTAAGCAACAGGAAATCCCGGATCCTGAAGCAGGGTCTCATTCAGCCTAGTTTAGGAACCTGAAATTGCTGAGTCCGCTCGCAGCACCAGGCTCCCTTTGTGAGCCCCCTGTAACCTGTCCTCCTTCTCTGCTGCTCCCAGCTCACCCCTGGGTTCCATCTAGTTCCCATCCTCGAGGATGCCTCTGCAGTCCTTTCCTTGCTCCCTTTTCACCCACGAAAGTAGCACCCTGTGCTACTCTCCTTTCTCCCCTCCCTCCCCACTCCATTCCTCTCCTCTGCTCTCCCCCACCCCCCGCCCCCGGGATCCTTGTTCCCTCTACTGCAGAAACAATTCACATTTTCTTTAGAATTTGCCCCCTTATCCTCTGGTCTCGGTATTCACCACTCTCCTTCCTTTCTTTCTCCCCAAGTTGGAATCTTCTCCCTGAACAGCACGCTCTCCACCCACAGTGGTTCCCTCTGGGCCGACTTCTGAGGTACAACGTGCCTCTACAGTTCCTCCTCCACTTCTCTCCCTGCCAGATCAGCCTGTGGATGGACACAGATCAGCTGGTAACATCCCCAGAAAGGCACACTCTCCTCTTCCTTTTCATGCTGAAGGCCATGTTGGCCTCTTCCAGCAGGTTCCATTTATTTATGAGGAGCCTTAGCACCAGAGAAGTTAGTGAGTAGAGAGAGTCAAAGGCCAGTGGCAGGGGCTAGGCCCTCTTGACAGTGAGAGCAGGACAGTACCTGCCACATCTCCAGCCCCAGGGAGCAAAATCCAAAGTCCTCTGACCTCCAGGTGACAGTAGGACAGCTGGGTCCTGTTTGGTCACAGTTAGTCATTCCCTTGTGTACCCCCATGTATGTCATTCATGGAAGACCTCCCTTCTCCCTAATTTAATAGGAGACCTGGGACTTTAGCAAATGAAGTTACTGCATATATTTACATCAGCCTGGTCAGGCCACTGCTGCATGCACCCAGGACTGAGCCTTCAACAATGTCAATGATTTCTTAGGCAGCACACACTGTGGAACCATCCTGAATGTGCAGCCACCCCAAAGCTCTCCAAAGGTCCTTTGCCAAAGCTGTTTTTTTTTTAAAGGGCTTAGTAAAAGGCCCTGGCTGGTGAGAAACAAAAGAAAAAGCTCCAACATAAACAATGAGGAAAATACAAAGGCTAAGAACCACTGAATCTGCAGAAAACAGGCAGCATCAGCCCCAGAAAAACTGCAGGTCCTTTTAGTGGTATGGCCATCTGCTCACATGAGCCTCTGCTTAGAAAGTGAAGGATGTGGAATACAGATGGAGCCTCCCTGGAACTGCTCAAGAGAGCCAGTGGACTGACACATGCTCCTCTGACTGTGAGAGGGAGGACCCGCAGCTCTCCAGAGTGCAGGGCCAGATGCCTCTGGATATGGCTGGAGTGACAGCAAAGTTCCTTGGTCCCTTCTGCTGTAACCAGCATTGAGATGGCAAGAATTGAGGACCTTAGGGAATCACTTTCTGCCCAAGAACAGGGAGCTACCCCAAAGGACTCACATGACATGAAGGGATCTGTGTGAAATGAACTGCCTAGGAACAAGTCTGCACAGAAACGAAGGAGGTTTAATAAATGGTTTACCCACTCAGAAACGCATCTTGTGAAGGATGCAGCACAATGTTGAATTAAGAACACAGGTCTTGGGACTTCCCTGGTGGTGCAGTGGTTAAGAATCCACCCGCCAATGCAGGGGACATGGGTTTGAGCCCTGGTCCAGGAAGATCCCACATGCGGCGGAGCAACTAAGCCCGTGCGCCACAACTACTGAGCCTGCGCTCTAGAGCCCACAAGCCACAACTACTGACCCTCGCGCCACAGCTACTGAAGCCCGCGCACCTAGAGCCCGTGCTCCACAACAAGAGAAGCCACCGCAATGAGAAGCCTGTGTACTGCAATGAAAAGTAGCCCCTGCTCGCCGCAACTAGAGAAAGCCTGCACAGCAACAAAGACCCAATGCAGCCAAATAATAAATAAATAAATTAATTTAAAAAAAAAAGAACACAGGTTTTGGAGTCTGACTGACATGGGTTCAAATTCTGGCTCCACCACCTAGTAGCTAAGCCATGTCAACTAATCACTCGCCCACAGAGGGGGTGAGGATGTGTGCACTCAGGGCAGCAAGCCCCAGTCACATACAAACACTGTTTATTAATTTATTCATTCATTTATTGATGGCTCTTCCTTGCTGAGAATTTACCCCATCTTTGGTATTCAGACTAAATAGTGGATTTTACAATTAATTATTTTTGCAAAGGCCTCACTGAAGAAGTATTTTACTTTCATGGAATTTAAGTGGCAATCATTTCCACCCTCTGCTGGCTAGATTTCACACATTGCCAAGCAGTGAGGAACAGGTGCAAACCTCAGAGTAAATACAGCTGGAATGAATTGAAACTGCACCGCTAACTGGTCTTATTAAATTCACATGAAAGAGAGATGTGGCTGGCACATACCAGTCACCTAGTCACTGTCATTTTCCTGCCCACAGGGCATCGTTCTGTAAGAAGGGCTGATATAAGAGTGGAATAGGATCAAGACTGGGGGTGTTGGCTGGCACCCCATCGACCCCAGTCCAGATCGACATCTAACAAAGCTCCAGGCCATCTGTTTCCATGATCTCTTCCCAAGTAACAAACCTCCCCCAAACTTACTAATTAAACCAACCACCATTTTATTTTCTGTCATGCTCCTGTGTGTTGACGGGGCTCTGCTGGGAGTTCTGCGCACACAGCATGTGTAGACACTTAGCTGGACTGAGACACGGGTTAGGCCATAAGACGGTTAAGATCTCTAAAAGGCATCTACCCCCTTGTCTCCCTCCTGGCACAGCTGTGCGGGGACGTGTGGGTGCAGTGCGCGCTCACCCCACTATTACGGGCCTCTGAACCTCTCTGTTCCCCTAGGTCCATCAGGAGAATCTGCTTTTCCAAGGGGAAAGCCTTTGTCCAGTGAGGTAGAAAGCTTCCCATAGTCTACCCGGTCCTCTGGCTGCCCCTGAACCCCCAGTCCAGAATGGGGACTGGGGAAGGCAGGGAGCTTCTATACTCCTGGGGACAGGTTTCCTCCGGCTCCCTCTTCCAAGAAGGAGAAATCCTGGAAGAGGCCGCCTCCACAGAAACCTGGGGGCGCCTGGGAGTGAGGGGGAAGAGGGCAGGGTGCGGGAAAGACCGAGGCTCGGCCTGGCGCTGAAGCATCCCAGAAAGCAGCTCTGGTGCAGGCCCTGTTGGAAGCAGTGCCCACCTCCCGCATGAATGTTGCTGGACAGTCTCCTCCCCCGCTCCCCTCCTCCAGCCGGCTCCGGGGCCCCTGGGGAAGCCCAACACCCACCGACAGACGCCTGAAGAGCGTCCGCCTGTACCCCTCCTGTGGCCCCGACCCAACTCAGAGGCAAAGGCAGGGCCCACAGAGGGTGTGACTAGTGTCCGTGTCGGGAAGGGACTGGGAGCCAGTGCCCCACGCGGCCTACCTCTTGCTCTTTGTCCTCTCGCAGCACAGCCATGAAACGCAACGCCCAGCTCTGGTGCCCTGTCCAGAAGGGCACCTACGAGATCACCCGGAAGACTCGGCGGCAGCGCCAGGCCTGCCGCCTGCCGCCTGCGCAAGCTCCTGGAGAGCGGCTGCAGGAAAGACAGCACAGGCCGCGCATGCGGGCGTGGGCACGTGAGCCCGTGAGCCCGAGCAGGCTCGGGCCGCGGGATGTGTGCGGGCGCGTGCGCAGCCGCGGGATGTGTGCGGGCGCGTGCGCAGACGGGCGGGCGTCGGCCTGAGGCCAGCTGCCTCTCCTGGAGGGGTGGAGGGGTGGAGCGGTGGAGCGCGTCTGCGCTCTCTGCTCTGGGAGGCCAGGTTCTCTCTGGCCGGGGTCATGCCCGCTTCTCACCTCTGTTGCGCTTGTATGATTCATTTTGTTCCCTTCATAGTTGTTTAAGGCAAATTGGGGGCGGTGAATTGGGGACGAGAAGCTGGAGACGCGTGGTGTGCTATGACCCCCCGCCTTCCACCAGCTGCCCAGACCCGGCGTCCTCCCAGGAACTGTGTGCCGCCAGTGAGAGGGGGGTTCTCATTTCCCCTGTCCAGCTTTGGTATAACTGTGCTCCCAGGGACTCTGAGATTAAAGCACATGGGGAAAAGGCTGGAAGCTACCAGAGCGTATTTCTCTCCATCAGTCACAGAGGGACCCGAGACCCTGGGCAGCCTTTCAGGGGCCAAGTTCCTTGGGCATTTGGGCAGAGAGCCTTTCCTGCAGACCAGCAGTCCCTGCCGTCCCCTCCCTGCCAGGATCCCCACAGCTTTGCTCTGCACACACAAGTGGGCCCCAGAAATCCATGGAAGACCCTAAGGCTACCAGCTACATAGGAAGTGGCTGGAGTCGATATTTCTTGCTAAGCAGTAGTCCCAGCTCTCTGGGGTCTTGGAGTCCCAGAGATCTTGGGGGCCTCTGAGGAGTCTTGTTGGTACCTGTTCCACCAGAGAAGAATAATCGGGTGCATTTATTGAACAACAATTATGTACCAGGAGCTGTACTGGGCATTTCCTGTGCAGTGTCTGATCCTAGCAGCAGTGTGAGGTGATCACTGTCACTCCAGATTACCAAGAAGGAAACTGAAGGCAAGAGAGGTTAGGGAGCCTGTCAAGGTCACCACTAGAAAGTGGCAAAACCGACACTCAAGCCGGTGCGTTAAGATCCAGAAGCCTGAGCAATTTCCATCGCTCCACGAAGTTGTCTTGAACCCGTCCTTCCCCAAGTGTTTCTTCAGAGGAGCCCAGAGTCCTTGAGAGTCTGGAAAAAGGCAGGTTTCTTGTCACGAGCATGTCCCCATCTGCTGCTGCTGCCCGAGCCCCTGCAGGTGCCTGAGGCTGCTTCTGGCTATCCCTGCAGTGGTCATGTCTGACGTGGCCGTGGAGCAGAAGCGGGCCTTGATCAGGAGGAAGAGGAGAGAACAGATTGGGACTCAGCCCCCTGGAGCCAAGGCTCTGACTGAAGAGCAGCGGATGATGATCAGGGAGTTGATAACCGCTCAGGTGAAAACCTCTGATGGCATCTTCACGCGCTTCAAGGATTTCCGGGTATGAGGCTTTAGAGACGGCTCAGCTCCTGCGCTAGCTCCTCAGAACCCCAACCTCATTCCCAGCGGTTCTCAAAGAGTGGCCCCTGGACTTGCAGCAGCAGCAGCATCTGGGAACTTGTAAGAAAGGCAGAATCTCAGATCATCCCCTATCTCCTGAATCAGAAACTTTGAGGTTGGGGCCCAGCAGTCTGTGCCTTGACAAGACCCCTCAGGTGATTCTGACTCATGGTCAGGTCAGGAACTCTGCTCTCTCCTTCCGCAGCAGGTAGAAATTGAGTCTGAGCCATAAATGGACTAATGGACAGCTGAGTTGCCCCAGGGTTGCTGGCGTTCAGGGCTTTATGAGGACAGGGGCAGGACCTGCAGGGGCATGACATTTCTGAACTGGTTTTACTGAACCAATAAACTCCAGTCATCTCAGCAGTGGTAGCTGTGTCTGATCCCAGTGCCCTCTGCCACCTGTGCACACAGGTATCTCGGTGACCCATCCAGCTCAGAGAACTGGTAGCCAGTGGCCTCCAAAGTCTGTTTCTTTCCATATTTAGCTCCCAGATCCTTTTCTCTGAGTTTCTGGAGTGCAAGGTCAGGGATGCTTGGGACACACCCCTGACCAGGCAGGGATGTGAGGGACCATGAATTAATAGATCCACCTGATAGGAGAAGACCAAAAAGAAGGAACAAGTGCTGTGTGTGGAGGTGGGGTGTACACTCCTGCCACTGTGCAGCCACTCAGGGTGCAGCTGTGGCTGTGTATGCCTGTCCGGGGCCTGTGTCAGAACCTGTTTGGGGGAATATATGCTGTCTCTCCTCTCTTCTCTCCCCCTCCCGGCTCATGTCCCAGCTGCCAGAGGTGCTTAGCCGTGTCCACAAGATTCGGAGTCTCTGCAGACTCAGTCAAATGAAGAAGCTGCCAAGTGGTGCAAGATCAGGGAAGATCTACGTTCAGTGAAGGCCTCCCTGCAGCTGTGGGGGGAAGACGGCAGCATCTGGAACTACAAGCCCACAGCCGACAATAGTGGGAAAGTGATCTCTTCCC
This sequence comes from Leucopleurus acutus, assembly GCF_964270905.1. Lineage (NCBI taxonomy): Eukaryota > Metazoa > Chordata > Mammalia > Artiodactyla > Delphinidae > Leucopleurus > Leucopleurus acutus. Next base: position 66,073,903 of record NC_139147.1, read on the forward strand.
TGTTGCCCCACGTGGCTGACACGTCAACCTACGTGTTCAAAGGCATCATCAACTTTGCCAAAGTCATTCTCCTATTTCAGGTAGGACACAGGGGCCGGGTGGATGGTGTGGAAAGGAGCAGGAAATGGCCAACAGGTTCAAATGGTCTGGGGTAGATTTCTCTGAATTTGGGGGACGTTGGTGCCAAAAGACCCTCCTTTACCTCTGCCCCCAGGCCACCTGGTCCTGCTGGGGAACGGAGCCCTCGCTGTCTGTATGGCTCATTAGCTTTGTGACTGTGGCCTGCCCTTTAACCTGTGTCTCAGCCTCTTCATCTGCTAGACAGGGGCTAATAATGCCTACCTTGCAGGGCCGTTGTGTGGAATAAGAAAATATCTGGAAGAGCATTCATCACATACACGGTGGACGTTCAGAAAGTAATCCCCCTCCCCATTTCCCCGCAAAGGGGCAGGAATCACAAGTTGACAGTTCCAGAGCAAAGGAAGAGTTGGAAGGAAAAGGAAGGAAGTCCAGAGGGAGAAGAAGGAAAGGGCCAGGAACAGACGTGGGGTCACTGGCAGTCTGCTGCCCAGAGAAGGCTGAGAGGGAGGACAAGGGGCCGGGATGCCCCAGAGCTAGGCGTGAAGGCAGCAACCACTGGGCAACCGGGGTGAATGAGAGACCCTGGACCCTTCTGGTGTGGTGGTAACCACAGCCACACAATATGGAGCCTGTCAGGGCTGGAGATGGCACTGGGCGTGTCTTCCCTGGGGTCAGCCACTGGCCTTGCCAGGCCTGGGCAGGTGGAGCTGAATCACACATGAGGAGCCCTGATTTCATCCGCAGGCAGAGGGCAGGTTCTCTTCCAGGAGCCCACAGGTTGCCCTGTGGGTGACACATAGGACTTATTTACTGGGGGTACGGTGGCCACAGGCTGGAGTGGGGTTCAGATTGCGGCAGAGTAGGTCAAGGGAGCAGGGAGAAAGGCCCCCTTCCACGCATAGACCTGGCAGATCCCCACCAACATCTCATGACCCAGACCCTACCACCAGGGTGGGAGGCCACTCATTTCTCATGACAACCAGTTTGGGGTACAGCCACCCCAGGAGGCAGGAGTTGCTCTCACCTTCATTCCACAGATAGAAAACCAAGGTTAAGGCACGTGCGTGGGATCGCAGCTAATCAGAGGGGCCAGCTTTGGAAGCAGAGTACAGCCTCCAGAGCCGGTCCCCTGCCCGGTCCTGGGCTGGGAGCTGGGCGGGGCGGGGGGTGAGGGCAGCGGCGGGGACACACGGAAGGAAAGATCAAGTTCACGGCATTCGTGGCTCAACGCCGTGGATCTAAAAGAAGGGACTGAACTCCTGAGGAGACCAAAGCCAGGCAAAGGTCCTCCTGAAGAGCTCCCTCCTGGGTTTTCAGTTGGAATGCCTCCATCAGTGGGGAGATGGGGGCCCCTCTCAGGTTGGGAGGAGTGTCAGTCTAACCGTGAATACTAGAGGCATCCACTGTGGCTGGGCCTGTGCTCAGTGCTACGGGTGGAGCTCAGGGCATCCAGGCTGCCTGGAGAGAAACAGAAGAAACAGCAAATCCCAAACAGACAGCAGGAAGCAAATAGCCCCGCTGCATGGAACTCATGCTGGAGGACTGGCACTTGCAAAAGGACTGCAGTCTGGAAAGACCTCTAGGAGGCACAAGGACAGCTTGGCCCAAAGGACTAGCAGAGTCTACTTAAGTGAAGCTATAGGGGTACTCATTCCAAGTGGGGAAACCGAGGCAGAAAGCAGGAGGCCAGGGACCAGGAGCCAAGGCATCGGCTGGGGGGTCAGTGGCTGTGCAGGGAGCTGGTGGTGATGGGGCTAGGCTGTAAGGGCCTGGAAACCAAGCTACATCAGCAGTGGACAGTCCCTGAAGGTAGCAGGAGACCAGAGGAAGACGGCAGGGAGGAGGAATCTGCTTGCTGGCTTGGGACAGGGAGAGATTGGAGGCAGTTTGAAGGCACCTGCAATAATCCGCAGGGGGAGGAGCCCATCCTCCCTCGCCTCTTCACCACCCTCCTGCCCTGATTCTGGATTATGGGAGGGGGTGCTGGCCTGTGGCAGTTTCCTAGGAAGCGGCATCTCTTCCTTATCCTTTGCTGCCAGGGACCTGCTCATTGAGGACCAGATCTCCCTGCTGAAGGCGGCCGCCTTTGAGCTGTGCCTGCTGAGATTCAACACGATGTTCAACGCAGAGACCAGGACCTGGGAGTGTGGTCAGCTGTCCTACTGCTTGGAAACCCTGCAAGTGCCCGAGAGATGCCTGTCTGCCCCGGCAGAGGGTGGGAAACAGCCGTGGAGGGAGGAGAGGAGCCACGCCAGGTTACACGGGTCCTGGGATTGCAGGACATAAGATTGGGCAATGGGAAAAAAGACCTTGGTGAGGGAAGTCTGGGTCTTGGGTCAGCTTCCTGAGAAGTTTACCCCTCCAGCCTGCACCCACCTTACAGGTGGCTTCCAGCAGCTTCTGCTGGAGCCCGTATTGAAATTCCACTACATGCGGAAGAAGCTGCAGCTGCATAAGGAGGAGTATGTGTTGATGCAGGCCATCTCCCTCTTCTCTCCAGGTGATAACCCACCTGTCGTCCTACCTGGCTTCCCCGTGCCCCTCCCCCACCTCTCCAGGCTTGCTCACACCCCGTCAGCTTCAGCTGAGGGAGGCAGCAGCCCCTCCTTTGCCTTCCCCAGGGAAGGTCCCAACTGATGGCCTCGCCCTCCACTCACTGCTCAGCCAGGACGGGGACTCTGGCTGTTTTCTCCTAGGGTCAGAGGGGTGATGCAAAGCCCTCTTAGCACCCCCCTCACTTCCTTGCCTGGGAATTCCTGGCTCTGGAAGGTGGTTGGCAGTTTGTCCCCTCTGGGATGGACCAAGCTTGTCTCAGCCCCCATGGCCTTGCGGGGACCGTACCACCTTCTCCTCCCCACCAGACCGCCTGGGTGTGGGGCAGTGCCGCTTGCTGGACCAGCTGCAGGAGTGGTTCGCCATTACCCTGAAGGCCTACATCAAGTGCAACCGGCCCCGGCCCGCCCACCGGCGAGCAGCAAGCAGAGAGGGTGTGAGGGGGTGTGAGCCCTGCCCCCAGGCCCCCGACTGTTCTGGGTCTCTCTGGGGGCACAGACCACAGCTGCTCCTGGGGCAGCCTCTAATTACCAGGGCTTTGGGACCCTGCTTTGTGACCTCCACTGAGGCCTCCTGCCCAGTCGACCTAGAACAACTACTGTTTATCGAGAAGAGCCAGCCCTGGTGCCAAGCAGTTTTACGTGCACATCACCTTTCATCTTGACAACAGCCCCATGCAGTGGGCGCCATCGTATCCTGTAAGGGACTGGGGGCTCCGGGCGACTGACCCGGGTCCCGCCCCAGGCAGGTGGGGTCTGGAGATGGATCCTTGCGGGCCAAGCCTACAGCCCACACCCTTGAGCACTAACTACCTAACCACCTCCCAGGACAAACAACAGATAACGGGGTAGGATACTCCTTAGTTAGTCCTGGTCACAACCCGAAGGAGGAAGGCTGCTCAGGGCTTGACCAGATAGAGGCTACCCCCCCTTCACTGGGCCTCAGCAGCCCTGTGACCTGGTACCATGGTCCCGGGCTGGATGGGGGAAGGCCAGCACTGGGTGTGCTAGTGCGAACATAGAACCTCAAGTCCTTACTTGGCCTCCGCTGCAGCTGGCTTTTGAGCTTGGCCTCCTGGGATGCTGGGGGTGGCCGTGTCTTGCCTTGCTTTGCTCAGTCCTCCCCTGTACGGAGCCAGGAGGCATCATGGGGAAACTGAGGCACGAGGTGTGTCTCAGACACCAGATCCCCGGCTAGGTCCGGGGAGGGACTGCTGCCTGCGGCCCATGCCTCCACAACTACTCCACCCCATCCTGACCCCCATCCATTAGCCACGGCACTGATGTCCCCCCGGAATGACCTATTCACGTGGTGCCTGCAATGCCTGGTTTTCCCACAGACGTCCCTGCGTACAGGGACTCAAGCCCAGAGGAGGAGGTGCGAGTGGGAAGGGTGGGTGTACACCTGCAGGGCCCAGGCTGTTCTGCCCCCTCATCTGCAGGCTGAAAGGGAAGCTTAAGGAATTCAGCCAAGCCTTGTCTCTTGGCTGACCTGTGAGATGAGATGAAAACCTGAGATGAAAACCCTCAAATGTGATCAATTTCAGAGGGGCCCCAGTGTTGGTGGGTGGGGGCAGGGCGGGCCACACCCCCAACCCTTCCCCTGACTGGCCGGCAGGTTCCTGTTCCTGAAGATCATGGCTATGCTCACCGAGCTCCGCAGCATCAACGTCCAGCACACCCAGCGGCTGCTGCACACCCAGGACATTCACCCCTTCGCTACCCCACTCACGCAGAAGTTGTTCAGCATCACAAATGGCTGAGCGGCCGCCCCACGGCAGTCAGAGCCAGAGCCCTGGGAGCCAGAGCCACCACTCCTGGGGCCACACAGACAGACACTGACAATGCCGGGCAGGTCCTGCCTCTCCAGGGAACTCACAAAGACAGCCGTGAGGGTGGCAGGCTAGCCTTCCTCAGCCCCCAGCTCAGCCTGGGGAGAGCCAAGCCCTAGAGCCTTACATGAAGAGTATGCTGGCCCCTTGGTCAGGCCTATCGAGAGGCAAGGGCACCCTCCCCTTAGAAAAGGCCCTGGGTCTGGAGATCTAGTATCTTGGTGGGAGAGGGGATAGGGGATACGGTGCCTGGGGCTGGGGCATCTGAGGGTCTATGCCCACACCCAAGTTCGTTAGCTTCTTGGGTATTTTCACTGCTACATCTGCTACCCCTGTCTCCCACTCGCCAGCCGTTCCCAACCCACAGCCTCCTGTCCTGAGTTGCTCCGTGGGTTTCAGGCCTGTGTCCACCAGCAGGTGCATTAGCATCTGAGGGAGTCTTTTAGAGAGAGGCCAGAAGGCCTGCACCAAATGTCACAAGCTTGTCATTACCTGTCTCTGTGTTTATTCTTCCCTCCTTCTGGGCACCTCATTCTGTGTCTCTGCAACCATTAAAACACATCATTAAGCACCAACAATGTGCAACCTGCTGTGGGGAATACATGCTGACTGACATGGATCCTGACCTCGAAGGGGTTATACATGTGTGTGACTTGGTGCAGGTTTGCTTCACAACAGACCTGGGGCTGGGTGGCTCCTGAGGCTGGAACGCCGAAGGCTCTGTGACGAGGCTGTACTGACGGCACTTAATAAATGTGTTCCTGTTTACACACCTGTTTGCAGAGCTGAAGAGTATGAAAGTGTCTGCTTTGTTTGTAACCACTTTGAGTAAAAACGTTGCTGCATTTTTCGAAAATTACATTTCAACTAACTTTACATAGGGCATCACACACCTAAGAACCAGGCTTAGCAAATATTATCCTGTGGTTAACGTCAAATCAAGGCAAGAGGACTTCAATAATTAACTTATGGCTAGATTTAAGCCTTTTTTGGCCTTCCTTTCTGGGGGAATAAAAGAAATGTGGGGGTGGTGAAATAGAGATATTATATATTTGTATATATTTCTAAATTTTTATTTTACTATTGCCCTTTACATATCTGAAGACTGTTGGTGTGAGAACATAAAAATGCATTATTTGAGCTTCCCTGGTGGCGCAGTGGTTAAAAATCTGCCTGCCAATGCAGGGGACATGGGTTCGAGCCCTGGTCTGGGAAGATCCCACATGCCGTGGAGTGACAAAGCCTGTGTGCCACAATTACTGAGCCCGTGTGCTGCAACTGCTGAAGCCTGTGCGCCTAGAGCCTGTGCTCCGCAACAAGAGAAGCCACCGCAATGAGAAGCGCACCACAGCAAAGAGTAGCCCCCGCTTGCCGCAACTAGAGAAAGCCCGTGCACAGCAACGAAGACCCAACGGAGCCAAAAATAAATAAATAAATAAATTTATTTTGAAAAAATGCATTATTTAACTTGGTTTGCTCATAATTATTCTATATAAAAATTTAAAATGAATGATTTAAAATGTAGTAATTAATTTTAAATGGTTAATATTTTGATGCAAATGAAGCTACAAGTTAACTGTATTTTAAGAAACAGATACTGGCTTAGCTTTTACCATTTTACAGGAAGGCCAAACTTGGAGAACATAAATCATCGAGACTATAAATCAAAGCAAACAAACATATTCTCTGCCATCCCTCCAGCCTCTTCTGCATCAAGGGGACATAGAACGCACTCATTTTTAGAAAAGAAACTGAGGGGAAAGGAGCTCCTCTTTCCAAACACAATGAATGCAGATTTTGCCCCCAGTAATTGTGTCTAATTATACTCATTTGGAAATATAAATGTCATTTAACTGTATTCATACATACATCTCTTCTTTCCCACTGAAATAATTTTGAGTGTGCTATTCACTCAAGAGCCTGAAATGGTGGTTAAACGTAGACTACGATAAGGTGAGAGCAAGGTGAGATTAAGGTGGGATGTAGAGTAAACTCCCATCTCCCAGTACTGATTTTAAAAACACCTGGGCAGTTTCACAAACATTGAATTGATATGTACATATGAATTATATATATTATAAAAACTAAGTGCAGTCCAAGCGCAGTTAAGATACAATGTTAGATGCACCAAAGAGCTCACACTGGATACTTCCTTTCAGCAGCTTTGTGCATCTCCAATTTTTAGGGCTAGGAGCCAGATTCAACTTTCCTACTCTCAAACATTTGAATTTCCCTATACTCCCTTCCCTGAGCCCTTGAGCAGTTGAACCAAACGTCAGTTTCTAGGCATCCCTGTGGCCCCCATTCTTTTCCTAGGTCTTGCTTCAGTCAGGTGAGGATGGAGTCAGTCTCCAAAGCTCAGGAGAAAAGCCCTTCTAAATAAGTTACTGCTTACCTTCTGGCTGCCCTGTTAGAGCCCTCCGCCACCAGTCTCTACCTGGCCCGGACTTTAAGGATCGTTAAAGCCTTGACATCAACAACTTTTGTGGGAAGGCCCAGGGTGTCCTCTCCTTTCTGGAGAAAAGAGGATGTAAAGAGAAACATACATTTAATGGACCATCCCTTCCCAGCTTCTGACAACTTGTTGGCCTCATCATGCCATCTTCAACTGTTTTAGTTTTCCCCTTAACTGCAGCTCTCCTAGACCTGAAGGTGCTAGTGAGTGGGCGAAGTATTTTTGCACCTGAGAGAGGGGTGACAGCCCCATCACTTTTGTTCCCTTCCTTTCACAGACTTCTCCATGAAGGGGAGCTGCAACCTGAGCGCTCCCTTTCCTAACTACACTTCTAGAGCACCTTCTCAACTGGCATCCAGCATCACTGCTCTCCTGAGACATCCCGAAGGACTGGTTCGTCACAACATTTTGGAAGACCTTAGAAATGAACGACGCAGTCTTTCAGGAGTTTTTAAGTTAAAAAGATATCTTGTTCAATCCCAATTCAAATATGGCAGGAAATAAGATAGTAGTATATCCCAAACAAACACACTTCAATGCCATCAGGAGACCCATCCCACAAGTGACATCTTGCATATTTGTGCTGATCCCCACCCTTCCCCCCAAATCCCCGCAACTGGTAAACATGTTAAACTAGTTTACAAATATTAGCTAAGCACACCACCACAATAAGAAGTAAATAAAGAGGACCAGACTTTATCCAATATAAATTTGTTTTTATTGAAGCAGCAGTCACATGACTTTATATCTAGCCTTTAGATTAGGCCTGACAGAGTGAGCCAGCCCTAAAAAAAAAAATGATGTTTCTTTTTGCACTAAGAGACATAACATGTTTACATACATCATCCAGTATTGGAAATGAGCAGACTCAAACACGTGTTGGTTACCTGGGAGGTACAGCCCCACTGTTTGTGGTGTTCATATAATTCACAGATACTCCCAAAGACCATTACTAATGGGATGAAAGTTAAAAGAAAATACAGCTACACCAAACCATGAACACAGTAATCAGACAGCAGCTTATACACATTTTAAAAATTCGTCCCTTTCAGGGATGTATTCTTTCTTTTCAAAGCAGTGTCTGCAAAGCTTCCTCTACATCAAAGCCAAAGGTTTCCAAGATGGAAGCTGCACCTGTTGGGGCTATACAATGGAATAAGATCATTTGAAAGAAGAACTAGTGTTCACATCTTGATTTTTATAACAAAGATTCATGTTTCTCTAATTGGAGGAACGAAGTGGTGATGTGACTACATATTGCAGTGGCAGAATAGGTAGGGTGAAGAAAAGAAGGTTGGGTACTGAAATAAAGACCACACACTTGTGAATTTTAATTTCATTTCCAGGCTAACCTACTTTTTATTTAATGCAAATTACAGTACCAGTTAACTATTTCCAAACCAAGTCACATAGAACGAAATGTATTTACAAGGGAATGGGGAAAGGGAAAAAAAACATTGAGCATACTTTTCACAAAAAAGTTTATATTTAAAATGAAAAAAAAAAATCAGTCACAGAGGCATTCAAGTAGTAATAATGTTATACAGATTTTGCTTTTCCTTTATATCAAGACAGATTTGCACAAGTGTTTGCAATAGTTTGTATACAACCCACAGTCCTTTATATATATATATATATATATAATAAATTTTGTTTTTTAGATTTGATTTTAAGATGGAAGTGGTCACGCTAATTGGTATGTGTACAGGCCCAAGTGATCCATCGGCAACACATTTATGAATGCAAATTTTACAGGCAAGCACATTTTCATACATCTATCTGTATCTGCCTGTAGACAGATATAGTAAGAAAAAAAACTTAAAAATTAACACAAGGAAGTCTACTTTGTCAAGCTAACCCCTTATGTACTGGTTGTCATTTTGCTTTTATTGCAGAGGTGCAAAACGGAGCAACAAACTTGAATAAAATGTCATAACCCTTGTGAAAATAATCCAAACCCCAGGGATTACTTTCAAAGCCTCTCAAACATAGACCTTAGTCTGGGACTCTACTCTGCTTCTAGTTATTTCTCTTATTTTCAGTGGCTCAGGTTTCTATTAGAAAAGACAGATTTTATTGTAAAGCATGTTTAGTTTATTTTTCTGTATAGGGGAGAAAGTGTTCGACTCTGTGATTAGATGATCACTAACATGAACAAGAAGAATCAGATACAATTTTGGTTTAAAACAAAGAAAAATCCCCAAACTTCTGGGAATCTGGCACTGGCCAAACTTCCTTTGGAAGATTCCAAAGTTAAATCCCTTAAAAAGGAAAGGGAAAAAGAAATGAAATGCCAGTGTCTTTATATCCACAGGGATAGAGAATACAATAGTCCTCTCAGAAACCTTTGCATTGGTGCAGACAAGATGACTGGTTAGGCAGGCTTTGTTAAAACACAAATCAAAAATACGTGTCTAAAAATTAAGAGGACTTAAAAAAAAAAGGACACAGCACGTTGCTGGAAAGAAGGTGCAGTCTTCTGCCTTGCTGGAATGAACACGTGATATTTCAAAAATAGCAACCTTTGGTTTGGTAAAGTTTTTTTTATTCTACTCAAGACATATGGAGTACTTGGAGGCAAAACAAATTTGATTTTTTTCTTTCGAAAAAGGCCTTCATGATGTGCACACAGTAAGAATTAAACTGATTTTTTTCAAAGATAAATTAAAATGACATTTCATTGAACAGGGGTAGAGGTGGCAGGAGGGAGGAAAGTTCCCTTGCGAAAACAACAGTCCTCATCATGCGGGCGGCAATTGTGCAGCAGCCACTAGGAATTGCACCACAGCATTTTAGACCACTCATGTATCAAAACTGATACATTAAGAAACTTTGATTCATAAATCTAATTCTCTCTCTATTTCTTTCTCTCATTTGGGAGGGAAGTAGACAAGGAGGAGAGAGAGAGAGAGGGTGGAAGTCTCCCGGAATCTGCTGTTTGTAAGACCCATGGTTAGGGTTTGGGGACAGAGACGAGCAAAATCTAATCTATTCAATATCCTCCAGCTCTAGGGCTCCCTGGCACTACACTAAGTCCCTGGATGGACCGAGTGAAATGAAACTGGTCACTGCAACTGAGGAGGAAACAGATGTTCAGAACCAAATCAAAGGCAGGGCTTAAATGAAATGAGATTATGAACATAGTTTCCTCTTTCCACTCCTGAGCATGGTATCACTGAAATTAACTGTGGAAGGGGCAAAGATAATGTGTTATGAGTGAGCTATTATTTCAAAGGCAAAGGGGCGGGACAGGGAGACATGGATAGAGAAACCAATTAAAACTTCCAAAATGAAAAACAAAAAAAACAAACACATGGAAGCGAAGGCACTCCAAACTATATAGATACACTATACATTGCTAGAGTTATTGTTACAATAATACAGGCCGGTACCTACTGTACAGAGTTAAAACTATATGGCTTTAAAAAGCTCGTCTACAATTTGTCTGATTATTAAACAGAATCACTGCCCTGAACAGTAACTTTTTGCTCATTAATAACAGTTCCTGGGTCCACATATTTACATACAAAACAATAAAACTTAAATTTAAAAACATTGAAAGAAAATATAATGTACAAGCTTGAATTTGGTGAGGAGCTTTTTATTATTATTATTATTATTTACAAAAAGATATTCAGAGACCCGGATCTCACTTGTATAAAAGAGTTCTGTGATCCCGCCATGATCCTTGAGAAAGAAAAATCATGCACCTCAGCCCTCACACACACACACACACACACACACACACACACACACAATAAAATAGGAGAAAAGCATCTGACTTCTCTCTCTTCTTCTTTTACCCCATTTGTGGGGGGAAAGTGTTTCCTAAAACAAGCACAGATTTTTATGGACTCTAGCAAGTATACCAAGTCCAGAGTAGTGTCTGTGTCCAAATGTTTGGCTGGGCAGTTTGGTCTGAAAGTAGGTCCATTCCTTTGTCACAGACCTGCTGTCCAGCTTCTTTATAAATCTTTTCTGAAAATGGTCTATCAAAGCCATTCCCTTTAGGAATTATGCTGCCAAATACTTCGATTCAGACTTCTTTCAAATCTTAATTTGCTCTCGGAAGCTCATGATGCAAAGTAAAATTCAATTTGATTTGGTTTGACTGAGTGTGTTTCCCTTCTCATGAACTCTGATATAACCAGAGGTTTGAGAAACGCTTCTGAGGTTTAAGAGCTTAGCCAGACAGTGAGTGAAAACTAAGACGGCTCACCGTTGTCTCTCTGGGTACTGGTTCATGTCAGCAGGCAGTACGACTCTCTTGGAGAGTCACACACACTTTGTTAAGAAGCAGGACAGGGTGCCGGGACCTGCATGAGGGCTGCCAAGACACTCTACTTTCAAATCACCTGGAGGGCGAGACCCCTAACATGTCCTAAGGTGGCAACAAGGAGGGTGAAGGGAGGTTACACACAATCTGGGGCTCAGTTCTGCAGCCCTACAGTTATCAGCTAACCTTGGAAGGTGTATGGGGAGGGAAGGAAGGAAGGTAGGCGGGAAAGGCGGCCATCACTCAAGTGATCTTTAAATGTAAAGTACAACTGATTGTGCCTTAAAGATTCATTAGGTCAAGTAATGGCCCATAAGCACCAAGGTGACTAAGGTTCATTTTAGAGTATATAAGGCCCGCATAGATGTCAACCTTAAACATATAAACCAAACTAGTTGTGAAAACCTATTTCCTCACTGCCAACATAATCCTTCAATTCTCCTTGCTTTCCAAGGAATATTGCTTTTTCTTCAAAAACAGAGACTGATTCTTACACTGTTCACTGATTATACAAAGAAAAACAGAAACAAAAATTCTTAACTGGGTTTGGGGGGAAACATTCTTCTCATGCTTCAACCAGTCAATTTTGATACTGTGGACAAAAACAAACAAACAAACAAACAAAAACCCAAAACTAAAGGCAGTATTGAATCTATGTATATAACATATATACACACATTTATATAATCAGCTTTCCTATAAAGTCAGCAGGTACAAGTGACTGTTTATATCATTTTGATGTGTAGTTTTTAATATTCCTACCATCTAAAATTATAATGGTCTATCTCACATGCATCAATAAATAAAATTTAAAAAGCATGAGGTTAAAAAGGCTGAAATTAAATACAGATTCTAGATTTGGATTTAAAATCAGAACTATGTGCAGAATGTGGCACTTCCTGCAAGCTCATTTTGCAATTAAAAAATATGAAAAATAAACCAGTAGACTGTTATAGTTCACATTATTTAACTGTGATGTCCTCTCAAGTGTATCTTTCCAAGGGAAGCAACTTTAGAAAAAATCTGGACAAATTCATCCAGTGGTGAGACCTGCCCCTGGCCTGTCCCCTTCCTCCAGGTTTGTCAGCTTTTGACCTCTGCAGTCAGAGGGGCCAGCTCAGCACCCTTTTTAGTCTCCTCCTAGGTCACTAGATTAAAACTGTACTAAGATTTATAGAGAACCTTTGGTCAGGCAAACAAAGATCCACACACAGAGCACACACGCTCCTCCTTTGACAGCTTCCTACGTAAGTTTCTTCACCACTAGCACTGATTAAGAGCAAAATAAAACCTTAACAAATCAATTAAGAATTTTCCCCTTATAGATTCAAACTTTATTGACCTCCAGGGTTACAAATGACACACATTTCCTTTTTTGTCTGCCACACCTGCCATCAACATGCCAAAGGCATGTCTTCAAGTACCCGAGGATATGGATTAATTTTACAAGTGACATTTAAGTCCCCATTGAGTTACACCTGCTAAGCTCCCAACCAATTTCAAGCTGTGCACTATACCCAAGTCTTACACTTGACTTTAAAAGAAAACAAAGTTCAAAAAAACTTCCGCACAGAACAAAGTTTTCTTCTTTTGTGGAAGGGGCATGAGGCAGGAGTCCTGTTTTTAAAGTATACAACAGCAGACTTTTGATAAAAAAAAGATTGTCGTGGGAGAGAGACTGTGTGTTCTAGTGCCCCGCTTTCCCCTCCCCACGACCCCTCCCAACCCCTGGGTCTCCCTCAAAGTGAGAATACAATGAAATTGGTTTGTATTTATAGATATTTTACAAGGTTAAATAAGAACAACAATAATAATAAAAAAATTGAACACTAAAATGAACAGGTTTTTTTCTCTTTTTAATTTTCTTTCCAAATGTGACCAGTGTTGCTGAGTGACACTCAAGTAACTGGTGGTTTTTCCTGTGCAGCTGGCTGCTCGGGACTGTTCAGGTGGAGTTGGAAGCTGATGCGGAAGCGGCGTTATTGGTCTGTCCACGGTCTCCAGCATTAGCATCTGCAAATCAAAAGCCCCAAGAGAGAGCATGAACAATGCTGTAACACCCCAGAGAGAAAAGTACGCGGCCTCAACTGCAGGCTGAGAGCTATATCTGGAACGTTGTTTTGAATATGGCCAATACTATGAAATCTGAATTTTCTTCTGCTTAGAGTTAAGTATGTGCGTTGGCCAGGTCTTGGTACAGAGAAGACGGTATCTTTGAGTAAGTTACAGACTCAGGGAGCCAGAGACCATTTCTGTCAAAGCTCTTGCCACAGCTGGGATTAGCAGAGCATGAATACTCAGCTGGACTCTAGCTCACTTGAAAATAAGTGAACAGTGTACAGCTGTGAAAACTTGCTAAAAATTCTGAATGGTGTTACACTATGCCATCTGCTTGAGTGGGTGAATGAGTGGGGCAGTGAAAGTAATATGGGTCAGTGGTGATGGGAGAAGCACCAAGCATAAATCAAACTCAGCTGCTTGCTTTCTAGGTACAGTCCCCCTTCGTTATTCATACAAATGGAAGACACAACCAGCAAAAAGGAAATTTCAGCCATTGTAGTACCAATTCCCTTATTCAATTCAATAAAGCATCTTATAGTCAAATGTCTTAGCACTTGAGCTTACTTTACCTAATCCTTTAAAAATACATATAACTTTACAACTAACTTGAACCCCTGCCCCCCCGTCACACTTTTTAAGGTCCATTATTATTTCATAGCCTCCATTAACATTTACACAGACACTTAACTGTGTCCAGACTGGCTCTCCGTCTCCGGTAGGCAAGATACTACTGTTTCAGTGGCTTGTCAAGTGGCATCCCTGTCATCACACACGTGACTGGGAATATACTGCTAGGCAAATTTTCTCTCAAAAACTTCACACTAAGCCCTGAGCAAGAAGGGAGGTGGCTTGACTGAGATGGGCAACTTCCAAGAGCCACCGCCCTAGAAGTCCACCACCCTTGGCTATCAAGGCTAGGGACGCCAAAAAACAGACTCAGAAGTTTTGTCTCTCTCTCAAGACTGTAGCTCTCCTGTATCCTATGCTGAGTAGAGTAAATGTTATGGTTGAAGGCAACATTTGGTCTTTGGATCTTTCTACCTTGAATTTTTTAATTGAGCAAGAAACAAAAGACCCCAAGGATACACAGCAACTGTAGCTTAAGGAACTCTTAAGGATTAGCTATTCAGTTTATCATTTTGATAGCCACTCTTTAAAAACTATACTTCCTTCCTAAATTCCCAATTGTTCCTCAAAACAATCTACCCTTATATACATTTAACTCAGCCTTTGGGGAAAAAATGTTTATATCTCTTAATAAGAATGGTTGTGTTTAATTCATTTTACTTCCTTCAAAACATCTATAGCACTATTTTCATGAAAATAAGCACAGACATTATGACATCAGGATCCACGCGTTAGTTTCATATTGCCCATGGCATGGCATCATGCTAACTTATCTGCATGGCACATGGACAGGTGGCAAGAGAGGGTATATGATATATAGCATATAACCTAGTCTCCAAAGGCAGGCAAACAGCCTTTCCCAATAATCAGTCAGTAATTGTACTAATACCTCATTCATTAACTCTTGGTTTTTCCTGGATATGCCCTACTTAGCAGGAGTTTTATTCTCAATGATCATCCAAATTCTGTGCATCAATAACCTAACATCAATTCCTATCCAGGCCACAGGTTCCTATAAGGCTTTCTCAGGAAAAATGTTCATTTTCATAATTTAGGCACAGGCTACATTAAAAACAACACTCCTGAGAAAGCCTGGAAGGCACAGAGATATTTCAGAATTATAATGCTCCTCACAAACCCATGCTTATTATTGCAGCATTTCTCATGTTTTGGATGACACTCAGAACCTGCATGATTATCATCAAACAGCACTTTCCTCTCATTTTCAACATGTGAAGATGACAGGTAAAACTGTCACATTCTGGTCTTCCTCAGGACTTAAGAGATCAGCACACATACCAGCAGTGTTAGCAGCTCTGGCTATAGCAGCCATTAGCTATTGGCAAACATTCACCAAGGCTCCTCTACATTGCCAGCCCATTACATTAATTTACTCTTTGGCAATATCGTATTTAGCTACTAATCTGCTATTGTCCTTTCAGCGGCTATTACCTATGAGCTTATGACATTCCCAAAACTAGTCTTCCCTTCCTTGGATAAATTCAAAGGCTGCTTGTATGACCATAATAAAAAGCGTAAGTCTTTTAAGTGGGCATATAACCAGAAACAAAATCACGTTCTGAATAATAAAAAACATTCATATTCCTCAGGTTTGTAATTTAATGATCTCTTATTTTTCTTTGAATTATTTCCAAATAACCTAATGAGTAAAATTTTAACAGCTAATTATTTTGATTACAATTATCCTTGATATCACAGGATAATATAGTCACAGCACTGGACTCATTCATCAAAAACAAACAAAAACCCTATGCCCTGTGCAATGAACTCTACTTAAAATCAAATTATACATGTCTTTCCTGAGAAAGGAGAGTTCTCCGCTTTTCAGAGGGAGACAAAGCACAGGGAGGAGAAAAGCAAAACAAACAAACATGACTCTCCATAAACTCAATAGTAGCTCCAACAGACTGCCTGGTTTGCTAAATGAGCAAAACTATGTTTTTAAAGTTCTTCTTGGTACATGCTTATTTTGATCTCACTGTCAAGTCTGTAAATTTATTTTACAGAGTTGAATCTGAATATGGACCCTCTATAATAAAAATGTTCATTAATTTAAAATTCTGATAAACTGTCACTAGACTTAGATGTTTACTGCAATTTCCGTAACTTTTCTTCTCAAGCATTTAAAACAGTAACTTTTTTTTGACATTCTTTTTTTAAAATATTCTTTTCCGTTACAGTTTATCAGACCGGATATTGAATACACTTCCCTGTGCTATACAGTAGGACCTTGTTGTTTATCCACTCTATATGTAATAGTTTGCATCTGCTAATCCCAAACTCCCAGTCCATCCCCCCCAACACCCCTCCCCATTGGTAACCACAAGTCTGTTCTCTATGTCTAAACAGTAACTCTTTAAAAGCAGCAAAGCTCATTTTGCCTCTCCTTCATTCCCTTCCCTTTACATATGTACTGGTAAAAGTGATGCAACCTGGCATTATGATTTAAACTAAGATCTTTTGATTATAAAGGATCCAACTACGAAGAGTCAAAGATTGACTATATAATCTCTTGTTTTCAGTCTTGAGATGCTCTTCTGAAGTTCACAGTGATATATCTTCCTTAAATCTAATCCAATTTCACAAAGTTGTACAACTTAATAACTGTGTGATTTTGGAACAAGTTATTTAACCTCTCTACCCTCAATTTCCCCATCTGTAAAATGGTGATAATACCACCCATCTATGTAATAAGGCCTAAGAAGTGCTTAGTAATTGTCCAATAAATGGAAAGGTAAAAGAGACACCTAGAAATACAGAGATGTATAGTTTAGTGTGACTGCAATAACCACCATCACCACCACAGTAAGTATCAGTGGTAGCAGTTGTTGACATCTGGGTGCTTACCAATGTGCTAGACATCATACTAAGTATGTTGCAAGCATGTCATTTAGCCTACAAAACAAGAAACAGGTACAATAATTGCACCCATTTTGCAAATGGGAAAAAAATGGATGCACAAAGCGATGAGATAATGTGTCTAAGGTCACAGAGCTAAGAAATGGAGAGCTGAGCACAGAGGGAACAGAGGAAGAATATGATTACCTTTATGCCTATAGGAAACAAGCAGAAAAGATTTCCTAGCAAAGGGAGAAGAGAGGACTTTAATTCAGGCCTAACCCCTACATAATCCAGTGTGATTTCCAGAAGTCTATTTCTATTAACTAAAGAGTTACTACATTAAAACAGGTGAATTTATAATATGAATAATTAAGAGGATGGCTATTTTATTATCTAATTTTCAAACAGTCTCTATGGGGTATACAGAGATACAAGTGTTTTGGAAACAACTATAGAGCTGATATTTCACTGACTTCCAACATTCCTAGAAACCAATGCTCATTACCACCCCTCTGATACTGCTGCACAATAAACCAACTAACTAACAAACCAAACGAAGGATGGACTTGAGGGAGAAAGGAGAGAATAATCAGTTTTGGGGGAGGAAGGTATAAGATCGTTCTTTTACATTGTGGTAGCCACCCTCGAAGATGACTTCAATGAGTCATGCACCTCTTGATGTCCATGCCCTCATGCAGTCCCCTCCCCCAGTAAATA
This sequence comes from Leucopleurus acutus, assembly GCF_964270905.1. NCBI lineage: Eukaryota > Metazoa > Chordata > Mammalia > Artiodactyla > Delphinidae > Leucopleurus > Leucopleurus acutus. The sequence goes on from NC_139147.1 coordinate 66,091,366, forward strand.
GGGATGACCTGTGTAACCAACAGGATATTGCAGAAATAATGGTGCGTGACTTACAAAGTTAGGACATAAAAGACACTGTGGCTTCCACCTTCTCCTCCTTGGATTGCTTGGCCTAGGGGAAGCCAGCTGCCACAATGTGAGACACTCAAGTAGCACTACGGAAAGGTCCACGTGGTGAGGGACTCGGCCTTCTGCATACAGCCAGCTCAGAGTCACTAACCACACGAATGAGCTATCCTGGAAGTATAGCTTCCAGCCCCAGGCAACCAGCCTTCAGATGTCTGAAGCCCTGGCTGACATTTTGGCTACAACCTCATAAGAAATCCTGACTGAGAATTATACAGTTAGGCTGCTTCTGAATTTCTGACCCATGAAAACTGTGTGAGATACTAAATGTTTATTCTTTTTTTTTAATGTCTTTTTTGTCTTTTATTCGTTTTTAAAAATGTATTTATTTTTTTACTTTTGGGTCTTCGTAGCTGCATGCGGGCTTTCTCTAGTTGTGGCGAGCAGGGGCTACTCTTCGTTGCGGTATGCAGGCTTCTCACTGCAGTGGCTTCTCTTGCTGTGGAGCACGGGCTCTAGGTGCTCAGGCTTCAGTAGCTGTGGCTCGCGGGCTCTAGAGCACAGGCTCAGTAGTTGTGGCGCACGGGCTTAGTTGCTCCGTGGCATGTGGGATCTTCCCGGCCCAGGGCTTGAACCCGTGTCCCCTACATTGGCAGGCGGATTCTTAACCACTGTGCCACCAGAGAAGCCCGAAATGTTTACTCTTAAGCTGCTAAATTTTGGGGTCTCTTGATACACAGCAATAGATAACTAATGCATACATATAGGTCAAATAACTTAAATGCCAGTTAGGGTTTGTGTTCACAAGCCCATGAACCAAGTCCCTCTACAAAATTAGGTATGCTCCTAATAAACTGTACAAGCAAGAAAGATTGCATCAGATGTTCAATTGTTTTTTCCCTAATGCTGAGAAGAGTCTATGGTTCTATGACTTTTGTATTGGATATGGCAAAGGGAATTTGTGCATGTACTGTAGTGAGACCAATTTCACTCTGTGTGACTTCAGATGTAAAAATGACAAGTTGGGCAATCCCATAGTGAAACTAAGGGTGAAGCTCTAAGGTATTAGGTTCCCAACAGAGTCCACCAGGCTGCGATTTTTGTCCTAAATTTTTATGTACAAAATTCCATATCTGATACATATATTTTTCAGGAGAGGATTCAGTTTTATTCTCAGATTCTCAAAGATCTGTAAGAGTTGCTACATAATCGAGTCATGGATTTGATGGACAGCTGTCTCAATTCCGAGGAAACTGCATCATTTAGCTGCTCAGGCGGTAAGCCAAAAGTTCTTACCTCGATTCTTCACTCCCCCACCCCTGCCAATGCATCAGCAAGTCCTGTCCATTCTCCCTCCAAATGTGTCTGATCAATGTGTAAATGGGGAGGGGAAGGAGAGTGAATGGAAGGTCCCACATTTACAAACTGTCACCAAAAGGTTTAAATAGAAAAGCAGAAAACAAGGGAACAGGTCAGGAGGAAAGGACAGAGAATGAACAAAGGAGCTGGGGTTCCTAAGACTCTGCTCAGTATTCCAGAACTATGGGTCTATAAAAGTTAAAACCTTCTAATTGATACAAGTGTTCATTGTCTGGCTCAACAGCAATAATGGAAATGTTTTATCTGCACTCTCTAATAGGATGACTGCTAGCTACATATGGTTATTTAAATTTAATTGAAATTAAATAAAAATAAAAACGTAGTTCCTTATTTACCCTAAACACGTTTTCAGATTCTCAAAAGCTATAAAATCATTATTGGTATATTAGTAGAAGAGCGTATTTCAGATATATCAAATCCTTTTTGTGCTTTACATGTACTTTACAAGTATACTTGGGAAATTTAAGTATACTTTTATTTCCTTATTTCCTTTATTATGCTCTCCTAAGCCTATATTATGTATTTCTATTCGCCAGCTATCCTGTTTTTATAGCAAGTTAGAAATGTCTCATGACAGGTCAACTCCTCTAAAAGATAAAGTTTTGGAGGCCTGGGCCACACTGTTTGTACTGTGTAGCTAACTCAGGATGTTGCTATTCAAGCTGTTCCAAGTGGAAATGCCTCTACTATAAAACTATGTCTCAGACATTCATGTTATTAACTGACACATGAACAAACAACACATGAACCATTACTCACAGAGAATTAAAGGTATACCCCAAAGTTATATTTAAACCGAAATCATAATCCACACTAATGAAATCAAAGTAGTATCAGTATTAAGGAAAAGGATTCAATTTTCACTTTTCTCTTTATACTGTCTACTATGATTTTGACAATTTTGTGTGTGTCATAATGAGGGAGAGGGAGGGGAACCACTCCTCAGCAAAGCACCATCACCTCTCATGTCATATTATTCCAAGGAAAAGGTGTGACACAAGACTCCATGGTGGCTTCAGTCATTTAAAAAATAGAACTGAAATTCAGGTGCTAGTGAGCCAATCAATCCAGCAGCAAACCTGGAGGGCTTATCAACAACACTGTTTATACTTGATCTGCCAGCAGCAGAGGTCTTAGCTGCTGTGAGTTCAGGGGCAGAGCACATTTCAATTAAGAGGCTTGGTTGTTCAGGGTAAAAAAACTGAAGGCCATGGGGACACAGGATATATTTTCATCTTTTAAGTTAAAAGACTTAGCTTAGGAACAAAGAATAAAAAAAGGCATATGAATATAAACAGGTAACTTCAGGTAAGGAACTGAGGAACACCTGAAGAATACCCGGAAGAATGTCTTATAGGACACTCACCAACTTAATCAAGAAGGTTTTATTACATGACTTTTGGAGGAAGAAGGAAAAACCCAGGTAAAATTTTTGACTTAATAGGAAAGAACATAAAAAGAAGCAATTTCCTAGAAGTGATACTCAGCACTGCTCTGGTGAAAATAATGACAAAGATGGTTTGACTTTAGATACCTATATGCAGACTCACTATGTGAACTTGAAATTCTAACAGAGGGTAGATATAGTCTCATTGGTGTCAGTGAATTTGTCAAACTGGCACATATGGATGGAAGTCTGTATTTCAAATACAGAGCCAATAGGAGGAAATGAGTATAGCACTGTACCTACACCCATCTTTTTCATCTGCTAAGTTGGTAATGCATAAAAATACATGTGTGCACATGCACTCTGCACCTCCCCCACCCCACTCTGGGCTGGCTAGTGTTGAAGTAACAGAGAAGTGAAAAAATATGTGCATTACCACTGTAGACTGGGACAAACTTTCTGGAAGGCAATTTGACAATATGTATTAAAAAAAACTTCCTTATATCTTTTGACTCAGGAATTCTTCTAAAAACTGGGACACAACCCAAATGTCCAAGAATAAGGAATTAGTTAAAGAAATTATGGTATAGGCTTAGAATACTGGTTGAACACTAAAGTCATGTACTCCCCTTCCCCCAAATAGCATAAGCCCATTAAAAAAATGGGACAGAGTTATCTCTGTCCACTGATAACTAGACTAAACTAGATAACTAGACTAAAATATATTAAATAGTGTTACCTTTGATTTTCTTTGGAAGTGAGAATATGGAGTTTTATTTTCTAAAATAATTATATACTGTATTTTTAATAGAGAAAAATCCTTGGGTTTTTTTTTAAAAAGTTATATATTTTTATAAAATTCCACATACATTTAGGTTAAGACAAAGAGAAAATAGACAGGAAAGAGTTCGGAAGATGAACACCTGAGGGCAACACTGTGGGTTCTGCAGCTAGACAGGGTATGGGTGCAGCTTTCCCAGAGCACACTATACAAGTGCCACAGAGGCAAAGGGTAATCATACTTGGGGGTTGCGGGGGGATAAAGGGATGGTAACCATCATTTTAGGAAAGTAAGTATTTGATACACTGACTTAATTTAACATTTTATTTTTCAAAATCAGTGGAAACAAACAATGGGAGAAATTACTCTGGGTTTAATTCTGCCCAGCTAGAAAAAATTGTCTGGTGATGTAGAAGGTGACAGGGTGACAGAAATTCTGGGGTAAAAATAACTGTAATAGTAAGAAAAAGGGATCACTAGCCCTGGCTAAACTGAAACATGACTTTAGCAAAATGCATTTCAAAAAGTTCAGGGAACAAATAGGTATGATTTTGTAGTTACAGTCTTCAAAAGGGGTTAATAACTGACAAGAAATAGAAAATTATGAAAATCAAAATTCTGACCAACCAAACAATTGCACATACTCTCAATGCAAAGTAAAAGGAGAAGAACCAAAGAAACCAACTAAAAGGGTTTTCTTTGATGGGCTCATAATTTAAAAAGTAGGGCACACATCCCAGGAAGAATAGAAAATAAAAATGTGCACTTGTCAGAACAGGCCAGATTTGGTTTAAATGAGGTAACAGCAAAGGGTTTCAAAGCAAGATCAAAAAACATTAAGCCCCCTGACCAGGTAAAAAGACAGAGAAGACAGACCTTGTCCAACTCTTATCATGATTCCCTTTTCTGTTAGAAGGGTTTTCAACCTGGAAAGGATATAACAAAAATCCTAATAAACAAAATGCAGCCCGAGGAAGGTGAGGGAAATCTATACATTTTAAATGTCTTTAAACCCAGAATCTATAGTCCAACAAACACATTCTTAAATGGATTACAGAAATTCAGTTTACAAATATTTAAGCACTAGAAATTTCCTTAAGTCTTAAAAAAAAAAAGATTTCATTTCCATCTTTGACAGTTTCTTTTTTGATGGAAAAAATCTGAAAGTTTTCTTGACAACAGCAAAGCATTTAACTTAGTTTTCATAACATTATTATATAAATGAGTATTGTAAGGTTGGTCTGTAGTTAAGAGACCAGTTATTCAGAGACCGTCAGAAGAATAATCCCTAGTAAGCGTTGCATAGTCCCATTTAACTTATTTTATCAGTAACTTCGGTAAAGGCAAAAAAACAAAACAAAACAAAAAACTAGTAGGCTCTGCCTTGTCCTGTTTAATATATTCTATTAGTTGCTTGGATAGAGGCAAAAAATTGATGTGTTTATGAAATGTGCAGATGACAAATAATTGTATAGAAAACCTAACATCCTGATACTTTAGAACATATTCAGGATTAGGATTTAAAATCCTCATTAGTATGGAGGGGATACTAGCCATCATTAAAATTTGAAGGACTTTTGCGTGTAAGAATTGGGTTGGTTTTCTATAATCCCAGAGTAGGATCACTGAATGAAAGAGGATTTCTAACAAAGTGATACAAAGATGGAATGTGTTACTGAATATTCCAGTTACTGAATATACACAAGCATGAGACACTAGTTCTCAGTAGATAATAAGGAAGGTGAAATCAGTGGTTTTCAAATTTGTTTTAATAGCAGAACTATTGCACTGGAAGAAGACTAATATATACAAAGCAGAGAGAAAACTGCTCTAGCTGAAATTCCCAACCACATCTCACACTTAACTCAGGTGGCACTGGATCAGATTATCTCTAAAGTGGTTCGTATTTGATTAGCAAAACTATAATTCCTCAAGATGTATTACTCTAGATGGTCCAGATGAATGGTCTCCCAAATGGAATAACCTGGAGGATCTGTTGGGGGTGTGGACAAAAATCAGCTATAAATATCAAAATAAGAAATTATACTTTATGGACTGAGAGTGGTATGTACACTTTTCAGGAGTTTCTCGTGTCAATCAGAGCCACAGTCAGATATAATGCCCCCAGGCACTGAGGTATTCTAAAAACAATTTAAAAGAATGAAAGTTGTTGAGGGAAAAAAACTCCCCACCACTAACAACATCCATACCCACTAATTTAACACAACTGTTTTAATTTCTGTATATTTGTATCTAGTTCCTATCCACACGCAAATACATATTTTGGCACAGTTACCAACATGGTACATAAGATTTTTAAGTTTTCTCCACATAAATTAAGATGAATATTTCCACAAATGTAAGTTTCATAATAATTGTCTTTCATGGTTACATACAAATGGAGATTTCATAATGTACTGAAACATTTTCCTACTGTTAACCATTCAGATCATATTGGCTCTCTTCTTTTGTTATTATATAATTATTCCTATTCATATCTCTGTACATGGTAGCTTTTTTTCTTCTATTAGATGTACCCTAAAGTTAAGATCCCTAAAGTGGGATTAGTGAATAAAAAAGTATGAACGCTGCTGTGATAGCTCTTGTACATAGTAATGCTTTCCAACAGGTCTTTATCCATTCATCTGAAGTCACTACCGGAACCTTGAATACAACACATGGAAAAAGTAGTTGAAACATCTGCAAAAACAGTTTCCTCAGTATTAATCTCATTAAACTGATAGAAGCTATCTTTACTATTTTCAAGAAAGGTGAGAAAAATAGCTATTACTGTGATATTCTATTGTACTGATCAAGGTTCTTTTGGAGAGGCTAGAGAATAACAACTATATATTCCCAGAGTAATCTCACCTTTAGGCCATGGAATAATAACCTTTAGGCCACAATCTGGATAAGAAAAGGTTTACTTTCTTTGCTTTTCCAGAAGTAGCAATATAGAGACTAAATTGAGATTTCTGCCTACAATGTATTTAAAATTTAATAAGACCTAACATCTGAATACCATTTAATAACTTTGGCTACCAAAAGAAATTGACTAAAATCTAAAGCTTATTTCATGATAATATAGTCAGTATGATCACGGTTGATGGCATCTTCATCATTCTACTTTGCTCTTCTTCTGCTTTTATCCTACCTACTTTAGGATTTAGCTTTGCTCCCAGATCAACATAAATGTCACAGAACTCCATTCTTATTTAAGCCAGCTATAAACAACATAAAAGCTTCTGAGGCAGTCATCTAGGAGTCTCTGTATTCTGATGATCTTGCTCAAGATACAAACATGTTTGACAGAAGCTGAACTTCAGTGGTGCGGAGCATCAGCAGAAATGGTATTTTAACAGATCAGAAGATAATTTCAGGGCTATGCTTCTCTTCCGAAGTTGTTTCTTAGTGATCTAAATCCAATGTTAGATGACTAGGAGGCACATTCTCAGGCTAGTCAAAGTAGATATTCTGCTTCTTGTTGATATGGTTTTGTCCTAAACTAAAAGTGGCTCTATTTTCATGTATATTCTCCATTAAATTGACTTAAACTAAGTAAGCCAATTGTTTAGTTAGAGGTACATATTGCAATTAATTCACCCAAAGACATATTGGGTTCTATTGTGGTGCTGCACCTAGGGTGGGTGATTAGAAATTCTAATTTTTGTAATTTTAAATTAGAAAAATTTCCAGGTTCAGATCTTCAAGGTCTGAAGCTTTGTAGCTTAACAGTTTACTTCTTCATACCTTGGAACAGACCCCAAAATGCTTTGTGAGGAAAGTTTCAGCCATGTCAGCAGGCATTCATTCCCTCACTGCTTGGGTGGAGAGATGGGGTGTCTATTTATTCAGGCGAGGAGAGTCACAGGTTCTCTCATAAGAATGATCCTTTTTCATAAGAGGATGGATGTCAACCTGCCTTTCACATGGCTGGTTTTTAACATTTCTGGATCTGTCCTTACTTGGCAATAACAATAATAAAAATAGTGTAGCAGTTTCCTTTCACTGAAAGTCTACCATGTGACCAGGCAAAGTGTTAAGCACTTCGTACATTTTATATCTTACTTCTCACAACTATATGTAGTGGGTATTTACTATTCCTGTTTTATGGATAAAGAAACTGAAGCTAAGAGAGACAACAAAGAGCATGTATATTTTAAGGTGTTACTAAAGAATATAACTTATACTACCAAATCTTATTTAAAATATGTGTACACGCACATACATATATATTTACATAAATACAGGTGGCCGTTAAGGTCATACAGTTAATCCCTTCATCTAGATGAGTATTTCCTGAGGTATGTTTGGTGACATTTACTTTGGCTCGCATTACTTTGGCCCCAAAGGAAACTGTTTTCCTTTAACTACACTGTGGTGGTATGCCTTTGGCTTACACTGAAGGGCATGAAGGGCACTTAATAAAGTATCCAAATGGAACTCACCATTACATTTATTGTTGAAACTTTATTGTTGAGAATTTCATTTACTCTTATCTCTTATAGTACCAAATCTGTGGCCCTAAAGGAGAAATACTTCTCAAACAGCAGAGTCAGAAACACTTTGCTTCTCCTAAGCCACCAGCGTGCTTTTAATCTAATGAACGATGGAAATTTTTTTTTTTTTTTTTTTTTTGTGGTACGCGGGCCTCTCACTGTTGTGGCCTCTCCCGTTGCGGAGCACAGGCTCCGGACGCGCAGGCTCAGCGGCCATGGCTCACGGGCCCAGCCGCTCCGCGGCATGTGGGATCTTCCTGGACCGGGGCACGAACCCGTGTCCCTTGCATCGGCAGGCGGACTCTCAACCACTGTGCCACCAGGGAAGCCCCAATGGAAATTTTTAACAGATATCATTTCTTTATTTACTTTAGCCACTAGGAGGCTCAGAGAAATATGTGAAATCCTTTCTGATAACTATTAAGATACTCAAGGCATACATTCCTTTAATTTTAGCTCTGCCCTTAGCCTACTATTCCTCTATTAAATTCCTCATACCCTGATCTATTTCAACTTTAAAGTAAATTCTCAGGACCAAAGTCTAATGTAGGTTCCATATTTATGTTGAAATTCGATTTCAACAGCTATAAAATGTATATACCACAATAAAATATTTTTTGAGGACTGCTGTAACCTGTATCAAAGCAACATCAAAATCAGGTTACATACTAGGATCCTACCAGGCAGACAATTTGCCCAAAACCTTAGTTGCAATCATTAACTAGTTTAGTATTTCACATTAAGAAAATCATTTAAAATTACCCAAAACTTACCAATCATAATTCTCATTGTTATTCAGTCTAAAACAATTCCTAGAAACTAGATCAACAAGTAAATGTACTAGTTCGGGGTTAGGGCCTATTTAATGTTTTGAACAATCTGTGTAATCTAACGTTGGCCAGTGAATTATTAAGTTTATTAATAGCTCATCTAAGTAATTCTGTCTTCCTTCTAAATAGAGGTCATAGTTAAAAACAAAACCAAAAACAACCTCTATATTTTTACATTTATAAAATTCAAAGCACATTTCAGTACATAATTGATTTGTACCATATTACTCTAAGAGAGCACTGCCACTCATTTTACAGATTGAGAAAACTAATAAGACATTACTAAAACTAATAAAGTTCAAATGACTTTCTCAAGGTTAACATGTGCTGATGAAACTAGAACTAGAAAAGAGACCTTTCTTTCCAAACTTTTTCTGGAATGAAGACAGGCCACAGATTAGAATGAAATGTTTTAAATCCTTATTAGCAACATTCTAAAAGAATAAGATCGGACAGGAACAAACAACTCTGTGTCAGACAACATGAGAGAGATTGTGACCTCACTGTTGAATGCTAAGAACTAGTAATGCAAGATTTTATCTCTTGGAGCATAAACGCCCTTTGGCAAAAATGGGTCTGATCCAACTCAATTCAATGAAACAGATGATTAAATAAAAATGGAGTCAGCTCCTGACATCTGCGTTTTTGGTGGTGGTGGTGGTAGTGGGGTGTTGAGGGGAAGATACCAAATTCTTTGTGAGCCCAACTGTACTACCTACTATATTGCTAACTTCATTTTAGCTGTCCTTCCGAGGACCTTCAATTCACTCAAGGGTTGGGTATTTTCAGAATATCTGTAATGACAGTAATTCTCACTAAATCAGGTCCCAACATTAGCTAGCTATGGGACCAGCAGTGTACCTGAGCTCTAAGCTGGGAGACCATGTGGGCATTCTTTTCTTTTTGGATAGACAAGATTTAGTCATATTCTGATCTAAGTCTTAGCTAAATGTATTGACATTGCAGTTTTAGCCCTTTCAAATGATTAAATTACACCAATCTATATTCATACTTCTTGAAAATTTGCCTCTCTAGTATATTAATATAATTTATATTCAGGGTGATGGAATTAAAGTGAATTATCTTCAATAATATTACATTTGTACAGACTGCTTTCTGCTATAAGCATCTCACTTGACATATTAATCAAGAAATTATACAGAAAGCATGACTTTTAAAATAACAATTATGGTGACATCACTTAACATTATTATAAGATATTTATACCTCATATATAAAGCATTTATGGGGTCCTTTTATGCTTTTTGGAAATTAAAGCAACATTTTATTCCCATTTAATCATTTGGCTATGCTATGTTTTTGATAACTTGGAAGGCACTAAATGTTCACATTCACCAAATGAGATAAAATGAAGACAAAAACAAAATACGTTTTTATACAAGAGACTTATGTATTCTCACCTGAGGCTGCTGTGGTATTTGAAGGGGTTGAAGCAGCTGCTTGAATCCGAGCATGAGGAGGAATAAGGATGGTAGCTAGAGGTGGATTACTTGACAGTTCTAGAGAAAAGGTAAGACGCATGTGTTAGAATCCACTCTTAAATTTTATGTGAAACTATTTTATTGGTAACACTAACAGAAGATACAGCATTAAAACATTGGTTTAACAGAAAAAAAAGACATGATAAACCTACATCTGAAACTAAATCATGAGCTAGTAATTAAAATATAGAGAAAGTCCACAGAAATGGTGTGATACATAACAAAGGCACTACCTGCTAAAATTAGGGTATCTCTGAGAACTAAAGATAGGCCGGGGAAAGGTACTGGTCAAAAGTTTGAGGGTAAGCATATTAATAAGATATATCTCCATCTTTTATTAACTTAAATATACTAGGTTTTCCCTTGGTGCTCTGACAGTATTTGACTGCAGGGATTGAGGGTGACAGTGTCACGGAAAAGAGAATATAATTGCAGTTTGTACTTTGGCATGCACAGACCAAGTTACTCGATAGCAGGTAAGATTTATCCAAACAGTAGTGGAAACGGGATTTAAGGAACATCTGTTTAAATTCTCATTGCTTTTATTAAACATGTCTTTACTGAATTCTACTTTGCTTTTTAACTTAGTAAGATTATTACTTTTTAAAAGTTTGAAATACGCTTTTATCTGCACATGGAAAGTTTCTCTCTGTCAACTGTATACAAACTGGCTTTCTTTAAAGAATTAAGTTCTGTATACGAATCTTGAGAAAAAGATGATATTGGACTTAATAATGTAAACAACTACCGAGACATAGTGGTGAGCTTGTACATAAAAGTATCTGGTGTTAACTTCCGATAATACGACTTCTTCTAGTCTGCCTGGGATAACCCTGGTTTATTCTTGTAGTTCTGGCATTTAACTAGTGAGTGCTTATTTCCACTCTAATAAGTGTCGCTATTAATAATCCTTATTCCAATAATTTGAAGGAATAATTATACGACCGTACTAGCTAAAGGAAGATGTTATCCTCTGAGCTATAAGCAATTCACAGTTATGGCATGGACTAAAAAAAGTTAGGAAATAGTATTTTCTTCAAATTAAAGTAAAATTCACATAATATAAAATTAATCATTTTAAAGTGTATAATTCGTGGAAGTTAGTACATTCACAACGTTGTACAACCATCACCTCTACCTAGTTTCAAAATATTTTCATCACCCCAAAGGGAAACCTTTAAGCAACTACTCGCCATTCATCCCTCCCGCCAGCCCCTAGTAAGGGAAATATCGTTTTAACGCAGTACTTGACAAAGCCCCTGGCAATAATGATTTATTCAACTTGGTGCCTTAGTAGCTAAATTTTGTACTAAATCAGATACTAAATGATAACCAGATTCTGGTAAAAAGAAGCAATATGCTGATGTCAAGATATATGAAAAATGAATGGGAGGAAAAGCTCAAAACTGAGAGAAGACTATTCATTATCTTTTCCCCTTAAATGAGAAGACTTATTAGGTCAGCTCATCAAATAATAACCTTCCCTGAGTTGGAAAATCACTGCCCTAATGTTCAGGTTTGAAGAGATGCTGTTTTCTCATAATCAGCTTTAGTAGCTGTTTCAGTTCTCACTGAGGTACAGAAAGAGCCAATGTAGTTTTACTTCAAATCAGTCCAATTTTAACGCACAACCTTACACCTAGAAAAAGAAGAGAATCACTGATAATTGCCATGGCTGATGAGTTTATGGTTCTAAGAATAAAAATTAATGTAAGATGTGGTAGTTACTCTTCAGTAATCCAAAAGAAAGTCAGACTTACCATCCCAATTAAGATTAAAATCTCCTAAAATAGAAAAGCTTCTTTAAAATCCACCCATCCATCTACCCACCCACACCCTCATCCAACTAACAATACTGAGCATGAAAGATTGTGTTAGGTCCCAGGATAGACAGATAAAAAGACGGTTGTCTTTGTCTGTTCAACAGAAATAGGAAATGGAAGGACAATTACACAAATAAGCTGGCAAGAAAGGCATTCAATCAATTCGAGACTGGGACACTTTTAAATTAAAAGATCTCTATGACTATGAGCCCAACATCTAAAAGAAAACCCAAAAAAGGAAAAGATGACCAAAGATTTTAATATAAGACATTCTGACAGAGCTACAATTGAGATAATCTTTAAAATAAACTGAGTATCAGTGGTCTGTGGTCACATGCTGTCCATTTTCTCCCATTCACTCAATCTTTTACCAGATCACCTATCCTTGTGTATCTGCATGTCCAATTGAGGGCCATGGTGGTTTTGTGTTTTATTCTGGTTAAGGTGTATGTATGCGTACACACACACACACACACACACAGTTGCAGGGTTTGAGAAAAACAATCCTCTTTTTTACTAGGTGGTAGAGGGGTAACTAATGAAAGTGAAAGGGAACAGCAAAGAAAGATGACGATAACCAAAAAAAAAGGAAGCTATGGGATACTGGAGGCTTTGCCACATCTAAAGACACAGGGGAGAGGTAAGTAAGGTTCATGAAACAACTTAAAAGACTAAGTTCTTAACCTAGAGTGAACAGTGGATAGCCTTTGGGGGCGGGGAGAACTTTTGTGAAAGTTTTGAGTCACACACCCAAAAACTTAAGAAATTCTAAACTGGACAGCCACGTATAGCTCTATTATCTCTCCAACTTCTATACACCATTGTCCTTTTCCTCTTCCTTAATTATATGTATTCCTTCAGGTCCATTGCTTTCCATCCATTAGCCCTTCTCCACTTCAGAGAGCTTGCTAACTGTCACAGCTTTTGCTTGTGTGAATGAGGAAGCCTCCATGTATTATAGCACTGTTTTCTACACTACAAGTCTGTCCCTTTTGTGAGGAGAGACTATGGGCACTTCTGTGGGCTGTCACAAGTAGTCCAAAACGCTTGCAATTTTTTTTTTTTTTTGCATGCAACAATTACAACCTACTCCCAATCTCCCTGTCTATCCATGGCACTGAATAGTAAGGAAACGGAGGCAATGAGTATGCATACAAAATGCACTGAAAGAAAGCAAAAAAAAGGATGGCATTTTGGAGGACAGAAAGAGCAAAGCAACAGACATTTTTAGAATCAGGGAAAGTATATGTATTCTTTTTTTCTTTAAATTTTATGGACTGATTGATTGGCTGCGTTAGGTCTTCATTGCTGCGCGCAGGCTTTCTTTAGTTGCAGTGAGCGGGGCAACTCTTCGTTGCAGTGCGTGGGCCTCTCATTGCGGTGGCTTCTCTTGTTGCGGAGCACGGGCTCTAGGCGCTTGGGCTTCAGCAGTTGTCGCAGACGGGCTCTAGAGCGCAGGCTCAGTAGTTGTGGCACACGGGCTTGGCTGCTCCGTAGCATGTGGGATCTTCCTGGACCAGGGCTCGAACCTGTGTCCCCTGCATTGGCAGGTGGATTCTTAACCACTGTGCCACCAGGCAAGTCCCAGTATATGTATTCTTAAAGGCAGAGAATATGATGGCGTGTAGAAGAGATTGAAAATGAAAAGTTAATATTTATTCACTAAATATATGTGTGAGTCTTGAGAGCAGGGAGATTATTAAGGAAACAAGGAAGCCCATAATATAAAAGTGGGTCTAGCTATGGAAAAGAGGTGGGAAGAATAAGAGACCGCATTACTCCAGAGACATGGTTCAAACAAAATGGCAACAGGTTCCAGAATGTTTTAGAAAACTTCATGCATGACAAGAATTTCTTCAACCAATTGAAGATGCCATAAAACTACTCATTAAAAGAAAAATCCCATAGTAGTTTATGAGGAAACATTATGAATGTTTTGATGGTGTATCAATCATTATGTGGTCCACCATCAAAACATAATGCACAATTCGAACAAAAGCAAATGAATTTAAAAATAGCTATCAATAAGCCAACCAAGAAAGGTATCAACCAACCAAAAGGTTAACCAAACTCATTTAAATAAATTTTGCTGCACTGTTGACACTAAAAACTATAGAAGAAAAATTCCCATGAAAAGACCACTGTAAGTTAAGCAATCTTTTTAAATGTTAAAAACAAGAACAGAACCTAAATCTAGTTGTTTTGGAGAAACCTGAAGTTTCCCTTAAAGTTTCTCTTCTTCCAAATATAAGATTTCCAAATTTATTAATAAGAAAGGGCGGGTTTTTGTTTTTTTTTAATTTGCAGGGGTGGGGGATAGGAGGAGGGGTGGGAAGAGGTATATACGTTTGTTAAAACTGTGTTGTGTGAAAGCTGAGGATAAGTTTGAGAATAGTAATCAATGTACAAACCAGAAGGAAGAAATCAACCCTTTATTAACTAGACCTCTTACAATCATAAGTTAGAAGGAAATCTTCTTTGTTACCTTTGAAAGGGCTCAACATGCAGACCCCCAGAAAGGAGTCACTACAAGAGGCAAACTTTCTTTACCTTCTATAAGTAGTCTGAGGTTTTCATGTGTGTATCAGGTCTCTTAAGAATAAATGAAAATTGCCAGTGGTTGTCTATATAGTTAAAACTGCTATTTTTTTCCCCTATTCACAGAAAATGACTTAACAATGGCCTGGTACTTTTTCTTTGAGGAGTAATTCAAATGTTAGGATGGTGAACCTTGATCTCACACACTGAATTGTTGCTTGTTTGGATATATTTTTTTTAGATGAACAAGTAACCCCATTACAACTGTTTCTCTCTTAACAATTTCAAAGTGCCCAGGTCAGGAAATCTCTGACCAAGTTCCTAACGTTGACTACATACTCCATACTCATTCAGAAAAGTAAACAAATACTAAACTAATCAGAAGATCAGACAAATAGTAAACAAATTACAAGGCTTGCTCCTGCTGCTTGGTAATATTAGCAATGTTTCATGCGCAGACTACATGATACCTGTAGAAACCCATGACTACTTTGCCTTGGAACTGCCCAAGAGGGAGCATCACAATTTATACTAGTCACCCAAAAAGGTGTGTACTACATTTATGGTAATGCATTGTGTACTACATAATGCATTTTGTGTACTACATTTATAGTAATGATACATTTACAAGTTATCTAGCAAAATGTTAGTATTTTTAAAGTCCTGATGATTAAAAAGAATAAGCTTTAGTAACCTGAAAATCTTAGAACTCCATTCTTGATGAAATGTAATAAGTGTAGCATTTACGTTGAATTCTGCAGGAACCAGTTTGTGTTTTTTTTGTTTCCATTTATACCATGATTTTACATATCTTACCCTTTCATGCTCTATGTTTTTAGCTTTATTTCTCATTTTTTCTTTGTCTTTCTGGAGTCAACTCATTTTTTATAATCAGAATTTTGGAGCTGTATGTGTCTTTTTTTTTTTTAAACACACGTTCTTTCTTATTTTATTCTTTCTGACAGAGTTTTGAAAAGAATCTTTTTTTTTAACATCTTTATTGGAGTATAATTGCTTTACAACGGTGTGTTAGTTTCTGCTTTATGACAAAGTGAATCAGTTATACATATACATATGTTCCCATATCTCTTCCCTCTTGCGTCTCCCTCCCTCCCTATCCCACCACTCTAGGTGGTTACAAACCACCAAGCTGATCTCCCTGTGCTATGCGGCTGCTTCCCACTAGCTATCTATTTTACGTTTGGTAGTGTATATATGTCCATGCCACTCTCTCACTTTGTCACAGCTTACCCTTCCCCCTCCCCATATCCTCAAGTCCATTCTCTAGTAGGTCTGTGTCTTTATTCCCGTCTTACCCCTAGGTTCTTCATGACCTTTTTTTTTTTTCTTAGATTCTATATGTATGTGTTAGCATAAGGTATTTGTTTTTCTCTTTCTGACTTACTTCACTCCATATGACAGACTCTAGGTCCATCCACCTCACTACAAATAACTCAATTTCGTTTCTTTTTACGGCTGAGTAATATTCCATTGTATATATAGAACTACCATATGACCTAGCAATCCCACTACTGGGCATATATCCTGAGAAAACCATAATTCAAAAAGAATCATGTACCAAAATGTTCATTGCAGCTCTATTTACAACAGCCAGGAGATGGAAGCAACCTAAGTGTCCATCATCGGATGAATGGATAAAGAAGATGTGGCACATATATACAACGGAATATTACTCAGCTGTATGTGTCTTTGAATATCCTTTAATCCAACTACCTCATCTTTTTAAATTAGTAAACTCAGAGATAGTGTCTTGGCCAAGATCTGCACCTAGTTAGAGAGAGACTGGGAAGGAGACTTTAGGTCTGACTTACTCCATATGCAATACTGCATATCTTTATTGCCTTGGTTATACATCACATACCACCAGTATTCTGGTCTTCTTGGAAGTGTATCTGTCCAAACTACACACAGAACTTTAAGTCCAGACATTAGTTTTTCATTGTTTGTTCCTATAACATTCCACATTCTCTCCAATAGTACAGTTGAGGCAGCAGAGACACTCAAATCTCAGGGAAAGGGAAAATAATCCTCATAAATAATTGATAATTTAGATGCTAAAATTCTGAATACAGTCAATACTGTATGTCAGTAGTACTCTAGTTGCCTGAACTAAAACTAACCTGCCCCCTCTTACTGGCACTCACGAATTTCCTAAGCTCTCCCTTGCAGTGTATTTCCTTGGTTTAGCTTTCAATACCTAGAAGAGTACAGCTTACCTCGATATTTTACTCTTCTAAATTATTCATAAAATATTAAAGAATAATTCGGACACCAATTCCTTTGATAAGTATAAACAGCTCCATCTCTCATTTATTTACTAGAATAATCCTTTTATTTATACCCAAATTGCCTCAAGTCCATTTATCAAGATCTTTTATAGCCATTTTTCACCCAGAAGAACACAGTAGAAAAACAGGGATAGCCACGTGAAAGGTTTATAGTTTAGTTAAAAAAAAAAAAAGACGGGCACTGCAAGTGAGAGCAGTTTATGAGTTCCTATTTAGGATTTGATTCATATCCTACATATAAATCAAGATTTCCTATCTTATGTAAATTTGTTCTTGCTATTGTAAATGATAATAAATCTAAAACCAAAAAGACCCTAGTCAAGGTTAGAATATTACAAGATACTTCATTACCTTAATTAAGGTGGTTGAAATACTATGTCCACTTTATTTTTTTTTAACTTTTTATTTTATATTGGAGTATAGCCGATTAACAATGTTGTGATATACTATGTCCACTTTAGATGTGGCTGAGGATAAGACAGGCTAGAAGAAAATAGCCAGGATATAGAAAGCTAGGTAAGCAGGTGGGCTGACCATATTTATGCATATCACTATTTCATAACAAAAAAACTGGTTTAAAAATCATTGCTATAAAGATATGGAGCCTCCTAATTATCAAAAATAATGAGTTACAACAGATTTTATAAATAAGTAGTCTACTGCTTTCAGATGAAGAAGTATAACCCTTTGGTAAGCTGGCCTTCTGTAACACTTACTTTTGTTGCCCACCCCCAACTTGTCCTCAGACCCTCTTTTCATCACTTCCTTTTCTTTAACACAGTCCTAAACGCATTAAAAAAATCTTTCTCTGATCCTTCCCCCATTCCCTTCGGTTTTCTCTTACTCTTCCTTTTACTGTCTTTTTTTCCACTTGATTTCTGGAACCCCTTTGCTGTCTCATCACTGTTTTCCTCATGTCCGGATACTCTTTTCCCTGTATCCCAAGACATCCGTAGTCTGCCTGAGTTTGCATGCTGTTTTCTGAATGCTCCAAATATCCTGTTTTAACTCTCATTTAAGCAGTCCCCCCTTCTTCTGGCCTAACCAATAAGCCACCCTTCCTCCTTGTTCCCCCACAAAACTATCATTCCCTCAGATAACCCAGCTAAGTGGTAGAGCAGTAGACTCTTCAAACTAAGTCACACTAATGTAAATAGTTGATAATCTTTACTTATACCTGCCCCATCCTATCCGATGCCCTCAGAGGGACGTTTACTAAAATAATTTTACTTGGTAAAATCTCATAAAATCAGGTTAGAAAATTGGAACTGGGGATGTGTGTGGTGGAATTAACTGGAGACTCATCTTTAAACATACAAAACTACCTATTTCCAGTATATTCCAGCCTTAGAATAGGTAAGGAATTGGTAAACAAAGAGAATATCGATCTCTGTTGGGATTTCCTGATTCTATTTGATTCCTAAGGTCTGATTAAGTTATGTCCAACCTTTGAGATCCAATAACTGAGGGAAAGGGAAAGAAGGGTATGGTATGCTAAAGGTCTGTCCTGGTTTCCAATGTCTGGAGGCAGGTAATACTGTCAGTCAGGGTATCCTAGAACACAGAAACCCCAGTGCCAGAAAAAAACAGAGGTGTAATAGTTATGGATCCAGAAGGTCAGAAGGATCTCAAAGTTTTCTGTCCCATATCTGTTCACCTCTCTTCTCCCTCTAGCTGATCACAGAAACACTTGTTTTGATTATATGAAAGTAATATTGTAATGAAAGTAATATTAACTAACATTTATGGCTATTTACTCATGGCACAGTAACAAACATCAAATTGTAGTTAGCTATAAGCTTTACTATATTCTACTCAAGTGTCTAATCTTCATAGTTCTGTTCATATGGTAGGTTTACTTTACTAAATTAAAACAACAGTACCAACAACCAGAGGGAACATTAGAAATGCCCAATAAGTACAGGTTGCATGAATTAATAAATACTGTGTGTATTTAAAGTGGCAGGTATCAATCACTCAAACAGTCATTGAGCACCTACTATATGTAGATCAGGGATTACCTTTAGTTTATCTGGGGAAAATAGTATAGACTTCACTGAAAATTTGCTGTGAAGATGTAGGAGGGTACAGCAGAACCTCACTAATGACACCCTCCATCCCCTCCTACCTCTGCCCCCATGTTTCCTATCTCTGCACTCTCTCTAGCTATACAACCAACTGGAAAGTTAGTTCTCCTTCATTCTCTTGAATTAGCCAGTTTTATTCTGATCATCCATTAACTGCTATTAATTAGTATGTGCTTTAAAGTTGCATCTGCACAACAGTTACATCTTTGCCTTAGTAAATAAGATGACTATTTGCAAAAACTGCTCCAAAATCAGAACAGGGAGGATCAAACAGAAATAACACAAATTATTGACATCAAGTAGCACCTCTTTCCTGGACAGCTGTGTCCTTATATGGAAACACTGTTCAAGTATAATAGTGATCTAGAAGGATAGGGAGAAAGTACTACTAAGTGATCATAGCCTAGTTTCAGAATGGCTGCTAAGACAGGGCAGCATTTAACAACTTTAATAAAGAAGGGCCATATTACAAAATGATGTCATGTTCAACTTAATACATTGAGTTTTATGAAAAACCATTTCAAGGATATATTCACAGGGTCCATTTGAAGAGGTACAAAGATTCATGCACATCCTTTTCACTGATATCCAAAGAATCACATAAAGAGTCTGACAGCCACAGAGATTGCATGCCATGTCTACATATACCACATCCATGTACACACATATTCTTCAACTCCTCAAAGTCATATGCACATTCAGACATACACAGAGTCATATTTATGTTTGATATCCTGGGCAAATATAAAAAGTTGAAATATCAAAATAAAACATTCTTCATTCCTTTTTTAAAACTTGTAACAATTAGGTATGTGTGAACAAAGTCTGAGTTAAATTATTTACTCTTTAAAATAAGCCTTTTCTTTACTTTAGTTGATTCTATTATTTGACAATATGAAAACTGCCCACTCACAAAGGTCCTTCCAATATTTTAGAGACCATATTCTAAAATCTAAGCCGATTTATTTTCATGTTAATCTGTCTTATGAACACAATTTACTAGAGAACAGGTAAATAGCATTTACCAGGTTCTAAATCATTATACTGCAGTAAGCCTTAGGATCAAATGAGATACCACTTCACACCCACTGAGACAGCTATTAAAAAAAAAAAAGGAAGACAAGTATTTGTGAGGATGTGAAGAAATGGGGACGCTTGTAACATTCCTGGCAGGAATGTAAAATGTGCAAGCCATTGTGCAAAATGGTTTGGTAGTTCCTTAAGAAATTAAACATAGAATTACCATATGACTCAAAAAAACTGAAAACAAGTATTCAAACAAATTCATACTTGTACACAATGGTCAGAGCAGCACTATTCACAATAGCCAGAAGGTAGAAACAAACCAAATGTCCATCAGTACATGAATGGATAAACAAAATGTGGTATATCCCTATGCTATGAACTGAAGGTTTGTGTCCCCTTAAACTTCATATGCTGAAGCCCTAATCCACAATGTGATGGTATCTGGAAGTGGAGTCTTTGGGAGGAAATTTGGTCATGAGGGTAGAACCCTCATGAATGGGATTAGTGGTCTTATAAGAAGCGACACAAGAGAGGTGATCTCTCTTCACCATATGAGCAAAAAGTAGCCATCTGCAAACCAGGAGGTGGGCCCCTACCAAACACTGAATTTGCCGGCATCTTGATCTTGATGTTCCCAACCTCCAGAACCGTGAGAGATAAATGTTTGCTGCTTAAACCTAAGTGTCCATCGACAGATGAATGGATAAAGAAGATGTGGCACATATATACAATGGAATATTACTCAGCCATAAAAAGAAACGAAATTGAGTTATTTGTAGTAAGGTGGATGGATCTAGAGCCTGTCATACAGAGTGAAGTAAGTCAGAAAGAGAAAAACAAACACCGTATGCTAACACATATATATGGAATCTAAAAAAAAAAAATGGTTCTGAAGAACCTAGGGGCAGGACAGGAATAAAGATGCAGACATAGAGAATGGACTTGAGGACATGGGGAGGGGGAAGGGTAAGCTGGGACAAAGTGAGAGAGTGGCATGGACTTATATATACTACCAAATGTCAAATAGATAGCTAGTGGGAAGCAGCCGCATAGCACAGGGAGATCAGCTCGGTGCTCTGTCACCACCTAGAGGGGTGAGATAGGGAGGGTGGGAGGAAGACGCAAGAGGGAGGAGATATGGGGATATATGTATAATGTATAGCTGATTCACTTTTTTATACAGCAGAAACTAACACACCATTGTAAGGCAATTATACTCCAATAAAGATGTTTAAAAAAAATAAATAAATGTTTGCTGCTTAATCCACCTAGTCTATGGTATTTTGTTATAGTTGCCTGAACTGATTAAGACATGATATAATGAAATATTATTCTGCCATAAAAAGGAATGAAATACTGATACATGCTACAACATGGATGAGCTCTGAAAACATGCTAAGTGAAAGAATCCCACATTATGTGATTCCATCATATGAAATACCCAGAATAGGGAAATCTATAGAGACAGAAAGCAGATTGGTGGCTACCAAGGGCTGAAGGAGGGATTAATGGAGACTGAGTGCTTAATGCGTATGGAGTTTTCTTCAGGAGCAATGAAAATGTTTTGGAATTTGACAGAAGTGATAGCTGCACAACACTGTGAATGTATTAAACACCACTGGATTGTTTACTTTAAAATGGTTCATCTCATGCTATGTGAATTTTATCTCAGTTTTTTAAAAAGCTTAGAAATTCATAAAAGAACAAACTTAGTTGTTTTAAATTTTATTTTCTTTAATAATAATAGAAAATTATTAGCCAGTGACTAAAGAGTTAAATGTAGTTACTTCAAAAATAGTGCATGGGAACAGTGAAACTGAATCCTGGATTTTAAAATCTGATCAAAGAAAGGTTTAAGCAGCATCTCATTTTCAATCAACACATACAGGTGCACACACACATTGAAGAGTATGTATCAAAATATGTCTCAATTTAAGGAGAATTATTCTCCAAAATGTATCCATCATAAATATCACCTTGTATGCATTTGAGTTTCTACCAAGTTGTTCACTTGACAAGGGGCTGTCCTGATTTGCGTATTCTGAGAAACAAAGTACTTGCTGGAGAAGATACTTAGCATGGGAAAAAACTCAATCAAGTTTCCCTTCAAAATTTGGGAAACTTTAAAGTTACCTGACAGAAATGGTAAAAAAAGAGGTAAAGAAATTTAGCACTGACTTAGTAGTTTCTGATGTCAAGACTCCACAGTTCCACTGGATGTCATTGTATACAAAAGCCTTTTAGATACCACTTTAAAAAGCAATCCACTAAATAATTATATTATGCAGACAATAAACATATACCTACAGTACAAAAAGGAAAAAAAATGTATCATGCTATGTAAATGGATACATGTAGAATTTCCAATGGCGGTCTCAGACAGATTCAAAAAGTGCTTCATATTAAAAACTTTAGGTGATGTAACCTAAAAAACTATATAGATGGTTCAAAAAGTAGCTCTACTGATAACAAAGACACAGATGTAAAAGATGCATATAGAGTTTGAAAAAAATTGTTTTATGAAATTTGAGATGTAAAAAAAAATTCCTAACCTAATATTAACTTTACATAATATATAATTTTCAATATATTCAAGTTAACAAAAAGGACCCTTTTGGGATCTTCTAAATGGGAAAATAGAGGATCACTTTATATTCAAGGATTAACAGTTTTAGCATTAGAAAAAGATTGAAAAGAGCTACACCATAAAATGCTAAAAGTGATTATTTTGAAGACTAAAAGTAATTACTTCGGGATTGTGATTTTAATTTTCTCTACCTCCTCTGCATTTTCAACATTTTCTTCCATCTACATGTATTACTAGATTAAAACAAAAGCAGTAAGAAATAAAAATAAAATTTATTTTCTCAAGAGGTCTAAAACTTGTATGACATGGAATCAATGAATTTCTGTTCTGGAAGAGGCCAAGAGTCTCCCAGTCTAACCTTCTTCCAAATCAGAATCATCTTATCTACAATATTTGACATCATCCAGCTTTTCCCTGATATACAGATCAATATTCTGAAAACAGCTTGTTCCATTATTACCAGCTGAAAACTTCTTTATTAATTCATTAATAATTTTATTTAGTCTCTATTTATGCCAGGGGCTGAGGTCTTTATTTGAGGTATTTTTCTCAGGAGTCCCTTAAGTCTTCACTTTTCCAGGCTCTATATCCAATTCTGCTCCTTTGTATACCCTACCTGGCATTCATTAACATTCTTCTTAGAGAGGCATAGTCAGGACTTAAAACAACATTCCAAGTGATTTCTGATCAACCCTAGTCAAAATTAATAGTCCCAGGATACCTGAACATTTTTCTTAGATGAACGTAGACTACATCAGCATTGCCAGCATTACATAATAGTGACAGCTTAAGATTATAGTCAACTGAATCATCCAGGTCTATTTTACTAGCAACTTAGATGTTCCAAATCTAAAATTTAAGCAGCACATTTTTCCACAATCAATTTTAGAAAAGTTTAAATATGGGGGAAAAATTGGCTTTATAATAAAGGAAATATATCTATTTCCTGATCACAGAAAGCTCTCCATCCCCCTTCTATATTTTTAGCTTGACTAATCAATGAAAACAAGTAATCTATTTATTCCTTGTTTTATCTATAGGGAATTGTACACATTTAATGTTCAGTTTAGGAAGAAAATCATATCATCAGAGGCAGTGTGGTTGATGAGTGAATGAAAAATGAACACAGAAATGGTGAAGAAATGACTATCCCTGGGCTTTTTAGAAACCACCAATGCACAAACTTAGTTTTCCAATCAGTGTTTTCTCAGCAGCAATGATGCCAAGCCCAGAAGGGATGAGAATTTCTCTTCTACATCCCTTATATATAAAGTTATATTAAGTTCCAAGAAGGGGTTTATAGGACTCTAGTTTTCCCCATCTGTATAATGTCTAAAATTACCAAAATACAGCCACCAATTTATTCCCAGGTTAAAAAAACTTGATATAAATCCTTGGGAAGCAAGAAATTTTAATATTCTAACTTTTATATACAAAGCTGAAGGTTAAATTATACATTAGTCTTACTAGTGATAAACCTCACTCAGTGAAATCTCTATATAACTTCTCCAGTGCCAAGATTTATCATAATCTGCTAAAAATTAGAGAAGCTATGCCTATTTGAAACTTTTTGCCTGCCATTATTTTGTTCAAAACCATACAAGTGGTAGCCTAATAAATGGTTAGATAGGATGCTTCCTACCTGCATAAGTACCTGCATAAGTACTTAATATGCCTACTTTATCCTACACAGATTTAATTAACAGAGTGTCACTTCACACACATGTGTAATTTTCCCAGAAATGGTAAAAGAATTAAGTGTTAGAAGTTACCTTGAGTGGTGAAGTTGAAGAGTGCAGGTGTGTCTCGCCCATTTGGTAGTTTGACATTTGGGTCCCGTAATTCATCAAAAAATGAATGTGCACAAGCTTCCAGTGGTGTCAATCGGGCAGTTGGGGTATACTCCAGCAGACGGCTACATAGTGCAATCGCCTCCGGTGGAGTTCGAGGTCGGAAGACCTACGGTATAAAAAAAGAGAAGGTACAATTAATGTTTCCTTGTAAGAGTCTTAGCAAATTATCCTCTGAGTACTGAGTTAATTCCCACCATGTACAAAAACATGGTTGCATTTGTGAAAGGAACCTTCTAGAATGAAAGGAGTTAACTGCACATGATTTACCACAGTGATGTGAACTGCTAATTAAAGACTATATGAGAAAAGCTCAGAGAAAAAACTAGGGGAAATGGAAAAAAATCTATATATGCTAATCATAAAGCAGTACAATCAAACATGCACACAAAATGTGACAGGCACAAAAGAAAGCCTGAGTTCTGGAGGCAAGCGCAACTAGGAGAATACAAAATTAATTTTAAAGTTTTGACTGCTGTGGCAATAGATAAAACGTTGCCTCTTTTGTGTGATTTTTTTTAGCAGAACGATTATGGATAATGGACAGCACTGTTCAAATTTTGGCAATTAATATCTTTTAAAAAAGAAAAGCTGTTTTACTCTTAGTCTATAAATATTAATGATTTGGTATTAATTCTTCAATAAGCAGAGACTATTATTATTTGAAGAAATTCTTGAATATCCAGAACTTCGCAAAATGTCCAAAACTGTTTTCTCAGGTAGCGGTTGTCGTGAACACGGCCAGTTTACCCTCATTTGAATAAATATTCTAGGGTTTTAATCAGGAATAGAGAAATGTATTTTTCATTAAGAGCTATTAATTCACAGAAAAAGTAAACTGAAAGCTATACTGAAGCAAAATGCAAATAAATAAATTTGCTTAAAGGAATAGAAAGCTTTCTACTCATCTATGCCTTAAAACTCCTAATAAATACATGAAACTATGAAAAATATACTGTGTTCTAAATTATGGACAGTTAAAGGATAAAAGCAGAAGGGGAAAAACAAATAAACGAACAGAAAGCCTTTGAAACTAAAGAAAAATGAAACATATACCCCTTGACAGGAAGAACACAGAATCAAATAGAAGGTGTAGTAGTGGCAGTGGTGGAGGTGGACAGACACATAAAGAGAAAGAGATGTGTAAAAATGGAGGGAAATAGACCTAAAAGTGAGGAAAGAACATGTAGATTGTGACAAGGCACAGAGGAGCCTGGGAGGCTTAAGTTTTCCTAACGAGAAAGGCTCATGTAACATTTGTCTATTCACCTAGGCTGAAAGCAGAACTGGTTACTACTACAGACTCCTTAGGTTATAAGAGACTATTTATAAGAGTACTCTACTCTGAAAATCTTTTTTTATTCCTTTTGTTTTTACACAAAGTTTATTATTAATAAAGATATTTTCCATGGAAATTGAGAGATTGGCTTGGGTAGGATATTAGAAATTTACTTCCGAATATTAAAGGCCTTAGTTAATTTATTTGGCTTGTTAGAAAACCCTCTCTCTAAGGTCAAAAACTGCTTTATCTTTATTCTTTTGAGTAATCTGACTTGCCTCAGTCAAGGAGTTACTGTATTATTTGAAATGTTTAGATCTCACACTGTTCTTAGTCATTTTCCCCTTTCTTGCTCCCCAGCCAGAACCATAATCAAAGTGTGAAAGAAAATAATCAGTGGAAATATTTAGAAAATTTTTCGTAAAAATATTAAGCACTACTGACATTGCTCTGAGGGCAATTTGCATTTGACAGCATATGGATTTATTTTGCTAGCTAGTCTAATAAAAATGTCTCTGCACCAATATGGTAACACATAAGTAGAATTAAAAGTACCACCACCAAAAGCAGAAATAAATATCTTCTAACATTCAAATGCAGGGAAGCTACACAGTGAGTGTAGTTTAAATGAAAAAAAAATTGTGTTATTGCTATTAATAAATCAGTATTGTAAGCTTATTTCTGATTATTAAAAAAAAAAGTCATCCACATCTTTCTGGTTTCTTACTGGCTACAAGTGACCATCCATGTTGGTACTAAGACACATATTAGCTTATTCTTGCCAGGGAATCCTAACTCACAGTATCAAAGAGTTAAAAACAATAAAGAAAAGAATTCATTCCAAGAGCCTAAAATTAAGACTTAACCCGCCTTTTAAAAATGTATCCATTATTAATTTAAACCCCTTGAGAGATTCTTGATGAGAAAAGTCTTGGTTCAGTAATCTATGGATAAAGGTTAAGCGGAAAATTATGCGGGGTCAAAACCCAGTGTACCCAAAGTCCAGATTTCTGACCATAAGACTGGGTGTGGTAGCATGCAACTTTCAAAAATTACAGGCCAAACTAGAAATAGCTCTTCTGAATTATGTCTGTGTCTAAAGAAAAGGAAATCAGTAACTATTGAGATTTGGTTTCTTTTTTTTTTTTTGGCCGCAATGCGCGGCATGCAGAACTTCCCCAACCAGGGATCGAACCCGTCCCCACTTCAGTGGAAATACAGAGTCTTGACCCCTGGACTGCCATGGAAGTCCTTGGCTTTTAGTTTCTGCTGCTTTTCATTCCTTACTCATTTAAATTGCCTAACACTCGGAATCTTTGGTTCTGTGGATCTTTGTCAATATTTATTCTTGTAAAAATAATAATTTTTACACCCCTCAACTCCTCAACTTCAGCTTAGATGTCAATAAATCACTCAGGAAACTGACAATCTAAATATACTATAAGCAAAACCTATACCATACAGTGAGTAAAAACAGAAATCACAGCTACCTACATTGTTTTTACTATTACATTTCAAGAATGAATAACTATTTAGCCTTTCAAAAAAAGTTTTCCCCCTAGTTTTATAGACCTGCCCTGAAATTTTGGGAAAAAAAAATTAAGTACATACCCGAACTCCTGAGGTGAAATGTCCTGTTCCTGACGAATCCTAAAGATGAGAATGCAGTGAAATAATCCAAACAGGGGAAGTCAATCCAAAAGAGAATAGTCCAGCAAGGAAAAATATATCCAATGTTATAAGAAATCCATGGTGTGGGGGGGGGACATAGAAAATGTTTATACAGTTATAAACTTTAAACATCAGTCTCCACAGTAGCAAGTCCAAGTTTTAAAAATTATTTCACCACAGTGTATGCAAAAAAAATTTGATTGCGCAATGGTGAGGCACAGTAAAGAAACATTTTAATTTTAGTTAATTATGTTCCGATGCCAGTGCGTTTATTAAAAAAATACAAAACCAAAAAAAGTTAAAATCAAAATGAAATCTAGAAGTAAAGTTCCCAAAGTAAAGTGTTTGGTCTTCTACGACCTGGATTCATTGTCCATTGACATGGCTTGGGAGGGGGCATATCAGACTGCTTTTAAAGATACAAGTTCCCAATTTGCTAATTTTCTCTATTAATGAATTTCAGTACACAGTATAAACATTTTTTGCTAAATTATTAGTGATGAGAGAAAAGTAATAAATATATTTAATTTATATTACTATAGATTTCAAGCCAGATATTTTCAATTTGTGTGAGCTAAGAAGGATCAGGCCACCGCGGATTATTCTCCATTTTGGATTGACTTCCCTGCTAAGAGATGTTTACTGACATTCTCATTATCTTAGAGGACTCTTCAGGAAATTGACATATCACCTCAGGAGTGCGGGTATAAACTTACTTTTTCTATTGTGGGCTTTGCCCCCTAATACCCTTGCACCCATTACTTAGGAAAAATAATGAACATTCTTTCTTTTTGGAAAAACTCACTGAAAAAAATTCTATATCTTTGAGCACTACAAATTCAACACAGTTCCATCTGCAAATATGCCCAATTCACCCACCAAAAGCTAAACAAAAATATATACAATGAACAATACAACTAAGGGACAGTCACAGTTATAGGTGACATGCATAGTAATGTACACCAACACCTAGGCACAACGGAGCCAATTATGCAAAAGGGAGGTAGTAGGGTCTATTATGTCTAGGTATTGAGAACAAAAAATGGCAGACCTCACCAGTAGCTGTGAATTCCCTTGGCTATTCTAAGAGAATTTAACATTCTTTTAGGATAGTTTCCAGTGGGGGAATTAAATATTTTGCAAAAATAAATAATCCGCGGATTATTTTTAGTCTGCAGACTAAAATTTAGTACACGGATTAAAATCCGGCCCATCAGGATAAAAATCTCTCATGAACTTAAAACACAACCAGGTGGACAAAAATAGAAAACCAGACTCAAAAAACTGAGAGCACAAAGTAAGACTCAACTGGGCCAACTAATTATTAGTGCGCAGACTAAATATGGCCAGCCAAGAATGTCAGCAAGGCCATGAAGAGCCCAAAACACCCCCTGTAAAAACTAAAACCAAAAATAAATAAATAAAACAAAACAGAACAAAGCAAAAAATAAATAAACAAAAGGAAAGAAAACAAAAGAGAAAGGAAAAACTGAAAAGAATCAAAACACTGACATGAACTTTTAAGTGATTCAAATACTACCTCACCTGTGCAGCAACTCATTTTCTTAAATTGAAACAAACTCTCATCACAAATACTAGTCTATAGAAGAAACTGAGAGAAAAAATTCATTTTTTTCCAAAATAAATTATCTGTGGTACTGAACAAATGCAAATGAGTCCTTAACAGAAGAATTATTCAAAATAAATTTGTATTTGGATAACTCAGAAAGGACAGAGGTAATTTTCTCCTTTACATGTCCTAGAATAGACTTTTGCCATCAAACATCAAATTTCAACCTGGAGCTGTTATGACTGAATCATAAGCCCCTTAAAATTATCATTTATAAATGGTCATATATACCACATCAAGGCCTATGGTTGATTCTCATAGCATCAGCTTTCAACAATTCCACTGTATTAAACAGCCAACCAGAGCAATGTAAGAATGCCTATGAGCAATGATAATTAATCTAAGTAGAATGCAGAACAAGTACTGTGCCTGTTTCAAACAGCTACTCCTCCCAAGTTTTCATTGTGATAAATGTACAATACAGACGACACTGTTCTCTGGTCATACCCAAAATACACAAGCATCCAATGCTAAAAACTGATACACCATGAACATTCCTGAAGAGCAACCCTAATATATAAAATTATTTGCAATTTGTAAGCCTTAAATACAGGACTAAAAGTGAGACAATGCCATGGATTTGTTGACTAGTTAACTATGCTAATTAATCAAGTTAATTAAGAAAAGAACTTAAGTCTACTGAAGTGCTCATGTGCAGTACATAATTCATAAGAAACAAAAACATCCTTTCCTTAGCCACAGCAGAGCCAGCATTCAATACATTTCAGCTGTACTAATTAAAAGGCTTATGGAGATTTCCTGAGCTCTAATACACATAAGGAATATCATATGTGTATTGATATCAGCATTTAACTATGAAATGAAATTTCTCCCTCTAACCTCATTTACTGATAAAATAGTACTATACTATAGAAGTGTGAATTACCAAATGTCCACTTATCTAATTTAATCTTTCATTGTTCATAAAATGGTGACTATAGTCAGCTTGATCTTCCTAAGAATATAATATTTTCTTTTCATCCACACCTCCTTATCTTAAGGGATATTCCCCTAAACTACAGCAATTCCTAACTTAAGCGACACCTAAGCAGATCTAAATCCTCCTTCAAAAGTACCCACCCTCATTCCCCCTAGCCCTTCTATCACCCTTAAAGGAGGCTTCCTTTTCCCCTCCACCATCCATGCTGGAACTCTTCCCTATAATACCTATAGTATGTGAAACAACTTTGAATACCAATAGTACATAATCAAGTATATGGTTATATATATTATTCAATACTTGCTTCAACTGAGTCAGTTATATCATCTCTAAGTTTTTCAAAGAGGAGGACTATATATTTTAGTTCTTTTGCATCCTTTATGGTAGCCAGCACAGCACTGATTACACAGGAGATAAGTGTTTTAAAGAACAAATGATTAAGTCAGAAGCAGATTTTTGCCTTCTTTTTCAATCCACCCTCAACCCTATCCTCTGCTCCCCACAAGTGATCTTGAAACTTATGTCTTAGCATTCTTTCTTTTTTATATTATTCTTCCCACATATGGACTAGCCACGCTAGTAGCTGGATTTTAATGTGCAATAGTTTCCAAAGAAATAGGGGTAAAGCCAGTATAAACAGAAAAGTGAGGTCTATTCACATAGGAAAATAGGTGATGTAGGTAGAAAATTCAGTAGAGAACGTAGTATATTTATGAGATAATTGATAATGTACTAGTTGAGGTCAGCATGCAGATGGGGTTGAGTAATAATATACAAATTGATTACCTAAGCAATAGAACAAAACAGACAAGTGGCAGACTTAGGAACCAATAGAAATCCCCAACACAGTTTTATGCTTTCTGGAATACATGTGAGCAAAACAAGGCAGACAGACCAGAAAAGGTAGAATGGACTTGCAAAACAAAAAGTTTGACAGCAATTTTTGTTTTGCGCTAAGACCCTCTGAAGACATTTTTGGTAACATGTGAAACTGTAGTTAGAACAGGTAAGTTTACCAAGTGAAAAATCTTGTACTCAAAGGCTCAGGGAATAAAAACCAACATTATGAAGAAAAGTCTTTTAAAAAATATTATAGTGGGGCTTTTTGGTTTAGCTTTAAGCATAGAGAATAATACATATAATAAGCAGTTCATCTGGTCTGAGTCCTTGATGGCTGAAATGACCTCAATTTTCTGCTTACTCTATTAGCTAGCTGGAAACACTAGTATTCATTCATTTCACAGCATGTGGACTGTGTTCTAAGAAATCAAGTATGTAAGGATTGATTTTTGTAGACAAGGCTTTCTAGGATACTTAACCAATGATCCAAGGTCCTCACATACCCTAAAGACAATCAAGTATTAAGTAAACTTAATACTTAATATTAAGTTTTGGCATACATACTCATGTATGCCAAAAACTCAGCAACAAACATTTTGAGGGAATATTCATTTTATTACTACCATTACAAAAGAGAAATTAGAAACTGCTACAATACATATGGTATGAATTGACAGCTACTACAGGAGTTATGTGGTGGGAATAATCATGTAGAATTTGGATAATTAGAAAATGTTTCATGGGAGAAGTGAGATTTGAGGTCTTAACAGAAGGTCAAGACTTGGTAAGCAGAGAAAAAAAGAATGTTCTAAGTGTTCACTAGGAAGCGGTAGAAACGAATATGGCTTCTCTGGGGGACCATTAGGAGAACAGTTTGATTAGACCAAAAAAATTCAGCATGACTGCATGATCCCTTCAAAGTGAGGACAACACTGTCATATGTAGCTAACATATTAAACAGCAATAGGTCAACAGAAAGAGACCAAGGCCCTTGGGATTCTAATCTACTTCCTTCTACTAACCAGATACATCATTTATGAATTTCATTACTCTGAAAGAAAATACAGATATCTGTGTTATCTAACTGACCTCACAGGATTACTTATTACTGGGATAAAGGGGAATACTTGTTTTAACTTTAAACAAAACGTTACTCAAAATTGGGAAGAAATTTATATAACTATTACAATGTAACCTTATCAGAAACCCTTAATCTACCTCAACTAAACACTAAGCTTTCAAATTCATTGCTTAACTGTATGCATTTAAGGGTGAAGGAGTTGGAGCACTTGGGAAAGACTGGGTTTAATGGACTAGATGCCTCAGAAAAAGTTAAGAGCAGGACAAAGAACTAAATCTCTTGTTTTTCTGGAAAGAAAAAGCAGAAATGATTAGGAGCAGAGTGACTGGATAATCTGTCACCCAAACTAGGACAGTGAAGAGTGTGAAGGAACGTGGCATTAATAATTTCACTGGACAAGCATAAATTGGGACACATGATCACTCTTGTCTTTATGTGTATAGTATGTCAAATTTTCCTAAAGGCAATGAGGAATCAGAAAAATTTTAAATAGAAGTGACAGTATCACATGTGCTTTTAAGAAAGCTGACTTTGACAGCAATGAGGATGTGAAAGATATGAAGGAGGGAACTTAGGATGTAGGAGGTTGTTTTAACAATTCTATGATACGATGATGGGCTAAACTAAAGTCAGGGCAGTGGAGATAGAGAGGACAAATCACAGAACTACACTGGAGGTACAATCTTTACATTTACTCTGAACTAAAATGAAATAATCCTTTATATGCATACTTTGTTTTCAAAAGAATTTGGAGAAAAGACACAACAGCTAATTGCTATCTTACCAAAACAAAACAAAACAAAAAAGACAAAAACAAAAAAAATTTTAAGCACTAAGAATGGGAGAAGTGCTTAAACTAGATCATTACTTCATACCTAAAAGAACTGTCATTTGACCAAATCTCCAGGTACCAAATGCAGAATATTTCAGCTTCTTCTCTTCTGCCAACCAATCACCATCTCTGTTTAATTCTCAATTTATTTTTTTTTAATTTACTTTTATTATCACTTCCTTTTGCTTCCCATCTGGCTTTTATTCTTTTAAGTATACACCATACACCAGTGGGGAGGTATTTATCCTCCCCACCCTCACTCTCAATATTGGTCCCTGTTTCAAAACATTAGAACATATTTCCTTTCCAACTTAAGCCTCAAATGCTTATCCAATGAATTAGGTTGTTATGGCTATTAAGTAATAGTCAAGGCCATCTTATTGGATTTCTAAATTCTCAAGATTCCTGCTATATATCACACTAGGATTATTTCATTGTTTTGTTCTTCTGTTTGTTAATCTTTCTTACACATCTTAATACCCTCACCTCAATGTTTCCACGGTAGACATTTTCTCCCTTGATCTTTTTGTCTGCCTACATTTTTTGAGAACAAGAGCTCCCAGATCTGGGGATATAGTTGTACTACACTGCCACATAGGAAAGGAGGGCTTACATGCTCACAGCTTCAGGAAATGGGGCTAAAGTGGGTTTTAACAGAAGACCTCAATAAAGGCAAAGCAGGTTTTGTTTCCAGACTCCCGTTTACCTGCCCTCCAAAGGCAAAAAGCTCTTCTCTTTAGAGAACATTTTGTATGTTTTAAAAAAATAACTCCATTGACTGCTTAGCATAAGAGAGCATTTCTCAAGTTGGTGTTCACTATCACAAGGCAGGGGAGAGGGGACTGAGTTCCCTCTAGAAATTTAAAATTTTTTATTATTATGTTGATAATAATCTACTTTTTTTTTTTTTTTTTTTTGTGGTACGTGGGCCTCTCACTGTTGTGGCCTCTCCCGTTGCGGAGCACAGGCTCCGGACGCGCAGGCTCAGTGGCCATGGCTCACGGGCCCAGCTGCTCCGCGGCATGTGGGATCTTCCCAGACCGGGGCACGAACCCGTGTCCCATGCATTGGCAGGCGGACTCTCAACCACTGCGCAACCAGGGAAGCCCCAATTATAATCTACTTTTAAAAATCAATATATTCTGGATCACCTGAATGACAGAGTAGTGCCATGGAATTTCTATGTCTGAATTTGGTTTGTGTTTACACCCACAATAACAGCAACCTAATGGTGTGCACTATTAAGAAATTAATATATGTGTACTATTACATAATAAATGCATTTGTACCAAGTGAGAACCCAATTATGTTACATATATGAATGAAGAGTTCACAAGAGTTTGAAGAGACAAAATAGGTAGGAGAATTGAGTTATTATTCTACACATGGTACAGGAATGGAAGCCTAAATAAAACAAACAAGTAAAAGGGCTTTGTATAGATTATTCAGGTTTGAAAAGCATTAGTGTAAGATATAGAAACATCAGGAATCCACAAAGGCAAAAGAAGATGTAAAGCATGCAAATTCACCACAAATCTTCAATTGCCTGCATGGTAATTATAATAAATCATTCCCCACATACCATCCCGGCTAATACTTGAAGAGATATAATCCAGGGGGAAAAAATGCAGAATATGACACACACTAATACTGGTGTCAGTCTTGACTAAAAAAAAAAAATTGAGAACAAGGACTACTAAATAAGATCTCATGACCTCGTTTCAACATTATATTGGTCAGAAACTCTATACATGTGATGAATACTTAGATTAGATTCAACCAAAAAGAATTTTACTTTTCTTTCTTCCTAAAAATAACATGCTTATTAAATAAAATATGGAAATATAGAAATGCAGAACAAAGAAAATAAAATCACCTACACTCTTCTTACCCTAACTACTAATTGCTTTTTGTTTCTCTTTAACATGGTTGAAATCACTTGTTACAAACACTTTAACTTGGAGTAACTTTGCTGGATTCAAACTGTAACTCAGCTTCTAAATCCAAACAGGCCACCTAGGATTCTCTGAGTTTAGAATAAGTGAGAGACACTAAATATCTTCTGAACCAGATTCAAAATAAACTTGAAGTACAAAGACCAAAGAATGATTTACCTCAGAATATTTAGTGTTTATTGTAAACTTAAAAAGAGGGTGGGGGAGAGGGCAACATCTTAGTCAGTGAAAGCTACAACCTATAGCTCTGGCACTAAAATATTACTGAGGTCTTTGATTCTAAATAATAAATAATTAGTAATAAGAGGATTTTCTGAAGTGAAGAGAAGTGAAGAGAAGTGAAGAGAAGTGAAGATAGTGATTAACTCGAAGGAAAGTAACTTGAATCATAATACAACTTATAGAAAGAGACCTACTTTTAATCTAAAATTGTAAATTATTTTACCTAGCCCTAAATTACTTCACCTCTTATTATAAAAGATCTATAACCAATTAAATGAACATGATCAAAACATGTTATATATATACATTTTTAAATATACAAAGTCTCTGCTTGAAATACATATTAAAAAGCTGAAAACTTCCAACCCACAAAATATATAATGAAATGTAAGTAAATTGGGAAGGGCGATGCATGCATAGCACGTAACTAGAAGTTTAAAAGACCAGGCATTAAACACACACACACACACACACACACACACACACACACACACACACACACGAGAAGAAGCTTAATCCTGGCTTTGTCACAGCCACCTATGGAATCTTTGATAAGTCATTTGACATGTTTAGCCAGAGTTTCAGAATCTATAAAATGAGAGATTCACTCTAGCTATAAACCCTGTTGAGATTTTTTTCTTTTCCCTCTGCATACAATCTCACAAATCAAACTGACATGAGAACAACTTCGTAATAAAATCTCTCTAGAATCATCTCAATTAAGTATCAAAGCAAAAAATAAAGTCTTCTCATAAATTAGTACTTATGGCTCTTAGAATTGGCTCCGTCTAAATGTTGCGGTTAGGCTTTTCCAATGGCTAGTGACACGCTGTTGACATATTAATTGCTTTCAATGTATACTACTAGTATGATCAAATCTTCATTTTATTCCTGCTCCCAAAACACCAATAGGAAAGTAAACAAAAGAACACAAAATATCATCTATAATATGGTCTATATATTAACAGTTAAAAAAATAAAAATATATAAAATGTATATTTTCATATGCTATATGATACTGAACTAATAATAAACACTTCTAACTATGTAAAGAAATTACTTCTGAATTTTAAGTAGTCAAAATTTATATATAAGATCCTGCTCCTAATGAAATTCTTTATTTGAATGCTATGTATATGTATTGTCCTGATCCTACAAATAAAAACCCAGGCTGAAAACTTTCTATAGGAAGTCAGTGGGGATGAAACTATATGGTCAATGAAACACTGAAGTACAGCTATCTAATTATCTTTACGTGCAGAAGTGCTATTGTACTTTGTACTCTGGCAGCCATCTAGTCTCGAAATAGTTTACTTTAAGAACAAAGAGAAATCCAACTTCTAGTTAACTACTGGTTAATGTGCTTTTTAAAAAACTCTTTTGACTCACCTTAGTCCAAGGATGTGCCTTAATTTGAGGGAATTTGAATTCTGTGTAGTTTGGGTTCATTTCTCTAATTTGCTCCCTTGTTGGTGTCCCCAGGACCTAGATAAAGAAAGCAAGTTATTGCCGTATTTTTCTATGTACTTACAAATATAGTCTTTATGTCTTAATGTACTGGTTTTACTGGAAAAAGGAATCCCAAAGTTATAAAATACACAGCTCATTAAATAGAGCAGACTTTATAAAAAGACTTTAATTTCTAACTGACTACAGAACCCATGCTAGACTACCGTATACGGACATTTATGATAATAGTAATGTTAAATCAGGCTTGTAAAAGAAAGATCACTCAAAAATATTCAAGTAAAAATCCTTGTTCTGTCTAGAAAAACAATCTATTGCAATGATGGCATCTGAAATGAGAGTATCTTTTATTCATTTAGTAAAGTAAGCCAAAGGTTTTATTATTAATAAACTGTTGATATTTAGGAGGATCTTAGTCAAACATGGTCATCAATAATTCCATTCAATCACTGAATATTAAGTGAGTGTCTCTGTGTACTAGGAACTACACTATGGTATATGAAGGATACAAAGAACAAGAGATTTCCTGCTATGATAAACTTACTTATTTGTGTGTGGAAAAAAGTATAACTATAATACAAGATGAAAATATATCAAGTACTTCATTGCCTCCAGAGCTGTATTAGGCACCAGACAAAGGAAAGTATATGGACCTGAGTGCACAAAGTAGATGATGGGAAGAAACACTAAATACTAAAATGAGTACTTTGAAGAAAGATGACATTTATTGCCCATCTTTATAACTCTAGGGCCTGATATAAAACAAGTTTGTTAAAATAAAATGTTAAGCCATTTACAATTCAAGGATAGTTGTGCAGGAGGAGTAGAATGTAATGATAAGTACTTGATTTGTGGCGAATAATCACGGCAAAGTAAGAATTTCAGGTTTTTGTTGTTGTTTCTACTTCTGTAGACTTCATTAAAACTTGCAGAACTTAATCAAAATTTTAAAAGTTTTATTCTTCAAAAGACACTCTTAAGAAAACAAAAGGTAAGCTAGACTGAGAGAAAACATTTGCAAAACATATTTCAAAGGACTTGTATCTCGAATATACAAGGACTCTTATAATTCAAAAACAGAAAGACAACACAATAAAAATGGGCAAAAGATATGACCAGATACTTCACAGAAGACACAGAGATGGCAAATAAGCACATTAAACGACACTCAATATCACTGATCATTAGGGAAATGCTAATTAAAACTACAAGATACTACCTACTAAGGCGGCTAAAATTAAAAGGACTACGTATACAAAGTCTTGTTGAGAATGTAGAGCAAGTGAAACTCTCATCCAGTGCTGGTGGAATTGTAAAAAAGTTATACTCATCATTCCCTCTCCTAGGTAGTTACCCAAGATAATTAAAAGCATATGTCCATACAAAGACTTGTACACTAATGTGCATAGCAGCTTTCTTGCCACTGCCAGAAAGTGGAAATAACTCAAATGTCCACAACACGGTGAATGAACAAATAGTGGTATATTAATACAATGCAATACTACTCAGTAATAATAACAAGAATAAAAACATGGATGAATAATTATACTGAGCAAAAGCAGATGAAAAAAGTACCTACTGTATAATTTAATTCATATGGAATTCTAGAACATTTTCTGCCTACAGTGACAGAAAGAAGATCCATGGTTATGAGGAGCTGGAGGCAAATATTACAAAGAGGTACTAGGACATTTTTAGAGGTGATAAATATTTATAAACTTCCTTTCCTTCTTGTAGTAGAATTCCAGCTTTACAGAGAGAAGCAAGGTGTATTGAGAAGGGAAATCTCTGATCTTTGTAGTTGTAACTATCAGATATTTAAAAGTCAGGAGCTATCCATACTTAAAATATGAAAAATAAAAGTTTTTATTTTTAAATAATAAAGCAAGCACTTATATTCTAAATTAGACCCTTGATGAAGGGTGTACATGTATAACATGTACTGGGAAAAAGGGAAAAGAGTGAAAAAGAAGGGAGAGTGAACTTATTGATAATTCTACTTCCTAAATGCAACTCTACTGGATTTTTTTAAGTTCTAAAGAAAAACAACAGCAATGACTTGAAAAAACATGAGTATTTAAAATGCATACCTTCAGGGACTCCCCTTGTGGTCCAGTGGTAAAGAATCCACCTCCCAATGGAGGGGATGCAGGTTCGATCCCTGGTCAGGGAACTAGGATCCCACATGCCACGGGGCAACTAAGCCCACGTGCCACAAACTACTGCAGAGCTCACACACTCCGGAGCCCAAGTGCCACAACTAGAGAGAAGCCCACGTGCCACAACAAAAGATCCCACATGCCACAACGAAGATCCCGTGTGCCACAACTAAGACCCAATGCAGTCAAATAAATAAATAATTAAAAAAAAATGAAATGCATACCTTTAATGATTTTACAACCCACTAATTCCACTTTAAGGCATATACTCTAACCTAGAGAATCTCTTTATATATATATATATATACACATATATATATAGTCTGTAATATATATATATGTAGTCTGTAAGATATATATGTAATCTATAATAATATAATATTGCAGGCAAAAACAAAAATCCAAAAGTAGAATAAATAAATTGTGGTATAGTCATATGATGATATACTAACTAGCAATGACAATAAATGAACTAGAGCTACACATACCTCATGGATGAATCTCATGCAGTGGTGAGTTTTCACTCAATAATGAATACATATAGTATAACTGCCTTATATAAAGTTTAAAAACAGGTAACACTAAACTATATTTTAGTTTACATAGTAAAACTAAATCAAAAGCATGGGAATATTCATTAGAAAAATCAAGTATAGATTATTTAGCTTACTAGAAAGGATGTAGGAGGAGGGACTGTGAGTGGGATGGGCATTAAGTAGTTCTTCTAATTCTAATTCTAAATATGAGTGGTACTTACATGGATATCCACTTTATTATTATGCTTTAAACTTAATATATTTTTGCATTATGATACATTTCACAATAAACAAAATGACACTTAAGAAATGCCCACTCTCAAATCAGTGAGTATTTTTTGCGCAGTCTCCCTGTATTTATTCAATACTTTGTTAACACAAGGCACGGTCCTAACTCCCTACAAGCT
This sequence comes from Leucopleurus acutus, assembly GCF_964270905.1. Lineage (NCBI taxonomy): Eukaryota > Metazoa > Chordata > Mammalia > Artiodactyla > Delphinidae > Leucopleurus > Leucopleurus acutus. The sequence continues at coordinate 66,131,050 of NC_139147.1, forward strand.
GGTAAGAATGCCAAAAGAAATGAGCGTTTTATGCTACCCACTAGTAAATACATTTTTTTACTGTATGAACACAGATCACATGAACTTATCAGCCATTTGGCTGACTGTCCCATATTTACACACTGTATAATTAAAAGGCAGGATGCTCCTTGAAGTTTCAATTCTTATGTTTTTTATTATAGACTATGAATATTCCCAGGGGAAGAAAATCTGTGAAATATACACTGAAACAGCTGAGAAACTTATGACATGTACAAAAGGTCTGCTTAACATACAAATTTTAATAATTTATTTTATGTGAAAGCAAGAAGATACACTGTATGTGTGCATATGTATAGTCACTTTCATATTCTCCCTAAATCCACTAGTCCAGGGATTAGTGTCTCACAGCCACTTAGATCTAAACATTTATCCAAAATTTTATACATGAAAAATTTCAAACATGAGAAAGTTGCACCTTTTCTTAAATAGTGAAAATGCCCTCGTCTATACCACCTCGATTCTATGATTAATATTTTACTATATTTGTTTCATCACATTTCCACCCCTCAATCCATATATCGATCCACCTTATTTTTTGATACATTTGAAAGTCAGTTGCAGACACTAGTACATGTCAGCATACATATAATTAACTAAGGTTCAATATTTCTGGCATTTTCATCTAAGCATTTTTTACATACCTAGAATTCTCCTTCGATATACACCAGGTGCATGGATGTGGAAAAAAATCTTTTATCACAATGGGAAATAACCTGCTTTGATGAATAGTTATGATATAAAAAAGATTCTTAATTACACTTCTGATTAGTGGTCAGTTTAACTGTGTTCTTTACCTTCAAAATGTGGATATTTGTGACTTTTAAGAAACTTAATTACTAACTAGTAAATGCAATCATTGACATATTCACTATCAATTATTTAAAAGCAATTAAGCAAATGAATTAGCATGTTACCACAAAGTGGCAATAGAGATCTCCTTACTCCTTTGTTACTGCCACATGACCTTGAATCACTAAGGCCATTAGATGGGGAAGCGAAATTCCAATGTCACAGTCTGTTCTGTTTAATTTCTCTTGCCAAATATTCAACTACTATAATAATTTTTCTTTTCTTTTTCTTCTCACTTTTAAATCTTGAAAGCACATTCTCCCCAGGCTGGCTAACAGAGATGAAAAGTAGATGGGAGATCCACTAGTCGAGGGATTAGCAAACTTTTTTTAAAGGGCCAGAGAGTAAATACCTTGGCTTTGTGGGCCATACAGCCTCTGTCACTAGTCAGCTCTACTACTGTAGCACAAAGCAGCCATAAATAAATAGGCAGCAGACTTAATTTGGTCCCTGGGCCCTAGTTGCTGACCTCTAATCTAGTCTAAACATTTTTAGAGATGAGAAAAACTGAAGCCCAGAAAGAACAACTTTTCAGAGGTCAGAACTAATCAGAAGCAGAGCTAGAACATAATTTAAATCTTGGGACTTCCCTGGTGGTCCAGTGGTTAAGACTCCATATTCCCAATGCAGGGTTAAATCCCTGGTCAGGGAACTAGACCCCTCATGCCGCAACTAAAGATCCTGTGTGCCGCAAATAAGATCTGGCGCAGCCAAATAAATAAATAAATATTAAACGAACAAACAAACATAAGAAAGACAAATCTTAAAAAACATATTTAAATCTCATCAGTGGCAAACCAATTTTAGGAGATGGTATGAAAGAATCTGTTTATTGACTTGGTTGGAGGACAAACAATTTCAGCTTTTAATGTTGGTAGTTGTGAAAAATTTTGATGCTATTAAGCATGAAGGAATAGAGCTGGAGGAGTAAACAGTATTTAAGATATTCAAGAAGAACCTGGAGGAGTTCTCCACCAAGTGGTGGATATAAGTATATCATTTAGAAGTGAGCTTGAGGATGGAAAAACAGCTTTGGTAGTACCTGATGCACAGACGCTAGGTGGTTGTGAGAGTAAGAGGCAAAGCAGGTTGAAGAAGAAGAGTGCTAAAGATGGGGACTCAAAAGACACAAATACATGGAAAAAGGGAAATTTAAAAAGGTTGAGACAGAAGCCTAAGAGATTGGAACAGGTCCTACAGATGATGATACCATGGAGGACAAGGAAAGTGAACATTTATTTAAAGGACTGAGAGGTGGGTATCTGACACAGCGAGCCCAGGTAAAACAAAGCCCAAAAGGTGTTCACTGATGCTGGCCATGAAGACTTCCTTTCTGACCTTGGTGAGGTTAGTCGTGAGAAGAGCAAGCAGACTATAATCTGAAATGAGCAAGTAAAGACAGCATACGTAAGTTCTCCTTTTAAAAGGTACATCAGTGAGGGAAGTGGGAGAACAAAAAGAAGAAATGTTTACCGAGTAACCAGTATTAAGAGCTCTGTGCTAGGTATATTAATTTTCTTTTCTCGTTTAAACTTTACAGATACTCTATTACCCCATTTCACACTTAAGAGAAACCTAAGGTTCACTGAGGTAAACAGACTTCTCAGAGTTACAGTCTGCCAATAGTAAATATGGGATTCAATGCACGTGTAGTTGACTCCCTAAAATGGTCTACCTCATATTAAGGGCAGGAACAAGAAAAGGTTTCTAAAAAATAATTTAAAGGGACTTCCCTGTGGCACAGTGGTTAAGAATCCGCCTGCCAATGCAGGGGACATGGGTTGGATCCCTGGTCCGGGAAGATCCCACGTGCCGTGGAGCAACTAAGCCCAAGCGTCACAACTACTGAGCCTGTGCTCTAGAGCCCACAAGCCACAACTACTGAAGTCCGCGTGCCTAGAGCCTGTGCTCCACAACAAGAGAAGCCACCACGATGAAAAGCACTCCCATCGCAACGAAGAGTAGCCCCTGCTCGCCACAACTAGAGAAAGCCACGTGCAGCAACAAAGACCCAACACAGCCAAAATTAAATAAATAAATTTATTTTAAAAGTAATAATAATTTTTAAAAATCACTTTCTGAAACTCCATTGGTTATACCATAATATAAAACCTGAATTCTTTGGAGTCATATGGAATATATTTAGATTTTATAAGATCACAAGGCTATAGTTAAAAGTTAAACAAAAAAGTTGGACTTTTCTTGACAACTTAAAAAAAACATGATTTAAATAAAATCTACCTATATCATGGTAAAATCTAACTATATCAATTTAATAAAAGGAATATCTTGAACTGTTTATGGATTACAGATCTTAGGCAACAGAAGAATAATATGAATAAATACAGGCATCTATTTGGCTAAACAAGATCAAAAAGTGTAACAAATCTCAAACTTATTTTATAAAGTTTTGTAAAAATTCTTTTAATAATTGAGCAATCTTGATAAATCACTTTCAGGCTCCATTAGCTGTAGATTTTCACTGTAAATCCCATGCTTACTCATGCTTAAGCATATCTGCAATACCAAACATATAAGTTTAGTACCTTGTATGTAAGTGATTGTTTCACACATGTAGAATTTAGATTGGAATGTTAAATGATGGGCAAGTCCCATGGATGTGCACATTATAAGTAATTCTATTGCTCAGAATTTTTAATCTCAAGGCCTAAGTTACAGAAACCATTGTTATGGAATTGCTTTGGGTATAAATATTGTGCACACCTACCAGGGAGCCATAACTACTTTAAGGTGGTCTAATGTAAACTAAAAGCCTTATATAACATAGTACAATTCTGCATAACCTGGCATCAGTATAGTTCAATAAATTTGGAATGTCATGCAAAGGCTTGCATTATTTAAAAAAAAATTATCATGGACTTCTCCTTCTAATCATTATAAGTAACTGATACTAGAATTGCTCTCTAGAGTAAATAACTAGAAAACTAACTCTAAAAAAGTTTAGTTTTCTAAAAAAAACCTTTTTTTTTTAAAAAAAAGTTTTTTTTTAAAAAACTAAAAAGACAAAATACTCTTTAAAGAAAAAGGTAAATATGATCCAAAAAGAAGAGGGGGGAAAAAACTGGTCAACAGGTACAGATCCAAAAATGACAGAGATGACACAATTGACAAATAAGGACTATAAGACAGCTATTATAATGAGGAGACACATGTAGGATTAAAAAAAAAAAACACACACAGTAATTGTACAGTTGAAAAGTATGACACGTGAAATGAAAACCTCCCTGGAGGTCTAACACCACAGAAGACAATCAGTGAACTTTAAAAAACAAAAGAAAAACAAAAAATAGAAACCACCAAAGCTGAAGCATGGAGGTAAAATGGCTAGAAAAACATATGTACATGTGTTTGGAGTCTGAGTAGGGTAATGGGGGGAAAGATGTAGAAAAACTATTTGAGGAAATAGTGGCCAACATTTTTCCAAATTTGATGAAAATCTCAGTGAAACCTAGGCAGTTTAAATAAAGAAAATAACATAACAAGTCACAATCAACTAATAAAAGCCACTGATAAAGGGAAAATCTTTCCCGAAACAAAGGGACACATTTTATACAGCCAACAATAAGAATGACAGCTGACTTAGCAGAAACAATGCAAGCCAGAAGAAAATAGAGATCTTTCTAAAAAAAGAAAAAAGAAACTGGAAACCAAGAAATTTTATATCCAGTGAAAATATCCTTCAAAAGACATTATTAGGCAAACAAAAGCTAAGAGAGTTTGTCACCAGGAGATTTTCACTAAAAGAAAATACTTCAGGATGACAGAAAAGGATTCCAAATGGACATTCCTCTCTATACAAAGGAATAAAGACCACCAAAACTGGTAAATATGGGCTATATGTATGACATTTCCCCTTTGCTTTTAAATTGCTTTAGAAGAAAACTGTTTAAAGCAAAATAATAAAGTATTGTAGGAGTAAAAAATGTCTGACAACAAGAGCACGAAGGACAGGAAGGGAAAATGGAAATACTTTGTTGTAAGGTTCTTACTTTATATGCAAAGTGGTAAATTATTATTTGTAGTCTGTGACAGAGTAGGATGCCTATTTTCAATCTTAGAACAAACTCTAAAAAAATGCAACATGGTGATATAGCTTAAAAAGTCAATAGGGAAAATAAAAAACACTCATTATAAGCCACAAGGTAGCAGTAAAAGAGAAGAAGAGAGAGAGAAGGAACAATAAAAAGAAAACAAATATCAAGGTGGAATACTTAAACCCAAGCATATTAATAATTGCATTGAATGTAAATGGTCTAAACACTCCAATTAAAGGCAGAAATTATCAGACAATTAAAAAAGAAGACCTAAGTATATACTGTCTGTAAGAAATGAACTTTAAATATAAAGACACATATATTAAAAGTAAAAGGATGCAAAAAGATATACCATGCAAACACTAATCATAAGAAGGATGGAGTGCAAAAAGATATACCATGCAAACACTAATCATAAGAAGGATGGAGTGCTTATTACATTAATATCAGAAAATTGTAGACTTCAGGACAAGGAAATGAAACAAAAACAAAGAGGGACATTTCCTAATGATAAAAGCAATTTTAAGACTAAACTTAAAATTATTATGAATACCATATGTTGGTAAGAATGTAAACCGCTGGAACTCTCATACACTGCTGGTGGGAGTGAAAAATAGTGAAACTGCTTTGGAAAACAGTTTGATGATTTCTTACAAAGTTTACATACACTTATCATATGACCAGCAATTTCAGTCCTAGCTCTTTATTGAAGAGAAATGTAAACACATGTCTGCAGAAATATTTATAAACAAACACAGAAACTTTATTCATAATAGCCAAAACAAAGAAACAAGTCAAATGCCCATCCACAGGTGAATGGATAAACAAATTGTGGTATATGCATAGAATACAACTAAGCATAAAACAGAATAAACAGGTAATACAAATAAAAAGATGGATGAGTCTCAAAAACATGATGTTGAGCTAAAGAAGCCAGATATAAAAATATACATATACTATATGATTCCATTCATATGAAATTCTGGAATAGGAAAAACTAATCATCAGTGACAGAAAGCAGACCTATGGTAACCTGAAATAGAAGATGGGAGACTGCAAAGGTATACAAACAGGGTGATCAACTGTCCCAGTTTACCTGGGACTACTATCTTGACAAATCCCTCAGTCCTGGGCAAATTGGGACATTTGGTCACCCCATTTTTCGGGGTGATGTAAATGTTCTAAACCTTGACCAGGATAGTGGTTATATGTTTGTCAAAACTCGTTAAACTGTACACTTAAAGTTGCTACGTTTTATTGTATGTAAATTAACATCTCTATGAAATTAATTTAAAAAGTAAAAAACAGACCATTATGTAATTTGTGATGACGTTACTACCCTAAATACAACCATGTTTATCCTTCTTCTGTTGCTATCTTAAGGCTAGCATTAAAAGTTATCAGAGTCTGTCAAACCCTAAAATCAGAATTATTTTATATACAGTATGTTTAGTCTTTAAGAAAGCAAAGGTATGAGTTAAGATGCAAAGGAATGTAAGAATGCAAAGGTTAGACATAATTGAGAGGCATTTAAAAAATTTTTTCAGCCTCCTTAAGTCACTCACTCAACAAAGTTCCTATGCTCAAGGAGCTCGAGGGCAGAGAGACTTGTACATTATAAATCAAGTTCAAATAGCCAAGATCAGTACAACAAAATAAGCACAGATAATGTGTAAGGTGAAAGTGCTAACAATGCACTGAAGTAAGGAAAAGATTCAGGAAAGGATCCTGAAAGGAGAGGCAAGAGCTAATTTTACTTAAGGAATCTAGGAAGCAAGCAAGTCAGATGCACACTCTATGCGCTCTAGGTACCAAGTGGAGAACAGCATGATCTGGATAACTGTTAACAGTTGAGTGCTAACAGAAAATAAGGATTAGAAAATGGATGGATGGCAACATTAAAGGCTAAAAGGTAAACAAGTGACAGATTATGAAGAGCAAGATTCTGAATGCATCACCATCTGTAATCAATACCACAAATATAAAACATTTAAATACATCAACTATCCCATTTCTACTTCTGAGTATATCTTTAAGTTTTATGTTGTTTCTATTAGGTTCAGAGTGTATTTCCGCCTGATTTATTTCAGCTGATTTATATTTGGAAACTCTGAAATCATATACTTAAACTTTTTCATTTTATAGATTAAGAAAAAGCATGTTTGATGTGGACTTCATCACTTCAGACACAAAACAAGTCATAGGATTCCACCAAATATTAAGAGGTGGAAAAGTAATTTTTTTCCAAAACTTTTAGACTAAGGGTACACTTAAAAAATAATTATTATTCCTGGATTTCCTAAAAACTGAGTCCCCCACAACTTAAAGGAAACGAAACTACATGTAATGTTTTATGCACTTTTCTGTAAGTATCTCTCTCACACAATATAAGGGGCGGACGTTCAAAATTATCACACCATTGGAAAGTGTGTACTCTGAGTTATCTGTTATTAGAATAAGATCATTCCATTTATTGCAAAAGAGCATTTTTTAAGTCCATTGTCCTAGAACATCATGTGGAGTAGGTGGTGGAAAGACTCAAAGTACCAGAGATTAGCCTGTCACAACCCTTTGGGGATGCTGTTCATCCCTTATGATTAAATCAATCATTTCATTTGTACCCAGTCCCATCATGCTTGTTTTAACATTTTTTTCATATATTTAGTTGCAAATTTAGCTAACACCAATAAATATCAAGTCAGGAATTACGATTTATGTCTTCAAAGAAATAAAACACAGCCAAGAATCATCTGACAAGAGCTCTGAAATACATTTCTTTCACAGCTTTGCGTTTTAATGGCTCAACACCAGAGGTCGCCAAACTTTAGCAATAGAGCTGTATGTGCAGCCTTTAAAGCAAACGTGAAATAAAAGAAATTCTATTAGAAATCTGTTACTCCTCTGCTTAAAATCCTACAGTGGCTTCCAGCTGCTTACATACTAATGTGTTCTGGCCACTGCCCACAGCTCCAGCCTTCTCTCTCCTGGTAAACTCATATTCTATCCCCACCATTCAGAACCTTAAGCTCAAACCATAAAGCAACACACAATAGACCTGACTTCACTAAGCATCCTTGTCCAAATTGGCACGTATGTCCTCCATTCTCGTCCTTTCACTAAATGGTGAATATCTTTCCACGTTTCAAGAGTCAGCTCAAGAGTTACCTCTTATATGAAGTCTTTCCAGATAGGATTTACCTCCAAATAGAATGCTCCTGCCTTTGTACTCTGCTCAGACTTCTGGGATCATACCTGCCTTACTTTATTGCCCTCATTTGTTCCCTTCCTCCCCTCAATGAGTCTCTGAACTCCTTGAGGGCAAAGACCCTCGATGTTCTAGACCAGATAGTTCACTAAATCAACATGTTGTTGATTTAGTGGTATGTACCCTGAAAGACTAAAAGGATACATGACCCAGGCTATACATAATGAATTCAATCAAAGCTTTTTAAATAAGCAGATAAAAACTGTGTAACACAGAAGCAAAAGAGATTATGTGTGACATGGCTGAATAATTAAACATCTTTATTTCCTTTCTGCATAAAAGAAATGTTTATTCAAATTGCATAACTGTCAAGTTGGCTGCCTATATCATAAATGTAACAAATTTCTCTAATTAGAAAACTAGAAAAGATGTCACTGAGCTATTCTATTTCAAAATATTAGTACTCTATTGACACTGGAATCATTTCTACACATTTTCACTTCCACAGGATTGATATAAAATGCTATGTCCTCTGTAGGTAGCCAAAATACTTAACTCTCAACACACACAGATTTTTATCCAGTTTCTATCTACCTCTTTCTTACAATATATGAGTGAAATTTTGGTATAAGAATTTTTTTTTTGGTGGTGTATGCAATGTTTCCTTCTCAGGGTTCTCCACTGATTTCCAAAAGGCAAGGAACCACCACCCACCCCTTCCCCGGCAAAAAAGTGCAGCAATACAAATCTTAAAATCCCATTAGGAACATCTGTGAAGAAAAGAGCATCAAGTTGTCATGTTATCTGAACACAACTAAACAATTTGGCTGAAGTATTTTCTCAGCCTAGAGGGGATAAACTAGTACAGGAGGGTCCCTTTATGTGTCCATGCTGTACTCCATTTAATCCTGTGCCATCTGTCACTTAACTTGATCTGAGTCCTTTGCAAAACTATGGTCAGAGTTTATTGCCTTTCTTAAAATATGGTGGAAACAGCAACACGACCTGATCAAAAGTTCTGTAGGCAGATGCCATCACTCTCGTCTTCAGAACAAAAATCTTTCAGATATACCATATATTATGAAATTCACCCCTTTAACAACTGCTATCTAATTTTAGAACATGTTCATCACCCCAAAATGAAACCCTGCACCCATGAGCAGTCACTCCCATTTCCACTCTCCCCAATTCCTGGCAACCACTAATCTACTTTCTGTCTCTACAGATCTGCTTATTCTGGACATTTCACATAAATGGAATCACATTAACATGTGGTCTTTTGTGTCTGACATTTTCTTTATCCATTCATCAACTGATGGATGTTTGAAACATTTCTACTTTTTGGCTATAAATAATGTTGCTATGAACATTTATGTGCAAGTTTTTATGTGGATAAATATTTTCAATTCATTCCTATGAATGGAATTGCCGGGTCATATGGTAACTCTATGTTTAGTATTTTGAGGAAGTGCCAAACCATTTTTTGTTCACATCATTTTACAATCCCTCCAGCAATGTATGAAGATTTCAATTTCTCCACATCCTTACCAATACTAGTTATTGTCTGTCTTTATTTTAGCCATCCTGATGAATGTGATGTAGTATTCATTATGGTATTGATTTGCATTTCTCTAATGACTAACAATGTTGAGCATCTTTTTTGTGTATGTGTGCCTACTAGTCATTTGTACGTCTTCTTTCGAGAAATGTTATTTGGATCCTTTGCCCATTTTTCTATTGGGCTGTCTTTTTATCATTGAGCTGTAAGAGTTCCTTATTCTGGATACAAGTCCTTTATCATATATATGATTTGCAAAAATTTTCTCCCATTCTGTGTGCTGTCTTTTAATTTTCTGGATGGTGTCCTTTGAAACACAATTTTTAAAATTTTGATGAAGTTCAATGTATCTGTTTTTTCTACTGTCACTTGTGCTTTTTGTGCCATATCTAAAAAGTCACTGCCTAATTGAAAGTCACAAAGATTTACACCCATGTTTCTTTCTAAGAGTTTTATAGTCTTGGCTCTTATGTTTAGGTCTATCCATTTTGAGTTAATTTTTGTATACGGTGTAAGAGGTAGGTGTCCAACTTCATTCTTTTGCATATGGATAGCCAGTTGCCCAAATATCATTTGTTAAAAAGACTATTGTTTCCCTGTTGAACTGCCCTTGTCAAAGGTCAACAGACCATAAATGTAAAGGTTTATTTCTAGACTCTCAATTCTACTCCATTGATCTACATGCCTACACTCATGTCAGTACTATACTTCCCCCAACCCTTTCTTGAGGTTTAACTGACAAAATTGTAAGACATACAAAATGTACACAGTTGTGATTTTATATACATATAAAGGATTTCCACCATCTAGTTCATTAACATATTCATCACCTCACACTTTCTTCCCTTCCTTCCCTCCTTCCTTCTTTTGGTGAGAACATTTAATAGTGTTATCAACTACAGCCACCATGTTTTACATCAGATCCTCAGACCTTATTCATCTTATAAAGTCTGTCCTCTTTTACCAACCTCTCCTCATTTCCTCCACCTCCCTAAATCCCTGGTGACCACTTTTCTACTCTCTGTTTCTATGACTTGACTCTTTTCTTTTCTTTTTAGATTCTACATACATGGAATACCATGCAGTAGTTGTCTTTCTCTCTCTGGCTTATTTCATTTAGCACAATGCCCTAAGGTCCATCCATGTTGTCACATATGGCAGAATTTCCTTCTTTCTTCTGGCTGAATAATATTCCATTGTATATGCACTGTCTTGATTGCTGCAGCTGTATAGTAAGTTTCAAAAATGGGAAGTATGACTTTACTCTTTTTTTTAAAGATTGTTTTGACTCTCATTTTTTCTTCCTGAATAAAATTTTATATTTGGCAACAAGTACCCTCCTTCCCCCCGAAAAAGGTGATTACTGTTTTGATTATTGAAATTATTCAACATAAAGTAAAAAAGTCATTCTTGGTTAATACATATTCACAGGAGTCAAAGGCCTTTTTTTTCCTAGGTGAATCTCAGCCATAGTGGTATGCTCAAGGTAGGAGTACAAAAGAGAAAAGGGGCTAGGGGTGGGATTAGAATCTCTTTGGTTAAAAAAAAAACAAAAAAACCTCACTGTATTTCCCAAACTTTTAAAAATCACACTCCGCTTTGAGACACATAAACATTTTATACACACATCACCCAGCTCTTGCTTCTTTTGAGAATCATTAACACTATAGCTCTTCATAGCACCACATGCCAAGATTTTCTTCATGTTTTCCTTCTATTATATATGTATCAATAATATAAAAATTATGTTTTATAAATATGAAATATCAATCAGTATGCTTTTAACAAAATAAATGCCCCTCTACAAGATTCCATTGTTTCTTTATATTGGACCCTGAAATTAAGCAAACACACCAAAGAACTCAAAATGCAACAATGCGGAAGAATCTGCAGTTGACACATGAAGTGTATTATATCCCACAAAGAGTAATTCGGGTTGTAAAATGTAATTATCAGTACAACAGTTTTGAGGTCACAATGTCATGAAACTTAGGTCTGTGTGAAAAAAGTTTCTTTGCATAAATAAAACATATCCTGGCAACTTAGTAAATCATTTTATACTGCTTGTTTTGGGGAAATTAAAGATTTCAAATGGATGTCATTATTCTCAAGTCAAAAGCTAAACTATACCACATTGCCAGAAAACGACTTCTCTGTGCCTGGGCACACTTACATATAAGCGCACAGAGATTTAACCAAGTATTAGTATTACTGTAGAGTCAGTAAAATTTCATAGTAGTTACTTACAACTTGATGTTTCTTCTGGTCTATGTACAACATATTAATGTAAAGATGTAGTTGAGGAGTTTTACATTAAAATGATTGTTCTAATACTCATTTACTCATTCACTTATTTTTACTTTTATTTTATTTTATTTTTTATTTATTTATTTTTTTTGCGGTACATGGGCCCCTCACTGTTGTGGCCTCTCCCGTTGCGGAGCACAGGCTCCGGACACGCAGGCTCAGCGGCCATGGCTCACAGGCGCAGCCGCTCCGTGGCATGTGGGATCTTCCTGGATCGGGGCACGAACCCGTGTCCCCTGCATCGGCAGGTGGACTCTCAACCACTGTGCCACCAGGGAAGCCCTCATTCACTTATTTTTAAAACGTTGACATTATGTACATAATATTTATACTGCAGGTGGTTACTATAAATTGTAACCATAGTTCCTTGTACTAGTATAGGGATATTTAAGCTAGGGATTCTGGATGAGCTTCAGAAAGTCCAAAGTTCACCTGATATCATATGCAAAACTCTGGCATGACTGCATTTTTCTGGGGGAGAGTCCATTGCTATGAACAGATTTTCAAAGAGGTCCATGATCCAAAAGCTACTAAAAGTTGCTGCTCTAGTCAGTAATAAACATAGAAACATTTAAACAAATAATACAAGAATGAAAAAAGGAATAAAATTTTTTTTATATATTGCATATTATAATGATACATTACAAGTAAAAATGTGTACCACAATGTGTAATGGGGTGTGCTTACTTGTTACGAAGAGTGGAAAAAGGAGAGAGAACTAAGTTTAATATGCTGTCCCTGCAGTCTGTTAACAACGCAAGAGCTCTATGATATGACAGCACAAGAAATATCACCAGGTAACATATGATTAAGCTCCAAATGCATGTTAGCAAAGATACGTCAGGGATCCGTCAAAAAACTTAGGAATAAAAGTATTTTATACTTATTAAATTCTGATTTAGTTAATATCTGAGACCTCTGTCTGAAAGACTGTTTAATGGTGAAAATTTTAAGCCAGGAGAGAGTGCACACACAGGTGCTAAACAACTCATAATACGGAGATAACTGAAAGCTAAACTATTTGCTAAACAAAGATGATGAAAATGACACTGAGCTGTACTTGAAAGCAAGGAATCCACTATTACAACCTTGATTGCTTTAGATGAAGCACAACTAAATCTAGTCCAAATACATCACAAACTGATTTCGTATATTCATTACAATAAGATTTAGGGGCTGTTTCCTTTATTTTGTGGTCATACTTTAAAAATACTAAATTCAGGGACTTCCCTGGTGGCGCAGTGGTTAAGAATCCGCCTGCCAATGCAAGGGACACAGGTTCGAGCCCTGGTCCGGGAAGACCCCACATGCCGCGGGGCAACTAAACCCGTGTGCCACAACTACTGAGCCTGCGCTCTAGAGCCCGTGAGCCACAACTACTGAGCCCGCGTACCACAACTACTGAAGCCCGCACGCCTAGAGCCCATGCTCTGCAGCAAGAGAAGCTACCTCAATAAGAAGCCTGCACACCTCAACGAAGAGTAGCCCCCGCTCGCCGCAACTAGAGAAAGCCCGCGTGCAGCAACGAAGACTCAGTGCAGCTAAAAATAAATAAATATATTTAAAAATATACTAAATTAATGGGTTCTAGACAACAAGTTGACATTAAGTATCATATTGTTTTCCCCAGAGCTACAAAATACTATGAATAGAGGACACCAATTTAGCTAAAGATGAATCAGACAGGATTTTCCTACCACCCAACCCCTCCCAGATAACAGTAGTGGTACTCATCTTTGTCATTATCATCCTTCTAGGATTAAGGTAGGGATTAAATGTGGTAATATATGTAAAGTGCTTAGCCCAGTGCCTGGTTCAGAGGAAGTTCTCACTGAGTGGTAGCTTTTATAATTAGCAGTATTTTACCAATATTCGAAAATGTAGACTTCTGAGGGGCCAGATAATCACTGATCTATTTGTCTATAAATTATACTGCAAAGAGCCATCAGTCAAACTGGAAGACCAGGAAAACAATGATTTAGACAGACATTTGTAATAAAATGCAGCTCTCTTAACTCTATGTAACTATTTTTATTTGTTTCCTAACAAAAGATTCTGGCACAAAACAACTGAAAACATCTATTTTTTTCATAGTTTCTGGGATTTCAAAAAGCTGATTGTTTAAAAAAAAAATCAACATCACAGACAGTAAAAAGTGAAAATCCTCCTTTTTCCCTCTCTCTCCTTAATCCCACTCTCCACTGCTAAATCTTTTTCTACTGATAGGCGTCACAAGAAATGAAGTCCACTTAACTTAGCTATAATAACATAATCAAAAGATTATTTGGATCTGTTTTTTACTTTCAAATTTCTGAAGTTTCTGCTAAAGATTTTACTAGCTCTTACCTGTGTAAGAGCCATCTACACAAATAACTAAATTGAATTATTGCTAAGAGAAAATTAAACAATAGCTTAGTAAAGTTGTTTTAAAAGGGAAATTATGGGGCTTCCCTGGTGGCGCAGTGGTTGAGAGTCCGCCTGCCGATGCAGGGGACACGGGTTCGTGCCGCGGTCCGGGAAGATCCCACATGCCGCGGAGCGGCCGGAGCCTGTGCTCCGCAACGGGAGAAGCCACAACAGTGAGAGGCCCGCGTACCGCAAAAAAAAAAAAAAAAAAAAAGGGAAATTATGTAATTTTAATTGCCTTATAACAAATTATTTAAGTATGTTTTGCATCCCAATGTTCATATCAGGACTATTTACAACAGCCAAGACATGGAAGCAACCTTGGCTATTTACAACAGCCAAGACATGGAATCAACAGATAAATTGATAAAAAAGATGTGGAAGATATGGTGTACGTATATACACACGCAAAAAACAATACTACTCAGCCACAAAAGGAATGAAATAGTGCCATTTGCAGCAACATGGATGGACCTAGAGATCATCATACTAAGTGAAGTAAGTCAAAAAGAGAAAGACAAATACCATATGATATCACTTATATGTGAAATCTAAAATATGACAGAAATGAACTTATTTACGAACAGAAACAGACTCACAGACACAGAAAACAAACTTATGGTTACCAAAGAGGTAAGGTTACCAATGGGGGAGAGAGAAATGAGGAGTCTGGGATTAGCAGATACGAACTACTATATATAAAATAGATAAATAAGGTCCTACTGTATAGCACAGGGAACTATATTCAATATCCTGTAATAAACTATAATGGAAAAGAACATGAAAGGATATGCATATATATGTATACCTGAATCACTCTGCCGTACACCAGAAACTAACACAATGTTGTAAATCAACTATAAAAATAAAAAATTAAAGAAAAAACGATCTACATGTTTAATGTCATGTTTTTCTAAAAGAGATATATCCAAATTTAAAAGGCTAGTTACTACAGTTATGAAAGCTATAGAGAAATTCTATCATCTAGAGGTGGACTCTACTTCTGCCTTTAAAACTCTTCCATTAGAAAGAAAGGGTCATATTATTACAAAGCACAAGTAAATGTTTACGGAATAAATCAAAGTATATCTCTAGGAACATTATTACATTTAAAACTTGAAATCCTACAAAATGGTTGGTTTCTTTCAAATATTAAGTTTTGTGATATTTTAATCCAAAAATTCAACTCTGGACTGAAGCTTGCCTTTCCTTACTTGAAATTTACATTTTAAAATTTGGAGGGGGAAAAGAAACTATTAGTAAAACCTACAGCATTCCCAGGTCCAGAATTTCCTAGACTGCTTCAACTTCAATCCATCTGGGGAATTTTGGGGACATCTGTCATTTATATAAGGAAGTTAATGATCAAATCTTTGAGAAGCTAAATATGGAATTTCTCTTCAAAAGCAATAGTTTACCACTTTATATTATTCTTTTCAGAATCAATTATGTAATTGAGAATAGAACCTACAATAGAATCTATGCAGTCATTAAAAAAATCACTTAGTCAACATACACTTCTTCACATGAGAAATACATTTAATTATTTAGTAAAAAAAAGTCTACAAAACAGATGGCACTTTTGTTTTAACATACATATGCATAGAAAAGTGTATAAAAATATTCACAGAAGTTATTTTTCATGATGTACCAGAACAGAAAGTGATTACTTTTGTTCTTTTCTTTGCATTTGTGTCTGGGTATATTTTCTGCATTAAGCATATAAAATTATAGCATATATAATTATAAAAAAGTAATCATATTAAAAACTACTACCTTTTCCAAGTCTTCAAAAGATTCTTTAACCCCACTGCTATGACTTATGGCAGAGGTGTCAAAGGACAATGCTATATCACTGAACCTATGGTTTGTGAAATTCCTGACTGATGTTATCCCAAAATGTTTTATCTTTATCCAGGTATCTGAAACCACATCAAATATTCCTTAAGGGTATTTTAACTAGTACTGTTAAGGAAGAATTTAAGAAAAAAAATCTTATTATCTGAGAAGCCCCAAACAGAATCTCTCTGTTTACAAATGCTTTGAAAATCCAAGCACTTTTTGATACTCAGAGATTAACCGGCATAATGAGATTCTGATCTGATAATCCTATGTATGAAATCAACTTCAGAAAGCTAAGTGTTTTTCATGCTTAAAAATGATTTCTCATGACTTTCTATTCCATTCTGCCTTACACTTTTAACTTACTCTGAAGATGTATTTTAATTTTATTCTAAATATTTTTCAAAAGCCTTATTTGAGGGTAAGTAGGGAGGTTAAGGTTAAGCTAAGTTAGCTCAGCTTAAATAATACTCTGTGTTACTCATTCTGTAAATTATTGGCATGGACGTCCAAGCCAATAAAATTTAGTAAACAACATATACAACAACAATCACACTAACTTTTCTTATTAATTCCCAGGTAATTCCAAATTCATGAATGAACAATGATTTAGTAGATTAATTCAATTTAAACACTTACTGAAAACTATTTTGGTGTCCTTGGATATTAAAACACAACAATAAAAGAAAGTCCCTGCTCAGAAAGTTTATAAAATAATTAGGTAATTCTACCATTTATAATTTATGAAGTTTGCTGTACGATTGTTCACTTTTTGCATAAACTCAAAATCAGAGAGAAGAGTACCTATCGTACCAGGGGCAGGGGTGTGGGGGGGCTGCGTCAGCTACCTCCAGTTACTCCAGAGGAATACCCATGAGGCTTTCAAGAGAGAAAAGGGAAAGAGCAGAAAGGAACAGTAACATAGATTCCCTAGTTACCAAAAGGACTAAGGGTGCATGCCTAACATCTCAAAAAAACTGAGACTTGAGTTGGGCAACTGTGAGACCACTTTTCACGGAAAACTCAAATCTATTCTTGAAGTCCTGATTAGCAGAAATGACAATATTTGCTTAAAATATAAAATGTCTTAATACATTTAACTTTGAAAGCTAACCTATATAACTCTTTTCTGACATACAACTTAGATCAGGAAAACTGGAACAGTTGTATCAGAATTAGTTAAGAGTTCTTATTTCAATGAAACATCACAGATATTCAACATGTAAAGTACACAGACAGGATCAACAAGACTTAGAGCTAACTTAAACACACAAAATCTCTACAAAGTTTATTAACCTCCATGCAATAAGATTTAGAGCTATACTATACACACATACACACACACCCCAACACAATGTCTATTAATTAACCTTAGTATAATGTATAACTTTAGGTCACCAAATGGGTGGTAAACTAATACTGATGTATCATTTATCCTGGGTAGTACTGCTTAAAACTGTAAAAGGGACTGAGAAGCTTGATATCTCAAACTGTCCTGGGATGTTAACTCTATTATATCATCTTCAAAACATCTATAGAAAGTGATCTTGGAACTTCAGTAGGTGATGACTACGTATAAATGCAAGATGACAAGATAACATAAAAATGAAAAGAGTGTTTTGTTTTAGAGATGGCCTACTACAACAAATTAATCATGGACAAACTTGCAACAAATAAGCCCTATATAAAAATGAAGTCTTAAACCATCAATAACAAATTGACAGTTTCTACTAAAATTAAATAAGCACAGACCAATATTAGTAGAAAACTGAATTACAAGGACTGACAAGAAGTGGTGAAATAAGTTCTGGACTTAAAGGTGTATAAGATATGAGATATAGGATTTATCACAGATATTCAGTTTAGCTTCCTAAGCAATTTCGTTTGTGTCCTGTATGAATTCATTAAAATTAATGACAAAGAATAAACCATCACACAGTTCTAAACTATAATTAGTAGAGAAATGATGCAGTTCTAATAAGCTAAACATATATGACAAATAGGATATCAATACGCCAGGAGAATTGTAGTATGGTAAACTCAAGTACAACTGAAAGCCTGGGGATAGAAGAAATGCTGAATGGTTGTACTGACTAAGGGTCAGCAAACTATGGCCCAATCTCTGTTTATGTAGGAAGGGCCCAGGAACTAAGAATTGATTTTACAGATAAACATTTGCAATCAATTTGATGATACGAAACACTGACTTTGAACCCCAATTAAGAGAAATGTTATAGCCCCCTCAAAAGAAATCCATTCCTCTAATTAGTAGACTTGAATTTCATCAATGAAAAATATGTGGAAATTTTGTTATATTGAGTTGGCCAAAAAGTTCGTTCGGTTTTAAGTACTAATAAAAGACACATTTTTCATTTTCATGAAGAACTTTACTGAACAATGTGTTCAGTAACTGAACAAACTTTTTGCCCAATCCAATATATCTCAGACATCCCTAACTTTCATTTTAGCCCACGAAGCCTAAAATATTTTATCTAGCCCTTTATAGAAAGTTTGCCAACTCCTGTATTAGAATACTAATTTGAATAATAATGAAGAATACATAGGCGTTTAGGAAACAAGGAAATCAAACTATCTGAACTTAGATCTGAGTGTAGTATGGGAATCAGGAAGGAAGGAGATCTGTTGAACTAAGTTTAAAGCTTCAATTTGAAACTAAAAGATGGTTACTACAAAAAGACAGCAAAATACCAGTGATCTCAAGTGCAAATCATAAGAAATTATATAGATAGTAAGGAAGATTCTTGATTACACATGGGTGTTTTCAACCACACTTGTATACACTGATACCTAGCAAAATCATTTTATCAAAAGTAATATATTCTGGGCCTCCCTGGTGGCGCAGTAGTTGAAAGTCCGCCTGCCGATGCAGGGGACACGGGTTCGTGCCCCGGTCCGGGAAGATCCCACATGCCGCGGAGCGGCTGGACCCATGAGCCATGGCCACTGAGCCTGCGCGTCTGGAGCCTGTGCTCCACAACGGGAGAGGCCACAACAGTGAGAGGCCCGCATACCGCAAAAAAAAAAAAAAAAAAAAAAGTAACATATTCTTATAAATTAAGTACAAGGATTTTAAAATAACTTAATCACCATCCTGTGTATAACTACAAAAAGCTACTGAGAACCAATAAGGACGTACTGAATAGCATAGGGAACCCTGCTCAATACTCTGTAATAACCTAAATGGGAAAAGATTTAGAAAAATAGATAATGTATATGTATAACTGAATCACGTTGCTGTACACTTGAAACTAACACAACATTGTTAATCAACTATACTCCAATATAAAATACAAAATTTTTTTAAATAAATAAGCTGCTGAGGCTCAGCACAATAAAAACTAAATTCAAGCTGTCCAGATACAAAACAGGCTGCATTCCAAAGTAGCAACCTGATGCTGGAAGTATTCAAGAAAACACTGAAAAATCATCTGTCAGGAATGTAACTAAGAAGGTTCTTTCATTGGATGGAGAATTGGACTACATAACCTCTAAGGAGATTTTCAATTTTCCACTTCTGTGAAACATTTGGAAAATCAAGAATAAAGCCTAATAGACAGTAGGTGTTGTTGCTTTGGACAAACTATAACCTTAGAATCAACCAATCTAGTGGTCTAAATACAGAGACACTAGATATTACTAAAGGGGGGGGAGGTGAGAACTTATTTAAAATCTCAAGTATTAAAAACTTTAAAATGTCAGTGCTGCTGTTCTTAAGAGACAGTATGAATTCCAAAATAATAATACTTTGGATCTGATGTTGTTAATAAAGGTGTTGACCGACCTAATAAATAAAATTATAAGTAAATTTATAAGTAAAAACTTACTTAAATTATAAGTAAAAATTCTGCTTCTATCAAGTGATCTAGTCATATATACTCACTTTTTCATTTTATAAATATTTAAATATTGACTAAATACAAGCATCTCCTATGTGCTCAGCAGAGTATTATGAGCAGAGAGCACATGGTGAGCAAAAACAGACATAGCTTGGGTTTTTATTCAGTTTATATACATTTTAGTGATCTATTGCTTTTAAGTACTTTAAATAATAGATATATCCCTTTCTTGCATCAGATAGCCAAAACAGCTTTTCTAGTATCACATAACAAAAGAATAACTCAATTAGAAAGCAAAAGCTGGGTTCTTATACTTCTTCCACAGCTGAACTTGCTATGTGATCTTAAATCACGTTCTCCATTTCCTCAGTTTTTCATGAGTGTGTGAGAGATATGGATTCTTAGAAAACAGCAATAAGATTCCTTCCAGTTCAAAAATTCTGAGTCAATCTTCTCACCTTGATTATTTCTACCAATTGATCCACACCACTGTCCCCTGGAAATATTGGTTGTCCTAACAACAGCTCAGCCAACACACAGCCTGCAGACCATACATCTGAAGAAAAAAAAAAAAAAAGCTTATTAATACTCTGTAGTTTAAGTTGCATTAAACTGTATACATTTTCTAATTTTACTTTGGTCAGAGAAATATCACAAGGAAAAGATTGTATAATCTAAAACAGAGGGAAAAAAGTCATCAAACTATCCTTAATGCATTTAAAAATTGTGTTAAACTTACTAAACAGGAAACAGGACAATAAGAATATTCTAATAAAGGGTAATATCTATTTAATTATCAAATAGCAGATGTTCACGTCTTCAAGAACCAAGACAGGGATTATAGAATGAAAACATAGCACATGATTATTTACTTATTATACTTAAAAATAAGTCAAAGTGATACAATCTCTTCACATTGGCAGGTACTTATACAGAGTAGCAGAAAGCAAGGGTTTAATCTCCTATATACAGGGTTGTAGGCCAATGAAAATTTCTGAGAAAAAAATTTTAATACTTTAAATGGTTAAACTTTTGTCTTGTAATATGACTGACAGAAAAATGTGCTTAAATATATGAATATTTTAAAATGCAAAGAGAGAAGAATACATTTTATTTTACAAATTATAATTCACTTTTAAGTCAAAACCGAAACCTCAATCTTGAGAGAAAACTTTAAAAAATAATTTAATTAATAAATTTTAATAATTTATAAATAAATTTACTAAATAAAAAAATAAAGCGTACATCCTGGCTTACCCACGATAGTCCTGGTCTAGATGACCGTCCTGGGATAATTATGAAGAGCATCCCCTTTCTCTCTTAAAAGTATTACCAAATGAGAAGATAAATTATATGGGCACTCTATTTAGAGCCCACTACCTAAGACTTCCTGCAAGAAAAAGCTAATTTTCAGTTTCTGGATTCCTGGGTTTCGTATGAATCACCAAACAAGTGTTTTAGGGAGATGAACATAAATCATTGCTGGGTTTTCCATCTACCAGTAGGGAAGGAGAAGAATGGTGAATGGCATGGGGACAACAAATAATTTAATCAGTCTGATGTGGTAAGATGCACTAACAAGAGGAACTGGAAACTAACACAACATTGTAAGTCAACTATATTCCAATAAAAAATAAAAATTAAATTAAAAAAAAAAGAGGAATTGGAAATCCCTGCTCCAATGACTACATTTTACTGGCTTGGAAAAATAATGACAGAAAATTCATTTAAGAAATTCAAGTTGATTTTGTCCAGCTACTCTTTCACTTTTAATACCATTGTTAAAAATATTTCCAAAATATATTTGTATTAGAACACTTTTAAATATATTTATTTTTGTTTATTTATAAATCTTCCAGAGTCTTAAGAAGCAAGTATCCTAAATCTAAAAGGGAAAGCCAAATCTAGGCTTGTTAGGTTTCAAAAGGTCCCAGCTGAATCAGTGGCCGATGGTGAGTCCTACGCCTAGGACGTCAGAATCTGGTTTTAGTCAAGCAAAGGAGGCTACTGGAAAGCAGGTACTCATAATATCCAGAAAATTGATTCCTAGTAGAGGAAACAGATTACACTGGCCTTTTTTGTGAGAAGTATTCCCAAAGAACTGGTAGGCACATGGACATTTACAGAAGTAATATACTCTTAAGAGGGTTAAAGGTTTATGTTAAACATGCCTTAATATGTCACGTAATATGATCATGACTTTTTTAAAAGAAGCAAGCCAGGACTTCCCTGGAGGCGCAGTGGTTAAGAAACTGCCTGTCAATGCAGGGGACATGGGTTCGAACCCTGGGCCAGGAAGATCCCACATGCCACGGAGCAACAAAGCCCGTGTGCCACAACTACTGAGACTGTGCTCTAGAGCCCACGAGCCACAACTACTGAGCCCACGTGCCACAACTGCTGAAGCCCGCACACCAAGTCCATGTTCCACAACAAGAGAAGCCACCGCAATGAGAAGCACATGCACTGCAACGAAGAGTAGCCCCTACTCGCTCCAACTAAAGAAAGCCCGCATGCAGCAATGAAGACCCACTGCAGCCAAAAATAAAATAAATTAATAAAAAATAAATAAATAAAAGAGGCAAACTGCATTTATTTTTTTGTTTGTTTGTTTTGTATTTGTATGCTTTTGGACCAAGGAATTCTCTTCAGAAGCAATATATAACAATAAAATAAAGTTGACCTCCACCTGCATGCCACCCTAAGGTTGCTCCTTTCTTAGCTTCCTATTCATGTCCAACTGATCATACTCTGTATGTGCACTACTACTAGTGGGCTAAAATGAGGTAGAAGAGGAGGTCAATAAAGAATGAAGCAAACTGTCTCTATTCAATTCCTTCTATCATTAAAGATCTTTGTATCTTCTATCATTAAAGATCTTTGGTGACAAATTCTACAGAATTGGTGGGTTTGTCCAAACTACTAATGAAAAAATCAGATTGTTCCTTTTGAGCAGACTTAAATAACCAACTGAGACAGCACAGCAGGAGTATCAGTAATATGGTCATCCTACCACTTTAATCATAAACTTAATTGATGCAAATTCTCCAACTGGTGATCAAGCTCAGAAGGGCATATTTCAGGGGAATTTTTTTTTTAAGTTAGAAAAGGTATACTTAGAATTTATTTACAATTTTAAGTTAAAAATAACTGTACTCCTAAAGAAATCACAAAGGAGTAGCTTATAATACAAGAAACGTAAAAGTAGAATAATAAATATATCTTAAATTCTATACATTTTTGCATATCAATCTTTAAGAAAAAATATATTTCAAGGCATATTTATATTTAAGAACAGATTAGTAATACTAAATTACTAAAAACAAGATGCAATAAATAATTACAAGCCATTATATTTGGGTCCATTACTTACCTATACTAGAGGTATAATCAGTGGCTCCAAAGATCAACTCTGGTGCCCTATAGTACCGAGAACAGATATACGAAACATTGGGTTCTCCTCGGACCAGCTGCTTTGCACTAATAAAAAAATCAAAAGCAGAAATTCTTTAAATGAAATCTAAACCGTATCATTGCTATCGTAAACTGCTATCATTCGCATTCGCAACACAATGTTTATCTAAGATTCCCATAATTCCAATCATGCAATATATAAGAAAAAGAAAATATGAACCATAACTATGTCTGACAAAACAAACTTATAATTTTAACATATCACTCTGAAAAAAGAACAGTAACTTTTAAAGAATGCATTTGTTAACTGTCACCTGAGGAAAAAGATTTTTAAAAAAATCACAAAATGATAAATGTTGAATTTCTTCTGCTCTTGTTCCCTGAATTCCACCTTTAAAATACAAAGAAGAAAGGGCAGAAAAATGAGCAGTACTTCCCCTCACCAAAAAGCACAGTAATAGATTATAATATAAGAATGAATACTGCTTACCCAATATGTTTTTTAAAAAGGTAAGAAATTGGCCACTCTCTTAAAATTTGACTTCTGACTCAGAGTAAGTATCCCAAAGCTTGCAGATCCAACCTACTTTATGTTTTTCCACCATTTGGTCAATTTATTAACTGCCTAAGCATTCGTTATCCAATAAAAAAAGATAGGCCCTTTCCTGTAGGGCAGAGATAATTCACAGTCCATGAATTCTAATTCCACTGTCTTAAGTTAAATCACACATTCTCTTAATCCAACTTTCCTTCCCAAATACTTTGTGGCATGTATTTTAAATATTAAAATTAGTTTCTTTCGAAGTACCTCTCAAGATAACTTGAAGACACACTAAAATAAATAAACTGCTACAGAAGCTAACCATTTTGACATACAATAATAGGAAAGATAAATACAGGAAATAAATACAAACAACAAAATCAAAACAGTAAAAAAGTAAGTCACAGAAAAGGTAAAAAAAAATTTTTAGGTAAAGGTACGGGAAAATCAGAGTAGAGATAGATGAAAGTAGTCACAAAGGTTTCAGTTTGGGCTTTCTGTTCTTCCATTTATTTCTGGTCAATGATAAGTCTGACCATAACCTGGTCTTCCTTCATCACAAGTTTTGAAGGTGGGAGGCAGTTTATTTTTTAACATTCTCACCAAGGTTTGACATACAGCAGCCATTTCATAAATTAATAAACACTAATCCCTGTTTTTAGGCTGCATGAAAATTAAGACACTTTTTCAGCAAAACTGATAAAACCTTTCTACCTTATAAAGAATTTTCTAAATTAACAAGACGATTCCAATTATTTACTCAGAAAATTCAGTGATAAAGAAGGTAATATTAGAAATGCCACTTGATAGAGCTACCTTCAAAGTGTATCCCAAACTCTACTTGCTCAAACTAGCCGTTAAAAACATAAAAGGCAGCTTCGTTATCAGAGTTATTAAAAGTGAACTAGGCAGAGTCAAGATGGTGGTGTGGGAAGACACAATTAGCTTCTCCCCACAACTAGTGTGCCTGCCGGCCGCTGGTGGGGGACACTAACGCCCAAGGAGATAGTAGGAACCCCAAAGTAAACCGGTAGGAAGTAGGGGGACTGAGGGGGGAGGAGAAGTGGAGGTCAGACAGGATCTGTGCCCCTGAGGTCAGGGAGATCAGGAGAGGCACGAGGGAGGGACTCTCTGGGAAGAGAAGGAGAGGAGCAGAGGGTGATCGCCTGGCTCACTTGGGCTGGGGAGCCTGCTGAGCTCTCAAGCCAGTACCCCACCTCCACAGCCCCATCCAGGCCATGTGGGTCCTGGGGGCATAAGAGGGAGGCCGGGGAGATGAGGAGTGGCAGGCGGGAGGAGCCATCCAAGGAGGCACAGGAGAGAAGCAGAGGGCGATTACCCCACCCACTGGGGCCCTGGGCAGCCTGCTGAGCTCCCAGACCGATCCCCTGCCCTCCAAAGGCCCCTCCAGGTCTCGTGGGTCCTTGGGGGCATAGGAAGGAGGCCTAGGGGAGAACAGGAGAGGCAGGCGGGAGGGGCCCTCCAGGAAGAGAGGGAGAGGAGTAGAGGGCAACTGCCCCACCCACTAGAGCCCAGGAAGATTGCTGGGCTCCCCTGTGAGGTCCCCCGCCCTCTGAGACCAGGGCTGGGGGGCAAACCTGGGTCCCTTCTGTTCCTTGAGCCTAAGCCCCACCCCCAACAGCCCCCAGCGCCTTTTCCAGCCCTGTCAGTCCTGAGCATTAGCCCTGCCCACTGCCCAAACCTCACCCTTGCGTAGGTCCTGCCCTCCACAGCCAAGGCCTCCCCCCGCCCACCCCTTTTCTCTTCTTTTTTCTTTTCCCTCCTCCTCTTTTTTACTATTATGGTACTGATGTGCCTTCTGGCTGTTGATTCATCGATACTTTTATTTTTATATTCTTCCTAACATATCTGTTTATTTTTTACTTTGTTATTGTTTTTTTTTTGCTGCCCCAGGCAACTTGCCGGACCTTGGTTCACGAACCCATGGTTGGGCCAAAATTCCTTCGGTGGGAGCTCCAAGTCTGAACCACTGGACTAAGAGAGAACCTCAGACCTCAGGGAATGTTCACTGGAGTGAGACCTCACAGAGCTCCTCATCTCAGCACCAAGACCCAGCTCTACCCAATAGCCTACAAACTCCAGTGTTGGAAGTCTCAGGTCAAACAACCAGTAAGTCAGAAACACAATCCCACTCATTAGGGAAAAAAAAAAAAAAGACACGGCAAAAAAATATGTCACAAATGATGGAGCAAGGTAAAAACCTACAAGACCAACTAAATGAAGAGGAAATAGGCAATCTACCTGAAAAAGAATTCAGAGTAATGATAGTAAAGATGATCCAGAATCTCGGAAATAGAATGGAGGCATGGACTGAGAAAATACAAGAAATGGTTAACAAAGATCTAGAAGAACTAAAGAACAAACAAACAGAGATGAACAACACAATACTGAAATGAAAAAGACACTAGAAGGAATCGATAACAGAATAACTAAGGCAGAAAAACGAATAAGTGAGCTGGAAGACAAAATGGTGGAAATAATTGCTGAGGAGCAGAAAAAAGAATGAAAAGATTGAAGACAATCTCAAGACCTCTGGGACAACACGAAATGCACCAACATTCGAATTATGGGGGTCCCAGAAGAAGAAGAGAAAAAGAAAGGGTCTGAGAAAATATTTGAAGAGATTATAGTTGAAAACTTCCCTAACATGGGAAAGTAAACAGTCATCCAAGTCCAGGAAGTACAGAGTCCCATACAGGATAAACCCTAGGAAAAACACACCAAGACACATATTAATCAAACTAACAAAAATTAAATTCAAAGAAAAAAATATTAAAAGCAGCAAGAGAAAAACATAAAATAACATACAAAGGAATCCCCATAACGTTATCAGCTGATTTTTCAGCGGAAACTCTGCAGGCCAGAAGGGAGTGGCAGGATTCAATGGAAAAGTCAAAAGCTTTTCAGACAAGCAAAAGCTAAGAGAATTCAGCACCACCAAACCAGCTTTACAACAAATGGTAAAGAAACTTCTCTAAGTGGAGACACAAGAGAAGAAAAAGACCCACAAAAACAAACCCAAGGGCTTCCCTGGTGGTGCAGTGGTTGAAAGTCCGCCTGCCGATGCAGCGGACACAGGTTCGTGCCCCGGTCTGGGAAGATCCCACATGCCGCAGAGCGGCTGGGCCCGTGAGCCATGGCCGCTGAGCCTGCATGTCCGGAGCCTGTGCTCCGCAACTGGAGAGGCCACAACAGTGAGAGGCCCGCGTACCGCAAAAAAATAAAAAAATAAATAAAAATAAGAAAATGGTAACAGGAACATACATATCGATAATAACTTTGACTATAAATGGATTAAATGCTCCACCCAAAAGACACAGACTGGCTGAATGGATACAAAAACAAGACCCATATATATGCTGTCTACAGGAGACCCACTTCAGATCTAGGGACACATACAGACTGAAAGTGAGGGGATGGAAAAAGATATTCCATGCAAATGGAAATCAAAAGAAAGCTGGAGTAACAATACTCGTATCAGATTAAATAGATTTTAAAATAAAGACTGTTACAAGAGATAAGGAGGGACACTACGTAATGATCAAACGATCAATCCAAGAAGAAGATATAACAATTATAAATGTTTATGCACCCAACATAGGAGCACCTCAATACATAAGGCAAATGCTAACAACCATGAAAGGAGAAATCGACAGCAACACAATCATAGTAGGGGACTTTAACACCCCACTTACACCCATGGACAGTTCATCCAAACAGAAAATAAATAAGGAAACACAAGCTTTAAATGACACAATAAACCAGATAGCTCTAACTGATATTTATAGAACATTCCTCCCAGAAGTGGCAGAATACACTTTCTTCTCAACTGCACCTGGAACATTCTCCAGGATAGATCAAATCTTGGGTCACAAATCAAGCCTCGGAAGATTTAAGAAAATTGAAATAGTATCAAGCATCTTTTCTGACCACAACACTATGAGACTGGAAATCAATTACAGGAAAAAAACTGTAAAAAACACAAATACATGGAGGCTAAACAGTGTGCTACTAAATAACCAAGAGATCACTGAAGAAATCAAAGAAGAAATTAAAAAATACATAGAAACAAATGACAATGAAAACATGATGACCCAAAACCTATGGGACACAGCAAAAGCAGTTCTAAGAGGGAAGTTTACAGCAATTCAACCTCACCTCAAGAAACAAGAATAATCTTAAATAAACAATCTAACCCTACACTTAAAACAACTAGAGAAAGAAGACCAAAGAAAACCCAAAGTCAGTAGAAGGAAAGAAATCATAAAGATCAGAGCAGAAATAAATGAAATAGAAATGAAGAAATCTATAGTAAAGATCAATAAAACTAAAAGCTGGTTCTTCGAGAAGATAAACAAAATTGATAAACCCTTAGCCAGACTCATCAAGAAAAAATGGGAGAGGATGCAAATAAATAAAATTAGAAATGAAAAAGGAGAAATCACAACTGACACTGCAGAAATACAAAGGATTATAAGAGACTACTACAAACAACTATATGCCAATAAAATGGACAACCTGGAAGAAACTGACAAGTTCTTGGAAAGGTACAATTTTCCAAGACTTAACCAGGAAGAAGTAGAAAATATAAACAGACCTATCACAAGTAATGAAACTGAAACCGTAATTAAAAATCTTCCAACAAACAAAAGTTCAGGACCAGATGGCTTCACAGGCAAATTCTATCAAACGTTTACAGAAGAACTACCACCTATCCTTGTCAAACTCTTTCAAAAAATTGCAGAGGGAGAAACACTCCCAAAGTCATTCAATGAAGCCACCATCACACTGTCACCACAACCAGAAAAAGATATCACAAAAAAAGAAAATTATAGACCAATATCACTGATGAACACAGATGCAAAAATCCTGAACAAAATATTAGCATACAGAATCCAACAGCACATTAAAAGGATCATACACCATGATCAAGTGGGATTTATCCCAGGGATGCAATGATTCTTCAATATACACAAATCAATCAATGTGACGCACCACATTAACAAATTAAGGAATAAAAACGATATGATCATCTCAATAGATGCAAAAAAGCTTCTGACAAAATTCAACACACATTTATGATAAAAGTTCTCCAGAAAATGGGTAGAGAGGGAAACTTCCTCAACATAATAAAGGCTATATATGACAAATCCACAGCAAGCATCATACTCAATGGTGAAAAACTGAAAGCATTTTCACTAAGATCAGGAACAAGACAAGGATGCCCACTCTCACCACTCTTATTCAACATAGTTTTGCAAGTCCTAGCCACAGCAATCAGAGAAGAAAAAGAAATAAAAGCAATACAAATTGGAAAAGAAGAAGTAAAACTGTCACTGTTTGCAGATGACATACACTATACATAGAAAATCCTAAAGACGCCCCCAGAAAACCAGTAGAACTAACCAGTGAATTTGGTAAAGTAGCAGGATAAAAAATTAATGCACAGAAATCTCTGGCATTCCTATACACTAACAACGAAAAATCAGAAAGAGAAATTAAGAAAACACTCCCATTTACCACTGCAACGGAAAGAATAAAATACCTAGGAATAAACCTGCTTAAGGAGGCGAAAGACTTGTACTCAGAAAACTATAAAACACTGATGAAAGAAATCAAAGATGACATAAACAGATGGAGAAATATACCATGCTCTTGGATTGGAAGAATCAATATTGTGAAAATGACTATACTACCCAAAGCAATCTACAGATTCAATGCAATCCCTATGAAACTACCAATGGCATTCTTCACAGAATTAGAAGAAAAAATTTTACAATTCATATGGAAACTCAAAAGATCCCGAATAGCCAAGGCAATCTTGACAAAGAGAAATGGAGTTGAAGGAATCAGATTCCCCGACTTCAAACTACACCACAAAGCTACAGTAATCAAGACAGTATACTACTGGCACAAAAACAGAAATATAGATCAATAGTACAGGACAGAATGCCCAGAGATAAACCCACGCACATATGGGCACCTAATTTATGACAAAGAAGGCAAGAACATACAATGGAGAAAAGACAGCCTCTTCAATAAGTGGTGCTGGGAAAACTGGACAGCTATGTGTAAAAGAATGAAATTAGAACACTCCCTAACACCATAACAAAAATAAACTCAAAATGGATTAAAGACCTAAAGGTAAGACCAGACACTATACAAGTCTTAGAGGAAAACGTAGGAAAAACACATTTCACATAAACCACAGCAAGATCTTTTTTGACCCACCTCCTAGAGTAACGGAAATAAAACCATAAATAAACAAATGGGACTTGCTCTTAGGAGCAATCGATATTATGAATTTATATCATTCCAAAAATAAGCTATGCATCTGTGTACATATGCCTATACTCTGTGTTTTTAGAATACAAAAGGGAACATACTATGTAGATTCTTGACCTTGTTTTTTTGAATTTAATACTTCTTAGAGATCATTCATTTTCCATTCATAGAGAGCCTCCCCTTTCTTTTTTTAACAGCTGCATGTATTACATTATATGTATGATGTACCATAATTTATCTGGTAATCTTCCTACTGCCAGACATTTATATACAATTCTATGATAAAAATCCTGGTATATACAATATTTTGTAAATGTGTGAGTATTTGTAAGGGAACAGTTCCTAGGAGTTAAATTGCTGGATGAAAGACTAAAATTCTGAGTATACAGGGTGGGAGGGTGGGGTTGGAGAGGAGGGAAGGGAGGGAGAAGAAAAGAGAACTAGCTTACCTTCCAAAGTCACAGAGTTTTAAGACAGCTGTATCAGGATCCAACAAGAGGTTCTGTGGTTTAATATCCCGATGGCAGATTCCAAAGGAATGGATATACGCTAAACTTCGGAACAGCTGATACATATACAACTGGAATAAAGAGTAAAAATTCATTGAATACTTACTTTCTATCCCAAACAATTCAGAGTCCGTACACAGGAAACAAAGTAACAGATTTCCAGAAAAGAATAGTGAAAAGCTGGGGATTGTTTGCACTCAGTCTTTCTTAAACAAGTTTTATGTCATTTCTCTATCCATTAGCTAATTATAGTTTAGTTAACCAATGTTATATTTGTACCATCTTTTAATAACTTAAAAAAGGAAAATTTACAATGTGCTTTTATAATTTTTATTTTACTAACATCTCACCACAAACCTGTTTTTTTCCCCTAAACGCAGATTTAAAAACTCAGAGGGATATTCCAAATCATGTGTAACAAGTAACAATGTTTAGACCAGAAGCCAAGTCTTCTTGGCTTCATCATCCTTTGTCAGGGCCAGAGGTTATTGATACAGAGGTCTGGGAAAACTCACACGTGAACTGAGAAAATCTGTTATCAACGATCTATCAAGACATCAGTAAATCTATTAATAGCAACACCACTCTTCCTGTTAATATCCTTCAGAATTAAGTAGACTTCAAAATGCCATTTAAAAACAGATCCTAGATGACTACTGACATCAATTTAAAAGAATATTTATTTCAATTTTATTACAAAACAACATACAGTGAGAAACTGGGTCTGTGTGGAAGAAAGAATTAGACTCTTGACTGGTGAAGAGACAGTCTTGGTGAAGAAAGTGAGTATATCTTTTTCTTTTTTTTTTTTTTGTGGTACGCGGGCCTCTCACTGTTGTGGCCTCT
Organism: Leucopleurus acutus; assembly: GCF_964270905.1. Classification (NCBI taxonomy): domain Eukaryota; kingdom Metazoa; phylum Chordata; class Mammalia; order Artiodactyla; family Delphinidae; genus Leucopleurus; species Leucopleurus acutus. The sequence continues at coordinate 66,162,787 of NC_139147.1, forward strand.
CCCGTTGCGGAGCACAGGCTCCGGACGCGCAGGCTCAGCAGCCATGGCTCACGGGCCCAGCTGCTCCGCGGCATGTGGGATCTTCCCGGACCGGGGCACGAACCCGTGTCCCCTGCATCGGCATGCGGACTCTCAACCACTGCGCCACCAGGGAAGCCCGAAAGTGAGTATATCTTAAACCTTCTATTTGTTCCAAGGTCAGTGTTCTGGTTCACTTATAAATTTTTCTGACTCCTCACCTTCTGACCTCTACCCCAAAGTTATATATCATGAAAAGAACTTTTGAAATGATTCAAATCAAAGATACCAGTATCTTGGTGAAAAACAACAAAAAGAGAGTTAAAAGTCAGATAAAGCACTGACATAAGGTATCATCTACATATGGAGTGGTCTTGACTCCTACAAAAATATACTGAATCACGAATTTACAGGAAATACTGAGGACAGAGGAACATATTAACACCACTATAGTAATCCCATCAGCAAAATCCATTTTATTACTATAAAGCTTAAAACTATAACTATTAAGTAAAAACTTCGATACTCAAAACATTCAGAATCAATGCCATTTTATTTTCTAGAGTATTTGTATAAAAGGTAAAATGCAAAAAATTATACTTAGAAAGCTGAACTTTTAAACTTAACTCCTAGTTAAATTTTCACAATGTCATAGTTAAACAAATAATAATCTGTTTCTAATAATCCACCACAACTTCAGTCATAATTATGTTGGATAAATTGCAAGCCACTCTAACATGAGTTGTATCAAATAAAAAAGATGACATTGACATCAGGTACCAAAAATTAAATAACACCTTAATAGAGTCTGTGCATATTTAAAATTACGAAAAGTTTAAACTTCAGCTACGGACACACTGTATCTATAAATGGCAATGAAACATTGCATTCAGTAATATTTATAACCATATTTTTATAATTTTATAGGATATGCTTGTTCCTATTTCAGCCTGTGGCACAATAAGGGTTATAAGAAATTAAATTAAAAGGTGCTATAGGTAGCAAAATTAAAACCCATAATTGTCTGTGAAAAAGTTCATTTGTCAGAAAGATGACAAGTATCTTTAACACCTGCGTCATGAAAGCTTAAAAAGGGAAGACTTCACGCTTTAAAACTGTACAAAAATTTAATGAAACTCTAGCAATACCTACTTTGCAGCTTTCCCCCCTCAGAATGAGATGTAATAATATAGTTAAAATACACCCAGCACTCTCCCTTGTTCATAATAACTAAAATGGTAAATTGCTCCATTTTTACATACCTTAACATAGATCACAGGGAGCGTCTGTTTGGCTCGACTATAGTGTCTGGCAACTCTGTATACTGTTTCCGGAACATAGTCCAGCACCAGATTAAGATAGACCTCATCTTTCTGAAAGAGTTTATTAAAAACAAACCAAAAAAACAAGATTAGGAACTAGTCTTTAAATATTAAATTAGAGTAAATTCTCTATACATTCACTTATTCAGATTTTTAAAGAAAAGATTCATGTGTTCAATTTTAATTATACAAAATTAATTCAGAATATAACCATAATAGTAAAAACAAACATTTTTTTTACTAACAATTTCATGGCAAAAACACAGCCATTTCAAGACTGTTAAGATTCCTAGTCATATTTAAACTGTTATTTTGGTTATATGATTTTAGAGGATATTACCTGTCACAAAATTTCATATTTTCTAGTTTGAGAGTCATTGCCCTTATATCCTATCAGGAAAGGTGTCATGGTAGTAAAATAAGTATTGAACTGGGAGCTAAGAAATGTGCATTTCTAGCCCTAGCTCTGCTAACTGATGTATGCAAGCCATTTAATCTCTCTAGGCTTCCATTTCTTCAACTATAGCATGAAAAGTTGGACTTCAAAATGTCTCCTTAAAAAAGATTCTATGGTTATTTGATTAGTTATATTAGTTAATTAGTCTATAATGAGTAAAATAACCACTTGTCTTCTACAATTAACTGAAAAATAAAAAAGAATAACTTATAAGGCAGCGAGTTACCATACTCACAAGTTCACTGCAGGTCATATGTTTAAACATCCATTCACAGCAGCATAAAGACACCAATCCAAGATCAGTGGAAAGAAAGAAGGGAATTCCAACTAAGTACCAAGTAGGAAAGAAGAAGAGAGTGCTACCCTCACCCTGTTCATGTGAATAATATCAGATAAGCAAACTGAAGCAGAACACAAAGTTGAGAATCACTGTGTTCAAGTCTAGAACTGGCTACTGAGTAGGAAAATCTTCAGGCAAAACTTCACAATCTTCCCAGTTTGAAATCATCTTACCTGCCAAACTAAAGTGAAGACTTTCAATTTTCAGCATTTATTGAGCATTTTCTATGTCAGTAGTCATTGCAGAGGAAGTAAGGATGCAGGTAAAAGACATGTCATCTAAATTGAGTATGAAAGGGGCATTTCAGGCAGAGAGAAAACTGTATTCAAGATGTGAGGTCAGGCTTTCCTGATGGCGCAGTGGTTAAGAATCCGCCTGCCGATGCAGGGGACACGGGTTCGAGCCCTGGTCCAGGAAGATCCCACATGCTGCAGAGCAACTAAGCCCATGCACCACAACTACTGAGGCTGCGCTCTAGAGCCCGCGAGCCCCAACTACTGAGCCCACGTGCCACAACTACTGAAGCCCGCGTGCCTAGAGCCCATGCTCCACAACAAGGGAAGCCATGACAATGAGAAGCCTGCGCACCGCAACGAAGAGTAGCCCCCACTCACTGCAACTAGAGAAAGCCCGCGCACAGCAATGAAGACACAACACAGCCAAAAATAAATTAAAAAAAAAAAAAAAGATGTGAGGTCAAAGAACAGAGCAGATCTCAGGAAACAGTTTAGTGAGGCAGCATGCCACTGACACTACTACCTTTTCATTTTCCCTCAGTCTTTCATGTTCTCCTCTCTTCCCTCCATATCCAGCTTAAATTCCATGGTCTAACATTACCCTCACTCTCTAACAAGGGAGTTAGTAAACAATAGCAAAGGCCTGTTCTTAAACTCTTCTCCCATCCTCACCCTCAGCTGATACCTTGCTTGTACCACTACATGTATCTATTTACCAGCATCTACCCCCAGATGCTTTTCCTTCACTACTCTAACTAGAGATAAGCTGACCAAGCTCCTTTCTAAGGCAAACTCTGCTGCATTTAAACAAACTACTCTGCTTTTCCTATTCACACTCATTGCTTCAGTAATTTTTCTTTCTCTGTCGATTATTCTCTCTCTGTGAGAGCATTACAATCAGCACATAAACTTATTATTTCTTCCATCGTTAAAAAAAATCTCTAATCGCACTAATCACCACCATCCTATTTTCTGGCCCCTTTAACAGCAAAATTCTTCAAGAGATGTCTGAACTGACTTTCTCCACTACCTGGCTCTTCTCATCCTCTCTAAAACTTACTCCAATAGAATTTCACCACCACTATTCCACAAGAATTATTCATCAAGATCAATAATCTCCTTGTTGCTGTATTCAGTGCTAATTTTCATGCATCATCTTTCCCTCTCTTTTACTTGACTTAGCACTACCATCTGACATAGTCGATCACGTTCCCTTCTTTGAAACACTTGCTTCACTTGGGTTTTAGAACACTATACTCTTCTGGTTTTCATCCTACCTTAAAGACAGCTCTTCTGGCTCTCTACTCCTGGTTCCTTCTATTCTCCTTTATCTCTTAAGGAATAGAGGATCCTAAGGCTCAGTCCTCAGACCTCTGTTCTTTGTGTAAGCCCACTCATCCAGTCTAATGGCTCAGTACTACTATACACTGATGACTCCCAAATTCATATATATCCTGGGACCTCTGCCTTTAAGTCCAGGCTAGTATCCACTAGCCTGGACTTAAAGGCAGAGGGGGAAGTTGGGAAGATGATAATGAAAGCAGTGTGAGCAGCTGGAAACCTTCTACAAGGATCCAAGGCCTAGACTAGGGCATAGATAATAAGGATTTTTAAAAAAGGAGGTGGGAGACAGGTATATTGGCTAGCTAAACAAGAGAGTAATAGAGAACCTGAGAAACAAAGAAGTTTGGATTAATTTAACAGTCTCTAAACCTGGGCAACTAGGCAGGTAATGAGAGAAGGAATGTAAAAAGAGCAAAAAGGTGTGAGGGAAAAAGTTGAACTTTTATTTAATGAATATCAGAACATTTTAGGTAGCTTTGTTCCATAGGTGGTTGGAAATACATAGGTGGTTGGTCAAGTCAAACTCAGAAAACAAGAGTAGAGCATGGCTAGAGATTTAGGCAATAGCTGAAACTGTAAGAACAAGAATCACTCACCTAAGAAGTGTATACAGCAAGAGAGTGAGGAAAGGACTGAGTATAAGATCCTTGAAAATTAAGAATGAAATTTCCCTTAAGACATTAGGGGACAACTCAGCAATGAGAACTAAGAGGCATAAAAGAGCAAGGAAAGACTAGCATCGAAAGATCCAAAGTTGAGTTTCAATAATGACAAGATGTGGAATAGCAAAGTGTTTCAATGGCAGGAAGGATGGGACTGAAAAGGCTGTTGGATCTGGTATGCCATGGTTCAGTGATGCTGTTGGAAAGAGCAGTTTCAGACCATGGTGCCAATAGCAACCAACCTGTACTGAGTTCATGAGTGAGCCGATGGCAGGTAAGAAATAGGAGGCAGTTAATTTAGTTTGTTCTTACAAAATCTCTAGTGGTGAAAGTAAGGAGAGAGCTGGGAGCTGGTAACTTGAGGGGAAAAAAAATCAAAGAAAAATTTTAAATGTGCTTTTTGTTTGTAGTTTTTAGTGGCTAAGAGACCCAAATTTATTTGTATGCTGACTGGATAAAGACAGAAAAGTTTTAAGAAACAAAAGAAAAGGGACAACTGATGAAACAAGGTTCTTGAACATCACAAGAACAGGAAAACAAGAACACAGAGAAGTTATACCATGTAGTAATTAAGAGGCAAGGTTATCATGAGTCACACAAACTACACGGAGGTCCCAACACTGCTACTACAAGTTATGTGACCACAGCAAGTTACTTAACCTCTTGAAGCCACAGTTTCCTGTAAAATAGTGCTAATGATGATACCTACTTTAAAAGATTGTCATGAGATTATTAGAAATAATCATATACAGCTCTTGAAGCATATTACCTGGCACATAATACTTAATTTTAACATCTTTAAAAAGGAACGATACCACATTTTTCCCCCTGTACATCTAAAATAAGTGATTAGGTGTTAGAAAGAATAAATAAAATGAATGTATGTCTGATGACCCTATTTCTTGTAAAATAAGAGATAGGTTATATGTAAAACTGAGGGTAGCAAAAGCAATGCTCAGGGCTAAGGGAAGAAAATTTCAAAGATCAAGATTTAGGTAAGAATTAGTTCCAAGTGAAGGTGAGGTCTGATAAAGAGAATAAACAAATAGAAAATGCTGAACTGGTGTTGAAGGGGTTGCTGTGTAAGTAGAACCCAAGGAATGGTAAGTCTTGGGTTTTGGAAGGGTCATTAATACGGATGCCAAAATTATTCTTTTTTAACTATTATTTGATTACAAGGTTTCTTGATTTTAATAAATCACTTGACAAAGTTAATCACAATATATTTATAAATGACCTGGAGATGTGTATGGTAATTTAATTCATTTGCTAAATAATCATAGCAAAAGTGAAAAATAAAAAGACTAAAAAATGAATACTAAGTTCAAGGAAGATTTCTAGTTGTAGGGCTACAAACTCTGTTCTTCCCTTGTCCTAATCAAATTATTGTAAATGATTTCCTTCATTAGGGGATGCAAGAGCAAATGGCTAAACAACAAATGTAAATGTGTGAAGCCAAAATGTATAATGCAGTAAGAGGCAGTGGTTGGTAAATCAGATAGTACAAGACTTAACTAAAAGCATTCTAATTAAAAAAAAAAAAATTAACAATGTGCTTGCAAAATAAAACACATCAGAGGATGAATCTGGCAGTCAATTTACAATTTTCTGACTTTAACACAACCACCTAATATTGCCACAAACCTAGGAAGAATGGCTTAAAATGGAAGACTAAATATATCTAGTAGTCTAGAATGCTAAGCCAAACCCACAAAATAAAACTTAACAAAGATAAATATAAAACTCTATGATTAAAATCAAAGTATCAATTTATTATGTAGAATGACAGATTAAGACTTAGTAATTCATCTGGAAAATAAATGATAGGTGTAACTGAACTGAGCTCAAAAGTTATCAACATTGAGATACAGCTAATGAAAAAATTTGATTCAGTATTAGTTTACAGTAGAAGTATTGTGTTCAGATCAACAAAGATAATTCCACTATACTTTGTACAGTTCAGGCTTCATTTGATGTACTGATGATATCCATTTTTAGGCAGTATACTTTATTCATAATATTAACAAAACAAAACACATCAAAGGAAGGTTATCGAAACCATGTCTGCGATAGGTCAAAAGTTCTCATTTATTATACTATGAGAAATATGGAGGCTCAAATTATATTTGGAGCAGTACTTTGCAGATTAATATAAGCTTATCTTTTTGCTCAAATAAATTTTATTTATTCACTCCATTAACTAATCAACAACTTGTCAATTTTCTTTAGCACCATAGAGGAGGTCTGTCCATTTTGTAAGTATAACTGTCTCTCTGACATTTAAAAGTTGTCATTTTGACTATCTTCATTTTCTGAGACACTGGAGGTGTCTATACTCAAAGGCACTTTGAACAACCCTTCACTTCATGGCTTGTATTCAAATCAAATCCACTTAGAAATATATATATATACAATTGGTCCTAAGACTGAAAACCAAAACTAACAACAAGTAATACTACCACCAATGCCAATTTGAAATAAATGGGCTCAACATCATATTCTTTAAATGCTCTTGTTAAACCTACAGATGTTCTGCTGTAAATTTAACAGCCTCAGGAGTAATCCCTGAGGGGGAAGTGCCCATTCCTAGGAAATGTCATCACAGCAGAGAAACTACTATTTTCACGTTTCCAAAGTAGCTTTGTCCGGAGGTTTACGTAAAAGAAATTCATGAGACTGAGGACACTAATATTTCAAGAAGAAAGAAGGATCAGGATTCTGCATTTCTATCACTTGTAATTTTTTGGAAAATCTCAGCCCTGCTGTTTTCTTAATGTAATCTCTCTCTTTTGAGTTATCAAACAGAATGCCTGAATATTCACAGATTAGCAGTGAACTGTAAAAGCTAAGTATAAAAATACAACATAAAGAGTATCATTTAGCTGGAGATACTGAAAACAGTCTACTAACATAATGAGAAAGTACTATTTCAGAGAACAGTTACTAGGCTTCCAAATTACATGATGTACAACTTCGGGAATATTTCTCTCAATGGTTCAGTTATCATTTTTATTAATAAACTATTCTCTAACTGCTGATAATCCCTCCTCTATGAACTCCACTCTAAAACTGTTCACTGAGTTAAGAAATTTAAATGACAAAATTTTGATCACACCTAACAAAAACTCAGCAAAAGCTGTGATAACTTCATCCATTGGAAGACAGACACTACTTACTATGATGCTCTTACCCCCAAATAATTTTTCAAGTCAGGGAAACAAAATTGCTTGAAGCTGCAGTTTTAAGTAGAACCATGCTAGCATTCTAAAAATTTGATGGGATGCAAAGCAGCATATAAGAGAACCCAGTAAAAAGACATCCAACAGGGCTTCCCTGGTGGCGCAGTGGTTGAGAGTCCGCCTGCCGATGCAGGGGACATGGGTTTGTGCCCCGGTCTGGGCCACGGAGCGGCTGGGCCTGTGAGCCATGGCCGCTGAGCCTGCGCGTCTGGAGCCTGTGCTCCGCAACGGGAGAGGCCACAACAGTGAGAGGCCCGCGTACCGCAAAAAAAAAAAAAAAGACATCCAACAAAGTATCATGATAGACCTGGATTCTCCTCAGAATTGGGTTTAGGGAACTTGCACTAGCAGAAAAACCTTCAAAGCAGATGCCTTTTCTCTGATGAATGTGCCAGGCTGGCTAAAGATGGAAATAATACTAACAGTAAAGTGGGTGTGGGTTAGGAAAAAGAGAAACATTCTTTTGCTTGGGAGACTGAGGGAGAGAATGGGGAAAGAGATGAGAACCTAGCATACAACAATGATTATGGCAAGCTTCATCCTTATCTCACACCTTCAAAGAAAATAAATACCAAATTTACATAAAAATGTACCAGAACAAAAGATGTTTGCAAATACTGTAGGGCAAAATATTTATAAGCTATTAAGGAAAATAATGCCAATCTGATTACATAAAAATGTAAAACATTTACACTACTTTAAAAAAAACAGAACAAACCAAATAAAAATATGACAATTTGGAAAAAAATTTTGCTTACACACGACAAAGAACTAACTTGTTTTTGTTTAAAATGCAAATGGGACTTCGCTGGTGGCGCAGTGGTTAATAATCCACCTGCTAATGCAGGGGACATGGGTTTGAGCCCTGGACCGGGAAGATCCCACATGCTGCAGAGCAGCTAAGCCCATGAGCCGCAACTAGTGAGCCTGCGCTCTAGAGCCCGTGAGCCACAACTACTGAAGCCCACACGCCTAGAGCCCGTGCTCCGCAACAAGAGAAGCCACCGCAATGAGAAGCCTGCGCACCACAATGAAGAGTAGCACCCGCTCAATGCAACTAGAGAAAGCCCGCGTGTGGCAATGAAGACCCAACACAGCCAAAATAAATAAATAAATAAAATAAATTTACAAAATGCAAATGGCTCTTATAAGTCAATAACAAAAGACTAACATTCTAATAGAAAAAAATGGAAAGAGGCACGAATACATAGCCATACAAATGGCAAACAAAAATGCAGAAAGATGCTCAACCTCATTCATAATTAAAGAAATGCAATAAAAATAACAATCAGCTACCATTTCTTATATATCAAATTGGAAAAGAAAATTCAATCTGAGAAAACTAAGTATTGGAACAGTGTCACTGTCCAAAATGCACCATTATACACTTCTGATGAATGTCCCAACTCTTGCAATCTTTTGGGAAGTCAATGGGCTAATATATTCATCCCAAAGTGAAGATGAACAGACACCCATTTAAACTCAGCAATGCCATTCCTATGAACTAAGTCTATGAAAACAATTCCGTATGTGTATGCTTATGTATATGTGCATGCACACAAAGATGACTGAAGATTTGTGAAAAGAAATGTAAAATAATCTATATGCCAGAAAGTAGACATGCTCAAAAACGCAAACCAAAACAAAACTGAGACCCACATTAATAGGGGTATGTCAAAGGAGAAGAGATGCTAACTGCAAAGAGCTCCCAATAACCAAAGCAGGAACAATTTGATTAATAAAATAAAGTAGTATTAGATTATAACCCAAAGTATAAAATAAATATGCATGAGTCCACACTGATATAAGTAAATAATAGATTAATAAATGGGGGAGAAGAGACAATCTTTCACGCAAAAGAAATCCAAATAGTTTATGTAGCAACTTTGCCCTTAAGGAAAATAACTCCCCTCTTCTTAGGTGTGGGCTATGGATAGTGACTTCCTTCCAAAGGATACAGCATGGAAATGGGGGAAAAAGAGCAACTTTACAGTGGAGAAAACTGAAAAATACAAGGTCAGCCAGGTAATCAAGATTAATAGCAATTCTTATTGATAGCACATACCCTTGATATGATGTGATGAAAATAGCACTCTGTGGTCTTTTTCCAAATAACCTATAGCCCTAGTTTGTTATGAGATAAACATCAGATGAATTCCAATAGTGAGGCAGTCCACAAAATCTCTACCTAGTATTCCTCAAAACTGTCAAGGTCATCAAAAACAAGGAAAGTGTGAGAAATTGCCAGGGCCAAGAGGAGCCTAAGAGACATAATAACTAAATGCACTATGGTAGCTTAAACAGGATCATGGAAGAGAAAAAAGACATTATGTAAAAACTAAGGAAATCTGGGACTTCTCTGGTGGTCCAGTGGTTAACACTCCATGCTCCCAATGCAGGGCACTGGGTTTGATCCCTGGTCAGGGAACTAGATCTCGCATGCCTCAACTAAGAGCCAGTGTAGCCGAATAAGTAAATAAATATTAAAAAACAAACAAACAAAAACTATGGAAATCTGAATAAACTATGGATACATAATAATGTTATCAATACTGGTTCATTAATTATAATAAATGTACCATACTAACATTAGATGTTAACAACAGAGGAAACTGGGTGCAGTGTCTACGCACACAGACATAAAGGCCACATTATTATGCTGTTATATTAACCTATGATATATGTGCTCATATATGCACATAGGAAATTTACCTCTGTGGAAAGGGATTTGGGGAGTTAGGGATTAGGGTAAAGAAGATTTTACTGTTGTCTACTGCCCTTCTGTGTTACCTCAATTTTTTTATAATATGAATGTAATAATATTTTAGTTTTAGTAAAATATTAAAATAAATTAAAACAAGGTAATAACTGACATTAACAAGAAACTCCTAGATTAACATATTCAAGCAGATGATAGTTAGCATCTTATTGCTGTTAGTAACATTTATAATTTATGAGGAGATCTTGACAATTCATCCACTGCAGGAGTTTTACATTACCTATATATTTATTCTCTAGGTCACACTCCAATAAGAATGTCGGCATTTCATCAGTAAAAGTTTCATCCAGATTATCAATGTACCACTTTAGTAGAAATCACCATAAAATTTTAAGGAAGATACAAAACTGGCCTTATTTAGGCAACCTCTTTATTTAATAAAATTCCTTGCTATCAATAATTTTCACACAGTAAGAAAGGTGAGAGAAAAAAAAGTGACGGGGGTTTATTTTGTAAACTCGGCCATGTATACACTTAGCTATAACTTTGTATACCATTTCTATATGTATGTCATTTCTATAACAGGGTTTCATTTAATTTAAAACAACAACATAACAAAATATCCTTTTCATATAGGGAGGCTGAGCTTGACCCAAACAATTATGAACCCACTTTTACTTCCTCAGCTTCACCTCCCACTACTGTCCCCACACTCCCCTAACTTTATATACCTGAAATTTCGAAATACCTGTATCTCCTTACACAGACTATGCTCTTTAACTCCAATAAACTTTTCAAACATCCTGGACTTCTAAATTGACACATACTTATTCTGCACTAGTTATCAAAATAGCTCCTATTTGGCCTTCAAAACCCTGAATAAGCATCACCTCTCCTATGTAATTCCTTTGCTGACTCCTCTGGATAATTTATTACTTTCCTCCATCCTATTTCTGTTCACAGTACAAATAACTGTCTTTCCATGTATCATTTTGCAGTATTATTTCTCTTCTTGTCCTTCTTCAAACTCATTTAGACAGATCTTATACTTTGTCTTTGTACCTAAAACACTACACAGTGCCAGTAAATTGAAATAAAGTAAACTTTACAATGTGAAGAGAATAGGAGGTAGGAAAGAACACAGACTTTATAGTTGAAGAATCTATGTTTGAAAATGGTTCCCATGGTTACTAATTAACTATACAACATTGGACAAATTCTTTAGTCACACAAGACTCCAATATTCCCAATGATAAAACTAACGAAATAGTACTATTATCAATCTAGAGTACTGTTATGATGCTTAAATGACAAAAATGCATTAAAAAAAGCACTTTATAAATCATAAAATTTTAAAAGAAAAATTTGTATTTTTATTCACGATTTAAGACATTATGTAATTCTACAGTTAACCAAAAGACTATCTCTAAGAATTTGAATGTGATAAAAATTATATATAGGATATATTTATTTAATGTTTTAAAATATTTATTTTGGTATATGTTTTATAAAGTATTAGTAAAAGGTACTAATTTTTTGTTTACGTAAAATTTTTTTAGCTAATGAGGTAAACAGACATAGACGATTAGCATATGCTCAGTCATTACTTTTTAGTCTATCCCTCTACACTACAGTATGCACCCACTATAGCTGGAGGCCTCTTTTTATTCATCTTTTCTATCTAGAATAACAATTTCACTAAGCAGTCCACAAAGTGTAGAAAATAGTAAGAGGGAGAGCAGGACTTCTGAAATAGCAGCACAAGGAGTTCAAATTTTCTCCTCAGCAAAGCAAAATGATAAAATGATTAGCAAACAGTCGTGTAAAGTATCTGGAAATTGTTCTAAGGGCGCACAGCAAGTGAAGAAACAAATCTTAGTAAGAACTGCAAGAGTCTATGGCATTTTAGTACAGACCTGCTCCTTTACCCTGCCATCCTACCTCCATGTTTGGAAAGGTCTACCCAGCACTCTTAATCCAGACAGCACCCTCTCTGCTCAGCAACCAATCAGGAACTATGGTTTCACCCCAGGAGGGAAAAGCTGCATCCCAAGTTGCAAAAGACTTATCCCAGCCAGGAGAACTGTGTCTCCCTTCCCCCATTCAGTCCCCACTAGTAAGCCAGAGAAGGCCTACTCCAGGCAGAGTAGGCTAGGGCCCCGAGAGCCTCATCCTCAATCTGCTCACAGGGAAGATCTCCCACTTGGAGAGGGCCAACTTGTGAAGACCAGGGGCTGCCACTGCACTGCACCTCCTCCAGTGCCCTACATAAAGTGGGGATGTTACTCTGGGAAAAGTGAGTTCTCACCTCAGTTCTAGGGCAGTAGAAAAGGGGCTCTGTCCAGAGGGAAAGGCAGGCTAAGTGCTCTGCTGAAAGAGACTATTTGCAATATAGTAGGAAGAGCTCTAGCCTATAGGCGTTGCCTAAAAACAGTGGAGATCTTTGTGGAGAGCAATTAAGAGGTGGCTGGTAGGTTCATGACACAAACAAGGCAAGGCACCAGAAATTTAATAGAAAGAACCAAGGACAGAGATAGCCAAGAAGAGCCTACTTGGGATTACAGTCATCTCTGGAGGTCGATAAGAACGTGTACAGGGCTTCCCTGGTGGCGCGGTGGTTGAGAGTCTACCTGCCGATGCAGGGGACACGGGTTCGTGCCCCGGTCCGGGAAGATACCACATGCCACAGAGTGGCTGGGCCCGTGAGCCATGGCCGCTGAGCCTGTGCGTCTGGAGCCTGTGCTCCGCAACGGGAGAGGCCACGGCAGTGAGAGGCCCGCGTACCGCAAAAAAAAAAAAAACAAAAAACCCCAATGTGTACAGGTGCTAGCTGAGCAGCATTCAGGACAAACTTGAAGCATTCCCCAAGTTGCACACAGATACATCAACGTACAGCAGAAGCATCACTGGCACAAGGGGCTTACAAGCAACCTCTGACCAAACATTTGATTAAACAATAAACTGACTCAAGAGCAACTCTCAGGAAGTAAAATCACATTCATCCTGGCAGTCAAAAAGACTGAATGCCCAAGGCTGTACCCTCTCAGGAGCAATCAGAGGGGGAAGTCCAAGCTACTAGTCCCTGGTTCAACATGTGGCAAATAAATATGAACTCCCTGAACTATGATAGCAGCACCCAAGCCACTCAAACATCCAATGGTAAAGGATAAAAATATAACTGGCTAATGGGACTTTAAGCATAGCCTCTGACCAATAAGTGACATTTAAAAGAGGAAAGATCTCTAATCAATAAGCTTAACTTCTAGCTTAAAAAACTAGGGGGAAAAAAAGGCAAAATAAACCCACAGGAAGAAAATAACGAAGACTAGAACATAAATAAATAAACTGGAGAATACAAAAGCAATTTTAAAAGCTTAATGAAATCAAAAGTTGGTTCACTGAAAAGAAAAAATCAACAAAATTGACAGGCCTTGAGCTAGACTGACCAAGAAACATAAGACTCAAATTATTGAAACCAGGAATGAAAGACGAGACATCACAACTGACTTTAAAGAAACAAAAAGAATTTTAAGACAAAAGTATAAACTTTATACCAATAAATAAGATAATTTAGATGAAATGAACAAATCACCAAAATGGACAAAAGAAGAAATAAAAAAATCTAAGTACACCTATTACAAGTAAAGTAACTGAATTAGTAATTTAAAATTTACCACAGAAAGTGACCTGTTGTAAATGGCTTCACTGGAGAAACCTACCAAACCTTCAAAGAAGAATCAATACCAATTCTTCACAAAAATTTTCAAAAAAATAGAAGACAAAAACACTTCCTAACTCATTCTATGAGACCAGTATTACGCTGATACCAAACCAAACAAAACCATCACAAGAAGGGGAAAGAAAGAAAGATGACTAATTTATATTCCTTATGAATACAGATGCAAAAATCCTCTAAAAAATACTATCCAGCAACATATAAAAATTATACACCATGACCAAATGTTATTAATTCCAGATATGCAAGGTAGGTTTAGCATTTAAAAAATTAATGTAAAATATTAATAGAATAAAGGACAAAAACTCCAACAGATGGGGGAAAACCATTTGAAGAAATACAACATTTCATGATAAAAATGCTCAACAAACTAGCAATGGCAAGGAACCTCCTCAACCTGATAAATGACATCTACAAAAAACACAGCTAAAAATAACACTTAAAAATGAAGGACTAAATACTTTTTCTCTAAAATTTGAAACAAGACAAGGATGTCTGCCTTTATCTCTTCTCAACATCATGCTGGAGGTTCTAGCCAGGGCAGTTCCAAGAAAAAGAAATAAAAGGCATTCAAGACATTATATTTTAATAAGGGTCAATTCATCAAGATATAACTATTATATAATATATTCACTAAACAACAGAGTTCCAAATACATGATACAAATATTGATAGAAGTGAAGGAAGAAATAAACAATTCTACAACAATAGCTGGGAGACTTTAATACACCACTTCCAATAATGGACATCTAGACAGAAGAGCAATAAAAAAAACAGAGGACTTGAACAGCACTGTAAACCAACTGGACCTAACATATATATATAGAGTACTCTACCCCAAAACAGAAGAATACAAATTCTTCTCAAGTGTACATGGGATGTTATCCAGAATATGTCATATGTTAGGTCACAAGACAAATCTCAATAAGTTTAAAAAGACTGAAATCATACAAAGTTATCTTCTCCAACCACAATGAAATAAAACTAGAAATGAATAACAGAGGAAACCAAAAGATTCACAAATGTGTGGAAATTAAATGACACATTGTTAACAACCAACAGGTCAAAGGAAATTAAACAACACACTCTAAAACAAGAAAAATTAGAAAATACTTAAGAGATAAATGAAAACAAAAACACAATATACCAAAACTTATGGGAGGCAGTGAAGGCAGTACTCAGGGAAATCTACAGCTGTAAATGCCTACATTAAGAAGAAGATCTTAAGTCAATAACCTAACTTTACATCCTGAAGAACTAGAAAAAGAAGAGGAAACTAAACCTAAACTACTAGAAGAAAGAAAATAATAAAGATTAGACCAGAAATAAGAGACCAGAAAAAAAACAATAGATTCAAGAAAACCAAAAGTTGGTTCTTTGAAAAGATCAACAAAGTTGAAACCTTTAGCTAGACTGACAGAGAGAAGACACAAATAACTAAATCAGAAATGAAAGTGAGGACATTACTACTGACCTTATAGAAATAAGGACTAAACAGAATATGATAAACTGTGTGCCAACGAATTAGATAATGTAGATAAAACTGATAAATTCCTAGAAACACACCAATCACTAAAACGACTCAAGATGAAATACAAAATCTCAACAAACCTGTATGACAAATAGAGACTGAATCAGTAAGCAAAAACTTCCCCACAAGTCCAAAGCCAGCTGGTTTCAATGGCAAATTCTAACAAACATTTAAAGAAGAATTAACAACAATCCTCTCAAAAGCTCTTCCAAAAAAACAGAAAACAAAAAACAAAAGAGTAAGTAAAATGTTTAGGTTATAGCCATATAGTAAGCACCATATAAGTTTGGGCTATTATTACTATTTACTATTAGTATTACTATTTACTATTACTACTATTACTATCATACAGCAAAAGGCTATTTATTCTCTTCTAAAAAAGTTCTACAAAGTAGACACTGTACAATCTCCCCTTGTTAATCATTACTAAGATATTTTTTTTCTTTTAAAGAGACAGCCTTTATTTTAAGGATTTTTACATTGAAGACTTCAAAAAGTGGTAGGTTTTTAGAACTTATTGACCTGTATTTAAAAGGAACTGTTGACAGACATTCGCCAGAAATAATCTGAACAAGTGGGAAAATACAGTTAATACTACTGAAACCTACTAAAATAACTCCAGGACATAAGGTTTGTCCGACATAACGATACCTCTAAATGCTGTCACCGATATGAAACTGACTGCTTCTTTTCTAAACACACAGTGGTATAATTAACAATATTCAATCACTTCTGTTCTTTCCTGAATATATAAAAATTAAAATACCAATTAAAAAACGAATATATTTTTCTCTTTCAATGTTTCTTACAGATACAGTTTCTATATTTTCATTCAATAGTGGTGTGGTTTAAGAGACTTTTCATTCACAAGTCAAACAACAATCCACCCAAAGGGAACTGATAGTCTATAGGCTCATAGTGCAAATAAAGAGTTCAGGAATGCAGCAACTGACCTTTCTAAAGTACAAAACGGATAAAATTCTTAGAAGGTACATGCAATAAGATCTACTAAGCACATGGCCATAGAACTAGAACATCTGATAATTTTCCTGGTGATTTCAATGGGACTCCAGCTGTTTCCAAACTCAACTTGAACTCTCATCTTAGGCTTTGTATTTTGCTTTTCCCGTTTCGCTAATGACACAAACATGATTCAAATCCCTGAAGTATTCATTATAGTCAAGGGCATATCCTACAACAAACTTGTCTGGAATTTCAAATCCAACAAAGTCTGGTCTATATCCAACACACTGAGAAGTCCTTTTCACCAGCAAGCCTGTAACCTTGACCATCTTCGGATTATGCTGCTTGACCAAGGAAAGCAAGGTTTGCATTGTTTTGCCAGTGTCAATTATATTTTCAACAATCAAGACATTCTTTCCAGTTAAAGTTGAGAGATATCTCCACCAATTACTTTTATGTCACCTGTTGACTGGTCATTACGGTAGCTCTTCAGTCTGATAAAATCTACAGTCACAGGTATAGATCTATCACTACTTCTGTTCAGTGCTTTGATGTAATCCAGCAGGTCAGCAAAGAACTTATAGCCCCCACTGAGCACACAGAGGGCCACGATGTGATGGCCTCCCATCTCCTTCATCACATCTCGAGCCAGTCATTCGGTCCTGTCCATAATTAGTCCATGAGGAATAAACACCTTTTCCAAATCCTCAGCATAATGATTAGGTATACAGAATAAATCTAGGTCATAACCTGGTGCATCATCACTAATCACGACGCTGGGGCTCCGGGTAGCCATAACGGAGCCGGCCGGCGCGCGGGCTGAGGGCAGTCTGGGGAGGAGGAAGCCGATGGCCGGGCCCAGCAGGAGGCAGAGGCGCGGCGGGAAGCGGCGCCGCGCAGGAAGCAGAGTGGTCCGCGGGAGCACTCTTACCCGCCGCAGCGCTCTTCCCCACCGCCAACGCTGGAGCTCTACTAAGACATTTTTAAGTGTTACATTTCTAACACACTGCTTCTAGAGAAATCTACATTCTATGCTAAATGGTATAGCAATATTACACAGACTCTGGAGACACAGACTCTGGAGTTGACTCCTAACTTTGACACTCTGTAGTTGTAGGACTCTTAGGTAACTTAACTGTGACTGCCTCCGTTTCTTCTTCTATAAAATGGGGATAATAACAGTATACCCTTTCTTCACTGGGTTGCAGTGAGGTTTAAGTGTCTGGATGCATAGCAAGTGCAACATATATTTGCTATTATTAAACAATAATCTGTAAAATAGTAAGTTAATGTGTTAATTATATGCCACGTGCTATGATAAGCACTTAGTAAACATTATTACATTTTTTCCTTACAAAATCCCTACTGTACAGATGACAAGGGTTGAAAAGGGTTTACAAAGGTAAATATCTTGCCCTGTCATACTGCTATCAAGTGGCACAAATAGGATGCAAACCCAAATATTTCTGGACACAAAGCCAGAGCTCTTTACTTTTCAGAATGGATTCACCCCAACCTTTCCTCTCCAGGGCTAGTGACAAACAGGCATAATCAAGCACAGCATTCTTCTCCCTGATCCCAGAAGCACTGGTACAGTCTTCACTTTCTGAACACAGCCCTCCACACAGTTACTCTCAATAGAAAAGTTGGTATGAGGAATAAGATCAATTTGCAAACCTTGCTATTTAAACTGTCTCTCATACAAATAGAGGGAGAGTTTTATTTAAGGAAGATAGCCTTTATCACTCAAGTAATCAATCTATGATGAACCACAGGTAAAACATTTTTATATGTAAGGCTACTTAGAGAAATATTTCTTACAGAAAACTTAATTGATTTAAATAAAATTGAAGGCTCCTGTAAAAACAAAATATGATTTCCATACTCCTACAGAGACCCAAGGTTCTACAAAGGTGAGCCGCAACTCAAGGGAAGGTAAAGTCAGCTGGTCCCATATCCCAGTTTCAACCAGAACAACTTTGCTTTTTATCTATTCTACCTGTAGAACAGGGATTCTTCATAAATTTCATTTAGGGGGAGAAAGGTTCCTATTGCTAAATATTAATACTAAAAAACACTATTCTCTAAGATACTTGGAATTCACAAAACTATTATAAGCCCAGACTGTTCAAAACCTTTAAAAAATTCCATTTCTCTCTGATCAAGGAGAAAGAGTACTAATTACTCTGAACTAAATCAGAGTTAATAAAATCTATTGGTTAACCTGGAGTATACTAATTGACTACATGATGCTCCAGTTATTACAGCAAATACTAATAATTCCAACCAGAAGACTAATGACTAGGACTAATTTGGTCACATTTCTAGTCCCTGTCCTGACTAATTCCTCCTTCTTCTAGCTACATTGGCTACTCTCTTCCACAATTATAGGCTGAAAGCTGATTATGTATAATTCCTAAAGAAAAAACAGTCTAAAATGGTAGGGTGGAGCACAATAAAGAGAAGGTCACCAAAATAGGTATAACCGTTCAGTCAAACTGTGGCCAGTGGACATATTTGTCAAATATTAACAGCCATCCTACTTGAACCCAGAGCTGGAAAATGCTTATGGACAAAAATTATGATGAGACTTTTGGATAGCTTAGCTACAATTCTAAAATTAAAAATAATAATAGGGGAACAGTTAAGAGTATTATGTAGTACAATAACCCAGAGGAATATTACATAACCAATAACTAAAAATATTATGAGGCAAAAAGGGAAAGCTTTTATGAGATTTTGAATACTTAACAAGGTTAAAAATAGTTATTCATACAACTATGTAGAACATGAACATACAGAATAAGATATGTAGTACTGAAGTCAAAAGCCAGGATAGTGAGTGAAAATTTTTCCTTTTTTAAAAAATTCCCAAAAAGGAGTAGTAGAGGCTCAGAGAGAAGACATACCAAGAGAGTGAATGAGGAAGGCTCAGGACAGATGGAAATCCACACAAAAATGTAGAAAGGATCAAATATTCAAAGAGAACAGGATGGGTAGAAACCCAATGAATGAGGGGTACAGAAACCCAGAGAAAGAGGTTGAAAAGAAGTAGCCCACAGAGAGAGAAACAGATAGACAGACACCAGAGTTAAAGAGGAAAGAAATATGAGGGGGTGCCACAGACCAAGAGAATGGGATAGAAACCCAGAGACAGAAAGAGACAAAGAGCCCAGAGTGAAAGGGCCAGAAACCCAGAATGTGGACAGAGACTGAAGGAAAAGGAGATAAAAAGCTTAGAAGAACAGAGTGATTGAAAATCATAGAGAAGAAAGAGAATCAGAGATGATGAAGATGATGAGAGGATTAAAAAAATTCCCATTTATATTTAAACATATCCACAGAACCTTACAAGAATTTCATGCCTATAATGATGAAACACTGAAATCTTCTCTTTCTCATCCTCACAATGCCGTCAACTCATTCTAATGGCCTCCTCACACCTCCTTTAGGCTCATGTTCTTACCAGAGATCTCCTGCTCAGAGCTTCCCCTAAGCAATCTGAAACCCCAAAAGAAACTCTTCACAGAGCTTCAAACCCCAGTCTCTTCAAAGAGGGTTCTTTTCATGGCCTTGCCCTAGACAAAACCTGGATCCAACTCAAAGGCACTGGTTTCCTTGCACCTCTCTCAAATGAAGCCTGCTCTCAACCCTCAACATATTCTAGGACAAGAGAGCAATACTGATAAACTGCTAGCTCTTTGCTCAAACAACATCACCTCTCCCTCCTTCCTGACTCCTAAGAGCTCTACAACATGACTACACACCCTATCTACCCAACCTTGTCAATGTCATCTCTCCACTTAAGAGTCCCACCACCACCACCTAGAAGTCTTACATGTATATGTCTACTGGGCATCTCTCTATTTGCATATCCCAGAGGCATTTCAAACTACTAGTTTAATTATTTCCTCCCCCTAAACTCTTCTAATATATATACATAGGCAATATATAATGCTCTTCACAAGACATTTAGATCCCTTTCTAAACAGCAGCTCTGAGTTCACTCTCAGTAACCCACTCTTGGAGAGTTAGAACTAACAAACCTGAGCTCTCAAACCTAGAGCAGAATCCATTTTCTCATATGAGAAATATTAGTTTACTACCTGGTCTCTTGAGTGATGTTAGTCCTGCCAGAACAATTCAGAAGCAAGGAAGTGAAGATCATGAGTAGGGGAAGAAGAAATTATCATTTTGGTGGCTGGAAGATTATGGAAGTTCCTTAACCTATATACTTCTGCATATCTTTAGAAAGCCTTCCCTTTTTTGACAACGGAGGATCATTATTTTCAGCAACACATCACAACTTTTCTTCCTTTCTTTCTGTTCTCTTAATGGAGCTAGGCAAAATTAAAAGGGGTCTTTTTTTCACTTTGGAAAACTTATAACACTCAAGAGAAAGTTCTGAGATAAATGAAATACTAGAAAGTATATGTATTTCTTTTTTATAATAGAGAGAAGTGCATTGTCCTTCCGGTTATCTTCCCTTAATGACTTCTCAATTGCTCTTTATCTGTAAGACCATTTAAGATAAATAAGCAGCTCTGAAGAGCAGCAGGGAGGAAATCATCCTCTGCAGTACACAGATAAGAGTCAGTCCATTGTCACTTCTTCTGCAGGATTAAGTAAGGGTAAGGGCAGATTGTGATGGGGGCTTCCACCAAACCAAAACCAGACAGGTAAGCCTTTAGGTGCTACCACAAAAGGTAGTCCTGAAAAGGTTTGTGCTTCCCTTTCTGCTCTTTATCTTCGTAAGAATTAAATGAGTTAGTATTTGTAAAGCACTAAAACAGTGCCTGGCATACAGGAAAAGCTATATACATATACACACACACACATATATCTATATATATATATTTTTTTCTTTTCCACTATGGTTTATTACAGGATATTGGATATAGTTCCCTGAGCTATACAATATGACCTTGTTGTTTATCCAGGGAAAGCTATATAAATTAAGTAATCAAGAGAAGATGTTTAAGGGGCTTTTGTAGGGAGGCCTTTGCAAATGAATCCACATGCAATTCAGTGGTTCATGGAACAAATAGTTCTGACCTTTATGTTCCTCCCTGGGGTATTATAATGTCTAGCATTTAATAACAAAACCCATAGGGATGCGAAATTCCATTATAAGAGTGCTGTGCACACAACAGATGCTCCATAATTTTATTTGGAAAGGGACAGGAAAAAGTAAAAACATGTCAAAACAGGTAAGATCAAAGACATAACAGGCAGTTTGCTACGTTAAAAAAAAAAAAAAAAAAGGAGCATGAACCAAATAATGGGCTTTAGGAACAAAAGAGCTCAAATATTTGAGGGTTTATGGTCCTTAATACAAGCAGAGGCCATCATTTAAACTTAAAAAAATAAAATAAAAAAAAAAACACCTAAGAAATGAGAGTCACTAAAGGGCCAATCTGCTAATTATGGTTGTTAGAACATTAGCTATCATATACACACATGCGCGTGCACGCGCGCAACAACTATATATCTGTAGGCATGTATATCATAATTCTGGCTTAATACATAGGTATTTTCCCATATTACAGGCTCTGTCATGAAAAAAGAATTTCTAAGAAAATAATCTCAATAAAAGTTAATGGAAAATGATTAAATGGTACACTGGGAAATATGTGAGTAAAAAGAACTGGGCTAGAAATCAAGAGGTATTATGGATCTAAGGGCTTTGGGACAGTATAAGCATGGTATGTGAGGTCCAAAAATATCAAATGAACTTATCCAAAGTAATGTTTATTTAGCCAAAAAGATGAAGTGCTTATTACTTGCCCTCCCCTTTACCCCAAACCAGTGAAGGAAGACTGAATCTGGGAAGAAGGAACAGTGAACAGACAGAAAGAAAAAGACCATGGTAAAACAGAAGAAACTGGTTTTCTATGCTTCCAACTCCAGTGAGTACAGTGACATTAGCCATTGCATCTTCTAAAGAGAAAGACCAAGGGGGTCGGGGTAGGGGGCAAGGGGGATCCAAAGCATGAAATCTTCTTTAATTATCCTTTGCTTTCACAGAATTAAATGTGATCATAAATAGTGATCACTTATTAAGAAGTTCTGTAATATTGTATCTTCTCCAAATTTTTCCCTAGCCAAGGATAGGTTAAACATGCTTCCCAATGTTTAAGTCTCATTCTGGTCCTACCAAAGTCCTCCTGCTTCCCTTTCCCCTCCAACACTTCCACTTAACAATATGACATCATTTTCCTCCCTCCAATAAACAGGTGAACTATCATGGGGCTCCAGAAGCACATAAGGAACACAAAAGGTTTTAAAATATATACATATTTGCTTTAGAACTGAAGACAAGTGTTTTAAAAAGAAGAAAATTCTTAAAAATTAATCCCCTCTATCATTTCATTAACATTTTCCTGATATAACTAATGATATTCAATAATCATATCTTGAGGTCAGAATCACTAGGGCCTGTGTTTTGGAATACTTCCATTCAATGAGCAAAGCTGTTTCAAGGGGAAGGGGGGATATGGACTATTTCTAGAAGAATAACAAGTCTATCACAATATTCAGTATCAACGTTCTACAAGACTTACCTTTTCACCACTTGAGTAGAAGAAATAACGCAATCGGACTATGTTACAGTGATCTAGCTTTCTCATGATTTGGAGCTCTCGGTTCTGAAAAGGAAACACATGAAAATATTTTTTAAAGGATAACTGCTATTCATATTGACTAAGATGCTTCTGAAATAACATTAAGCACTACAAAGAGCAGGCTATAGATATGTTACTAAAAAGTATCATCTATAGACCAGTCTGTGAACTATTTATTACTGTTCTGCAATAAGATAAATATAGAAATTGAGAATAAGTGTTCAGACTCTTTTATTGCAATGTGAAAGAATAATTTGATATCTATGAATCTTATAATTAAAAGTGGGGCCTATAGTTTGTATTTTCTTAAAATTCACTTTTCTCATAATTCATTTTTATTGTAGTTTATAAAAAATATCAGTCTTCAATGAATTGGAAATTTTTAAAACCAGTAAGTACCTCACTACAAATAGCTTGAGAAGCACTGGTCTACAGTATGTAAGAGTTATCTGAAAGAAGCTATTATTACTATAATTTTTGCAACTATAATAAAAATCAAACTTCTCACCAAACAAATAAATTTGGGTGCCAAGAAAACTCTCACAAGCCCTATTATTTTCCAAGATACAGTGAAAAATCTGAGAGTTAGCCCCACTAGAAGGGCTCAGTTGCCAGAGTTAAAATATGACATGCTGGAAATTGTACAGTCCTGGTAAATTTATAGATTCCACAAATAATATTCCCTTTGGGGAGTTTCAAAATTATGCTTCAAGAAAATAAAACATCAAATAATATGACAACTTCCTAACACCATGAATTTTGCAGTAATAAATTTGAAGAGTACATGTATATTAACAACAATTCCAACCATTATACTTAGCTGTCAGAAATCCAGTTAATAAAATCCAAATTATATAACACAGAGAAAGAATACCAAAATGTCTGTTAAGCGGACAGAAAACATACAATTTCAATTAAAATGGTGATTTAGAAGAGCTAGAAACATAAAGTACATACCTGGGAATTTGGAAGGTAAATGATGTTATGGTTAGAAAACAAGGCCAAAATATAGAGGGGTGGGGGGTGTACTGCGGACAAAGAGCCTAATAAGCAGAACCGTCCTAGAGCAGAGTGGGCTCCAGTTCTTGGAAGATGGTAGCAGAAATAAGCAAATGTTCCTCCTCCTCTAGAAACTTCCAATAGACTCTATGATGGTTCTAGCATGTCCTCTAAAAGGAAATACGAAACTCAAGATGACTCTCCTTCTGTCCCTTTAAACTGACTATGAGAGCTGGGCTTATGTACACAGTGATATTTAAAATCCTTTTATAAAATATCCATCTTTCACTCCATTACTTGTTATAAAATGTTTATAGCTGAAGCAATAAACAGAAACTTAAGAGAGTACAGTATACTTGCTTTAACAAAAATAATAACTTGTATCAGACTCTGAGTTTTGACTGTTACAGAGAAGGACACAGAAAATTTTACAAATTTCAAAACTTTCCATTTCTTCCAAATTGAAGCTATTTCTGAAGTATGGCTATACTTTGCCAATTCACATCTAGGTAGCTAGTTTTGTGGGAGAACTGCTAGTAAGCTAAGACTCACTCTTCTCAGATATTAAGATTGTTTTTAACATAGACACCCATGTTAAAATAAGCTATCTATTTTTCCGGACTCATTAACCAAGGTAACAGAGAACTATTAAATTCCCAGATAACAGAAGTTGTGTTAAGGTTATGCATATGATCTTTTATCAAAAAGAATGCATAAGTGAAGCAAGTACAAGGACCAAATATTCATCTAGGGACCTCCCTGGTGGCACAGTGATTAAGAATTCGCCTGCCAATGCAGGGGACACGGGTTTGAGCCCTGGTCCAGGAAGATCCCACATGCTGCAGAGCAACTAAGCCCGTCCACCACAACTACTGAGCCTGCGCTCTGGCGCCCGTGAGCCACAACTACTAACCCTACGTGCCGCAACTACTGAAGCCCACACGCCTAGAGCCCGTGCCCCACAACAAGAGAAGCCACTGCAATGAGAAGCCCACCCAACACAATGAAGAGTAGCGCCCACTCACCACAACTAGCGAAAGCCAGTGCACAGCAATGAAACACCAAACACAGCCAAAAAAAAAATTTCCCTAAAAGATCCAAAATATAAATTTCATAGAGCAATATTTTAAATTATTAATCAAGCCAATATTAGACAAAGTTCATGTCTGAGATGAATTTAATACACAACTATCCCAAGCCTAACCATTTTTACTGAGTCATTCTTTATTAGTACACTAATGACATACTAATTCTACAGAAAAAAATTGTTATTCTACAAATACAGTGCGCCTATTCTGTGACAGGCATCATTTACAGTATTAAGGATATGGCAGTGAACAAGACTAACAAAGTTCTTATCCTCATGAAACTTTCAGTCTATGGAGGACAGGGAGGAATAAACAATATATTTTCATGTAAAGTAAGAGGATAGATCATGATAGAGAGAAAGGGTTATTATTTTAGATACGGAAGTCGGAGTAGACCTCACAAAGAAGGTAAGATCTGAACACAAATCTGAATGATATAAAAATGAGAACCATGTGAGGATATGGGGGAAGAGCACTACAGTTACAGGGAACTCCAAATATAAATGCCTAGAGGTGGGCTTGGTATATTCAAAAATAGCTAGAAGAATAATGTGATTGCAACATGTTGAGTAAAGGAAGAGGCGGGAGACAAGTACAGAGAGAGGCAGGTGGTATGTCATATAAACTCTCATTAATAATGGTGAGAAACTGAATTTCACACTAAATGTAAAGGAAAGCCAATGAGGCCAAGAAAATGACATAATCAGACTTACATTTTTAAATGATCATTCCAAAAACTAAAAATAAATTTGGGGGAGAAAGTGGATCAAGAGTTCTGTTTGAAATCCTTATTAGACATCCAAGTGAAAACACTGAGGCTCAAGGTAGAAGGTGGGGCTGGAAATATATGTCTGGAAGTCATCGCATAAAGGGGACTCAAAGCAAGGGGACCTAATAATATCACCTAGGGAAGAAGTTTAGAAAAATACATATATATATTCATATATCTATATATCTATATCTATTTATCTATCTACCTACCTACCTACCTAGCCATCCATCCGTTCATCTGTCTGTCCGTCCACAGGTATAAAAAGGAGTAAATCAAGTGAAGTAATCAGTGAAGCAGGATGAAAAGCAAGAGAGAAGATTACCTTAGAAGCCAAGTAAAATAAGTTTTCAGAAAAAGGCCCTGACCATTTATATCAAAAGCTGCTGAAAGGCTGATTAAGATGAAAATAGAAGACAACTGGATATGGCAAATGCAGGATGTTAGTGACTCTTACAAGAGTGATTTCAGTGGTGACAAAAGTCTGACTACAGTGAATTAAATTGGGGTTGGGAGACAAGGGAAAGAACTAAGAAGTCAGAAAGTTCAAAGAGAAATGAGATTTTCAGCTCTAGCGGAATGAAGAAATCAGCAAATTCACTCCCCCAAAACACCTGTAAAAAGAACTGCATTGTAGAAAACAATCATTTCAGGGCTCAGGAAATCAACCAAAAGCAACAACAAATCAAAAAGCATTTATTCAAGAAACACTGCTAGATACTGGAGTTATGACAGTGGGGGCTGGTGACCTTCTTGCTAGGGAATACTACCTTCCCCCACAATCACCTCCCAGCTCAGCCCACAGCTCTGCTACCCTGAGGATGCAACACCAGGTGGGGAAAATGACAGACTGGCAGAACACTAAGAAATATAACAGGGAGATCCTGAAAATGGAGAGGCTAAATAAGCTCTGCACATACCCTTGGGCTGATTTAGAGGCTGTGCACATATGCATGGGAGATCCAAGAAGGCCTTTGGAGAAAGTAAAAGCTGAGGCTGACTTAAAAACTGCCTGAAATTTTAATGTACAGAACCCGTGTACAGAAGCATCCAAAAAATGATGGAAGCTTTATAAACTCAAAATGTTTGAACATAATCTCTAACCAATAACTGGCTGACCACTAAGCCATGCAAAGAGTAATTCCTAAGAAATGAGGAGAAAAAATTAAAATTAGAATAAAAATTTAACACAGAATTCAGGGGCTTCAAACTGGGGAGGAGAAAGATTCTATAGATTAGCTGCAGGTAAGTTACAAAAAAAAGAAAAAGAAAGAAAACCCCCAAAACAAGTTTCAGGGCGAATAAAAAAAAAATTAACAGAATCCAGAGTTGCTACAATATATTATCCAACATTTCCAACTGTCCAAGAAAATTGTGAGACCTGCAAACAACAGGAAAAGTTGACCTACACTCAGGTAAAAAAGAAAAGGAGCCAACAGAAACTGACTCTGGGTAGACACAGCTGTTGGATTTAGCAGACAAGAATACAAAGCAGGTATTATGTTCAAAGAATGTTAAGCTTCTTGACACTGGCCTTGGCAATGATTTTTTAGATTTGACACCAAAAGCAAAGGCAACAAAAACAAAAATAAACAAGTGGGACTACCTCAAATTAAAACCCTCTGCACGGCAAACTACCAACAAAATGAAAAGACAACCTATGGAACGGGATAAAATATTTGCAAATCATATATTAGATAAGGGGTTAATATCCAAAATATATAAAACTCATACAACTCAACAGCAAAATAAAGAACAAAACAAAACAAACCTCAAATAATCTGATTTAAAAATCAGCAAAGGACCTGAATAGGCATTTTTCCAAAGAAGACATACAGATGGCCAACAAGTACATGAAAAGATGCTCAACATCACTAATCATCAGGCAATGCAAATCAAAACCACACCTGTTAGAATGGATATTATCAAAAAGGCAAGAAATAACCAGTGTTTGTGAGGATGCAGAGAAAGGGAACCTTGGAAATGTACCTTGGAAATGTACACTGGTGCAGCCACTATGGAAAATAATAGTACACTGGTGGATGTACTACTGGTGGAAATGTACACTGATGCAGCCACTATGGAAAATAGTATGGAGGTTCCTCAAAATATTAAAAATAGAACTATTTGAGGAGCTTTTTATGGAAATGTTGCCATTTTGACCTCTATTATTTCAGTATATCATTGTAATGAATAAAGAGTTAAAAGCAGAAAAAAAAAAAAGAACTATCAAAGGATCCAGCAATTCCACTTCTGGGTATATATCCAAAGAAAATGAAATGACTATCTCAAAGAGATACCTGTACTGCCATGTTCACTGCAGTATTATTTACAACAGCCCAAGACATAGAAGCAATCTAAGTGTCCATCAACAGCTGAATGGATAAAGAAAATGTGTGTGTGTGTGTGTGTGTGTGTGTGTGTGTGAGAGAGAGAGAGAGAGAGAGAGAGAGAGAGAGAGAGAGAGAGAGAGAGAGCATTATGCTAAGTGAAATAAGTCAGACAGAGAAAGACAAACACTGTACGATAACACATGTGGAATCTAAAAAAGCCCAACTCATACAAACAGACTAGAAAGGTGGCTGCCAGAGGCTGGAGGTTGGGGGAAAGGAGGAGCTGGTCAAAGAATATAAGCTTCAAATTATAACATAAACAAGTTTTGAGAATTTCATATACAGTATGACTATAATTAATAATACTTATTGTATATCTGAAAGTTGCTGAGAGAGTACACCTTAAATGTTCTCTCTACAAAAAAGAAATAGTAATTACAAGCCGTGACATGTTAGCAGATGCTATGATGGTAATCATTTTGCTATATATAACTGCATGAAATCAAAATGTTGTACCTTAAACTTACACAATATTATACATCAATTGTATCTCAATAAAGCTGAAAAAATTTTTAATATATACTAAATAAATTAATATGTTCAAAGAATTAAGGGAAATTATATTTTAAAAATTAAAGAAAAATATTATGACAACTATACAAGTAGAAAACTTCAATAAAGAAATATGAACATTTAAAACCTGGAAATACTAGAGATGAAAAGTGTAACAAAAGAAGTAAAAGATTCACTATGGGCTCAAGATAAGATTTGAGGTGACATTACAAAAAAAATCTGTGAACTTGAAAACAGAGAATTAGAAATTATTCAACTGAAAAACCAAAGAGAAAAATAAGACAGCAGAAAAATGAACAGGGCCTCAGAGACCTGCTGTAGGATAATGTCACACCTACCAAACAACTAGAAATATGTATAAAGGCAATCAGAAAAAACCTACCAAAATATGGATAAAGGCAACATCAGAAAAGAGGAAAAAGAAAAAGGAGAAAAAATATATTTGAAGAAGTAATTGCTGAAAACTTCCCAAATTTGATGAAAAACACTAATCTACTGAACCATAAAGCTTAATGAACCCCCAACAGAATAAACACAAAAAGATTCACACGGAGGCACAGCACTTTTGAACTGAAGCCACAAAAGAAGAATAATGAAAGCAGTAACAGAAAAATGATTCATCATATACACGGGGAAAACAATATAATTAACAGCTGACTAATCATCGAACTAATGGAGGTTAGAAAGCAATTTAAAAAAAAATCAAAATGCTGAAAGAAAAAAACCAAATAAACCCTGTCAACCAAGAATGCTATATACAAAAAAATTATTCTTCAAACAGGAAAGGAAAAATAAAAACATCCTCAGATTTTTTTTTTAAATGGTGAATATTCTATGGCAGAAGGCCTGTCTTTAAAAAATACTAAAGCAAGTCTCTCAGGCTGAAAGGAAACGACACCAGAAGGTAATTCAAATACACAAGGAGAAATAAGACCACTACAAATGGTAAATATAAATGGGAAAATAGAAAAAACTACACATTTTTTCTTTTCTTAATTTCATCAGACATAAACTCTATAAAGCAATTATGATAACAGTGTGTTAGTAGGCTTATAACAGAAATAGATATAATACATACGACAATAATAGCAGGAAGGAGAGGGGAGAAAAGGTATTTTGGAAAAAAGGTGCTATATTTTACTGGAATTAAGTCAGTAACTAAACTGAAGCAGACTGTGATAAACTGAAATGCACACTGTAATTCCTAAAGCAGCCACTAAGAACATAATTTTTTTAATATTGAAAATCAACACCGGGGGCTTCCCTGGTGGCGCAGTGGTTGAGAGTCTGCCTGCCGATGCAGGGGACACGGGTTCGTGCCCCGGTCCGGGAAGATCCCACATGCCGCGGAGCGGCTGGGCCCGTGAGCCATGGCCGCTGAGCCTGCGCGTCCGGAGCCTGTGCTCCACAACCGGAGAGGCCACAACAGTGAGAGGCCTGCGTACCGCAAAAAAAAAAAAAAATCAACACTGGACCTAAAATGGTACACTAAAAAAGTTGTTCAACACAAAGGGAGGCAATAAATGAGAACGGAGGAACAAAAACACCACGAGAGATATAGAAAACAAAGAGCAACATGCAGGGGTAAAACTAGTCATGTGAAAAACTATGTAAAATGTGATTGAGTATACAGTCAAAGGCAAAGATTGTCAGACTGGAGAAGAAAGCAAGCTCCAACTATATTCTTTCTACAATAGGCACGCTTTAGATTCAGATTCAAAGACATAATAACTTGAGCATAAAATGATGGAAAAACATATGCCATGAAAACAGCAACAAAAGAGATCTGGAGTGGAAATGTTATTAGCAAAGTAAATTTTAAGAGAGATAAGAAATATTCCCATTTCCTACCAGATAAAGTCTAAATCACTTCATAATCTCCTCCCTCTTTATCAACTCAATCTTACCCTCCGCTCAAGGCCAATGAGATCATAACTAGATCCCACTTCTCACTCTTCTTGAGTATATTACTTCACTCCCAGTTCTAAGCCACTGATCACACTTAGCATCACTGGAATGTCTCTATCCTCCCTCCCTCCTACATATATTCTACCCATCCTTTAAGTTCCTATTTAACTCCCACCTCTTCAAGGCCATCTCCAGCTGCCCCCACTCACACTAATCTTTTCCAATATCTAAATTCCTGTAGCACCTAAGAATTATTTTGGAATTTATTATATACTCTATTAGCTTTGTTTTATTTTACAACTATAGTTCAGTGCTGTTATATAAAACACTGCTTTTCAAAAAGCAGCTTATAAAAATCATATATATCACTGGAGATACACATACACACACACACACACCCCTTGCCCAACTAGCTTACTATAAGTGCCTTTAGAGCAAAATATGAATTTTGTGTCTTTCTATATCACCCACAGGGTTCTCAAAGCCTAGCCAAATTAATAGTTTCACTTGCTAGTTCATCTAATCTCCTTATTTTCTAGACAACGAAGTAGCCAGGGCTTGGTCTCTCACCTCTTTTTAGCTTTCTCAATTATCTCTTCCAGTCTCAGGGCTTTAAAGGCTGATGACTCCCAATTTTATATTGCCAGACCAGATCTTTCCTATGTAATACCCCAGAATCTTCTAGCCAACTGCCTACTTGACAATTCTTCTAATATACATCTCAACTTGACATATCGTGAGTAAAATTCCTGATCTTCCTTAAACCTGTTCAACTCATAGCCTCCCTGTCTCAATTATCGACAATTCCACTATTCCAGCCGTGCAGGCCAAAAATTTGAAATCTTGATTCCTCCTTCTCTCTGACCTCACCTTCAATCTGTCAAGAAATACTGTTGGCTCCACCTTCAAAATATTTCCAAGATCCCAGCAACTGCACTGTGAAGCAATTTAATAGAAATGGATATTTATGTTTATACAAAAAACCTACAGTTGAATGTTCATAGCTGAATTCAGAATAGCTACCAGATGTCTTTCAATGCGCGAATGGATAAACAAATTGTGGTATATACATACTATGGAATGCTAGTTAGTAATAAGAAAAGAGAACCAATTATTGATACATGCAACAACTTTGATGAATCTCCAGAGAATTATGCTGAGCAAATAAAGCCAATCTCAAAAGGTAACACACTGTATATGACTTCATTTATATAGCATTCTTCAAATAACGATATTACAGAAATGGGGAACAGATTACTGATTGTTGCAAGGGGTTAAACTGGAGGTTAGGAGTGGAAAGATGGTGGGGAGACAAATGAGTATGGTTATAAAAGGGCAGTAAGAGGGTCCTTGTGATGGTGGAACTGTTCCATATCTTGACTGTAGTAGTAAATACACAAACCTACACATATAATAAAATTGGGGAGAATTAAAAAATACACAGAAACGTACAAAGTAGTACAAGAAGATATGGAGATGTCATACAGCGTGAAGTAAGTCAGAAAGAGAAAGACAAATACCGTATGCTAACACATATATATGGAACTTAAGAAAAAAAAATGTCATGAAGAACCTAGGGGTAAGACAAGAATAAAGCCACAGACATACTAGAGAACGGACTTGAGGATATGGGGAGGGGGAAGGGTGAGCTGTGACAAAGCGAGAGAGAGGCATGGACATATATACACTACCAAATGTAAGGTAGATAGCTAGTGGGATGCAGCTCCATAGCACAGGGAGATCAGCTCGGTGGTTTGTGACCACCTAGAGGGGTGGGATAGGGAGGGTGGGAGGGAGGAAGACGCAAGAGGGAAGAGATACGGGAACATATGTATATGTATAACTGATTCACTTTGTTATAAAGCAGAAACTAACACACCATTGTAAAGCAATTATACTCCAATAAAGATGTTTAAAAAAAGAGCATTAAAAAATGAATAATAAAAGTAAAATATATTTTATTTTTCTTATTCTTAATTGATCTAACATATAACCATTTGTTCAAAATAATAACAGCAACAATGCATTCAGTGATGATATCTTACAGATTAGTGATATTAATGACAGCAACGTCATATGGAATGGAAAGGAGGAACTGGGAATACTCTGCCCTGAGGTACTTTCACTATCAGTGAAGTAGTATAGTGTTAATTGAAAATGGACTTCAAAAAGTAGTAAAATGGGGCTTCCCTGGTGGCGCAGTGGTTGAGAGTCCGCCTGCCGATGCAGGGGACACGGGTTCGTGTCCCGGTCCGGGAAGATCCCACATGCCGCAGAGCAGCTGGGCCCGTGAGCCATGGCCGCTGAGCCTGCATGTCCGGAGCCTGTGCTCCGCAACGGGAGAGGCCGCAACAGTGAGAGGCCCGCGTACCACAAAAAAAAAAAAAAAAAAAAGTAGTAAAATGTACATTGTAGACTCAAGTACAACTACTAAATAAAGTTAAAAAGAAAAGTGTAATAGATATGCTAAGATAGGAGAAAAAACAGAATCCTATAAAATGCTCAGTCAAAAACAGAGGAAGCAAAAAAACAGCAAGACAAAATAAACGAAGAACAAGTTCAATGAATAGAAACAGTAACAAATATGGTAAAAATATGATTCAACTATATCAATAATCTCTTTAAACATCAAAGGCCTAAATATACCACACGAAAGACAGAGACTATCAGTGGATTAAAAAAGAAAAAAGAAAAAACATTAAAGTTGCACAATGTTATAAATCAATTACATCACAATTTAAAAACATAAAAATAATTTTAAAAAGACCCAACTCTATATAATCTAAAAGAAATCCATTTAAAATTCAAAGACACAGATACATTAAAAGTAGGGATGGAAACATCAGGAAAACTACAGACCAATATCCCTGATAGATACTGATGCAAAAACCCTCAACAAAATACTAGCAAACCAAACTCAAAACCTCATTGAAAGGATTATATACCTTATAAACATTACCAAGTTTTTTTTAAAACTTGTATACAGCAAAGTGATTCAATTATACATATACACGTATCCATTCTTTTTCAAATTATTTTCCCATTTAGGTTGTTACATAATATTGAGCAGAGTTCCCTGTGCTATACACTGGGTCCTTGTTGGTTAACCATTTTATTTATTTATTTTTAAATTGGAGTATAATTGCTTTACAATGTTGTGTTAGTTTCTGCTGTACAATGAAGTGAATCAGCTATATGTATACATATATCCCCTCCCTCCCAGCACCCCCCATCTCACCCATCTAAGTCATCAAAGAGCAACAGGCTGAGCTCCCTGTGTTATACCACAGCTTCCCACTAGCTATTTTACACATGGTAGTGTATTTATGTCAAACCCAATCTCCCATTCATCCCACCCTCCCCTTCTCCTGCTGTGTCCACACGTCCATTCTCTATGTCTCTGTCTCTATTCCTGCCCTGCAAATAGGTTCATCTGTACAATTTTTCTAGATTCTACATATATGCGTTAATATACTGTATTTGTTTTTCTCATTCTGACTTACTTCACTCTGTATGACAGACTCTAAGTCCATCTGCATCTCTACAAATGACCCAATTTCGTTCCTTTTTATGGCTGAGTAACATTCCATTGTATATATGTACCACATCTTCTTTATCCATTCATCTGTCGATGGAAATTTAGGTTGCTTCCATGTCCTGGCTATTGTAAATGGTGCTGCAATGAACACTGGGGTACATGTGTCTTTCTGAATTATGTTTTTCTCAGGTTACATGCCCAGTAGTGGGATTACTGGGTCATGTGGTAGTTCTATTTTTAGTTTTTTAAGGAACCTCCATACTGTTCTCCATAGTGGCTCTATCAATTTACATTCCCACCAACAGTGCAAGAGGGTTCTCCTTTCTCCACACCCTCTCCATTTTAAATACAGCAGTGTGTACATGTCAATCCCAAACTCCTTAACTATCCCTACCCCTCACCCTTTCCCCTGGTAACCGTAAATTCGCTCTAAGTCTGTTTCTGTTTTGCAGATAAGTTCATTTGTATCATCAGACAAGTTCATTTGTATCATTTCTTTTTAGATTCCACATATAAGCGATATCATGCAATGTATCTCTTTCTCTGTCTGACTTAACTTCACTCAGTATGATAATCTCTAGGTCCACCATGTTGCTACAAATGGCATTATTTCATTCTTTTTAATGGCTTAGTAATATTCTGCTGTATATATGCACCACATCTTCTTTAGCCACTCCTCTGTTGATGGACATTTAGGTTGCTTCCATGTCTTGGCTATTGTAAACAGTGCTGCAATGAACACTGGGGTGCATGTATCCTTTTGGACCATGTTTTTCTGCAGATATATGCCCAGAAGTGTAATGTAAATTGGTACAGCCACTATGGAGAACAGTATGGAGGTTCCTTAAAAAACTAAAAATAGAGCTACCATATGATCCTGTAATCCTACTCCTGGGTATATCTCTGGAGAAATACCAAGTTTTATACCTGGAATGCAAGGGTGGTTCTACATATGGAAATCAATCAATGTAATACATCACATTAGCAACATGAAGGACAAAAATCAAATGACCATCTCAACTGATACAGAAAAAGCATTTAACAAAATTCAACATTCTTTCATGGTAAGAATGCTCAACAAACTAGAAATAGAAGAAAACTGCCTCAACATAATAAGTTGTATGTGAAAAGCCCACAGTTAACATCATACTCAATGTCAAAAAACTTAAAGCTTCCCCTCTAAAATCAGGAACAAGGCAAGGATGCCCTCTCTTGCCACTACTATTAAAACAGTGTTTGAAACCCTAGCCAGAACATTTACAAAAGAAAAATAATAAAAGACATTCAAATTGGAAAAATAAGTAAAATTATTTCTGTTTACAGATGAGATGATCTTACATGTAGAAAAACCTGAAAAATTAAAAACAAAAAAACCCCACAAAGCCCTGTTAGAAATAATAAACGATTTCAGCAAAGTTTTAGGATACTAAAACAAAATGAATACAAAAATTGATTGTATTTCTATAAACTAACAATGACCAATCAAAAAAGAAAGCAATCAGGCTTCCCTGGTAGTGCAGTGGTTGAGAATATGCCTGCTGATGCAGGGGACAGGGGTTTGTGCCCCGGTCCAGGAAGATCCCACATGCTGCGGAGCGGCTGGGCCTGTAAGCCATGGCCGCTGAGCCTGCGCGTCCGGAGCCTGTGCTCCGCAACGGGAGAGGCCACAACAGCGAGAGGCCCGCGTACCACAAAAAAAAAAAAAAAAAAAAAGCAATTTCATTTACTATATATAGCGCCAAAAAGGACAAAATACTTAGGAAAAAACCTAACCAAGGAGGTAAAAAACTTGTACACTGAGAACTATGAAACACTGCCAAAAGAAATCAAAGATAGAAATAAGTGGAAAGACCTCACGCTAATGGACTGGAAGACTTAATAACATTAAAATGTCTGTACCACCCAAAAGTCATCTATAGATTCAATCCAATTCCTATCAAAATCCCAATGGCATCTTTTGCAGTAATAGAAAAACAAAATCCTAAAATTCTATACAGAATCTCAAATACCCCAAAGAGCCAAAACAATCTTGAAAACAGAAGGACAAAGTTGGAGGTTTCACACTTCCTGATTTGAAAACAAGCTACAAAGCAACAGGAATCAAGACAGTATGGAACTAGCATAAACACAGATATATAGACTAATGGAACAGAATAGAGAAACTAGAAATAAACCCTTATGTGTATTTTCAACAAGGGTGCCAAGACTACACAATCGGGAAAGGATAATCTCTTAAGCAAATGGTGCTGGGAAAACAGGATATTCACAGGCAAAAAAAAAAAAAGAAGAGGGACCCTTACCTTACACCATACACAAAAATTAACTCAAAATGGATCAAAGTCCTAAACAGAAGACCACAAAATCCTAGAAGAAAATATAGGGGAAACACTTCAGGACACGAGCATTGGCAACATATTTGACCTTTGGTGACTAGCTTACTTCACTTAGCATAATGTTTTTGAGGTTCATCCATGTTCTGACAAGTGACAGAATTTCTTTCTTTTGATGACATCAAAAAGCTCAAGTGACTACAGCAAAAAGAGACAAATGGGACTACATCAAACTTTTAAACTTCTGAGTGTTAAAGGAAATTAAAGCATAAGCTAACTTGTATGTGAAATCCTTTTTTTAATTAAAAAAAAGGTCAAACTCACAGAAAAATAGAGTAGAATTATGGTTACAATGGGTTGGAGTGTGGGTGAAACAGAAAGATGCTGGTTAAAGGGTACATGCCTTCAGTCATGAGATGACATAGTTCTGGGGATCTAATGTACAGCATGGTACCTATAGTTAATAGTACTGTATTGTATTCTTGAAATTTGCTAAGAGAGTAGATCTCAAGTGTTCTCACCATGCACATACAAAAAAGGTAATTATGTGAGGTGATGAATATGTTAATTACTTCTTAGGGCAATCATTTCACAATTTATACATATAACAGATTATTACATTGAATACTTTAAATATATGCAGTTTTGTAAATTATACTTAATAAAACTGGGGGGAAAACGTTCAACAAAAAAAACCCCCAAAACAGAAAAAATAGCTACGTAAATCAGTTTAATGTTACATATTTTTTTTATAAAATAAAGGAATGGAGAACAATATACCATACAAAGACTGAGCTAAAGAAAACTGAAGTAGTTACATTAATTTCAGACAAAGAGGACTACACAGCAAGAATAATTATCAGGGATAAAAAGGGACATTACAGACATTACATAATGAAAAAGGGATCAATTCTCCAAAGAGACATAATAATTCTTAAGGTGTATGCACCTAACAACAGAGTCAAAATATCTGAGGCAGAAACTAATGGAATCGGGCTTCCCTGGCGGTGCAGTGGTTGAGAGTCCGCCTGCTGATGCATGGGACACGGATTCGTGCCCCGGTCCGGGAGGATCCTGCATGCCGCAGAGCGGCTGGGCCCGTGAGACATGGCTGCTGGGTCTGTGCGTCCGGAGCCTGTGCTCCGCAAAGGGAGAGGCCACAACAGTGAGAGGCCCGCATACCTCAAAAAAACAAAACAAAACAAAACAAAACTAATGGAATCACAAGGAGGAACAGACAAATCCACTATTATATTTAGAGATTTCAACAACTTTTCATCAGTTATCAGTTACTGATAGATCCAGCAAGCAGAAAATCAACGAAGGACATAGTTAAACTGAACGACACTATTAATCAACTGGATCTAATTAACATATTTACAGAAAATTTTATCCAACAGTTGAATATGTATTTTTCTCAAGCTCATATAGAACATTAGTCAAGACAGACCTAATTCTGGGCCATAAAACATACCCTAGCAAATTAAAAAGAAGAGACATCATACAAGGTATGCTCTCAGACCACAATGGAATTAAACTAGAAATCAGTAACCGAAAAAGAGTCAGAAAAAAAAAACAAAAAAACTTGGAGCATAAACAACATACTTCTAAGTACCAACTGGGCCAAAGAAGTCTCAAGAGAAAATAGAAAATATTTTGAGCTAAATCAATATTTGTGGATGCAATGAAGGCAGTGCTTACAGGGAAATTTATAGCAATGATTGCATATATTAAATAAGAAGAAAATCCAAAAGCAATATCTAAGTTTGCAACTTATAAAAGTAGAAAAAGAACAAATTAAATCCAAAGTAAGCAGAAGAAAAGAAATATAAATTAGAGATGAAACTGAAAACAGGAAATCAACAGAGAAAAATTAGCAAAATCAAAAGATAGTTCTTTGAAAAGATCAATAAAACTGATAAAAATCTAGCCAGGTTAGCTAAGAAGAGAGAAGACATAAATTACTAATATCAAAAGCAAAAAGATATCATCATCACAGATCTCATGGACATTAACAGATTAAAGGAATATCACGACAAACTGTACTCACAAATTTGATAACATAGATAAAATGGGCCAATTGCTTGAAAAACACAATCTACTAGAACACACACAAGGAGAACTAGATACTCTGAAAAGGTCTGTATCTATTAAACAATCTGACATACAATTAATCACCTTCCAAAATAGAAAGCACCACACCCAGATGAGTTCACTGGTGAATTCCACCAATCACTTAAGGAAGAAATTATATCAATTCTCTACAGTCCCTTCCAGAAGACAAAAACAAAGGGAATATATCCCAACTCATTCTTTGAGACCAGTATTACCCTAATACCAAAAACAGAAGACATTACAAGAAACAAAAGCTACAGACCAATATCTCACATGAACATAAATGCAAAAATCATCAACAAAATATTAGCAAACTGATTCCAACAATGTATAAAAAGAAGTATACACCAAGACCAAGTGGGATTTAGTCCAGGTATGATAAGCTGGTTCAACATTTAAAATTAATTAATATAATCCAGTCCATCAACTGGCTAAAGAAGAATTATCTGATCATATGTATAGATGTAGAAAACGTATTTGACAAAATCCAACATCCGTCCACGATGAAAAAAAGAAAAAAACAA
Source organism: Leucopleurus acutus (assembly GCF_964270905.1). NCBI lineage: Eukaryota > Metazoa > Chordata > Mammalia > Artiodactyla > Delphinidae > Leucopleurus > Leucopleurus acutus. Next base: position 66,202,154 of record NC_139147.1, read on the forward strand.
CTCTTAGCAAACTAGGAATAGAGGGGAACATCTTCAACTTGATGAAGAACATCTACAGGGACTTCCCTGGTAGTGCAGTGGTTAAGACTCTGTACTCCCAATGCAGGGGGCCTGGGTTCAATCCCTGGTCAGGGAACTAGATCCCACATGCATGCCGCAACTAAGAGATCGCATGCCACAACTAAGGAGCCTGCCTGCCACAACTAAGACCAGGCGCAACCAAATAAATAAATAAATAAAAATTTTTTAAAAAAAGAACATCTACAAAAAATTCTACAGCTAACTTTATAATTAATGAGGAGAAACTATGTTTTCCTGCTAAGATCAGAAACAAGCCAAGAAAAACTTGAGACTCTCACCACTCCTATTCAACGTTGCATATGCAATAAGACACCCACTCCCCAAGAAAATAAAGGGTATACAAACTTGGAAAGAAGTAAAACTATCTTTGTTCACAGATGACATGATTGTCCATGTAAAAAAATCCCAAGGCATCAAAAACAAAAAACACCCTGGAATTAATAAGGGACTATACCAAGATTGCTGGATACAAGATTAAGGTACAAAAGTCAAGTGCTTTTTTATATACCAGCAATGAACAATTTACATTTGAAATTTAAAAACAATACAATTTACATTAGTACACAAAAAAAGAAAAAAAAGGAATATTAGGTACAAAGCAAACAAACTATATAAAAGATTTATATGAGGAAAACTATAAAGCTCTGAGGAAAGAAATCAAGGATCTAAATAAATGGAAACATATTTCATGTACATGGAGAGGAGGACTGAATAGTCAAGATGTCAGTTCTTCCTAACATGATCTATAGATTTAATGCAATCCCAATCAAATCCCAGCAAATTATTTTGTGGATATGGAACAGTCAACACAATACTGAAGAAGAGTCAAAAGACTGACACTAACTGACTTCAAGACTTATTATAAAGCTAGAGTAAAAATGGATATATTAGAGAAAGAACAAACAAATAGATCACTGGAACAGAACAGAGAGTGCAGAAATAGCCACAGATATAATTAACTGAACTTTGACAAAGGAACAAAGGCATTTAAAGGGAGAAAGGATAGTCTTTTCAACAAATAGTGCTGTAACAACTGAACAGCAAAGAAATGAATCTCGACACCGATCTTACAACTTTCACAAAAATTAACTCAAAATGGATCACATACCTAAATGTAAAAGGCAAAACTATAAAACACTACAAGATAATATGGGAGAAAATTTAGGTGTCCTTGCATTTGGCAGTGACTTTTTAGATACAACTCCAAAAGCACAATCCATGAAAGAAAAAAGTTGTAAATTGGACTTTTCACTAAAATTAAAAATTTCTGGTCTAAGACACTAATGAAAAGACAAGTCACAGACTGGGAGAAAAGCACTGTAAAACACTTATCTGATAAAGAATTGTTAACTAAAATATACAAAGAACCCTTAAAACTCAATAGAAGAAAACACTCAACCATTAGTAATGGGCAAAAGACTTGAAAAGACACCTCACCAAAGAAGATATAGAAAGAAAAGATGCTCAACATCGTATTTCATAGGGAACTGCAAATTTAAACAACAGTGAGATACTACTGCACTCCTATTAGAATGGCTAAAACCCAAAACACTGATAACACCAAAGGCTGGTAAGGATGCAGAGCAACAGGAACTCTCATCAATGCTGGTGGGAATACAAAATTATTCTGCACAGTCACTTTGGAAGATAATTGGGCAGTTTCTTGAAAAACTGAACCATACTCTTACCATACAATCTAGCAACTGTGCTACTTGGTATTTACCCAAATGACCTGAAAACTTATATGCACACAAAAACCTGCACATGAATGTTAACAGCAACTTTATTCATAACTGCCAAACCTGGAAGCAACCAAGATATCCTTCAATAAGCAAATAAAAAAACCAAAATGTAGTATATGCATATAATTGTATTTTTTAAGAGAGAAAAAGAAATGAGCTATCACGCCAAGAAAAGCTATGCAGGCACATTAAATGCATACTGCTAAGTGAAAAAGTCAATCTGAAAAGGCTATGTATGTACTGTTTGATTCCAAGTATATGACATTCTACAAGAGGCAAAACTACAGAAACAGTTTTTAAAAAAATCAATCGTTGTCAGGGTTGAGGTGAGGAAGGGAGGGATGAATAGGTGGAGCTCAGGAAATTTTTAGGGCAGTGAAACTATTCTGCATGACACTGTAATGATGGAAACATGTCATTATACATTTGCCAAAGTCCACAGACTATACAACACAAATACTGAACCATAATGCAAACTGTGGACTTTAATTACTACTAATACATCAATATTGCTATGATTGTAACAAATCTACATTAATGCAAAAGGTTGAAAATGGGGGAAATGAGGAGAAGAGTGTATACAGGAACACTGTACTTTCCATTCATTTTTCTGTAAAACTAAAACTGCTCAAAAAATAGTTATCTGTTAAAAAGAGAAAATTTCAAATTAAAAAAAAAATTCTAGTGGGTAAAGAAATTCAACAGACAGGGACTTCCCTGGTGTCACAGTGGTTAAGAATCTGCCTGCCAATGCAGGGGACACAGTTTCGAGCCCTGGTCCGGGAAGATCCCACATGCCTGGAAGCCACTAAGCCCGTGCACCACAACTACTGAGCCTGCTCTCTAGAGCCCAAGAGCCACAGCTACTGAAGCCCGCGCACCTAGAGCCCGTGCTCCGTAACAAGAGAAGCCACCACAATGAGAAGCCCACGCACCACAATGAAGAGTAGCCCCCGAATGCCGCAACTAGAGAAAGCCCACACGCAGCAACGAATACCCAACGCAGCCAAAAATAATAATTAATTAGTTAATTAATTAAAAAAAAGAAATTCAACAGACATTTCTCCAAAGAACACATACTAATGGCCAATAAAAGATGAAGAGATGCCCATTAGCCACCAGGAAATTTAAATCAAGACAAGATGTATCAGTTTACTCTAAGACAGATACCATCAAAAACCAGATAATAACAAGTATTGACAATGATGTGGAGAAACTGCAATGTTTATCCAGTGCTTGTGGATTGTAGAATGGTACAGTGGCTTTGGAAAACAAGTTCGCACTTGCTCATAATGTTAAGCACAGAGTCACCATATGACCCACCATACTTCCAAGTATATACCCAAGAGAACTGTTAAAAAAAAAAAAGTCCCCACAAAAACTTGTATGCAAATGTTCAGAGGAGCATCATTCATTATAGCCAAAAAATGAAGACAACTCAGATGTTCATCAACTGACAAATGGATAAACAAAATGTAGCATATCCATAAAATGGAATATTATTCATCCACAAAAAGTACTTAAGTAATGAGACAGTACAATGTGGATGAACCTTGAATACATTATTCCAAGTGAAAGAAGACAGAAACAAAAAGGTCATATATTATGATTCCATTTATATGAAATGTCCAGAATGGGCAAATCCATAGAGATAGAAAGTAGATTAGTGATTGACAGGGCCTAGGGGAAGAGGAGGATGGGGAGGGACTATTAATAAGAATTGAATAGGGAACTATTAAAAGAGTTCCTTCTTGAGGTGATGAAAATATTCTAGAATTAGTAGTGACAGTTGCACAGCTCTGTGACTATACTGAAACCAATGTATATACTTTAAAAAGGTGAAAGAGTGTTTACTTTAAAAGGGTGAAATTTATGGTATAGGAATTATATCTCAATAAAACTGTTAATAAAAAAAGAATCAAGGAGCTGACCATCCACAAAAATTGCAAAGCCTTCAGTGAAACTAGTCAAAAGAGCAGATCTAACTCCGGATGCTAAACACTTCTTTGGAACTTACCACAGAAATATAGGAATTTGAAAAGGTATAAACACTAAAGGATAATAAAATTAAAAGAAAAAAAGTGAGAAAACTCAGAAGTGTACTATGCCTCATATTTAAGTTTTATTTTCTTTTTTCTTTTTACCTTTTGACCCCCTTCACCTATTTCTCCCACCTCCTGCCTCTGGCAACCACCAATCTGTTCTCTATATCTACAAGCTTGTTTTTTGTTGTTGCTGCTGTTCATTTTTTAAGATTTCATACATAAGAGAGAGCATATGGCATTTGTGTTATTCTGTCTGACTTATTTCACTTAGCATAATGCTCTTAAGGTCTATTCATGTTATCACAATGTCAGGATTTCCTTCTCTTTACGGCTGAATAATGTTCCATCATACACACAACACACACACACACACACACACACACACACACACACATTTCTTTATCCATTCATCCACTGATGGGCACTTAGGTTGTCTCCATATCCTAACTATTGTAAATAATGCTGCAATGAACATGGGGTACATATATCTTTTCAAGTTATTTTCATTTTCTTCAGATAAATATCCGAAAGTAGAATTGCTGGATCCTATGGTAGTTCTATTCTTAATATTTTGAGGAACCTCCATACTATTTTCCATAGTGCCTGTACCAATCTACATTCCCACAAACAGCACACAAATGTTCCCTTTCTCCGCATCCTTGCCAACACTTGTTATTTCTTGTCTTTTTCATAATAGCCATTCTAACAGGTGTGAGGTGATATCTCATTGTGGTTTTAATTTGCCTTTCCCTGATGATTAGTGATGTTGAGCATCTTTTCATGTACTTGTCAGCCATCTGTATGTCTTCTTCAGGAAAATGTCTATTCAGGTCCTGTGCCCATTTTTTAATTGGATTGTTGGGGTTTTTTTTTTTATATTAGCCTGTTATCAGACATATGATTTGCGAATATTTTATCCCATTCAGTGGGCTGCCTTTTCATTTTGTTGATGGTTTCCTTTGCTGTGCAGAAGCTTTTTAGTTTGATGTAGTCCCACTTGTTTACTTTTGCTTTTGTTGCCTCTGGTTTTAGTGTCAGATTCAAAAAATCATCACCAAGACCTACATCAAGTAGTTTACCATTTATGTTTTCTTCTAGTTTTATGGTTTCAGGTCTTAAACTCAGGTCTTTAATCCATTTTGAGTTAATTTTTGTGTATGGTATAAGACAGTTGTCAAGTTTCATTCTTTTGCATGTGGCTCTTCAGTTTTCCCAACACCATTTATTGAAAAGGCTGTCCTTTCCTCACTGTATATTCTTGTCTCCTTCACTGTAAATTAATTGACCATGTGTGGGTTTATTCCTGGATTCTCTATTCTGTCCCACTGATCTATGTGTCTGGTTTTATGCTAATACTATATTGCTTTAATTGCTGTAGCTGTGTAATATAGTTTGAAATCATGAAGCATTATATCTCCAGCTTTGTTCTTCTTTCTCAAGAATGCTTTGACTATTTGAGGTTTTTGTGGTTCTATACAAATTTTAGGATTATTTGTTCTATTTCTTTGAAAAATGACATTGGAATTTTGATAGGGATTGCAGTGAATCCGTAGATTGTTTTGGGTAGTATGGACATTTTAACAATATTGATTCAATCCACAAGCACATAATATCTTTCCATTTATTTGTGTCTTCAACAATTTCTTTCATTAATGTCTTAGAGTTTTCAATATACAGGTCTTTCATTTCCTTGGTCAAATATATTCCTAGGTATTTTATTCTTTTCAGTGCAACTGTTAATGAGATTGTTTTCTTTATTTCTCTTTCTGATAGTTTGTTATTAGTATACAGAAATGCAAGAGATTTGTGTGCACTGATCTGTATCCTGCAACTTTACTGAATTGGTTTATTCTAACAGTTTTTTTTTTTTAATGGAGTCTTTAGGATTTTCCATATGTAATATTATGTCATCTGCAACCACTGACAGTTTTATTTCTTCCTTTCCAATTTGGATGCCTTTTACTTCTTTTTCTTGCCTAATTACTCTGGCCGCCTTCTATTAAGTTTGATTTCTCTTTCTCTCAAGGCATTCAAGCCACTGAAAGGCAGAAAGAAGACATTCAGGACCACAATATCATGCCTCCATTTTTTCTCTCTGGAATAATGGAGGCAATAAAACTATATATAATTTTAAAGCAAAATCAATAGGATCCTTACCAATAAACCTTTGTACAGTCTCTGAAAATTCAATTTGAAAAAACATTTTACCAGTCATCCTACATAGGCACTTGGGAAAGTAGCATAAAATAGTCTATATCCTTAGGAAGTTTGGTATGTCAACTATGAAAATGTGCCTCTCAGATATCCCACTGCAGGAAACATTATTGACCAATGGTCCCAGCTGCTGAACTCTCAAAGCTATTCTCTTGTTTGGGGCCAAGCCAAGCTTCTCATGAGCTGTTCCCTGCCAATGACTCAGCATGGCAGACATATTTAATGAAGCTCTTTTCCCAGGAGACACTGGACTCCTCTGATGGTTCAACCTTGCACTGAAAAAAATCCAAAGTAAATAGCAGTTTGTAATACTTCAGAAGCCTAAAATTAAAACCAATAGAACTTAATTATAAGGAGTTTTAAAATTCAGTAAATGTTCTCATAATACATTATTTCATTTGATTCACACAATGTTGGAGTAAAAAGGGAGCACAATACTTATTGAGTTCTTTTTTTTTTTTTCTTCTTTTTTTTTTTTGCGGTACGCGGGCCTCTCCCGTTGCGGAGCACAGGCTCCGGACGCGCAGGCTCAGCGGCCATGGCTCACGGGCCCAGCCGCTCCGCGGCATGTGGGATCTTCCCGGACCGGGGCACGAACCCGTGTCCCCTGCATCGGCAGGCAGACTCTCAACCACTGCGCCACCAGGGAAGCTCCTTATTGAGTTCTTTTATGCACCAAACACTGGACTGGGGCATTGCTGTAATAACAGCATTCCCATTGTACACATGATGAAATTGAAGCTCATAAAGTTAATGGATATACTTAAGCTTACAAAACTAATAGTGGACCAAGGTCTTATTTCTCCTTTGTTGTCTCCAGAATATCATACAGAAAATAATCATATCCCTAAGGACTGAGCCCAGACATTCTCTCTCCTCACTCTCCAAAATGGTATATATTAAAGTAGGGCTCAAATTCTCTATTCACAACAGAACAACAGTGACACTTCACTTCACCCCTACATCCTAACTACAGAACAAATGAAACTAAGCAGGACACCTGAAACCTATGACTTGGTTCAAAGGAGAACTGACATTAATAGTTAATGAAGCTAAGATTACTAATTAATTAAAATGTAGCTTACTGATTTTCAAATTGGAAAAGCCAGCCCCAACAACCATCTGTAGCCTTTGGGATTGATTAATCTTCTCCCTGCTCTAATATCAAAGGTCTCCTACATTAGGTACCTAGCTGGACTCTACCCCTAACACCACAATAGCATTTTCTATCACAAGCACTTTCAAACTGGCCAACTGAAGTTGCTTAATTTTAGTTATTTGCCACAGTATGATGGGTCCAGAAGGAAAAAAGTATTCAAATTGTAAGTAAAACACTACTGAAATGAAACTTGTTACACCAGAAATTCTTTAAAAAAAAAAAAAAGGTTCAGTATCTTAGATATAGTTTTCATGACTACAGTGCAGGGATAATTACTCTTGTTTTCTTTCTATCTCTGACCATTCTTTCTCTTCTTGTTTTTTCACCACAACAAACTGCCTCTCACTGACACCAGCAGGTTAAGCATGTTGGTTTATGTAATTGTGCAAGAAGATCCTATTCCACCTTTTCCTGAAAATACGTAATTATTTAATGCAAAATACATGATTATTTAATCCTAGGTAGCAGCTATGTAAAAATTACAAATGTGAAACTACAGAATTTTAAGTTGTCAGAAAAAATGCCTATTTTATGATAATCAAGAGAAATGAATCGGTCAATACACCAAATTTTATATTTTTGGAAACAGCTAACATTTAGCAAGGAGAACAAAGAATACTTAAGTTTCACAAAGAAAAGGTGATACACTGGAAAGAACTGAGCCTGGTGTCACACAGCCTGCCACGTTATAGCATTTAGCAGAAAAAAATAAAAAGAAAAACAAAATTATATAATAGCAACAGAAGCAATAAAATAAGCTTAATAAGAAATGTCAAAGCCTATATAAGTAAAACTCCTAAAAGATACAAAAGTAAACTTGAACAAATGGAAAGGCATCTCTTATTCCTGGATAAGGTAATTCAGCATCATGGACAGGTTATTTAACTCCCTAAGTTAGTTTATAAAGTTGATGAAATTCCAATTAAAAATATCAATGAGCTTTTTCATGAAGTTAGTCAAACTGATACCAAAGTTCATCGGGAAAAATAAACATCCAAAAATAGCTAGAAAAACATGAAAAAGAAAAGCTACATGGGTGGATTAGCCCTACCAGACACTGAAATATACTATAGAGCTCTATAATTAAAACAATGTGGTACTGACTTAGATATATGCAAATGACCTAGTAGAACAGAATGGAAAGTCCAGAAATAGACCAAATTACCGTGGAAATTCAGCATATAATAACAATAGCATCTCAAATCACTGGAACAAACATAGACTTTTTAATAAATGAGATAAATGATTAATGATTTAGAAAGGATAAAATTAGATCAATAACTCATACCATAAATAGGAATAAACTCCACAAACAGGAACAAACTTCAAATGGATCAGGGATCTAACTGTAAAAAGTGAAAACTTACAAGTGCTAGAAAATATGGATGAATTTCTCTTTAACCTGAGGAAAAGGTTTTCTATAAGATTTTATAAGGAAGAGCCTTTCTAATCACAACTAAAATCCAGATATGATAAAAGTGGACATTAAACACATGAAAGGATTTTAAACTACATTCATAAGATTGTAAATTAAAACTACAATGAGATACCATTTCTCACCTATCAGATTGGCAAAAACTGAAAAAGTAAATCAATGCATGTTGTCAAACCTTGTTGGTAAATAGGCATTCACATATTACTAGAGAGAATGCAAATCTGTACAAGCTCTTATGCAGGGGAATTTAGCAATATCATACAAAACTACATATATGTTTATGTTGTCATTCAGCAGCCCTAGTTCTCTTAATTTATTGTGAAGATACACATCTACTAATAAATACCTATGCACAAAGTTTTTCATAACAGCCCCCTTGGAGATTACAAAATATTGAAAAGTAATTCAATATCCATATATAGAAGAATGGTTGGAATCAACTCTGCAATACTATGAAGCTCTAAAACGGATGAGAAAAATCTCTGAACTGATATGACTTTCAGGAACTATAGTTAACAGAAAAGGAAAGTACAAAAGAGTATCTCTAATACTACACTTTGTGTAAGAAAGAAAAAAAGAGAACTACAGTCTACCCTCTGCATTCATGGATTCCGCAACCAGGGATTCAGCCAAGCTGGGATCAAAAATATTCAGGGGGGGAAAGCTCTGGAAAGTTCCCAAAATCAAAACTTCAATTTGCCACATCAGCAACTATTTACATAGTATTTAAATTGTATTTACAACTATTCACATAGCATCAACAAGGTATTATAAGTATTCTAGAGATGGTTTAAAGTATATGGGAGGATGAGCTTAGGTTACATGGAAATACCACACCATTTTATATACGGAACTAGAGCATCTGCAGATTTTGGTATCCACTGGGTGTCCTGGAACCAGTCCACTGTGGATACCAAGGGATGATTGTACACTTACTGCTCATTTGTGCAAAAGAAACCCAGAAAAAATAAATCACAACATAATGAGGTTGGCTATCTAGAGGGAGTGAGTGGAAACAAGACAGAGGGAATGACATTTGTGTATCTCTGACTTTTAGAACCACATTAGCGTTTCACAGACTGAAAATATAAATTTGTTTAAAAAAGTCAAAAAGAATGGGGATAAAGTTCTACAAAGGGATACATACAAAAACAGATGAACCAAATTGTATTTCAGTTGAAATAACTTAAATATGATAAAGGGAAAAATTAAAATTTTTTTAAAAAGCAAGAAAAAGAAGAACTAACCGAAGTATCTTCTGAACAGAATATACTGGTTTGATACAGCAATGATAAAATATAATAAAGCACTCTGGAGTCAGACGGCTTGGATTCAAATACCTGCCCATCTATCCACTTGCTAACTGTATGACCCTGGACAAGTTAATTTATAATCTCTTTGTGTGTAGGTTTCCTTATCTGAATAATAACAGTACCAATATCACAGGACTAACGGTAAAGCTCCTATAAAACTACTCATGTAAAAGCCTTAGATCACCTGGCATATTTTAAGGATTTGATAAGTATCTGCTATCAGCAACTATTAATTCAAAAACACATTAAGTGTGTGGATATCCTGGAGACACACATAATAAAAATGGAGTCCTTGTCATGAAAAAATTTGGAATTTCCTAGTTTATGAACAATAAGTGTTCAAGGAATCTAGACTAGCAAGATCCATAGGGCTGGCTGGAATCATCTGGGAAATTTCATAAAGGAAGAAACTGACATGGATCTTTATATATGCACACGGTTTAGACAGCAGGAGAATGCAAGTGACAGAACGGAAACTGAACAAAAGCAGAGAGGCCGTAAAAACCAATATATCTCAAAGATAGTGATACATAAGGTTTGTAAAAGCTGAATATCTGGAGATAGGGCAAGACTATAGAAGCTCCCGAATGTACAATTAAAACTGGGCAGGCTTTATTTTCTAGGCTATGAGGAACCCATAGAAGATTTGTGTGTAGGAGAAACAACATGACCAAACTGAACTGTGGGATTATTCTAATGTCGGTATACAGAAAGACTGGAAGTGAGAAGATCAGAGCCAAGAGTCTTACTAGTCGTTAAGCCAAATAATGACAAAGGTCTGGCTAGAATAGCAGTGATGAGAAAAGGAAAGAAGGTATAGCTCAACAAGGCAGTTGGCGGGGTGGGGTGGGGGGAAATCAACCAAATTTGGTAATCACTGGATACGAGGTATGAGAGAATGAAAGAGCCTGAATGACAGGTAAATGAGAAAACCATTAGAAGGAAAGAGCCACAACAAATGGGAGCCAATAGAGAGGATTTCCTTTAAGATTGAAAGTTTAAGTCAGAGTTAGATAAGAAACCTTGCCAATATGAAATAACAGTACCTTCAGACTGGGCAACATGGTACTAGTGCTTGGGAGAGAGAGAACTGAAGACAAAAACTTCAGAATTTTTTTTTTAAATCTCTTTAGAAAGTTCAGGACATTCTGGAGCATACAGACACTAGGCTGTGTGCTATTTCAGAGCAGTGATCACCTCTTTTTTTTTTTTTTAATCCCTCAATGTTTAGCACAGTTCCTAGTACACAGGAGACTCTCAGTAAAATGTTGCAGAGGTAGGAAGAGTAGGGAAGGGAACAGAGTTGCATGGCTTGTTAATGGCAGAGCCTTGATTAGAGCGCAGGTCTCACTGATTCTCCACTATACCATAACGTACAGGTGACCCTGACCATCTATGTACAGGACACCCTAAAGAGACGGTGTAAGAAATAAAAATAAGCTGAACTGTGGGGAGTACTGCTTTCTAGGGGCAGATGAAAGGGAGACATAAGAAGATAGCAAAGAAAGGTCAGTTATGGGGGAAAAAAATGATAGTGTTATATCACTGACTCAAAGGAAATTTTTCAAGAGAGGAAGCATAGTCAACTGTACCAAATGATCATATGCTACAGGTAATGTTTCTCTGGTCTCCTACACCAATGACAACCAAGGCAGAGAAAGGTCACATTTTAAAACAGAAATTAAGAAATTTTAATCTACATTTCACAGCATTTTAAATACATATGTCACTCACAGCAGTTCAAAAAAAAATACTGCAATCTTCAGTAAATTTTATCTCTACATAATACACAATGCGAAATAAAGTCACTACAGTAGTTGAGCTGAATAAAAATTTGTTCAATAAATGAAATTTAAAGCAAAGAGAAACAACTGAAAAAATAATTATTTACATGTATTGACAGCAACAAAATACATGAAATACTGAAGGTCTTACCTTAAATCTCTTGTCCTGTAATACTTTCTTGATGGCAACCAGCTCTCCTGAATCACAAAGTTTGGCTTGATATACCACACCAAATGACCCATTCCCAATCACTTTAGTGTCTGTATAGCTGACTTCTTGTGGCCTGTCTGGACCCTGCCCAGGAGTTGCCACCACTGTGGTCACCTTGCTGCCATCCTTGTCTCCTAAAAGAAATAAGGGATAGATAAATGAGAACTGTAAAGAATTCAACAGAGAAAATTGCCAAAGTATACCAAGTAAACTATATTCTTTACTACAAATTATTTTTAAATGCTCATCTTAGTTTATCACATAGTATTACTTCAACTATTTGTTTCAATTATAAGTAATTATTTTAACCACCATTTATTCAGTCATTCCATAGACCAGACACCATGCTTAGTTTATATATATGACTTCATTTAATGAAAACAACCCCATGAAGTAGACAAAACTGTTCCTATATTAAACATAATGAGAAGAATGTTACATTTGTTCAGTCAAAAGGCGAATGATGGACCCACGAAAGAATCCTTATCTGTCCAACTCTAAAGGCCCTAATTCTTTCCTCAGGGCTTTCTTATTTTACTTGAAAATAAGATAAGTGCAATTGAAAAAGTCTAAATATGCTGACTCTATTCAGACCACTCTCCCTTTAGGAAGGTAAGGCTTTGAGTTTTTGCTTCTCCGTGTCTTATTTCTTCTTCAGAAAATAATGATGCCTTTCCAAGAAACGTCTGATGGGTAAAAGAAATAGCGGAATGTTAAATTTGGGGGTAAGAGATGCAAAACTTAAAAGAAAAATCAAACCCATTCTGAACTGAGCCTCATTCATAACTAGCTCTCCAGCTCTGGGGTCTCTGCCCACTCATGACCATCTCCTTAACTCTTCTGCCTTCTCTCCTCCGCCAGTAACAATCCAAAGACTCTTCAATTCAAGCTCAAGAGCCACCTCCTTCTTGACTAAGCACAGTTCATATCTCGGAATTCTTAAACTATTCTAAACCATTCTATACTACCTAGCACTTAATTTTAAGAAGCTTTAAATTGTTCTTTTAGTGATTCCAGAATACACAAAGATTCTAGGGACTACAATCTTTGTGAAGTAGCAATTATGACTTCGTGCTTGTTCTCTCTTTCCTGACAAATCTAAAACCAATTCTCACTACAATGTAAGTCCTTAGGCTCACTGACTAAACTTCACTTCTTTTTCTTCTCTCTCTTACTCTTCCATTATAGCAATTTTATTTTTAAGATGTTCACTGAATTCATACTAACCTCATAGAAGAAAAATAATGTAATATTTAACCCTAGATACCAAACCAAACAACAACAACAAAAACCTCTGGTCACTATCTTAGTAAAAATTAAAAGGTTTACTCTGTTCTCTTTTGAGCAGTTAGAGAAACTGCTGAGAACTCTTACAGACTATATTCTCCCACTAGTAGGAAATTCTGGGTATACAAGGAACAATGGCTCTTTGAGCCTAAGCATCCTGGAATTTTTATTCAGAAATCACCAAGCTCTTCAGACTGCTCCATCAGAGATCTGAAATAGCAGAGCTGTAAAGAATGGCAAGGTAACACCGGGGGTGACTTGGTATGAGCATTAGTAATGCATGGGACAGTCAGCAGCTAGTGTGCCAAGGAAAAGCATGTCACCATTTGGCACTGCAATTTGCTGACTCAGCAATAAAATAACAGCTGTATAAAATTTCACTGTACAAAAGAACTTTCCGATTGTTTCATCTACTCTAATACTTAAATGGAGGGCCATGTTTACTATGCAAATAAGGAAAGTAAGAGAGATTAACTTGTCCAATATCATAAAGCTTTAAGTAAAAGAACTCTTCATTCACATCAGGCTGCCTCTGCCATTATTTTACAACCTTCCTACTACAGCTGAAAGACCGACTTCATATACCATTACCCACCCCACCGCCCAAGAGGCAGATGTTTCTGAAAATATGATGTAAAAAAGGTCAGTTCCAGAATAATAGTAAGAGAATACATGAATAATCTTTTGTAGTTTTCAGTCCTCAATTATTCATTTATTAATAGCTAAAGAGCTTTTTCCAAAGATACTTTGGCAACATTAGTTTGAAAGTTATCCCAAAGCAAAAGCATATGGAAAACAAAAATATAAAACAATTGATTCTGTGATGTTCAAACAATTTAACTTTTGCTACTAGAAACTGCATAACTTTGGATCTTAACAACAGAGCAGCATTTTAAACACTGCTACCAAGAAACCAAAATCCTCATGAAAAGCTAGAATTCATAACAGACATGCCTCATTAAAAAATAAAAAAAAAAGTCACCACTTTGCCCAATATTGAATTTCCCAGAATGCATGGTATCATGAGCTTCACACCAACTACAATAAAATTGGTCCCTAAAAAATGCCACTGTCTCTCAGGAGCAACAACAGCAAAGCAGTGGGAACAGCTCAGTTTCAGGCACTCTCTTCTGGCCAGAGAACTCCTGGGATCCTCTATTACAACTAAAATTCACTCAGGTGGTATGAATTTCCTATTCTGATTAGAACATAGAATTAAATCCCCTATTCTTTAGCACAGTGGATAAATCTTAAATATATAAACCACAAAAGACTCCTCATAAAGCAATGGAAAGGTGGTATGCAACAGAACAACCACTTTCAATTGAAGGCTGTTAAATACAGAATACAATTTTACAAAGCCCCTTATATGTATCCCAAAATGATATGTGCAGTCTTGTTCTCAGTCTCTCAAACACAGCAACACCTTGTGGTTACATTTTTTTGTCTTCTGAAGTCACTCCTCAGAACAATCGATCCATCCAAAACCCAAAAGGCCACTTTGGGCATATGTAAATATTTAGGAGGTATCTGACACTGACATTCTAATTTTAGTATTTCTTAATGATTCAGAGCTGAGAAAAAGCAACTGTGACCCTTTTTAACTAGGAGGCTTTTAGAGATGTTAATAAGTCATACTACTAAATAAACTGAACAAAGTCAGCAACGGTTATCTATATTAAATCTTCCTTTACCTCCAGAAGAATGTCTCCCGTGTAGAAATAGCAGAAAATTAAAAGTCTACAAAGCCCAGAGAAACCAGCACACCCGGTATGATACAAGGAGGATACAAGGTATTTTTATGAAGCTTTTTAACCTAACAATAGGATTAGTAAGGAAACTAGCTCTGACTATTGTTTCTCATGAAGAGATATAACAGATAGCTATGTTTATGGATGTTCAAAAACAATATAACAGTCTATTGAAAAATATTATTATATAAATTACTTAAAAGAACCAAAAAACCTTATTTTCAGGCATGATTAAGATAGTCTGAAGGGGAAACACTGACCACTGTCAAATTTTCAGGTTTTTAAATTAAACTTCAAATAACTCTTTATCCTAAGTATATGGCTAAGGAACTTCTATTAAAGCAAGATGTCCTCCCCTAAATAAACACAACGGCTTAGAGACATGAAAACAACATAAAAATTAATAAGCAAAAGAAATAAGAAACAAGGAACTGAGGTCCACAGAACATCAGAGTTAGACAAATTCTAAAATAAGCTTATTATTGTCCAGAAATAGGGCCTCTACCCTATGATGTGGAAGCTCTAGCGAGTGTGCAACTGCTCTCATAACTTGGAGCAAAACTATGAAGAAAGAAAGAGAATGCAAACTAAGCAGCTGAATCAGTCAAATCAATCCTAATGTCAACAGCACGATAAAAAATTTTAGGGGCTTCCCTGGTGGCGCAGTGGTTGAGAGTCTGCCTGCCGATGCAGGGGACACGGGTTCGTGCCCTGGTCCAGGAAGATCCCACATGCCGCGGAGCAGCTGGGCCCGTGAGCCATGGCCACTGAGCCTGCGCGTCCGGAGCCTGTGCTCCGCAACGGGAGAGGGCACAACAGTGAGAGGCCCGCGTACGGCAAAAAAAAAAAAAAAAAGGACAGATGTTATACATGAGCTGGCTTTTGGAGATGTTTTCCTGTATATCACTTCTAGAAATGAAAGGAAAACATAGGGTGATAGAGGATAAAGGTGAGACAGAAAAGACTCCCAAGTCCTTGATAGTGCAATAATACCACATTTTCAATCACAGGCAGATACCATGCCAAATGATTAACAAGCATCAATTCTGAAGAACCATAAAATTAATCTTAAGAAAAACAAATCAGTCATTTTTGTCCTTAGAGAGAGGCATAATGGTGTTAATATGGGCTCTGAAGTCAGACCAAGGTTTGAATCACGTATTCTACCACTTAGTATCTATAAAATGTAAATAGCTGCTACTTCATAGGGTTGTTGTAATGATTAAATAACACAGGTTAAGCAGTTTAGTTTTGTTTTGTTTTTTAAGTACATGCCATATAGTGAGTGCTCAATAAATTATAGTTTCTCTGAAGAATTATTGGTAGTGGGAATTGAAAAAAAAAATTCTTCTGCTATGCTCTTTTACCACCAGGTACATGCCCTACTACAGTGCTGATCACAATGTTCTATAATTATTAAGAGTCCGAGCCCCCCACTTGACTATGAGCTCTTAGGAAAGCCAGACATTACCTAAATCATTTAGATTTATTTCCCTAGTACTTATTAGCAGAGGGTTCAGCACAATGCAGGTGGCCCAGCAAATGTCTGCTCTTGAATTTATATAAAAATCACTCGAGCAGAATTATTAGGATTTGGGAAATGACTACTTCCTGCTAAACAGTTAGTAGTGTTTTAACTTCTTGCACTTGCCATTGATCAGATACAAATCCCTAGGGATAAGGTATATAGAAACCTTAAAAATAGCAAAACAGAATGGAAGGTTTACTAAAAACATGGCAACAACAAGCAGCCAAAACAAATAACACAATTTGCCACATGTGTATCTATTTACAGGTAGGAGAATTACTCTGTTCATAACCCTTTTCCAAGTAATTTTGGTTTCTTCAGAGCATCAATATGCAGCAATGGATAAGAACTGGGCAAGGGACATCTCTGAGGTCTGAAGCTCAATTTACATCAATACATATATAAGTATATTCCTTGAGTACTATTTTACAGTTTGGAAGCACCACTCACAGTGGACGTAAGAGTCACCTGGGAGAGTTTACTAAGAATGAAGATTCTAGAACTTCACCACTAGAAAGACTCAGTAAATCTGCAGTAGGGCAGAAACTGTATTTTTTTTTTTTTTTTTGCGGTACGCGGGCCTCTCACTGTTGTGCCCTCTCCCGTTGCGGAGCACAGGCTCCGGACGCGCAGGCTCAGCGGCCATGGCTCACGGGCCCAGCCGCTCCGCGGCATGTGGGATCCTCCCGGACCGGGGCACGAACCCGCGTCCCCTGCATCGGCAGGCGGACTCTCAACCACTGCGCCACCAGGGAAGCCCGAAACTGTATTTTTAATAAGCCCCCCGCCCCAATGATTCTTAATGCAGTTCTAGCAACCACTGTTTTGTTTTTTTTTTTTTTTGGCTGAGTTGGGTCTTTGTTGCTGAGCACGGCTTTCTCTAGTTGCGGCGAGTGGGGGCTACTCTTCAGCATGGTGCGCGGGCTTCTCATTGCGGTGGCTTCTCTTGTTGCACAGCACGGGCTCTAGGCATGCGGGCTTTAGTAGCTGTGGCTCGCGGGGCTCTAGAATGCAGACTCAGTTGTGGCGCACGCGCTTAGTTGCTCCGCGGCATGTGGGATCTTCCCGGACCAGGGCTCGAACACGTGTCCCCTGCATTGACAGGCAGATTCTTTTTTTTTTTTTTTTTTCCGCTGTACGCCGGTCTCTCACTGTTGTAGCCTCTCCCGTTGCAGAGCACAGGCTCTGGACGCGCAGGCTCAGCGGCCATGGCTCACGGGCCTAGCCGCTCCGCGGCATGTGGGATCTTCCCGGACCGGGGCACGAACCCGTGTCCCCTGCATCGGCAGGCGGACTCTCAACCACTGCGCCACCAGGGAAGCCCGGCAGGGGGATTCTTAACCACTGTGCCACCAGGGAAGCCCCTAGCTACCATATTGTGAGAAAGAACCATAATACCATTTAATTCGTACAACTTTGTGATGTACTCAGATAATCATTGAACAAATGGGAGAAACTAGGATGTTTGAAAGGTTCATTGGTAATTTGCCCAAAGTAACCCCTTCAATAAAGTGTACCCACAGGATTCAGACCTATCCATTTACTCTAAAACCTGTACCCTACTACTTTGCTTAAGACTATGCCATGAAAATAACACACAGGGGTTAAGGTACTAAAATCAACCTTCTATTTTCAGCAAAACTGAAAATTTTAAATACTTAACAGAAGATTCTGATGCAAAACTCTTACTTCAAGTTATCTATACTCCTTTTGAACTAATTTTAATTTACTCAAATTTTAAATCTTCTCTTAAAACCCAAATTTTACTTTAAACCAAAAACCAGAATGAACCATGCTAATTTTCAACAGTCTGAATTTAAATATTATTTTATTCATGAACTATGAACTGGAATCAAGCACATTTTTTCCTTTTTTCTAACTCAAGTGAACTGGAATAAAATTAAACCAAACCCAAAATTAATAAACATTTTACTTGGTCTTAAGCCTTCACTTGAAACAGTATCAAGATGTATCAATATTTTAGAAACAGGTTTATTTCCCATGGAAGTCTAAAAGGCTTGCAGCATGTGTCTAAAGAGCTTTGGCTTTTAGGAATTAACATTAGAATCTTTAAGTCTTAAACATGCTTATCTGCTTGATTTACAAAAAGTGACCAATTTGGGGCAGGGAGAAAGTAGACAAATACATTAAAATCTTTCTTAATGAGGAAGTTTACCATATTACCAAAGAAACAGTATACCATACATGGGTGGGAAGAGTAAACGGTAAACACTTAAACTAAAGAAACAAATAATTACTTTAAAAAACACAATGACTCACTGAGCAGTGATCACACTTCTGGCAACTTCAGTATTGAACAGCTGTGAATCCAGAAGAAAGCCAAAAAATAGCTCTCACAAAGCTGATATAATTTATTCTAGTCTTTAGTGAGCGTAATATTAAAATCAGCACTCTATAATTTCTTTTTAATGGATTACGTCTGTTCTTGGCCTGACACACATCCCGTCAATGCTCAATATTACCTTCTGACAACCCAAAACCCTGACTCAGTCTTGCTTTCTCCTGAACTACGCACCAAAGTTATCTCCACCCCTAAATCCAAACTGCTTTTCCAACAGCACAGCATACAAATTTACAAGTGTTTTTATATGCATTTTAAAGAAGTTATTAACCTAAAATTTTATGCTATATTTCAAACAGCAGTAAAGGAAAGAGGGGAAGGACAGGATCTGTTTTCTCCCAGAAGACTTGGTTACTCTAGGTTGGTCCCATGTGCTTTATCAATTACAATTTAACAACTATATCCAATCCATGAGGGCAACAATCAAGTTTATCACACGTTTATTGCTGTAACCCATTTTATGCCTATGCACGTAGCAGGCTGTAAAATATTTGCTCATTTATAAGTGAACAGCTTCCTATAGGATTCCACTAAACTTTGAAATCTGCTAAAATTCTTAAAGTCACTACAACAAGTACCTCTAATTCCTCCTCTAAAATGATACAAGACTCTGTAATCTCTCAAAAGGACTGGGTCACTCAGTAGACTGAGAAGAAAATGCAAAGACAAATTCAGTGGTTTGACAATTTTCCCTGGGACCAACCATGATCACCACACATCATCTTCACCAATAACATATTTGTGGAGCACTTGATAGTTTATGAACATGTTTAGACCCATAACCACACTTTATCCAGGCAACAGTCCTATGGGGGAGGTAGAACCAATAATGAACTGTAGAACTGAAGCTCAAAAGATAAGCAAAATTGCCCAGGTCGTCCAATTCCCAAGTTTAACACACTTTCCAATGCCTATAAAAATGGAAGCAAACCAAGCCATTTATTTCTATTCCAAAATAAATCCATAAAAATAACTCAGCCAACAGTACCACTTAAGCATCCTCACACATTTTTAAAATTTTTATTTATTTAGTTATTTATTTGTGGCTTCGTTTGGGTCTTCATTGCTGCACGCAGGCTTCAGTAGTTGCAGCATGTGCGCTCTAGAGCACAGGCTCAGTAGTTGCGGGGCACAGGCTTAGTTGCTCTGCGACATGTGGGATCTTCCCGGACCAGGGCTCGAAGCCGTGTCCCCTGCACTGGCTGGCGGATTCTTAACCACTGCGCCACCAGGGAAGTCCCCTCACACATTTTAATATAAACTGCAAAAATATTTTCAATAAAAAATTGCTTCGTTTTGCCTGAGACATAAGGCTACCTGATACATAAGGCTATCTAAAATGAGTAAAATGAGAGTCAGAATTCCTCTGAGGAAAATCAAATCAGTGACCTGATAGCAAAAATTTAAGTACTTGAACAGATTCATCACAATACAAAATAATAATCCACTGGTTAACGACAGCTGCTACTTTTGCAGGAACAGAAGAAACATTTCCTGCCTTTTTTTTTTTGGTGGGGGCACGTCTGCAGGGGCGGGGGGTTTGTGTGGTTTATTCTAAATAAGAAACCTACTGGGGACAGAAAAAGCAGGGAAGCATGATTTTTCTAATCAAGAAACAAAAAAGAAATATGAAGACTAAATCTCTCTACATTACACAGTTTTAGGAATCTCCTATTGATCTGGCTGAATTACAATATTTCCCTTTTTTTTAAGTTTTA
This sequence comes from Leucopleurus acutus, assembly GCF_964270905.1. NCBI lineage: Eukaryota > Metazoa > Chordata > Mammalia > Artiodactyla > Delphinidae > Leucopleurus > Leucopleurus acutus. The sequence goes on from NC_139147.1 coordinate 66,222,784, forward strand.
AAAATACTGATTTATTAATTCATTTAATAATAACAGAAATAACAAAAATAAACCCATTACATGTTAACATAATTAACATACAATATTTCACTTTTCATAAATGTAAAGATAACAGCATATTTGCTTAATAATGATAATTGTATTTATTTTAAAAAATACCCCCAAATCTATGTAATATTTGGTGGTAGATGCTGTCCCACATCATGAAAAACCAACTCTGAAATATGTGCAAATATAAATACCAAATTAGCACACTGTTCCTCATTCCCAGTTCTAAACAGCTTCCAAAGGTACCCAGCACCAGTTACTGACCAACACAAGGTTGTCTAACTCAACACACTTTCTTATTATCACCTTCTCTCTCCCAGAACAGGAATCATTCACATTGTTATACTCTCCCCCCACTCCCTTACACTTGCACTATTCTTATGTCAATTAAATCCACCTCAGACAACAGACATCCTAGGTTACTTCACCTTCTGTCTGTTTGTTTTCAAGTTGTAGTTACCAAAAGAAACTTTCTCTCCCTTTCTTTTCCCTATCACTTCATTCCACTCAAGAACTAAAAAAACAACCTTAACCACAGCTGGTAAGCAAAAGGATAGCACTTCTGCTCTTACACCAGTATCAAGAGAAAGTAAAGCCATGAGTTAAAAAGCCAATCCCATCCATCTGTTAAGCTCCTGAAAGTACCCAGAAAGATGTCAGTTTCCCATAGTCTCTATCTACTTCTCATCTCCCTCAGATTAAATCCCTTTATCAATCTAGTAGTACCAGCATTTGGAAGAATTTTTCAAAACTAATTTTTAGGGGGGGGTTTAGTTTTACTAAAATAATATTATAATATGATATTATATTATCAGTAATAATATAATATAGAGAATATTATTATTCTCTATTATTTTTCACTATAGTATGTAGATATCTGAGCTAATTATGGCTTAGTTAGGCTTTTGTAGGATAGCCTGGGAAGCTAATTATTTTTATTTCACATATTTACAAAACTTTCAGTGAAAAAGTATGTTTTGAGTTCCAAAACAACTGATGAACTTTTAAAACACAATCTGTTTACAGGCTAAGACTATTCTGTATAATCTGGGAGGAAAATAAACATAAAATGTTACAGTTTAACTTGTTAAACTGTTAAAGTGGAAATGAGATAGGGTACCTCCTAAGAACTTTACAAGAATCTCTTTAACTATGAAAAATAAAATAACCAGGTAATAAGAGTTCTGTCAATTCCATTTCCATAAGGAACACCATACACTTTCAAATAGTGGTTAATTAATTTTTAGATTACATTTATAACTACATGAGTGATAACACTACGTTTATAGTTAATAAATATGCCTAAGAGAAAAATATATTAAATAGCATTGTCCCAACTGATGCTAATCCTTTGGAATCAAATCCATATTGGTTTTCATATTTACCCCTTTCTTCCTTCCTCCAAAAGCTGACAACATTCCCCAGTACTCTGCCCACAAAAATGGACTTTAGAGAACAGAACAATGCCATTTAAATAGGACAAGTCCCAGGACCATCTTTCCATGGAGGAAGAGTAATGACAGATCAACTGGGTCAATTCACAAAGCAGAGTCCACTCTGCATTTCTCCTCACAAAGCTCTGCTACAAGAGAAGCTAACTGGGCTCTGTTAAATAAAGAGCATTGAAATGACACAGTCTTACACTCACAGTGGGACTATAATAAGAGTTGGCTTCAATTGCCACTGCCTAAGAAGTATGGCTGATCCTCTTACTAGTGGGTCACAGAAGAGCATGCTGGGACACCCCCATGCCAGGGTAGAGTAATTCTCACACTGCTGACTCATAACTTATAATGTAAGAAGCCTAAGAGGACTTAAAGAAAAAGAACTCTCGTCCTTGGGAAACACCTACCTTGCTAACCTTGCCTTTTCAGATGGTCTCTGTCATCTCCTACTGTTACCTACATGATCCAATGATAAACCAGGACAGGACCAGCGTAAGCCTATTAACAGTGACTGCTGGCTAAGTTCCTTTTTTATACCATACCCCCACAATCTACAGAAGCACTGGAACACATACTCTAAAGTCAATGGGAAAGTGAGTACCATTTAAAATGAGAACAAGAGAGACAGAAATGCAATCCTATACTTCAAGTACTTGTATTTTAATAAATCATCTGTGTGTGGCTTTATAAAATATTCTCATATGTGTTTGTGTTACATACAACCTTTCTAGTTTGTAAGTATTCTCTCACATTAATGGCACACAGTAGGCTAACTGTAGAAAGTTTCAAAAATCTTGAGAACAGAAAAAGAAGATGCAGTTGAATTTTTGCTTCACATACATTGTTATTGATTAATTCTTCACATGCTTAATAAGCATTATCGGGGCTTCCCTGGTGGCACAGTGGTTAAGCATCTGCTTGCCGACGCAGGGGACATGGGTTCGAGCCCTGGTCCAGGAAGATCGCACATGCCACGGAGCAACTAAGCCCGTGCGTCACAACTACTGAGCCTGCACTCTAGAGCCCACATGCCACATCTACTGAAGCCCAAGCGCCTAGAGCCCGTGCTCCGCAACAAGAGAGGCCACCGCAATGAGAAGCCCATGCACCACAACGAAGAGTAGCCCCCGCTCGCCGCAACTAGAGAGAAGCCTGTGCGCAGCAACGAAGACCCAACGCAGCCAAAAATAAATAAATTTATTTTTAAAAACATGAGCATTCTCTGTGTACTAAATAGGTATTGTGCTAAGAACTGGGGTCCCCAAAAATGAATAAGATAAATAAGAACCCTTCCTTCATGGAGTTTTCTGTTCAAAGAGAATTTAGTTATTTATTTATTAATGAAATCTGGATTCAATATTTATTCAAAATCTGGGTTCAGTATTTCCTGTAACATAATAGAGCCAGACACCTTACTAATTATTTTCACATAATACCTTACTTAACCTTAATAATCCTGTGAAGTTCATGAAATTACTTCCACTTCACAGATGAGGAAACTGAGACTCCAGGAAGTTAAGAGACTCATTGGAAATCACTAACTATTAAGAGGGGCCACATTAAAACAGCTATTCTAACTCCAAGTGACGACTCCGTTACTAATAGATCAATCTGCTTCTAAGAAAAGGCCAAACAGGAAAAGGTACCACTGGCTGCCCAGATTATGAAATTAACTTTAACAAGAAACGAAGTTCCAAAAATCTTTTTAAAAACATTCTGGTGCAAATATATACAAATAACAGGACCAAGACTGCAATGAAGACATTTCTGAGTTGATTCCCTTCAAGACTCCATCCAATACAGCCCTCCATTCTGTGCACATTCATGCTTCACAGATGAAATACACTGTAATAAAAGTTAATTATAAAGTAAGTATCTGTAGCACCATCATACTTTCTCACCAGTTTCCATTATAAAAAAATGAAACTACGAACCCACAGAAGAGCTTAACGGTAGAGACAGAGTTTAAGGCTTCAGAGATTTGATTTGGTAAACAGTCTCGTGCAACTTATGATCTTGTAGATCAACAAGGTCAACAGAAAGCCATGTGAACTATTACTGTTAAAATGTTACTTTAAATCTCATCAAGGAGAAATATACTATTTCCCCCTATTTTTGAGACCCCCATACACACAACCCATAGTCACATACCTTTGTCCCAGGCCCCTGCATTATCCACAAAGGAGCAAATAAACATTAAGGGAGAAAAGAACAAATGTACCAAACAATCCAGGTACTATAACAAATAGAGAAGAAATAGTGGACTTCAGAGACCAATAACAGCAGTTGAACCTTGACAAATTCATTAATATATCCATCAAAGCAAGTGAAGCAACATGCTCCTGCAATAAACTGTGTCCCAAGGAGACAACAGAACCCATAATTTACAAATGTCCTTGGAAACCTGAAATGTTTGATTCCAAATTTTAAAAAGAGAGAATATTTTAGTTGGGCTATTCCACTTCTTGGGTAGGATAAATATTCCACATAATCTAGTCAACAACATAAATGGACTCCAGAAATTAACCTGGCACTAACATCTTAAGCTTTCCTTTAGTGACAGATTTTCTCAAGTCATATTTCTGGGAGAGTGTAATAGACAATGCTTATGTCCAACACATGTACATAAAGCCTAATTTACCACTAATTTTCTAATTTTTCAGCTTACATTTTCAACTATGAGTAGTGTTGTTACACTGAGAGTTAATACACACAATTAATACCCTCCCTCTCTTCTCTAAAAACTTCCCCCCTCTCACTGGGTTGAGCACCTGAATGTATTCATCCAAGTAGTTATTTCTTCCTAGACTAGACAGTGGAAAATCAACAACAAACAACAAACTCCTTGCTTTCATGGACCTAGAGTCTAGTGAGAAAAGCAAAGATTATTTATACAAATAATTATCCAGTTATATAACAAATGAGGTAAGAGTATGTAAAAGAGAACTACAGGATTCAAGGAAGCCCATGATGGAGGATCTAGAACCTAATTAGGGTTGGGTCACCTAGAGAGAGTGATATATTTTGGTTGAAATTTGAAGAAGTGTGAAGGGGGGAGGGACAACAGGATGGGAAAAGATAATAAAGGCATGTTAAAAGAAAGACATTGAAGGAGTTCAGGAAAATAGGGGACTAAAAGAAGGGTAGTCAGTCACAAAGACAATATATTGCATGATCCTGTTTACATGAGATGTCCAGAATAAGCAAATCTACAGAAGGTAAATTAGTGGTTGCCTAGGGTTGGGGAGGGGCGTGGGGGAGAAGATAGGTAGTGATTGCTAATGGGTTAGATATTTCTTTGCGAGATGAGGGAAATGTTCTAATATTAGATTGTGGTGATGATTGCACAACCCTGTAAACAAACTAAAGATAAATGAATTGTACCATTTAAATGAGTGAATTTTACAGTATGAAGATACATACTCTCTAAAAGTGGGGGCACCCAAAGCCCAAGGCAGCGTGGTTAGAGCTAAGTGAGCAAAAAAGAATGGAGGCAGGGGATTGGAGAAGAGGCCAGGAGCTGTATTACTATGCAGGTTTGTAAACCATTTCAGTATCACTAGATTGAATTAAATGACTTCTTGTCTGATACCTCAGTATATATTCACTGCAACTCAGAAATGGTCATTTGAAGAATAGATCCACTATCTCCCCAACTTTGGCTTTACAGCAAAAACAGGTAGTTTAACTACTTTAGCTATCAGATACTTTAAATGAAACTGATGTCACTGAGAGATGAATGGTTTCTAATTAAGCAGATTATTTATAAAATTAGACATTTTGGCAGGCTACCTCTAGAAAAACAATGACCATCAGTGAAAATAATACACTACGGCATGGTTCCTAACACTGCTCATACGTCTAAAAGCAATTCTGAAGGAAAATGGTGAAAAGACAACGTATTGAGAACTCTCTCTGATACTCCTCAATATGGTAAAAAGTAGAACATGAAAATGCCATAGGCAGCTATGGAGTTGGGAGTGGCAAGGTAGGGGAGGGAGGGTCCAGGAGAAGTCCGCAGCTAATTTTTTTACCCCCGAAAGCCCCTTACACACCACAGGTGAACCTCAGCAAAAGCTGAAAAGGCCAATGTCTTCAAGATTATACTAAATTGAGGGAAAAAACAGAAGCCCACAAAAATGGAATGTACCCATGGCTTAGTGGTGGAAAAAATGCTCAGAAAGGATTACACTGGTTAATAGACTTCTTTACCTACTATAACCCTCAGGCTACAGAAGAGTGGTTGAAAAACAATGGCCACATTAGTAGAAGACAAAGATATCCAAACTAAGGTGCAAAAGAAAGAATTCACTGATAGACATTGTATCAAAACAAAAGATCTGGAAAGAGCTGCCCAATTTAACCATAAGAAAGTTGAAAAAAACTGACACAAACACACTACAGGAAAAACATGCAAAAGCCAAATCAAACACTTATCTGGAAGAACTGGAAAAAAATTCCTTCCAATAGTGAGAACTTAAAAAGAAAGTAATTAAAACAAGAGTCCAAAGATAAGGTCATAAAACAACAGAAAGATTAAAAAGAAAAATTATTTTGGTCCTTGTATTAGTTTCCTGTGGCTGCAGTAACAAATTACCAAAAACTGGGCTGCTTAAGAGAACAGAAATTATTCTCACAGTCCTGGAGACCAGAAGTCTGAAATCAAGCTGTCAGCATGGCTGCACTCCCTCCGTAGGCTGTAGGAGAGAACCCATCCCTTGCATCTTCTAGCTTCTGGTAGCTGTCCACGTTGCTTGCATTGTGGCCTTGTGGACACATGATTCCAAATCTCTGCCTCCATGGTCACATAGCCTCCTCCTCTGTGTGTCTGCTCTCTTCTGTGTATCTCATAAGGACATCTGTCAGTTGGACTTAGATCCTACCAGGATAATCTAGGATGATCTCATTTCAAGATCCTTAATTTACCTGCAATCTGCAAAAACCCTTTTTCCAAATAAGGTAACATTCACAGGTTGCTAAAGTTTGACATGGATATCTTTGGGGGGCTCATTTTTCAGCCTACCACAGTTCTCAATTTGTTCCTTAGCTTAGCAAAACAACCACAGATCTAATAAACTAGAAACAGCAAAGAACAGAAGAGACTTGGTGAAAAATTAATGCAAGGGGGAAAGGAAATCATAGTAATGCAGAGGGAATCAATGAAGAGATTAAAGTAATTCTTGAGAAGATAATAAATGTGGAGAACAAAAATGATAATTATTGTTCCAAGAATGGATTCCAACACATGAGTAGAAAACGTATTCAAAGATACAAATTTCCTTGAAATTGAGCAAACTACATCTGCAGGACAAAAAGTTATGGTGTATACCAGAAAGAACTGACTCAGAATGGTTGAAATATCCTGGTTAGACTAAAGGATAAAAAAGATTCTATCAGGCATCCAAACAGAAAAAAATTAGTCACCTACAAGGGCGGGGGTGGGGGGGCAGGGGATGTTTGCAGAAAAGCCAACAGACTAGCTATGAAAAAACAAGCCAGCTTTTTTGTACCACTGCTTGGTTTATGACTTTGGCAAAGTCAAGGAAGCTCCTTTCTAAACCTTCCTTTCCCTATCTGTAAACTGAAAGGAGTGAATAAATATGAGATTTTAGATCCTTTTTGGGTCTTAAAGTATATGATTTCATGGCAGCCAGATGAAGAGGATAAATTTCAAACACTAGGTTTTAGAACCTAATTCTCACCTTCCAATTTTTATTCAGTTACAGGTTGGGAAATAAAGAAGTTACTATTTCAGTCACTCCTCCTACCCCAAATATAGCTATCATTTATACCCAGCAAATTAGCAAATATTAAAAAATAAAAAGTAAACACTCGAGGTTAACAAGGATACAATAAAACTAGGCATCCTCAAACACAATTAGCTCTTACTGAGTTCTAGAGGTTTTATCAATTTACACTTTCACTCCCAGTGTTCGAGAATTAATATCTTAAAACTGTTAAAAAGTCTTAAAATTGTTCCCAAATATCAAGCAAGAATGTTAGAAAAAAAGTTCACTTAATGAAGAAGGAGTATTTGTTAGGGGCAATGAGAAGGTATCTGCTGGAGTAAGAGCAGTGAAAGATAAGGTGTGAGAGAGAAGTGAAGGTTTATATATAATATAATCTCCAGTAGTAGTCTCAACATTTGAGCCAAAGAGACCCTGTAGAATCTGTTATTGCAAGGGGGTCTCCAAATCCATAAACAAACCAACCATTGTTGGAATTGCACAATAAATAATGTCATACCCACAAATATATACACATATGTATATAGATTCTTAAATATGAAATCCTGTATTAAGTATATTTTTCCTTAAAAGCATCAACAATGACAAACAACAACAAAACCCTACCCTTTGACTCAGTATTTCCCTTTCTACGAATATGGTGGGGAAAAAAGCAATGAGAGGGACTTCCCTGGTGGCGCAGTGGTTAAAAATCCACCTGCCAATGCAGGGGACACGGGTTCGATCCCTGATCCAGGAAGATCCCACATGCTGTGCAACTAGGCCTGTGCGCCACAACTACTGAGCCTATGCGCCTAGAGCCCGTGCTCCGCAATGAGAAGACACCACAGTGAGAAGCCCGTGTACCACATGAAGAGTAGCCCCCGCTCGCCACAACTAGAGAAAGCCTGTGCACAGCAACGAAGACCCAATGCAGCCAAAAATAAATAAATAAATAAAGAACATAAACATTAAAAAAAAGTAATCATAAACTGAGAGAGAATGATTGCTTTATGTAGACATTCATATTCACTGAAGCAATATATATATCAATAAATTGAAACCAATCTAGATACTCCAAAATAAGAGAATAACTAGGTAAATACGATAATGCTCCAGTGAACAGATTAAACAACCATTAAAATTAACTTTCAAAGAATACTTAAGTTTACAAGGAAATATTCATGATTACATGAAAAAGCAGGTTACAAACTGCTATATACTGTGTGATCCCAATGTTGAAAAAAAATATTACAAACACATCAAAAAGTAAACAGGAGTTTTTCTCTGGATAGTGAGAATACAGACAAATTTTCTTTTTTGTACCTCTTTGTAATTTCCAAATTCTCTATAATTGAGCATGTAAATTTTTTAAAGATGAATTTGCTTAAAGTTCTAAAAAGATACTCTTTTCATAGAAGTATTACTGTTATAATCTAACATTTTCATCACTGGGTTCTAAAATATCCAAGTACGCTTAAGGAACTGTCTAAAGTAAAAAAAGAGCAAATGCCTACTTTCTGAATGTCTTATCCTTAGTTCTAAAATAGAGTATAATCAGTATTATGAAGAGATGGATTGAGTGCCTCATAGCCAATGTTTATTTTTCAATTAAGCATTGATTCTTATATTTAATACAGAAAAGAGTGACAAGAAAATAAGCTGGATAAATCATGACTCATTATGATGTACATTTAAAAGATTTCCTAAAGGGCTATCCGTACTCAGATTCAACTTTTATGAACCACTCTGTGACTGTTCATTTAAATCATAAAACAATCAATGAGGTATTATTACTATTTAATAAATAAAAGAATTGAACTGGCCAGCCCAGAGCCTCACCATAGTACAACTAGAACGTACTAAAGCCAATTTACATCAACAAAAACCTGTTCCTCCCCCAACAACTATTTGAAATTGTCCAAATTTTACCACTAAGGCCATAGATCCCTCCAGCCTACAAGAAACTTTAAGGACTAAATCTATCACACCGCATATCCTTGTTTACCTAAGTCTTCGCCAGAAATACAAGCCCCTCTTATTTGCTATTAACTCTCATCTCCCATCTACTCTATATATCCTTCTCATCTGAGTCAACTCGACTTCCCCTTCTACAATGTCCTCTGAATTCTTACTCTGATCAGCAAACTCCCATCTGCTGGCCTTAAGGAAAACATAATTTCCCCCAAGGACACTACTTTCAGAAATCCCACAGAGGCTGATTCAATTCCTCGACATCTCAAATAATGTCCTTCTTGCTCCTTATTTCCATTTCAGAACCTCTGGTCATCCAAAACAACCCCCACCACCCCACACAAAAAAAAAATACAGCCTTGCTTATAATTGAGGGACTCCTGTCTATTCTGTTTCCTCCTCTACAAACCTCTAAATGCTGGAGGTCTTCTGGTCTGGGTCCTAGACCTCCTTTCTCTTCTGCCACTATACTTTCCCCAAATTTATCTTACACATTCCCAGAACTTTAATTACATGGTATTCAAATTATTAATAACATTTGAGAGCTGTTGGTTCTCAAATTTATTTCTGTAGCCCACACCTCTCTTTCAACCTTTAGAGACCCTTATATTCAACCTCCCATTTCAGTGTTACACTTGTCTAAATCATGTCCCTGATTAAAATACTTGAAAGGGTTCAACATGTTATACAAGACTCTACAAAATCTGGTTGGATTCTCACCTCATGCCATTCTTCCCCTTGCTCCCATCATCAGGTCACACTAGGCTTCTTTCAATTTATTGGATACACAACGCTCTTTGCCTCCACAGGACTCTTACATGATATTTCCCTGTGCCTGGAATGGTATTTTTCTAGGCCACTAGCCGACTCCTTTTCTTTTAGGTCTCAGCTTAAATATCACTTTCTCAGAGAAGCCTACTATATGACCATCCTAACAAAGTAATTTTTCTCTGTTATTATCCTCTCACTGTAACCAGCTCTTTTCCTTCAAAGTATTTATCACAATCTGTAAATATAAGTAAATACACAAATAATGTCCTGATCACATTAAATATTCAAACTATATCTTTTAAATGAATCGAAAATCAGTGAATGAACGGACTTACTACAACCATATAGCTAACACACAAGAAAGCAAGATCTGCCCAACCTAAATCCAGTGTTCAACATACAATAATAATGTCATTACAACTCATCTCAAACTTAATGTAACTAACTTTAATATTTAACTAGATTTAATAATTCTTACTGTAAAAAAGTATGGTAGAGTTTTGAGATCTTAGAATGTAAAAATTACAAGGATCAGAGTGCTCAGAAATGTAATGGGAAGTCTGAATTTTTGAAAAATAAAATAATTTTAGGGCTTCCCTGGTGGCACAGTGGTTGAGAGTCCACCTGCCGATGCAGGGGACACAGGTTCATGCCCCGGTCTGGGAAGATCCCACATGCCGCAGAGCGGCTAGGCCGGTGAGCCATGGCCGCTGAGCCTCCACATCCGGAGCCTGTGCTCCGCAATGGGAGAGGCCACAACAGTGAGTGGCCCGCGTACCGCAAAAAATAATAATAATAATTTTATTTCAACACTTCTCAAAATATTTTTGAAACACTTTATCTGAATAAGCAAAAGATAATAAATTTAGCAGGCAGAGCTCCAAATTTTCACTCATAGAATTGTTTGGATTGAAACATTAAAATTTACAGAAAAAGCAATAATTTATGTTCTTAATCCAGTCCATAAAAACCTATTTAACACTGGTTAAACAGGCCTTAGTACTAATAGTACAAACCTGAGTTCTGGGTCTAGGAAGCAGGACTGTGTAGTGAAAGAAGGCTGAGGATAAAAGAAGAAGGTAAGAGCTCATTTAAGTCCCTGGGTAGCCTGCTTGTTTTTTGACTCTGCCACGTCCTAAGCTTCTTTTTCCCATGCTCTGATGCATGCATTCAACAAGGGACAGAGGATGAAGTGGGAACAAAGAAAGAGAAGAGCAGTATTTATTAAATACTTGGCAACAAGTACAGTGTTGGGCATATCCTATTTCACTTACTCCCACCAACCCCACAATGCAGTTATCATCATCCATTGTTTCACAGGGAATAATTAACTTTAAGCCTATGCTCTTTCCACTAACTACTTCTTAACCAATTCTAATTAAATAATTGTATAATTAACTGTTTAATGTACTGTCCACAAGGAGATAAGACAGGTCTGCATTTTACATCAGTTTTCATAAGAGCGCTCAACATTTCTTGGATGAATAAATGACTGACTCAATAAATGAATGAGTGAGCAAAATAAACTGAAGCTCCATCTCCTCTGTGACCTGTCCTAACCATTCTAAACTACAATGATTATTCATCCTCTGGAGTCACACTGACTGTCTCTATCTGTGCTAACACAACAGTCACCAACAACATGAGGCTACTGAACACTTGAAAGTGGTTAGTCTGAATTGAGACGTGCTGTTATTACATAACACGTTTTGAAGACTCAATATAAAAAAAAAGAACGCAAAATATCTCAATAACTTTTATATGTATTACATGTTAAAATGTGAATATTTTAATATATTGGTTAAATAAAATATATTACTACAATTAATCCCATCCATTTCTTTTTTTTAAAAGTGGCTTTTAGAATTTTTCATTATATGTGTGCCTTACAATATATATTATTTTATTTTATTTTATTATTATTATTTTTTTGCGGTACGTGGGCCTCTCACTGTTGTGGCCTCTCCTGTTGCGGAGCACAGGCTCCGGACATGCAGGCTCAGCGGCCATGGCTCACAGGCCTAGCCGCTCTACGGCATTACAATATATCTTTACTGAACAACACTGACCTATAACTTACATATTTCTATTTTATAGCATCTCTTATGTTATTTAAATTTTCATGTGATGTTTCCCTATAATGAAGGGTCTCTAGTCTTATAAAATGACAATATGAACTTTTTAAATGTACTTTTTAAAATGCATTTTTAAAACAGGTTTGTTAAGTTATACTTTATATAACATATAATTCACCCATTTAAAGTGTACAGTTCAGTGACTTTTAGTATATTCACAGGCTTGTGCATCCATCATCTCAATCAATTTCAGAACATTTTCATTACATCAAAGAGAAACTCTACACCCCTTAGCCATCATCCCCCAATCCCTCCATCCCTACTAGCCCTAGGAAAATATTAATCTACTTTCTATCTACAGATTTGTCTGTTCTAGACACTTCATACAAATGGAATCATGTGGTCTTTTGTGGCTGGCTTCTTTAACTTTCAATGTTTTCCAGGTTCATCCATGTTGAGGTACTTTGATTTCTTTATGTATTGATATGATTTTTTAAAATTACTGAATAATATTCCATTGTATGGATAGTCCCCATTTTCTTTGTCCACTCATCAGATGATGGACATTTGGGTGTTTCTACTTTATGGCTACTATGAATAATGAAGCTATGAACATTCATGTACATGAACATATGGGTATATATCTAGGAGTGGAATTGCTGGAGCATATGGTAACTCTATGTGTAAACATTCAAAGAACTACCAAATTGTTTTCTGAAGTGGCTGCACTATTTTATATTCCCACCTACAGTGTATCAGGGTTCCAATTTATCCACATCTTCACAAACACTTAACATTATCTGACATTTTTATTCTAGCCATCCTAGCAGATGTGAAGTAGTATTTCCTTGTAGTTTTTCTTTAGATTTCCCTGATGGCTAATGATGTTGAGCAACTTTTCATGTGTTTATGGGCCACTGGGTTACTTAGCTTTCTTATTATTGAGTTATAAGAGTTCTTTATATATTCTAGATATAAGTCCCTTATCAGATATATGAGTCGCAATTATTTTCTCCCAAGAAAACAGTCTTTTCTTTTTCTTGGTATTCTGAACCATAAATGTTTTTATTTTTAATAATGTTCAATTTACCTTTTCTTTTGTTACTTGTGCTCTTGATATCATATATAAGAAGCCATTGCCTAATCCAAGGTCACAAAGATTTATTACTGTTTTATTATCCTAAGAGTTCTACAGTTTTAGCTCTTGCATGTAGGTCTTTAATCTATTTTGAGACAATTTTTACATATGGTGTGAGGTAGGAATTCAACTTCATTCTTTTTGTGTGTAGTTAATGAGTTGTCTCAGACCATTTGTGGAAAAGACCCTTCTTTTCAAAACCAACTGACCATAAATGTAGGGGCTTATTTCTAAACTCTCATATCTATTCCATTGATCTATATGTCAATCCTTATGCCAGTACCACACTGTCTGATTACTGTATCTTTGTAGTAAGTTTTGAAATTGGTAAGTATAAGTCCTCCAACTTTGTTCTTTTTCTTTTCAAGATATTTTTGGCTACTAAGAGGCTGCTATGGTTGGGTCCCCCCCAAAAGACACATGCAAGTTCTAACTCTCAGTACCTCAGAATGTGACCTTATTTAGAAATAGGGTTTTTACAGAAGTAATCACGTTAAAATGAGGTTATTCTGGTGGCCCCTAATCCAATGACTGGTGTCCTTATAAAAAGGGTATTCTGGAAACACAGACAAAAACATAGAGGGCAGACAATGTGAAGACACACATGGAGAAGACATCCAGGTGAATGGAGTGATGCATCTACAAGCCAAGGAATACAGAGGACTGTCAGCAAACACCAGAAACCTGAAGAGACAAGGGAGGATTCTTCCTTAGAGCTATCAGAGAGCATGGCCCAGCCAACATCTTGATTTTGGACTTCTGGCTTCTGGAACGGTGAGACAATAAATTTCTGTTGTTTTAAGCCACCTTGCTTTTGATACTTTGCTATGGAAGCCCTAGAAAACTAATACAAGATCCCGTGTATTTCCGCATGAATTTCAGGATCAGCTCATCAATTTCTGCAAAAAAGCAGATTTGTGTGGATGAAAGGCTCTTGGTGCTGCAGCCAGGAGTCAGTGCTGTGCCTCTGAGGTGGGAGAGCCAACTTCAGGACACTGGTCCACAAGAGATCTCCCAGCTCCACGTAATATCAAAGGGCAAAAATCTCCCAGAGATCTCCATCTCAACACCAACACCCAGCTTCACTCAACGACCAGCAAGCTACAGTGCTGGACACCCTATGCCAAACAACTACCAAGACAGGAACACAACCCCACCCATTAGCAGAGAGGCTGCCTAAAATCATAATAAGTCCACAGACACCCCAAAACACACCAACAGACGTGGACCTGCCCACCAGAAAGACAAGACCCAGCCTCATCCACCAGAACACAGGAACTAGTCCCCTCCACCAGGAAGCCTACACAAACCACTGAACCAACTTTAGCCACTGGGGACAGACACCAAAAACAACGGGAATTACGAACCTGCAGCCTGCAAATAGGAGACCCCAAACACAGTAAGATAAGCAAAATGAGAAGACAGAAAAACACACAGCAGATGAAGGAGCAACATAAAAACCCACCAGACCTAACAAATGAAGAGGAAATAGGCAGTCTACCTGAAAAAGAATTCAGAATAATGATAGTAAAGATGATCCAAAATCTTGGAAATAGAATAGACAAAACGCAAGAAACATTTAACAAGGACCTAGAAGAACTAAAGATGAAGCAAGCAACGATGAACAACACAATAAATGAAATTTAAAATACTCTAGATGGGATCAATAGCAGAATAACTGAGGCAAAAGAACAGATAAGTGACCTGGAAGATAGAAGAGTGGAAATAACTACTGCAGAGCAGAATAAAGAAAAAAGAATGAAAAGAACTGAGGACAGTCTCAGAGACCTCTCGGACAACATTAAACGCACCAACATTCGAATTATAGGGGTTCCAGAAGAAGAAGAGAAAAAGAAAGGGACTGAGAAAATATTTGAAAAGATTATAGTTGAAAACTTCCCTAATATGGGAAAGGAAATAGTTAATCAAGTCCAGGAAGCAAAGAGAGTCCCATACAGGAAAAATCCAAGGAGAAATATGCCAAGACACTATTAGTCAAACTGTCAAAAATTAAATACAAAGAAAGCATATTAAAAGCAGCAAGGGAAAAACAACAAATAACACACAAGGGAATCCCCATAAGGTTAACAGCTGATCTTTCAGCAGAAACTCTGCAAGCCAGAAGGGACTGGCAGGACATATTTAAAGTGATGAAGAAGAACCTGCAACCAAGATTACTCTACCCAGCAAGGATCTCATTCAGATTTGATGGAGAAATTAAAACCTTTACAGACAAGCAAAAACTGAGAGTTCAGCACCACGAAACCAGCTTTACAAACAAATGCTAAAGAAACTTCTCTAGGCAAGAAACACAAGAGAAGGAAAAGACCTACAATAACGAACCCAAAACAATTAAGAAAATGGGAATAGTAATATACATATCAATAATTACCTTAAATGTAAATGGATTAAATGCTCCCACCAAAAGACACTGATTGGCTGAATGGATACAAAAACAACACCCATATATATGCTGTCTACAAGAGACCCACTTCAGACCTAGAGACACATACAGACTGAAAGTAAGGGGATGGAAAAAGATATTCCATGCAAATGGAAACCAAAAGAAAGCTGGAGTAGCAATTCTCATATCAGACAAATAGACTTTAAAATAAAAAGTATTAGAAGAGACAAAGTAGGACACTACATAATGACCAAGGGAGCGATCCAAGAAGAAGATATAACAATTGTAAATATTTATGCACCCAACATAAGAGCACCTCAATACATAAGGCAAATACTAACAGCCATAAAAGGGGAAATCAACAGTAACACATTCATAGTAGGGGACTTTAACACCCCACTTTCACCAATGGACAAATCATCCAAAATGAAAATGAATAAGGAAACACAAGCTTTAAATGATACATTAAACAAGATGGACTTAATTGATATTTATAGGACACTTCATCCAAAAACAACAGAATACACATTTTTCTCAAGTGCTCATGGAACATTCTCCAGGACAGATCATATCTTGGGTCACAAATCAAGCCTTGGTAAATTTAAGAAAATTAAAATTGTATCAAGTATCTTTTCCGACCACAACACCATGAGACTAGTTATCAATTACAGGAAAAGATCTGTAAAAAATACAAACACATGGAAGTTAAACAATACACTACTTAATAACGAAGTGATCACTGAAGAAATCAAAGAGGAAATCAAAAAATACCTAGAAACAAATGACAATGGAGACACGACGACCCAAAACCTATGGGATGCAGCAAAAGCAGTTCTAAGAGGGAAGTTTATAGCAATACAAGCCCACCTTAAGAAACAGGAAACATCTCGAATAAACAACCTAATCTTGCATCTAAAGCAATTAGAGAAAGAAGAACAAAAAAACTCCAAAGTTAGCAGAAGGAAAGAAATCATAAAAATCAGATCAGAAATAAATGAAAAAGAAATGAAGGAAACGATAGCAAAGATCAATAAAACTAAAAGCTGGTCCTTTGAGAAGATAAACAAAATTGATAAACCATTAGCCAGACTCATCAAGAAAAAAAGGGAGAAGACTCAAATCAATAGAACTAGAAATGAAAAAGGAGAAGTAACAACTGACACTGCAGAAATACAAAAGATCATGAGAGATTACTACAAGCAACTCTATGCCAATAAAATGGACAACCTGGAAGAAATGGACAAATTCTTAGAAATGCACAACTGCCAAGATTGAATCAGGAAGAAATAGAAAATATGAACAGACCAATCACAAGCAGTGAAATTGAAACTGTGATTAAAAATCTTCCAACAAACAAAAGCCCAGGACCAGATGGCTTCACAGGCGAATTCTATCAAACATTTAGAGAAGAGCTAACACCTATCCTTCTCAAACTCTTCCAAAATATAGCAGAGGGAGGAACACTCCCAAATTCATTCTATGAGGCCACCATCACCTTGATACCAAAACCAGGCAAGGATGTCACAAAGAAGGAAAACTACAGGCCAATATCACTGATGAACATAGATGCAAAAATCCTCAACAAAACACTAGCAAACAGAATCCAACAGCACATTAAAAGGATCATACACCATGATCAAGTGGGGTTTATTCCAGGAATGCAAGGATTCGTCAATATATGCAAATCAATCAATGTGATAAACCATATTAACAAATTGAAGGAGAAAAACCATATGATCATCTCAATAGATGCAGAAGAAGCTTTTGACAAAATTCAACACCCATTTATGATAAAAACCCTGCAGAAAGTAGGCATAGAGGGAACTTTCCTCAACCTTTTTTTTGAATTTTATTTATTTTTTTATACAGCAGGTTCTTATTAGTTATCCATTTTATACATATTAGTGTATATATGTGAATCCCAATCTCCTGAAATACAACTTACTTTTATACAGTGATTCTCTGTCATGCTAATAAACTCACTGATTAGCTGTAATAGTGGATTTCTTGGACTTTCTATACACATCTGATCTATACACAAACAGAGACAGTTTTACTTCCTCCTCACCAATTTGGATGCCTTTGATTTCTTTTTCTTGCCAAACTGCCGTGGCTAGGACTTCCTATACAATGTTGAATAGAAGTGGCAATAGTGGACATTCTTATCTTGCTCCTGATCTTAGCTTATCCATAGCAATTAAGAAACACATACTTCTCTACCCAGAAGTTCTGTAACAATGAAGAACTGAAGACCCATTACCTTAAAAAATTCATATTCTTTTTGGCAAGATTAACTCAAACAAAATCTAAAATAAATTTTTCTAAATATATAAGCAAGCAGATAGTGTGTAATTCATCATATACAAAGAAGTGAAATATGTTTTCATAGACACTACAGCTCTTCTTTCACCATCACCTTTTACATATAACTGTTACTCTTGAACTATTCGATATTTGAGTTTAGAAAACAATGAGCTTGTAGAATGAAGTAAGCACTCAGTTTTTTATACTTTACGCACTTTAAACGATGATTATACTAGGTCAGTCATTAAACTCCCTTATGTAAATCTGCTTCTGCCAGAAAGTCATCAATAACAACAGAAACAGTCCAAGTATAATGTTTATTCTTCTTTAGATTAACACCATTATTATTTCTCTATAACACACTGTAGGGAATAAAGTAACAGAGATTAGAAATTTAAAAGTATATAAAGCATTTGGGGGTTTCT
The DNA here is from genome assembly GCF_964270905.1 of Leucopleurus acutus. Lineage (NCBI taxonomy): Eukaryota > Metazoa > Chordata > Mammalia > Artiodactyla > Delphinidae > Leucopleurus > Leucopleurus acutus. Next base: position 66,241,094 of record NC_139147.1, read on the forward strand.
TATTTTTTAACAGATCTTTACTGGAGTATAATTGCTTCATAATACTGTGTTAGTTTCTGTTGCACAACAAAGAGAATCAGCCATATGATAGGCAACATACTGTACCGCTTTATATTACATATTTTTCACTTAGCATAAGAATAGTTTTTACACAGGAGGAGACTGAGGCACAGTTAAGTAACTTGTCCAAGGTCACAGCGAGTAAATGGCAAATTCAGAATCTGAAGAAAAGAAATGAGTTGTCCTAGAGCCCAAGCTCTTACTCAATATGCTACTACCTCCTAAACTACTCTTAAACTCTATAAATCAGGGCTCCCCTGGTGGCACAGTGGTTAAGAATCCGCCTGCCAATGCAGGGGACACAGGTTCGAGCCCTGGTCCGGGAAGATCCCACAAGCCATGGAGCAACTAAGCCCAAGCGCCACAACTACAGAGCCTGCACTCTAGAGGCCGTGAGCCACAACTACTGAACCCGCGTGCCCCAACTACTGAAGCTGATGCACCTAGAGCCCATGCTCCGCAAGAAGAGAAGCCACCGCAATGAGAAGCCCGCTCACCACAACCAACAGTAGCCCCCACTTGCCGCAAGTAGAGAAAGCCCGTGCACAGCAATGAAGACCCAACACAGCCAAAAAAAAAAAAAATTTAACTCTATAAATCAAAACAGTGATGGTAATCTCAAGTTCCTTATTTTATTTATTTTTATTTATTATTATTTTTTGCGGTACGCGGGCCTCTCACTGTTGTGGCCTCTCCCGTTGCGGACCACAGGCTCCAGACCCGCAGTCTCAGCGGCCATGGCTCACGGGCCCAGCCGCTCCGCAGCATGTGGGATCTTCCCGGATCGGGGCACGAACCCGCGTCCCCTGCATCGGCAGGCGGACTCTCAACCACTGCGCCACCAGGGAAGCCCTCCTTATTTTATTTTAAGAATCATAATTCACACTTGAGCACAGCTCCATTGAAAGAGGACATCAAAAAAGCATGACAGGTGTTCAAAAAAATTGTGGTAGATCAACTAGATATCTACTTTTAAAAAAAAAATTTGAATATAAACTGCGTTTACACCTTTTACAAATATTAACTTAAAATGGATCACAGATCTAAAGTAAAATGCAAAACTATAAAACTTCTAAAAGATAACACAGGAGAAAATCTAGCTGCCCAGGGGTTTGGTGATGACTTTTTAGATACAACACCAAAATCAAATTCCATGAAAGAAAAACTGATTAGTTGGACTTCTGCTTAGCAAAAGACACCGTTAAGAGAATGAAAAGCCACAAATTGGGAGAAAATATTTGCAAAACACATATCTGATAAAGGACTTGTATCCAAAATATATGAAGAGTTCTTAAAACTCAACAATAAGAAAACAACCCAATTAAAAACAGGCAAAAGACTTGAACAGACGTCTCACCAAAGAAGATATACAGATGGCAAATAAAGTATGAAAAGATGCTCAACACTGTATGTCATTAGGGAATTGCAAGATTAAAATAAAATACTACTGCAAACCTATTAGGAAGGCTAAAATCCAAAACACTGACAACACCAAAGGCTGGTGAGGATGTAGAGCAACAGAAACTTCCACTGTTGGTCCCCATCCCAAATCTAATAAAAAAAAAAAAAGCCTTTGGGGGTAGGACCCTAACATGTTTATTAAGTTTATAAAAGTCCCCAAGTGATTCTACTGTCAATATGATGCAAAAGAGCCAGGAACTTTTGAGTTAAACAGACTGGTTGACTGCTGATTTGTACTGAGCTAGCACGTAACATAACTTCTTTGCACCCCAATTTCCTCAAATGTAAAATGAGAGGATTAAACTTGACAAACAAGAACATGAACCAGAATACTAGGGTCACGTCTGGCTCAAAATTTCCTCCTCTACATGAATATAAGTTTGAACTAGAATGATTTCTAAACCACATACTCCTTTACTTATTTTAATCAAGATAGACAATTTTTATTGTTTTAACTGAAGTGATACAAAAGACCTATAAACTACACCTAAACTGTCTTACCTGATCAAATAAACCAATGCTTTTTCTATCACAGTTCTCTTCCCACAAGAACAAGAGCATTTAAGTCTTTTGCAACTGTTTGGGGTATTCAAAAAGATCATTTAGGGTGTAAGTTAAGAATTTGAGATAACTAAGAAATCAGATACTCTCAAGAAAGCAATCTGATAGACTGCTATTATCACTCACTGGTAGCAAATTTCCCATATTTCCTAACATTCACGAGAGCAAAGACCAGCACACACTAAACTCAATGCCAGTACGGTTCAATTTCCCTGTTTAAAAATTGGTCTAAGTATCATGCTGATATCAAAAGTCTCACCCTAGAAAACTAAAATTTACCATCTACCCTCAGCACCTAGTACATTAAGCAGCACCTGTGTACCATATAATATGTATATAGGGAATAATTAAGTATTTTTAGTTAGCAAATAATTGTTAACCATTTACTATATACCAGACACTATGCTGAGCAATGGAAAAGAACAGTGAGCAAAACCAAGTCTCTATCCTCAGGAAGTTTACACTTTAAGTAGAAAAGACAAACTAATATATGCCACGCTGAAATAATTGCAATTTTTGAAAATAAAGCAAGATAAGGGATGGGGCATTTACTGACTGGGAGGGGCCACAAGAGAGCCTTCTGGAATGATAATGAAAATGTTGAACACTTCGGTTGATCTCTGTGGTAGTGTATTCACTGCGTCGTACACTTAGGCTTTGAGTAATCTGCTTTATATACGTTGTATCTCCAGGTGTTTTTTTAAGCTGGCTAAAAGCAACACCTAGAAGCTCCAATGATGATTTCCTCTTGATTACCACAGTTATTAATATATTTCCAGGTTTAGGGACTATATATACTCACAGCTAAATAAAATTATACCTTCTATAGCTACATACATAAATTTGTTTCATTTTATATATATATATTTAACTTTCAACTGTAGTACACTTGCCTCTATTGCCCCACAGTTCTTTGCTTAAAGCCAACCATTTAGTAAGCACTTACTATACACATACAAGTTAAGCCAAAAGAAAACCAAACTCTTGCCTCAATTTGCAGTAAAAGATAATCACGAAAAATATAAAATGGGATATACATGTCTTTTTTAAGAAAACTATCTTTAACCATGTAGTACTTCCTCCTTTCCCCACTGGCCCCAAATCCCAGAGTTTTGTTTTAAAGAGGAAGGCAATGAACACAAGAACTGTGCACTCAAATCATTCCATGATCCATGAAGGAAAAGTCCATCGTACTGACCAAGAGCACCTAGTCTGGGGCCAGACAGCTGGGGTTAAATTCTGGCTCCACCATTTATTAGCTGTATTATCTTAGCCAAGTTTATTTATGTCACTTCCCTGTGCCTCAGGCCCCTCATCTGTAAAATAAGGATAACAGAATCTACCTACAGGTTATAAATGAGTTAATTTATGTACTACTGTGCTTAGAACAGTCGCTGGCACATAAAAAGCACTAGACAGGTGTCGACAATGACAATGACAATGACGATGACGACTCCTCCTCCTTCTACTGGTAGGAAATATTATGAGGACCAGCACCTCGGTCACACAAACAGGTATATTAATCTAGTAAAGAAAAAGTATAGATAGCTAACAGCTAATGGCAATAGTAACACATTCCATTTCTGTTCCCATTTACACCCAGACTAACTCAGTACTTTTAGAATGACTTTGTCCTGTATGAATGCATCAACTTAGCACATTCCATCTATCTTGTTCCTTATATCTGCACTATGCAGAACAGGTCATATGATGCCTAATTAATGGCACAAAATATTAAATTAAAATCAATTAAATTGCCCAGTACGGAAGAGAATAAAAAGTGCCTATATATGACAAGGGGGGGGGAAGTTAGTAATTAAAACAAATCAAGTCCCCTTTTAATGGGCTTAGCCAGATAGCCTCTCTTTGATAAATGTCCATTCTCCCCAAAAGGAATCTTTTGCTTCCTTTATCTAGATGACAATTCAAACCAAGAATTTAACCAATAACTGTACCTACTATGGATATAGCATTTCCCTAGATACAATCAGAGGAAGTAAAAGTTGTTTAAGACATGATTCCTGCCATGACAGACTAGTTAGGAAAAGTTTAACACAAAAGCAATCAATTCACTCAGTCAACAAACACTTTTTGAAAGAGTAATTCAATACCTGGCTCCAGGCCTGGCCCAGAGTTGGTTTTAAAGTCTACTAGGGGAATACCATTAAATGGATAAGATTGCATGATGGGTATGTTAAGTACAACAAAAGTTGTAGAAGGTATGAAGGAAGCAAGGAAGAGGGAATAATCTAGAATATCAGAAGATTTCTTAGGAAAATAACATCTGTGCTAGATTTTGAGAGACATATAAATGTACCAGAAAGAAAAGAGAACATTTCAGGCACATACCAGAGAGACTAAGATGCCTTCTGAATGAGAAAATAAGCCAAGAGAGGTAAGCAAGGGCTTTATGTATGATAAGAGTCTCAAACTTTATTCAATAGGGAATGAATAGTAAATAAAAGATTCATGCAATGGGGTATATGGTCAGACCTCTGAATATTCACCTGGAGTGGTAGACACAGTAAAGACAGAAAATCCAAGGGTAGGCAAATCTTTTCTGTAAAGGGTCTGACAGTAAATATTTTAGGCTTTGCAGGCCATGTGGTCTCTGTTACAACTATACAACTCTGCCACTGTAGCATAAAACCAGCCATAGATGATGAACACCTAAAACTAATGAGCAAAGCTGTATTCCCATAAAACTTGATTGTACAAAAACTGCTGACAGCTGGCCATAACTAGTCTTTGGGCTACAGTTTGTGAACCCCTTTCTAGGCAAAAAGTGATAAGGTCCTAAACTAAAGTGAGGTCTATAGCAATGAAAAGGAAGAGATTCCAGAGATATTTAAGGGGTGGAGTGGACTTGAAGAATGACTAGAGGTAGAGAATTAGGTACTCATATAAAGAGGAAACAACTCTGACTCCTGGGAACAAACCCAGGGATCTCCATGGATAATGGTGCCATTTACCAAGAGAGAGAATAGAAGGAAGAGTAGTACTAAGGTTTCATTTCATTTAAGGAAGGAGAGGGTAAGGAGAGAAAAGGATTTCAATTTTAACATGTTCAGTTTAAAGTAGTTGTGAAACATCCAGGTGGTAATTCCAGCAGGTCTGGAATTCTGATGATATCTGGGTTAGAGATCTCAATTTGGCCACAGAAGTAGCTAAGATCACCCAGGGAGAAGGAAGGTGGAAAGAGTAAGAACAAAGGGCTGAGGTCAATATACAAACATAAGGGGGAGGGCCCTCTCCCCGCCTTCCCGCAAAGGAAGCACCCTGCAGGAAAGACTCAGGAAACAACTTGAGAAACGGAAAAGCAGTTCCAGTGGAGTGCAGTGCTAAATGTTCACTGAAGCTAAATTAAACTACAGGATACAATCTCTGTGAGGAGGAAGAAATAAGTGGGCCAAATACTGAAGAGGCCTAATAGGATTCTGGATACTCTGGGCAGAAAGAACAAAACCGGATGCATAGAGGATAAAAACAAATGACAGCCCAGAATAAGTAAATCCATAGGGACAGAAAGCATATTGGTGGTTGCCAGGGGTTTATAGGAAGACTTGAGTAGGTGATTGCTAATGGACACAGATTTTTCTTTCAAGGTGATAAAAATGTTTCGGAACTTGATAAAAGTGGTGGCTACATACTGTGAATGTAAACGCATGTACACTTTAAAGTGATTTTTTTGTTGTGTCAATTTTATCTCCAAAAAAAAAAAAAAATGACAGAGAGAAAGTCACTGGGCAAGCCAGAGAACAGAACTCTGGGAAATAAAACTGAATAGACTATGAGAAAGCAGATTATTAAGAAAGCCTTCAAAGAAAGGCAGGAAAATTAATCAGATTAAAATAGGCAACAGAGGACAATTTTAAACATCTCTTCCAGTTTTCTTAACTAAATAGGACATAACTCAACTGTTTAGTTGGGAACCCAATTTGCATTATGTAGGAAAGCGTAACTGTGAAGGAAATAAGATAAAAGCTGTTTGTAGGTATAGCACAGCTACTCCGGGGAGTAGGTGTGTGCTTTATCACTCATAAAGGTTTAAAAGTATACGATTGGGTAATTGAAAAAAATCACTATACTAAATGTGGAAGGTTTTTTTTTAATTGGAGTATAGTCCATTAAATGTGGGAGACTGACTGTAAAAGTTCCCCCCATTTTTCAGGTCTCCCTATATTTACACGCTTCACAGTGTGACTTTGTAGTCTTTCCCCACCTCTTGAATTTGAATTGGACTGATGACATGCTTTGGCCAATAGAAGGCAGTAAAAATGACAGTTTGCCAGTTTTAAGCCTAAGCCTCAAGAACTCCTGCATGCTTCCATCTCTCTCTCTTGAAAATATGCTCTGCCACAGTGGAACAAGCCTAAGTCAGACTGCAGGGTATCTAAAGACATGTGGCCCAGTCACCCTGGTACTCCAGCTGACATGCAGCCACAACCAGCAAATCATGAGTGAGACCACGCTAGACAAGTTAGTCTTAGACAATCTATTGACTAAATCCATGAGAAATATGAGCAAACCCATGTAAGACACGTAGGCCTGGCCCAGATCAGCAGAACTACCCAGTTGATCCAAAGATTCATGGGCAATAACAAATGGTGGTTGTTTTAAACCATGTTTTCAGTGGTTTGTTATATGTCAATAGCTAACACACACTACTGATACCAGTGATGACAGGTAAAGGCCATTAATCTGGTGCAAAAGCTAGCTTTAAGTTATCAAATACTCACTTGTTCAGTGTGGTTTAGGTTCTATAGATATACAATCTATATCTTAAAGAGAAAAAGAAAACCTACCTATTAAATTTGTACAATTACTTTGTGATTAGGAATCTGAAAACCAATCTACTAAGCCACCACCACCCTTTTTTCTAAAATTTTAGCAACTTAAAACCATTAATAACATAAATGCAATTTTTGATAACATGACATTACTTTGGAAAAACAGCTATCACATAGTGGCCACTGACTGTACTTAGAGGGGAGGTATTTATATGGTTAACTAAAATTGGAGTTTTTAGGGTTTTTTCCTTTTGCTTAAGTAAGGGAATTCTCCAACAGTTTCTAAATTTTCCAGAAGAACTGTATCATGAGAGCAACTTTTTAATACAAGACAATTAAATCTTACTTTGACAAGTCAAAAATACTAAACCTTATTAATCCAATACCTCCCACAAATGGTACAATAGTTTTCTCAACTGGCAAGCACCTAACATATTTCAACAGAGGACAGAGATCTTATCCCCCCTTCAATGAAAAGCTAGCACTGCTTTAATAGTCAGGTCACTGACCTAACACTGCCAATGCCAACAAGCTCTACCTACTGCTGAGAGGGTGGTTTTGTAGCAAGGCAAGAACCAAGGCACTCGTGTTTCATTTGGTATGACTGCAGATACGGAGAGACCTGCATACAGGAAGTACTTTTAAAAAAAAAAAAACGCATTGAAACCTTTAATGTTTTCTTAAATCATTCTGAATTTAACATGGTCTTTTTACTAAGCCAGTTATCAATAAAAGTAAAATCTGTTTTTATGGCATTTAAAACAAGTGAAAATTCCCGTGTGGGTTTAGCAGCTTTATAAATTTTCAACTCCATTAACACATCCAGAGAAATTCTCAGAAGGAAACAATTTAGTTTACTATTTTTAAACATATTAAATGCTCCTCTCCTTTATAAAGGGGGTCTGTGGGTGTTACAGAAGTTCAATGGCGAGGCTTACATATGTACTTGTACATTCACAAAAGCTACAAAACAGGATTTTCCATTCATTAGTGTTTGACTATACCAAAAAAGGCATAGATTCTCAACAGAACTCTAAATTGTTTAAAAGAATAGTACAACTTATTTGATAGAAGGAAGAAAAGAATGACTAAATTGACGGTTATCAAATACTAGATAATTTCATTCTCTGTCTTTTTTAAGAGCTCAAGTCTCTCATAAAAAAAGGTGAATATAGGCTTTCTCAGACAAAGGCACAGACTCTAACTTCCTGCCCTCCAAGTACTGCCCTGGGTTAAATTACAGGTTACCCAGCGGTTTTGATACTAAGCCTGCAATATTCATGAGCCTCACCAGGTTACATTAATTTCCTGTCCTAAAATAGCAGCCTACAGCAACCCCTGTTCTCCTACATACACACACACACACACACACACACACACTCTCTCTCTCTCTCTCTCTCTCTCTCTCTCTCTCTCTCTCTCTGTGGGTGTCTCTGTCTCTCTCAACTAAAATGCCCCATAACATAATTCTAGGTCATTTTTACCCCACTCTCATTTTAAAATACTTTTTGTATTCGATTCAAAAATAAAGGGATTACAGAACCAATTTAGAGGTATACAGCATTTCAAATGCCTCTAAGAAAAACCTGCCCTCAACAGGTATAACAACCAAGCAACCTATCTCAGGAAATAAATCTCCTTCTTTATATATGCTGCAAATTCTCACTGCCCTCCCAGACACATAAAATCTACACTATGCTCTATTTTAATCTAGTCCCTTTTCAAATATAGTAACACCTCTCTAATCAAGAAAACATCCAGAACATCAAGCCTAGAAAATCAAAACCCTGGAGACAGTAACAGCTAACAATTGTTTATCTACCTGCTCTGTACCAAGCGTGTTTTTAATGGGTTACACCATTTATCCTCCATAATGGTCCTGTGAGGTAAGTACTATTATCATCATTTTAAAAATAAAGTCAAGTTTTGAAAGTTTTTCAAGTTCAGAGTTAGTAAGTGTTGGAGTTGGCATTCTAAAGCAATCTAACTATGAGCTCTACATCCTTTAAGTGAAACAGCAGCAGCAAACCATAGACAGATACATAGATAGATAGATCACAAACTAAGCTTTATGGAAGCAGCCATCCCCCAGATCTTCCTTACAATTTACTAATTAATATCAGTAATCTCATTCAGAGCACAATTCTAACAACTGATTAACAGATTTCCCAGTTCAGTTACTTAGGCAGTACATTTGTAGGAACAGATGGTATTACTGTTAGCATCAACCACATTAATGAGTTGGGGGGACACATACACATGCAAGAAAAAGATGAAACTGACCATCAAAAAGCTACATGATTATATTAAATAGCCCGTTTTAGAATGGAGCTCTTCAGTAGAACAACAGTAGAGTAACTCTTGTTTGTGACAACTGAAATATCATAAAAAGGTATCAAAAACCATAGTATTATCTAAAATATACATTTTAGAAAAATTTTTACGAAAAGAACAAAAAGTTTGAAATCATTTCTCTAGAAAGTCCAAGATGACTGTATTTCCCCAACTCTTAGTTCAATCTCTTATTCTCTCCTCTCTTCTTCCTTAGAACGTAAACACTCTCAAATCCCTATCTACACTCTCCCCTATCTTCATAGGCAAGCTTCTCAAAGAGTAGCCAATACTATCTTCCACTTCTTCACCTTTAACCTCTTTGCTATTAATTTCTGTACCCAGCCCCCCAGTTAAACTGTTTTTGCTTTAGTCAACAATGCCTCCTTATTCTTAAATCTAATGAACCATTTTCAGGCTTGTCTTTTTAAGCTGGATTTAACATTCCAAATCCCTTTCTCTGCTACCCTCATCCTTCTTTAAATTCTGGTCAGTTGCATTCTACACCACCACTCTTCCATTTTCCCCTCTTCTGACTACTTTTTGCTGGATTTATTTTCCTCTGCCTGTCTCTCAAATGTTGGAGGGTCCCTATCCTTCTTCTCTTCTCCTGCTAATAATTCTCAAAGGATGATCTTAATCTTCATTCAAGCACTTATGCTACACTGCTAACTCTCTAGCCCACACTCTCTCCTAACAGCTTTCCAATGCCTCCTACACATCTCCACCTGAATATTTCCAGGCCCATCAAACTCAACATGGCCACAACTGATCTCATCTTGGAAAGCAAAAGAACAGAGCCTTGGAAAGTGTAGGTGTGCAGGGAGTTTTATTTTGTTAGGAGCAGAATATATTCCCTATTTTAGTAAACTTCATTATCCACCCTGTCTTTCAAGCCAAATAGTTGGGAGTCATTCTTGACTCCTACCTTCTCTTGACCCAGACAGCCAAACAAATCATCAAAAAATACTAAAGAAAGATTATACAACCTGAATTTTTTCAAGACCACTGCCTACTCTTCACTCCCTCATCATTTTTCAACAATAGCTTGCTTAGGCTCTCCCATAATATTCATAATTGCTTACAGCTATAATAATACTTATCACATAACATGTTTATTATTTCTTCATTAACCTGCAAAATTAGTGACAAGGGAAATGAAGTCTTGTTCTTTTTATCCAAAGTACCTAGGAACACACAAAAAGTAATAAACATAAGTCTGGTGAGCAAGGGATCCCAAGAAGCTAAGCAGCACATCAAAAGATGTACAATTTATTAAGAGTGGAGCAGGAATTTACGTATAGTTCAACTTGCTAGCATTTTTCAATACTGAAGTAACCTCCACCACAGGACAAAAACAATAGCATATCTGCAGCACTCTGCATATTCATAGTGACAAAATATTCTTTTCTCATTTATGCTTCTATGCACATTTTAGATTTCCTACAGTGATTATACATCACTTTCAGAATTGGTGAGCAGGGCTTCCCTGGTGGCGCAGTGGTTGGGGGTCCGCCTGCCGATGCCGGAGACACGGGTTCGTGCCCCGGTCTGGGAGGATCCCACATGCCGCGGAGCGGCTGGGCCGGTGAGCCATGGCCGCAGAGCCTGCGTGTCCGGAGCCTGTGCTCCGCAACGGGAGAGGCCCGCATACCGCAAGAAAAAAAAAAAAAAAAAGAATTGGTGAGCAAACTATTTATCAGAGCAATATGCCACAATCATCAACAGAAATAAAAAATCTTTAAGTTTTAGGACAATATATGTGAAACTGAAAGTTGGGGTTGAGGGAATGCATCAGGAACCTAAGAGAATATACCAAAATAGAAATACAACATTAAGCAAAGATTGCTAAGACTAAGGCTTTCAATCAACAGTTAAGCTCAGGCAGTAACAACTGAGCAAGGTGGAAAGGTTTATAGCTTCTTTCTAGGCAGTCAGTCAATGATTTACAAGAAAATGGGACTTTCAAAAGATGTTGGGTAGGGCTTCCTGGTGGCGCAGTGGTTGAGAGTCCACCTGCCGATGCAGGGGACACGGGTTCGTGCCCCGGTCTGGGAAGATCCCACATGCCGCGGAGCGGCTGGGCCCATGAGCCATGGCCGCTAAGCCTGCAGGTCTGGAGCCTGTGCTCCGCAACGGGAGAGGCCACACAGTGAGAGGCCCGCGTACCGCAAAAAAAAAAAAAAAAAAAAAAAAAAAAAAAGATGTTGACTAATGAGTGGTGGGAAGGTAGTAATCAAATTCATTCCAGATTTAAATTCGGTCATAAAAATACAAGAAGAAAATATAATTGAATATTTATGTCAGTAGTTCTCAAAGTGTAGTCTAGATCTCTGGATCCTTTCAGGAGGCCCATGAGGCCAAAACTATTTTCATAACAATAATATTTCACATAACATAACAATGCCTTTTTCACTCTCATTCTCTTTGCAAAGGGATTTGCAAAAATGTAAAATTTCTCAATATTTTTATTTGGGAAAATATTATTTTTATTAAAAATGTCATTAGGGACTTCGCTGGTGGTGCAGCGGTTAAGAATCCGCCTGCCAATGCAGGGGACACGGGTTCGAGCCCTGGTCCGGGAAGATCCCACATGCCACAGAGCAACTAAGCCCGTGTGCCACAACTACTGAGCCCATGCACCACAACTACTGAAGTCCGCGTGCCTAGAGCCTGTGCTCTGCAACAAGAGAAGCCACCGCAATGGGAAGCCCGTGCATTGCAATGAAGAGTAGCCCCTGCTCGCCGCAACTAGAGAAAACCCGTGAGCAGCAACGAAGACCCAACACAGCCAAAAATAAATAAATTTATTAAAAAAAAAAAAACTTATGACGTAGGCTGCCCTCTCCAAACCTCAGTTCCTTCCTTTGAAAAATTTAAATAATTTGCCCCAAAACCATGAAAGTCTCAAATCACAAAACTATTAGATGGCAGAGCCCAGATTTAACTCCAGGTCTCAGAAACTCTGGAATCCAAACTATCAATATATTACGTTAAATATCACCCATATACCAAAAGGTTAACAGTGGATCAACAGGACTATGGCTCTCCCCATCCCAGCTACCTTTCTTCTTTTCTTCTTTTCTCTTCTCCCTAATCTTGTATTTCTTGCCATAATGAATATATTTTATTTTTTCTTAAAAAAAAAAAAGAGAATTTTTATTTTGAAATACTCTGGCTCAAAATTTGCAGAACAGCTTACAAATTCAGTACATCTTGTTATTTAACATTACCTACATGCCCCCAATCCTGCCAAAATAAAGAAAACCAGATTCCTCTGGGGAAGTGTTATAAAAAGTTTATGGACTTCAGCATCAATAGGCTTGGTATCCACAACTTATAAGCTATGAACCGTAAGCGAATGACTTAAGCTCTCTGAAACTCACTTTTCTTATTTGTAAAATACTGACAATAACTCCCATCTCTCAGGGTTGTTATAAGGACTACGTTAAAAGAATAAAGCAGGTAAAAAGTACAAGACAATAAATGTTAATACCTTCAAAAAGTCATATACATTCATACAAACTCCAGCTCAATAGCAGATTGATATTAAAATTATGCTGTGAGGGCTTCCCTGGTGGCCCAGTGTTTGGGAGTCCGGCTGCCGATGCAGGGGACATGGGTTTGTGCCCCGGTCCGGGAAGATCCCACACGCCGCGGAGTGGCTGGGCCCGTGAGCCACAGCCGCTGAGCCTGCGTGTCCGGAGCCTGTGCTCTGCAACAGGAGAGGCCACAACAGTGAGAGGCCCGTGTACCGCAAAAAAAAAAAAAAAAAAAAAAAAAAAATTATGCTGTGATCATACATCTCAATACTAGTTAGTGGCTCATTTTCTATTTCAATTTAGATTAAATCAAAATCAAAAATACCCAAGAAAATAAATTCTCCTGCTTTTGGGAAATCCCACATCTAGGAGAAGCACCTGTGAAACAAACATTTTTACTATCTCCTCTTTACTGAATCTGTCCCACTGACTTTTGCATGCTCAGTAGTCTAGCAGAGTGCCTAGCATATAGTTGGCCTGAAGTGCTGGATGAATAAATGTGGAGACCTTGGAACATCTTACACTCTATAATAATGAGACTCATTATCACTCAAGTCTAAAAGCCTTCACACAAAGCTATGGTGCTAATTAACATTCAACAACAGTTTTGATTTCAAAAAAGCAATCATGGCAGCAGTTTCATCAAACTCATTTCCTCACAACTTGTTATTTCCAAAGAAATATAACTAAAAACACAAAATCCCTGGGATGAATTTCAAAGTCAGAGAGAGAGCAAGAAAGCTCTTAAACCTTAATCCAGGTCCCTCACAAGGACCAAAAAAGCCAGACTCTCACAGCAAGCTAAAAGGTTTTCCCCTACTCATCTTATTAGTCTTTTTGGTATTCACTTAGCAAATGTTAATAAACAATATCATAAAAGTTAAATTAATAAAGAATAATCCCTGTTCTGGAATTATTCAGAAATAAATTCAGAAATTTCAACTTGTCAATAAATTTAATTCTATTACTAGACTGACAATGAAACACCACAATACAAAACAACTATGGAATCCTAAACTGTAAACACTTAGAATTTCACCTCCATCAACTAAATATAAAACATCCAATCATTCCACAAATACTGAGTACCCTCTATTCATTGTTCAAAAAATATTTACTGAAATCCTATTATCCAGGCATTGCTTTGCACTCTGGAAATACACAAGGCACTAAAGAAACAAAAATCTGCCCACTCCCTGTAACTTTCATTTTAAACAGGGGAGGAGGGAAGAGCAGACACAAACAAAATAAATTATATATAACAAGGTGATAAATGTTTCCAAAAAAAGTGCAGAGGAGGGGAATGGAAAGTGCAGAATTGGGGAGCAGCTACAATTTTTAAAATATGGGGCAAAGAAGGTCTGACTGAGAAAAACATTTTAACAAGGTCTTAAAGATGAAGCTAAGTAAAACTAGCACAAGTTCTAGTCCTACATAGATCAGATTCATAAGCAGCAACCTGGTGAACTAATTTTCTTAATTCCTGAAAAGGGTAGGAACAAGACTGAAACTATAAGACTCAAAAGATTTGAAAGAAACCAATTCTTAAGGAGGAGAAAAAATAATTATAAGAATTACTGGGGGCTTCCCTGGTGGCGCAGTGGTTGAGAGTCCGCCTGCCGATGCAGGGGACACGGGTTCGTGCGCCGGTCCGGGAGGATCCCACGTGCCGCGGAGCGGCTGGGCCCGTAAGCCATGGCCGCTGAGCCTGCGCGTCCGGAGCCTGTGCTCCGCAACGCGAGAGGCCACAACAGTGAGAGGCCCGCGTACCGCAAAAAAAAAAAAAAGAATTACTGGACTTCCCTGGTGGTGCAGTCATTAAGAATCCACCTGCCAATGCAGGGGACACAGGTTCGAGCCCTGGTCCGGGAAGATCCCACATGCCGTGGAGCAACTAAGCCCGTGGGCCACAACTACTGAGCCTGCGCTCTAGAGCCCGCGAGCCACAACTACTAAAGCCCGCGAGCCTAGAACCCGTGCTCCGCAACAAGAGAAGCCACTGCCATACGGAGCCCGCGCATCGCAACTAAGAGCAGCCCCTGCTAGCCACCCGCCGCAACTAGAGAAAGCCCATGTGGAACAACAAAGACCCAACGCAGCCAAAATTAAATAAATAAATAATAAAATGAAAGATATAATGAAATAAAAATTTTTAAAAAAGAATTACTAAATTCCTACTGGAAAAGAGAAAATACCTGATTATAATACCATGAAAATATAGCAAGCAAAAATATAGCAAGTCCCTTTCTATTTCCTTCCTTCATTCTTTTTCCCCCTCCCCCTTCTTTCTTTCTTTCTTTTATTTATGATAAAGCTTTACTGCCAGCAACCACAAAACTAACATCTAAAAGACTTTGTCATTTTGCCATTGTCAGGCTTCAAACTTTATATGCTTCAGTTAACTTTCTACTCTTTCCATTTCTAATCCCTAGAAAACACCATCCAATTAACAGAAATCAAAGACTACACTTCATTTTAATCCCTATTTTAGGTGCTCACCAAAAGTTAGTTACTAATGGATTTCTACTTTAAAGGTACTTAGAGAATTTACTGTTCAGGACTCCTGAAGCAAACCCTTTTGCAAAATCAAAGAACATTTAAAAAAATAACAGGTTTCTTGTTAGACAATATATGTTCACTGTAGAAAAACTCAGAAAAAGTAACGTATTTGAACAACAGGATTATAACTGTACTGTAAGTACAATAAAGGGTTATAACCATAAGAATAAATATTTGGAGAATATTCTCATTTTTCTCTATTTTCTTGCAGTTAATGCAATCACACTGCACATACTCCTATGCAACGTGCTGTTTGTTTTCACTCATTCTTATCATGAACTTATTTCTATGTTAAATATTCTTATACATCATCATTTTTAATCCTACTGTATGTATAAATACTATAGTATTGTAGAAAGGATTAAATAAATGTATGGCATGGATGAAGCACTATTTAAGTAGTATTACTGTTATTAATCCCAGGATTAAATTTTTCATAAACATTCATGTGAAACTAAATTTATGAGCATAGCCTTAATTTTTTTCCTTAAAGTCTCAGAATTAGAACTTCTGAAACTCTCCAAACTGCCCTCCAAAAAGAATAAATTTACTTTCCTTCTGCAACACAACTCCCAAAACTCTTGTCACCAACTAAATATGATCTTTCTAATCTTTGCCAATTTCACTGGGGAGGAAGGGGTACAATTTTGCCTCATTCTATTTTTGTATTTCACCAATTATACTAAATTGAACACTTTTTTCACATGTTAACTATTTTTATTTCTCATTATGTGAATTGCTTATCAAAATACTTTAAAGTGAATAACTCTAATATTCATCATCAGAATACTCATATATTAGATTTGTTTAAAGCACGTTAATGCACACTGCCATTCTACATAAACATTTACTTATGTTATACACTTTAAGAAAGGGAGTTATACAAGTTCGTTCCAATATAATCCTCAACTTAGTATTTTTCACTAATATTTTAAAAACAGAACACTAGTACCAAAGTCTGGGGGGGGGGGGGTGAGGAGGGTTCAAATTAAAGTCTTTAAAACCACCTAATTATGTAATATATAGTATCTCCATTAATACATTCATTTAAAAGAATGAAGCAGATACTTAAGTATTGACAAGAAAACTTTCCATAATATATTAACAAATGAAAAAAGGATACAGAACATGATCCATTTCTAATTTATGGTGAAAATAAAACAAATACAGAGTAAGAAGAATAGGGAACCAGTCGCTGTCCTAGGTGCTAGGGACCCAGTGATAAACGAGATAGGCAGGTTTTTTCCTGTTTTTATGGAGCTCACTGGTGGTTAACAGGTATACTGACTTTATTTAGATTTCCTTTTAGTGTTAAGCCACAATAGAATACAATAAAATTTTTCTCAATTTCATTCCAAATGTAAGTTTGAGTCTAAGAAGAAAGTGAAGAGGGATATAGCTACACACACTACTTTCTGGATTTTAGAGCAAAAATTACAATACAGAAAATTTAGTAAGTTATATACACACACACACAAAAAAAATATTATTGACTAGTGTTAATGAAAGAGAAGGAAAAAAGTCTCAAAATCTTTTTTTTTTTTTTTTTTTTTTTTGCGGTACGCAGGCCTCTTACTGTCGTGGCCTCTACCATTGCGGAGCACAGGCTCCGGATGCGCAGGCTCAGCGGCCATGGCTCACGGGCCTAGCCGCTCCGCGGCATGTGGGATTTTCCCGGACCGGGGCACGAACCCGTGTCCCCTGCATCGGCAGGCGGACTCTGAACCACTGCGCCACCAGGGAAGCCCTCAAAATAATTTTTTAAGTCTTAGTTATACTCACGAATCTTTTTCATTATCCAAATTTAAAGCTCAATCGATAATATCACATTGAAGAAATCAAGTTACAGAATATTCATGATATGATCCCCATTTTGTTTAAAAACTATTTGTAGTATATTAAATGCTATACACTCGTAGAAAAATATCTTGAACTAACTTACTAGCAGTAATTTCTGGAGATAGGAATAAAGGGAAACTGAGCATATGGGAATCAGAGACAACTTTACAAATTTTATTGCATACACTTCTATACTGTTTGAGTATTTGTGGTAAAATAATATCTTTATTATATAAATAAAAAATAAAATACTTTGAAGTTTCAGTGCCAGAAGAACCAGGAACTTGGTCCCATCAAAATTTCTCTATGGGGCTTCCCTGGTGGCACAGTGGTTGGGACTCCGCCTGCCAATGCAGGGGACACGGGTTCGTGCCCTGGTCCGGGAAGATCCCACGTGCCGTGGAGCGGCTGGGCCCATGAGCCATGGCCGCTGAGCCTGCGTGTCCAGCCTGTGCTCCGCAACGGGAGAGGCCACAACAGTGAGAGGCCCGTGTACTGAAAAAAAAAAAAAAAAATTCTCTATGTAATACACTAATGTAATCAACATGGAACTGCTTGAATTAAAAAATCAGAGTGTTAGTCAGGTTTAAAAAGCAGTAAGGAAGAGCTCCCTATATTCTGAGTGATTTCCAGGATTTCCGCTAAGTAGAAGAAAATACAAGGTGCTAAATAAAGTGTAAGTTTTATCTAAGAAAGAAAGAGTAATATGACTAAGTATATATACATTTTTTGTAAACAACGAAAAACTAATAAAAATGGTCACTTATGGGGGAAGGAGAGGATAAAGGCTAGATTTTTCTGACTACGTATTGTAGTTTTGGTTCGGGAACAATGAAAATGTTTTACATAATTATAGAAGTAATCAAAAGTAAATCAAAATGAAAACAGATTATTCCCAAAAACTGACAGCAAAATGAATAAACCAAACTATATATCAAATGGGTGGCTTAGAGAGCAATCATTTCAAATGATTTTAAAACAGCAGTTTGACTATAAATCCCTAGTAGAATTTGTAAGAATTCTTTTTTAAGTTGGTCCAATTTTATTGAAATCTGTTACAGAAGACAATTCAAATAGGAACCACTGTCTGTGGTTTTAAGGCCTATAGAAATCTGAGTTACGTTTTACTACAAAATATAAAATACATTAATTCAAACTACAGCGTAAAAAGATTTTAATAATGAATTGTACATCCTCATTAAATTAGATATTTGCAAATGTTTTCCTAAATACTTACAACTAATTTAGAGATATCTTTTAAAGTTCAAATAGCCAGTTTAAATTTGAGAAAACATACTTACTGTAACATGAAAGATGTTCACATTGAGATACTTCAGCCCCAGCTTCACAAACTACTGGAAATTAGGAGATACTCTGTTGCTAGATGAATAAATATCACTTACGTCAGGGAAAATTATACTAGACTACCAGTTTAAAATGAGCAATAGTTCACATAATATTAGAGAAATTCTCTCTTGCCTTACAAATGCAAAATAAATCCTCCAGACTCCCTTCTCTGTAGAGACCACCAGCTCACTACCCAGGCTCTGAAACTCAGCACAGTTAGTTAGGGAAAAAACAAGACAGACTTCAGTATGAGAATGAGCCAAAACATTTCCCGAGGGAAGCATTTCTGATTTTGTTTTTGTTAAGTATTCTCTTGATCTTTAAGCTCATTAAAAAAAAAAGAAAAAAAAACCCACTCAATTCCCAAGATCAGTTTGAAAATGAAAAAAATAGATCTGCTGGCTCTCACAGCAACCTTCATCATGTCAAGGCACTGGTTTAACTCCCACCTCCTGATATTTCCTGCCCATTTCCTACCGACAGCGTCCCCCTTGCCCTTACAGAATTGAGGTTCCCTGTAATACTGACCCTAGGTTTTTTTAGCGTCAGCTAAAACACATATTTTGAAAAATGTGTTTAGTAAAAATACCCTTCGAGTCCTGACCTAATTTCCTTATATGTAAAGCACATAAGAGGTGGTGGCCCCTGCGACTGTCTAAGGCTTACCAACTATTTACGAAGTTCCCTTGACTCTTAAGTTTGCCTTTAGAGGTTAAAATTCAACACAGAAAAAAATTCAGTTATCAAACATCTATTCCTAATTTAGAGTAAAGCTATATTACATAGCAAAACTCCACTTATTAAACTTTATCTCATGCAAACTTAAAATTTGAAAATTGAATCCGCAAAAGTTGAATCCGTTCACTGTTTGAATCTTGCAGGATGCTTGAAATTCATGATGGTTATGATGTGGAACTTTCTAAAGTAATGAGACCCAGAAGTGCTGGTCCCGCTACTGGCTCAGCTCGACGTAGGAGTCGCTGCACAGCACCTTCAGGAGGCCACCTGACATAGTGCAGAGAAGTGACCGAGGACTCCGCCACTGTGAGAATAACGAAGCCACCCCAGTGGTGGCAGAACTGGCAACTGTTTTCAGCAACCATTTTCTAAAATAAGCTCAAAATAATAATACTAATACACATATGTATATATAAGTAACATGGCAAGTAATTCATTACTCTCCAAGACGTTCAGCGTAAAAGAAGAGCTATAAATATAAATCTTTAAAAAGTTAAAGGGAAAATCTTATAATCCTAAACCCTTAAACTGGAAACAAAATCAGACTTAGAAATATTAGTATGAACTCATGGTGTATTTTATTTTCTTTTTTTTTACTTTTAAAAATTTTTATTTATTTTTTAAATTTTTATTAGAGTATAGCTACTTTACAGCGTTGTTAGTGTATTTTCGCATTTAAATAATCATACAACAGACTAAGCAAAGTTGCAGAATATAAGATCAACACAAAAATCATGCATATTTTTATACACTAAGCAAATGAACACTCTGAAAAGAATATTAAGAAACAGTTCAGTTTACAACAGCATTAAAAATGTCAATTTAATAGCATAAAATACCACTTATGAGTAAATTAACCAAGGAGGTACAAGACTTGAAAACTACAAAAGTTACTGAAAGAAATTAAAGAATACTTAAATAAATGGAAAGACATGCCATGTTCATAGGTCAGAAGAGTTAATATTAAAATGTCAATACTACCCAAAGCAATCTACAGAAGATTCTACAATTCAAATGAAATTGAAAAGGATTCTGAACAGCCAAAATAATCTTTTTAAAAAACTAAGTTAGGGCTTCCCTGGTGGCACAGTGGTTGAGAGCCCGCCTGCCGATGCAGGGGACTCGGGTTCGTGCCCCGGTCTGGGAAGATCCCACATGCCGCGGAGCGGCTGGGCCCGTGAGCCATGGCCGCTGAGCCTGCGCGTCCGGAGCCTGTGCTCCGCAACGGGAGAGGCCACAACAGTGAGAGGCCCGCGTACCGCAAAAAAAAAAAAAAAAAAAAAAAAACTAAGTTAGACTACCTAAACTTCCCAGTATCAAAACTTACCACAAAGCTAGAGTAATCAAGACAGTGTAGTACTGACATAAAGACAGAAATACAGATCAGTGGAACAGAACTGAGAGCCCACAAATAAACCCATGCATCTATATAGTCAACTGATAATCAACAAGGGTGCCAAGACACTTCAACGGGAAAAGAACAGGCTCTTCAACACATCGAACTTGGACAACTGGACCCTTACTTCACACCATATATAAAAATTAACTCAAAAATGGTTCAGGGACCTAAATATAAGAAATAAAATATAAAATCCTTGGTAGAAAACACATGGGTAAATCTTCATGATTTTGGATTTGGGAATACATTTTCAGATATGACACCAAAAGCACGAGAAGGAAAGAAGCAGGTACATTCAACTTCATCAAAATTTAAAACTTCTGTGCATCTAAGTACACTGTCAAGAGAGTGAAAAGATTACCCACATAACGGCAGAATGTATTTTCAAATCATGTATCTGGTACGGGTCTAGTATCCAGAATATATAAGGAAGACTTACAACCCAACAACAAAAAGAAAAAATGGGAAAAGGAGTTGAATAGACATTTCTCCAAAGAAAATATACATATGGCCAACAAGCCCATCAACATCATTAGTCATTAGGGAAATGCAAATCAAAATCACAATGAGATACCACTTCATACCAACTAGGATGGCCATTATCAAAACATGGAAAATAACAAGTGTTAAAGAAGATGTGGAAAAATTAAAACCCTCATACACTGCTGGTGGAAATATAAAATGAGGCACCCACTGTGGAAAACTGGCAGCTCCTCAGTAAACACCCAAGAAAACTGACAAGTGTTCAAAAAAAATTTGTACACATTTACCCCAGCACTATTCACAATAGCCAAAATCTGGAAACAACCCAAACATCCATCAACTGAATAAACAAAATGTGATATATCCATACAATGGAATGTTATTCAGCCATAAGAAAGAATGAAGTACTGATACATGCTACAACATGGATGAACCTTGACAACACCTATGCTGAGTGAAAGAGGCCAGACACAAAGACCACATGTTGTATGATTCTACTTATGAACCGTCCAGAACAAGCAAATCCATAGTCAGAAAGCAGATTAGTGCCAGGGTCTGGGGAGAGGCAGGAATGCAGAGTGACCACTTAATGAATACAGGGTTTCCTTTTGGAGTATGAAAAAGTTCAGGAACTAGACAGTGGTGATCAATAAACAATACTGTGAATGTACTTAATGTCACTGAATTGTATACTTTAAAATAGAAACGGTCAATTTTACATTGCTTATTTTACCAGAAAAAAAAAAATCACACACATACACACACCACACCCCCTAGCTCTGTCCAATAAAAGGGCCTACAAACAACACAACCATAGCAACAAAGACTCAGATGATGGTCTTTAAACATAATCTTACACTAAAAGGAATCAAAACCCCTTAGAGAAATAACCGGTTCTAGATCTGAGACAGGTGATGTACAAGATGAGCCTGGAACATCTTTTTATACTGGAAAACAGGGTTACCAAAGATTATTGAGGTTTTCTCGACGAATACAGGAGTCAACATGAAGGGGCTCCCACTAGCTAAAGATGAGACAATTTGAGAATTAAAAAGAATAACTACAACGGATTATAACAAACATATCCAAAACCTGGGGTTCATATTGATTCTTAAAGAAAACAAAACAAACAAACAAAAACCTCACTGGCCACCTCTATCAAATACTAGGAAAAGAATCAGGCATTTATTCTACTGTTCCTCAGAATAATCATACAATTGATTGAAGTAAAGAAGTTCTTTTTTATAGAAGAGCTCCAGCAAATAAAACAGAAGGAATAAAAAAAATATCACCACCATCAGATAGAGTGATCTAGATCAGGGATCGCAAACTTTTTCAGTGCCAATAAAGAGCTAAGTGGAAAGGGAAAAGGAGAAGAGAAGCAGAATAGGAGAAAGAATGAAACTGTGACTCATTCTTCTCTTCCTTCACCCTAGTAGGTGACAAGGTAGTGAGGTGCTGCTACTAGCTGTTCCTTTAAACATGTCCTGACAAGGACAAAGAGTATTTTATTTTATAAGAAAAGGTTTCCCATGAAAATCACTCTGCCTCAAGCTGTGAAAACTGGTGTTCTTAGAGCCCCCAAAGATCCTGGCTATTTCAAAGCAGGAAATAAAAATTTAGGAAAAGAAAAAAATTTTTCAGGGGGGTGGTGGGGAGGCTCTCTCCCCCACTTCCTCAGAACTGAAGAGGAATAAAAACTGAAGGAAGAAAAATACCTTACTCTGCTTAACTCAATCCACAGTTAATAGTCTTATTAACTGGTTTTGAAAGGCTCTAAACATGCTTTCCAAATTTTCAGAGAGCACCTCAGACTATTTAACTCTACTGAGCAAGACTACAGACATCCAAGTTGGGAGAAAAAAAATCTTCACATTCCATAGTAATCTGGTTTGCCCGCCATAGTTAAACATTTAATAACTAATGGTCAAATACAAACCAAACTGTCACTGCATACAGACTAGCCTGAAAACGGTTTTCAGGAGAAAAATATGCAGTATAAAAAGACTGACTAGGGACTTCCCTGGTGGCGCAGTGGTTAAGAATCTGCCTGCCAATGCAAGAGACACGGGTTCGAGCCCTGGTCCAGGAAGATCCCACATGCCGTGGAGCAACTAAGCCCGTGTGCCACAGCTACTGAGCCTGTGCTCTAGAGCCCAAGAGCCACAACTACTGAGCCCGTGTGCCACAACTACTGAAGCCCAGGCGCCTAGAGCCTGTGCTGCACAACAAGAGAAGCCATGACAATGAGAAGCCCACACACCGCAACAAAAAGTAGCCCCCGCTCACCGCAACTAGAGAAAAGCCCGCATGCAACGAAGACCCAATGCAGCCAAAAATAAATTAAAAAATTTTTTAAATATTGACTACACACGGGCTTCCCTGGTGGCGCAGTGGTTGAGACTCCGCCTGCCGATGCAGGGGACTCGGGTTCGTGCCCCGGTCCGGGAGGATCCCACATGCTGCGAAGCAGCTGGGCCCGTGAGCCATGGCTGCTGAGCATGCGTGTCCGGAGCCTGTGCTCCACAACGGAAGAGGCCACAGCGGTGAGAGGCCCGTGTACCGCAAAAAAAAAAAAAGACTACACAGACATTAGATCTACTCAAAATACACATCTCACATTAAAAACAAACAAGAACTTTATGGGCACTAGGCCAACATCTGCTGATTACAAATAGTACTCACTGAAAAAGTGCCAGATGCCTAACAGCAACCGTAACTTTCTTAATGCCCTATAAAATATACCCAAGATAGGACTTTCATTCTAGGCATACCTCGGAGATATTGCAGGTTTGGTTCCAGACCATCGCAATAAAGTGAGTATCACAATAAAGTGAGCCACACACGTTTTCTGGTTTCCCAGCACACATAAAACTTACGTTTACACTACACTGTAGTCTACTAAGCATGCAATAGCATTATATCTACAAAAAAACAATGTATACACCTTAACTAAAAAATACTTTATCGCTAAAAATGCTAACCATCATCTGACAACACAGGGTGCCACAAACCTTCAGTCTGTAAAAAATGTGGTATCTGCAAAGTGCAATAAAGCGAAGCACAGTAAGAAGAGCTATGACTGTAATTTAGTAAGGCAAATGGTGATGATTTTTCCTCAAGTAAGTTTAAAAAAAGATTTGGAGGCTTTCCTTATGACCACCCTACACATGCCCATTAAGAAACAAAACAAAACAAAAAAACAGGAAACAGAGAGGTAACAATCTACACCTAAGCCTTAATTACTTTTATTACTAATAATAATAACAGCAGCTAAGGTTACCCTGTGCCAGACACCTTACATGCGTAATTACCTCCTTTAAGCATCACAATCACCCAGAAAAGTAGGTATTATTATCACCACGTCCAGATGAGGAAAATGAAGCTATAAAAAGTTTGTAACTTGTCTAAGCCCACTATACCTGATCAAAGAGGGGGTTCTGGCCTTATAATGTCAAAAATGGACATAAAGCTATACATAACTAAACATACTATCAAATCTCACTCTAAAAGCACTTTAATTTACACAGTATTCTCTGAAACCTTCCCCTCTGGAGCATGGAATTCATCCATGCAAAGCAAAGGACACAGGCCATGTGTCAGGTAAGTAAATTTATCCTTTCCTTCTTCCCTAAGTAGGGCAGCTTAATCTCTTTCCTAGTATTATTGCTAAATTGCTGTTTCTAAAGTGTAAAACCCAAATGGGCAGTTCATTACAATTATATAGTAGCACAATAAAGTCAAAAGAGCAAAGATTTAGGAATCAGAGAGATTAGGGATCCATTCCCAGTTTTGCCCTGTTGCTAGTTTTGTGTTCTTTATCCTCCAGAAGGGCCTCAGGTTCCTTGTCTGTAAAATGGAGATATCACCTAGGTCCTGTACAGTAATGCTCTTTAAACGTTGGTTCCCCTCCCTTCTCTTCTAAAATAAAAGCAAGACCCAGATACCTAAGGCAAGGACTCCAAAGTGTGATCCAATGAACACCAACCCTTAGAGGGATCCTATAAGCAGCATTTCCTAAACTTCTTTAGCCACAGAATATTATTACAGCATAACGCTGCTTAAAGTAACTAGTGTAGGAAATGCTGACCAAAGGATTTTACATAGGTTAAAAAACAAAATGACACTTTGCTTCAGATGATAGCTCTTTTGGCTCTCAGTGTTCATTTTTATCCACTATCTAGTTCCTGCCTGCATTCTGGATAGCTGAGCTGGCAAGTAAGTGCCTTGTGGATATATGAATACTCCATTTATAAACTATTATACATTAAAACCCAGATGTCCTCTTATAAGTGTGGTCTGAAAATTCTAACAGGGCTTGTTACTGCAATGTTAACAGAAAACAATATTTTTCCACTAGTCTTCCAGTTACAGAGTAGAGGAGACAGGGGATAAAAAGTTCACATATCGGGCTTCCCTGGTGGCGCAGTGGTTGAGAGTCCGCCTGCCGATGCAGGGGACGCAGGTTCGTGTCCCGGTCCGGGAAGATCCCACATGCTGCGGAGCGGCTGGGCCCGTGAGCCGTGGCCGCTGAGCCTGTGTGTCCGGAGCCTGTGCTCCGCAACGGGAAAGGCCACAACAGTGAGAGGCCCGCATATCGCAAAAAAAAAAAAAAAAAATTCACATATCAGTTTTCATTTACCAAAACTGTAGGACATAAAATAAACTAAATCACTACAAACATAATGTGTATCTGGCCTCACCTGTAGAGAAAAAGGCAGTACAGAGAATGGGAGCCAATTATACTGCATCTGAATTTTGTATCATCACAGGATTTTATTATAATCTGACACTTAAATCACTTATCAACTAAGAAAAGTTCCTCAGAAGCACAGAAAATTTACTCCAAGTCATGAAAACTATAAATCAACCTTTTAAATTAATATTTAACTACCCTCAAAAGCTACAAAAATACTACTTAGAGAGAAAAACATGATTATGAACTGATGTATTAAAAGTTGGTCTCTATGCTCAAGATTCACTGCTTTAAATTTCTGATTTATTTTTCAACATTCAACATTTATTAAGCAACAACTAGATACAGAGGATCTTCATGTGCAACAAAAATGCAAAGCAACAACAAAAATTATTGAGGGACTTCCTAGGTGGTCCAGCGGCTAAACTCCACCCTCCCAATGCAGGGGGCCTGGGTTCAATCCCTGGTCAGGGAACTAGATCCCACATGCCACAACTAAGACCTGATGCAGCCAAATAAATAAGTTAATTAATTTTTTTAAAATTATTGAGACTAGTGACCTCAGGAAACAATAAGGATGGAAGCAGGTGGGTGAAGTCTAACGCTTGCCTTGAGTCAAGCTATGATGTGTCAAACTCAAAATCGGTGTCTTCAAGTTACCAGAGGTAGCAAGGCTCCATTTTTGCACATCATTCACATTCTCTTAGGACAGTAAAGTAGTTAAGAAAAGAGCTCTAGATTAAATTACCTTGGTTGGAATCCAAGCTCTGCCATCTGCTGGTTCTGAAACCTTGGCAAAAGTTACCCAACCTCTCTAAGCCTCAATTTCCTCAATGATAATGGGATCTGGCTCATAACTGACTTTGCAATATGGATTTCAACTATATTTGTTATCCATTTCTTATAGCCACTATTTCACAGACAGGCTGCATTAATTTTAAAGCAAGGTATTTGCTCTTAAAATTTTTACTTCAAAAGGATAAAACAATTTAACTTTACTTGTATATGACTGACAATTTACTTTCTTCTTGGTAAGCAACATTAATAAAAAGTAAAAGTTCCAAAGCCCTACCCTAAGAAATCTTAGTTCAACCAACTTCCCAGAATCTTCCTATTTTCTTTCCAAATTATAAAGGTTACATAGTGCAGCAGTTAAAAGAACAAATTTGAAGTATGGCTACAAAATTTTCTGGCTGTGTAAGGCTCTCTAAGCCTCAAGTTTCCCCACTTGTAAATTGTATTTGCCTTACCAGATTGTGGTAAAGATTAAATAAGATAGAAATAAACTGCTTAGTACAGTGCAATGACATACTAAGTACTGAAAATACTTTTGTCTTTTATTTAAAGTCTGGTGGCCTGAGTTCAACATGCTGGGCCTATTCCCTTCTAGTTGTGAGATCCTGAATATATCAATTAAAATATTTTTAACTCCATTATCCTTTAAATGGGGAGAATATTGCCTCAAAGCATTATGAAAGTTATATGAAGTATCAGTCCTTGGCACACAGTAAACACTCAAACAGTAGCTACATCTGAATTATTCTAGTTCTAAGATATGGACTACCATCATAGCATCTAGGGAAACTCAATACTCATCATAATAACCACAATCTTTTTTCTAATTAACTTTTTCCCCAACCCTCACTCCTATGGTCAACAGCAGCATTTCTTACCTCTTCCCTAAACTTTAGAAAGTACATAGGCTTTCCCAGGTATATATATGAAAAAAAAAATTTGTTGTTGTTGTTAATTGGGACATAAAGTAAAGCTACATTTTTAAACAATGTTTTATTCTTAAATTAATAATGGGAGTTGACAAGCTATACAATTTATATTGATGCCATATACAAGACAGTGGAGTCAGAGAATCTTCTGCCTCTGGGGATCTTTCTTTTCTAAGGATCCCAGGAACTGGCCCACTTGCTCCTACGTTAGAAGTCATGACACACAGATCCTTTGTTTCTTACTAAGTACTCATTCTCCACTATAGCAGAAATAAAATACTAGAACATTTCCTCTATCCTTTGAAAGTGCACAGCCATTCTTTAACTTTCTATAAATTGACAAGAGGTAAATATATACTGTAAAGTCTCAAAACTCTCTCAATAAAGGTTATCCCTGATGTTCAACTGAATTTAAATAGAATTATGCTTTGTCCTTTAGTAACTCCTCTTACGTTTCAATGGCACAGCAAGCATTTGCTACTTACAGAGAAAATAAATCTCTTCTAAGAATCATGCCCTAGGTCAGCCAAACATCTCACAATGTATACAATTAGTTAAAGAAGCAGATACAATGTTGATCAGTAAAAACCAAATTATTATCCTGACATCATGATTTCTCAAAACCCAATACAGACGGCCAAATTTTATAGCTATTTAAGAAGTTGGATTATTTAGTGAAGAGAACCCTTATTGCTTATTAATATTTCTTACTTTCTCTGGGAAAGCTCTTGAATTGATATACGAATATACACTAGTATATCAGACAAACAAACACTATCCGAGAGACACACAAAGAGGCCCTGTAAAAATTAAAGTTTTCATAAATCCCCACAATACAATTATATGTCTAAGTACATCCATGGTGAAAGGGCCTGTTCATATTTAAATAGTCTGTTTACTTTGTCTCTTGCAGAATAAGCTACCTGGTAAAAATAAGGAAACTGATTTATCACTTTTCATTATTCTAAATCTCTCTTCTACCCTCACCCTCTCCAAATAAACTCCTGGAAGGCTTGGGGGTATTGTACTAGCTGGACAGGCTCAATGTTTCAAAGGTATTGTGCTTACCAACCAGTGCAACCTAGCACCTGAGTTCTTTCATTCAGCTATCCATCCAGAGTTCACACCCCTCTGTGCTAAGCACACAGTATAACACAAGTGTCTATATCTCTGTGTCTCTTTCCTTTCCCTACTATTGTTCCTTTGTGTTTAAACAAAAACCCAGGTTTAACTTTATAAATTAATTTCTTGTATCAAAACTTAAATGTTTTTAGAAACATCAGTGACAGTTTGATGACCTGGAAACTCTAATACTATCATGTATAGTATACATGTAACTACCATGATAAATTGCTTTCAACTCAAATACGTATTAAGTAACCCACTATAGAAAGCACTGTGCTCCACACTGCAGGAAACATAAAGGTGAGTAAAATACCGTTTTTGCCATATTCGAATTTATAATCACCTAGAAAGAGACAAAACAAGTTAACTAGAATACAAGGCAGCACATAAGAAGAGTAATTGTGCTATAGGAGTTACATGCAAGTGCATTTCATGCCTTGGAGTAAAGGGCCAGGAAGACTAAGTAGTTGAGGTGGCATATGAGACTCTGAAAGCTGGGTGGCTCTTTGAAACAGCAAGGGGAGAGAATGTATGACAAAGAATATTTAGACTAATAAGATCTCATTGGGACCAAGACAATCATGGCAATAACAACATCTAACAAGTATACCAATAAGAATTTTAATATACTTTTTAAGTGTGCTAAAATATGGGGAAAAAATCATTACCTCCTACACCAAGGACCTTTCTGAAGAACATAAATCTCTCAACCTCCTTTAATGTGGTGTAAATTTCAAAATAAACTGAAGACATGACTAAAAACAAAGCAATGAGACAAATCAATGAAGCGTTTTTAAACTACATACACCTTATCTGTTCCTTTAAAATACATATATATATTATATATATATATATATATATATATATGATTAGGCAGATTAACAACAATATTACACAGTAACGTAATTCTGGAAAATTCTAAACCTGTACTGCTCAACATGTGGCTATTAAGCGCTTAAAATGTGGCTACTACAAATTAGTATGTGCTATTAAGAGTGAAATACCCACTAGGTTGTGAAGACTCAGTACTCAAAAAAGGTGGCAAAATTTATCATTAGTAAATTTTATATTCATTACATGTTGACATAATATTTTGGATACACTGCTTTAAATAAAATATATTCTTAAGATTAAGTTCACCTGTCTTTTTACTCTTTTTAATGTGGCTCCTAGAAAATTTTAAATTACATATGCGACTCACATTTGTGGCTTCCATTATATTTCTACTGAATAGGTCTGGTTTAAACAACTACTTAACATTTATATTGTTCAGATTTCTGTACTTGCTTCAGATTGGCATGGTAATCACTTGATCACAATGATACTAAGTAACCTTCCAAACATCTTGCCTCAGTGTCTAGATACTGAAAAGGTGAGACACCTGCCAAAAAAGTGTGTCAGCTTCTTAACTACCCTTTTGGAGCAAATGTGGAAAAAACAACCAACTAAAAACTTTTCCAGATACATTTACCAAACAGTTAATACTCCAGGCACTGCTAGCTGATGTCATGAGACTATGTTAGATAAGAACTACTCAGGGATGCAAAGAGATGGGATCCAAGAAATAGGACAGTGGACCCTAAAGAGCAGTGAAAGAAGTTAGAGGATGACAGCTGTACAGCAGAGGCCTGGAGAACAACCAGGCCAGATCCCAGTAGGACAGCACTCCAGGAAAAGAATGGAGGGTAGGGCAGAATCCAGAGAATGCTTAATAAAATTTGAGGGGAAAAAAATGAAGACTGTGATCATTGCAAGCTGTGCAAGAAAAAGAAAACGGCAACAAAAAAGTGTAAAAAAAAAGTTGAAAGCAAAGGAAATGTGATCGCCACTTCAGAAACAGTTTGGTAATTCTTTAAAATATTAAACAGTTACCATATGACCTAGCAATTCCACTCCTAAGTATATACCCAAAAGATCCGAAAATATATGTCCACACAAAAACTTGTTCACAAATGTTCATATCAGCGTAATTCATAATAGCCAAAAAGTAGAAACTATCCAAATGTCCACTGACTGATGAACGGGTAAACAAATGGTGGCATTTCCATACAATGGAATATTATTCAGCAATAAAAAGTAATGAAGTACTGATAAATGCTACAACATGGATGAACCTAGAAGACATTATATGAAGTAAAAGAAGCTAGTCACAAAAGGCCACATATTTTATGATTCCATTTATATGAAATGTCAAGCATAGGCAAATCCATAGAGACAGAGAGTAGATTAGTGGTTGCCTGGAGCTGGAAGGAAGGGAAATATGAGGAATGACTACTAATGGATACAGGGTTTCTTTTTGGGGTGATTAAAAATGTTCTAAAATTAGATTGTGGTGATGGTTGCAGCACTCTGTGAGTACTGGAAACCACTGAACTGTACACCTTAAATTAATGAATTTTATGGTACGTGAATTATATCTCAATAATGCAGTTTTTAAAAGGAAATTGTACACTATTGTACACTATTCACCTTAATGTCTAGATATTGAGTACTGATCATTTGAATAATAATTTAAATAAATAATTATTTAACTAAAAATGGTGGTATAATTGCCTTAGTAAGATAGTAAAAGGGAGATGGTGATAACAATAAATAATATCTAAAAATAATTTAAAGACATAGACAAATAGTACACTAATTAAAATTATAATAAAACTACTAGAGGAAATAGCTGTCATAGTTAAGGTTGCCTCTGAGAAACAGAAATGAGGGAGAGGAGTTACGCTTTGCTATTAAGACTTTCTGCACTATTTGATTTCTTTAAATCATACGATAGAGTGTATTACTTAATAAAAAAATTTTTTTTTAATTTTTTAAGACTAAGGAATGCTGGTTTAGGAGCAGAATGAAACCATGCGCTCTTAAAGAGGTAAAAGGCACAGGCTTCATTGACATTGACGCACTCTGCGCCTCTGATCTCTCAAGAGAACAGGTTTTCTCATCTAAGATGTTCAAAAAATGCAAAGTTAAAGGAAAATATCAATTATCTTTTATCTTTTTCTTTACCATGAAATAAACAGCTATTTCCAGCAAGAACACACATAATATCTACTTGACCTTATAGATCATTTCTCAAATACACAGAGTGGCAAATATTTTAAATGTGCCACTAAGCGTTCATCGGTTATGCCTGTTATCATTTTACCTCTTATTACCAAGAGAAGCACTCTCTCATCTTCGTATTTACTCCCCATCCAACTCATATTCTAAAAATAAGGGTTTAGTAATCTACTAGGATGAAAAACAATAGCAATTTTCTAGAATAACTGATTTAAATTTTGTTTTAATTCTAACACTCTTATGCTAAAGCCAGTGTTAATTTAGGTCTGCATACACAAAATGTTATTTCATAGCAGAAATAACCTGTAAAGATTCAGATTATCTATGGAAGGATACTTAAGAAATTGGAATGCTGACTGTCTCCAGGAAAGAGGACTGGTAGTTACAGAGCAGGAGGAGGAGGAAGACATCACTGAATACTTTTAAATTTTGAATCATGTGAATAAATTCCATTTTTAAAAGCAAAATATGTAAATAAGACAAACATGGAATTGTCTATCATACAGCATCCAATTTATATTATTATTGTGATTGTTACTATACATTACGTAAATATGATACACATATATACATATAATTTATTATTATTATTGAAACCCTACCAACTCAAAGCTTCCCTCTTCCCTTCAGAGTTTAAATAATGTGTAAAGTGCGAAAGCTCTGAAATTCCAGTAAGACAGCAAATGCACCTACAATACCGTCAGTCTGATGCCAGGCATAACTCCAGCACTCCAATTCTCCAGGTGCTGCCTTTATGAATTCAAAAGTCTAGGATTAGCAGCTCGATTCAACTCAATAACTTCCACACAGATCATGAAGAAAGTGGTTAATCAATTTAAAAGAATTAACTGATTTTACGGAATAAGGGGAAGTAGAGGGAGTCACATTTTTAAAAGATAGCCTTCCTTAGAAAGAAATCTGAAACATCTTCTCACTTATATTAGTCAATTAAGCCCCTAAAAATTTCTTAGACCTCCAAAAGAGAAAAAAAAGTACGTTGTCATGATTGTCCTTTTTCTTCAGGTCAACAATTAAGATACCCACCTTTTCAATTCTCATTATAGAGGCCATAAGTGTATTTGGTAAAGTGACTCTCTAACAGCTAATCATAATTCATAAGAAAGCTTAAATGTCTCCATGCAGTGCCTTCTAAGCATTCCACAAAGGTATGGGCATGTCAAAATCCAAACAGCAACTCCATATATACCACAGAAGAAAAAATAAGACAACAAATCTTAAATCAGATAAAATGCTGTTGCTGAGTAATATACATAGATGGGCAATGGAAGAAAGAGTTGGAAACGATACTCTGGGCTAGCATACTGAAGACTTTAGTACCTTCATCCGTTATCACTGAAAGCCAACTGGAATTGGTCAACCAGACAGAGATGACCCAGTTCTCTTCCTCATCACTTCAGGTAACCAAGAAATTAGAGACTGTTTAATGCAGTGAGAAGTTGAGAATCCCAGCTACCCAGAAGAGACCTTCCTGACTCCTGTCCTTTTGAGAGAGTGAAGTTAGTATAATTTAACCTTCCCTAGACCAAAATTTTGAACAATTATCAGAGTGATTTCCCCTGGGGTTGTGTGAGGCTACACCAAGTAATCGCAATATGCTTGTTTTCCTGAACTGTCTGTCTATACTTTTTAGAAGGTGTAATGCTTAATATCAGTGTAATTCAGTCCCTTCTAATTTGCAGTTTAAAAAAAAAAAAAAGACAATTGAATGACTTAGAGCTATGTGTTAAAGAATAAAAAAAGAACTCTAAATAAAAGCCAAAAAATAACCTATGAGGAAAGAGTATGCACCATTTGTGTGGGGATTTTTGGTTCACTTCCTGATTGTCAAATACCAACGAATTCCAAAAAGGTGATGTTCCAAATAACCCAACTGCACATTGATGCATAGCTGTTATTCTTTAACAACAAGTACAACAACCTGAAGGCTCACAGTTCCAGACATAACAAGTGTCCGATAGATACTTGACTAATTGGTTGTGTACATATAATAAAATTTCATGAAGTTTGCTGTCAAATATTAAAATAAAGAGTAGAACACTTAAAATACTTCACAACCTATAGGAAGAGATGGAGAGAAATAATCCTTAATAATGGCTAATTTGGGGCTTCCCTGGTGGCGCAGTGGTTGAGAGTCCGCCTGCCGATGCAGGGGACACAAACCGGTCTGGGAAAATCCCACATGCTGCGGAGCGGCTGGGCCTGTGAGCCATGGCCGCTGAGCCTGCACGTCCGGAGCCTGTGCTCCGCAA
This sequence comes from Leucopleurus acutus, assembly GCF_964270905.1. Classification (NCBI taxonomy): domain Eukaryota; kingdom Metazoa; phylum Chordata; class Mammalia; order Artiodactyla; family Delphinidae; genus Leucopleurus; species Leucopleurus acutus. The sequence goes on from NC_139147.1 coordinate 66,275,079, forward strand.
CGGGAGAGGCTGCAACAGTGAGAGGCCCACGTACCGCCAAAAAAAAAATAATAATGGCTAATTTGTAGAATCACATTCTAATATTACCTGGAAATATAAATACACCAGATTTACTTACGATCAATCAGTACTTTTCAATAAAAACCAGTGCTCCAACTGAACATTAAACAAAAAAATACCATAACTTATTTTTCTTTTTGTGCCATCATAAGCCCTAACATTTTCATTTTCAATGTTTGTCTTAACAAGTTTTCCCTGAAATCTTAAAAGAATTGAGAATTTTTTCCAATATAACTGTAAGTAATTAAATACTATATTTGCTAACAGGCATGCCTGAAACTAATTTCAAAAGAGGTACCAATCATGAAAGTCTTACACAGTCACTGCTAAATGATCAATGAAAGACTATCCTAAAAGAAAAGGCACTTTAGCTTAACACTTGGAATCCAAGTGTTAAGGCAACAGCAATCCATTCTCTATAAAATATACAATAAAGACCAAGAGCTCTAGAATCAGAATGCCTGTATTTGAATTCTAGCAGAGCAATCTTCTAGTCAGGTAATCTTGGACAAGTGGCTTCACTTCTCTAAATGTCATTTACCTATCTATAAGGTGGGGATAATAGTATTAGCTACTTTGTAGAGTTGTAATGATTAAAATGAGCTGTTGCATGTAAAGAATTTAGCAGATTGCTTATTAGCATTTAATAAACATTCAATAGACATATCACAAGTCAATCACGTTATTATTCACAGCCCCTTTCTATTAAAGCAACCTACTTATTTTTGGCTTCCTAAGCCAAGGAATTCAACATGATACAATTAATGGTAGTGAAAAAATGGAGTATTAATGTTACTGCTTTGCACCAATGTTACCAATATTTTTGCCTGCCTACCTACCATCTCTTTGGCATTACGGCATGCTCATTAAATCCTAGGACTGTAAGTTCATTTAAATTATACCACCATCTAAAACACAAGTTTCTATGGGAGTTTGCTAGTGGCCTAGTGGTTAGGATTCCGGGCTTTCACTACCGTGGCCCAAGTTCAATCCCTGGTCCGGGAACTCAGATCCCACAAGCCCCGTGGTGCAGCCAAAAAAAAGTTTAAAATTTTAAAAATACAAGTTTCTAGGAAAATAGTGCCTCGTTCGTCAGGAATGTTTACTTTTCATTATTAAATTGATTTGAAAGGACAATCAAGAAATTGACAACTCCAAACTATGTTAATAAAGGAACACGTTAAAGGTTCACATTCATGCCATTGTTGGCCATGGTATCCTGGAGACAAAAAGAAAACCTGGTTTGGCGAAATTAGTTTCAAAATAACCAAAACATCATTGCCTCAATATGATCACACTAAAATGCTTCTAAGAAAACTATTCAATACAAAAATATAAGATTCAATCATTTACAGAATTTCAACTTGCACACGCTTTGAAAGTACACTTTTCTCCCCAAAACATAAGCAAAAGTGAGAAAGGAGATCATAAACTAAGAATCCAAATCTACAAAGTTGTGTCTTTGTATCTTGTTTCAGACCAAGTATATTACAGACATGAGCATAAACTGAAATAATTTACTGAATGTCCATCACGTGCTAAATATTAACTCATTTTTTAAAAAAACTAGAATAAAAACTCAATAATAGAATAGAATAAATATCCCTTTATTTTATCAATTTAATGGTAGGAAACTTGGGAAAACAAATTGTTCTCCTTTAACTCTGTCAGTTTTTCCTTGCTGTTTTATTCACACAGGTCTTCATATAAATATACATTTCTATATCGCACTCAACCAAGGTCAAAGACAATTTATATAACCAAGGATGATTTGTACAACCCAAGATAGAAGCAAAGATTGCAACCTCTACTTTAAAACCAGTGAACCATGAAAATGCTTCTATCCTTGCAATCATGCAAGGTTCCCTTTCCATACTATCTCCTCCAACCCCTCCCCCCCAAAAATAGGCTAGAAAATGATGCTAAACATTCCAATAAATTCATTTACTCATGGTGATTATGTTCTTAGTAGAACAATATCTGGGAAATCAGGTTAGTTCTGTTAGTACCAGCATATAATCCCATCACACCCACATGCTCTGCCCCTCCATTCTCCTATTGCAGGGTGGAGCATCACAAGAGACACCACAATCCCACAGCCTGCCCAATCCCACCCCTGTCCCACAATCCCATGAGAGTTATTAAATGTATGGAACTGCAGCACATGCACGTTTCACAGCCTTCTCTACACATAATGCACACAAAAAAACAGAGCTCCCTTGGTCTCAGAATCTGCTGCTGACACTTAAGGCTGCTTCCCCAGCCTTGCTGTTTCTCCAAAACAGTATCTCACACCAGCAACCTAAGTCCAAAACAAGGGGCAGACAGCACAGGATACAAGTATATACTGATTTTCAGCTGAACTATGCAAGTGAAATGAGAAGATGTCGCCTCATTTTCTAAATGCAATTCCCAACCAGTCATAAATTGATTTGTGAACCTCTGGGTTCCCTTGAAGTTTTTTCCTAGTACACTACTGTGCCTTAAAGTCATTTCACAATTAGCATTCTAGAGGTGCATGTAACAAGAGAGCATGCAATTTTTATATGAAGGTCTAGTTTTTTTAACAACTCTGGAAAGGGCTGGTTGGGAAAGGAATGAAAACAATGAAAATAAAAGTCTAGTTTTCAGTTTCACAAATGAGCTCTCTTCCACAATGGATAACCTAGAAATTGGTTACATTCTAATAACCTGATTTTTATGTGTCACAAAGAGATTAAATTCCCTCTGGAATAGAAAAACTCTAAGTTGCCACCTGCTCTTTGGTTTTAGTCACCATACAACTAAATACTGCACAGTAATATGCAACTACTATTAATTATTCACTTCACTAAAAAAAATTGATCTAAAAAAGTTTTATATGAGGAAATAACTTGACTTAGCTAGACAACTAGCTAAATTTTCACGAACAGTTTATCAAAAAGATTTATTACTAATATTTTAACCAAAAGTCACCATAGACAGTCCCTTACTTTCTCTATTTTGAGTAAAATATCATGTGATTCTACAGAAGAACTTCATAACTATTTACATTTATTTAATAACACTTGAATATGGACGAGGACAAAAAAAAATGGGTTCACCATAGCGAGTAAAAAAAAAAAAAAAAAATTCAGGGACTTCCCTGGTGGCACAGTGGTTAAGAATCCGCTTGCCAATGCAGGGGACACGGGGTCGAGCCCCGGTCTGGGAAGATCCGCCATGCTGCGGAGCAACTAAGCCCGTGCGCCACAACTATTGAGCCTGTGCTCTAGAGCCCACGAGCCACAACTACTGAGCCCACACGCCAGAACTACTGAAGCCCAAGCACCTAGAGCCCGAGCTCTGTAACAAGAGAAGCCTGCGCAATGAGAAGCCCGTGCACCACAACTAGAGAGAGCCCACGTGTAGCAACGAAGACCCAATGCAGCCAAAAGAAAAATTCAAATACACTGTTTTAAACTTAGCTCAACAAAAAAAGGCAAAAAATACTTGTTATAAAATCAACTTTTAATTTCTGCTGGAGTCTGCATATTACCATTATTTTAAATGCAAGGTTTACTTAAGAATAACCATTATTTATGAAAAACTAGTTTTAAGCAAGTACCGAAGATTAAATTAAAGGCTGTATAAAATATCTAAAATTTTTATGTCACGGTTTAGCCCAAAAAATATTTTCATTGTTTTCAAATAAATTACCATCGGGTTATTATAACTAAGTTTCAAGTGTGAGGTTTTTGAATCTACATAAAAAATTATTTTCTTTTTTAGGACTTTAAATGGAATGCATATAAATAAAAACCTTTAGTTTACTAGTCCTGAAAATAAATCTGACAGTTTTGGGTTCAGAAAAATTAGAAACAGTTCAAGACTGTAAAGTTAAATATCATTGCCAGTAACCAACTGCTGCCTCTGAATTTCAAGAAAACCTATTGTATATTAAATTTTTAAAAAGTGAACTCAACTACCCTCTCATCTCAGCACTTTCTCAACTTTCCCATTACAATCAACAATATAACTTGGTGGTCAAATCTTCCAGACCAGTAACATCAGAATTTATTTTTAACTCCTGACTCCTTCCCAAATATTCCCCTTCAATCCAATCCAAAGCCCTGCCAGTTCTTCATTCACGCTGTCTCGCAAATGTGCTTTCATCTCATTTTCACACTTTATATTCTCATTCTTCATGACATACCCTACTACTCCCTAAAATGGCTCTGATGTTTTGCTACTAACCCATCAACTCAGCTGCCCAGATCGTCTTCAAATATTTCGTTCAGCAACCTACAGTAAATACCAATCTCTCTTGAATCTCAACCAAACTCTTACAGGCCTCCTTTGCCCTCCATCAGTTAACACATTTCTCAAATTCCATCTCCTCTTATTTTCCCATTTAGGCCCCTTTCATTCAGATTTACTAACCTGCTTTATAAATACAAAAATCACCACCTCTGTGCGTCTGTCCATTCCTTCCATCTAGAATCCTCTATGCTTCTCTGTCAATTCAAGTTACTGCCTCCTTTAACACCTGTCTTAAAACACACCTCTACAGAAGTCTTCTCTCTCCAGCCCTCTACCTCATCCCTTCATCTCTTGTCCCTCTGAACGAAGCACTTCTGTTTGCATTTATAATCTTGCAGTCATCATGATATTGTTTTCACATTTTGACCTATAACCTGTCTCAACAACTGACAAGCTTTTCAGGCCAAGGACTATAATTTCTTATGTATCTCTCATTTGAACGGGGGTCCCTTAGAACACTAGCACTCCAACAAACGCTTAATTACTCCCCTTTCTTCCAAAATGTCCTTAAAGTCAGGGTTGTCAAAAACACATAATTAGCACTGATCTCCAACTTTTAAAATGTTAGGTTGACCTATATGGTAACAGAAAAGTCAACATTTTAACCTGCACACTTTGCAAGGGTTACTCCATCCTCAGACAACATCCACACAGGATTCAAAGAGAATCCTGGAAATTAAATGAAAAGTCCCCAAATTTAATATTATAAGCTATCCTATTTTGCTCTCTGAAATAGATCTAATACATTAATTACCTAAAATTGATTTCAAGTGGTTTTTAAACCAAGATGAAAAACATCCTAACACTCCAGTACCACAAGAGGCTCTTAAGTAGCTATTATAAGATTTGCTTCATCACAGCAGAAAATTACCCCAGAATTTTAAAATATTCCTCTCAAATGACCCCATGAAGTGCTTAGAAAGCTTGACCATTCCCTGAAAGATGCATCATCAGCTTCCCTCTTCACATACCCTGCATTCTGAACTAGCTAGTCACCAAAAAAAACCTTAACTCTCAAAAATAATCTCCCATTCAGTTATTACCTTAGACTACCCTGTTTCAGGCAAGTTCCAAAAGCCAAAATAAATTGAAATTCTGAGTTCAAATAAGAGTGATCATTTTATGTTGCTTAAGGACATAATCAATTTCATATAACAGCAAATACTTTTTAAAAATCTCAGTTCAATCCTCTCCTTCTAGGCAGCAAAACAGTTTTTCTTTGCCCTCATCATGCCCCTTTCTGGAGGAATAAGGAAACAATACAGATATTTTTGTCAAATTCTGTAAGTATGTTTAAATAAACTGTCATTAAATACCACATAAACATATCCACATATAGAGAACATTAGAACATTGGACACTTAGTATAGACTTGGACACTCAACATAGACTTTTCTGCACAAATCAGGGAAGACGGTACAGTCTATCAACAACCTTGAACACAGCCCAAGTATCCCTATTATATGCAGGACCACAGCCTTCTGCAAAACCTATGATGGAAAGGTCTAAATCCATATTCTTCTAACTCCATAGTCTTACCTAAATTCAACAGGAAACCAATGCAAGAGTATTTTAAATAGTCTTAAGAAGGAACCCCTGAACTCTAGATCATTTAGCAAGTACTGAGTGCAATGGCACCCTAAAACTGAACTTTAATGATGAGTCAGTGACAATTAACATTCAACTTAGCATTTGGCAACATGACAATACAAGCCCCAATCAAAACTTGGACATACTTCCAAATTACCTTTTGATTAAACGTTAATTCTATAGTGGTAGATTGGTAATGTCAAAATGGAAAGGTTAAGAGATAACATATTATACCACTTATCCAATTTAGAACAATGCATGTTGAGATACTACTGCTACTGCATATCAATCAGCCCCACCGGTCCCTTCTAAAGGGAAGAATCAAAGCTTGCCTCCAAACCGTAATGTGGTTACGGAGCAAGTTCATCTCTAGATTATGAACACATACTTTGTATAGTCACATAGGCAAGAAAGAAATGTTACGAGACAGTGACATTTAGCTCCTCTATTAAGTATACAAAACTATGATAACCCCTGAGACCTGAGCTAACTAAACTATCCCTCATTCCAAAAGACACATTCTGCAAAGGCACATAATGGTTTATGAGTCTTGTCCTTCGCTTTATTCAAAAGGATGAGCAAGTAAACACTTCCATCGCTATTCTAAGATGGAAAAACTCAACCGCTTGATAAAGCTATCAACTGCAAGAAAACTATATGAAAAGAACTAAGTTTCAGATCGAATCATCCAAATAAAAATCATATTCCCTCAATTCAAGGTTAATAAGACCGGGGGAGGGGATATGGGAGGAGAAAAGAGGGAGCTGCCTCATCCTTGACTGAAGACAGGTTTTTGCCCTTTTCCATTACCTCCGGCTGTTATATCAGAAGGTCTCATATTTTAAGATCCTGATATTTTAAAGTCTCTTATTTAAAGGGTGAGGTGGAAAGGGGGTGTAAAATAAAATCAATACTCACTGCTAACTTTCATGCTGCCAAAAGCTGAAGGCTGCTGCACTGGCTTGCAGCTCTCCGCAAAGGAGGTGGTTCTGGGCCGCCCTGACATGATCACTCTCTTTCCGAATCACCTTCTTTTCCTTCCTTCCTCCTCTTCTTCCTTTTGTTTTATGTTGGGGTGTTAGGTTAATGATAAATGCAGCATTAAGTTCTCCCACAAGAAAAAGACTTCGTCCTCTTGGCTTTTCACTCCTTTTGTACAGCTATAAAAAAAAGCGAGCGATGTATTTCTCCTTGAAGACAGATCAGTACGGATATTTAACATATAGATGATCGGGAGCTGGGAAAAAAATACAATTCTTTCCCCTCCCTTTCCTTGGAAGGGAGAAATGGTTGGGAGGTCCTAAAAAATATATATCACGTGAAACGGGGGCAGATACTTGATTGAAAATAAGTACTCTGAATATTATATTTTCCTCGGGGATTTTTTTTCCGAGTCAATGAAGAAGGGAAGCGGCGGAAGGATCACGAGTCTCACGCTTGAAAAGAAAGGGGGATGGGAAGGAGGGAGGGAGAGGGAGGGGGTGGCTCGGAGATGCGTCGGGAAACGCTGCGGCTCCGACAGCGGCGGGATCCGGCGGCCTGACGACAGGGGCCCGGCGAACTGGAAGGCGGCGGAGTCGCGAGTCAGTCAGAGGCGGGCGGTGGCGGCGGCTCCCCTCCTCATTGCGCCAGGAGCAGCTGCACTCGGCGGCTGGATCCAGCGGCCATGGCGGCGGCGGTGGCGGAGGCAGCTCCGTTCAGACCCCAGGCAGCGGCTCCTCGACTGCTCCCCATACGCCGGGGACATGGGAACCCAGCAACCGCTTCCGTCCCTCGGGGCCCCCTCCCCCGTCCAAGGCACCAGAGCGGCCGCCCTCCCGCCCCTCGCTTCTGCACGGTCCCGCTCAGGAAGTGTCCGCGCTTTGCCCCCAGCCCGGGCCCTGTCAGTGGCTGCAGGGCCGGCTCCTCCTCGCTTCCTTCCTTCCTTTGTCACTCGGCCCGGGCGGCGGCGGCGGCAGCGGCAGCGGCAGCGGCAGCACAAACCTGCATTCGCCCGGGTCGGGGGCAGCTCTGTGTGAGGAGTGCCGTCTGCGCAGCCGCCTAGCTTTTCCCCACTCCCCCTCCCCCCTCCTACTCGTCCTCCGCCTCCTTCCTCCCCCACCCAGCCTTACACCGCCCAGCGCCCCCGCGTCCGCGTAACAGGCGTCTGGGAATCGCCGGCCGAGCCGAGTGTCCTCCCCCTTCGGTAGGGGAGCCGAAGCCCGAGCGGAACCAATCACGGATGTCGTTTGTTTGCAGATCCTCCCGGAAAAAGCCGATCGACCTGAGGAGCCAATTAGAAAGTGTCGCTGGAAATTCACGCCCAAGGACGGAAAATGCCGAAGATAGCCGACCGAGAAGAAGGTGGGTTCGCCTTGTCTTGTGGCTGGCTGGAGGAGAAATTCGACAATGGCAACAGTGACCAATCGGAGTCGCCGGCCCTCAGGAAAATGCTTGAAGAGTTAAGCACGGTGAAGCCCGGAGTCGCTGGTGAAACCGCACGGCTGGGCGCCGTGGCCGCTTTGTAATTGGCCGAAACTCCGCTGGGAGTGCACCTCCCTCGGTGATTGGTGAAGGAATGGGGCTTCCGAGGACAGTCTGGCCAGTCAGGACGTCCCCTCCCTCGACGAGGTGGGGAGAAGTTGAGAGTGAAGGGAGGGCATCTATAAAGCGCCTTCTCATTGGCCTGAAGCTCTGGAGCCGGAGTCGGGGCAAAAGGGAAAAGGAGGGAGGTCGAAACCCGTAGCGGCAGCCAATCGGCTCTCGCTGCCGTCCAATCGCAAGACCTAGCTGCAGTGTGATTGGCCTTCGGTATCCGGTGGCGGTCCCTGGAGCGGGGAGAATCGCGACTGGGGTCGTGGCGGATGGTTAGACGGGCTCGCCTGCGGCTACTTGCAGCTTGTGTGGAAACTGCAGATAGGGAGCGCGAGCCGGTGTGAAACTGCTGTGGTCGGCGGCGCTGGGCTCCGAGCGCTCGAGCGACCGGAGGGTTGAGGGGTCTCCCCACCCACTGGAGGCTCTCGGCGGGGCGGGGCTAATGCTGCGCGCCCGAGGCTCCCCTCCGCCCAAGAGAGCGCGTCCCGAGCGCCGGCGTCTTTCCCGGAAGGGCCAGACGGATTCAGGGCGCCTCCCCGGCTGGGTGCGAGTTCTCGGGCGCTAAACTGAGAACAAAGCTTCCAGACAGGCAGCGCCCCTCGGCGGCCGCGCCCCGCCCAGTCGCGGAGGCCATTGATAAGAGTGAGGGCGACTGCGCCTCGTGCGCCAGGCCAAACCCGGCCTTCCAGAAACGCCCCTGAGAAATGAGCTCATGCTGGCTGCGCGCGCTCTTCGGGCGCGACTGCCCAGCGCAGAACGGACCCCAAAAGCAGGTGAGGGGAAGTGCCGTCAGGTCGGATATCCCGAAGACTCTGAGGAAACAGGGAGTCAGAATAGCCCTTTGTAGTTTTTGGTTCTTTGGAACTAGGGTGATCTATAAAAGTACTATATAAGTTGATTTCGCACGTAGGCCAGTGGTCAGATTCCCGTGGTTTCCCTAAGGACAGTGAAGTATGGCTACAGAAAAAGTAGAAAGGACAGTTGCCATCAGTCCCGTGGTGTCTGTAATTTCCACCTGCAGAGTCATCCCTTTCTGTTAAGATACTATCTCTGGGAGCACATATAAAAATACACATACTTGGTCAGGTTAACTAGATGTTGCTTTGTCAAACTGATGAGGAACTTGGGACAGAACAAAGTAAGCTTTGATGGGAGAACGGAAAGGTCTAGATAGTGTTTGCAAACTCAGATGTCTACAGGGGCCAGAAAAGCAAAGCAAATGAGTGACACTGGCCTGGTGTAAAACAATAGGGAATGATAAGCAACGTGGCAAATTGGAGTGTCCCTGCTGTAACTGAAAGGAGCAGCTGTTCGGCTCTAGCAGATTGTTACCCTGAAGAATGTGGATCCAGTGTTCTGAGGTATTCTGGTTTTTTCCCCCAAGAGAAACCGTAAAGCAGGATTTTTGTATGAAATCCCTCGATTTTTACATCGATATTTCCAAATCCTACAGGCCGAATTAAAAACATCCCAGGGTAGATGTGGCCAACATGCAATCAATTTGTAATCTCAAACCTGGACATAGGTTTTTTTATATAGCCCAGGAGTGGTAGCTGCTCTTGTTCTTTGCAATGAAGGGAGAACATGAGGCCTCTGGATGTCATGGAGAAGGGTAAAGAATGTTAAAAGCAAACTCAGTGCGTGGCAATTTTGTCAAATGATTGTTGCCTCTCCCTGCAAACTATTATGAAAGACCTTTGCCACTAGTCCCTAAAACACTGTGAGGCAAAGCTCTAAATCCTGCCTTCCTCTTTACTCCCCATCCCTACTCCCAGTTATACCAGCGGGAAAGTGAATAACAAATGTTTAGGTTATACAAATTGGAAACATGGCTATTCTTTTGTATATAATAAAGTACAAAAATAGTCTACCTTAAGGTTATGATTAGTAGCTTTACTGTTGCTGCCTTCAAATATTTTGAACTGATGCTGTTTAAAATTAAAAAAAATCTGACCAAGAGGGGGGAAATTTTATAGGAAAAAAAAAAGTAGTTCAATCTAGAATTAGGACTTAAGGAGGGAGAAGTTTAGGAGAAAATATAAAACCACTGAAATTAACATTCCATGATTGTTTCTCTGACCTTCCAAATTCTTCCTCTACCTTCCCGCCTGCTGTCAACCATTTATCAGTTTTTAATAATTTTAATAGTTAATGCTTCCTGAGTGTTTATAACGTGCCAGACACTGTTCTTAAGTGCTTCACACATGCTATCTCAAATTATAATCGTAAGTACTGTTACCAGCCTCCACTTAAAAGATGAGGAAACTCAAGGTCTGAAAGTTGTACTGACTTACCTAAGGTCCACAGAGCTAAAGTAAGCAGAACCAGGATTCAGATCTCTTGTACTTCTCTCTCAAACATAGTCCCCACCTCTCCTGGTCTTGCTTTATCTTAAATTCTAAGCCTTATGTCTTCAACTGTGTGTGCCTGGTTGTGAATACATCCCCTAGTTTGGTTTCTAATAGTTTGGTTTCCTTTAGGGCTCATCAGGTGGTCCCTTGCAAAGATCAGTGATTCTGAGCCACAGTAACCAACCAGAGGACTAGAAAAAGATGAATATAGGAAAGCTGGGTGATACAGAACAGGTAAGTAGTGTAGTAGAGGGGAAAAAAAGAGAGATTGGTGAGCCTGTCCACAAGGTAACGGTTATAAATTAAAATGCACAATGAACTGGCTTCTATAGTAATTACATGTATTTGTATAGCACTTTGCACTTGGGAAGTACTATTACGTTAATGAAGTTTACCAAGTACTGTTATGGAACTATTATTATGTTTTTACAAATGAGGAAACTACACAATAGCTCAGAATCACTTAGCTGCATTTTTAATTGAAACTAGAAGAAAATATATGCAGGTTTAATAATGAAGATAGCAAATAGAATATGAGATGCTGTTTGTTTAGATGAACCCAGGGTCAGTCAGTACAAACAGAAGTTCACTAGCAAACTCTTCCTAGGACCTCATTTAGTTAGCCAACGTATATTAAATACCTAAATGTTGTTGGGTGCTGGCCTTCAAAATTTAATAAGATATGGTCTCTGCTCCAGATATTTGCAGATACTGTAAGATGGAAAAGAGTTGTTTAGTAATGAACTCTAGGAAAACCCTCCAATAACAAGGTCGATGTGAAGATTAAGAGGAAGGAAAAGATTTTGCATTTACTGAGTGCCTGTTCAGTCCTTCCCTGAACCGCCAGAGACAGCCATTATTAACTCTTTTGTTAATAGATTGGGGAGGGGGGATGAGCAATAAGTACATTGATCAAGGCCACACAGTTAGAAAATGGCAGAGCTGGGATGGAATCTACAGCTGAGTATATTTGATCCAGCTTCTTTATACTAGATTACTCTGCTCTCCATCAAAAAATAATATTGTTTATCCCATTTATGTAAAATTGCATATGTGTGTGTGCTTGCACACCCACACATAAGAGTCTAGAAATATTCATTTTGATGGCATTTTGGATGATACTTACGGTATTCATGATTTCCAGTATTGTCTTCATTTTCCACCTTTACATAAGAAACAAAATACTTAAAAAGAGAAAACAAAGGTAAGACTGCAGACGAACCAAAGAAAAGAAGTAGCAGTGTGAAATCGCTCAGTTTGATTAAATCAATTTGATTTATAGGACACTGTGCCAAGTCTTAGGAATACAGGAGTGTGAAGATGAATAAAAGTCATTCAGAGGTGACTGTCTTGCTCCAGTCTTAGGGGGAGCTCTTGTAGAGTGGAGACGTGTAAACAGACAACACCACAATGTGATCTGGGCAGCTATGGAAGAAAAGTGGCCCAGAGATCATTTTCCAAGTTGTATTTAAACTACCGGTCTCCAAAGTTGCGTGTATATACCCAGAGGTTGTATGGGATGATCCTTTGGAATGCTAGAACTACTAAATCTTATTTTTATCTTAAAACGTAAGAAATTACCTTTCCAGTGGTTAATATACTGGTAGACAGTGGTGCCCTCCTCAGTCCCTATGTCAAAGGAAGGAGTCACATGGTCCACCATACAGTTTTCCTAAAGGAAGGGGATGAATCCACAGCCTAGAAGGGATTGTGAATATACGGTACCCTCCTGCTTTTTAAAAATTTCAGCAACATACGACACCTTACTTGTGCTTAATTAATGGATTTGCAGTCATATTATTTGATTTTTAACTAACTTGACCCTCATAGATTGAAAATGATTCCTGCAAATAAAGTGTAGATAAAAGAACAAACAAAATGGCAAACCTCACATTCTACTCTTAGTAGGAACTCTTCATCAGTCACATCAATAGGTTAAAAACAATAATGAGCTAATCAAATTTGACAAGAAGTAGGCCTGAAATTTTTGGAATTTTTGAAATATGAACCATCCACTATTTTTTAGTCAAAGTTTACCCTAAGGTTAAGTATGACATATAGCTAATGCCAGTGTGAAGTCTTCACAATTACCAAAACGTTTAAAGACTATGCATCTGGGACAGTTAATAATTTGGGGGGGCGGGGGGTTAGCGGTGAGAATAAAAAAGTATTGGGGGTACTTCCCTGGTGGCGCAGTGGTTAAGAATCCGCCTGCCAATGCAAGGGACATGGGTTCAAACCGTGGACCAGGAAGATTCCTACGTGCCACAGAGCAAGTAAGCCCGTGCGCCACAACTACTGAAGCCCACGCACCTAGAGCCCGTGCTCCGCAACGAGAGGCCACAGCAATGAGAAGCCCATGCACTGCAACAAAGAGTAGCCCCCGCTCACCACAACTAGAGAAAGCCTGCGCGCAGCAACAAAGACCCAATGCAGCCAAAAATTAATTAATTAATTTTTTAAAAAGTATTGGGCTTTAAATAATGTTGTTTTAAAATATTGTTTATTATGCCTGTTATCCTTTTTTATTCCTGTATATGTCTTATATATGCATATCATGTTAGCTCAAGAGTATATGTTTTATAAATATGCAGAATATTGGGGGGTTGATATTAAAATTTTTTACTAGTACAGTGTAAGAACAAAAAAGTTTGTAGACCACTGTTTTTTTTGCTGTTTTTTGGGGGTTTTTTTAATAGATCTTTATTGGAGTATAATTGCTTCACGATACTGTGTTAGTTTCTGTTGTACAGCAAAGTGAATCAGCCATATGCATACACATGTCCCCATGTCCCCTTCCTCTTGAGCCTCCCTCCCAACCTCCCTATCCCACTGCTCTAGGTCATTGCAAAGCACTGAGCCAATCTCCCTATGCTATGCTGCTGCTTCCCACCAGCCAACTATTTTACATTTGGTAGTATATGTATGTTGATGCTCCTCTCACTTTGCCCCAGCTTCACCCTCCCACCCCATGTCATCAAGTCCATTCTCTATGTCTACCTCTTTATTCCTGCCCTGCAACTAGGTTCATCAGTACCATTTTTTTTTTTTTAGATTCCATATATATGCATTAGCATACGGTATTTGTTTTTCTCTTTCTTACTTCACTCTGTATGACAGACTCTAGGTCCATCCACCTCACTACAAATAACTCAATTTTGTTTCTTTTTATGGCTAAGTAATACTCCATTTTTTATATGTGCCACATCTTCTTTATCCATTCATCTTGTAGACCACTGTTTTAAACAAAGATTAGTTTTTTAGATGATGGAAGGGAAGAACATTCTAGGCAAAAAGAAGTTATGCAATGGCGGAAATATATGTTACAGGGTATCATAGAACTGGAGGTAGTTTGAAATTATGTAGCATGTAAGATCTGGGCCTAGAGAAAAGAAAGGGAAACAGTATCAGATAATAAAGGTGTAGTTAAGTAAATTATGTTCTACTAAGTCCATATTATGTAAACAGAAAAAAGAATAAATAGAAAGACTAATAGCAACTTAATACTAATTAAAAAATATAGAACTTGATTGTATATTACCAATTTCCAATTCTGCAAAATATGAACATATTGAAAAGGAAGACAGAAATGAGAATAATTTTGTTAATATATTGGCATATTATAGATGAAAATATTCACTTTAACTGTTTTCATGTCATATTTTTACAATAAATCAATGTTTGTTGGGTTTTAAAAGGGAATTGGCTCCCTTTTCTTTACTGTGATTCACATATTCCTCAGAATGGCTCTCATTACATGGAATTCTTAACAAAAACTCCAAATTTCTCAGCAAAGCTTTCCAATGCTAACATTTCTACTGATAATCCTTTGTATTATAAATTATATACTGTATTAATAAAACTAGCCAACATTTGTTATATGCAAGACATCTGCTAGGCACCTGATATAAAGAAGTACATGAGCCACCTGAGTGGCTCTGTGCCCTCAGTGAACTTATCCTCTGGGGAAACAACCTCATGAAAAGCTAAATAAGTAATTATTTAAGACCATATTTGAATCCATAAGTTGTAAGGCAGAACATAATTTGCTAATATGGTTGTTACTCATGCTCAAATGAATTGGTCATGCTGTCCTATTTAAAATAGGTAAATGGAGGACACTTCAATCTAAAGTGAATCTTAAAGGATGGGTAGTAGGATTTGGAGATGAAGAAAGGAAAGTGGAAGTAAACTATTTTCTACCACTTCATTTCCAACCCATCAGACAAACCCCCTTAGTAAACTTAGGTGGATCCAGCTGTCAGAGCAATTAAGGACAGTGTGAGTCTGTTCATTTGACTATAGGAAAACCAGTTTGGCTATAATAGAAAGCCGATAGAGGAGACTCATGGACGATAAAGCTTAAAAGGTAGTTTGGGGGCTTCCCTGGTGGCGCAGCGGTTGAGAGTCTGCCTGCCGATGCAGGGGGACATGGGTTCGTGCCCCGGTCCGGGAAGATCCCACATGCCGCGGAGCGGCTGGGCCCGTGAGCCATGGCCGCTGAGCCTGTGCATCCGGAGCCTGTGCTCCGCAGCGAGAGAGGCCACAACAGTAAGAGGCCCGCGTACCGTGAAAAAAAAAAAAAAAAAAGGTAGTTTGGGGCCAGATTTGAAAAAGCTTTGAATGTTATACCAAGAAATCTTGTAGACAATGGAGAATTATGGGAGGTAGCAGATGTAAGACATTGTCACTGCAGGAGAGCCTCTGGGGTATCATACACTGTGTGGTTTTTCCCGTTGCTGAAAATGTGCCCAGGGTAACAAGACAGCATATTTGATCATGCTTCTTATAACCAATGGGGTGTGCCCAAAAGGGAAAATAATGGATGACTACCCAAAAAGAAGAGGGACAGTGTTTGAAACATTGCCACTATGAAGTAGACTCTGGTTA
The DNA here is from genome assembly GCF_964270905.1 of Leucopleurus acutus. Classification (NCBI taxonomy): domain Eukaryota; kingdom Metazoa; phylum Chordata; class Mammalia; order Artiodactyla; family Delphinidae; genus Leucopleurus; species Leucopleurus acutus. The sequence continues at coordinate 66,290,825 of NC_139147.1, forward strand.
TATTAAAAGTTTCATATCAAGCCTTTGATCATATAAATACTCTTAACATCTAAAGAAGTATACTATCTAAAAAGAAAGAAAACACTCAGTGAATCCTTTTAGTTTTTTATGCTTGTCATATTTTTGCTCCAAAGAGGGTATAATCATGTGGTTAATACATTATAACTGATTAGATTATTTTGAGCTGTTTCAATTTTATTTTTTTTACTCCATTTCTATTCACAATTTTAAGAAAGGGCTTCTTTAGATAAGAGTGTAAATATTTCCACATTGAACTGAATAAGTGAATCCACATGAATTGAAAACAATAAGTATGTATTGATTGAATACTTTGACTTAAGTATACTTTACAACATTCTAGGTGATTCAGCCTTGTTTTATGTGCATTAAATGTATTAAATTAAAAGTGCAAAACTCTCAGTTGGAACAAATACTTTAAGAACTCATTAGCCAGCAGTAAATCAGAAATGGTCATATTTTCTTGTTCACATGGAACTAGGACTCACATCTGAGAATACAGCAAAACTCTAGGTCTTTTTTTTTTTTTTTTTTTTTGCGGTACGCGGGCCTCTCACTGTTGTGGCCTCTCCCGTTGCAGAGCACAGGCTCCGGACACGCAGGCTCAGCGGTCATGGCTCACGGGCCCAGCTGCTCTGCGGCATGTGGGATCTTCCCGGACCGGGGCATGAACCCATGTCCCCTGCATCGGTAGGCGGACTCTCAACCACTGCACCACCAGGGAAGCCGAAAACTCTTAGGTCTTTATATCTGGTTGATGCTGAATGTGAAAGTTAAAAGAAAATTGGCATTCTGTTTCTTGGCTATTAAACAGCTTAACTTGGAGTTGGGGAAAACACTTGAAGAGAAATTAAGTCCCATGGATTATCCAAGAAGGAATTCCAGAATGCAGAGAGGGCCTGTCTTCTTCAGTCAGGCCACAGTTTCATTTGGATTGTGGCCATCAAGAGGCATCATTGCTCTGACTTCATTCCTGTGCCCTGTGGGATGGAATTCTGAAAGGGGATGGGAGAGAATGCACAAAGCCCCAAGGAATGTGTGTCCCTGTATGACATCCAGATCAGAGGGTAGTAGGAAGTACCATATATCAGACCAGAAAGGATTCTTGGCGGAAGGTTTATAGCTCAGTGTTGTAAACCCATTAATATTTTTCTGTGTCTATTATTCATTATTTTTATAATTTATACTGTATATGTATTGATAGTGCCCATTACTTGAAGATAAAAGTAATAATTCAGGAAAAAGAATCCTAAATGATTCTTACTACTTTTTAGGAGCATTCAAGAGTCTCAGAAAAATACTAACACAGATTTTTTTTTCTTTTTGAGGAATCAACATGTCTGAGACAGCTGAGCACATCCTCTTTTCAGTACTCTTCTATTTTCTCGAATTATTTCTTTACAATTTGAATGCAGTTTTACATTTAGTCTTCCTATCAAAAGTGATCCAGTTGGGACTTCCCTGGTGGTCCAGTGGGTAAGATTCCACACTCCCAATGCGGGGGGCCCAGGTTCAATCCCTGGTCGGGGAACTAGATCCTGCATGCATGCTGCAACTAAGTCTGCATAACAGAACTAAGAAGTCTGCATGCCGCAATGAAGATCCCACATGCAGCAACAAAGATCCTGCAAGCCACAACTAAGACCGGCACAGCCAAATAAATAAATATATATTTTTTTAAAAGTGATCCAGTTACTCCAATTTTTATCATTAAATGCTTTGGCTGTGATTCTATAAAATTTTTATAAATGTTGCTGGGTTTGTGTTTGAAAAACACAATATTGAATATCCTGATTCCATTAGGAAGTGTTTATTATGTGTCTGCTGCATGCCCAGAACTGTGCCAGATATGGTGGGGAACACATTTGCTCACAGCAAATTGAGAAAACTAAGAACTATACATGTTTAAACTATAAACTATATATGTTTTAATATTTTCAAGGTCAAAAGGGTATGGGCTCCTTCAGAATTCAAAACAAATCTCTTACAGAGCAAAGTCAGCTGGAACGCTATGTAAGTAAACTATTCCGTAGAGGTTAAGCTTTTAATCTAGCATGTGAGGAGTTAAAATGAAGTACTTCTAAGCACCAGAGAAACCATCAAGTGAAAAATTCATCAACAGGAGTTGCCAAAAGACACACATAGTTTACCTTTTATCTTTCTTCCTGCTTAAATGGAATTACATGGAGATGTAAAGCATTTCTCTTGACCTCAGTTGATGCTGTGAGCATAATAGGAACTCAGTAAATGCTGGCAAAATGAGCAATATGATTACAATTGAAAAAGTGAAACCTAATTATAACCGTTAAAATTAGAACTTTATAAAATATTTGCATATGGAGAGGGACTCTGAGGAAATGTCCAAGAATAAAAACATTTGATTTATTGATTTGTTGGTTTTCTGAAAGTTTTTTCTTACATTAAATTTTTTTCCATTATTGTTGCTGCAATATAACTTGGGTATCAAATTTTAAAAAGTAGGTGCACTCAAATACTTAACAGAGAATCACAGCTTGAGACAAACCTCTGTCCACCACTGGGGTTCAAACATATCTTGGCATATCTGGCAATATAGTGGGTTTAGACTGCCAAGAGGGTGATTTACATAAGGGTTTTGGCAGAAAGACTGCCAAGAAGTGTGGGTGCTATCAAGGAGGATGTTGGCCAGGCTACTTTTTGATCAGTTTGCACTGCTACAATGCACTAGTCAGTATTCCACTTGGTCAATGCCCGTACCAGGCCAGCTGAACCAATTTTGAATGTTAACTCTTGGATTGAGAGGACAATGCTTACCTATCTTAAAGATTCATACTTTCATGCAGTTTCATGGACTCCTCTTGGAAAGCACCATAACCAGAAATAGGAGTGCACTAAAATCTTTATTACATCACAAAATATAATCCAAAGATGAGTGATTGGGTGTTGTTTCTACTTCTGAGGAAATACGATACAATTTTGCAGTATTGGAGACTCCAGCAAACACAGAAGCATTTTGATTCCTTGAGAACCACACTGGAGATCATGAAAATGTCCAGTAGAAGGTTGTGGTGACCTGGCTTAATGGGACTGACTCAGCGATGGTGCCAGAAGTGTTCAAAGACAGCAGAAATAGCAGCAGACATCCATGTGGCCACAGACAAGACTTATTCTTGAGTCCATGTAGAACACTCCACAGGCTCTTAGAAATTATGGGCAGGGGACTTTGCAAGGAGCTGGAGGTCCTGCAACAGCAGGGAAGCCAGGAGCCAGTGAAATATGGATTATAAAACCATTACTAATAAGTTCATAATTATAGTTTTTAGTTCATAAAGAATATGAAATGTGAGAAGTGAATCTGCTGAATCTCACTCAGTGCTCCCCATCCCCCACATGCTACTTATCAGTGTGAGCATTTCATGGAACGAAGCCTGCTGATAGTTTTTAAAATACAGGGCTTGGGACTTGCCTGGTGGCGCAGTGGATAAGACTCCATGCTCCCAGTGCAGGAGGCCCAGGTTCAATCCCTGGTCGGGGAACTGGATCGCACATGCATGCCGGAACTAAGAGTTTGCATGCCACAACTAAGGAGCCCGTGTGCCACAACTAAGAGCTGGTGAGCCACAACTAAGGAGTGCACCTGCCACAACAAAGACCCGGTGCAACCAAATAAATAAATGTTTTTTAAATAAATAAACAAAATACAGGGCTTATTTTTCTTACAACATGACCCATAATACAAGTTAAATACAATTCTTCATCTGGTTCAATGAAAGAAACACTGATATGTTCCAATACTGGGAGAAAAACTAATAAAAAGACAGACTTTATTATCTATGGTCCTTTAAAGAGTAATTTTGGATGTATACATCCAAAATTTTTTAGAACCTAAATCTTGCCAAAGAGGCAACTCCAGGGGTTTACCTTTCATATAGTGCTTAATAGGCTCATAATGAACATTATAGAATTGGACATGTACCAGACAAAACCTGTAAGGTAGATAAAACAGGTAATAGTACTCCCATTTTGCAGATTAAAAATGGAGGCAAAGAGAACTATAATTAGGTTTCTGGCTCAACTTTACCACATTGATCAGTAAATATTTACTGAGCAGTCACAGTTATATGGCATTCCACTATGTTCTTGGAATATATTTTTTTAAAGGCATGAAGGTATGCTCTGAGCAGGCAAGAGAAGTCTCTCATAAAATGAAAGTAGCTTACAATGTGACATCGTTTTAAAAATTTTTTTCATGGGCCTTCTTTTTCTCATTGGTCTATTTACTCCCTTTATATGGTGTAGTAATTGGTGTTTAATAACTGCATTTAAATAAACAGACCCTTTGAAAACAAATACTGTTGGAGTACAGAACACTATTCATGGCATCTACCATATGAATCAGAGATTTTTTTAAAAGAAAGATGTACATATAGAGTCCCACCAGATTTGAAATACGGTTGCAACTGGAGTTTAGTGAACACACTGAATACTTATTATGTGCAAAGTGGTGTTCTTTTTTTTTTTTTTTTTTTTTTTTTTTTTTGCGGTATGCGAGCCTCTCACTGTTGTGGCCTCTCCCGTTGCGGAGCACAGGCTCCGGATGCGTAGGCTCAGCGGCCATGGCTCACGGGCCCAGCCGCTCCGCGGCATGTGGGATCTTCCCGGACCGGGGAACGAAGCCGTTCCCCTGCATTGGCAGGCGGACTCTCAACCACTGCGCCACCAGGGAAGCCCCAAAGTGGTGTTCTTAATGAGAATGAATCAAAAAAGAATATGAGACATGATCACTGCCCTTAATAATTTTTTTATAAATTTGTTTATTTTTGGCTGCGTTGGGTCTTCATTGCTGAGCGCGGGCTTTCTCTGGTTGCAGCGAGTGGGGGCTACTCTTCATTGCGGTGCACGGGCTTCTCATTGCGGTGGCTTCTCCTGTTGCAGAGTATGGGCTCTGGGCGCATGGGCTTCAGTAGTTGTGGTGCATGGGCTGAGTAGTTGTGGCTTGCGGGCTCTAGAGCACAGGCTCAGTAGTTGTGACGCACGGGCTTTGTTGCTCCACGGCATGTGGGATCTTCCTGGATAAGGGTTTGAAACCGTGTCCCCTGCATTGGCAGGCAGATTCTTAACCACTACGCCACAAGGAAAGCCCCTACCCTTAATAATTTCTAATCTGTGTAGGAAGGGATAAGACAGATATATTGAAAATAAACAAACAGTCCTACTGTATAGCAGAGGGAACTATATTCAGTATCCTGTAAAAAAACCATAATGGAAAAGAATATGAAAAAGAATATATTAAAAAACTGAATCATTTTGCTGTATATCAAAAACTAACACACAAAAAAAGCCTCAATAAATATTTGTTGAATGAATAAATAGATGGCTAACTATAATAGTTCATTATTGGTCCATAGTAGCATATGATAAATACCAAGAAAATGAGAGAATGTGTATATATAGATTGGAGTTCAGGTGATAGTTGGAATAGAGAATGGAATATTCTACTGGTCAGACCCATCTTGCATACTCACTCCTGCACATAGAGTAATGTCCCCACAAGAAAAGAGGAATTCTGTTACAAAAAAATTTTAAGGTGAAAGGCTGGGACAGCACACTGACAAAACTAAAGTTACCCCTGGCCACTATAGGCCTATTTAGTTTAAATTTTTCAGTAGGATATTTGCCATACCCAGAAAGCAGCAGGAGGTGCAAGGCCAGTGCCTAGAAGAAAATCTGGAGCTATATCAAGAGAACAAGGGATTATCCACTAATTCTGTAGGATGAATGAGGCATCTAAGAAACAGTGGAATTTAGAGAACAGAGTTGAGATGTTGACTCCCTCATTTTTAAGGATTGCAAAGGTATGGAAATAGTAGAAATAATGGTTCGAGAGGGTAAGCAGTGGACCATTATATCAATTTTTTTAAAAGACTGCAAAATGATATTATATTTATCATTAGGAAGTCATTAGAGTCCTCTATAACTATGTAGAGTCAGAATTATGAAGGTGAGGTCAGGTTGCAGATCAATTCTGAATAGCCAAAAGAATAATTCAGCTGAAGAAACCAGGGATTACAGGTAACTAAGAGTATACTAAGAAGATATGTGGATACTAATGTTTATCTTGGAAGCAAAACAGAAATTGTTCTGATACCAGTAGTGTCTTGGAGGAGCAACTTGAGGTCAGTATGATGATCACTCTAGAAGCCAAGAGTTGGCACAGAGATAGGTATTCTTCTAAGTTAAGATTTGCATTATTTGGTCATACAATGGAAAATTGAGCTTAGTCTGGAATCTCCTTCATGGAAAAAGTACAATTTGAGATAATCCACATTGATGTTTTATACATTTACAGGGAACTTGGTACTCTATAGGATTTTGGAAAAGACACACTAAAATTTATCTCCAAAGTGAATGAGTCCAAAGCTGCAAATTTCAGAGACTGGCTAAAGCTTCATCAAGCAATTTGATAGATTTTTCTTTTTCTTTTAGAAAGTGGCTCAGAACCCAGTGAATCTGGGGACACTCTTGAGTACTTCTGCCAGGTGCCCATTTAAAAGACTGATCCCTGGGACTTCCCTGGTGGCGCAGTGGTTAAGGATCCGCCTGCCATGCAGGGGACATGTGTTCGATCCCTGGTCCGGAAGATCCCACATGCCACGGAGCAACTACTGAGCCTGCGCTCTAGAGCCCATGAGCCACAACTACTGAGCCTGCGTGCCACAACTACTGAAGCCCGCACGCCTAGAGCCTATGCTCCGCAACAAGAAAAGCCACCACAATGAGAAGCCCACGCACCACAACGAAGAGTAGCCTCCGCTCACCGCAACTAGAGAAAGCCTCCACGCAGTGAAGACCCAACGCAGCCAAAAATTAATTAATTAAAAAAAAATAAAGACTGATCCCTCTCCTTGAACTTTAATGTTGAGGCCATAACCTATTGGCATTCAGATGACAATTTATGAAAGAGGCCTCATCATGCTCCCAAAAGAAACAACTTGTTCCCTGCCAAAATTAGGATTACTTTGCTTTAGGGAGCGGGTGCATACTATGCTGACAGCCAAATGATGATTTGCCAAAAATATCAAACTGCCATAGTGGATGGCAAAGGAGCTTCATATAACCCAGAAGGGAGAGGGTATTAGGGATGGCCTTCCAGGCAGATGATGAGGGACCTGCTGAAGTCTGTGCTGAAAGCAAAATAGTCATAATTGGGCATGGCACTAACTTAATGAGCTGGCAAATCGGAAACCACTTTGGTAAAGGTAAATCACTGGGTAGGGGTTTTAAGCCCTAAGTGTTAAGGCCTAGGGCAGGCATAGCAAAAATGAGGACCTGTGGCACCATTTATTCCATTTCTATGCATGTAGAGACATGGATGACAGATAATGCAGTCTCAGGGTCCTTCTCAGCCTCAGGGTCCTTCTCAAATCACCACAGCATTTTAAGTAGGTACTGCCTATTAGTGGGATCCGTCAGGTCGTTCAAAACCTATTTCCTTGCCTGTGAACTGCTCCCATATGACAGATGCCTGGTCTACCCTTAGGTGAGAGGATAATGGTCCTGAAGAAAAGGACTTGGTTGTGGGAGGGGCTTTCATCTCACAAGAGGTTGGGCAACACAACTAAGTGAATGTCCACTCATGAGGATGTCCAGGAGCTCAGGGATCCACTTGCATTCAGCTTACCCCCAGAGGTGGACTGCCATGTTTCATTACTCATGGCCCACTGCCCAAGAGTACCTGATCTGAGTAGACATCAGCTAAGCAAACCTTTCCATAAAGAGATGCTAATGCAGCCAGGCTGCCTGTGGTTGGTTGCTTCTTGGCCTTGGCTTAGGACTGTTTCTGCTGTCGGAAAATACTTGGTTTTTGAGGGGATGTAATGAGATAACACCTGTGAAAATTGTTCGAAATCTTTAAAGGCCTGTACTCATGTAGGGGATATGGGTGAGGATGATTATTGGGAGATAACAAAGAGTTAAGCCCAGAGTTTTTCCTTAGGCTTACAATTTCTTATTTAATTAGTTCTTTTCCATAGTACTGGAGTGGAATATTTTCCCCTCTGGGAGGCAAAAATAATGAGATGAATGCTTGACTTTGTTATTATTGTGTATGTATAACACCCTTACAACTCCAACACATCCTACACACTTGTCAAATTAACTCTCACACCACTGTCATCACTTCACCCAGCTGCTCAGGAACCTAAATTGATTCCCCTGTCTGTTGTAGAAAATGTAAGCTCTTCTGTCTTGCATTTAAAGTTGTCCTTCAAACATCACTAATTATTAGAGAAATGCAAATCAAAACTACAGTGAGATATCACCTCACACCAGTCAGAATGGCCATCATCAAAAAATCTACAAACAATAAATGCTGGAGAGGGTGTGGAGCAAAGAGAACCCTCCTACAATGTTGGTGGGAATATAAATCAGCAGAGCCACTATGGAGAACAGTATGGAGGTTCCTTAAAAAACTAAAAATAGAACTATCATATGACCCAGCAATCCCACTCCTAGGCATATACCTGGAGACAACCATAATTCGAAAAGATACATGCACCCCAGTGTTCATTGCAGCAATATTTACAATAGCCAGGACATGGAAGCAACCTAAATGTCCATCAACAGAGGAATGGATAAAGAAGATGTGGTACATATATACAATGGAATATTACTCAGCGATAAAAAAGAACAAAATAATGCCATTTTCAGCAACATGGTTGGACCTAGAGATTGTCATACTGAGTGAAGTAAGTCAGACACAGAAAGACAAATATTATATGATATCACTTATATGTGGAATCTAAAAAAAATATGATACAAATGAACTTATTTACAAAACAGAAACAGACTCATAGACTTTGAAAACAAACTTACAGTTACTAAAGGGGAAAGGTGGGGGAAGGGATAAATCAGGAGTTTGGGATTAACTTATACACACTACTATATATAAAATAGACAATCAACAAGGACCGACTGTATAGTACAGGGAACTCTACTCAACACTCTGTAATGGCCTATATGGGAAAAGAATCTAAAAAAAGAGTGGCTAGGGGCTTCCCTGGTGGCGCAGTGGTTGAGAGTTCGCCTGCCGATGCAGGGGATGTGGGTTCATGCCCTGGTCCAGGAAGATCCCACATGCCGCGGAGCGGCTGGGCCTGTGAGCCATGGCTGCTGAGCCTGCGCGTCAGAGCCTGTGCTCCACAACGGGAGAGGCCACAGCAGTGAGAGGCCCGTGTACCACAAAAAAAAAAAAAAAGAGTGGATATATGTATATGTACAACTGATTCACTTTGCTGTACACCTGAAACTAACACAACATTGTAAATCAACTATACGCCAAACATTTTTTTTTAATTAAAAGAAAAACAAACCAAAGTCCTCATTCAACTATACACCGCTTCCACTCACCCACCAACCTCCACCACCTTTCCAGTCTCACCTCTTCCTGCTTCACATCGTAGAAGCAGGTACTGTTGGAACTGGCAATCATCAAAAAGATGGTGCTCCCAATGTTCATAGCAGCACTATTTACAAGTGCCAAGATATGAAAGCAACCCGTGTTCATCAACAGATGAATGGATAAAGAAAATGTGGTATATATATACAATGGAATACTATTCAGCCATAAAAAAGAATGAAATTTTTCCATTTGCAGCAACATGGATGGACTTAGAGGGCATTATGCTAAGTGAAATAAGTCAGACACAGAAAGACAGACACTGTATGATATCACTTATATGTGGACTCTAAAAAATATAACAAACTAGTGAACATAACAAAAAAGAATCAGAGTCACAGATATAGAGAACAAACTAGTGCTTACCAGTGGGGAGAGGGAAGGGGAGGGGCAATAGGGGTAGGGGAGTAAGAAGTACAAACTATTATGTATAAAATAAGCTACAAGGATATACTGTACAACACAGGGAATATAGCCAATATTTTATAACTATAAATGGAGTATACCCTTTAAAAATTGTGAATTACTGTATTGTACACATAACATATAATATTGCACGTCAACTATACTTCAATAATTTAAAAAAAGATGGTGCTCATCCAATCTTCGTATTTTATAGTTGGGGAAACTAAAGCCCAGAGAGGTGAGGTGATATTCCCAAGGCCATACACAACCCCTCCACTGTGGCCAAGACAACATGCTTTCCATTCCCCACACAACTTGTTCCTCTGGTCCTAAGCACTGGGATAGGATGGGTAGAACCCGTACCCAGGGAACAGCGTGGCATGGGATAAATGATGCATAAAGCAATACTGAGAATTAAAAACCCAATGTGCCTTCAACATACTGTGTTTGCAGCAAATGTCCTTTATGTAGAATTTGCCACTCTCTTAATAGGGAATTCACTAAAGGTGGAAATTAATCTGCAAAACTTTTGTTCTACTGGCTTTGGAAGGAATATTTGTGACAATTGTCCTCTATCTAAATAGAATGAATTGTTCAGGTCTAGAAATGATTAAAGATATGTCAGGGTTTCCCTGGGGAATGGCCCATTGAGTTATTATTTGCCCAGTTTTTTTCTCTGAATTGAAGCTAATAAGGTCATTTCAAGGGTAACTGTATTGAGGAACCTCGGTACAATCACCCTGTTACAACTTGCCCAGCTAGAAGCTAGGAAACCACACCTTTAGAAGGTTTATGTGGTTGAAAATGGGAGGTGGGTAGTGATTTAAACCTTACTGATTATCATGAATGGCAGGAAGAGGAAAAAAGTGAAGGAAAAGCCTTGATTATAAAAATATTGTTCAAGAAAATCAAAGGAAGTTTTATAAATGTTCAAATACATAATGTAATTCAAAATGAGACTGATCAACTTTCTACCTCTGCTTTGATGAGTAGATAAGAATACTTACAATTCATGTATTAAGTATTTGAATATAAATTTCTCCTTATAAAGTATTTGAGGGTGTTTTTTTATAAGTTTTCTTTACTACTTAAATCATCGCCATGGAACTTAAAAAAATAAAATATTTCTCATCATCATTTTTACATATATATAGACTATAGTACTTATTCAGATTATTAAAAATTCCAAATAAATGGAGCCTGAATTAATGAAGTTTTAATATGCCTACAAGTAAGGGCATTAGTCTGAGTGTCTTGGTCAAGATATAGTACTTTTCACATTTTACCACTAACAAAAATATCTCTATTCCACTAGGACCTGCCCACAACAAAGCCCAAAGAAGCAGACTGTCTTCTACAACTCTTTCTATTTTCTACAAAATAGAAAATGGTTGTTTTAGTATAAAAATTCACCCTTCACCCCTGCTTACACACACACACACAAATCCTCAAGTAATTGACTCCTCAGGAAGATGCTTCATTTCGGCCATGGCTTCCCTCTATCCTGGCATGTGGCAGAGGAGCCCTCCACGACCCAGGGTGAGAAGCAGGGTGTGACTGATCTATATTTAGGAAGACTTGACAAGTCAGGTCATCTAATTTGAGTAGGGAAGAGTGGTCACACTTTGCATAAGCTAAATCTCAGTAAATGTTTATTAACTGGAATATTGTTGACTATTGAGAACTTTTTGTAGCTGAGAAACTCTATTTAGATATAACGTATTAATAATATAAAGATCAATATTAGCCAATCAGTCTCTTGGTACATAATTCTTTTAAGCTCATGACTCAAGAAAAACAGCAAGATGTGCTTTACCACTTCTCCTCTTAGGTGGGCTCCAGTCTCTTCTGTTTATTCTCACATCTGCAATTGAACACCATTCCCCTGCTTGAGATCAAAGTAACTTTACCTCTTTTCAATGTTTTCTTAACATCACACCACTTCTCAAAGAGCAAGGAGGTGAGGGCTATGCTTCCTGATTTTTGCTTCTTGCTCCAAGCATAGATTGAAAATCCTTTTATTTTATTATTATTTTTTTTTTTTGGCCATGCCAGGCAGCATGTGGGATCTTAGTTTCCAGACCAGGGATGGAACCCGTGCCCCCTGCAGTGGAAGGGCAGAGTCTTAACCACTTGACCACCAGGGAAGTCCAAAAATCCTTTTATTTTAAATTGAAGTATAGTTGATTTACAATGTTGCATTAGTTTCAGGTGTACAGAAAAGTGATTCCATTTATATACATATTCTTTTTCAGATTCTTTTCCATTATAGGTTATTAGAAGATATTGAATGTAGTTCCCTGTGCCATAGAGTAGGTCTTTGTTGTTTATCTATTTTATATATAATATCTGTTAATCCCAAGTTCCTAATTTATCCCTCCCTCCCCTTTCCTGTTTGGTAACAGTAGGTTTGTTTTCGATGTCTGTGAGTCTATTTCTATTTTGTAAATAAGTTCATAAAAATTCTTTTTTGCTTGGCTTTGGCATTATGGGTACCTCTTGATCCATTCCAGGGTTTGTCTTCCTGACACACCAGATGCAGAATGGTGTAGTGCTGTCTTTCTTCTCCTGGGTTAAATGCACATCAGACAGGCCTCAGATCCTCTTTGCCATGCCCACAGCCTTTCACAGAGGGAGCCCTAGATAACCTTCACCTGCAGGCCCCAGCCTGCCTGAGCCATGAGTTCTCCCTAAGGCCGGAAGAATATCAGCAGCCTCTGCCCTAACAGTCAAATTAGGCTTGCTGCCGCCCACAGAATGCTAGCAGTGAAGAACTGGGGCCTGTGAGGCTTTAGAGTAACATCATCTCTAATCTGTGTTGACTTCATTCATGTAGCTGGGAGGCAGCAGGGTGCAGTGGAAAGAGCAGTGGCTATGGAGCCAGGCAGACCTGGAATGTTAAAGTTAGTCTGCCCCTTCTGACCCTTAGCTGTGTGACCTTGGACAAGTCACTGAACCTCTCTGAACCGTCTGCTTCTTTTCCATAAAGAGGAGGTTGTCTCTAATGCCCATCCCATATAGGGGCTCTTGCTGGTAACTATATTTAGTTTTTCTATTACGCTATTTAACAATTCAATACAAGTAGAGGCTTCCTTCTTAACTTTATATCTCAAATTATCTTTGCCTGATAGGATGATGGAAATTTTCCCTAATATAAAATTAATATTTAAATCCTTTAAACCATAAAACTATTGGAGGGCAGGATGCCTAACCTTAATAATAATAATTGCTAATATTTAGTGAGGGCTTATTATGTGGTAGGTACTGACCTAGGCATGGACTGTGGTACTTAATCCTTGCAACAATCTTAGAAGCAGGTACTATTATTCTTGCCATTTTATAGATGAAGAAACTGAGGCATGAAGATGTTAGGCAACATGCTCATCATAGCTAGTAGGTAGAGAAGGATACGGCAGAGATTGGGAGGGAAAGTTATTAGTTAAACCAATAGGTTATTCATTTTCTACTTAAAGCAATCTAATTCACTCCAAGTAATAATGAGTACATATATTGCCTACTGTCACATTTGTTTGTTGAATATCTTCTGGGTGCAAAGTAATGACTAGGAGGTTTGCACTATGGAACATTATAAAAAGAGAAATATATGGTTCCCGCCCTCAAGAAAATCAGAAGCTAATAGGGAAGCAGACTGAGAAATAGTGAACTCCAATACAGGTAAAATACAGTAGGTACTTTAATAGTGCTGCAAGCCAAGAGCCACTGGGCCCAGAGCAGAGAACGACATATTTCAGTGGTATCCAAAATGCTTGATTACAAAGTTTATCTTTGAGTTGAGACTTGACGGACAAAGAGAATTCTGAGAGGCAGAGAAGTGAGAGAAAGACATTCCAGGCAAAGAAACCACATGGGCAAATACTCACACGGAGTCACTGTTGACTCACCAACCTTAGTGCAGGGCTTGTTCCTGGAATAGCAAGGAGTTTGGGGTTTCTATACCTTAGGGTATCTATGAGGAAGTCCTAATTTGGTAGATGATAGTAGAACCATAAAATCTTGGAGTTGAAGAGTCCCCGAAGGTCATCTAATCCAATAAATCATCCAATGCCTAAACCTCTTCTAAAATCCTCCTGCCAAGTGATCATAAAATCTAGGCTCATACCATCCTAGCAAAAGATACATTATTATCTCCTAAGGCAGCTGATTCTACCACTATCTGAAATTGTATTACTCAGTTATTTGTTTACTTGCTTATTTTCTGTCAGACCAAACTCAAATTCCAACAGGGTAGGGACTGTCTTGCCTATCAGTGCCTAGCACAGAGTAGGCATACAATAAATATTTGTTGAAATGAGTGCATTCAATTTCAGGACAACTCTGACATTCATCAAGTTTTCAGGTGATTTCCACAAGATGGTCTTTTACGTATATGAAAACAACTATAATAACTCCCTTGTATTTTCTCCAAGCTAAATATCTCCAGTTGGTCAGCAATTCTTCATGAGGTATTACTTTAGGGCCCTTCGCTATCCTGGTTACTCTCTCAGATAAACTCCACTTTATCCCTTTATTTTAATGTGTTGTTCAAAGAACAAAAGACAGTAGTCTAACTTTGTGACACCCTCCAACTAAAGAGGTCCGCTCACCTCTCATTCTAGGTCGTACAGCGTGACCTAAGTTGGCCTAACTTTGTTGATGTCCACTTCACACTGCTGTCTCATTTTTCTAACCGCCAGCTAAGCACACTCCTTCCCACTCCCTCTACCCCTACTATGTTCTGTTGCTTTCTCACATCAATCCTGTTTTAACTTGTTCAGGTAGATTTTGAAAATCAAGCCCAAGGCCTTACGTTTAGCAGGCTATTACAGTAATCCAGGAGAAAAGGCACAAGGCACTGAACCAGTGCAGTGTGGCCAGAAAGGAAAAGTCAAAAAGAGAAACATACTTGAGGCATTATCAACGGTACTTGCAATCCACCGATTTAGTGACTGTTAGCACACTTTCTCAATGGGTGCCTCTCCCTCCAGACCATTTATGAATTATGAATTAATTCCCAGTTTCTCCCTCCCTCACTGTCTCTGAAGCAAGCATACTACTCTTTATAAGGCCTTAATATATTTTTTCCTAGTTACTATATAGAAGCATGTTGGAAAAAGTCAAAGGCAGCAAGATTTCTAGCCTAGATGACTGAGGCTAGATAATCCCGTTAAAAGGGTTAGGAAAGTTCAGGGGGCAGACTTTAAGGTGATAGTGAAGCTTTTGGTTTGGAACATGTAGAATTTGAACATGTATATCTAGAAGCAGATAGACATTATTTTTAGTACTTTGGCTTGGAGCACAGAGCTAAAGTGTAGGTTTACTAGTCATCAACAGAGATGCTAGAAGCTTTCCCCAGAGAATAAGAATGTTGATCATCTAGACCAGGGGCCCCCAACGCCCGGGACGCAATTAACGCACATATGGTCACCTTATCTTTGATAAAGGAGGCAAGAATATACAATGGAGAAAAGACAGCCTCTTAATAAGTGGTGTTGGGAAAACTGGACAGCTACATGTAAAAGAATGAAATTAGAACACTTCCTAACACCATACATAAAAATAAACTCCAAATGGATTAACGACTTAAACGTAAGACCAGACACTATAAAACTCTTAGAGGAAAACATAGGAAAAGCACTCTTTGACATAAACCACAGCAAGATCTTTTTTGACCCACCTCCTAGAGTAATGGAAATGAAAACAAAACAAAAAAAATACAAATGGAACTTAATTAAACTTAAAAGCTTTTGAACAGCAAAGGAAACCATAAACAAGACAAAAAGACAACCCTTAGAATGGGAGAAAATATTTGCAAATGAAACAACAAAGGATTAATCTACAAAATATACAAACAGCTCATGGAGCTCAATATCTAAAAAACAAACAATTCAGTTAAAAAATGGGCAGAAGACCTAAACAGACATTTCATCAAGGAAGACATACAGATGGCCAAGAGGCACATGAAAAGATGCTCAACATCACTAATTATTAGAGAAATGAAAATCAAAACTACACTGAGGTATTACCTCATGCCAGTCAGAATGGCCATTATCAAAAAATCTAGAAACAATAAATGCTGGAGAGGGTGTGGAGAAAAGGGAACCCTCCTGCACTGTTAGTGGGAATGTAAATTGATACAACCACTATGGAAAACAGTATGGAGGTTCCTTAAAAAACTAAAAATAGAACTACCATGTGACCCAGCAATCTCACTACTGGGCATATATCCTGAGAAAACCATAATTCAAAAGAGACATGAAATGGGCAGAAGACCTGAATAGACATTTCTCCAAAGAAGATATACAGATTGCCAACAAACACATGAAAGAATGCTCAATATCATTAATCATTAGAGAAATGCAAATCAAAACTACAATGAGATATCATCTCACACCAGTCAGAATGGCCATCATCAAAAAATCTAGAAACAATAAATGCTGGAGAGGGTGTGGAGCAAAGGGAACACTCTTGCACTGCTGGTGGGAATGTGAATTGGTACAGCCACTATGGAGAACAGTATGGAGGTTCCTTAAAAACTACAAATAGAACTACCATATGACCCAGCAATCCCACTACTGGACATATACCCTGAGAAAACCATAATTCAAAAAGAGTCATGTACCAAAATATTCATTGCAGCTCTATTTACAATAGCCAGGAGATGGAAACAACCTAAGTGTCCATCATTGGATGAATGGATAAAGAAGATGTGGCACATATATACAATGGAATATTACTCAGCCATAAAAAGAAATGAAATTGAGTTATTTGTAGTGAGGTGGATAGACCTAGAGTCTGTCATACAGAATGAAGTAGGTCAGAAAGAGAAAGACAAATACCGTATGCTAACACATATATATGGAACCTAAGGAAAAAAAATGTCATGAAGAGCCTAGGGGTAAGAGGGGAATAAAGACACAGACCTACTAGAGAATGGACTTGGGGATATGGGGAGGGGGAGGGGTGAGCTGTGACGGGGTGAGAGGGTGGCATGGACATGTATACACTACCAAACGTAAGGTAGATAGCTAGTGGGAAGCAGCCGCATAGCACAGGGAGATCAGCTCGGTGTTCTGTGACCACCTAGAGGGGTGGGATGGGGAGGGAGACGCAAGAGGGAAGAGATATGGGAACATATGTATATGTATAACTGATTCACTTTGTTATAAAACAGAAACTAACATACCATTTTAAAGCAATTATACTCCAATAAAGATGTAAAAGAAAAAAAAAAGACAATTGGGCCTCCCGGGTGGTGCAGTGGTTAAGAATCTGCCTGCCAATGCAGAGGACACGGGTTCAAGCCCTGGTCCAGGAAGATCCCATATGCCGCGGAGCAACTAAGCCCATGCGCCACAGCTACTGAGCCTGTACTCTAGAGCCTGCGAGCCACTACTACTGAGCCAACGTGCCACAACTACTGAAGCCCACGCACCTAGAGCCTGTGCTCTGCAACAAGAGAAGCCACTGCAATGAGAAGCCTGCACACCACAACGAAGAGTAGCCCCCACTTGCTGCAACTAGAGAAAGCCGGTGCACAGCAACAAAGACCCAATGCAGCCAAAAATAAATAAATAAATTTATTTTTAAAAAAAAGAGAGAGACATATGACAATGTTCATAGCAGCACTATTTACAACAGCCAGGACATGGAACCAACCTAAATGTCCAATGACAGATGAATGGATAAAGAAGATGTGGCACATATATACAATGGAGTATTACTCAGCCATAAAAATAAATGAAATTGAGTTATTTGTAGTGAGGTGGATAGACCCAGAGTCTGTCATACAGAGTGAAGTAAATCAGAAAGAGAAAAACAAATACCGTATGCTAACACATATATATGGAATGTAAAAAATAAACAAAAAAACTGGTACTGATGAACCTAGTTGCAGGGCAGGAATAAAGAGATAGACATAGAAAATGGACTTGAGGACATGTGGTGGAAGGGCGAAGCTGGGGCAAGGTGAGAGTAGCATCAACATACATACACTATCGAATGTAAAATAGTTGGCTGGTGGGAAGCAGCAGCATAGCACAGGGAGATTAGCTCGGTGCTTTGTGATACCTGGAAGGGTGGGATAGGGAGGAGGGGAGGGAGGCTCAAGAGGGAGGGAATATGGGGACACGTGTATGCATATGGCTGATTCGCTTTGTTGTGCAACAGAAACTATCATGGTATTGTGAAGCAATTATACTCCAATATGGATCTATTAAATAAATAAATATATATATATAAAAAATGGAAAAAAAAGTTAAATCTATTGAAAATTGTTCTTTAAACTATACTAATTCCAGGTGACCATACAGAAGGATGAAAAAAGTCATCAATTTGTCAACTTCCTACTACAAGCAAGTAAATACTTCAAGAAAATCCCAGGAAATCATTTAAAGAATCAATAAAATGAACCGGCAGTTTTCACTAATGGATAAACAGTTGATGCCATTCATCAACAGAAAAGAGAAGAGAATCTGGAATTTCATTCCACCCACTACTCTTTATTGATTTTTAAAAAAGGTACTTGATTCCATCAACCATAACTCAGTTCTTTTAGCATTACTGGAAAAAAGAACTGCCAATAGTAATGTATGATTTAGAAACTCAACATGTAAACCACAAAAGAACCCTAAATTACAGAATATTCTAGTATCCAAGAGAATGAGCTGATGAACAGTAAAAATTAAGAAATGTTTCCCATTGTATGGAGAAATTACATAGGGGTGTGTGTGTGTGTGTGTGTGTGTAGTGTGTTTTCACATCATTATTATTCTCAATGTCTGGAATCCAATAAAAATTACCAGGCATGAAAAAAAGCAGGCTATTTTAACCTATTGTGAAAAGATGTATCAAACAATCAAAACCAACCCAGGACTGACATATATTTTAGAATTACTGGATAAAGATATTAAAATGGTATTCAGTAGGTTCAAAACTTAAATTGAGACATGAAAGTTATTTTATTTATTTATTTATTATTTTTTTTTTTTGCGGTACGCAGGCCTCTCACTGTTGTGGCCTCTCCCGTTGCGGAGCACAGGCTCCAGATGCGCAGGCTCAGCAGCCATGGCTCACGGGCCCAGCTGCTCCGCGGCATGTCGGATCTTCCCGGACCGCGGCACGAACCCGTGTCCCCTGCATCGGCAGGCAGACTCTCAACCACTGCGCCACCAGGGAAGCCCATGAAAGTTATTTTAAAAAGATTAAGTCAAACTTTTAAATATCAGAAGTACAATGTCTGAGATGAAAACTACCATGGATGTGATTAACAACTGATTAGACATTGCAAAAGAAAAGATAAGTAAACTTAAAGACAGCAATCAATGCTACCCAAAATAAAAAGAGAAAAATGAATCGAAAAATAAATATGATGGAGCATCAGTGAGCTGTAAGACAACTTCAGCAGTAATTGGACTTCCTGAAGGAGAGAAGGAGGGTGGACAGAAAAGTATTTGAAAAAACAATGGCCAATATTTTGATGAAAACCATAAACTACTTCTCCAAAAAGTGTGGCAAACCCTAAGCACAAGACACATGAAGAAAATGACATGAAGACACATAATAAGTTTTTCAAAACTAGTGGTAAGGATAAAAGCTTAAAAGAAGTCAGACATGTTTTAAAGAGAGAAACAAAGAATGACAGGAAATTTCCGTTGGAAACAATATAAGTGAAAGGAGAGTATAACAATATCTTTAAGATACTGAAAGGGAATAAATAACTGTCAACCTAGAATTCTATATCAGGGAAAACATCTTTCAAAAACAAAGATGGAATAAAGAATTTTTCAAACATATAAAAGCTGAAAGTTGAAAGAATTCATCATCAGCACACATTCATTATAAGAAATAAGGAAAATTTTATTTCTACCTTTCCAATCCAAATGCTTTTATTTCTTTTCTTGTCATGTTGCACTGGCTAGAAGTGCTAATACAATGTTGAATACAGAATGGACATCCTTGTCTCATTCCTGATCCTAAAGGGAAAGGCATCTTTGTAAATGGTCCTTTTATCAAACTCTCTTTAGTCATCGATTTTGAACATACCATCTATTTCCTATCAAGATCATATCAATTTTCTTTTTCTCTAGGTAGAAGGTAAGTAAGAATCACAGGGTAGAAATTACAGATGACAGAAAGTGACTTAACACTAAAAAAAAACAAAGCAAAACAAAAAACAAAAACCACTTTCTAATAGTGAGAACCATTAAGAAACGGAAATGGTTGCCTTGGGAGAGAAAGTATCTGTCTAGAAGTTCCAGAGGACCCCATGCTATGAATAGTGTGGCAGTGATTTTAATCCTTCACTGAAGAAGAAACTAGTTGAACTCTTCAGTTTTCTTATGGCTGTGATGATTCTGTGATAATCTGAGGCTGTGAGATGTTTCTTCAAAAAAGGGAAATTATAAGCAAACTACGTATTTAAATGCTTATGGATAGTGTTACATACAGGCAATCCAATATATCACTATTTTTCCAAGCTTTTTTATAGTTTATTAAACCCAAAATTTTCTGTAGTTTTGTTTCTCAACTTATTAACTAGATTCTTTTTTTTTTTTAAGAGTAGTTTTAGGTTCACAGCAAAATTGAGAGGAAGGTACAGAGATTTCCCATGTACTCTCTACCCCCCACAGGCATTGCCTCCACATTATCAACATCCCCTACAAGAGCTGTACATTTGTTTCAATTGATGAACCTACACTGACACATCATAATAACCAAGGTCCATAGTTTACATTAGGGTTTACTCTTGACGTTTGCTGTACCTTCTGTGAGCTTGGATACACCATTTTACACAGATATATGTTATGTTCAAATTATGTTTTAAATGCCCTCTTGAAATCTTTTGCAGGGAATCTTTAGAAGTCAGTTCATTGTAAACCCCCAACACTTCATGGCTCAATAAAGAAGTTCCACTGTTCCACTGCACAGAAGTATTTGTACCTGGTAGGATTCATGAAGCTTGCTAGAAGAAATTCTGGCTGTCAAAAGAAATTCCTGATTGGATGAGACCATAAGAAAAGATGGTGCCGAGTGTTCTGATGGTACTGGACTCTGAGGTGTGTTTGTTTGTTTGCTTTGATGGGTGTCTCTCTGACCTCATTAGGTCAGTGGAAAGAGAACAAAGGCCTCTTCTCTTGCTGATTACACCACCAGGAAGCCCCAGGTAGTTGAAATGAGAATGCTTCAAAATACAGGAATAGATATATTCCCAGAGAGAAAATAGGACAAACAACTAATTAAGAGCTGAACACGGGCAGAAAGACCAACAGAACAGCCCTAGAAACCAAAGCAGTGACGTGAAAGAGGCCTGCAAAAGATCTGTAGTTGAGTGCCAAACTCAGATCTGGGTTGACACCCCAGAAAATCTGGCAGATTGGGACTCCATTTGAACCTAATTAGTCCTATTTTATTATTTAAGAGTTAATAAATGCAAGAGTGTGTAAAGCAAAGTCAATCTACTCTTTTACTTAATCACTGTAACCTCAATCAACCAAGTCCGGTTCCCACAGGCAACTTCTGTTACCAGTTCGTGGTGTCTCCTTCCACATATAATCTATGAACATACAAACTGGGGAAGTGGGGGAGGCATAACCCTAACACAATGGACACACTGTTCTGTATCTCACATTTATCTTTTAACAATATATCTTTGAAACATTTTCTATATGTACATAGAGTTCTGCTTCATTTTTTTAAACAGCACCATAGTTTTCCATTGTGTGAAAGTACAATTATTTATTTGACCAGTCTGAAAATGATGAATATTTAGATTGCTTCTAGGCTTTTGCTAGCATTTTCTGCTGCTTTTTAAAAAGTATGCACCTTGATGGTGCCTTTTAATGAATATGCTCAGTAAACACATCAGCTAGGAAATAACACTTCATACTTAACAAATTAGCTAAAATAAAAGATTTTATTTTAGGGGTTATGGAAAACAGGCATATATATATATATCAAGTATCATTGCAATTATTCTCAAACATAGCTGTTTATCAGAATTTCCTTAGAGTTTTTTCTCAAAATACAGATGAGGCTTGGGTCACTTTTGTGGCAATTCTGATTTAGAAAGACTGAATTAAGTTTTCCACACCTAGGAGCAGGGTTGAAAGAACCTCTCTACAATCTTAACCCCAAGCTTGGATATGTAAATACATATTGGCAGGTACCAACACTCTAGAACAGGTTCTTAAAGGAAATGACCTTTATAGACCTTGCTTCATGAATTCAGCCTTATTAAGGGATGATACACATCACTGTCCCTGTTATTACACATTTTAAAAAATTTTATGGAAATAAAGCACAAAGATTTTATTGTGCTAACAGAGCTAACTATTTATATAAATCTCTTGGTCCTTATTTGTCATAGCAAAAGTATAATATAGTTTTAATGTCTGTGTACATATTAGTTTGGTTCTTTTTCCACATAGGTTTATTTCATATGCACATTCAGATACACAAATATAGATCACCAAGTTATCACTTTAATAGTTATATGCTTACATTATTTTACTTTATATTTTGCAAAACCAGTCGTCAAATCAGGACATTTGTGTTGTGCCCAGTTTTTTCCTGTTGTTAATGGTGCAGCTATAAATAGCATTATTCAAACGACTTTTTTGTTTTAAATTATTTCCTCAAGCATTACTAAAAGAAGTTGTACATCAAAAGACAAAGAGTTTTAATACTTTTACCTGTATAGGCTGCTCTACAGAAAGATTCTAAGTCACTGTGTTCTGAGGAATGGACAGTGTGCCTGTTTCCCTGTTGCCTCTCCAGCAAGAGGTTTTATTGCTTTTATTTTAATCTGATAAATATTGTTTAATCTCCTTCCTGATGAATTTCTTAAACATATTTATTAAAAGGCATTATAATGGTTTAAGTTGACTCTGGCAACAGACTGCCAGGGTTCAAATTCTTGCTCAGATATAGAACTTTCATTACGTTATGTACTTTCTTTCTGCCTCAGTACCCTATGTTTAAAATGGCAACAATAATGGTACTTACCTCAAAAGTATATTGTGAGGATAAAATGAGTTAAGCCCTTAGAACTCTTCTTGGCATTTGGTAAACACCATGTAACAGAGGCCATTATGAGTGCCCATGAGTGCCAGGAACAGTGCTAGACTCCAGAGATAAAACTGTAAATACAACAGACACAGAAAGAGTTTCTGCACTCACAAAGCTCACAGACTAGTTGAAGATACAGGCAATTCCAATCTGTATGGCAGGCATATGGCAAGGGAACATGTTGGGAAGAATGTCTGACTCGAATATTTGATTTTTGTATTAGAGAAGCTACGTAAATGTTCTAAATGTTGGTTGGAGGTTCTATTTCTTCTCACATGAGTTCATCATAGCCATTGTCTACTTGCCTATGGAGTCTAAGTATTTATTACGTATGTGTATATCAATATTTTTCGATATATGAAAGCAATGCTTATTCTGTTACAGCCACACTGGCCTTTGCTGTTCCTTTAACAACCCATTCTCCTTCCACAGAGTGATTGATTCACTGTTCCCTCTGCCTGGAAAGCTCTTCTCCCAGTATTCACATGGCCTGTTCCCTCTCCTCTTTCAGTCTCTCTCCTATTTAAAATTGCAAACTTCATCACCCAAGACTCTTTACTCTCCTTCCCCGATTTATTTTTCTCAATTGTACATTTCACTTCTATACTAAGAAACATTTATTTTGCTTCAGTCTCCACCGTTAGAACTTAAGACCCATAGAATCAGGAGTTTTGTCAGTTTCATTCTTCGCTAGATCTCCAATAGTTAAAATCGTGTTCAGCACTTAGTAGCTGCTTGATAAATATTTGTTGAATAAATAAATTGTCACTCATACAAAATTGATATAACGTACGCATTCTGGAACTTACTTTCTCATTGAAGGATACATCTTAGATATATTTTCATATTGGTACATATAGATCTCCCTCATTCTTTTTAACTACTATATAATTCTCCAAAGTGGTATGAACCCTAGTTTAGTTTTTCGTTAATAGACATTTGAATCATTTCCAATTTGTTGCTGTTAGCAACAATAACATGTAACAGCATATCTATCTTCATGTAATTGTGGTTTTCTTATAGGACTTAAAATCTGAGTATTGCAAATACTGAGGTATTGCAAATACTGAGGTATTGCAAATACTGAGGTATTGCAATACCTCAGTATTGCAAATACTGAGGACTTAAAATCTGAGTATTGCAAACAAATATTGCAAATATTTGTTTACTGCTTATACTTTCACTTTCTGAATGTGTTAAAACTTCAAACTGAAAATGAAAATACATCTCTCTCTCCATCTCCCACTGCCCCTTTACTTACATATCTCAGAGATAGTTAGTGCATATAAAGCTTATGTAACGGAAGCAAAAGTTTCATAAAGCATACCCTTTACTACATTCCATATACTTTGATACCTTCTGTTCTATTCTATTCTATGCATTTCATTTCATTAAAAAATGCTTGTAGAGACCCTCTAAATTGATATCAAATCACTAGTTCATTGACAGCCACGGTGTGAAAAGCTCTGCCCTCTTCTCCACTACCCTGGGATGAACTAATCTATAGAAGCAGGCACCCATTTGAGTTTCCCTGTCTGGCAAGCTGGTAGCCTGTTAAAACTGGAGACCTACCATGTACCTCAGCCCAATTAAGTAAGGTCTAGCTCTTATCCATCTTTTTCCAAGAGTTGAGACCCAGCTACTATACCTGCCAAGAATGAACAGATGGTATCAAACTAAACCACTGCTACAGATGGCAACCACCTGACTTGGAATGTCACTGTTTGCTGCCATACCTTACCTACCAGATTGGTATTAGCCCCACTCACACCCCATCTGCCTAGATAAACAGGGATATCACTTCCATGCTCACTTCCATGTTGATACTTAAGGGAGGTCACTCTGTCAGATGGGAATTCTTTCCAGGCAATGCTAGCACTTAAAGTCAGGAAGGGACAGGATCATAACTTTCCAAGTTCACTTTATTCAAATCCCTGCCCAGCCTGAGTCTGGGAGTGCAGGGTGACGGCGGTATGGGAATGTGCTGCTGGGATCCAGGTAAAGAGTTGGGACTCTAGCCAAAGGGACCAGAATCCAGGGCAGAAATCTGGGCAAACAAGAGGAGGTCAAGTACAGACGACTAAGCATGGCATGTTGGGGTATGCGGTAGCATAGTTACACTTGGGTTGCTAAGGCCCACTTGAGACTCACAACAAATGACAAGATTGTGTCTAGGCCCCACCAGCTGATGGAGCTAGGCTCCTGCCTTGATCAAGATCAGCTCAGGAACAGGGTGACCCTTAGCATGTATATTAGGGGCATCCAGGCCTTGAACTGAGAGTGACAGGGCAGGCAGGGACTCATAGGAAATAATAAGAAAGATTCCTTGACTTCTATATTAAAGCTGGGAAAATAACTCCTCTCCTGGGCATTTGACTCAGGACCTGTGAGGTGATCATACTGGGTAAACAATTTAAATGCAAATTGATATGATCAGGATTGGAAGAGCAGAGCAGATCAGCAGATTTCTCAATTAGGAAAAGAAGGAAAGAAACATGTTCTATTCTTGGAAAGAATTTTCTGACGGGTAAGTTTACTCATTCACTCACTCACCCACCCATTCATTTATTTATAATTTAGGACACACTTTGCTTTCATTCACTTTTGCACTGTCAGATATGCACACTTTCATATTTTCTCAGTCTCTCTGGACGTTACGGGCAGATGGGCAGGTATAAGGTACTTGCCCAACTTAAATATGCAGATTTCTCAGGCAGCATTATTTGACTTTAGTGTCAGTGGGCCCCTGAAGACAATTGAAAAGTGCTCAAAAGTCAGTTCTCATGAGAAGTAAATTTGTTTAATTGTGTTTTTCTCTGTTGGGTAGGTAACTCCTTTTACGGCAGCAAAATACAGATAGTGATAAATGACAAGCTCCTGAAAGTAGATTGTAGGAGATGAAAATATGCAACACCTAAACCCAGATGTCAGCAGAGATGACATATGTCCTTCAAGATGTAAGAAAGGGCCGGGCCCTTACTCCACTTCCTGCCTGCATTCTGAGGAGGCCGCACTGCACCCTGCCATCCTCAGGTAGCAGGGGCAGGAAGCTCATATTGTCATGCTCACGGCTTCAGTTCTCGTTTCCAATGTGTTGTTTCCATCTCCCCTTTGGCAGCTCTTTCCTCCCTGTGTTGTTCTGTCTGACCCAATATGGAGCTCACTTCTCTTGCTCTCTCTCTCTCTCTCCTTCTCTTCCCCACCTCCTAAATCTCACATGAGACATTTGAGTATGCGGTAGAGTCCACTGCAGTCTTATCCTACATCCCTTCTTCCTCTACCTTTTGGCTCCCCAACTAAAACTCATGGACCTTCAGTCTGTGGGTGGGGGAGATGTTGGTGTTTGCTTGGTCTCAGTAAAGCTCCCTAAAAGCTAAAAGAGAGTGGCCCTTTCTGCAATTAACAGCACCCAGTAACTGGTAGATGTTTTGACCTCTCAATCTTTCTTTCTTTCTCTTCTTATATCAATTAGAACAATTCATGCCACCCCATAAAAGGGGAAAAAATGGTCAGTTGGGTTTAAAACATACTTTACAAATCATTATGCTAATAATATGGACAAACCCTATTTAGCTGTCAATGGATTGGATGTGGTCATAGTTATAATACTGTTTAAAAATACATAAAATTTTAGTATAGACAACTGCAAAGAGGAAAACAAAAATTGGCGCATAAATTTCCCAGATTGCCTCTCTTGATATAATAGCCAGATTTTGATGATTCTTCTGCTACTTTCCTGTTCCAGCCTTGCTGGAATTATAGGGTACTCACTGGTACAAGGAGAAATGACACTTTGACCAAGAACCCTGACCAGGATCTGTCAATGGGACCCAAAACACCAAATCACAAGTCAGGAGCTGGCTAAGGTAAGGCAACAGAATAATTGAAGGTAGAAAGTCTATGAGGAAAGAGTGAAATTAAAGGTGGTCCAGGGCCAGAATTCAAGACAACCATAGAAGATGCCAGGCCCAAGAAAGGACAAGCATGGGAATCAAGATCCACTTGAAACTCTTAGATCTGAGCAGGAAGACTTACAAAGAGACTAGGGAGGAGAACCAGAGTGGGTGTTACAGATCCAGATGATGTGGCAGGAAGCGGTTGTCACGGCAGAGCTCTACTAGAGGCCCTCAGGTTTCCCCTATGGGTGAGCCTCTGCTGGTCCACAAAGCTTGGGCCTTGGTAGACAGCTTGCTGGTGCTACATTCAGTCAGGAGGCAGTCACTGTGGTTAGTGGAGTCCAGGATCTCCTGGCTCTATGAAATGACATTGGTAGATTTATAATAGGATCAGGCCAGCCTGGATCATTAAGGGTGGCTAGGAGGTCAGTCTATATTCTTCAGTCTTTGAGGCCTAGGTGAGGTTGAAGGTCAGGAAGCCAAGAATAGCAGCTGTTATAGACAATTTGAGTTGAAGTTTCTGTTACTTGCATCTAAAAGCACCTTAACTAATCGTGTGTGTGCACACATGTGCATATGTGTATTTTAATGTATATAGATGTATGGGACACATTCTGAATGGCTTTAGAAATGTTAAAGGATGTTATCATAAACGAGCTTATGAGTGATTTTATTTTTTGCCTTTTCTCTCTTTTCTTTTTCTTTTTAATCTTTTTAAACAATGAACTTATATATATCAGCCAAGGTTCCTACAAACAATAGAGGCTAACCAACTCTGATGTAAGTGGAAAAGGAACTTATTTAAAGGATATTGAGAACTCACAGAACCACCTGGCAGTCTGTAAAACCAAGTTTAGGAGGAAGGCAATAACCAGGGACCCCAAACTGCACCTGGAACCATTCTGGTAAGGACACTGCTGTTGCTGCCACTAACTCCTGGCCACCAAAGCTCACAGTGCTGCCCAGCTTTAAGTGCTGGATACCACTGCTGCTGACTAGAAGCTCTTCCGCCTTCACCTGTCACCAAAATGGACACAGGCCTCTTTGTGACAATAACCCCCGCTTCAAAGTCCAGGGAGTTCACATTTGTTTGACATTTGTTTGATCTTAGAGCACCCTCCCATGCTCAAGGACAAAGAAGCTGGAAAGTGAGAATCTGCACTTCCACTTTCTATAGTGGAAGGCAAGATTTGCTCCCATCAACACTCATAGGTAGGGAAAATATAGAAAGGCAAAAAGTAATAAAGCAAAACAAAGCGAAAAACCCAACCCATACCAAACCAAACCAAAATAAAAGTCTAACATCAATGTAAGCACTTTAAGAAATACCACTATTTTTGTAAATAGGAAAACTAGATGCACAACATATTTTACACATTTGAGGAAAAAATTTATGAAGTCATCTGAATTTATGTACCTTTCATATTTGAAACACATTTATCTCACATTTTCTGGTTTTCTAACCAAAAGTTCAATTCAGAATACCTGCCATTTTTACAATCTCTCTGATGAATTTATTGTTACTAGAAGCTATTTATTCTAATGTACCAATAGGTAAATTATATATAGTCTGATGTTTTAAGCAGCTGAGCTTCCTATAAGCATGGTTAAGGGAATCACAAAGAGTGATTCTCTACTCAGTATTTTTTTTAACATTTTATTGGAGTATAATTTCTTTCCAATGGTGTGTTAGTTTCTGCCTTATAACAAAGTGAATCAGCTATACATATACATATATACCCATATCTCCTCCCTCTTGCATCTCCCTCCCACCCTCCCTATCTCACCCCTCTAGGTGGTCACAAAGCACCCAGCTGATCTCCCTGTGCTATGTGGATGCTTCCCACTAGCTATCTATTTTACATTTGGTAGTGTATATATGTCCATGCCACTCTCTCACTTCATCCAGGCTTACCCTTCTCCCTCCCCATGTCCTCAAGTCCATTCTCTACAGCTGTGTCTTTATTCCTGTCCTGCACCTAGGCTCTTCAGAATTTTTTTTTTTTTTTAGATTCCATATATATGTGTTAGCATATGGTATTTGTTTTTCTCTTTCTGACTTACTTCACTCTGTATGACAGACTCTAGGTCCATCACTCAGTATTTTTTTTTTTTGCCATCAAAAATATAAATTTTTAAATTGTCAAGGAAATATGTACTTGGTACATTCACTAGAATTAGCAATAACTATATTTAAACAAGCAATTTAGAATAAGATTCAAATAAATCAAGTTGGACTTATTCCAGGGATGCAAGCGTGATTCCACATTCGCAAATCAATCAGTGTGCAACACCACATTAACAAAAGGAAGGATAAAATTAACACGATCAATTCAATAGATGCAGAAAAAGCATCTGACAAAATTCAACATCCATTCATGATAAAAGCCCTCATCAAAGTGTGTATAGAGGGAACATATCTCAATGTAATAAGGCCATTTATAACAAACGCACAGCCAACATCACACTCAATGGTGAAAAGCTAAAAGCCTTTCCTCTAAATTCAGGAGCAAGACAAGGATGCCCACTCTTACCACTTCTATTTAACACAGTATTAGAAGTCCTAGCCACAGCAATCAGACAAGAAAAAGAAATAAAAAGTGTACAAATTGGAAGCAAAGAACTAATTGTCACTATTTGCAGATGACCTGATACTTTATATAGAAAACCCTAAAGTCTCCACCCCAAAACTATTAGAACTAATAAACAAATTCAGTAAAGTTTCAGAATACAAGATTAATATAGAGAAATCTGTCACATTTCTATACACTAATAATGAACTATCAGAAAGAGAAAGTTAAGGGGAATTCCCTGGTGGTCCAGTGGTTAGGACTTGGCGCTTTCACTGCCAGGGCTTGGGTTTAATCTCTGGTTGGGGAACTAAGATCCCCAAGCCGTGTGGTGCAACCAAAAAAAAAGAAAGAAAAAGTTAAAAAAAACTAAAAATGGAATTACTATGTGATCCAGCAATTCCAATTCTGAGTAGATATCTAGAAAAAAATGAAAACACTATTTCAAAAAAAATACTTGCACCCCAATCTTCATAGCAGCACTATTTATAGTAGCCAAGATATGGAAGCAACCTAAATGCCCAACAACAGACTGAATGGATAAAGAAGATGTGTGTACACACACACACACACACACACACACACACACACACACACACACACACACACTGGAATGTTAGCCATAAAAAAGAATGAAATTCTGCCATTTGCAGCAACATGGATGGACCTAGAGAATATTATGCTTAGTGAACTAAGACAAAGAAAGACAAATATCATACAATGTCACTTATATGTGGAATCTAGAAAATAAAATAAACAAGCATAAATAACAAAACAGAAACAGCCTCACCGATATAGAAAACAAACCAGTGGTTACCAAAGGGGAGAGAGAAGGGGGAGGGGTAAATTAGGGGTATGGGATCAAGAGATACAGACTACTCTGTGTAAAATAGGTAAGTAACCAGGATATATTGTATAGCACAGGGAACTATAGCCATTATCTTACAATAACTTTTAATGGAATATAATCTGTAAAAATACTGAATCACTATGCTGTACACTTGAAACTAATACAATATTGTAAATCATCTATACTTTAATAAATAGCATTTTAAAATTTATCAAGAACATTACAGGGGACTTTGCTGGTGGTCCTATAGTTAAGACTGCCTTCCAATGCAGGGGGTACAGGTTCGATCCCTGGTCGGGGAGCTAAGATCCCACACGCCTCACCGCCAAAAAACCAAAACGTAAAACAGAAGCAATATTGTAGCAAATAAAATAAAGATTTAAAAAATGGTCCACATCAAAAAAATCTTTAAAAAATATGCATTCAATATTCACTAAAATTAGCAATAACTATATTTAAACAAGCAATTTAAATCAAGATTCAAAGAAATCCAAAGACCTAGGTAAAATATTTGTCTTTATCTGCTTCAGATTTTCTCTCCTATATTTTCTGAATACAAACACCAGAACAATTTTCTTTAAAATGCCAATTTCATCATGTCATTCATGTGCACAAAATCTTTTAATATCTCTCTGTGCCTTTAGGAAAAATCCAGACTCCTGAGCTGGCATTAAGACTTCTCTTCAATGTGGCAGTCCCAATCTATCTTTCCAGCTGCATCTCCCACTCCCATAGTTAAAGCCAAACGAGCCAATGAACAAGCCTTATGCTTTCCTGCCTCCGGGCTCTGTTCATACGGTCTTCTCCACACAATAAGCTTTCACCAGCTCTTCCTACCCATATCAATTTTACTTATCTCTAAAAACCGGGCTCATACCTCATGTTCTGTGCAGAGACCTCTCTGACTCTCAGCTTAGTTGAATCAATTCTTTGAATTCCTATAGCAAAAACCATCCAACTATCCAGTTTAAAAAATTAATTAATTAATTTATGGCTGCATTGGGTGTTCATTGCTGCACGCAGGCTTTCTCTAGTTGCAGCGAGTGGGGGCTACTCGTTGTTGCAGTGCACAGGCTTCTCATTGCAGTGGCTTCTCCTGTTGCAGAGCACAGGCTCTAGGTGTGCGGGCTTCAGTAGCTGTGGCTCATGGGCTCTAGAGCACAGGCTCAGTAGTTGTGGCGCACGGGCTTAGTTGCACCGTGGCATGTGGGATCTTCCCGGACCGGGGCTCAAACCTGTGTCCCGTGCATTGGCGGGCAGATTCTTAACCACTGCACCACCAGGGAAGTCCCAGCTTTCCAGTTCTTAATGGTGATGTCAGGTTGTGAGGTGTATCGCCATTTGTTACCACTAAGCATCAAAGCAGGAGATTGTAAATTTTAAAATAATTAATTAACTGAAGCAATTTTAAGATTCTCTCCCACCTTAACACCACCCTCCATCACTTGAGTCCCAATAGGCTTTCTAGATGGGGAGCTACCTTTGCAGCACTGGTGATTACACATAACCATGGGTCTGCCCAGGTGTGTGTCTCACTGTATGATTCTAAGTGCGGTATCCCATCATTCACTCAGCCTGCCTTTTCACCTAGTACTCAGGGATCATGTTGGAGGCCCAGAGGCTTGTAAGACATTGAGAGTCCCATGCAGAGATAAAGGTATGGGGGGGGGGGGCTTTGAGATGACTCTAAATCTATAATGGGCATAGTTACCTATGGGGTGGAGATACTGGGGAAGGAGTTACAGTTTGGATGTAGAGACATGCAGGAGGTAGCACCAAAACTTTCAGAACAGAGAGGGGTAGAAGGATAGATGGGAAAGATCACTCTGTAACAGAAAAAACCTTGTTTGGGAAAACACAAGAGACTACCTCCACCCCCATCCTAGCTTAGGGACTCCCAGAAATAGGTGGGTGGACTTTGAGAGTGGTAAGATTTCTCAAAATTGAAGGTGAGAGCAAAGCCTGAGAAATGCCATTTTTACCATTACTGTGACTCTATTTTATTTCAGACAGGTGTGGCCTGGGACAACATGGGTTATATTCAGATATGTTTGTCATTTTAAGGCACACAGGAATGATAGAGAGATAAAAATACCTGTATTTAGGTGAAGGGGTTATGGGTAATTTTTGTGGTTTTACAACAAAGTTTAAATAAAGAATAAAAAGTTTAATAACAACTATATATAGTTATTATTAAGCTGTTACCACACAATAAATATTAAAAATTAAAACGTTATTAAACTGTTACCATAAAATTTTACATATAAAATATACATATTCATATATATGTATGTATGTAAAGTGTATACACATTGTTCACATCGGTCTGGGAACAGTTTCTGACAGGACACTTCATGGGTCAGTGATGGCTTCCACACGAGGGACTGTTGGCAGATTCTGTCAGGAAAGCCAATGGGGTTGGAGACAGAGGAAGAAAGGGTTCTATTAGGACCTGAGTGGGAGAAAAGGGGCAAGCAGTCACTTCCTGCATACCAAGAGAAAGATATAAAGGAGAAAGGAAACAATACAAGCTCTCTACACTCAAGGTCAGCTCAGGGTAAAATTGGGTTGTAAACAGAATAGGTCTTCAGTTCCAATCCCATTCTATTTTTATCTCCTTGGATCTTATTTTCTTCCACTTCTACTTTGTATCTTTATTAAAACTTATGAAAGTATGCTTCCTTTCTTTGCCCCACTTAGTTCTGTTTCTTGGAACTTGCTTAGCACAACAGCTCATTCTCTGCCTGTCTCCCGAGGCCAGTTCTGGCTTTATTGTCAAGTCTGCACAATGCCTTGCAGGCCCTCAGGAGAGTCCTCACATTAAGCTGGCCATGAACAACACACTGGCTGCCTAACCCCCAGGGTGCCACCTGCTGTCTTGCCCTATAGATGTTCCTTTACCAGGGATGCACCCTGGCAATCTATATACTTTCATGAATGGCATGGCCTCCTTTCCCAGGTGGACTCAATTCCTATCATCCCTGAGAACATGTTCTGCTCTGACCCCTTACTCATCTGACCTCCGGAAGGCCTGGGAACAGTGTGTTGCCCCAATTACAGAAAGCAGAGTGTGGTTGAGGTCAGCCCCAAGCCATCCTTGCTGGACTACTACCCTGTGGAGGATTCCTGGGGTTGACCACGGCTTAGTTAGGGGCCTCTTCAGACTCCATGAATATCACTCAAGTAAACCCAGGCTGTAACTCTCCACAGGTCCCATGACTCCCTCACTCCCACCCCAAGTGGCCTGCTAATTCTCAGACTTGTTTGATACAGTTACTGAGAAAACCTCACCTGGACTGCAGTGGTTCTTCAACGCCTGTGAGAAAACCTTCATTTTGTCTTTACCTGGTCTATACGCTATGCCAGGTGACCACAGGTATCACGGCCTGGTTAATGTTGAAGAATATTCTGAAAGCCTGACAGAGACCATGGTCTGGGGTACAGGTTGCCACCAGTTGGGGCTTTATAGTTAACTCCTAATAAACTAAAGAAGTGTCCCGGCTGTTTAATGTCTGAACATTGCCAAATAATGGGCTTTCTGTTAAACACCTAAAGCGTGCAGAATTTGACTAATCCCACTGTGACCCTGACTTTTTGCGATGAGACAGAGCACCCCAGAGTTTACACAGACACCATGCCCACTATGAAATACTGTGGCCTCAAGGTATGCTGTAGATCAGTCTTCTTACACTTTATTGTGCATGTAAATCACCTGGGGATTTTTGTAGAAATGTAGATTCTGATCCAGCAGAACTGGGTGGGGCCTGAGATGCTGTATTTCTAGCAAGTTTCCAGGTGATATTAATACTGCTGCTCTGAGGACTATACTTTGAGTAACAAGACTCTGAAGGAAGCAGAGCAGGTGGAAAATATTCTAGGACATAATTCCAAATTGTGTCCTTCTATGGACAATTTTCTTGCAGCTAGAAAGGAAGTCAGCTTTGAGACAGACGGAAATGGCCTTCGTCCACTTGGCCACTTCTCCCAGACAGATGACATTTCCTTGTGAGCAAGCAGAGATAAGGGAACTGATTAGCGTCCAAAAGGAACCCAGCCATATGTCAGCATTTCCACACCACAGCGCATACACCTCCTCAAATCCTCACCTGAACACACCCCATTCCTCACCCAGGACAGGGCAGAAGAGATGACGTGAAATTGCCCAGTGACTGGATAATGCTTAGTTCTGATAGCTGGGATTTTCAGAGAAGGTAACAGGGTTCTCTTCTCTTCAGTCTCCATCTGCTGTCCAGGTGGTGGTTGGCAGCTCGCTGGGCTGGGCACGATGAAAATCAGAAATGAATAAAACCTTGTCCCTGCTCTCTAGACACTTGCCATCGAGTAAGGAAGACACGTGGTCAAATAATGATGGAATGATGAGTTAACGCTTTATAAGTCTTATGACAAGTAACTTGTTTTGAACATATCTGGTGAGAGGGTGGGGCTAAGGTTTGGGAAAGGATGTAGAAAAGGCTTCACAGAAGAGGGGCAAGGGAGCTAGGACTTTTCCAGGTGGAGAAGGAGGCACGGGAGGGTAGCCTAACCGGAGTATCCTGACAGGGCTCCTTGAGAGGAAGGCTGGGAAGAGAGGGCAGCTCCAAAGAGGAGTCCCTGGGACCAAGGTTTTCCAAAGCACACAACATAAGGAAGGCTCCTGCTTACTTATCTCCTACTGAGGTATAAGGGTTTTCTCTTTTCATTTTTAATGTTTCTCTGATTTTAGAAGTATTTCTAGTAAAGTTAAGGTAGATAAGAAAGAGTTGATTGCTGTAATGAAAGGGTGTTTATGAGCTTCTCAAAGATCTTTGTCCCAGAAAGACATGCAAGTCAGACTGCATGCTCCAGGGACAGGCCTGTTGTCCAGGGCTAGCTGCAACAGTGGAGAGGGGTGTAATTGCCATCTAGTGGCCCAAACCCACAAGTGTGAGCTCCATTCGAGGCATCTGTAGTCTCTTCAGGTGTGGAATCATTATGGCCTCTACAAGTCATTTAGCATAATTTCCTCTATCCTCTTCCAGGGCCTAGCCCCTTAGTTTGCTTACTGGAGAATATTGATTCAACTATGAAAATATCAAATGGGCAGTATACACAAGAAATTAATTCATACTAAAGTGTAAAGAACTACTGAAAAAATGTCAAGCGGCGGATGCTGTGCCCATGCCTAATTTGATGGAGGAGAGGAATTGATGGCCAAACCGTGGAGGGTAGGAAAAGCGGTGGGGTGGGGGTGGGGGTGGGGGAATGGGTCCTCCCTGAGAGAAGAAACAAATACAGGAAGAGGCTGCTGGAGCAGCAGCTGCCTTTGATTGTACTTGTTTACCTTGTCCTGGGAAGGGGCAAATAGAAGCTACTATTTTTAGAGCTATTTTCAAACAGTGTGGCTAGAAAGGGTTGCTGTGCTCTTTGGCTATGAAGAATGTTTAGCATGCCTAATTTTCTTCCAGAAGGGCTTTGTCCCCGGGTGCACCAGCAATGTTAAACACTCTAAAGTGTTTAATCCATATCAGTGCCCCCGAATGATGTGGGGTGTCTCCTTTGGCACCGCGAGGGGCCCTGGCATGGCCTTCTTCTGGTGCCAGCAGCGGGTGGTCTGAATTACTGTTTCCCCCAGACTCCACTTCTCCAGGGTCCCTTACTATTTGCCAAATCCTTACATTACTCAGAGAGAGCCCAAGGGCTCCTTTTAGCCTCCGAAGAAGGTCATTTCGGATGAGGAGGCTATAGCGAGGTAGAGCCGTTACAGAGCAGGTGAGAGGCCAGGGAGGCTACGACAAGGAAGCAGCAGGGGCAAGGACCAGGGATTTGACAGCCAGACATCCTGGCTTCTTAGGACCAGCGCGACCATTTAGGCAAGTTAGCTCATCTCCCCGGCCGGCCTTAGTTTCCTCTTCTACAAAATGGAGGTTAAAAACAATTAGTGTTATTGTGAAGATTTAAAGGAGAAGAAGAAAGTAAAGCACAGAGTCTGGCACCTAGTAGGTGCTCCATCATTTCCTTTCAATGCCTACCTTCAAATCTCCCTTCTAGTCACCGCATTTCCTCCGCCGCTTCTCTTTACTTCTTGTTGGAAGGGTACCTCAGTCTCTAGTGTTGAGCCAAGATCCCCGCCTTCTAGGAGTTCTCATTTGGTGCTAAACAAAAGGATGTGCTACAGCTGAGACTTTGGCGCGCCGCCAGGGGGCGGGGCCTTCTCCTTTCAGAATGTCCGGCTCCGCTTTGGAATCACTTCCTCCCTCCCAGGCTCTGGGGCTGTCAGGGCCCCCTTACCAAAAGAGGTGGGTGGCTCAGTCTGAGCGAGAGATGCTCTTTCCTGGGGCACTGATTCTTTGGTGCCCTTTCCAAAGGGCACCTTCTGAGCGTTAAAACCTCGGAGGTCTAGGTTAAGCATCTAGGCTTGAGGGGAAGATCCCAGAGAGATCCTCAGCTGCTCTTAGTTTGGGCTGGGATTTCTCATATTTAAGTAAGGTAGAGGCCTCTCTCTCTTTTTAATTTGGTAAACTAGAAATAACATAAAATCTACCATTTGAACCATTTTAAGTGTTAAATTCAGTGGCAGTAAGTGCATTCATATTGTTGGGTAACCATCACCACACCTCTCTCCAGAAATCTTTCATAATCCCAAACTGAAATTCCACACCCATTAAATAATAACTCCCCATTCCCCTTTCCCCACAACCCCTAGTAACACTATTCTACTTTCTGTCTCTATAAATTTGACTATTCTAGGTACCTCACATAAGTAGAATTATAAAATATTTGTCCTTTTGTGTATGTACAGGCCTCTTTTTTTTTTTTTTTTTTTTTTTATGCGGTACGCTGGCCTCTCACTGCTGCGGCCCCTCCCGTTGCTCCGGACGCGCAGGCCCAGCGGCCATGGCCCACGGGCCCAGCCGCTCCGCGGTACGTGGGATCCTCCCGGACCGGGGCACGAACCCGCGTCCCCTGCATCGGCAGGTGGACCCTCAACCACTGTGCCACTAGGGAAGCCCTGTACAGGCCTCTTTTAAAGGAAAAATTATACATTACAGATAAACTCGGTCGCCTATTCTGATGTTGCACACACAGACGCACACATACACATATGTATGTGTAAAAGTAGGTATAGAATCCTATGTGTACAGCTCTGTTTACAGGTTAGGCAATTAGAAAACCAAATCATCAAACTGAACCTAAAAATCCACAAAATTCTATATAATTTTTTTTTTTTTTTTCGGTACGCGGGCCTCTCACTGCTGTGGTCTCTCCAGTTGCGGAGCACAGGCTCCGGACGCGCAGGCTCAGCGGCCATGGCTCACGGGCCCAGCCGCTCCGCGGCACGTGGGATCTTCCCGGACCGGGGCACGAACCCGTGCTCCCTGCATCGGCAGGCGGACTCTCAACCACTGTGCCACCAGGGAAGCCCTATATAATTAAATTTAATGTGAGAGATGATATTTTGTTTTAGCAAAACAAAAGCTTGAGACCCAAAGTTGTTTAAAAATAGAAAACGTTTTGGTTCTGGGTCCATGTTTAGTTTTTGTCTGCATTTTGACTTCATTTTAATGCAGAGAATAACTGTTTGCATAAGTATGTTATAGGGAATGTCACTAGTATCATCAAAGCTTGGTTTGATAGTTCAGAATAATCAGACCACACACTTAACCATAATGATGCCAGCAAGCAAGTCTTGAAGACCAATTTTAAAGAAGTTTTACTAGATAATAATGTAAAATTATCTTTTCTTACAGATAAGATTAGCATTGTGATGTTATTGAAATCTGAATTAAAGGAGGCATCTAATCTAACTCTTATAGAGTTGGGAATGAAAAAAATCCTTTATTGTAATTACTTACTATACTTGCTGCTAATGAACTGTTGCAAGTTGGTACATACAAAGATAAACTCTGAGCATTAGAATCTGAATATGAAATCATCTGCTATGGCAAGGTCTTGAATCCAGCATGCTTATAAAACTGTTTGAATCATCTATTGCTATGAAATAAGCCATCCCAAAATTAGTGGCTTAAGACAGCAACATTTATTTTGCTCAGAAATCTTTGATTTGGGTTGAGGCTTGGTGGTGACAGCTTGTGTCTGCACCCTAGGACTTACCTGGGGTGGCTTGAAGACCGGGGGCTGGAATCATCTAATGCAGAGGTTGGTAAACTTTTTCTGTAAAAGATGAGATAGTAAATTATTTTTGCCTTTGCAGACCATATAGTTTCTGTTGCAACTACTAAACTCTGCATTATAGCACAAAAGAAGCCATAGACAAAAAAATAGGTGTGGTTGTATTCCAATAAAACTTATAAAAACAGGCAATAAGTCAGATTTGGCCTACAGGTAAAAATCTGCTAACCCCTGATCTAAAAGCTTGTTCACTCATGTGCCTGGCAGTTGACGCTGGCTTCTGACCCTTATCTGGGTCTTCCAGCCAGAATACCCACGTGTGGCCTCTCCATGGGGCCTGAGCTGTGTTCCAAGGGCAAGTGTTCAGAGAGAAAGAGCCAGGAGGAAGCTCTATCTTTTTCATGACCTAGCCTGAGAAGCTATGCAGCATCACTTCAACCATGTTCTATCTGTTGAAGCAGTCACAAAGGCCCACTGAGGTTAAAGGGGAGGAAATATAGACTCTACCTCTTAAGGGGACAGTGACAAGGTTCTGGAAGAGCATTTAGACCAGGAATATCGCTGAGCCCATTTTTGGACAATACAATCGTCTACATTTACTATCTGCCATGTGATGATTCAATTCTCCCACTAGTTTTTTTACATTCAAACCATTTCAAAATCCTCGCTTATACAGCAAGCCCTGATGCCATTTGAGCTTCATTTATTATGAAAACATTCACAAGCACAACCTTTGGTACTGAAGTTTCATGGAACATTCTAAAAGTCATCCAGATGATTCAAAACAAGCTAAAATTTGCTTTTATATTATCACTAAAATAAAAAGCCAAATTTCAAAAAAATCTCAAAGAGATCTTGAAAATATCTTCTCCATTTGAGAAACACTAAGTCAAGCCTTAGGCCACAGGGGAAAACAAATTCCTTCCGGCCTTTACAGGATCCAGTCCAACTTCCCGGAGTGAAGGTCGAAAGTCCTGTAATTATAAGCCGTGTGCATTTGCTGCCAGAGTCCTCTCCCCAGAGCTCCCAGGGGAAGCTGTAGTCCAAGGATTTGGTCTCATTCCCTCAGAGACACTACTAACAGCCCCTCATTGTTTTTAACCATTTTCACTTGCACTGTGGTTCTTCAGCAGCCTCTTCACAGCAGTGAAAATGTTCTCTCCTTTATTATTGGCTGGAATTTGGATTGATATGCCTTAGCTTTCTGGATCATCTTCCAAAAGTTTCTCTTAGGGTTTTGCTTGGTGTCCAACCTGGAGAACTGAACATCTGCTATAGATGGAAGAGAAAGCATGGGAACTCTTTCCTGCGTAACCATCTGACTTCTTTTTTTTGATTATCTGAACAAACAGATCTTAAGAATGCTGCCCCACTTTGACAAAGCCTTGCTAAGATCTTCATTCAACACTTTTAGTGGTGAAAGAAGACGTGGGAAGCATGTCTTCAGGTCTGGAATACCCCCATTCAGAGAATCTGAGGTGGTTGGACTGAGATGCCGTATCTGAAGTCTGTAGGGAACGATGTAAGCGCATAATAGAGCTCAGCGAGTGTCAGGCAGGATGGAGGTAACGGCTCGCACCTCTCACACCCATGTGTCTTGTTTCTGGGTTGTTGGATGTTGAGCTTTTCACAGTTGGTCCAGGGACTGAGGGCGGGGGGCTCAGCTGGTGTGAAGCTTTGGAGACCTTTACTGAGCAGCTGGAAGGGAAGTAGCAGCATATCCTGAAGGTGGGAAGACACTTGGTTAAAACTAATTGCTGTTTCTATTGCATTTGGTAACTGAGAGGCTGAGCTGTGGGCCCTCCTTTTCTCCTGTACATCTTGGTAAGGGGTCTCTATCTTAAGATGCTCTCCCTCTTTCCTGCTGTTCATTCCCCTACTGAGAGCCAGACCTTCTCTCTGTGACTCATGTAGTTGCTGTAGAGATAATTCTGATGTCAGAAGCAGAGGCCATTGATGTGAGAGGAAGAAAGTAATGACTATTCAGGAACAAGTCTCCTCTCATCATGCAAATACCCCTAATTAAGAAATCTAGACAGATTCTGTGTCATGGAAACATAATTTCCATTGACTCAGAGAATTCCAAGAATTGCTGTAGGCTATCAACCTTTCTTGATTTCCTGAGTTAAATGGCTTTGCCTTCACTCTGGGTTTTCTTGAATAAAAGTGAATTCAATCTGACATTTGTGAAATATCTTGCATGTGCCAGGAATGGTCCTAGTAACCTGAGAGATAGGTATGAACAAAGAGTTCCTGCCCTCAAGGAGCTTACAACTGAACAAAATAATCTTTAAGTGGTAAACTCTGTGGATCCTGATAGAAAGGTGAAATCTTTGTTTGGACACTGTAATGGGTTGAATTGTGTTCCTCCAAAATTTGTATGTTGAAGTCCTAACCCCCGTACCTCAAATGTGACCTTAACTGGAGATAGGGTCTTTACAGAGGGAATTAAGTTACAGGGAGGTCATTAGGGTACACACTAGGGAGAGAGGCCTGGAACAGATCCCTCACAACTCTCAGAAGGAATCTTGCTGACATCTTGATTTAGACTTCTAGTCTCTAGAACTGAGACAATAAATTTCTGTTGTTTAAGTCACCCAGTATGTGGTGTTACCACAGCCCTAGCAAAATAATATAGACACTCAGTGGCCCCCTTCTGCTTTTGTACAAGCTGGTGAGGAAAACCCTGGGTGGATGTAAATTAAATGTTTGTGGAGTTTGCATTTACTAGACATTTGATAAATTCACTCATTGATTTATTTATTCATCCATTTCCTATCTCTTTACCCTGGTTTAATTATTTTTTATTACACTTACCACTATCTGGGAAATTTTATCTTTTACTTACTTGTTCACTGTTTCTCCACCTGCTTTATGATAGAAGTGCAATAAATATTTGTTGAATAAGAATTTATCCTCTCTCATTCCCTTCCCTCTCTCTCTCTATTAATATTTAAGCACCTCTTATGTCTATTGTGTACACAGCATTCCATGCTCATCCCTGTCATAGCATAAAGACATTCAAAGAATGGCTCTTGGACTTCCCTGGTGGCGCAGTGGTTAAGAATCTGCCTGCCAATGCAGGGGACACAGTTTCCATCCCTGGTCAGGGAAGATCCCACATGCCGTGGAGTAACTAAGCCCGTGCACCACAACTACTGAGCCCAAGAGCCACAGCTACTGAGCCTGCATGCCACAACTACTGAAGCCCTCGCGCCTAGAGCCCATGCTCTGCAACAAGAAAAGCCACAGCAATGAGAAGCCCGTGCACTGCAATGAAGAGTAGCCCCCGCTCACCACAACTAGAGAAAGCCCACGTGCAGCAACGAAGACCCAAAGCAGCCAAAAATAAATAATTAATTTTTATAAATGGCCATCTCTCAAACCACTAAAATAAAAAAAAGAATGGCTCTTGTCTCCGAGGAGTTTGTGATTTCGGGAGAGAGATGAATATCCATGCAAGGGGCTGCACGCCTCACATGAGTGAGTGTGTGCTGGGCAGCTGTTGGATCATTGCTGTTGCAGAGGGAGGGCAA
Source organism: Leucopleurus acutus (assembly GCF_964270905.1). Classification (NCBI taxonomy): domain Eukaryota; kingdom Metazoa; phylum Chordata; class Mammalia; order Artiodactyla; family Delphinidae; genus Leucopleurus; species Leucopleurus acutus. The sequence goes on from NC_139147.1 coordinate 66,332,710, forward strand.
AGTGGGCTGAGGTGTGCGGGAAAGGGTCACGGAGGAAGAGGGACCTACGCCTGAGATGAAGGGAGAGAAATGGAGAGAGTAAGGGGAGAATAGAATGTTTATAATCCATCTACCTTCCTAACCCCTGTGGTCTATGCTTAGGAAGGGGTAGGATTGCTCCAGGCCAGGAGTTGGGCAAAGCGTAGGGATGGAGATGGTGGCAGGACGCAGAAGCTTCATTCTGGTGTCCCAGGAGATCAGAGCCAAAGCCCAGGGGCTCTCAACTCTGGCTGCACATGAAAATCACTTTGGGAACTTAAAATACTAATGTCAAGACCCTACCTCGATCTGGGATGTCCTGGAAATTATAGGCAGGACTTCAGATGGAAGAAAGTTTTTAGCATGTGGCTTGAGAGCAGTGGCTTCTGTATGCAAGACCCAGGCCACACTGGGCCAGTCGTGAGACTCTTGTAGTTCCAGAGTGACAGGGATAACTGTTGGAAATAAGACATCTGGCTGCATTCCACTGGTACGGCACGGCCTCCTTTTCCTGAGTGTAAAAGTGCCTGCTTGTGACATCAGAAGAATGTGTTGACAGATCTGTATCCTGTTTCTGACTCTCCATTATATTTTATGGTGGGAGCAGTAGCAACAACAGCAGAAACAACCTGGTGTCCCTTTTTTTAAGGAGGCTTCAGCTTTCTGTAGGTGTTCATAGATGGGAACAATCCAGAGGAGTGGCTTTCACCGCTGCTGATTTGTATTTGTTTGTTTTGAGGATGTTGGGGAAATTGGGTCCAGAGTTTTAGGGATCTTACTATTTGGGTCCTGTTAGCTTGATTTCTTCCAGCATTATCTGCAAGCCTCTATCATAATGCTTGGCATGTAATGGACTCTCAACTAATGAGACAGCAGAGATCCTCTGAAATGCTATACTTCAAGTACAGTCTGAGCAAACTCTTGTTTGTTTGCTCAAGACCCACTTGGTACAAACAGAAAGGTGGGAACAAAGAGAGAGCTAGTCAGTCTTCAAAATAAACCTAGAAATGTTGATTGAGATCTATGAGGCATCAGGCACTGCGCAAGATATTGTGGACGTGCAATGATAAATAGGACATGGCTTTTGACCTCCAGTCCCTAATAATCTAGTAGGAGAGGCAAGAAATGAACATGTGAAAAGTTAACAATGAAGGACTTATATAACAGCTCAAGATAATAAATTCCGAGACCAGTTGAAACTGGTCAGAGGAACGCAAGGTCACTTTAGGCTGGGGTGGTTAGAGGGAGGGAGGGGCTGGTGTGAACAAAAGTGAGAGCCTGAGGTGGGTGCTGGCATGCTCTGCTTAACGTACTGTAAACCCATTTGGCAGGAGCCAGGAGGGGAGTTTTAGGCAAGTTGAGAATGGGGGAGGGTTGAGATCCATAAGGGAGGGCCTCGAATCCCAAAGCAAGGTGACAGTTCATCCTGCAGGAAGTGGGAACAATGAAAGTTTTTCAGCAATGTAGAGACCTGGGTGGAAGAGATTCTATGGCCCTCCCCCATTCTCTGCAGAAGCCCTGTGGTCTGCACCACTTCTAGTCATCATGGGGTCTTCTGGGGCCCTTGCCTAGCATCATCTTTTTCTCCCACTTAAAGGGCATGACACTTGAGAAAACACTTTCAGCTTGGAGGACTGGGTTTGGTCTTTTTAAAAAAGGGACTTGCTTGTTTTCAATATCCCGTGTGTTTGGCATTAACTTCCTGAAGGGGGCAGGAGTGACTGGGTAGCTTTAGAAAGCTCCCTTCCAGGGAGTGGCAGGACATATTTAAAGTGATGAAAGGCAAAAACCTACAACCAAGATTACTCTACCCAGCAAGGATCACATTCAGATTCGACAGAGAAATTAAAACCTTTACAGACAAGCAAAAGCTAAGAGAATTCAGCACCACCAAACCAGCTTTACAACAAATGCTAAAGGAACTTCTCTAGGCAGGAAACATGAGAAAAGGAAAAGAACTACAGTAACAAACCCAAAACAATTAAGAAATGGTAATAAGAACATACATATTGATAACTAATGTAAATGTAAATGGATTAAATGCTCCAACCAAAAGACATAGACTGGCTGAATGGATACAAAAACAGACGCATATATATGCTGTCTACAAGACCCACTTCAGACCTAGGGACACATACAGACTGAAAGTGAGGGGATGGAAAAATATATTCCATGCAAATGGAAATCAAAAGAAAGCTGGAGTAGCCATTCTCATATCAGACAAAATAGACTTTAAAATAAAGACTGTTACAAGAGATAAGGAGGGACACTACATAATGATCAAAGGATCAATCCAAGAAAAAGATATAACAATTATGAATGTTTATGCACCCAACATAGGAGCACCTCAATAAATAAGGCAAATGCTAACAACCATGAAAGGAGAAATCGACAGCAACACAATCATAGTAGGGGACTTTAACACCCCACTTACACCCATGGACAGTTTATCCAAACAGAAAATAAATAAGGAAACACAAGCTTTAAATGACACAATAGACCAGATAGATCTAATTGATATTTATAGAACATTTCACCCAAAAGTGGTAGAATACACTTTCTTCTCAACTGCACATGGAACATTCTCCAGGATAGATCACATCTTGGGTCACAAATCAAGCCTTGGTAAATTTAAGAAAATTGAAATCGTATCAAGTATCTTTTCCGACCACAACGCTATGAGACTAGATATCAATTACAGGAAAAAAAAATCTGTAAAAAATACAAACACATGGAGGCTAAACAATACACTACTGAATAACCAAGAGACCACTGAAGAAATCAAAGAGGAAATCAAAAATACCTAGAAACAAATGACAATGAAAACATGACAACCCAAAACCTATAGGATGCAGCAAAAGCAGTTCTAAGAGGGAAGTTTATAGCAATACAATCCTACCTCAAGAAACACAAAACATCTCAAATAAACAACCTAACCTTACACCTAAAGCAATGAGAGAAAGAAGAACAAAAAACCCCCAAAGTTAGCAGAAGGAAAGAAATCATAAACATTAGATCAGAAATAAATGAAAAAGAAATGAAGGAAATGATAGCAAAGATCAATAAAACTAAAAGCTGGTTCTTTGAGAAGATAAACAAATTGATAAACCACTAGCCAGACTCATCAAGAAAAAGAGGGAGAAGACTCAAATCAATAGAATTAGAAATGAAAAAGGAGAAGCAACAACTGACACTGCAGAAATAAAAAGGATCATGAGAGATTACTACAAGCAACTACATGCCAATAAAATGGATACCTAGAAGAAATGGACAAATTCTTAAAAAAGTACAACCTTCCAAGACTGAACCAGGAAGAAATAGAATATAGAAACAGACCAATCACAAGCACTGAAATTGAGACTGTGATTAAAAATAAATCTTCCAACAAACAAAAGCCCAGGACCAGATGACTTCACAGGAGAATTCTCCCAAAATTTAGAGAAGAGCTAACACCTATCCTTCTCAAACCCTTCCAAAATACAGCAGAGGGAGGAACACTCCCAAACTCATTCTACGAGGCCACCATCACCCTGATATCAAAACCAGACAAAGATGTCACAAAGAAAGAAAACTGCAGGCCAGGGCTTCCCTGGCAGCGCAGTTGTTGAGAGTCCGCCTGCCGATGCAGGCGTCACAGGTTTGTGCCCCGGTCTGGGAAGATCCCACATGCCGCGGAGTGGCTGGGCCCGTGAGCCATGGCTGCTGAGCCTGCACGTCTGGAGCCTGTGCTCCGCAACGGGAGAGGCCACAAAAGTGAGAGGCCCGCGTACCGCAAAAAAAACACAAAAAAACTGCAGGCCAGTATCACTGATGAACATAGATAAAAAATCCTCAACAAAATACTAGCAAACAGAATCCAACAGCACATTAAAAGGATCATACACATGATTAAATGGGGTTTATCCCAGGAATGAAAGGATTCTTCAATATATGCAAATCAATCAATGTGATAAACCATTTTAACAAATTGAAGGAGAAAAACCATATGATCAACTCAATAGATGCAGAAAAAGCTTTCGACAAAATTCAACACCCATTTATGATAAAAACCCTCCAGAAAGTAGGCATAGAGGGAACTTACCTCAACATAATAAAGGCCATTTATGACAAACCCACAGCCAATATCATTCTCAATGGTGAAAAACTGAAACCATTTCCTCTAAGATCAGGAACAAGACAAGGTTGTCCACTCTCACCACTTTTTTTTTTTTTTTTTTTTTTGCGGTACACGGCCTCTCACTGTTGTGGCCTCTCCCGTTGCGGAGCACAGGCTCCGGACGCGCAGGCTCAGCAGCCATGGCTCATGGGCGCAGCCACTCCGCGGCATGTGGGATCTTCCTGGACCAGGGTGCGAACCTGTGTCCCCTGAATCGGCAGGCGGACTCTCAACCACTGCGCCACCAGGGAAGCCCCTCACCACTATTATTCAACATAGTTTTGGAAGTTTTAGCCACAGCAATCAGAGAAGAAAAAGAAATAAAAGGAATCCGAATTGGAAAAGAAGAAGTAAAGCTGTCACTGTTTGCAGATGACATGATACTATACATAGAGAATCCTAAAGATGCTACCAGAAAACTACTGGAGCTAATCAATGAATTTCGTGAAGTAGCAGGATACAAAATTAATGCACAGAAATCTCTTGCATTCCTATACACTAATGATGAAAAAATCTGAAAGAAAAATTAAGGAAACACTCCCATTTACCATGCAACAAAAAGAATAAAATACCTAGGAATAAACCTACCTAAGGAGACAAAAGACCTGTATGCAGAAAACTATAAGACATTGATGAAAGAACTTAAAGATGATACAAACAGATGGAGGGATATATCATGTTCTTGGATTGGAAGAATCAACATTGTGAAAATGACTATACTACCCAAAGCAATCTACAGATTCAGTGCAATCCCTATCAAACTACTGATGGCATTTTTCACAGAATTAGAAAATAATATATCACAATTTGTATGGAAACACAAAAGATGCCGAATAGCCAAAGCAATCTTGAGAAAGAAAAATGGAGCTGGAGGAATCAGACTCCCGGACTTCAGATTATATTACAAAGCTACAGTAATCAAGACAGTATGGTACTGGCACAAAAACAGAAATATAGATCAGTGGGACAGGATAGAAAGCCCAGAGATAAACCCATGCACCTATGGTCACCTTATTTTTGATAAAGGAGGCAAGAATATATAATGGAGAAAAGACAGCCTCTTCAATAAGTGGTGCTGGGAAAACTGGACAGCTACATGTAAAAGAATGAAATTAGGACACTCCCTAACACCATACACAAAAATAAACTCAAAATGGGTTAAAGACCTAAATATAAGGCCAGACACTATAAAACTCTTAGAGGAAAACATAAGCAGAACACTCTGACATAAATCACAGCAAGATCCTTTTTGACCCACCTCCTAGAGAAATAAAAATAAAAATAAACAAATGGGACCTAATGAAACTTAAAAGCTTCTGCACAGCAAAGGGAACCATAAACAAGATGAAAAGACAGCCCTCAGAATGGGAGAAAATATGTGCAAATGAAGCAACTGACAAAGGATTAATCTCCAAAATTTACAAGCAGCTCATGCAGCTCAATATCAAAGAAACAAACAACCCAATCCAAAAATGGGCAGAAGACCTAAACAGACATTTCTCCAAAGAAGATATACAGATTGCCAACAAACACATGAAAGGCTGCTCAACATCACTAATCATTAGAGAAATGCAAATCAAAACTACGATGAGGTATCACCTCACACCAGTCAGAATGGCCATCCTCAAAAAATCTACAGACAATAAATGCTGGAGAGGGTGTCGAGAAAAGAGAGCCCTTTTGCACTGTTGGTGGGAATGTAAATTGATACAGCTACTGTGGAGAACAGTATGGAGGTTCCTTAAAAAACTAAAAATAGAACTACCATACGAGCCAGCAATCCCACTACTGGGCATATACCTTGAAAAAACCATAATTCAAAAAGAGTCATGTAGGGCTTCCCTGGTGGCACAGTGGTTGAGAGTCCGCCTGTCGATGCAGGGGACACAGGTTCGCGCCCCGGTCCGGGAAGATCCCACATGCCGCGGAGCGGCAGGGCCCGTGAGCCATGGCCGCTGAGCCTGCGCGTCCGGAGCCTGTTGCTCCGCAACGGGAGAGGCCACAACAGTGAGAGGCCCACATACCACAAAAAAAAAAATAAAAATAAAAAAATATATACAAAAAGAGTCATGTACACAACAGTCATTGCAGCACTATTTACAATAGCCAGGACATGGAAGCAACCTGGGCGTCCATTGACAGATGAATGGATAAAGAAGATGTGGCACATATATACAATGGAATATTAGTCATAAAAAGAAACGAAATTGAGATTTTTGTAGTGTGGTGGATGGACCCAGAGTCTGTCATACAGAGTGAAGTAAGTCAGAAAGAGAAAGACAAATACCGTATGCTAACACATATATATGGAATCTAAAAAAAAAAAGGTTCTGAAGAACCTAGAGGCAGGACAGGAATAAAGACGCCAACGTAGAGAATGGACTTGAGGACATGGGGAGCGGGAAGGGTAAGCTGGGACAAAGCAAGAGAGTGGCATGGACATATATACACTACCATATGTAAAATAGATAGCTAGTGGGAAGCAGCAGCATAGCACAGGGAGATCAGCTCGGTGCTTTGTGACAACCTAGAGGGGTGGGATAGGGAAGGTGGGAGGGAGATGCAAGAGGGAGGAGTTATGGGGATATATGTATACGTATAGCTGATTCACTTTGTTATAAAGCAGAAACTAACACACCATTGTAAAGCAATTTTACTCCAATAAAGATGTTAAAAAAAAAAAAAAAGCTCCCTTCCAGCCGTGAATATGCTGTTCAATGACTCAGCAATGAAGGGTTTTGCAATAGGCTTACAGAACCAGACCAGCTTGCTTTTCCTAGGGAAACCTTGGTGTCCTGAGAAAACCTCAGTCTGGGTCCCTGCCCTGCCAGGTTGAAATTCCTTCTGTCTTCTGGTAGCACGCCTGTAGCACATGCTCTGGAACCAGCGTTGGGGTGTCCTAAAAGGGCTTTGGAATCAAGTCAGATTTCAGTTAAACTTTGGCTCTGCCTCTAACGAGTTGTGTGACTTTGGGCAAGTTACCCAACCTCTCCCAGTTACAGTTTCCTCATCTGTAAAACAGAAATAACTACTTTGTGGGGTTGTTTTAAGTCTTGAATAAGACAAGTATTAAGTGGCACATAGTAGGTACCCTATATATTTTTGTCTATTATAAAGTGCATAATATTTCTGTAAAGGAAAATAGTTGTCTTTGGCTCCCCCCTAAAAAATCAGATTTCCTGACTTTCAACTGTACTTTTCCCTAGGCCTGCCCTAATATTTGAGTCCTGCAGGTGGATGTTCACCCCACAGTAAGTGAACCTGACCTAGAAGGGGTTCAGGGAGAAATTTCTGCTGTCCTAGAAGTGGGCTGAAGGGGTTCAGGGAGAAATTTCTGCTGTACTAGAAGTGGGCCATCCTCACGTTACCAGATCTGTTTAGAAGACCCTTCCATCAGGAACAAATTGAACACAGGAATGGGAATTTTGGAATAAAGCAAGAAAACATAAAGAGGCTTTTAAAATATAAAGCTGTGTTTCCCAAACAACTTTCTAAGACAAACACTTATATAATGTTTACTATGTGCCAGGCAGAGTTCAAATCAATAATTAATATTAACTTATTTAACCCTCGTATCTGTATGAGGTAGGTGTTATTATCCCAGTTTACAGTTGGGGAAACTGAGCTACAAAGAGGTTATGCAACTTGCTGAAAGTCACACAGTCACAAGGGTGACTCTAAGCCCTGGCAGTTCATGGGGAAAATTACTGTACAAAAATTAGTGGAGAAGAGAGCCCACCTGAAATGCCATCTTTTGAGAAAGGGTCCGGGCACTATCACAGAGCATTTAAACTTCAGTGAATCAACAGCACTGTAGTTCAGTCCGCGATGAGACATCTAAGCCCTGCTTCCCAGGTGACCTCAGCTCTTATGAGTGGCCTCCCTGGGGTCCCCCTTGAGACAGTTCTGGCGAGGCCACTCTTTTCTTAATTTCTTTTGACAAACATCTGCTGAGCATCAACCCATGCACCAGGTACAGTGCTGGGTGCTGGGTACACCCAGATAATTATAACAAGTTGCAGGCCCAAGAAGCTCACGGTCTAGCGGCAAAGTAGAGGAATGAACCAATGGTTACATATACACTAAAGAAAGGGCTCTGCGAGGGTTTCCCTGCCCTTCTTCATAGAAGTGAGCCCCACTTTCTCTCAGCTCGGACCGGAAGCAGCACATTCATTTACAAGAGAGACAATGTCCACGGACAAAGCTAAGCAGGGTGCCTTTGGTTCTCTGTCTTCCTCCTTCACCCCATCTCCCTCATTTCTCTCTCAGTTTTCTGCACTTCTTGCCCTCCTTCCCTCCTTTTTCCATGCCCTCTTGCTTTTCTCTTAGTCACCCACAGACCTTTCCAGGGCCCTTCCCAAGCACTTATTCTCAACCTACGTGTCTTGCTAGTATATTTAGACATCCAAAGGTACGTCAAAGAATGAAAAGGGTTGGGAAGCATTGACCTCAGATCTTGTCAAACTCCTAACAGGTTATTTTGCCTCATGACACTGGCATTTCTTTTCTCTTTGTGACCTTGACAGTGAACTGAACATTCTAAGATGTTCCCTTATTCAAATGCAGTTGGGCTGGGGATGCTAACATCAGAAACAATTCACCGAGGAAGAGATCAGAGTGGGTACCAGATGTGAGGAAGAGCAAAGCTTGAGGACAAGTAACCTCTCTCCTGCTTTCAGTCCCAAGGCTGCCATCTCTGCATTAAGACCTCCCTTAACAAAGCCCAGAGGCTGTCACTGGGAGATGTGCAGCAGCCAGAGGGAACAGAGACAACTGCTTTGTTTGGGGCTCTGGGAAAGGGGACTCAGGAAGATGATGGTGAGAAAGATGAACAGACTGTCCTCCTGCTAGTACTGCTGGCTACTTAGTTACAAGCCTGTGAGGAAAGCATCTTTAAGAGAACACCTTTAACACAGTAACTTTGTTTCTCTTCCAGTAACTCTGTCACTCTACCTCACCTCCCTCTAAGAGACCTAAAGTACTGTCTTTTTCAGAATTCAGTTACTTCTGGGTTCTTCAGTGATGTTGTTTCTTGCTCTTACCTCATCGAAAGGCAGTGAAGCCAGATGGCTCTGCCTCCCTTTTTGCTGCATTACAGGTTCTCTGCCTTCCTTTGTTTGTTTTCCTCTGTTTCATCCACTTATCTGCCCAGAAATCCATCCATCAAACATTTACTGGGCTCATACTCTGTGCAAAGCTCTCTGATGGCTACTCTTGAGGATACAAAGATGCAGAAGACACACTCAGTGCTTTCAGGAACTTGCAATCTGTGAAGGAGACACATCTAAATATAATAAAATAAATATAGACACAGAAGAGATTTTTGTGGAATGTGCATTGACTTTTCTCTTTACCGTTTTCAAAGTGAAATGGTTCGTTAAAAACATGCCTCCTACATCTGATGCTCTTTTCTCCTGAGCTCCGGGGAGGCCAAGTTGATCCTTTAAGAAAAGAGAGTTTGACCCGGGCCAGAGACAGGGGCAGACTTTGGGATCAGGATGGACACCTCCAACCCTAAGATTTCAATCAGCAAAGCAACATATACTTGGGTAAGAAGCAGGCTGGGCTTCATGCCAGACCTTACGACCAACAGAGACAGGCATAGCCCCGATGACAATAGCAGAGGCAATGTTTACTTCTCTAGGATTTCTTTGCACCAAGTTTCTGCCCTTTCTTCAAGAGCATAACAATCAAGAGCAGGCCAGAAGTCATGGCATACTCATCCTTCCAAGAATTTCATCACTGGATTAGCTGGTCTTGAGTAAAAGATCTAGGGAAGAAGCTGGTGAGCAGTGGGTGCGGAGGTAGTACACAGTAAGCAATAGATTTGGAGACAGTTTTCTGCGGCAGGAAGTTGTGGTGCTTGGCATACAGTTTTCAAACCAAATGATAAATAAGGAAAATATAGGGTAGATTCTCCATCTTTTCAACAAAGTCTAGCAAGTGTTACAAAGTCATTCTAGGAAAAATGGATGCTAGAAGCTTCTATACAACTAAGTGTGAAGCATGGTCCCCAAAACATCTTTCTTCATTTAACTAGGGGATGTCATTTTTACCTGGGAACGCTCTGAGCCTTGAGGGATGAGTCATTCACAAGATGCACAAAGAGGGGAAAGAAAGTCTAGATAGAAGAGAGATGGAGATGTGGAAGGGCTGGGATGAGGGAACTGAGGGTGTAGGAGCAGAGAGAGTGAGAGAAGCACTGCCAGGTTTAGAGCCTGCATATTCCACACTACTGAACAGTAGGCTGCTAGCGGTGACATACTGGGAGGAAAGGAGCTGAAGGAGGTGGAGCCCAACCACAGGATCCCCAGTGGGTGGGAAGAATTGAGGGTCTCCAGAGTTTCCTCTACCCACTGGGGCAGGTGTTTCTGGGATAGGAAGCTGCACGGGGAGACCACAGAAGAATCGGTTACAAATGGAAGTGTGGTAGAAGATACACCTGGAACCCAGGGTAAACCAGCAGCAACTCTAATGGCTGCTGCATTTCCAAGCCTTTGGGTGGTACAGTCTTGTCTGTGCCCCTCCTCCCCAGCCCCAAACTACAATTTCTGAAGAGACTTGCCTTGAGAGCCATTTCTTTTATTAAGGTCTCACTTGGACAGCATACAAACAGCACAAGCAGAAACTACAAGCCCACACGCAGAATAAATTATGATATTTGTATTTAAAAGTAGACAATAGAAGAAGCTGTGTTACCAGGAGGGCCTCCTGGTCCAGTGTCTGGAGATTCACAAGGTCCACCAAAAGTCTGTGATACATCTTCTGTGAGACATTTAAAGCCACGTGCTCCCCTCCAGACATACCTAATGAGGCCCAAACTCCTGCACACCAGCATAAGTACACACACAGATGCACGCACAAGTGAACAGGCAGGGGACAGCCTGTAAACAACAACTAGCTCAGCAACAAGTGAAGGGGACCCAGCTGTGTTCTCCGTGTGGCTCTGGCAGCAGATGAGATCCTGGCACTTATCTTTCACCAACTCCCCAGCTGCCGTGGGAGGTGTGAGTGGGCCCCTGAGGCAGTGGAGGGCTGCTTCCCGAGGTGAGGGGCCCAGTTTTGTCATCCTGGACTGCAGGGTGAGTGCACTGCAGCTTCCTACACTACCCCTGCTTTGCTGTCTGGCCTGCCATGCTCTGCCCGCCACTCCCAGAAGAACAAGTGAAGAGATGTGCCCCAGGGAAGTCTACCCACTTGGAGTCCTGTGAGCTGTGGCCAAGTCTCACATGGGCCGCTACATGGGCCCCTCTCCAGCAATGTGACGCTGGGGAAGCTACCTCAGTTCTCTAAGCCTCATCATCTCCATCTGTAAAAGTGGGAACGAGAGTCTCTACTTCATGGGGTTAACATAGGAATTACCGATATTTGATATTTCCAAGTACCACGCTAGACTCAAGGTAAACGTTCAAAACCTGTTTTCTTTCCTACCTTCTCCCCCATTTCTTCCTTTCTATTTTCCCATTTTCTGTTTTTAGGTTTATGTAGCCATCAGTGGTCATGTAGCCCTACTTGGCATCCTCCTGACCAATAGGGCCTCCCCAACCTCAACAGAGATTGCCAGTGCGTGCTTCCTGCTATTGCAAAACTGCACCACTGGCAAAGTCAATGCAGGGGGCCTCCGGTGCCATCTGAGCCCAGGAGAGAGATCTGGGTCACCTGTGGCCCCATGGACACCTGACTGTCTCAGGGATGATGCTGAGGTGCCACAATGGTATAAGGACATGAACACCAAATAGAGGTGTACAGTTGGCTCTGAGCTGAGTCTGGCTGGAAGCTGGGACCTAGGGGTGGTGCCGTTCACAAAGCTGAGCAGAAACAAAACAAGCCCCTGCCGAGAGCGGGCCACCCAAAGACACAGGAGACGCCTTCCTAGCAGGTCTGCCGCCAAAAAGCCAGTCTGGTGGATCACAGTTCACAACTCTGGTTCTGCAGAAATTTTCCTTCCATTTCTCCATCTGTCTGTCCACCCAGCCATCCATCTGGTATATATGAAGAGTTCTGTACATTATAGGCTGACCAGGACAGAAGACCCTCTGTGCTCATTTAGCACCTTTTATCCAAGGGTATCCTTTATGGGCACTCGGCTGCAGTCTTTTACAGGAATGCGGTGAGGTAGGAACAAGACAGGCAATACCCCTCTTTGTATAGATTGAGAAGTGCTCCAGGTACCACAGTGCTCAAGTAAGCATAGCTGAAACATGGTAAGGGGCTGGTCCAATGCAAGGCACTGGTCTATTCCCCGAAGGCCACAACAGGCCATGGTATGGCTTGTCCCGGACAGAGCTCTATGTCCAGACTTGCTCTGCTGTTCACACCAGTGTGGGTTTCAAGTCATCTTTGAAGTTCACGACAGGCTTCGAGCGGGCCCACAGCTTTTCCCAGGAAGCCAGCCTCCCAGCAGGCTCAGGGTCGCTGTCTGACGAGCCACTGTCACTGGAATCAGAGGAGCTCTGGAAGCAGATTTCACAGTAGGGCCTGTGGCAGCGGCAGAAGAACTCATCCGAGCTGCTGGATTCTGTGTCGAGGTAGCTGTGTGGAGGAGACAGGGAAGGGCAGCCTGGGGGCACTGGGGACCGCTGCAGCCGCTGCTCAGGCAGGTCCGGCGAGGCTCTGGCTCGGCGTGGGGCAGCGGGGCACAGCGCCTGGCCAGGACCAGAAGGCTGGTGAGAAAGGGCTGCGCGGCTCCCTTCGGCTCCCTGGGGCTCTGTCTGGCACTGTTTGCTGCCCTCCGGGGAGTCTGCCTTGCCTTGAGGAGCTGGGAGCAGTAAAGGCTTCCCGGAAGCGGGTCTTGCTACTCTGGAATCTGCAGTTTGGGGGTCCAGGCAGGCGCTGTCCCTGTCCTGCACATTTCGCCCAGTGCGTGCCCCAGAATCAGCCCTGTTTACCCGACGCCCCACAGAGGAGGGCACAGAACCTGGCAAGTGCGAGCGAGCCCGCTGTGCCGCGCCCCTTCTCCTCACCATGTACGGGCTGAAGCCCAGCTCCTTGGAGAGGGGCATCTTCTGGGGGCTGCAGCAGGCACTGCTCTTCCAGGGCTGCTGGGGACAGGACGGGGGACAGGGGACGGGAGCCTCAGGGCCCAGGCCCAGATCTTGGAGGACTTCCTGAAGCTTCTCCCTGATCACTGAATTCACCCTTGACGGTCGTGCTTGGGGCCCCTCTGAGTTCTCCAGCTGCCCCTGTCTCTGAAGAACAGAGCCTTCTCCACCTGGCGTGAGACCCTGCTTGAGGGCCATGGGTACCTGGTCTCTTCTCTCCACACCCTGGCTTTGCTCAGCCCGCGCCTTCTGGCTGCAGCCCAAATTTAAATGGTCAGAAAAGTCTTGGGAGGCAGCAATTTTCTCCTTCTGCCCCGGTGAGGGGCTGGTGTCCTCCACAGGCCCCTTGACGCCTTGTACACCTGAGGCGGGTGCTGAGGTACTCTGGGAGTCCTGGGTGGCCGGGCTGGTATCACTCAGAGAGTCAGGGAGACATTTCAAAGACCCTTGAGCTGCTAGGCTATGGGGAGGGGCTGCAGCCAGGATGTCCTTGCTGTGGGAAGAGGCAGGCGGGACAGCCCCTTCGGGGGGGTCATAGGTGCACTCAGCTGACATCAGCCTCACCAGCTTCTCTTTGGCGTTGTTTACTTGTTCTTGCAAGCTTTCAATCACAGCATTTTTCTGTAAAACAAAAGCAAAACCATCAACAAAAGATGCTGCTGAGGGCTTTCACACTGTCTCCCATGCTGGAGAAAGGGTGGCATCAGAAGACATTGGTTTAAATCCCAGTTTCTCCACGTATTAGTTGGTGATCTTAGGCTCTGAGGAGGTCCCTCCGTGAGGTGAAATGAGATGACGCATACAAAGCATCTGGCACAAGAGCTGCCACGTGTGCTCAGTAACGGTTTACTATGATTTACTGCTGTATGATCTCAGCCTCCCCATACATCCCCAGACTGTGGCACTGTCTGCGAGAAGGGCGGTCAGGGGAGGCACAGTCTAGCTGCCCGCTGGCTGCTGCAGCACCCGCTCAACTTTGCTCAGAACACAGGGGGTCAGGTCACTCTGCAGGACACCAGTCAGAACAGTGTTTGGGATGGCCCAACTCTGGGTATATCGTACTTCTGCAAGATACAGATGACCTTGAGGCATCTCTGAAGGGAATGAAGGAATAGGGAAACAAGCATTTTGCCAGTTGCTAAACAGCCTAGAAAATGGGAAGAACAAGAAGGATGGAGATTCCTGGGCCAAAGTGAAAAGACTGGAGCCAGGGGTGGGGGTGGGGCAGTTTAGGGGGGAATGAGAATCTCAGGTTGGTGTTATCACCTCCCCTGGCTGGAACTTGCGGGTAGGAGGCCAAAGCTACCAATGTGGCACTATCAGCTGTCGGTATCTCCCAAAGGAGTGCAGGCATCAGAATTACTGGAGAAGCTCAAAAAAAAAAAAAAAAAGGATTATTGGGCCTAAGTCCCTGATAGCTTGATTCAGTAGAACTAGAAGGGAGCCCAGAAGATAAATGAAGTTGGGCAGTTCTGCTGGTGAGCTGCCTACCTGCTGCATGGCTGTCAGTTGATAAACAGGCAGTGCCCGGGAGGCTGGCAGGTGACAGCTGCAGAGATGTGCCTGTTCTAACTGCAGGACCATGGGGCATGAAGTAGGAGGAAGAGTAACAGCAGTGGGTGTGCCCTGAGCATCCTTTGGTGCTACAGCAGCTGATCGTCTGGTTTAGACCTGATGTCCACCTTCTGGAATTTCTCATGTTCAAAAGCAGTGGAGCAGGAGAGAGATCATCGTGGGGAGCTGATGGTTCTTGGGGCAGATGACACGGGGTCGAGAGTTTGGAGAAGATAATGAGAAGTGCTTGTCCAAATACCAAAATGCTGCCTCTCTGCTGTCAGCCTCTTTAGAAGCTGAGGATGAGCATCTGGATGTCCATTTATTATGCCCTAGAAGTAAAAGGATGCTTCCCTTCTTTCGGATTCCTGACACAACTTGCCTATGCATTGAATTTGTGGTTTCTTCTCAAGTAGATATGGAAGGGTTGCCCAGAAGTGACCCTTTGAGGGAACAGTAAATTAGGTAAACTAGTCCAGCAAGAGTCTTCTGGCAGCAACTCCAAGGCAAACCTACTGCTCCCTACTTATAAGCAGGAAGGTGATTTTTCTGATTATTGGTACTCCCAGTTTCATCCTGGTTTAGACGTCTCTTATCCTCAGGAGGGAGTTCCGAACCAGTGAGCAACTGGTGAATAAGCGGAAGGACTCGCAGCTGAGCACCTGCCTGCTCATTCTCCCTTTTCCTCAGCCACAGAGCGGTAAGGGCTGGGCGTTGTCGCGGAAGTGTAGGTGACTCAAGGACTCGCCAGGAGCAGAGCGGGTGAGTAACAGGAAGACATTCACTCAGGCTCTTCGTGATATCTGGGTGGTGCCAGGTATCTCTCTGAGCATCTCACGGGGGTGACTGCGCTGGCTGCACTGGAGGGACCCCAACTCTCTTCCTCCTCACCAGCCCTTCCTCGTGAAGCCCACCTGGCACATTCTCACGCTGGCTTCAGGAGGCCCTACCGTCTCACAGAGCTGGGAGGGAGCCATCAGCTGATGACAGCTACCCCAGCAAGTGAACTCTGAGTGCTGCCTTTTGTTTTTTTTTTTAACATCTTTATTGGAGTATAATTGCTTTACAATGGTGTGTTAGCTTCTGCTTTATAACAAAGTGAATCAGTTACACATATACATATGTTCCCATATCTCTTCCCTCTTGCGTCTCCCTCCCTCCCACCCTCCCTATCCCACCCCTCCAGGCGGTCACAAAGCACTGAGCTGATCTCCCTGTACAGACACTATGGAGAACAGTATGGAGGTTCCTTAAAAAACTACAGGTAGAACTACCACATGAGTGCTGCCTTTTTGTGCCTTACCCACAAATTCCTTAGAGTATAGGAAAACAGTATAAACCTTGAGTTGGGAATAATACTCTTCTCTAGCAAACCAAACATCTGAAGCTGGCTGGTGACAGATTTAGAAACACCAGCCTAATCAGTAAATCTCCCTTCTTACAGAAAAGGAAGTGGGACTCTGTTTTCACCATGGCTGCATACTAATCAGAAGCGTGGCTTGCCACGGTGAGACCAAAATCTGACTGACCATGGCAGCTGCATTGAAACGAGCTTATTAATGATCACTTTTGGCACACCCAGGGAAGCAACACATCCACAGGCATGTTTCATAAGGTGCAGGCCACAGGGAGAAATGGAATCTCCCCCTCTTTCTGTGTTTCAAGGAAGAAAAGTAAAGGTGAGTTTCCTCTGCTGCAGAGCGTAGAAGGGAGGTTCTTCAAGCTCTGGGAAGGTTCTACCTGCTGGCCTCCACACCGCCTGGGATGTCAGGGATGGATGCTGCCCCAAACAGCCTTCGGGGACCATTGCCATGGGGAAAGGGAGGCAAGAATGAGAAGATGGACTGCCCAGATGGTGCGAAAGTAGAAGGAGGACACTGGGGCAGCAGAGGGGCTGCAGAGGAGGGAAATGCAGCCGAGAAGCTGGGGTTACGGAGGCAGGAGAGATTCTTGTGTTCATCCACTGGGCAGTGCTGGAGCTGGGGATTCAGATACCGGAAACTCTCTAGGCCTGCCGCAGGGCTCTGGGATGGGCTGCTGGTTCTCAGGCCTGCTCTGGGAAAGGTGTTCAGGTGTGGGGTGTCGGGGACAGGAGTCCAGCATTTTACTACCTAAGCATCTGCTCCCTATTAGGGCCCTGCCTCTGCAGACTCAAGGCATCTTTTTGGTAGAGCGGATTCAGTCACTGCATGGGAAACAGGGTAGCATGGCAGGAGTACAAAAAGAACGTCACAAATTACCATAAGGCTAAAGAGTCAGGCCACTTGGCTGTTCCAACATTAGCTGATTGTGAATGAAAACCATCCTGGGTGTTCTCGCCAAGTTTCTGGCCTTCTGTTTAGCTGAAAAAAAATGTTTCTTTGAAGACTTCAGAGAGTATCAATGGCAATGCTACTCCCTTGCCAGGTGGGAAGAAATTTGGCTCTGAAAAAAGGTCCTGAATGCTTGATAAATAGTAAAGAAATAGTAAAGAATAGTAAAGAAATAGTAAAGAAAGGACAAGTATTACTCTGATGGGAAAAAAAGTCCAGAACCAAGGGAATGGTGCGAGGGACTGAGGGTGCTTGGGGAGCTGAATCCCTTCATTGGTTACGTTCCTTAGGTCCCCATCACACCATCCTTTCGCATAGGGACTATTGGCACCCAGTGTCAGTCCAATATGAAAAAGCATAATTTCCCATATAACACCTACTCAGGTATGTTCTCTACTAAAACAAAAATATGGAATATAATTTAGTTAGTGTGAAAAAACTGGCTAATTCCTCTGGGCCCCATGCCTCCTCTCTGAGGCAGTGCAGCCTCAAGCTTTCCCATGTGCTTTCTTCAAGCCCACATCACTCTGCCCAGTTCTGGGAGAGGTGCCAAATCTGGCTGAAGAACAGAAGAAAGAGGACTAGGGGCTCCCTTGTCTCTGCCTTGGCGCTACTGCGATATTCAGAAGCTCTGTTCATCCTTCCTCCCCATCTTTAGACACCTCTTAATTTTCTGGGTTGGTAGGATGATTGAGATTTCTAGTTAGCACCTGGAAAAGACAGTAAGGAGCCCCATAGGATCTTGGAGACAAGGGCACTACTCTATGTAAAGAAAGAGTGTATCACACAGCAGAAGCTAGCATCCCCTACTCCTCAGGGCCTTTACAATGCTGTTCCCCACACCTGAAATGCTTTTCCCTGCACTCTTTGCCTGGCTAATTTGTAGTTAACCTTCAGCTCTCAGCTCAGAGAGTCTTTTCCAACCACTCTAAATTAGGTTCCCTTGTCCTCAGCACTCTTTCTTCCCACTCTGATTTTTCCCTTCATAAATCTTATCACCATTTATAACTATATGGCTACTTGATCCGTATCTATTTCCTCCACTACACTGTGAGCTCCATGAAGGTAGGGACTCTGTTTGTTTTGTTCATCAGCACTTAGCACAATGCCTGGCACACATCTGTCCAATGAATGAATGAAGTGGGTGAGGGTCAGCAATGGGAGGGGCACTGGCGAAACGTTGAGGTTTTGCTTGCTGCTAAGGGAGACCAGAATGGCTAGGAATTGGGGAAATGGGAGGAGGAGAAAGAATGTTAGCAATGAGGCATATGGGGCCCACCAATGCATGACTGGAGTTCTTTATAGAGAATCCAGCAGGCAGGGTCTCGCTTACTTCTGTGAGGAGTCTCTCCATGGAGTTTTTCTCTCCTCTAACGTGGCAACTCTGTTCCTCACCATACTGGGTGTGCAAGCTTTTGCTGGGAGTGCTGAAATATTTGGCCATGCGTCTGACTGTTTGGTTTTCCTCTTCAAATGCCTTCCATTGCTTCAGCTGTTGGATAAAAGAACACATGTTATTTATTTAATTACACACCCAGAAACACATTCTCTCACTCTTCCTCAAAAACACCAAGGAATGACAGTATCATAGATAAATGCACAAACCATTCTCTCCTCAAAATGTACTTTACTCTGGAAAGTTCACAGACAGCAATGACAGAAGGTTTAGAGAATGTAAAGGTTATATCATTTAAAACATGCCAAAGGAAGAAGATGACAGGTTGATGAAACAGAACCATCGGCTGGACCCATCTACCAACCCACTGCTGGACTGGTCAAAGAAAACCAGAGCTGAGGTGGACGTCTAGAGCCACATTCTCAAGCCAGAGTTTAGGCGCTATAACAGGGTTAAGCAATCTAAACACTGTATTTCAAATGAAGCTGGTTTTAGTTGTATGCAGCTGTTCTTAATTATTCTCATGTGTTGAGTGATGGTGTGCTTACTGTTATTGAAAACCCAGGTCCGGGCTTCCCTGGTGGCGCAGTGGCTGAGAGTCCGCCTGCCGATGCAGGGGACATGGGTTCGTGCCCCAGTCTGGGAAGATCCCACGTGCCGCGGAGCGGCTGGGCCCGTGAGCCATGGCCGCTGAGCCTGCGCGTCCGGAGCCTGTGCTCCGCAACGGGAGAGGCCACAACAGTGAGAGGCCCGCGTACCGCAAAAAATAAAAAAAAGAAAACCCAGTTCCTTCTAGAGGACTTTTTTTTTTACATTTATTTTTTTATACAGCAGGGTCCTATTAGTTATCTATTTTATACAAATTAGTGTATACCTGTCAATCCCAATCTCCCAGTTCATCCCACCCCCACCCCTGCCTTCCTTGCTTGTGTCCATACGTTTGTTCCCTCTAGAGGACTTCTAACCCAAGTCAGTGATCAAGGCTCAGAGAAACAGAAAACCACAAATGTCAATAAAAATTAATAAAAATGATAGAACATCAGGTCTGCGATCTGTCTTTTTTCCTTGACAAATGAGGAAAGACTCAGAAGGAGGATGATTTGTCTAGGTCCACATGGCTACTTAGCCTCAGAGTCACAGCTGTAACGAGGGCACTGTGCCACACTGCACGTCCTCAACACAGCTGATGAGAGAGACTGTCAACTGTGAGGTCCTAGGGAACGTTTTTCAGGAGATACTGGTTTTGAGAACCAGTCTATGGATGCACAGGCTGGTTTAGTTTAACAGGGATGGGACTGAACAGAGAACATTCACAAACAGGGACACGCTCCTGAGCCCGTGGGACACTGTCTCCTCCTGGCGAATGCTAGGGACATGATGCCAGGGGAGGCCACAGCGCTGAAGGCATCTTTTCCCTTAGGGATTCTCATAATTAAGAGCCCTAGTGATGGACGCTGGGCACTCTGGGACCTTAGCTCTGGAAATGATGCTGAGATACCTGTGGGGAGCCTCACAGGGATCCTGGGGTGTCTTTGTTTGCTCATCAAACATTTACTGAGCTCTGACTATGGAAAGTAACCTAAATTTGGTAAATCTCAGATAGGATTCTAAATCCTGCCATCAATTTCAATACCACATTCTGCCCAAGTCCTCTTGGGTCCTCTGTTAACTCAGCATGAGTCCTTCATGGTACCAGGAGTCTGTGTGACCTGTGCTGGGTCGGGCCAGGAACCGCCCTGTCAGATGCCCTTCTTGAAGGCCCCCTCCCCAGGGTGCTGTCCTCTCAACACCCTGCTCAGGAGCTACTGGAGCCCAGCACTACAGGGTCACTGTACAGCCATGGGTGGATGGCGTTGACCGCCAGCGCTGCTCTCCTAGCACTGGCCCTAGCAGTGTTGCACTACCTCTATGTCTCCTCAGGGCCCCCTCATTTCCCTAGCAGCATAGCTTTTCCTTTCTCTCCCCCCAGCACCTCCAGACCAAGCCCTCCCTACAGAGCTGCTGGAGGAACTGCTCAACATTGGTGTAAGGGCACTTCCAAGGCTTTTCGTCTGTCTCACCCTAAGCTGGCTGGGTGGAGCCAGGGTGGCCCCTGACTAAAGCCCCTTGCCCCTCCAACCCCCTCCCCCTTAATTCCCCATTTGTGAAGGTCCTGGTCCTTAAGACTTGACTCTTCAGGATTTCTGGAATATGGCTAGAAATGACCCTTAGGTCATAATTTCAGGACTTCCCCACAGCCCTTCCTTCAGAAGGACAGGGAGTCTTGTTTTCTCGGCATCTGGGTCTGTGCGTGTAGCAGGCAGAAAATGGCCCCCCAAAGACGCTTCCCTCCTAATCCAGGAACTTGTAAAATATGTTACCTTACATGGCAGAAGGAATTCTGCATACGTTATTGAGTTTAAAACTGTGAGATGGGGAGATTATTCTGGATCATCCAGGTGGGCCCAATGTCATCACAAGAGTCCCTATAAGAGGCAGGCAGGACGGGAGATGTGACAATGGAAAGAGAGGTCAGAAAGAGAGACTTGAAGATGCTGTGCTGCTGGCCCTGAACATGGAAGAAGGAGCCGTGGATCGAAGAAAATGCAGGAAAATGCACGGAAACAGATTCTGCCCCAAAGTCTCCGGAAGCAACGCAGACCTACTAACAACTTGATTTCAGCCAAATAAGACCCATGTTAGATCTCTGACCTCCAGAACTATAGGGCATTCAATGTATATTGTTTTAAGGCACTCTGTTTGTGGGAATTTGTTATAGCAGCAATAGGAAACCAAGCAGTGGGATTAAGTCTCGGGTCTTTAATGGGGTGCACTGGGGCCTTCAGAAGTTCACCCCATGTGCCTCTCTCACCTCCTGCCACTCTCCCCTTGTTTCAATTTGTGCTTCGAAAAGAGCAAAGGCTCATGGTGTTCCAAACACCTCCTCTTCTCTCTCATACCTCTCTGCCTCTGTCAGAGGGTTTCCCCCGTCGGAAATGCCATCCACTGCTCTTCCCCCGTCTGTGCTGTGAACATTTCTTACTCCTCATTCAAGGTGGGCCCAAGCACCTCATTTTCTGAGACGGTGTTACCGAGTTCCCAGACAGGCTGGGGTACCCCTTCCTTGACATCGTGTAACATCCTCAAACACTATAACACAAGGGTTATAAATCCTTTCACGTCAGCTCCCAAATAGACCTAGAGTGAGGCCGTGTGTTTAACTGCCTATTCCCAACAGTTAATATTTGGATGGACAGATACACGGACAAATGAAGGAAGCTTTCCTTTAAAAAGCTCATCTGTCTGGTAAGGTGCTGAGACATTTACAGAGGACTATAAGGCAGAGTAGAAAGTCATGAGTACCTTCCTGGAGGAGCAGATGAAACACTGCAGGTTTAGAGGATAAAATAATGTCCTACCTCAGGACCCACCTGCCTCTCAGAGGTGGAGGGAGGGGTGTGTGTGTGTGGGAGGATGGGTCACATCTAAGTCACAAAAGCAGAGGCTGGCTCACTACTGGTGATGACCTCAGCGTTTGGCGTAAACACTTAGGCATTTCCTGAGGGCCTGTGGAGAATGCTACTTAGTCCACTTAGCTCTTCAGTCACATCGTCCATTTCACCCAGCTTTCTGGCACTGCCTACCTGCCCTTGAGGTGTCTGTGCCTTTGCTTTCATAAATCCCTCCCATCACAGTCCAGTTTGAAGGCTCAGTAGCAAGAAAGAAGCCTGCCTCCCTGCTCCCTTCCCTCCCCTTGTGGCTCTCCTCACACACTTCTCCAAATTCGCTCAGCTGTCCTACTGTCCTGGGAATATCCAGTCTCTGGTCTCACAGGGAGAATATTTCTTCAACCAAAGGCCACAGAGTTAGAGGGGAAAATCAATTCAGGGGCACACAGAAAACCTGAAAAACCTCAGTTACTTTTACATTTTGAAAAACAATTTACCTCCTACACCTAAAATACAATTGACTATAAAATATATTTTTTTGTTTCAGATCATGGTCAGTTCAAGAGGAGGAAAAGCATGAGAGAGAAAATAGAAAATATACAGTATGAGAAAGGAAGCTCAAGACAGCTAGGAGGACTGAGATAGAGAGAAGGAAAGAGAGAAAGGCCAACACAGTCCATCTGCCCAGTTCCAGTACCCCAGCCCCAATAATTCCATTTCCACTCCCGCTTCAACAAACCAAGTGCCTGTCCTTAGTTCAAACCCGGAAGACAGATTCCAAGATGAACTTTATCTTGTATTTTTATGTCTGTGTATAAGATGGAAGTGCACCTAAATATCACTATGGTCCCAGGTCCTGAGGATTTAAACACGGAGGAAAGTGGAAATCTTGTGTCTGAGGCTTAGGATACAAGAGGGACAGAGTGTGGGGGAAGAGAGGAAACCTAAGTAGGGCCACATCAGGGAGTTTACTGATTCACTCAATTTTCAGATGGAGGTCTTGTGTTAGATCAGGAAAGCTTTCTTCTAATAGTTCCTTGGTGATTACTTCTGCTCTAAATTATCTTGTTCTCTTTCAGAGACTCCTATTAGCTTTAAATCATATCCTTAGACCTGCTCTCCATATTTTCTAGTCTCTCATTTTTTTCCTGTGTCCTTGTTTTCTGTTTCCTTAAATTAACCCACTAATTCAGTATTTTGCCATGTCCAGCTGCCTATTCAATGCTTCTATTGGTGTTTTAAATTTAACACAATCTTTTTCATCCTTATTCAATATTTCATGATCTAAGATTATGTCGTTTTCATAATGGTTTGCTTTAGTCAAAGAGGGGCAATAACCTTTGAATCCTATTGATAAGACTAATCAGATACCTTCTAAAAACATTCTGTTTTACTTCAGAGGAAGGTAGCTTCTCTAATCTTCAGAAATCTGTGGTCCTTTTATTGTGAACTGCAGAATCTCTTCATAGATCCTTTCCCCCTGAATTCATAGTCTTCCGTGGGAAAAGCTATAGTTTCCTGGTATATAATAAATACATTCTCCTGGCTTTTCCCTCATCATCCCAAGATGGCTGCCATAACTTCAAGCATCAAAAACATTCAAGATAGGAAGAAAGTAGAAGAGGCGACGCCAGCCACCCCCACAGCTTTTTTTTAGGAAAGCAAAAGCTTTCTCAGAAGCCTCCCAGAAAACCTTTGGTGTTCAAAACTGTGTTACATGGGTACACCTAGCTATAAGGGAGGCTGGCAAAGCAAGTGTTTAGCTCTTTCAGACTAGTAGAGATGAATTGAGGAACAAAGGTTTGGCAATGGGTGGATGGGTTACCAATCAATAATGTTGGCCCCAGGGCCTAAGGAGTGGGCTTCCCAAAAGTCTCCTCTCCACTCTCTTTTACCCATCTCCCAGGGAGGAACAGCCCTGGCATTTCATAGCCCTTTTCTGCTACATCCCAGACAAATAAGACTCAGCTCTCAAAGGCTTCCTTCAATCCAGTTCTTATAACATTAAGATTCAACAAAAATTCCTCTAGTTTCTGGCTCAGAGGCAATGCCCATCCTTGATATTTTTCTTTTTTTTTTTTTTTTTTGCGGTACGTGGGCCTCTCACTGCTGTGGTCTCTCCCGTTGTGGAGCACAGGCTCCAGACGCGCAGGCTCAGCAGCCGTGGCTCACGGGCCCAGCCGCTCCGCGGCATGTGGGATCTCCCCGGACCAGGGCATGAACCCGTGTCCCCTGCATCGGCAGGCGGACTCTCAACCACTGCGCCACCAGGGAAGCCCCCATCCTTGATTTTTAGTGCTGCTGCTACAGAGCTTTCCATATTTGTTCATCCTCTTGAGTATTTTAATGAGAATTTATGAAAGGGAAAAAGAGTAAAGGGCCTCTGCCTGTGTCATACCATCGTGCCCCAAAGTGCACTCTTCACTTTTATAAATACACTGCCACCCTCCATCAGGCAACACTTTAATTACCGGTTAGCTCCCTCATGGAGAAGTCATACATGGTCAACTGGTAACTGCACTGGGAATAAGGATAGGGTAGTGAGGGTGTCGTGGGATGAGGGAAGCCTCGGGAGGAAGAAAAAGAGAACTAGAAGGGACACAAAACAAGTGCTTAATGCCAAGCTCATTAACTTGGATGTATGTGGCTCAGTGGTACCCTGGGGCATAACGTGAATAATTTAACATCACTTTCCTTTCAGAGCTTATGGATTCCTTCACCTTTCTCTCTGACTCTCTTTCTTTCTGTTTGCTGTCTGGATATTTCCCCTTCTATTTTCCTCCCTTGTTTGATTTTTTCTTAATCCTCATAATAAGAAATACATTTTATTTTATTTTATTTTTTAACATCATTATTGGAGTATAATTGCTTTACATTGTTGTGTCAGTTTCTGCTGTATAACAAAGTGAATCAGGTATACGTATACATATATCCCCACATCCCCTCCTTCTTGAGTCTCCCTCCCACTCTTCCTATCCCACCCCTCCTATCCCACCCCTCTAGGTGGTCACAAAGCACGGAGCTGATCTCCCTGTGCTATGCAGCTGCTTCCCACTAGCTAGCTATTTTACATTTGGTAGTGTATGTATGTCCACGCCACTCTCTCACTTCGTCCCAGCTTACCCTTCCCCCTCCCCGTATCCTCAAGTCCATTCTCTACGTCGGCATCTTTATTCCTGTCCTGCCCCTAGGTTATTCAGAACCTTTTTTTTTTTTAGATTCCATATATGTGTGTTAGCATACGGTATTTGTTTTTCTCTTTCTGACTTACTTCACTCTGTATGACAGACTCTAGGTCCATCCACCTCACTACAAATAACTCAATTTCGTTTCTTTTTATGGCTAAGTACTATCCCATTGTATATATGTGCCACATCTTCTTTATCCATTCATCTGTCAATGGATACTTAGGTTGCTTCCATGTCCTGGCTACTGTAGATAGTGCTGCAATGAACATTGTGGTACATGACTCTTTTTGAATTATGGTTAAGAAATACATTTTAAATTTAGTTTTTACTTTTTCCTTATTGTAAAAAGAAAAGGAAGGTTCTACATTTTCCTCTTTTTATTAAAAAGAAAGAAAAGGCATTTTAAATTTCATAAAGACCCAAATGCACTTTTCTCTGAATGTGCAATTGCAAACAGGAAAGAAGGAAAGGTTCCTCACTGCCAGGCTAGTACAAGAAATGACATTATCAGGATGAAGGGGGAACTGGGGATGCATGCAGCAGACTGGAGGGTGGGTAGAAAAGCAGGTCTGTGAGGCACCCACCTGGGCAGAAGCGGGTGCCACTACTTGGCTACTCTGGTCAGCCCTCCTTACTGACCGGGAGCAGAGTGGCTCCTTCAGGACAGCAAGGAGGGAAGAACAGAGGGAGCCAGCTCACTAGGAACCCCACCTTCCTTCTGACTCTCTAATCAATGGCACCCAAAAGTCTCAGTAGGAAACAAAGTGAACAATTTATCACACCCAGCAAAGTCTCTGGAATGATGGGGTGGATTGGTCCTCCAAGTTCTCCCTAGAGCATACCTGGGGAATGAAGATGAAGCAGTTGATTGTGGTTGTGCAAACAAAGATACTTCCAGATGTGAGTCCATAGACCAGGTTGGGCCAGGAGTGCAAGTATCTGGTGACCACAAAAAGAAGCCCCGCAGCCAGCACCACGAGGTTGACCCCAACCATGATGGTTAAAGACTGATTCACAGGAGGAGAGCTGACATGGTCCGTCAAGCCAGCCAGGTAGGCCCCATAGAGCAGCAGCAGGCCCTGGACAAAGAGGAGAAGAACCGGAGGCTCAGAGAAGTGAAATATCAGGCTTGGGGTCCAAGAGCAGTAGGGTTGGGACCAATTTCCTCACCTGTAAAATAGGGATAATAATACCTACCTTAAAGGGTTGCTATGAGGAGGATTTACTAAGATAGCACTTGGGACTACCCTTAGGGTGGTCCCCTTACACCTCATGTATGCGTGATAAATTTCATTTTCCTCTCCTCTGAGAATTAGTTTATCAGAGGTCAGCAAGTCAGCCATCAGAGAGGACTCTGCCAGGATGAGGTACAGGATAGGATGATACATGCAGGTAGGAGCCCTACAGAAAGGACTGCCAGGCACTGGGAGGGCAAGGGGCGCACCATGCTGCTGTGTGCTTCTGCACTGCATGGAGCTGAGGGGCATGCAGAAGCTGAAATAGCCCTGTGGTCCCCTTGTCAAGCCATGTGCCACGGCAGGGGAAGCACTGGAGGAAGGGGCTCTTTTTTCTAATGCTCCCAAAGGCACCATCTGCTTGCCAAGCCCTGCACCTGCAAGACTGCATCTGCCCGGAAGGGATGCCTTTTTCTAATTCACACAAAGGATCTCTATAGGCTAGCAGCAGCTCTGTGCCAGTGGGTGTTTATGGGAGACGAAGAGTGAAAAAAGAAGAGAACAAAGGCAGGCCGGGACCTGGACAGGACCGTGGGACAGGCACAGGCAGCAAAGGCCTCATCTATACCCTTCACCCTCTTTGTGACATTCCCTGCCCCGCCCCCCCAGAACCCAGGGCCCTATTCTTTCCTCTTTGTCATGAATGTAAACCCGCTCTCAGATTTCTCATTTGTACTACACAGAAAATGGCTCACAGCTTCTTAAAGTGCTGCCTCTCCTAGAAGGAGCTACATTTAAACAGAAATCAAAGCTTTAATCAATAATACATAATATATAGATTCAGCGTATGTTCGCCTGATTCGGGGCAAAGCTCTGTGCTGGGGTAGGTGTAGGGCAGGAAGCAGTGTTGCCAAGTGGAAGTCATGGTTCTGGCTTTTAAGAAGCTCAGTCTGGTTGGGAGATTTAAGGCAAGCACCCAAATATCAATGTTTTATGACACAGGATATGAAGCTGCCACGGGGGATGAGGTGGGGTGGGAACTACAGGGACTCAGAGGGAGAACTAATAATAAAAGTAAGGTCAGGTATCAGCAGGGTACCTGCCAGTGGCCCTGAAATCACACGATCTGACCAACTCCATCTGCAGGGATGGCCCTTAAGACAACTGTTTGGAGGACTGGCTGTGCCTACAGTGAAGGAGTAAGTACAGCAGGGATGCTGTCTGGGTGCCCCGAATGCTCAGTGTCCCAAAGGGGTACAAATGTGGCCGCCCTGAGATCGTCAATGAGTAGAGGACATACAAGTCAGCAGGCCAGTGGGGCCTGACTTTTGGATAACTGACGCCATCAGGCGGCATTTGGCAGAGTTAGATCATTAGTAATTTAATCAAAGGCAAATAAAATTAATTCTATGACTCTGAAATGCTCAAATCTGATTCTATTAAAATGCTTTACCTCCATTAAAACTCTTTCCAAAAGTGAATCAGGTATGAATAAAGCATCTATACACGCATGACTCGTGTCTGAGTGAATCACATCTGATATTTGTGTGTCATTCGCCCTCACTGCTGAGAAGCGTGGGGTGGCGGTCCGGGGACTTAATGTGCAGATTTGGGGTCCTCCTCAGGAGCTGCCTGAACAGGGAGCCCATGGGGGCCTGGCTCAGTCACCTTCCTGATGGCTCAGCACTCTCCCCCCTTTTTCTTTCTTTGTCCTATAGAAAGATATTGCAGTGAAATAAAATGGAAATGGGATTATATAAAAGGCAATGGAGAAAATAAATCAAGTTGACTTGCAGAGGGAGTTGCTATGGGGGAAGTGCTGAGTTTCTGTGCCGGGAAGGACGTGCTCTTCTACAGGGGCTCGAAGAATGGGAAAGGCACTGTGCTTTCAAAACTGTCTGGGGGCAGGGGTGGGCAGTGGAAGATTAATAATAAAAGTATCTAACATGTATTTAGCTCTTACTATGGGCCAGGAGTGAACGAAAACTCAACATGCATTAATCCTTTCAAAACTCAGACCCCTTCTGAGAGGATGTTATCATCATCCCCATTTCACGTATGAAGAAATCGAAGCTCAGGGAGGTCAAATGAGGTTCAGGGTCAGCTAGGAAGGGGCTGAGTCATTATTCAAACCCTGTTCTGTCATATTTTGAAACTCATTTTCTTAACCACTAGTAAGAAACTAGAGATCAAAAGCTATTCACTTCCTACCATTTTCTCTTAAAAACATTTCTATCAAAGTAATACATGCACATGGTTAAAAAGCAACATTTCCCTGTCCCAGCCCTGCCCATCCTCAGGCCTATTTCTCAGAAGCAACCACTTGAACACTTTCCTAGTGGTGAAGTGAGTCAAGTTTACCTACCTATGTCTACAAGACCTCCTTTTCCTTTTCCTTTTCCTCTGCCAGCAATCAATCAACCAGGCCCCTCTCTCCTAATACTCAACAGGCAGCCTCCTGCCAGGCAGGGCTCGCCTGTTCATTGAAACAGACCTGCCCTATGCCACTCCCCCCCTCCCCCGCCCCAAGCCAGATTCTCTGTCCCTCCAAGCTGAAAACCAGCTAACAGGATAGCTGGTTCTCCTTTAGTGCCCTGTATGGTATTCGGTACCCTCTAGAACCAATATCCTCCTTTTGCCATCTAACAGAGATAAATGAGTCGAATGATGGGAGATTCAGGGCAGTATAGGAGACACTTCGAGGCAGCTGGAACCACTCAAAGGACACCATGGATGTTCCCATTTGTCTTAGGGCCAACCATGCTTCCAATCAGAGCAAGAAAGTTAGGCAAGTGGAGGGCAGCAGGTTACCTTGACACAAATCTTGAAGAAAGACCCAAGAGGAGTAATAAGGGCACTTAAGAGAATAGGTTAAGCTGGCTAGAATGTCTCCTTATAATTCCCCTTGCAGGTAGTTGGGGAGAAAACTGGTATTGACAAATCAATGAAAAAACCAGACCAAGAAATGGGAGAAACAGTGGGTGAATTCCACATGATTTGGGGGAGGACTCAATGAGGGAGTCCAAAGATTTGGAAACGTGACCCTCAAAACAAATAGAGTACAGAAATAATAAGGGTCATGGCTTTGAGATGTATGCATCAACAGAGGTCTCTTCTGATTTCAATACTCTTTGCAGAAATCACCTCATTAATTCCTATAATTCCTCTTTATATCCATTTTGTTGGTAACAGAGAGATAGCCCCAGGAGATGAAGTTACCAACCTTGCATCCCAAAACGAGAGCAATCCAGACATCAGGGTACCGGGAGGCACAGAAGTGTGTGCTAGTCAGAGAGCAGGACACGTCTCTACCTGTCACCTAGAAGGGACACAGAGTCAGGACTGAGGGCACCCACAGTTACCAGGAACACACATACACAGCAGAGCTTTGTAAACATTCTAGTTTGTGAAATCCTCTATAGTATATAATTTCTCCCTTAATATGTAAAAACTATACCATTTAGGTGACTCCATTAGAATCTAAATGAGAGTAACCATGAGTTGGAGGAAAAGATGACAAAGTTGGGCTGACATGTGGATTCTTGGTGCCAGCAGGGCTTACCCCTGTTATGTGCTTTGCTACCACAGTGATTCAGATTAGTGCATCAGCAAAATTACAAATTATTTCACATCCTCTTTCTGCTATTTGTTAACAGCTGAAACCTTCAATATTGAATCTGCACTGTCAAGATTCCCCTGTATTCCTCAGCTCCTTTGTTAGGCTGGAGATATAATGCTTCCTATTAATTGAACACTATATACTGGGCACAGTTGAGTCCTTTACCTGCATTGTTTCCCTTAATCTTCACCACAGCCCTATGAAATAGGTAGTATTATTATCTCCATTTTACCTATGAGGAAATAGAGACTTAGACAGGTTAAAAAACTTTCCCAAGGCTGGTAAGTGGTAGAGCTGGGATTTGAATTGGGGTTGACTGACTCCAAAGAACACCTCAAAATACTACCTTTACCTTTCAACAGTTAGGGTAAAGAAGCTCTCTGTAGCTGAAAACTCTCATTACTGATAAGGTGGAAGCAGAGATAACTGCCAGGCAGATCTCTGTTTGCTGCCATCTCAGCGGTTGCTGCTGGAAAACACTTGGGGCGGGAGGAGCAGTGGGAGCGGAGCAGACCCTGCAGACAAGGGGCAGGTGTTCATGGTGGCCACAGCTCCTGACTCGCTAGCCTCTTTGGGTCATTTATCTTCTCGTTGGGAGGATGTCCACACAGTGAATGCTACTGGGAGAATGACCCCCGTGTACCCACAGAAGCCAGTCCCTCCAGTTCAGGAACTAGATTCTCCAGGGATTGGGCCCCTCACCGTCATACTGACACTGAGAATCTGGAGGCACTGGATGGGATCAGTCAGCACCCACGTCATGAGCAGGATCACATCTGCTACCACCAGGGCTGCCACCAACCCCAGGAGCTGCAGGTCTTTGATTATCTGCAAAAGAGTCAAGGTCATAACTTTCCTTTGCTCACTGGCTATACAACACAGGGGCTAGAGTGTCCTATGTGCTCTGAGATAAAGGCTCCAGGGTTAACCTTCCAAAGGGGCTTCAAATCCAGCCATCAAAGATGAAACAGACACTAAACACATGCAGTGATTTCTATGTGCATATCATCATTAGCACCATTACACATTTTCATTTGTTTGTCCCTTCCATATCCTGCCTTTTCCCACAAAGGATTCAAGGGATATTATAAAATAAATACACTATTATTTCTATATGTTTATATAGCACATAGATAGATGTGGAAATTTTTACATAAAACTATTAACAACCATTAACCTGGAGGGTCAGACTGAGAGATGATGGTGGTGGAGGAGAGATTACTAGCATTTTCTTTAAACATATGTGAAGCATTTGACTTAATACAAAAAGAATGTGTTATTTTTGTGGTTACAAAAATAAGATTTAAAAAAATGTATGCAGCAACAGGATGAAAAATATTAAGGAAAGAGACAATAAGAAGAATTATGATGAATGCTCAGGTGAGGAGAGCACATACCATTCAAGAATTGGGGCAGAAACATGGGTCTGCATTTTTGACAACCAATGAAAAGAAGGAAGCACAACTAATTACATGATTCATGGTGTTTGTAAGATAAAAACAAATCAGTTGCTGAACCAAAATGCTCCAAACCAGTGATAAGGAGAAAATCTTCAAATCAACTAGCAAAAAATGACACAGTATGTATAGCGGAACGAAGATAAGGAAGACATCAGATTTCTCATGAGATACAAGGACAAGTGAGAAAACAGTAGAGGGAAATCTTCAACTAAAGAAAATAAAATATCAACCTAGAATCTTATATCCAGAAAAAATATCTTTCAAAAATAAAGGTGAAATAAGGACTTTTTCAGATAAACAGAAGCCAAAAGAATTCAGCATTAGCACACTTGCATGAGAATGTTAGATATCCTTGAAGTAAAAGGAAAATAATACCAGATGAATATAGGGATCTATACGAGGAAATTAAGGGCTCTGGAAATGTTAACTTCATAGAAAAATATATGATTGATATTTACTATTTAAATATCTTTAAAACATAACTGATTGTTTAAACAAAAATTAATAACAATTGTGTGGGGCTTGTAACATATGTAAAAGTAAAAACAACACAAAGATTGGAGAGTGGGGAACTGGAAGCACACTATTGTAAATGAAATACTTATGCCATAAGTAAATGCCAATTATATAATTATACACAAACTCTTCCAGAAATTGAATTGGAGGGAATACTTCCCAATTCATTCTACAAGGCTGCCATTACCCTGTTAGAAAACCAGAAAAAGATTTTATAAGAAAAGAAAGCTGCAGAGCAACATACCTTAAGAACATGAACACAAACATTATAAACAAAATTTTATGAAAATGAATCCAACAATATAAGAGGGTAATACATAATGACCAAGTGGAGTTTGTTTCAGGAATGCAAGGTTGGTTTGAGATCCTAAAATCATTTAATGTAATTCACCATATGAGCAAGCTAAAAATGAAAAATCATACGATTAACAGATACAGAAAATACATTCGACAAAACTCAACATTAATTCTTTATAGACTCTCAGTAAAATAGGAATAGAAGGGAACTTCCACCGTTAGATAAAGGGCATCTATGATAAAACTACAGCTAACATCATTCTTAGTTTTGACTAAGATAGGATGTTTTCCCCATATGATCAAGAACAACTCAAGGATGTCTGCTCTCAGCACTTCTATTGAACACTGTACTGGTGTTTCTAGCCAGTGACATCATACAAGATTGAAAAGAAAATTTCTTTTACAGAAGATATGAATCTATATAGAAAATCTGACGGAATATGCACAAAAGCTACTAGAACTAATAAGTAGTTTTGCAAGATTGCAGCATGTAAGATCAGCTTACAAAAATCAATTGTATTTCTATATATTAGCAACAAAAAATTGGAAAGTGAAATAAAAAACAGTAACATGTATAATAGCATAAAAAATAAAATACTTAGGAATAAATTTGATAAAAGATATGAAAGACCTCCACTGAAAACTACAAAAAAATTGCTGAGAGAAATTAGAAAAGACCTAAATATATGAAGAATTATACTGTGGTCATGGGTTAAAAGACACAACATTGTTAAGAAATCAGGTCTCCACAATTTGATCTACAGATTCAATACAACCTCAATCAAAATCTCAGCAAAAAATTCGCAGAAATTGGCAAACTGATTAAAAAATTCATATGGAAATTCAAAGGACCTAGATTAGCCAAAACAACACTGAAAGAGAAGAACTAATACTCCTTGACTCAGGATTTAACATAGGACTTCCCTGGTGGCACAGTGGTCAAGAATCCGCCTGCCAATGCAGGGGACACAGGTTTGAGCCCTGGTCTAGGAAGATCCCACATGCCACAGAGCAACTAAGCCCGTGTGCCACAACTACTGAGCCCGCGTGCCACAACTACTGAAGCCCATGCACCTAGAGCCTGTGCTCCGCAACAAGAGAAGCCACCGCAATGAGAAGCCTATGCACCACAATGAAGAGTAGCCCCCGCTTGCCACAACTACAGAAAGCCCGTGCGCAGCAATGAAGACCCAACACAGCCAAAAATAAATAAAAAAAAAAAAAGATTTAACATAAAGCTACAGTAATATGGTATTGGTGTCAAAATAAACAATGACATCAATGAAACAGATTCAACAAAGGTGCAAAGGTAATTCAGTGAAGAAGGGACACTCTTTCCAACAAATGGTGTCAGAACAATTGGATATCCATATATAAAAAATGAACTTCAATCCACAGATCACATCATATTTCAAAATTAACTCAAAATAAATCATAGACCTAAATGTAAAAACAAAAACTCTTAAAACGTCTAGAAGTAAACATAGGAGAAAAACTTTTGGGGCCTTGGGTTAGGCAAAAGTTTCTTAGATCTGATACCAAAAACATGATCCATTAAAGAACAAAGTAGTAAACTGGACTTCATCAGAATTAGAAACATCTTCTTTGTGAAAGACATTCTTAAGTGAATAAAAAGTCACAAACTGGAAGAAAATCTTTATTTGATAAAGGACTGTATCTGGAATATAAAAAGAACCCTCAAAACGCAATAATAAGAAAACAAACAATTAAATTAAAAAATAGGTGAGAGATTTGAGCAGATACTTCACCAAAGAAGGTATATGGATGGCAAATAAGCATATAAAAAGATGCTCAACACTGAATCAGGGAAATGCAAATTAAAACACAATGAGAATCTACCATACATACCTATTAGAATGATCAACGTGAAAATGAGCAACCAAGTCTAATGTTGGGAAGGATGTGGAGGAAAGGGACTCATACACTTTTGGTGGGAATGTAAAATGGTACAACCACTTTGGAAAACAGTCATGCAATTTCTTTAAAAGGTAAACATATACCTACCATATGATCCAATCATTCTACGCTTAGGTTTTTGTTTTTTTTTTTTTTTGCCGTACGCAGGCCTCTTACTGCTGGGCTCTCTCGCGTTGTGGAGCACAGGCTCCGGACGCGCAGGCTCAGCGGCCATGGCTCACGGGCCCAGCCGCTCCGCGGCATGTGGGATCTTCCCGGACCGGGGCACGGACCCGTGTCCCCTGCATCGGCAGGCGGACTCTCAACCACTGTGCCACCAGGGAAGCCCCTAGGCTTAGGTTTTTAACCAAGAGAAATGAAAGCATATGTCTACACAAAGACTTGTACACAAACATTCATAGCAGTTTTATTTTTAATAGCCCCAAACTGGAAACAAACCCAAACATCCATCAATAGGTGAATGTATAAACCAACTGTAGTTACATCTACACATTGGAAAATTACTTAGCAATAAAAAGAAAAGAACCACTGATGCAAGTAACAACATACATGAATCTCAAAATAATTACGCCAAGTAAAAGAAAGATAAAAAAAATACATACTATATAATTCCATTTATATAAAATTCTGGAAAATGCAAACTAATCTATAGTAACAGAAAGCAGGTCAATGGTTGCCTGGGGACAGGGACAGGGGATGTAAGAATTGGACAGGAGAGGGAGATGACAAGGGTGCATGAGGAAACTTGTAGATAATATCCCACATTTCACAGTGTATACATATGTCAAAACATATCAAACAGTAAATATGTGCAGTTCATTGGAGGTCAATTATACCTCAATAAAGCTATTTTTAAAAAAAGGAATTAGTGTTCTAGAGAGATGAATGAACTTACTGTCCTTTAGACAAACTTCTTCATATGTATGGTTACTCACAGTAGAGCTTTTGATAAATATTCACCACAATTTAATAATGTTTGCTAAAAAAAAAAGTCCTGTCAGTCCAGAGAAGTAAACTCCAACTGAGTAATATGTTAGGTCTGGGCAGGGCCTACATAGACAAAGCGTTTGATGATCAGGCTTTGAGGTGCGGGCAGCTCTATCAGGAAACCTGATAAAATGGGGGAATGTGGTTAGGATGACACCTGATGTCAGGCACATGTAGGTGGTCTGGCTGCCACATAGCTTCTAGGGTTGATTCTGTCTGCTGAAATGGGTATGCTCTTCCTTGCTCACTGCTCCAGGCTCATCCTTCTTAGTGCAGAGAATGGCCTTCTTAAATGGAAAAGAATCAGGCTCCAGAGAGGGAAATAACTGCTTATCTGCTATAGCTTCTCTGTAATCACTCTCCCTCTGTCGACTTTCAGCTCACACCTGTGCCAAGCAACAGCCTCTCTGGGCATCTTGCTCTCCCTCAAACTGGTGCCAGATATGGGCCAGCTCACACATCCCCCAGAGCAGTACCGGGGCCTGGGGTGCATATGAAGCAGAACCTTTGTTTAAAGACCTATATCCCAATAGCACTGACACCGGCCATGTGACTCCAAGGTTTGAAGTAAGGAGCAGGAACTTCAGGTCATCATAAAAGGGCCAGACCCAGTAATCTGGCACAAGTTTCTCTAGCTTTTAACCAGTAGTAGAGCTGCTGTCTGTGATCAAGCACTGTGTACTTGTTGCCTACTCACCACTCTCTTGTCTGGAACCCTCTGGGTAAACACCTTGTAGAGTCGCCAGCTCTTTCCCAGAATGGGGCCAAACACAAGGGAGGTCCCAATGCACAACATGGACAGTCTTACCTATAGGCGGAAAGGGACAGAAGCAAGAGGCAGGGGAGAATCCTTTGTGGTTCTCCATACATTCTGATCTGTAAAGCCTCAGTCCACAGAGAACCTGGGGCAGAAAGTGGACCTCACTGACTCAGAGTTCCAGGGATTGCCTCTGAAAGTGCCCACAGCAAGGATAAATGTAACCACCACCCGCATCATATTCAAAACAAAATTGAAGACTTCACCTACCTGAATGAGAGTTTCCATTGACCTTCCTGCTAAAGCACCTTGATGGTGAATCCCAAAGAGGTAAGCGCTACTGTAAGTCAGACAACTGCCCAATAAGGTCACAATGTTCAGATTGGGACTGGACATCTTCACAATCCTATAGGAAACCAGGAAGAAAGATACCTACAGTCATGTCATTTGCCCTGGGAGTGGGCCAGAATAATCTCCAATGCAGCCTCAGAGTAAAAGGCCATAGGGAAGAAACCACTTTACAAATCTGTGAAAAATTTAAATAAAATTTTTTAAAAATTAAATAAATATGACTTATTTAAATTTATTTTCAAATAGAACTAAATTCTGGTACTTCTTGCTTGTATAAACTCCAAGTCTTTTAAAAGAAGGTCACTTCCTTTTTAGGTGGTATCAGAGAAGAGTTAGCATTTTTCCATGAAGTTTATGGTTGCTAAGAGACTGCTCTATGCAGCCTAGTGAATAAATAACTAGCAGGTAGATACCTAAAGAGATACAGTTTGGAGCCTTTAAAAATGCGCTGTAAGGTAAACTACTATTTGAAAAAAACAGACAAAGATACCACAAAAAAAGAAAATTACAGGCCAATATCACTAATAAACATAGACGCAAAAATCCTCAACAAAACATTAGCAAATTGAATCCATCAATACTTTAAAAGGATCATACACCATGATCAAGGGGGATTTATCCCAGGGATTTTTCAATATCCGCAAATCCATCAGTGTGATACACCACACCAACAAACTGAAGAATAAAAACCATACGATCATTTAATAGATGAAGAAAAAGCTTTTGATAAAATTCAACAGCCATTTATGATAAAAACTCTCCAGAAAGTGGGTATAGAGGGAACCTACCTCAACATAATAAAGGCCATATATGACAAACCCACAGCTAACATCATACTCAAGGGTGAAAAGCTGAAAGCATTTCCTCTAAGATCAGACAAGGATGGCCACTCTCACCACTTTTATTCAACATACTTTTGGAAGTCCTAGCCACAGCAATCAGAGAAGAAAAACAAATAAAAGGAATCCAAATTGGAAAAGAAGAAATAAAACTGTCACTGTTTGCAGATGACATGTTACTCTACATAGAAAATCCTAAAGATACTACCAGAAAACTACTAGAGCTCATCAATGATTTTGGTAAAGTTGCAGGGTACAGAATTAATACACAGAAATCTATTACATTTCTATACACTAACAATGAAAGATAAGAAAGAAAAATTAAGGAAACAATCCCATTTACCATTGCATCAAAAAGAATAAAATATCTAGGAATAAGCCTACTTAAGGAGGCAAAAGACATGTACTCCAAAAACTATAAGACACTGATGAAAGAAATCAAAGATGACACAAACAGATAGAAAGATGTACTGTGTTCTTGGACTGGCAGAATCAATATTGTCAAAATGACTATACTACCCAAGGCAACCTACAGATTTAATGCAATCCCTATCAAATCACCAATGGCATTTTTCACAGAACTAGAAATTTTTTTTTAATTTGTATGGAAACACGAAAGACCCTGAATAGCCAAAGCAATCTCGAGAAAGAAAAATGGAGCTGCAGGAATCAGGATCCCTGACTTTAGACCATACTACAAAGCTATGGTCCTCAAAACAGTATGATACTGGCACAAAAACAGAAATATAGATCAATGGGACAGGATAGAAAGCTCAGAAATAAACCCACACACATATGGTCAATTAATGACATGACAGAGGAGGCAAGAATATACAATGGATATACACCCTCTTCAATGGGTGATGCTAGGAAAACTGTACAGCCACATGTAAAAGAATGAAATTAGAACATTCTCTAACACCATACACAAAAATAAACTCAAAATGGATTAAAGACCTAAATGTAAAACCAAATATCATAAAACTCCTCAAGGAAAACATAGAACACTCTTTGACTTAAATCACAGCAATATCTTTTTCCATCCGTCTCCTAGAGTAATGGAAATAAAAAGAAAAAGAAACAAATGGGATCAAATTAAACTTAAATGGTTTTTCACAACAAAGGAAACCATAAACAAAACAAAAAAGACAACCTACAGAATGGGAGGAAATATTTGCACATGATACGACCAACAAGGAATTAATCTCCAAACTATACAAATACCTCATACGGATCAATAACAACAACAACAACAAAAACCAAACAACATAATCAAAAAATGGGCAGAAGATCTAAATAGACATTTCTCTACAGAAGACATACAGATGGCCAAAAGGCACATGAAAAGATGCTCAACATCGCTAATTATTAGAG
Source organism: Leucopleurus acutus (assembly GCF_964270905.1). NCBI lineage: Eukaryota > Metazoa > Chordata > Mammalia > Artiodactyla > Delphinidae > Leucopleurus > Leucopleurus acutus. The sequence goes on from NC_139147.1 coordinate 66,371,116, forward strand.
AAATGCAAATCAAACTACAATGAGGTTATCACCTCACACCAGTCAGAACAGCTATCATCAGAAAGTCTACAAATAATAAATGCTGGAGAGGGTATGGAGAAAAAGGAACCCTCCTACAGTTGTTGAGAATGTAAATTGACACAGCCACTATGGAGAACAGTATGGAGGTTCCTTAAAAAACTAAAAATAGAGCTACCATAAGATCCTACAATACCACTCCTGGGCATATACCTGGAGAAAACCATAATTTGAAAAGATACATGCACCCCAGTGCTCACTGCAGCACTATTTACAATAGCCATGACATGGAAGCAACCTAAATTTCCATTGGCAGGTGAATGGATAAAGAAGATGTGGTATGTATATACGATGGAATGTTAGTCAGCCATAAAAAAGAATGAAATAATGCCATTTGCAGCAACATGGCTGGACCTAGATTATCATACTAAGTGAAGTAAACCAGACAGAGAAAGACAAATATCATATGATATCACTTATATATGGAATCTAATTAAAATGATGCAAACGAACTTATACACAAAACAGAAATAGACCCACAGACATAGAAAACAAATTTATGGTTACCAAAAGGGAAAGGTGGGGAGGGATGAATTAGGAGTTTGGGATTAGCATATACACACTACTATATATAAAACAGATAACCAACAAGGACCTACTATATAGCATAGAGATCTATACTCAATATTTTGTGATAACCTATAAGGGAAAAGAATCTGAAAAAGAATATATATAATACATATATTAATATATACATGTATGTATAACTGAATCACTTTGCTGTACACCTGAAACTAATACAACATTGTAAATCAACTACACTTCAATAAAAAGATAAAATTAAAAAATAAAATAAAATGAGCTGTAAGGTAAACTACTTTTTGACAAAACTTTGGGGAATTTTTCATCCACTATTTACTTTATTTGACATGTAAATTGTTTTCCTCTCTCTGTTTGACCAAGAGAGGAAGAGAAAGCAGGGATTGAAAGCAGGAAATTTGGGAAAAGTTTTTTCTTGAGTGATTTTTAAATGAGGTTATAGAGCACTTTGAAGATTATAGGGAAATGTGGACAATCACAGTCTGACACAAATCCTGGGCACCAGTAGAGGCTTGGGACAAGGCAGAAATGTGTGAATTGGTTAACCTAAGGGGAAAAGCAGGTTTACATTGGACTGTGATTGATAACAATTAAGAAATAAAAATAACTAGTAACAGTTAAGAAGTAATGTAACTGTACTTAAGAGTTTTAGTCTAAATAGTGTATTCTGCATAAATGCAATATTTATACAACTAGTCATTTGGTAATTATACCTATACGTTTATTTTTTTCTTAAACTCACCTAAATTTTCTTTAATGAATGAATGAATTAATTAATTATGGCTGCATTGGGTCTTTGTTGCTACGCGCGGGCTTTCTCTAGCTGCGGCAAGCGGGGGCTACTCTCCATTGCGGCGTGTGGGCTTCTCATCGTGGTGGCTTCTCTTGTTGCAGAGCACGGGCTCTAGGCGTGCGGGCTTCAGTAGTTGTGGCACATGAGCTCAGTAGTTGTGGCTCGCAGGCTCTAGAGCGCAGGCTCAGTAGTTGTGGCGCATGAGCTTAGTTGCTCCACGGGATCTAAGGGAAGATGTGGGATCTTCCTGGACCAGGGCTCGAACCTGTGTCCCCTGCACTGGCAGGCGGATTCTTAACCACTGCGTCACCAGGGAAGTTCCCTATATGTTTATTTTTAATTAGTAACAAAGGGGGAAAGCATTCTTATCTATGTACCTGGATTACCTGGCTGACCACCTTAAAGGCCAGAGCGAAGGTAAAACCAGCTACTTAGTACAGCCTACTTTAAAGACAGGCAACGTACCTAGGAGGCATTAAACAGTTTGGCAGTGCTGTACTTAGAACCATCACAACCACCATCGGCCCAGCTTGATTACTTCATAGCCGGCAACATAATTACGTCCACACATACAAGAACACCAAACCTCTGCCTGCGACTCAGGCCCCAAGTACGGTCACTGTAAGCCAATGAGTCCAGCTGAGGCTTACCTAGTCTTGGGGCAAAAACCTTGATTTTTTTCTCTTCCTCTAAAAGTGAGAACAACTGCCTTGTAAAATGGGGATAATAATAATACACGCTCCCCTCCTGCCCAAACCAAAGAGTTGTGAGGATTCAAAGGGGCAATGTAGCCAAGTGTGTGGCACAGGGCCCAGCATGTAGCAAGCATGTTGCAAGCATGTTGCCAACACAGCTGATGATACTGTTAACCTCATCATCTTCCAGGCTTTAGAAACCTGGTAATCACCTTTTCCCTCTTCCTTTTCCTTCTCCACCTCTACCCAATCAATTGCCAATTTCTTTCACTTGTTATTTCAAAATCTCTCTGAGCTATCCCTCACTCTCCATTCCTGCTACCACATTTATCCAGGATACAGTCGTGTTAGGAGAAATGGAACTGGAGTCGGTATGAGATGGGAATCCTGGCTCAGCCAGTCACAGCTGTGTGACTTTCATCGCCTCATTTAACTAGTCTATGTTCCTGCTTCCTCATTTGTGAAATGAAGATAATATCTTCTTTTGTATCCACCCACAGGGTACTGTGAGGATCGAATGAGGTGTGTGCTAAAACTCTTTGAATACTCTAAGGCGATGCAAAAATGTTAATCTTTAGATTTTTTGGTGTAAGCTTCAGCTCTCTGTAACACCAGTTTTTCCCTGTCCTAATACATCTTGCGTATTACTTTCACACTTATTTTCTTAAAATACCACCTTCATCACTTACCAAGAGAGCTACATGTATAAAGAACAATTTTCTATTGTTTACCTTAAGTCTCCTGTATCCCCATTTAAGATTTAGCCCTATCCTACCTATCCACTTCTTCCTTTAGGATTGCTTCCTCAGTCATCATGTCTTCCAACTGTGGGCTTAGTGTAATCTTCCCTAGTTTCTTTGTCTCTTCCCATAAGAAGGGGGAATATGTGCTGAATATTGACTACCAAAATAACAATGATTATCAGCAGCTTCGCAAAGCATTTGTTAAGAAAAGTATACATTAGAGAGACCGGTGCTGATACTGATTTAGAAAAGAGGGCACCGCTGACCAGGACTGGCCACTCAGTGCAGCCAGAAGCTTGGGCGGTGGTAAAACCACTGGGTGGGATCCTGCAGGACCAAGAACTGAGGCTTTTCTTCCCCGTGGCCTCTCACAAGCTCCTAGGCATCAGCTATGAATATCTGATGATGAGGTTCTCACCAAGCAAATGCCCAGTTTCACAGCCACACGTCTGTGTTGTCTAGATCACTGATGGGTAGGTTTCTTTCTTAACTCCTCTCTGGACCATTTTATTTGAACACCACTGTACAATCAGGTCTCCTCTGTGTAATTCAGTACTGCATGAATCCTGATTTAGAATTCCTCCCCCTCCTGATTTAGTTAGGAGGAACTCAATTTAGTTTTTTTAAAAAACAAAATATACATTACATAGTCTTCACATCTCAGAAGTTGATGCAAATTAATTTTCAAATGGACATGTTATGGACTTATATATGTTTTGATATTTTTCCTAAACAATGATACTGAAAACTTGCCTCAGAAAAAAAAATGAATAGAAGATGATTTACCTATTGTGTTTGGCCAAGTTAACACCTGGGAAGTCACTGAAAGGTGAATCATCTCCAATTCAGCAGGTGAATTATGTAAGTCTGGAGAATGTCTTTGCTACTTTGATAGGAATTCAACCACCTATATCATTTATATTTTTCTATTGAACCAAAAGATGAAGACTGCATATGCTGAATATTTTAATAAACACAAACATAATTTCTACAAGGGAAGAAGATTTAAATATTATCTACTTATAAATAGCCAGGCCCATCTAGATTACTTGTGTTTCATTTATGAAGAGACAAAAAGCCCAGACTGGGTTACTGACAGTCAGAAACAAGGTGGCATTTTTTTTAAAAAAGGATTTTATAGCTACCTCATTATCTTTTTTACTTCATTTACTGATTGGCAATATAAGGCAAGAGTTTTCTTGATTTCTCTCTTCTCAAGTAAGGTTTCAGTACATAGAGATAAATATATATCCATCTATATCTGCAGAACCTATATAAACCTGTATTATCATTTCGAAGTCTTTAATGAATTCAGATGCATAAATGACATCTAACAGTATGATGTTTTAAAAATCTTTATCAAATATCAGTTTCTGAACTTGGTCTTTCATTATACTTGGAGTTATAGAGACACTGGTATCCTGTTGTTTCTTCTTAATGATGTTAAGGACAGAGTTTGGAAACATAGCCTGTGAATGGGGCTGAGGGTACTTCTTGGCTTGCTGTTACTATTAGAAAACTTTCCTAAAATGTCACAGGGCCATGCTTTCTAAAATGCTACATGAGTCGATATAAATAGTATCATTGAGCTTTAAACATATCTAAAAAAATACCCAAAAAGCTTTTTAATAAAACAATTAAGATTAAATTGTGAAATTTATTGAATTTCTTTTTCAGTCCACTGTTTTTGATCCACGCTACAATGGGATTATAAATCTAACTCATCTGGATATGTTCCAAACAGTTTTATCATAATTTTGTCTGGTGTGTTTCAGCAAATGTGATCATTTATCATTTTGCTTATTTCTAATGTATTAAGTTCAATTCAAATTCTGAACACCTCAAACTAATATTTGTGTGACCTGTAGCTATTTATATTCAAACTCTGTATTTTAAGGGTGAGAGCAGCCTGGCGCTGCTTCTTCCTCTCCTGCCTGGGCCACCACCCTAGGAGACAATCCTAGGAGATTTCATTAACCTTTCAACTTCCAGAGTTTAAATTCTTTAATCATAACAACTTCACTTTATTCCACTTTCAGACACCCTGGGTCACACCCTGGGTCTTATGATCATTCAGAATGGTTCCACTTCAGAAAATTTAAACGCCAATATCTCTGATTTCAATGCATCCAAAATTTAACTCCTGGTCTCCCCCCTCAACCTGTTCTTACATCCTTCCTCAGTTCAGATAATGGCAACTTCATCTTTATATTTGCTTGGACCAAAAATCGTGGAGTCATACTTGACTCTAGCTCACCTCCCACATCCAATCTGTCATGAAATCCTATTGGCTCTATCCTTAAAACACATCCAGAATCCAACTACTTCTCACCACCTCTGCTGCCATCACCCTGATCAAAGTCTGACTTTGCATTTCTCATTTGGATTATTACACTAGCCTCCTAACTGGTCTCCCTGCTTCTACTCTGGACCCTCCTGACTTCTATTTTCAACATAGCAGCCACAGTGATCATGTCACTTCTCTGCTCAGAACCCTGCAATGGCTTTCTATCTCACTCGAAAAAAGCCAAAGTCTTTAGCAGGGTCCACAGTGCTTACACATTTGGTCCCCATTATCTCTCTACCTCATTTCCTACTTCTTCCCCTTGCCCACTCCACTCCACACACCTCCCTGCTATTTCATGAAAACACCAGGTGCTCTCACACTTCAAGGCTTTAAAGTGGCTGTGCTCCCTGCCTGGAATATTCTAATTCACATATGTGCATGGTTCATTCCCTCTCTCCCTTCATATCTTTATTCAAATGTTACCCTCTCAACCAGGGCTATGATGACAATCCCACTTAAAATCACACTCTTCCACTAGATACTAAATCCTTATTACCCCACACTATTCTCTCCATCCCCATCCCACCATAGTACTTATTACCTCTAACATGTTACATAATTTACATATTTATTATTCTTGTTGTTTATTGTCTTCTCCTGACAATTAGAATTGTTCATGATGTACTCCCAGCACTATAACACTACCTCACATATTAAAATCACTCAATAAATTTTGCTGTACAGCAGAAACTAACACAACATTGTAAAGCAACTATACTCCAATAAAAATTAATTTAAAAAATCACCCAATAAATACTTGATGAATGAATGAATGAGTCTCCTATCCTCAGCCCTCTACTCTCATAGGCTTACATCTAATACACTTGCCCACTGACAACCTCCAGACCTTCAGTTCCTTGGTTCTTTAGCTTTCTCACAGTCTCTCTTCCTTCCTCTACTCAATTTCAAACCTCTGGTTGGTTATTGGGACTGTTCTCTCAACAACACCCAATTCCCTTTCCAAACAGGCCCTTTTGTTGCACCTGCTTGACAAAACTCGCATCAAAAGTTCAATCCATTGATGTTACTCAGCCATAAAAAGAATGAAATATTGCCATTTGCAGCAACGTGGGTGGACCTAGAGATTATCATACTAAGTGAAGTAAGTCAGACAGAGAAAGACAAATATCACATGATAACACTTATATGTGGAATCCAAAAAAATAATACAAATCAGGGCTTCCCTGGTGGCGCAGTGGTTGAGAGTCCGCCTGCCGATGCAGGGGACACGGGTTCGTGCCCCAGTCCGGGAGGATCCCACGTGCCGCGGAGCGGCTGGGCCCGTGAGCCATGGCCGCTGAGCCTGAGCGTCCGGAGCCTGTGCTCCGCAACGGGAGCGGCCACAACAGTGAGAGGCCCGCGTACCGCAAAAAATAATAACAATAATACAAATCAACATATTTACAAAACAGACTCACAGACATAGAAAACTTATGGTTACCAAAGGGGAAGTGGAGAAGGGATAAATTAGGATTATGGGGTTAACAGATACACGCCACTATATACAAAACAGATAAACAAGGATTTACTGTACAGCATAGGGAACTGTATTCAGTATCTTGTAATAACCTGTAATGCAGAAGAATCGGTACACCGGAAACTATCATAAACTGTAAATCAACTACAGTTAAATAAAAAAAAAAAATTACAGTTCACTGTCTGCTTTTACATCCAGGCTGCTGACTGCTGTGGGGGAAAACTGTAAAACCTTGTAGACCGTTGCCACCAAAATCAATCAGCCAAGCTTACTGTACTACCAGTCAATCTTTTTATTTGTTCTATGAGTTATTTCTTCATATTTCCTTTGTGAGTGACTCACTTCATTGGATTCAAAGAAATAAGAGCAAGTGTCTGTCTGGATGATGCCCTCAGTCTAGGCTTGGTGCCCTCCTCCACGTCCTTATACTACCCCAGGGTATATGTGCATCAATACAATTGTTGTGTTATATTACACGACAACTGTATTGATTTTGTTGTCCCACTAGACAATTTATACTCCTCAAAAGCCAGGATGTTTCTTATTTGTCTGTATTTCAGCCCCTAGCACAGGCTTTGGAAAATGGCAAGTGTTCCATAACCATTTGTTAGATGGATGAACGAATGAATGAATTCATTAATGGACATGGAAGGCCCATTGTTTCTTCCTTTCTTTGTTGTCTTGCCTAATCTCATTTTTCCCTGGCAACGCTCTCCTCTGTTGGGTGGAGGAAGGAGGCTCTCATCCTTCCCAAAGTGTGCCAAATGGCCATAAAGTGGCAGAGATCCTTGCAGTCAGAGGGAGAGTCAAGAGCCGGTTCAATGGGTGCTAAGGCAAGAGGGGTACATTCTGGGTAATGGCAGGAGCTTTAGGAGGATCCCCTTGGTCCCTCTTAGAATGGCTGGAAACTCCCTGGCATTACTGCACACAAAAGGGCCAAGATATTTTACGTGCCGTGGACTTCCACAGACACAGGGTTTTAACCACCTGGCAAATCCCCAGCCCCCAAACCCTCACTGAAAAGCCGCGTCATCTGGGTGAGCCCCTCCTCTGCTTCCTCTCTCAGCATGGTGCCAAGGGAGTCTAAAAATAAATGAGAGAAAGGATCCTAATGGGATGCTTGTGAAGCTTTTTGCTCTCCCATTCTTTGTTTCTAGGAAAGTGCAGCATCTTGGGGATGTGTATATTCACACAGGCACACATGCATATGTGTTCACTTGTCTCCAGTGAAATCAGGCCACTTGAAAGATTCCGTTCCATTGGCTGAATTCATCTTGGAGAATCCCCCCAGGAAATGCCTTTGTCGAATATGTCTCTTACATCATGTGTCGAGGGCCATGTAGGCCCAGTGACATGATGGTTGTTGAGCAATTGATGGATGAAACCTCATCCTCATGACCACATAGGCTACAGGGTCTCAGGTGACATCTGCTCAGAGGTTAACAACACGCATCCCATTCTGACTTCAGAAAATCCGCTGATCTTGATTTGCTGCTTGCAGCTAGGCTGCAACGCATGCCTTCTCTTTACATCCTTGCAGGCAGTAAACGATGTTTTGTCATGAACTAAAACACTAAGCCCTGCTTCTTGTCCTGAGTGGGCCTGGCCTCTCTAAATGTGCCTGCTTTCCTGTAGCCATTAAGTGCTTGCAGAGCCTTGTTTTACACGGAGAGACCAAGGTCCCTACCAACTATTCTGTCAATTCAAGCCTATAGCACTGAAGCTGGGGAGGAACTAGATGAATAGGGACATTCTGCCTGCAGAAGAGCCAAATGGTTAGCAGTAGTTTGACTTGATGAAATCTAGGGCCCCTTCCAGCTCTTCCCTTCTCAACTTATTCCAGAAGCAAATTTCTTTTCCCTGCTCTGGCTTATTAATAAGCCAGTCACACTTTGCATTTCTTTTTTCCAAAAGATTTTTTTTGGGGGGGGTGTATGGTTGTTTTACAATGTTGTGTTAGTTTCTACTGTGCAGTGGAGTTCCCTGTGCTATAGAGCAGGTTCTTATTAGTTGTCTACTTTATACATATTAGTGTATATATGTCAATTCCAGTCTCCCATTTCATCTCACCACCACCCCCCGCTTGCCCCCCTCGGACTCTTTGCATTTCTGCTTCTCTAACTTAAGCAGGAACAATAGGCTGACCTGGTTACCAGAGATGCATTAGAATTTATGTCTCAATCAATCCATCAAAATATTTAGCTATGAAGTGCAAAACAAAACTTGGTATACATCCTGCCCCTAAATTTCCCTTTAACAGACGATCTTTGTGTCTCCATGTTTTATTCATTATTATCTTTTTAATAAACTTTCTGCATCAGACATTAATTCAACAATTCTTAAATATCTACTTGTCAAGGTATTAAGAAGAACTGGAGACAGGAAAGCAAATGAGATCTAATTTCTGTCCTCAGCTCATTAGGATTCTACCTCTCTGGTTTCTAATGTTTTCATGGCAAAGACAATTTGCTTATTCTGTCACCTTTTAAAATAGAATAAAAATTTAATTTAATATTACCAGTTATTTTCTCAGTATACACTGAGCAATTTAACAAAATCTATGTATATGAATGTATGTTTAATATGGATATTTTTATGTGACTATGAATATAAATTTCTAGTATACAAATTTCAAAATGCACAGCTCTCATGGAATATAAAAAGGCCTAAGGATCAATTTTAAAATGCAGCCTTGCAAATATTTTTAAAGCTGAAATGTGAATATTTAGATATAAGACCCAATGCCCATTAATTACTTCATTATACCAGCTCAAGTTTAGGACAGTGGTGAAAAAGCATACTGATAGATTCAAGATAAGCTGGTGATGAGAGGGTGAAAAGAGTACCAAAGGGTACCCTTACTAGAAAGGAGCTTGTATGGTTTTAATTAGGAGTATTATGCCCACATTCCACATAGATTTTTTAAAAATTAGTTTCTATGTCTCATGCACTTGTAATATATTTTAAATGTGTTTTTAAATGCTGGTGAGGGGGAAACACTAGAAACACAAAAAGTCCTCTTCTGTCATATAACCTCAGACCCTAGAGGGTAGGCATGTGCTGTAATTTATGAAGCAGTGATTTCAACTTCCTTTCTCCCCTTAGCTGTGGGAAAGGCCTTGAGCAATTCCTAGCAGGAGACTTGTAGCACTTCCCAAAGGACAGAGCAGATGCCCTGATTTTAAGTAGAGCATAAAGCACAGCACAATTGGCCACGTGAAACACCCAATCACAGGGCATCTGCTGTGAACCAGAATATTATCATTTACCAGGTGACATGTAAATTGATCTCTCTGAGGCACCAAAGACTGGCCTGCCATCTTGGGGAGGTTTCCTTTCCCTCTTTCCCTTCTTTCTCATCCTCAGGTTTGTGGTGTTAGAACTTTGGGCCTTAGTGAATCTGAGTGAAATCCCCAACAGCTACAACTGCTGGAATCATTCCCCACTGGGCCACAATCTGGGAATTCATGATGTTGGGACTGGGTTTTACTCAGCTTTGTCTCTATCAGCACCATCTACAGGGCCCTGAACCTGGTGGAAACCTATTAAATGTCTCTTATCCTGGATAAATCATGAGTCTTGGAAGAGTACTCCAAAGAGAAAAAGGGAGACTTCTAGAAAGGCAGGACCTGCTTGCTCCCCACCACTCTGCCCCCCACAAATTGCCTAGGACAGGCTTTGAGTCTTAGGGTTCTAAGGAACATGGCTTAAACCACTGAGTGAACCTGATTCCCTTATTTTAAGATGAAGGGACCCGTATGCAGTTTTACAGCCAGATAGGGACCACGTGGGGACAGCTAATGTAGATGTCCTGACTCCTGGTTCCTTCGGGTGTTCTCTCACTTCCCTCCAGTCTACCCCAGCCACCTGGGACCTGTGTCCATCCTACTGATCAACGAACTTCTGCTAGGGCCTTCCTGACCCTGGTTTCTAACGTCCTGCACTAGCTCTGGCAGGCCCAGGGTTTTCTTTTCTTTCTTTCTTTCATTTTTAAAATATTTATTTGTTTATTTATTTGGCTGTGCTGGGTCTTAGTTGCGGCATGTGGGCTCTTCATTGCCACATGCAGAATCTAGTTCCCTGACCAGGGATCAAACCCGGGCCCCCTGCATTGGGAGAGCAGAGTCTTAACCACTGGACCACCAGGGAAATTCCAGGCTCAGGGTTTTCACCTCTGCCTTCTCACCTTTAGCTGGAATTTACCATCAAGAGGAGATAGAGAGGTAGTCTGAGTTCCCTGGAGTGCCTTCTGCTGGGCATTGCCTGCCTCTTCCAATTCTGATTGCCGGCCTGGACCTCAGACCTTGGCAGGGTTCCCTACGACTCCTGGCTCGACCTACTGGCTGCAACCCAAGACTGAATTCTTGCTACAGCTGGCTTTGGGCTCTTGGTTTCCATCATTGTCTAGTGTTCAAGTCTTGGCCCCAGCAATGGGCTGGAAGTATCTGCCTTAGGCTGTGACAGGAGTTGCATATTCTGTCCTGTAATCTGATGTGAAAGGAACAAGTGTTAGTCTGTGTGTATGTTTAAGCAGCTTTCATGGATTAACACTGAGGTTAATACTGAGGTTAATACTGAGGTAACACAAAGTTGTGGAAAAGGCGTGGCTTTGAAATTGGACTGACTAGATTGACTAGCTGTGTGTGATGGGTGATCTGTCTAACCATGCCAAGGCGGTTTCTTCATCTCAGTTTATCCTCCTGAGTGCTATATGGGTTAGAGATAATGTACCTAAAGTAAAAAGCAGATAAGAAGCCTGTGATAGAAAGTAACAACCAGTACCTTTAAGTTAAACTGTCTGTGTGTACACATACAGGGACTAAGTGCTCATTTCATGATGTCTGAAGTAGTGAAGGATCCTGAAATGCCTCTGGATCATCAAAAATTACATTATAGTCAGAATCATATGAATACATGTTTTCTCTACTACTTAGAATATTGATAATTATACAGAATAATATTAAAAAGAGTAGGCAACATCAATTATATATTTAATATGTGCTAGGCTGTGCTCTACATAAACTACCTAATGCAATCTTCATAGCCTTCTGAGATACACAGTATCATTACTCCTATTAAAAAAAATTTTTTTTTACTTATTTTTATTTTTTGGCTGCATCACCCGGCATGCGGGATCTTAGTTCCCCAACGAGGGATCGAACCTATGTCCCCTGCAGTGGAAGTGCAAAGTCTTAACCACTGGACTGCCAGCGAAGTCCCATTACTCCTATTTTTAAATAGAGAAGTGGGATTTAGCAAAGTTCATTTAAGTGATCAAGTCACATGCCTAATAAGTGATGGCGCTGGGATCTGAGGTGGAGTTTGATTCCAGAGCTTGAGTTCTTATGCCATTTAATCTTTCACTGGGCACACCTTTAACCTTGTTAAGGGAAGTTAACTTTTTTTTTTTTTGGCCGGACCACACATGGCATGCAGAACTTCCCTGACCAGGGTTGGAACCCATGTCCCCTGCAGTGGAAGCAGAATGTCTTAACCACTGGACCACCAGGGAAGTCCAGGATGTCAACATTTCTTAACCCCTCTTTCCATTTTCCCACCTAGGCCTATTGAGGAAAGGTTTTCCTCCCACTCTCCCCATGTGGGAAACTGCTGAGGAGGAAGCTTTCACCTCCCTCTCCACCCCAGTACTCACTCTTCCCCGAGCGAGCAGGAGCCTGCAGTCACACTGGAGAGAGGTAACAGGCCTGGGCCACGTCCTACCAAACAGTCTCCAAGGCAGAAATTTCCACTCCACTTCCCTCCCTTCCCATCTCCACTGGGCAACGAACTCGTCTCCCTTCCTGGGGCCCATTTTAGAGTTGTGTCAAGCAGCGCTTTCTAATTTAGCTTTCACCAGAAATCCCTGTGCTTTCTATTTCTCAAAAGCCTTTTTCTTTTGAAATTATTTGACTCACAGGGAATTGCAAAACAGAACTGAGAGTTTCTGTGTACCCTTCCCCCAGCTTTCTCCAAAGATAACATGTTACATAACTAGAGTACATTATCAAAACCAGGAAATCAACACTGGTGCAATACTATCAACTAAACTATAGACCCTATTCGAATCTCACCAGTTTTTACATGCACTCTTTGTGTGTGTAGATCTATGAAATTTATCACATGTATAGATTAATGCATTGATAACTACCACCATAATCAGGATACGAAACTCTTCCATTATGCAAACAAAACAAAACCTCCCTCCAACTACCCGCTCCAAGTCACACCCTTCCCTCCAACCATAACCCCTGGCAACCTCTGATCTGTTCTTCATCACTATAAATTCGTCTCTTGAGAATGCCATATAAATAGAATCATACAGTATGTAACCTCTTGAGACTGGCTTTCTTCCCTCGGCATAATGCCCCAGCTTGTTCCCTTTTATTGCTGGGTAGTGTTCCACTATATAGATGTACCACAGCTTGTTTATCCATTCACCTGTTGAAGGATGTTTGGATTGTTTCTAGGTTTTGATTATTACAAATAAAGCTTCTATAAACATCTGTGTACAGTTTTTTTTTTTTTGGTGAAGATAAGTTTTGATTTCTCTAGGGTAAATACCCAGGAGTGTGATTGCTGAATTACACAGTGAGTGTATGTTTGACTTCGTACAAATCTGCCAAACTGTTTTCCAGAGTAGTGGTACCATTTTACCCACCAGCAATGTATGAGAGATCCAGTTTCTTTGTATCCTTGCTGACACTTGGTCTTGTCAGTATGTGTGCTTTTGGCTAGTGTGGCACATGTCAGCTTTTAAGAGTAGAAACCTTGGACACCTTCTGATTGTCAGCGCTGTGTGTTTGTATGCACTCTGACTGGACCGAATCCTGGAGGGGAGTAGCGTGTGCTTAAGGTTCCGAATTCTTATCAAGCGTCTCCTGTATGCCAGACACTGGCAGGTGCTAGGAAATAAACAAAAATATTGTATTTGAATTTGAGGACTCAATATGAGGCAGAGGAAATAGATAAGTGGATGGGTAAATATGATTATGAAACAGCGTAGCAACTACCATGGGTATATGCAAAGTGCTGTGGACACTGATAAAGGAATTGTGCCTTAGAACAGTGGTTCTTAAATTTTAGAATTGGTAAGAATCACCTGAAGAGCCTGTTAAAGTACAGATCTGGTCATCACCCTCCAAAGTGTCAGATTCAGTAGGGTCTACCGTAGGGTGCCAAGAATTTGTATTTCTAACAAGTTCCCAGATGCTACTGATGCTGCTGGTCCAGGGCCCACATTTTGATGGACAAGAGTTTGTCTTAAAGGATGAATAGGAGTTTATCAGGTGAAAAATGAGAAGAGTCATGAAACAAGGAAGAGCATGAGCAAAAGCTGGGCGATGAAAGTGCATGGTATGCTCTAGGAATGGCCATTATCTTGTATGATGCAAGTACAACTTAATTTAAAGGGAATAAACAGAAATTGTAGATTAAGGCCAGACTACAAAAGATCTTAAGTGCTTACCTTAGGAGTTGGGTAGGCAATAGAAGTCTATGTTTGAAGAAAAAAATGCTGGCAAGAGGGCAAAAGCTGAACTGGAAATGGACAAGACCAGTTAGGGGGCTCCTGCAAGAATTCAGATGAAAAGTAGATCAGTACTACACTTGGGCAACAGAGGTGGGTAATAGGAGAACAATTTTAGAGACATTTCAGAGATTAAATGTCTAAGACTCGGTGACTAACTGGATGTGTAGGGAGACAAGGAAATCCAGAATGAGAAATGATGAAGTTAGAATGTGGGATTTGAAAAAGGCAGGGCTTGGGGATATGTCACAGATATGTCACAGGAGGGATTAAGACCAGGTGATGGGTATAGTCTAAGAAGTGAATTAAGACTGGAACCGAAGATGATATCAACATGAAATGGAGCCAGTGAAAGCAGCTGGTAAGAAGCAAAGAGCTAAAACCAGGGCAATCATGTATGGTAAAGTTAAGAGCAGAGAAGTTTTCAGAAAGGAGGAACAAAGGAGATGGTTAAGTGTTAACGTGGCTTGAGGCTAAACAGGATGGCATCTAAAAAGAGATGAGTTGATTTAACGATGTTGTCAAAGGCCATTTCACTGGAATCAGGGCATGGGTTGAAGAATGCGCTGGAGATGAGGAAGTGGAGGTGGCTGAATACCACTCTTCTAAGAAGCTTGGTGGTAACAGGAAGGAGAGGGCCAGGGCAATAGCTTCAGAGAAAGGCATGACTAAGAGAAAAATTTCTTCTGGAGGCCTTCAAAATTCTCAAGACGAATGTCAACAGTTTCCAGTGGCTAATCAATATTTATTTGTCTACCTGACTTGAAATATGCAAAACAGAGAAAACTATTTGATCAACTACTACTGATTCATTCATAGGAGGCAATTTGAATGTGGTAATCACTCTGGTATCTTTCTCAATAAATTCAGAGGCACACAATTAGTTTAGACTTATTGTCTTTTGGTCTCTGAGCACTCCCTGTGCCCCATTATTAACAGCAAAAGATCCCACTGTTATTCTAAGCTTCTTCCTTTTAATAGATTTAAATAATCCCTTTATGTGTTTTGGACTCTCTTCAAAGGTGCTTCTCAAAGTCTTTTTTCCTATTTTGTACCTAACCTGACATACTCTGTGGGCTCCCTGATCTCTTCTGGGTAGCTTTTTACAGTCTTTGAGAGACGTCTTTTTCCCTCCACAATAAACATTGTGACTATCACATTTTTAAGTGCTTGGATTTTTTAATTTTTTTTAAATTCTCAGTTACTCTTTCCCTACACTTCCAATAGAATTTCTTAAAACAGTCTCCAATCTTCTTTTGACTTTCAAAGCCTATGTTTCAATTTTCTCCTAGCTAATACTCATATTTTGTCATAGTTTCCCTTTGAGCACTGAATGATTGAGATAAATTTTCTGGGCTTATGGATTGAATGTGTCATGATAACTCACCTTAATTGGCTCACCCATGGTTACCTCCTAAGACCAATGCCTAGTCACAAGGCAAGAACCACAGCTAGGACATTTTTCTAACTGTAGGTGGTTTGAAACCTCCTGTTATAGGAAAGTTCATTCTATCAAAAATCTCTGTTAAAAAGCTCACCCCTACCTCTTGACCTGATTAGACTTTTTACAATTCACATTTAGTTCAAGTTTTAATACCTGGCATAATTTCTAAGTTTCTAAATCTTTAACATTTGTATATTGGTATCATCAGCTTGGTCATCTAGCCTAAAGCACTGGTTCTCAAACACTGGAATCACCTGGAAAGTTGGAAAAAACTGCTGCTATTGTCCCACTCCCAGACATTCTGATTTAACTGGTCTAGGGTGAAGCCTGGATATCAGGATTTTTAAAAGCTCCCTAGGAGATTCTAATATAAACCAAGTTTGAGATATCACTGGTTTATATTCCTAAGATAAATAATTTAATTTTTTAAATTGTGAAAGGATTTGAATAGACATTTCTCCAAAGAAGATGCACAAATGATCCATAAGTACATGAAAAAATGCTCAACATTATTACCCATCAGAGAAGTGCAAATCAAAACCACAAAACCACTTTATACACACTAGGATGGCTAGAATAAAGAAGACAGATAATAACAAGTGTCGGCAATTATGTGGAGGGAACTGGAACCCTCAAACATTGCTAGTGAGACTGTAAAATGCTAGAGCTACTTTGGAAAAGAGCTCAGCATTTATGTAAATACAGAGCCACCACATGACTCAGAAATTCCACTCCTAGACATACACCCAAGATAAAGGAAAACATAATGTACACACAAAAACTTATACATGAATGTTCATAGCAGCATATTATTCATAATAGACAAAAAAGGGAAAATAACCAAATATCTATCAGCTGATAATTGGATAAACAAAATGTGGAATATTCATGCAACAGAACATTATTCAGCCATAAAAAGGAATGAAGTGCTGCTTCATACTACAACATGGATGAACCTTGTAATCATTATGCTAAGATTATGCTAAGTGAAAGAAGCCAGATACAAAGGGCCACATGTTGTATGACTTTATACGTATTGTCCAGATAAGGCAAATTTACAGAGATAGAAGTTAGACTAGTAGTTGCTAGAGGCTGGGGGAGGGAAGAAATAGGGAGGGACTGCTAACAGGTATGACGTTTCTTTTCAGAGTAATGAAATTATTCTGGAATTAGATAGTGATGATAATTGTCCAATCTTCTGAATTGTACACTTTAAAAAGATGAATTTCCGGCTTCCCTGGTGGCGCAGTGGTTAAGAATCTGCCTGCCAATGCAGGGGACACGGGTTCAAGCCCTGGTCCGGGAAGATCCCACATGCCTCAGAGCAACTAAGCCCATGAGCCACAACTACTGAGCCTGCACTCTAGCGTCAGTGAGCCACAACTACTGAAGTCTGTATGCCTAGAGCCCGTGCTCCACAGCAAAAGAAGCCACCACAATGAGAAGTCCATGCACCACAACGAAGAGTAGTCCCCGCTCGCCGCAACTAGAGAAAGCCCGCAAGCAGCAACGAACACCCAATGCAGCCAAAAATTAATTAATTAAAAAAAGATGAATTTCATGGTGTGTGAATTATATTTCAAAAGAATAAGTATATTCTTATTGTTATCTTATGTGTCTGAGGAATTCTTACCCATGGAGATTTGAGAAAGACTCTCCTTGCCAATAACATTTCTATTTTACTACTGTTTGCTGTATATCTCACACAAAACTAGGCCACCTCCTTCCCTTTCTGGTAAGAATCTAAAGCCCAGGGTAAGGTATCACAATGTGCCAGAAGGAAACATCTGGCTTTCGTCACCTTTACTAAAGAAGGATATGAGGAAAATAAATAAATTCTGGAGAAGAAAAGCTGAGTGGCAGGGTCTCTAGAGAATGAGGACAGACCACTCTGCAGCCTGGAAAGGAGAAGACCAAGGGGGATGTCATAGAAACCTATTAAATCACAAAGAGATCTTGTGTATACTACAAGGAAATCCTGGAATACTTGAAAGAGATGATACCATTTAAAGGTTCAGAAATGTAGAGTTAGGACATGAAAAATAAAGTAACAACTTCACAAAACAGGTAATGATCTAAGGATGATCATTATCATTATTCCCCTGAAAGATAGTACAGGCAATAAAATACAGTTTTAAGGAAATGGCCCTATAGTAGATTATTTTATCAAAATAAGTTACTACTAATAGGAGTTTTAGTTTTTCTCTTTAAAATTTAAAACGATTTTAATTGTGGTAAAATAAAAATAAAGTTACATACAATAAAACATAAAATTTACCATCTTAACCCTGTTTAAGTGTACAGTTCAGTAGTATTAATTATATTGACATTGTTGTGTAACCAATCTCTAGAACTTTTTCAACTTGCAAAACTGAAACTCTATACCCATTAAACAATAATTTCCCATTTCTCCCTCCCTCCCCTCAGCCCCTAGCAACAACCATTTTATTTTCTATTTCTATGAGTTTGACTACCCTTGATATCTCATATAAATAGATGCATACAGTATTTGTCTTTTTGTGAGTGGCTTATTTCACTTAATGTCCTCAAGATACATCTGTGTTGTAACATATGTCAATTTCCTTCCCTTTTAAGGCTGAATAATATTCCATTGCATGTACATCTCACATTTTGTTTATCCATTCATCTGTCAGTGGACACTTGGATAGCTTGTTTTTTGGGGGCAGGGGGGAAGATGGGACCAAATACTAAAGTTGATATCCAGAGGATTAACCTGTCTTCTCCTAATAAGGTGCTTGGTATCACTATCAGAGACAGAAAGCTGGTAAGAATTGGGGCTCAAATGGTGGCCAAAGAGGTTACACCAGAATTCAGGAGTCTAGGCAGACTCATAGGATTAAGACACACAAACCAGATCCTGGGAGCATGAAAGGAAGAAGCAGCAGTGGTAATTTAGGGATTGAACATGCAAGGATGTCTAAAACCAGGAGATCTTGGTACAACATTGTGAATCAACTATATTTCAATTAAAAAAATGTTTTAAAAAAGTAAAACCAGGACATCACTTTGAGGAAGAGAAATACAGAAGAAAGAGTCAACAAGGGACTTCCCTGGCAGTCCAGTGGTTAAGACTTTGCCTTCCAATGCAGGGGGTGTGGGTTCAATCCCTGGTCAGGGAGCTAAGATCCCACATGCCTCATGGACAAAAAACCAAAATATAAACAGAAGCAATATTGTAACAAATTCAATAAAGACTTCAAAAAAATTTAAAAAAAAAAAGAAAGAGTCAACAAAATAGTGAAATATGAGTGAAAATCAAAGTCCGCCAAGCAGGGTCAGGAAGTACAGAAAATTAGCAGAGGACCCAGTGAGTGAGGGGTTGTACCAGAAAGGGAGGATATACTACAGGCTAGTGTAGGTATCTAAGGGAGAGGCCCAGGATTCTAGCAGGCAGTATGCCACGAGGAAAGGAATGAACAGACTCTAAATAGACACTGGCTGCTCCACTCTGGCCTCTGCCCCAGGGCATGTTGAGTTGATAAGAGAGAGGGGGAAAATGAAAATAGATAGGCCATCCAGAGAAAACCATAATTCAAAAAGATACACGCACCCCAATGTTCACTGCAGTGCTATTCACAATAGCCAGGACATGGAAGCAACCTAAATGTCCATCAACAGAGGAATGGATAAAGAAGATATGGTACATACACACAATGGAATATTACTCAGCCACAAAAAGAACAAAATAATGCCATGTGCAGCAACATGGATGGACCCAGAGATTCTCATACTGAGTGAAGTAAGTCGACAGAGAAAGACAAATATAACATAGCGCTTATATGTGGAATCTAAAAAAAGACTACAAATGAACTTATCTACAAAACCAAAATAGATTTACAGATATAGAAAATAAACTTATGGGAGCTTCCCTGGTGGCACAGTGGTTAAGAATCCGCCTGCCAGTGCAGGAGACACAGGTTCAAGCCCTGGACCGGGAAGATCCCACGTGCCACAACTACTGAGCCGTGCTCTAGAGCCCGCAAGCCACAACTACTGAGCCCGCGTGCCACAACTAGCCCACGTGCCTAGAGCCCGTGCTCCGCAACAAGAGAAGCCACCACCATGAGAAGCCTGTGCACTGCAACAAGAGTAGCCCCTGCTCGCTGCAACTAGAGAAAGCCCGCGAGCAACAATGAAGACCCAATGCAGCCAAAAATAAAATAAATAAATTTATTTTAAAAAAAAAGAAAAGAAACTTACGGTTACCAGGGAGTAGGAAGGGGAGGGATAAATTGGAGGACTGGGATTGACGCATACACACTACCATATATAAAATAGATAACTAATAAGGACCTACTGTATAGCACAAAGAACTCTACTCAATACTCTGTAATGGCCTATATGGGAAAAGAATCTAAAAAAGAGTGTATATATGTATTTGTATAACAGATTCACTTTGCTGTAACCTGAAGCTAACACAACATTGTAAATCAATTACACCCCAATAAAAAATTTTTTTTAAGTAAATAGATAGGCCAGATCTAGGAAATTTATACTGCATTCTGGAGCTGACTCTCAACATCCAAAACGGTGTGGCTACTTTGATTTCCATCCAGACTAGTGTCAATATTGGCATGGGTTGGATTTGGTGTGGCTGCAGGGATATCTACACAGCGGGGATGCCTGGGGTCCAGAGAGTGTTAGCTATAGTCTGAAAGTTGTTAGTGGGGCCTGCTATAATATGAATTTAGTGCTAATTTACACCACTTATTTTCTTGTGCCTACAGCCAAACTATGCCCATATTCCAGGGGTGGGACCAAACTGATAGTTGAAAGTTAATGGGTGGGGGGGCAGATACAAAAAGAAGAAGGGTACAGAGGTTAGAAGACAATCAGTTCTTTGCAATCCTACGCTATACAGTAATGTTACTGGTCCACTGTGAAATTTCTCAGGATGAGACATAACTGTTGAGATATTACATAAACAATATTACCAGTTTGTTTTTCTTTTCTCTCTTTCTTTTTCTTTTAAAGAGTTTAGAGTACATAAGTACGATGTGCAGGAAAAACATGTTTCTAGAAAATTATATTCACAGATAAGCTTCTCTAATTTGCCAGTTCTACTCTGCTGAGGCATGTTTTCCAGCAAACAAAATGCACTAATAAATCTATCAGGAACAGAAAGGCAGTGGGGGACAGCTGCAGCTGCAGCATCCAGGAGTGACAATGATTAATTCCTACATCTGCTCAGTCAGATAGAAGCAAAGGTCACTGTGCATAGATTAGCATCCTGATCACCACCTCCTCCTAACACACACACACACACACACACACACACACACACACACACACACACACACACGGGTGCGCGTGCATGCACGCACACAGGAATAGCATCTTCCTCCATTGATCACGGCAAAGTTCAGAATATTAACTGAAATATGTCTACTGTCTGAAAACTTCCCTCCCCCCAGAAAGCAAGCTCTTTAGTGGGACAGAGATGGAAGAAGGAATAGAATAGGATCAGCAACTGATTAATGTCAGATTACTGTCTAACCTTGTTAACATCCAAATTAAGTGAAAATCTGATGCTCAGCTACATTTACGAAAGCCAAGGGAACAGGAAATTTAAGAACAAACCCTGATGCAGGAATCTGATCAAAGTAAGAAAGGCTATTATGGTGAAGCAGTTGAACACGTGGACATCTGGCATTATGTAAGGAAGGTATTTAGAAGCTGACTCTTTGTCCTCATGTTCAGCAGTCTCCTGAAGACATTGCCACTTCCTATTCATGCCTTCTACACTTATAGATACCTGACAGGTTGACTTTTTAAAAAAATAATCTTGGACCAGGAAAGGTATTTTTTAAGTGCACAAATTATAAATGTTTAGCTCAGTGAATTATTACCAAGAAAACATCTATGTAACTATCATCCAAGTCAAGAAAAAGAACATTTCAATACCTCAAAACCTCCACTCATAATTATTACCCTTTCCTTCCTCCCTAAAGGTACACCACTATCTTGACTTTTTTTTTCCACTAGCTTGACTTTTAACACTATACTTTAGTTATGCCTTTAAAATGTATTTAAGGGGAAGCATATAGTACATGTTCTTTTGTGGCCAGCTTTTAAAATTTGTTTATGAGATTTGGTCATGTTTCTGGGTGTTAATAACTTGTTCATTTTCATTGCTGAATAGTATTTCATTGCAAGAATGTACCATAACATTTATTCCTTCTACTGTTAAAGGACAGTTGGGATGACTACAAATAATGCTAGTGTGAATATTCTTTATACAACTTTTGGTATAAATGTGCATACATTTCTCATGGGAATAATTTAGAAGTGGATTTGCTGGATCACAAGTTACATGTATTGTTAATTTTAGAAAATATGCCATATAAGAAAAATAAGAACTAGGGATGTAATGTACAACATGGTAAATATAATTAACACTGCTGTATGTTACATATGAAAGTTGTTAATAGAGTGACTCCTAAGAGTTCTCATCACAAGGAAAAAGTTTTTTTCTATTTCTTTAATTTTGTATCTATACAAGATGATGGATGGTCACTAAACTTACTGTGATAATCATTTCACGATGTATGTAACAAATCATAATGCTGTACACCTTCAACTTATATAGTGTTATATGTCAATTATATCTCAATAAACCTGGGAGAAAAAAAATTTTCACAGGAAAAAAAAAGAAGATATACCAAATCACTTTCCAAAGTGGTTGTACCAATTTGCACTCTCACCATGAGCAGACAAGAATTTCACAGTTTTGCATCTTTATCTTTATCTTTAAAAATTTAAGTCATTTGGTATATATCTCATAGTATTAATTTGCTTTTCCCTAGCAATAGGTAACCACTAACCTACTTTCTGTCTATATAGATTTGTCTATTCTAAGCATTTTAATAAATGGAATCATAAAATATATGGTCTTCTTCTCAAAAAGGGAAAGAAACCCAAACATAACACTAAAGATAGTCTTCAAATCAAAAGGGAAGAGAACAAAAGAAAAAAGGAACAAAAAAGAACTAAAAAAAAACACAAAACAGTTAACAAAATGGCAATAAGTACATACTTATCAATACTTTAAAGGAACATGGACTAAATGATCCAATCAAGCCGCACAGCACAGGGAGATCAGCTTGGTGCTTTGTGTCTACCTAGAGGGGTGGGATAGGGAGGGTGGGAGGGAGATGCAAGAGGGAGGAGATATGGGGATATATGTATATGTGTAGCTGATTCATTTTGTTATAAAGCAGAAACTAACACACCATTGTAAAGCAATTATACTCCAATAAAGATGTTAAAAAAAATGATCCAATCAAAAGACACAGACTGGCTGAATGGATACAAAAACACCACCCATATATATGCTGCCTACAAGAGACTCACTTCAGATCTAAAGACACACAAAACTAAAAGCAAGGGGATGGAAAAAAGAATACTCCATGCAAATGGAAATCAAACAAAAGCTGGGGCAGCAATACTTATATGAGACATAATAGATGTTAAAGCAAAAACTGTAGCAAGAAACAAAGGAGGTCATTACATAATAATCAAGGGATTGATACAAGAAGATACAGCAATTATAAATACATATGTGCTCAACATAGGAGCACATATAAAAAACTTTATATTTATATATATAATAAAACATTCCATCCCAAAGCAGCAGAATACACATTCTTTTCAAGTGCACATGGAATATTCTCCAGGATAGATCATTTGCTAGGCCACAAAACAAGTCTTGGGAAATTTAAGAAAACTGAAATCATATCAAGCATCTTTTCTGACCACAATACTATGAGACTAGAAATCAATTACAAGAAAATAACTGCAAAAAACATAAACATGTGGAATCTAGACAATATGCTACTAAACAACCAATGGATCACTGAAGAAATCAAAGAAGAAATTTTTAAAAAATCTGAAGACAAAAGAAAATAAAAGCACAACAATCCAAAAACTATAGGATGCAGAAAAAGCAGTTCTAAGAGGGAAGTTTATAGCGATACAAGCTACTTTAGGAAACAACAAAAAATCTCCAATAAACAACCTAACCTCATACCTAAAGAAGAACAAACAAAACCCAAAGTTAGTAGAAGGAAAAAAATCATAAAGATCATAGCAGAAATAAATGAAATACAGACTGAAAAACAATAGAAAAGATCAATGAAACTAACAGCTCGTTCTTTGAAAAGACAAACAAAAGTGATAAACCTTCAGCCAGACTCATCAAGAAAAAAGGAGAGAGGGCCCAAATCAATAAAATCAGAAATGAAAAATGAGAAGTTACAACTGGCACCACAGAAATACATTCTTGCTGGGTATGGCCACAGGCAAGGCCCTGACTGCTCCTTAACTAGACCATTTCTCAGGGCTGTGTTTGCAGTGAGCAACCTTGAGAGATGAGGTAACATACCCCACCCCCCAGACAAAGAATAGGCTTGTTACGATTCACTATAAAAGTGAAGAATTCCCCAGGCTTAGGTTCCTTTCCTTTAATGGTAGCCCCCTGTGTGTGCAAGTATCATCCATCATGGGCCCTGCATCATCCCCATGGGACTGATGGCATGGGAACCAGCACAAACCCAACACAAAGCTCTGACTACTGCTTTCTACCATGAGTAATGAAGTACTTTGTTTCTGACCCAAGAGTCTTGTGTCTTTTGCTAGCATAAAACAGTAACAGGCTAAGTTGTTAACTTATAAGTAGGGCAAAATCTCATACCCTACACAATTCTTTTTTTAAAATTTATTTATTTATTTATTTATTTTTGGCTGCATTGGGTCTTCATTGCTGCGTGCAGGCTTTCTCTGTGGTGGTGAGTGGGGGCTACTCTTCGTCGCGGTGTGCAGGCTTCTCATTGTGGTGGCTTCTCTTGCTGAGGAGCACAGGCTCTAGGTGCACGGGCTTCAGTAGTTGCGGCACGCGGGCTTGGCAGTTGTGGCTCATGGGCTCTAGAGCACAGGCTCAGTAGTTGTGGCGCACGGGCTTAGTTGCTCCGCAGCATGTAGGATCTTCCCGGACCAGGGCTCGAACCCGTGTCCCCTGCATTGGCAGGCAGATTCTTAACCACCGCGCCACTAGGGAAGCCCCCCTACACAATTCTTATTACTCAAACTTTTTGATTTCCCAGGTAGTAAAAACCCAGCTACTGGGGATTATTGTGGGAATGCTACTTTCAATTCTGAGAAGTAACAATATGTAAATAACTACCATCTAAATCATTATCACAAATGACAGTGAGATAAGGTCTTAGAATAAAAGATAGTCCTTTAATTGAACAAGTTTATCTTCATGCAAAACTTATGACATTGCCCTTGTTTTGTGCATTTCAGAGGAGGCACCAGGAGAGCCTCCCTTTTGACATGAAAGGTCTACTTTGCTCCAAGAGTTAATTTGGTCCTTATTAAACTGCATGAGGAATCTAGGAAAAAAGAGTGCATTCTCCCATATCAGTCATTAATACCTAGCACACTTCACAGATGGGTTTTAGGTCACCTAGCAGGGCCCTTTGGAAAAGGACACCAAATATGGTACACTTTTTCACTCATGAGAACCTTCTCAAAAAAATAAGAATGTTTATGGACTACATTTTTAATAGCTTTAATGAGTGTAACTGACATACAATCAACTGTATGATTTTTGAGGATTATATGATTTATTAAGTTTTGATATATGTATATACCTGTGAAATATTCGCCACAATGAAGGTAATGAACCATCACCCCCAAAAGTTTCCACATGCCCCTTGGTCATCCCTCCTTCCTGCTCTTCTGTGTTACCCCCGACTTGCAGGCAACCACTCATCTGATCTCTATCATTACAGATTAGTTAACAATAGATTAATTTTCTAGAATTTGTATAATTGGTATTATATATTATACAGTCTTTTTTGCCTGTCTTCCTTCAGTCAGCATAAGTATTTTGATATCCATCCACGTTGTTCCAAATATTAATAATTATTTTAATGTTGAGTAGTATTTCATTGTATGGATATACCAAAATTTGTTTATCCGTTCACTTGTTGATGGATATTTGTTATTTGCAGTTTTTGGCTATTACAAATAAAACTGTTATGAACATGGTATACAAGTATGGTATACATATAGCTTAATTTCTCTGGGTGAAAACCTGAGAGCAGAATGACTGGATCATATGGTAGCCATATGTTGAATTTTAAAGAAACGTTCAGGCTGTTTTCCAAAGTGGTTGCACCATATTACATTCCCACCAGCAGTATATGCCAATTTAGCCAGTCTTTTAAAATTTCAACCATTCTAATAGGTGTGTAGTGGTATTTCATTGTGGTTTTAATATGCATTTCCCTATGACGAATGGTGTTGACTATCTTTTCACATGTTTATTTGCCATCCATATATCTTCTGTGGTGAAGTGTCTGTTCAAACCTTTCACTCATTTTTTTGTTGTTGTTGGATTGCTTCTTTTATTATCAATTTTTAGTATTATTTATATATTCTGGATACAAGTTGTTTATCAGATACATGACTTGCAGATATTTTCTTCCAGTATGTGGCTTTCTTTTCATTTTCTTAAGTTTCTCTTTAGAAGAGAAGATGCTTCTACTTTTGATGAAGTTCAACTCATCAATGCTTTGTTTTATGGATTTTACTTTTATTGTTGTACCTAATAAATCTTTGCTTATTATAAGGTCACAAAATTGTTATCCTATGCTTTCTTTGAGAAGTTCTACAGTTTTAGATTTTTTTAGATTTAATAGATAGGTCTATGATCCATTTTCAGTTAATTTCTAAACATGGCACAAGATATAGATCAAAGTTCATTTCTGCATATGGGTATCCAATTGTTCCAGCACCATTTGTTGAAAAGACTGACTGTCCCTTCTCCACTGAATTGCCTTTGCACCTTTGTTGAAAAGCAGTTTCTCATGTATGCATAGGTTTATTTCTGGATTCTATCTGTTCTATTGATGTATATGTCTATCTTTACCCAATACCAAACTGTCTTCATTACTGTAGCTTTGTAACATCTTGAAATCAGGTGGTCCTAGTCCTCCAACTTTATTCTTCTTTAAAGTTGTTTTGGCTCTTCTAGGTGCTTCATATTTCCATGTGAATCGTAGAACCAGCTTGTCAATTTATACAAAAAAAGGCCAGCTGAATTGTGATTGTGATTGGGTTTAGTCTATAGATCAATAAGGGGAGAATTAACAATATTGAGTCTTCTAACCCATGAACACAATATGTCTCCATTTATTTAGAATTTCTTTAATATCTCTCAGCAATGTTTTGCAGTTTTCAGTGCACAAGTATTTCACATTGTTAGATTTATCCCTAAATATTTCATATTTTTTATGCTACTGTAAATGGCATTACTTTTAATTTCACTTTTCAATTGCTTTTACTATATAGAAATACAGTTGAGTTTTGTACATTGATCTTGTACCCTGCAAACTGGTTAAACTAATTTATTAGTTCTAATTTTTTTTTTAAAAAAAATAGATTCCATTGAACTTTCTATATAGATGATCAGGTGACCTGAAGGTAAGCCATTTTAGTTCTTCCTAAGTTAGGTGACTTTTATTTCTCTTTGCATTGGCTAAAACCTTCACTGTTGAATAGAACTGATGAGAGCAGACATCTTGCTTCTGATCACAATGGGAAAGCATTTAGTCTTCTACCATTAAAAATGGTAGGGAAGGGGCTTCCCTGGTGGCGCAGTGGTTGACAGTCCGCCTGCTGATGCAGGGGACACGGGTTAGCGCCCCGGTCTGGGAAGATCCCACATGCCGAGGAGCGGCTAGGCCCGTGAGCCATGGCCACTGAGCCTGCACGTCCAGAGCCTGTGCTCCGCGACGGGAGAGGCCACAACGGTGAGAGGCCCGCGTACCCAAAAAAAAAAAAAAAAAAAAAAAAAAATGGTAGGGAAGGCAGCTATGCTCACCACTATACCACCAACGCACACCAAACATGAAATAGATAGCTAGTGGGAAGCAGCCGCATAGCACAGGGAGATCAGCTTGGTGCTTTGTGACCACCTAGAGGGGTGGGATAGGGAGGGTGGGAGGGAGGGAGATGCAAGAGGGAATAGATATGGGAACATATGTATATGTATAACTGATTCACTTTGTTATAAAGCAGAAACTAACACACCATTGTAAAGCAATTATACTCCAATAAAGATGTTAAAAAAAACGGTAGGGAGTTCTTTTCTATTTTACTTTGTTGAGATTTTATCAGGAATGGATGTTGAACCTTGTCAAATGCTCTTTCTATGCCTATTAAGATGATCATATGGTTTTCTTTTTTAGTTGGTAAACATGGTGTATTATATTGATTGATATATGGATGTTAAAACAACTTTGCATTCCTGGAATAAACTTCACTTTGTCATGATGAATTATCCTTTTGATATTGGTTGTACTCAATTTGTTAAAATTTTGTTTAGAATTTTGGATCTATGTTCATGAGCCTATAGCCTTTTTCTCTTCTAAATTCTTTGTTTCCTAACTCATTACAGTAAGTTAGGAAATGCTTCCTTATTTTCAGTTTCTTAGAAGACTTTGTGTAGAACTAGTAACATTTCTACAATACAGGCACAGGGGTGCCTCTGGCTCAGGGTCTCTCACAAGTATACCCCTTGGTGAGCCATGGTTGCAGTCCTCCAAGGCTCGACTGGGGGAAAATCTGCTTCCAAGCTTATTCACACTGCTCTTAGCAGGACTCAGAAGATCTATTTTGAAGCTCACTGACATGGCTGTTAATAAGCCTCAGGTCCTTGATGGCCACAGACTGGAAACATCAGCTCCTGGCCATGTGGGCCTCTCTGCAGGGCAGCTCACAAAATGGAAGGTGGGATCCCTCAGAGTGAGTGAGTGAAAGAGTGAGAGGGATCCAAGTTGGAAGCCATAGTCTTTTTGTAACCTTATCCCAAGTGACTAATAAGCAAATCAGTCAGTCTAGCCCATACTCAAGGAGAAGAGATTTCACAATATTGTGACTACCAGGAGGTAGGACTTATTGGAGAACATTGTAGAGACTGCCTACCAAAGTTGTTCATGATATTAACTTATTTTCCTTCTAATATTTATAGAATCTTTAGTGATGACAGCTCTCTCTCCCTTACTTGGGTAGTTATATATTCTCTTTTTTTTTTCCTGGCCCCTTGTCTAGAAGTTGGTCAATCTTATTGATCTTCATAAAGTTTTTGGTTTTGCTGTTTTTATCTGTTGCTTTTCTGTTTTTCATTTTATAAGTTTCCACTTTGATTTTTATTATTCCTTTCTTCTGTTTATTTGGGGACTCATCTGCTCTTGTTTTCTGTTTTGTAAGGTGGATCTTTCTTCTTTATAATATGGAGTTTAGTGCTCTAATTTCCCCTCAAGTACTGCTTTAATGGCATCCAAAAATTTTTGATATATTGTGTTTTCACCTTCATTCAGTTGAAAATACTTTCTAGTTTCCCTTCTGATTTCTTCTTTGACCATGGGTTATTTTAAAGTATTCTATTTAGTTTCCAAATATTTCAGAATTTTCCAGAGATCTCTCTGTTATGGATTTCTAATTTAATTCCATTCTGGTCAGAGAACGTACTTTGTATAATTTGAATCCTTTTAAATTTAATAAGATCTTCTCTATGGCCCAGAAGGTGATCTATCTTGGCAAATGTTCTGTGTGTACTTGAAAAGAATGTGTATTCTGCTCCTGTTGGGTGTAGGATTATACAAATGTCAATTAGGTCAAGTTGGTTGATGGAGTTGTTCAAGTCTTCTGTATCTTTACTGATTTTCCCTTGTAGACTACATTTTAAAATGTTATCAAAAATACAGTATTGGTGACTGAACTTGAACACTGCTACATTATTTTTATTTTATTAAAATGTTTTTCTTACTCTGGCACACACATGCATGTGTGTGCACATACAGAGTCACATTCACAAATTTAGAGACCACAGAACTGGAGTGAAATGAGGCATCTAACTGTGATGCTGCACCTTTGAACAAATTTTACTATTTAAGAAAGCACTTTTGAAACTGGGTTATTTTATGTTTCCTTGACTGACCTTGTAAGCTACTTAACTGCAAAATGTGTTTTTACTCACAGTGCCTCTTAATACGTTATTTTTTATGCCAAGTCATGCTCCCGCTGCAAGCAAGACAAGGAACAAAGTCTTCAGTAGAATGAAACAAGTACAGGTGCTTCTGCTATAACACTGTTTACAAGTGTTCAGACATATAAATGCTTTTTAAAAAACCTCACATTCTACAAAATTGTGGATAAAAGTAATGGCTTATGGGAAAATAATGTGGGGCCATAACATATGAAACACATTTAACTTTGTAACCAGAATACTAATAAAAAATAATAATTATCTCAATTAAAATACTAGTACTCAGTAAATGTCCACTACCACTTGTACCCAGGATCACAGCTGATTTTTACAGCCTTAAATCTGCAAGACATAGGTCCTTAAGGGCATTCACCTCCAATAGATAACACTGTCATCAAAATCTAATTTGGATCTCTGTTTTCTTCAGCAATCAATTGTTTTTAAATACGAGGGAAACGTCTTCTTCATGTCTTCATCTACTCCTGCAACTTCATCAGATAGCGTCACATTGTAGGTAGAATACCAGTTCTTGAAGCCATTAAACCAGCTACTGCTTGCACTGCCATCACAGTATTCTTAGCTTAAGGCTTCCTTCTTTAACTGTAAGAAAGCTTGCCCCTGGATGCTTTAAACTATTGATTAGCTGGGGAAAAAATTACATATGAACCAATGATGTTATTTTCTTATTTGCCAATTGGGTACTAACTTGCATTATAGAAATGTGTTGTAACTGAAAATAGTATACTCCATAGTTTTCTAACCTTGGAATGTGTGATTTTCCTAGTCATTTTCTTGGCAGCAGCTACTGCTGGGATTTAAATCTCCTTACTCCCAGGATCACTGAAAACATATTTACTGAGCACTTACTACGTTCCAGTCTGTTCTAAATGCTGGAAACAGTGGTGAGCATGACAGACAAGGTCCTTGTGTTCACAGACTTTACATTCTGGTGGGGGATGCAGACAATAAACAGGTAAATCAATAAATATGGTATTATCAGAGAATGATACTTGCTATGAAGAAAATAAAACAGGGTGATGGGATATGTCATGAGACGTAGGGGGCTGGGTGGCCATTCTGTAGAGACGCTACCTTGGACAGGATGATCAGGGAAATCCTCCCTGAAGAGGTGACAATTGAGACAAGACCTATCAGATGAGAAGGAACTAGTCATGGGACGATCTGGAGAAGACTGTCAGGCAGTGGGAACAGTAAGGTGACAGTAAATCAAAGGCCTTAAGATGGGAGTGGGCTTAGTGTATTTGAGGGACAGAATGAAAAGTGGCTGGGGAAGCTTCAGGGGTGCCCCCAGGGCCAAGTGCCACTCCTCACTGCCGTGCTGAGGTTGACGCAGTAGATCAAGCCACTG
Organism: Leucopleurus acutus; assembly: GCF_964270905.1. Taxonomy (NCBI): domain Eukaryota; kingdom Metazoa; phylum Chordata; class Mammalia; order Artiodactyla; family Delphinidae; genus Leucopleurus; species Leucopleurus acutus. Next base: position 66,402,204 of record NC_139147.1, read on the forward strand.
CTGCCTAACAGTTCCATGTCCTCCAAGCCTCAGATGGCCAGTGGCACCCCAAAATGCCTGCAGACAAATCCAACTGACTGACCCTCATCTGAGTGCCAAGCCCAGGCAATGGAGCATAATACACTTGATCGCCACAAAGTGTCAGGCTGCTGTGGGGACAGGCAAGTTTGGCATCTCTGAGGGGGTTGTTGAAATCTGACATGGGCTCCATCCAGAAATCACCTGTAGACCAGGGAGAGAAGGCTGGAGCAGGGCTTCTCAGGAGGGAGCCTGGGATAGCTGGGGCAGGAGGATGGCACAGAGTGGGAGAGATGGGGTGGGCCTTGAGGGAAGGACTGGATACCAGTGAAGGAAAGATTCTGCAAGTCCCTTCAGAAAAAAAGCCATCACTTTGTTTCTTTTGTCAGTCCTGGGTGCCATACGCCCTTACCTGGATGAGCCAGTGACTTTCCAACCAGTCACAATTGCCTAGCAGAATAGCCAGGTAGTGGGGCTTCACTATTTTTACGGAAACCTTAGCTTACCCAGACTGGTTCCAATTGTGCTGCCATAAACTTCAATGTTGCTTTGGAATATTTCTCTACGTGCTCTCTATTTTTAATACAAATACCTTATCTTCTCGGAAAGATCTCACCATCCTTTATGAGGAGAGACTCTTCATTCTCTTCTTTGGATATCCTTGTAGTAGTTAGCACAAGAGTGGGCCAGACCTTTCTCCTTCTCAAGAGGGAATTGTACTGCAAGGCCAGGCCTCCTTCAGGGACAGCTTCTCACATAGTTTAATGCCACAGTAGAACACAAGCTTTGCTGATACCAGCCAGCAGCTCGTGGTGCCAAAATGACACTAACACTCTGGGTTTCATGTTTCAGGCAACGAGATATGAGAAACTAGGCATGGGGCTGCTTACCTGTTCTTCCTGCAGCGAATTGTGAAGCCAAGAAAGAAGGCTATCAGCAGAATTCCACAGCTGAGGAAAGTCCAAACAATACCCAAGAGGGCAGGAGATAATGAAGAAATGGTCTTACTGCTGTGGTGGGAAGAGGTCTGAGAACAGAATGAAGAGAAGCTGTTAGGAACGAAGGCTCTTCTATAGATCAAACATGAACTGCCCCCATGACCCCCAGAGCTGGGACATAATGTCCTGCATAAGCATTTCCTCCTCGTACTTCTCCCCGCTCCACCACCACTACCATCATCAACAATAATAACAATAACGTGTACATCTAAGCAGCCCTGACACCCCATGGCTGCTCACTTACAATCGTTGTCCTGCAGAGATCATGAAGGGGTCTCCGCTCCAGCTCCTGGCCAGGAAAACCATCACACAATTCAGAGCAGTTTATTTCAGACTCCATGTCATCATATGCCCCTCTTGGTATGTGCTTATTCACGGTCTTGGTTACCCACCAGTAGATAACCAGAAGATCTTTGAGTAAAACAGAAGAGCAACTCAAATCTTTTCTTCAGAGGTGCCATTTTGAAGCTGGCTCCTGGTGCAGAATCTGGGAGGAACAATCCATTCAGGTGGAAGTGGAGAGTTATTTCACTAAGCTCCTTCATCAGACACCCTCCAGGCTCTCCTCGTCCCCTGCTGCCAGTGCAGACCATGTGAGTCAAGAGCGGGCATCTTAGTAACCATGAAGTCACACACTGCGATGATTCTGGCTTGCCACCAGATGGCAGTCGCTGCTCCAAGTACTCTCACACAGGTCTCAAAGGAGAAGAAAGCAATTAAGCCTGTTAACAAACAAATGTTATTTATATATAACACACACAAATAAACACAAACACACACATATATGTAAATGGTTTATTACAGAGGTTTAAAATATTTTACACATTTTAACTATATATTTTTATTATATGTAGTTATATACATTATATATAACAAAGGTTTAAAATATAGTATATATTTAAATAAATATATTTCAAAACCTCTTTAATAAACAATACTTTAAAAACAAAGACAAAGCACACCTAACAATTTATAGATATACAGCTCTACAGTCCCTCTTCTGATCCCTTTTATGGTCCAGCACTACAAGAATTTTAGTTTCAATATGTGAACACATCTTCTTTTTTTCCCTAGTGGAAACCCCCCGTGCCCTTCAAAGATCTTTCTATGCAACTTAGGGATTAAGCTCTGTCTGATCCTGGGTGGTGGTAGGCTCAGGTGCCCATACTGTCTGCATACATTGTCTGTTGGTTGGTCCTGTTCACTCCTGTTAGCTCAGTGAAGGGAGGAACATTCTATGCCCAGTCAGCTGGGATCTCAAAAGGATATGCAAGCCCTTTGCCAAGAGTTTTCTGTTTGTTTATTTTTTAACTGTTAGACTACTAGAAGTGGGATAGGCTACTCGGGTAATAGGGAGAGAAACTGAGGGTTCTAAGAATTCCCACAGAGTGAGCAAGTGGCCAGGGGATGGTATTATTTCTCTCAGATGATTGCAATATGAATACTGTGATCTAAAAAAAAGCTCTACCTTGCAGAACCAAAGTAGAAATGCTCAAAAGTAGAGAGGCTTAAATTAACTCCAGCAGAAAAGGCAGACATGTCCCCAATACTTTGAAGCAATCTACCCCGTAACAGAGAAACAGATTTGAAATTTTACCAGTGGGAATTTAAAAAAGGATGCCACTTCTGCTTTGTGTTTCTGAAACAGCTTAGCACAGTTTTCTTTTATTGTGGAAGAGGAAAAAAAATCAATTATTATTATTCCAATGGCCACTGAATACAGGACTTGTGTTTAAGTCAGAACAATAGTGACTGGTGTAGAATGCCATCTTTGGATTCTGCATGCTTAGACAGGAACAATATAGCACCAGGTGCTGCCCATATATTGGCCTCTCATATCTTCCTGAATTATTTACCAGGCTCATTACAATGAAATCCCAAGAGAACTAAAAGCCACTACCTCCTGTCAAGACATTTAAATTCTTGTGAAGTCTGATCAGATTACTGAATGCAAAATTAAGGAGTAAATATAAAAATCTGACTATTTGCATCTTAATTTAGTTGAAAATTTAATTGCTAAAAAGATATTTTTTTTTTTCTTAAAAGTTAGACATCCCCTATTGTGCTTTCTAGCATAGAGCAATACTGGAAGCCACAGGGAGGACTATATGATGGATTGAAAAATATATTTTTCCTGTATTGCCCTTTTAATCATACTGGCAAATAAGTACACTTACATTTAAACCATTATTAAGCCCCTGTCTGTGTATCCTTACATCATATAGATGTGTGTGTGTATATACGTAAAACCTCATTTTGTTCTCACAACTGTGTCATGTGAGGTAAACAAGACATCTCCTCGTTTTCACATAAGGAAACTGAAGAGCAGAAAAGTGGAGAATCTTGCTCCAAATCTGCAGAGGAGGGACTCAAATCCAGGAGTTTAACTGAAAGGTCAATGTACTCCCAGTTAATATCCTGCATGGGGCAGACACCCTGGACTGACCTCACCTCAAGAAGACACCAATGGCCTGTTAGGTTTCTTCATGTTTAGTTCCCAGAGCTTCACATCTATGGGCTCTCTGGAGTGTGGCCCACAACAGTATGTCTATATCAGTAACTCTCAACCGGGGCAATTTTGCACAGCCAGAGGACATTTGGCAGTGTCTGGACACATTGTGGTTGTCAAAACTGAGAGGAAGGTGCTACTGACATGTGGTAGGTAGAGGCCAGGGATACTGTTAAACATCCTACAATTCACAGAATGGTCCAAATAACAAAGACTTATCCAGCCCCAAATGTCAGTAATGCTAAGGTAGAGAAACCCTGGTCAACACTGTGGATCTCAGAAGGGCTAACAACCTTAAGCCCAAATCATCTTTGGAAGATTCTGTGAACATGATAGGATTGTCCAGCTGAACATAAATTTCTGAGTACATTCTAAAGGTCACCTTGGACAGACTGAACTCACTGGCATGGAACTTTGAATGCTAGGCACCCCTCCAGTCCATGGATATCCAGTGTAGGAACTTTATAAACCATGATACTAGGCTCTTCCACGGGGCAGGCATTCAATTATAACATTAGCACACATTTACAGAGATTCACACATGAAGAAGTGGTGAAACAAGTGAATGGCTTAGTTATTGAGAGGACAGAGTTGAATGATTTCAAAAAGTATTGAGTGATTGGGAAAGTGGGTGGGAAGGAGTGTGTCAGAGGGGATAATAGTGAGGCATTTGACCATAACATAGATACAGAATCCAAGGCACAAAGAGAAAGGTCTGCCAGGCTCCTCCAAGAGCAATTCCCGCCCCCACCAAAGTCTTCAGAGGTAAACTGTCTAGTCCACAGACAGTAGCAGGCCCAAGAAGATGAAATGGTAGGGCTTACAATTTATTTGACAGAATCCTGCCCGGTGATTAGGATCAGCAAAACAGATACTGCATCAACTACACTGTTCCAAACAGCAAGATGGTCCTTTACAGGTTCACAACTCTCAACAGCCCCCATATCTTTCCACAAAAATCTACCCTATTCCTCTACACATTATTTCTGGCTATTGAAAAACTAGTCCTACAATTACTGTCTTTTAAAAATTTGTTTTGTAGTTGGTACAACTTCTGCTTCTGTTCATGAAGAATTAACTGCTATTGGAATTGCCGTCCTGCTGTAAACACCTCGAAAAACAGACAAAATATACAAAGCAACTCTTACCAGATACTGGATAACAGATTTCACAGGACTTTGGAAAACAAATGAGGTGAAGCTACAATTGACTGACAGATATAAAGTGAAATATAAATAAATAAATATATCCTTCCAGTGACAATAATTGATCCCAAGTTACTGCCTGAAGGCAGTTCCCAGGCCACAGCACAAGGAGGGAAACCCAAAGAGAGCCTAGAAGTCTTGCTGAGGTAAGGAGAATAGATTGCAGTTTAGGGACATCAGGCAAACAAATTTGTGAGGCAGAGTAATGAAGAAGATGGAGATACCAAGAAAGAGAGTGCTTTGGAAACCTGCAGGGGATCCTCTCAGTCTTTTTCTGAGTATTGATCTAGGCATAAGTGAGAGGAAACTACTTGAAGTGAAAGAAATAACCACTGGTAGGCAGTAGCTGAACATTTCCTGGAGTTCACACAGGGTTGGGAATACTTTGTGTTCCCACCAGCCAGAGTGGAGAGACCTCATAATATACAGGACATTGGATACAATTCTCAGAAAAAAATGGGACTAAATAAACCCTAGACTAGAAACTACTCTGGACCTTCCCTAAAAATGCTCAAAAGTAAGCCTTAAAAGGATCAGATTGATCCACAAAAAACCTAACTGCATGGGCTTCCCTGGTGGCGCAGTGGTTGAGAGTCCGCTTGCCAATGCAGGGGACACGGGTTCGTGTCCCGGTTTGGGAAGATCCCACATGCCACAGAGCGGCTGGGCCCGTGAGCCATGGCCGCTGAGCCTGCGCGTCCAGAGCCTGTGCTCCACAGCGGGAGAGGCCACAACAGTGAGAGGCCTGCGTACCGCAAAAAAACAAAAAAACAAAAAAAACCCTGCATTCCAGAACAAAATACAATGTTGGTTCAAGGAATACAAGAACCAGCACTCAACAACATAAAATTCAAAATGTCCATCATCAATAAAAAATTACCAGGCATGCAAAGATGCAAGAAATAAGACCTATAACAATACACTTTAAAAATTCAATAAAAACATACAGAGGGACTTCCCTGACAGTCCAGAAGTTAGGACACTGCACTTCCACGGCAGGGGGCACAGATTTGATCCCTGGTCAGGTAATTAGGATCCTGCATCCTGTGCAGCGCAGCCAAAAAATAGAAAAAAAATACAGAAATAACAGAAATAATATAATTGGCAAATGAGGCCTTTTTTTTTTTTTTTTTTTTTTGCGGTACGCGGGCCTCTCACTGCTGTGGCCTCTCCCGTTGCGGAGCACAGGCTCCGGACGCGCAGGCTCAGTAGCCATGGCTCACCAGCCCAGCCGCTCCACGGCATGTGGGATCTTCCTGGACCAGGGCATGAACCCGCATCCCCTGCATCGGCAGGCAGACTCTCAACTGCTAGCGCCACCAGGGAAGCCCACATAAGGACTTTAAAACAACTATTATAAATATGCTCAAAGATATAAAACAGAACATAAACAAAATGAAAGGAGAAATGGAGAATATATTTTAAAAACCCAAACAGAATTCTAGAGATTAAAATGCAATTACAAAATTAAAAATATAGTAGATTAGACACTCCAAAAATAAAATATTGGTGATCCACCAGAGGGGAGACAGCAGAAGCAAGAAGAACTACAATCCTGCAGCCTGTGGAACAAAAACCACATTCACAGAAAGACAGACAAGATGAAAAGGCAGAGGGCTATATGCCAGATGAAGGAACAAGATAAAACCCCAGAAAAACACCTAAATGCAGTGGAGATAGGCAACCTTCCAGAAAAAGAATTCAGAATAACAATAGTGAAGATGATCCAGGACTTCAGAAAAAGAATGGAGGCAAAGATCAAGAAGATGCAAGAAATGTTTAACAAAGACCTAGAAGAATTAAAACACAAACACCTAGAAGAATTAAAGAACAAACAAACAGAGATGAACAATACAATAACTGAAATGAAAAATATACTAGAAGGAATCAATAGCAGAATAACTGAGGCAGAAGAAAAGATTTTAAAAAATTTTTTAAAAAAAAAGAAGAACAGATAAGTGACCTAGAAGACAGAATGGTGGAATTCACAGCCATGGAATAGAATAAAGAAAATAAGAATGAAAAGAAATGAAGACAGCCTAAGCGACCTCTGGGACAACATTAAACACAACAACATTCGCATTATAGGGGTCCCAGAAGGAGAAGAGAGAGAGAAAGGACCCGAGAAAATATTTGAAGAGATTATAGTCAAAAACTTCCCTAACGTGGGAAAGGAATAGCCACCCAAATCCAGGAAGTGCAGAGAGTCCCAGGCAGGATAAACCCAAGGAGAAACACACCGAGACGCATAGTAATCAAACTGGCAAAAATTAAAGACAAAGAAAAATTACTGAAAGCAGCAAGGGAAAATCAACAAATAACATATAAGGGAATTCCTTATATATATTTCTCAGCAGAAACTCTACAAGCCAGAAGGGAGTGGCATGATATATTTAAAGTGATGAAAGGGAAAAACCTGCAACCAATATTATTCTACCCAGCAAGGATCTCATTCAGATTCAATGGAGAAATCAAAAGCTTTACAGACAAGCAAAAGCTAAGAGAATTCAGTACCATCAAACCAGCTCTACAACAAATGCTAAAGGAACTTTTCTACGTGGGAAACACAAGAGAAGAAAAGGACCTACAAAAACAAACCCATAACAATTAAGAAAATAGTAACAGGAACATACATATCGATAATTACCTTAAACATGAATGGATTAAATGCTCCAACCAAAAGACACAGGCTTGCTGAATGGATACAAAAACAAGACCCATATATATGCTGTCTACAAGAGACCCACTTCAGACCTAGGGACACATACAGACTGAAAGTGAGGGGATGGAAAAAGCTATTCCATGCAAATGTAAAACAAAAGAAAGCTGCAGTAGCAATACTCATATCAGATAAAATAGACTTTAAAATAAAGAATGTTACAAGAGACAAGGAAGGACACTACATAATGACCAGGAATCAATCCAAGAAGAAGATATAACAATTATAAATATATATGCACCCAACATAGGAGCACCTCAATACATAAGGCAACTGCTAACAGCTATAAAAGAGGAAACCGACAGTAACACAAAAATAGTGGGGAACTTTTAACACCTCACTTACACCAATGGACATATCATCCAAACAGAAAATTAATAAGGAAACACAAGCTTTAAATGACACAATAGACCACACAGATTTAATTGATATTTATAGGACATTCCATCCCAAAATAGCAGATTACATTTTCTTCTCAAGTGCACACGGAACATTCTCCAGGATAGATCACATCTTGGGTCACAAATCAAGCCTCAGTAAATTTAAGAAAACTGAAATCATATCAAGCATCTTTCTGACCACAACGCTATGAGATTAGAAATCAATTACAGGGGAAAAAACGTAAAGAACACAAACACATGGAGGCTAAACAATACATTAGTAAATAACCAAGAGATCACTGAGGAAATCAAAGAGGAAGTCAAAAAATACCTAGACAAATTACCATGAAAACACGATGATCCAAAACCTATGGGATGCAGCAAAAGCAGTTCTAAGAGGGAAGTTTATAGCTATACAAGCCTACCTCAACAAACAAGAAAAATCTCAAATAAACTATCTAACTTTACACCTAAAGGAACTAGAGAAAGAAGAATAAACAAAACCCAAAGTTAGTAGAAGGAAAGAAATTATAAAGATCAGAGCAGAAATAAACAAAATAGAAACAAAGAAAACAGCAAAGATCAATAAAACCAAAAGCTGGTTCTTTGAGAAGATAAACAAAATTGATAAACCATTAGCCAGACTGATCAAGAAAAAGAGGAGAGGACTCAAAACAATAAAATTAGAAATGAAAAATGAAGTTACAACAGACACTGCAGAAATACAAAACATCCTGAGAGAGTACTACAAGCAAACCTATGCCAATAAAATGGACAACCTGGAAGAAGTGGACAAATTCCTAGAAAGGTATAACCTTCCAAGACTGAATCAGGAAGAAATAGAAAATATGAACAGACAAATCACAAGTAATGAAATTGAAAGTGTGATTAAAAATCACACTTCCAACAAACAGAAGTCCAGGACCAGATTGCTTCACAGGTGAATTCTATCAAACATATAGAGAAGAGCTAACACCCATCCTCTCAAACTCTTCCAAAAATTGCAGAGGAAGGAACCTCCAAACTCATTCTATGAGGCCACCATCACCCTGATACCAAAACCAGACAAAGATACTACAAAAAAAGAAAATTACAGACCAATATCACTGATGAATATAGATGCAAAAATCCTCAACGAAATACTAGCAAACAGAATCCAACAACACATTAAAAGAATCATACACCATGATCAAGTGGGATTTATCCCAGCAATGCAAGGATTATTTAATATATGCAAATCTATCAATATGATACACCATACTAACAAATTGAAGAATGAAAACCATACGATCATATCAATAGATGCAGAAAAAGCTTTTGACAAAATTCAACACCCATTTATGATACAAACTCTCCAGAAAGTGGGCATAGAGGGAACCTACCTCAACATAATAAAGGCCATATATGACAAACACACAGCAAACATCATTCTCAATGGTGAAAAACTGAAAGCATTTCCTCTAAGATCAGAAACAAGACAAGGATGTCCCCTCTCGCCACTATTATTCAACATATTCTGGAATTCCTAGCCATGGCAATCAGAGAAGAAAAAGAAATAAAAGGAATATAAATTGGAAAAGAAGAAGTAAAACTGTCACTGTTTGCAGATGACATGATGCTATACATACAGAATCCTAAAGATGACACCAGAAAACTACTAGAGCTAATCAATGAATTTGGTAAAGCTGCAGGATACAAAATTAATGCACAGAAATCTCTTGCATTCCTATACACTAATGATGAAAAATCTGAAAGAGAAATTAAGGAAACACTCCCATTTACCACTGCAACAAAAAGAATAAAATACCTAGGAATAAACCTACCTAGGGAGACAAAAGACCTGTATGCAGAAAACTATTAAGACACTGATGAAAGAAATTAAAGATGATACAAACAGATGGAGAGATATACCATGTTGTTGGATTGGAAGAATCAATATTGTGAAAATGACTATACTACCCAAAGCAATCTACAGATTCAGTGCAATCCCTATGAAATTACCAATGGCAATTTTACAGAACTAGAATAAAAATCTTAAAATCTGTATGGAGACACAAAAGACCCCGAATAGCCAAAGCAGTCTTGAGGGAAAAAAACGGAGCTGGAGGAATCAGGCTCCCTGACTTCAGACTATACTACAAAGCTACAGTAATCAAGACAGTATGGTACTGGCACAAAAACAGAAATATAGATCAATGGAACAGGATAGCAAGCCCAGAGATAAACCCACGCACCTATGGTCAACCAATCTATGATAAAGGAGGCAATGATATACAATGGAGAAAAGACAGTCTCTTCAATAAGTGGTGTTGGGAAAACTGGACAGCTACATGTAAAAGAATGAAATTAGAACACTCCTTAATACCATACACAAAAATAAACTCAAAATGGATTAAAGATCTAAATGTAAGACCGGACACTGTAAAACTCTTAGAGGAAAACATAGGAAGAACACTCTTTGACATAAATCGCAGCAAGATCTTTTTTGATCCACCTCCTAGAGTAATGGAAATAAAAACAAAAATAAACAAATGGGACCTAATGAAACTTAAAAGCTTTTGCAAAGCAAAGGAAACTACAAACAAGATGAAAAGACAACCTTCAGTTGGGAGAAAATATTTGCAAACAAATCAATGGACAAAGGATTAATCTCCAAAATATATAAACAGCTCATACAGCTCAATATTAAAAAAAAAACCAACCCCATCAAAAAATGGGCAGAAGACCTAAACAAACATTTCTCCCGAGAAGACATACAGATGGCCAAGAGGCACATGAAAAGCTGCTCAACATCACTAATTATTAAAGAAATGCAAATCAAAACTACAATGAGGTATCACCTCACACCAGTTAGAATGGGCATCAACAGAAAGTCTACGAACAACAAATGCTGGAGAGGGTGTGGAGAAAAGGGAACCCTCTTACACTGTTGGTAGGAATGTAAATTGATACAACCACTATGGAGAACAGTATGGAAGGTCTTTAGAAAACTAAAAATAGAATTACCATATGACCCAGCAATCCCACTACTGGGCATATACCCAGAGAAAACCATAATTCAAAAAGACACATGGGAGGGTGGGAGGGAGGGAGATGCAAGAGGGAAGACATATGGGAACATATGTTTATGTATGACTGATTCACTTTGTTATAAAGCAGAAACTAACACACCATTGTAAAGCAATTATACCCCAATAAAGATGTTAAAAAAAAAAAAAAGACACATGCACCCCAATGTTCATTGCAGCACTATTTGCAATAGCCAGGTCATGGAGGCAACCTAAATGCCCATCGACAGCCAAATGGATAAAGAAAATGTGGTACGTATATACAATGGAATATTACTCAGCCATAAAAGGGAACAAAATTGGGTCATTTGTAGAGACGTGGATGGATCTAGAGACTGTCATACAGAGTGAAGTCAGAAAGAGAAAAGCAAATATCGTATATTAACGCATATATGTGGAACCTAGAAAAATGGTACAGATGAACTGGTTTGCAGGGCAGAAACAGAGACACAGATATAGAGAAAAAAGTATGGACACCAAGGGGGGAAAGTGGCAGGGGTGGTGGTGGTGGTGTGATGAATTGGGAGATGGGGATTGACATGTATACACTAATATGTATAAAATGGATAACTAATAAGAACATGCTATATAAAAAATAAAGAAAATAAAATTCAAAACTTCAAAAAAAACAAAATTAAATCAAAGAGAAAATAAATATCTAAAAATTAGAAAGCAAGCTGAAACAAATTATTATCATCAAGTTAATGACATAACCACATAGAGAAGAATTATTTTAAGTAAAAGTAATTTGATTATATACCCGAAAGACAAAAAATAACCACAAAGAAATCTTAAATGGCATTAAGTGGGTATTGTTCCTATTTTATATAGATGGATATAAATACATATACACATACACACATCTACCTATTAGATAAAGCAAATAAGTAATTATGTTCATGTCAATGGGAACTAAGAATTTCAAAGTAAGAGAAAAAAATATGCATATAAAATAAAATAAGTTAAAAATCTCTCAATCTTTTATTTAAATGGGAAATATCAGTATGGACTCAAAATTTTTCTTTTTCTAAAATATTCATATTTCCTAGTCTGTTAACTGAAGTTTGGAAGTAAGTACAACATAGCAACAATAAGCACTGCAAGTGCCCAGATTGTAGTCTCTAAAACCATTTTTCACTAAAAGGAATCAGGTTTCTTTAGTGAAATAGTCAATTTAAGTTACAGAGCTGGAAATATATGAGATGAAACTGGGACATTTTGTCATACTAGAGCATGAAAAATTATCAGACTACAGAGAGTAGAGAATCATGTCAAAGGGATGCAGGAGTCAACAGGCTTCCACTGGTCAATGACAGGATAATTTGAGCATCAAAAAGAACAATAACTGTAATGCACTGAAACATATATGGCACATAGTAGGCATGCAATAAATGATTATTGAATAAATGAACAAAATTAGCATTGTAGGTATTAGTAAAATATTGTCGAAGGTGTGGTCTACAACACTGACTTAGTGGCTCCTCCATGAGGACAGATGGTGGAAATTTCTCTTCCTTTCAAATACCAGGAAAAGTTATCTTTTTCTGGAACATTTTCATGTCATGAGTAGTATATTTCTTTCTCTTTTGGCTGCTGGGAAGCTTGGAATCAAATATGTGGTTCACTTATAGCAACTGTGCAGTGTTAGGTATTTCTGGCTAATTTTATTATCCTATGACTATTTTCCTTTTGTCTGGATTTCCTTATTCCTTCATTTTTCAACCCAATACATGCTTTATATTAAAAGCAGAAGGGACAGCTGAAGTAATACCAATGTTTCTATCCAGTGTGAGCAAATAGATACATTGTTTGAAGTATCTCAGCCTCAGGTTATCCATGAAGAAGAGGTAAGTCAGAACCACATGCAAATTAATAAAAAATATATCTATTCAAACCACCACCAATAGCAGTGACTAGATACTAACGTTCCTTCTGGCACTAATATTGCCTCAAGTGTTACCTCCACATTAACTATGTTAATATAGGCAGCAGATACATGGATAATTATAAACAGCAGAGAATGTAAAATGCATTTTAATTGTTTTTGAATGCACTGTGTTATGTTCTGGTAGCAGATTTACAAACATGCTGCATATGGGGCACTTATACTAACAGTAAAATTCACGTCTCTTGCCTAAGCATACACTGCTCTTTGTGGAGGCAGCAGACAAGTACACACAGGGCGGAGGGGATTAAACCTCCTCTAACGACCGCCCACCACAGAGATCCTCAACACAGAAGATGGCTTACAGTTGTAAATTCTTTCTAAGAGAGGATGAGCATGAGATTAGGGTGGAAAAGAACTGCGTGTCTATGAACAAGACAGTTCAGTCAGGAAAGTACGTGAAGTCACAGAATATTGGAGATGGAAGCAACCTCAGATATAATCAAGTCCAGTCTCCATTTTATGGGTCAGAAAACTGCCCCACAGAGGTTGGGAGGTTCAGGGATCACATGGTGAGCCTAGAAAGAAAATCTTGGTGTCCCAAGTTCAGTGCTCTTTCTATACTACTTTAAAGGTCCTTTAAAGGAAGTTATGATTGGCCTTTCACGCACTTGAAACATGTGGGGCAAAGGCCTGGGCTTGGGGAAGGGAAGATGGAGACTGTGTGTGTGTACAGGGGAGTGCCAGATGGGAATGGTGACCAGCAGGAAGGCAAGTTTGATGTGAATACACAGAATGTGTGCAGGGCCAGTGGAGGCAACTGGAGAGAGCAGGGCCATAGGGGTAACAGCTCTAAGGCTGTAGTTAGAAGTTTGTGGAGGAGGTCCGAGAGAAAAAAGGAATACTGTGGAAGGGGAAAGAATATTCTCTTGGGAGAGTATACGTTTTGGAACTTGTACATTTTCTCCCCAACAATGTAAAGTGTACTGAATTAATCTGCTTCTCAGAACCTCAGATTTGCCTTATAAAAGAGGGAGAAATGATAAAAGTTCTCTTTTAAAGCCTCTGAAGTGCCTCCAGTTAAGTTTTCCACATACTTTCATGGTTTCTGAATAATCATCCCCAGGACCCTGGAGCAGGGCTCGTGCAGGGAACCTTGATTCACTGGAGGGAAGATCAAGGGGAGGAGAGACAGCTGCTCCAAATACATCCCTCTTAGGGGAGTTTAGAAGCAGAAGGGAATCACTGGGTGTCCCTTGACAGGGGTGGGAAGAGGACAGGGTGGGGTGAAGGAGAGTGGACTTGATTCACCACTTTAATGTGAGTCTTAGAGAAAACGAACCTTTCAGATCCTTGGGCTCTGTATGAATTCTTGGATTATCCCACCATTCTTTCCTAATCCCTGTGTTCTAAAGCCTCTCCTCTCCAGAGCTTCCCAGCGCACAGTCAGTGATTTTTTCTGCAATCTGTAGGACATTTTTGTTCAACATTACAGAAGGCCATACTCAACCTTTTAATTTGATATTACTTGTAACTTTTCTTCTATGAAATCTGACTTCTCCCTCTGCTTACAGTGTTTAAATATTTCTGGCTGCTTGGTAGAATTAAAGTGAACCAGACTGTCTATTGGAGTGGGTCCCCCACAGGATCTGAACAACAGTGATGTAAGCAGTAGGTTTACTGTAAACAGTAGATCAACTGAATGCAGGGCACACCTCAGGGTCCCTGGGTCAATTCAGCCTCCATCCCAGTACATGGAGTTTGGCTTCATTTCACACATCCTAGGACCATTGGGTATAATGAGTGATACTGCAATGGACAAAGCCCAGGCTGAATTTAACTCTCAGCTCCATCATTTTGTATCTGTGGTGTCTTAGGTTAGTCCCTTAACTTCTCCAATTCTTAGCTGCCTCCTCAGTGAAATGAGGATAATACTACCTACACCTCACAGGTTTTGTTGATGATTAAATCATATGATGTCCAGGATGCATGCACATGGAACTGATATACTAGATCGTCAATAAATATTGGCTTCTTTCATTTCCACAGTAGAGAAGGGTCGTCTATACAAAAGACTTGGATCATATAGCCAAGGTTATCTATCTTGTTTCTCTAAAGTTTCTAACAGAATCCCAAGTTCTAAATCATTGTTTCTTCTAACATGAAGAGTAACGGTCTTTATATTGTATTTAAAATCAAATTTTGTAAGGATACTGAATTATAGATCCCTGATGGTAGAGACCATGATCGTTAATTCAATAAATGTTGACTGACCAACTATTATGGGCTGGTCATGAAGACCTAGGGATGCAGCAGGGAACAAGACAACGTGGTCTTGCTCTACCACCTAGCACAGGGCCTGGTGATCAGTCCATATTTGGTGAAGTGAACCCAGAGATGTTTAGAAAACATTATATAGGATAGGAGTCCTATACTCCTAGGAACAATCCTCAGGACAGTGAGATACTCCTATAACTCAGCAGAACCAGCAGATTTGATTTATAAAGGAGGGCTGGAAAATCCCCCTGACTACTGTGGGAGCATCTCCTACTTTCAGAGACCTGCCCTGATGTGTTTTGTGACCCTCTGTACTCTCAGGTATAAACTGGCACAACCACACAAACTGGGCTGTGAGCCACTACTGCCTTATAGACGGAGCCTAGAGACATGTGAATATTCCACACTACTGCCAGGGATTGGAGTTGGGAATTAAACACACAAAAAAACAAAAAACCCCAGCAACATACAAAAACCCTCACCAACTTCTCAGAGTTGCACTTAGGTACTATCATGCAAATTATATATGCATGATTTCCATAAAAACCAGTCACAAATGTCAATTAGTGTTCATTAATATGCAGTAAAATTCTCACTTGAAAATTATGAAGAGCCAAGAATGAATTCCACTTGGCTGCCCTCCTTTAATGAGAACTGCTGTGAAGTGCTCTGTGCTATTTCTCATCAGCGAAACAGTAAGGTGTCACGATAAATCAAGCTTCAGGCAACAGAAGGACCAGAGAGAATGATCATTTGAAGGTTTCAGAGGCTGGTTTTGGACAGCTCAGGTTTTATGCTGCTATAGCTGAGACCTCAGTCCTGCTGGATACCCAGAACATAGGCTGAGTGAATTCATTAATCTACCTTGCCAACGGAGCCATGGTGATACTGAGTACTTCTTTAAAGGGTGTTCGTGAGGATGCCGTACAGCTAGAAAAAGGTAAATAACACTTCGCTCCTGAGGTTCAGTCTGTTGAGGAAACAATGTTCTACTCCTCAAAAGCAGCAGTGATCCAAGGCCCTTGGAATTAATGGGACTCATTCCTGAAAAGCCTTCTGGTTAGAATTTTTATGAGTGAACTCACATGCTGTGTCTGCAAATTCCAGTTTTATCTGGACATTGGGTTTCTCTG
Source organism: Leucopleurus acutus (assembly GCF_964270905.1). Taxonomy (NCBI): domain Eukaryota; kingdom Metazoa; phylum Chordata; class Mammalia; order Artiodactyla; family Delphinidae; genus Leucopleurus; species Leucopleurus acutus. Next base: position 66,418,396 of record NC_139147.1, read on the forward strand.
AACTGTTGTTCAGTGTTGCTGTGCAACCCAAGACACTGTGTGACAGTGATTCAGGCTCTTTGAGGATAAAGAGATGGAAAATATAAGCTATTGACACTGGACTGTTCATTCTGCAGCCACTTCCTTATCAAAATGTCCTAAACTTGGCCTGAAAGCAGGGGGTACGAAATAGACTTTTCTAAGAATAGTTTAACCCAGTGGTTACCAAACTTTAGTGCACATCAAAATCACCTGGAGAATGCCTTAAAAAATACTGATTGCAGGCCCTTTACTGCCAGAGTTTCTGATTCAGTAGGGCCTGAGAATGTACATTTCTAGTAAGTTTCCAGGTGATGTTGCACCTGTTGATCTAAGAATCATTCCATGAGAACCTGAGTCTAGCTTAAGGAAACATAAGGCTTTCATCAGATTGTGTGGAACCACACAATCCTTGGAATAACCTTTAACTTGCTACTCCAAGCTACTGTGATGAGGCTCATGTACATACATACAGATCAAATCACTTGAACCATTCACTAGAAATTAATTTCAGAGAAGTACTAAGAAATTAGACACCTAGAATATACAATGGAAGAAAGACAGTCTCTTCAATAAGTGGTGCTGGGAAAACTGGACAGCTACATGTAAAAGAATGAAATTAGAACACTCCTTAACACCATACACAAAAATAAACTCAAAATGGATTAAAGACCTAAATGTAAGACCGGACACAGTAAAACTCTTAAGAGGAAAACATAGGAAGAGCACTCTTTGACATAAATCACAGCAAGATCTTTTCTGATCCACCTCCTAGAGTAATGGAAATAAAAACAAAAATAAACAAATGGGACCTAATGAAACTTAAAAGCTTTTGCACAGCAAAGGAAACTATAAACAAGACATTAAGACAATCCTCACAATGGGAGAAACTATTTGCAAACGAATCAATGGACAAAGGATTAATCTCCAAAATATATAAACAGCTTATGCAGCACAATATCAGAAAAACGAACAACCCAATTAAAAAATGGGCAGAAGACCTAAATAAACATTTCTCCAAAGAAGACATACAGATGGCCAAGAAGCACATGAAAAGCTGCTCAACATCACTAATTATTAGAGAAATGCAAATCAAAACTACAATGAGGTATCACCTCACACCAGTTAGAATGAGCATCATCAGAAAATCTACAAACAACAAATGCTGGAGAGGGTGTGGAGAAAAGGGAACCCTCTTGCACTGTTGGTGGGAATGTAAACTGATACAGCCACTATGGAGAACAGTATGGAGGTTCCTTAAAAAACTAAAAATAGAATTACCATATGACCCAGCAATCCCACTACTGGGCAAATACCCAGAGAAAACCATAATTCAAAAAGACACATGCACCCCAATGTTCATTGCAGCACTATTTACAGTAGACAGGTCATGGAAGCAAACTCAATGTCCATTGACAGACGAATGTATAAAGAAGATGTGGTACATATATATAATATAATATTACTCAGCCATAAAAAGGAACGAAATTGGGTCATTTGTAGAGACGTGGATGAACCTAGAGACTGTCATACAGAGTGAAGTAAGTCAGAAGGAGAAAAACAAATATTGTATATTAACGCATACATGTGGAATCTAGAAAAATGGTACAGATGAACCAGTTTGCAAGGCAGAAATAGAGACAGATATAGAGAACAAACATATGGACACCAAGGGGGGAAAGTGGGTCGGGGGGATAAACTGGGAGATTGGGATTGACATATATACACTAATATGTACAAAATAGATAACCAATAAAAACCTGCTGTATAAAAAAAAAAGAAATTAGACACCTAGTGCAGCACTCAGTTTATTCATTCTTCAAACCATGATTCTTAAATAGTTTTTTGGACATGAAATACTGATGAAAACTACTGATCCTCTCCTGAAAAACATATATAAATATGTAATACTTTACATACAAAATCAGGAGGGGGGAATCATAGCCCACCCATTAACCCCTCCTACAAACCCCACTCATGTCAAGTGAAGAGGCTCATTTCAAACCACAACTCAGGTGAAGCTAGGGATAAAATTTTTTTTAATTAAGGTTTCTCTTTATATTGGTCTCATAAATCAAACATTTCTTTGTGGCTACCCACAAGTAAAGCATGGTGCATTAAAATGATGAAGGCTGGGCTTCCCTGGTGGCGCAGTGGTTGAGAGACCGCCTGCCAATGCAGGGGACACGGGTTTGTGCCCCGGTTGGGGAAGATCCCACATGCTGCGGAGCGGCTGGGCCCGTGAGCCATGGCCGCTGAGCCTGCGCGTCCGGAGCCTGTGCTCCACAACGGGAGAGGCCACAACAGTGAGAGGCCCGCGTACCACCAAAAAAAAAAAAAAAAAAAAAAATGATGAAGGCTATGAAAAACTCTGTCACCAATTATAACATTTTAATAATCCTTTTTAATATGTCTGTTCTTTATCTAGTACAATAATCTCTGTCTTTTAATTGGAGTATTCTATTCGTTCTTTTTTTTTAACATCTTTATTGGAGTATAATTGCTCTACAATGGTGTTAGTTTCTGCTTTATAACAAAGTGAATTAGCCATACATATATGTATATCCCCATATCTCCTCCCTCTTGCATCTCCCTCCCACCCTCCCTATCCCACCCCTCTAGGTGATCACAAAGCACCGAGCTGATCTCCCTGTGCTATGTGGCTGTTTCCCACTAGCTATCGATTTTATATTTGGTAGTGTATATATGTTCTGGAGTATTCTATTTATTCTTAAGATAATTACTGACATAAATGAGTTAAAATCTATTATGTTACTATTTGTTTTACTTTCTCAATCTGTCCTATGGGTTTTTTGGGTTATTTTAGACTATTTTGTATTTGTATTTTATCCCATTTTCCTATTAGGCTTTTAAATAAACGGCTCTATTGAGGTATAAATTGTACACCATAAACTGCACATATTTAAAGTGTCAATTTGATAAGTTTTGACATATGCATAAACCTCTGAAAACACTCTTGCATTCAAAATAACGAACAGGGCTTCCCTGGTGGCGCAGTGGTTGGGAGTCCGCCTGCCGATGCAGGGGACACGGGTTTGTGCCCCGGTCCGGGGGGATCCCGCATGCCGCGGAGCGTCTGGGCCCGTGGGCCATGGCCGCTGGGCCTGCGCGTCCGGAGTCTGTGCTCCACGGCGGGAGAGGCCACAGCGGTGAGAGGCCCGCGTACCGCAAAAAAAAAAAAACAAAAACAAAACAAAATAACGAACAGAGAGCAATAATCCTCCAACTTTGTTCCTTTTTTGAAAGCTGTTTTGGCTATTCTAGATACTGCACATTTTCCCATGAATTTTAAAGTGAGGTTATCATTTTTACAAGAAGGTCATCTGGGATTCTGATTGGGATTGTATTGAATCTATAGATCAATTAGGAGAGAAGTAACGTCTTAACAATATTGAACCTTCTAACCCATTGTCTTTCAGCTCACCTGCTATAACAAAACACCATAGACTAAGTGGCTTATAAACAACATAAATTTATTTCTCACAGTTCTAAAGACTAGAAGTTCAACATAATGGTGCCAGCATGATCATGGTCTGGTGACAGTCCTCTTCCAGTCTGCAGATGGCTGACTTCTTGTTATATCCTAACATGATGGAAAGAGAGCTACCTAGCTCTCTGGCCTCTTTTTATAAGGGCACTAATCTCATTCATGAAGGCTTCCCCCTCATGACCTAATCATCTCCCAAAGGCCCTGTCTCCAAATACCATTACACTGAGGACAAGATTTCAACATATAAATTTTGGGGAGGACATAAACATTCAATCAATAGTACCCATGAACAAGGTATATCTCTCCATTTATTTAGGTCTTCTTAAATTTCTCTCAATAAGGTTTTGTAATTCTCAGTATATAGGTCTTGCACAATTTTTATCAGATTTATCCCTGAGTATTTCATATTTTTGATGCTATTATTTTAACTTCCAATTTTGATTGTTCAACATTGGTATTTATATGCACAAACAATGTTTGTATATTGATACTGTATTTTTATGCTCAACTCATTCATTAGTTCTAGTGGCTCTTCTGTAGATTCCATTTAATATTCTAAATAGATGATCAGGTCATGTGCAAATAAAGACAGTTTTACTTCTTCCTTTCCAAACTGGATGCCTTTCATTTCTTTTTCTTACTTTACTGCACTGGCTAGGACCTCCAGAACAGTGTTGAATAGAATTGGTGACAGTGGACATCTTTGTCTCGTTCTTGATCTTAGGAGCAAGGTCTTTTACTATTAAATATGATGTTAGCTGTAGGTTTTCCATAGATTCCCTTTATCAGGTTAAGGAAATTCTCTTCTAGTTTGCTAAGACTTTTTCTCTAATAGATGTGGGCTTTCACGAACTCTAAGACATATTTAATAAACCTTGGTAGTTTGTGTCTTTCAAGGTATTTGTTCTTTTCATCTAAGTTGATGGAATTATTAGAAGAAAGCTGTTTATAATATTTATAGAATTTGTAGTGTTGTCACCTCTTTAATTCATGGTGTTAGTAAATTGTATCTGTTCTCTTTTTATCTTGATCAGGCTCACTAGAGGCTTACTGATTTTATTGATATTCTCAATAAATCAGCATTCACTTTGATTTTCTCTACTTTTTTGTGTATCTATTTTATTGATTTCTGCTCTGATATTTATTATTTCCTTTCTTCTGCTTACTTTGGGTCTCATTTACTCTTTTTTGTTCTAGTTGCTTGGGATGGAATTTGAGGACATTGAGACTTCTCTTCTTGTAAGTCCCCAGCACTATAAATTTCCACCTAAGTACAGGCATACCTCAGAGATACTGAGAGTTTCAGTTCCAGACTATGACAATAAAGTGAATATTACAACAAAGTGAGTCAAATGAATTTTTTGATTTCCCAGAACATATAAAAGTTATGTTTACATTATTCTATAGTCAACTGAGTGTGCAATAGCATTATGTCTTAAAAAACCAACGTATATACCTTAATTTAAAAATACTTTATTGCTAAAAAATGTTAACCATCATCTGAATCTTCAGCAAGATGTATTTTTTGCAATTGTAACATCAAACACACTGATCACAGATCACCGTAACAAATATACTAATAAGGAAAAAGTTTGAAATATTGCAAGAATTACCAAAATGTGACACAGAGACACTAAGTGAGCAAATGCCATTGGAAAAATAGCACCAGTGGACTTGCTCAAGGCAGGGTTGCCACAAACCTTCAATTTGTAAAAAACTCAGTATCTGCCAAATGCCATAAAATGAGGTATACCTATACTGCTTTTTATATGTAACTTTTCATTTTCATTCAGTCCAAACTAATTTCTCATTTCCCTTTTGATTTCTTCTTTGCCTTAAGAGCTATTTTGAAATGCATTATTGTTTTCAAATATTTGAAGATTATTGATTGTTATTATTGATTTCTTAATTAATTCTACTGTGGTCAAGAACATACTTTGTATGACTTGAATCCTTTTAACTGTATCGAGACTTGTCCTACAGCCCAGAATATGGTCTCTCTTGATAAATGTTCCGTGTGTACTTGAAATGAATGAATATTTTGCTGTCAATAGGTAAAATGCTCTATATCAATATCTAGAGCTCTATATCTAGATTAATGAGGTCGAGCTGATTATGTTGTTTCCTTCTTCTATATCCTTAATTATTTTGTCTTCTTGCTACATGCATTAAAGAAAGCTAACGAAATTTTGGATCACAATTATGGATTTGTCTACTTCTCCTTGAAGTCATATCATCTCTACTTCATGTATTTTGGAGCTCTGTGATTAGGTGTATAATATTCTTTGCTCTGCGATCTACTTTACCTGATACTAATATTGCTACTCATCTATATTTTGATTGGTGTTAACACGGTTAAACGTTTCCACCCTTTTAATTTATTTTTGTCTTGATATGTAAAGTCTGTTTCTTATACATAGTATATAATTAGCTTTGCTTTTTTATCCTATCTGGAAATTCCTACCTTTTAGTTGAGGTGTTGAGATCCTTTATATCTAAAGTAGTTATTGGTATATTGGTATTTTTAGGTTTAAATGTATCATATTGTATTGTTTTTTATTCTTCTTTCCCTTTTCCTCCTTTTTTGCCTTTTTTAACGTGAATTTTTTTTTTTTTTTTTTTTTTTGCGGTACGCGGGCCTCTCACTGTTGTGGCCTCTCCTGTTGCGGAGCACAGGCTCCAGACATGCAGGCTCAGCGGCCATGGCTCACGGGCCCAGCCGCTCCGCGGTGTGTGGGATCTTCCCGGACCGGGGCACAAACCCATGTCCCCTGCAACGGCAGGCGGACTCTCAAACACTGCGCCACCAGGGAAGCCCTGAATTGAGTATTTTTTATGATTCCATTTTATCTCTCTTTTGGCTTACTAGTTATACTTCTTTTTTGTGACTGTTTTTGTGTTTATAGATACATCTTTAACCTATTGCAGTCTACCTTCAAGTGATATCACATGACTTCACATGTAGTATAAGAATGTGACCAAGAATATATTTCCATGTTTCCACTAACAGCCTCTGTACAGTCATTGTCATACATTTCCTTTTAAATATGTTATAAACCCCACAATACATTGTTTTTATTTTTCTTTAAACTGTCAATTTTACTTAAAAGAAGTTTAAATAATAAAAATCTTACATATTTTCCCATGTAGTTACCATGTCTGGTGCTCTTCACTTTTTTGTATATATCCATATTTCCTCCTTGTATCATTTTCCCTCTGCTGAAAGCACTTCCTTTAACATTTCTTGTAGTGAACATCTGCCAGTAAAGAATTCTTTCAGCTTTTATATATCTGAAAAAGTCTTTTGCCTTTGTTTTGAAAGATATTTTCACTCGGCATAGAATTCTAGGTTGAAGGGTTTTTTTTGTTTTTTGTCTTTCCAGTACTTTAAAGATGTTGTTCCATTGTCTTTTTGCTTGCACTTTTTCCTGATGAAATCTCTGTTCCCAGCCCTGTGTGACTGGCAAGTACTGGTTCCTCTAATCCTTTTGAGTGGTTCTTCTTCCCTCCCTAGGTAGCTTCCTCACACTCACGTGCTCATTAGTACTCAGCTTTGTACTTGAGGTATACTCTGTGAGAATCTCTGGAGTTCTCTCTGAGCAGCTTTCTCCTCTTCAATACTCCGTTTTGCAAACTCCAGCTGCCTTTCGTCTCCCTAGACTTGAAACTGTCTTCTCAGCTCAGGGACTCTACATTCTCCCTTTCTGCACCATATTCTGGAAAGAATATTTTGGTATGCCCCCTTTTGTTTTGTTTTGTTTTATTTCACTTAATATCAGAGACCATATGTTAAGAATACAGAAGCTCTGGATCATTTTCTCTTTTCCAAAGGGTATGTTTTTTAGCTTCTGTTAGGGTGTTAGAATAAAAGTGATTATCTTTTTTTTTTGCGGTATGCGGGCCTCTCACTGTTGTGGCCTCTCCCGTTGCAGAGCACAGGCTCCGGAAGCACAGGCTCAGCGGCCATGGCTCACGGGCCTAGCCGCTCCGCGGCATGTGGGATCTTCCCGGACCGGGGCACGAACCCGTGTCCCCTGAATCGGCAGGCAGACTCTCAACCACTGCGCCACCAGGGAAGCCCCTATCTTTTTTAATTTTAGTTGGAAGAAAATGTTTATTTCGTAAAAAGGTATGAAGGTAGAAAGCCAGTAAGAATAGGGAAAGGAGAACTTAACAAATGGGGCATTTTGAGGCAACCAGGAAGTGATTTGGACAAAACTTTCATTGGCAAGAGAGCTTCATATACCATAACCACTACACTGAAAGGCATCTAATAACCAGCCAATTTTATTTGTATCAGTAGTACTAAGAATAATTCTCTACACTTCCACCTTTACTAAGGAAAACGTAATCAGTTAAGACCTAGTTGGCTTTAATATTTTCAGTGTGTCTCGAGTTATCAAAGATTAACTGTAAGAGAGTAGGATGAAGTAGAAACCTGCATTTTTGTGTTGAGAAAATATTAACCTTTAATTGTGCAACTTAATTATTGGGTATGCCTTTGCTGTTTGATTTTTCTTTGTTCTTCCCTACAACATTAGCATGATGGAAGTATAATTACTTGGTCACCACTTAACATTTCAGTTCTGTTTTTCAACATGTAACCAAGGGTACAATTAATTTAAACACTTTTAACAGTAAACAATTGTGTATATGGTAAAATAAGTTGGCTTTTTTTTAATTTAAAGGGTATAGTATCAACTGAAACTAACTCCACTCAAGAAATAATTGAATGTCTTCTATTAAGCAGGCACAGTGCTGGTGGTATTACATGAATATTACCTCCTACTAATCATTCTAAGAACTTTAGAAAAGACTTGTGAAACCAGAGCACTACCAGAGGACTAACTGTAACCCTTCACACCCTGTGGTCTATTTTTCTTGCCGTTACAACAAGTAACATGAAGTATGGCCACTTTGTAGAACCAGAGAGATAAAATCACTGTCATATGGCTAGAAAGTAGCAGATGCTATAACATGAACCCAAGGCCTTCATTCCAAGATCAACTCTTTTATACTGCCATTATGATGCCTTTATACAATTCTTTAGCAGACAGTTTTCTCCACCTGGCAGTCATTTACTTACTTTAATTTTTTATAAGGAAAACACTGTGAAGAAGCAAAGTAAAAAACTGATTTAATCCTTGGCAGTACAGTGGCAATTAAATAGCTGTTAAAAAAAAAGTGTTTTGAGAACATGCCCAGGATTTTTGAGAACATTTCTACTGGACACCTTTGCTCCAAGCTTATCTTCCATTGAGAGAGGGAGGGGACCGTATTTAAAAACAAGAATAGGGTGGTCCAGTGGTTAAGACTCCGTGTTCCCAATTCAGGGGGCCCGGGTTCAATCCCTGGTCCAGGAACTAGATCCTGCATGCTGCAACAAAGGGCAAGGTCATTAAATGAGTGCAGTGCAAGGTTTGATAGGGTTTGCCTTCCACAATGTGGGTGGGCCACATCCAATCAGTTGAAGGCCTTCAGAGCAAAAAACAGAGGTTTCCTGGAGGGCTCTGACCGAGGGGCCGGACGAGGGGGTTGGGGGTTGTGCGAGAAGGCCACCGGGCCACCCACTGCGGCCCCCACGCTCCTGCGCCTGCTCCGGCCGGAGCCAAAACTGATCATGTTAATCCAGTCAGTGGCTAATCTGATTGGGGACTGGTCAATTGTTTATAAGATCAGGTCTATTTCTGGGCTAACTCCTCAGGCACAGTCCTTCAGGAGTCCCAACCAAAAGCTTAGGGTATTTGTACTAGTCAGGGTCCTCCAGAGAAACAGAATTAATATTTTATATATAAATTAAAAAGATTTATTACAAGGTTCTGGCTCACACAATTAATTATGAAGGCTGAGAAGTCCCATGATCTGTCATCCACAAGCTGGAGACACAGGAAAGCCAGTGGTGTAGTTCAAAGGCCTGAGAGCCAGAGAGCTGATGGTGTAGGTGCCAGTCTGTGTCCGAAAGCCTGAAAACCAGGAGTGCCAAGGGCAAGAGAAGATCGATGTCCCAGCTCAGTAGTCAGGCAGAGAAATTTCAACCTTCCTCAGCCATTTTGCTCTATGCAGGCCTTCAACAGACTGGGTGATGTCCATCCACATTGAGGAAGGCCAACTGCTTTACTTAGTTCCCTAATTCAAATGCTAATCTCTTCCAGAAGCACCCCACAGATACACCCCAAAATAATGTCTAACCAGATATCTGGTCATCCTGTGGCCGACACAAATAGACACATAAAATTAACTGTTGCAGTGTTTTTCAGGCCCTTCCACTTTGGTGGGCCTAACACTCCCATTTTAATCTCCCCAGCACAGTATTACAGTAAGACTGTAATAGCTCTGGTTACCTTAGCTTTTCAGCACCTGCTTTCTGTTTGGCTTTCTTACCTCTTGGTCTGTGCTACTTATACATTGGTGAATGACTTATAAGGAAAATGGTTCAAACTTATCGGGCTGATTCCTCTGTGCCTCTTTTCTTTCCATGAGCATGGCCTCTTACGTCCCGGCTCACTTAGTATCCTTGAATTCCCCCTTTTTTCCTTCCCCAGCCCTATCAGGCTGCAGAATGTTCTGCTCAGCTTCTCTGAGTCTTAGCAGCTGCTTTTTGCTTGGGTTCTTAGCTTCTCCACACATGCTACTTACTAAATGGTAAATGTCTCAAGGAAAAATGCAACCTAGAATGTAGGGCACTCAATGAATTTCTCTTCTTTCTAAGGTCTTAGCTCTCAAGCACTGGCTGCCTTGGTCGGTCTTTTACGCCTTCAAATAGATTTTTGAAATCCAGCTTTTCTAGATGTCCCCTCTGGGAGCAATCGTTTACTACCAGGTAGACCATTAGGGCCAGAAGCAGATGCTTAATGTCTTGTAATATGTTTAACCTTAAATTTTTTTTACTGTCAAGACCAAACTGTTTAAAGATAATCTTTACAGATGCAAATCACAGTGCAAACAGTATAAGACATAACTATCCTTACTATTACCTGTGAGACCAATTAAGATACATTATAGAATCCCTAAGTTATAAGAGACAAACCTATAATAGGGATTGGTTTAACTATCATTATTACTCCATCAGTGCATACTTGAAAATAAAAGTTGATGTTAAAAGTATTAACACAAAGGATGATGCTTATGCTTCTGGTTTATATATGTCCAACCTAAAGTTAAAATTTCTCCTTAGAAATTAATCACAATAACTTCTATTCTGGTTTTCATTTCTTTCTTTAGTTTTCAATCTAGGACATAAAAATCCATTTCAAAGCTACTGAGCAAAAATTGCAGCATGTGTTATAGAAGCCAACAGCAAAATGTCTGCCATAGGACTTCATGATTTTGTTCCCTCCACTCAGCTTACGTTTGCATTCTGAACACAGAATCACAACTGGGTTTGTAATACAGATTAGAGATCACAGATTTCCACAGCGTGTCCACGAACTCACAGGCCTACACAGCAGCCTTCAGCTGAGGATTTAAAAATCTCATATTTCTTGCTACTTTGTCAGTTCACCATTTATATTTCACTTGTTCATACTCACCAGCTTCCCTTAATGCTTCTCTGATATTTTCTCCAGCCCTGGTATGGTGAGGAATCCCACTCCTCTCCAGTCTTATGGGCTAGACTGAATTTTTACATGCAAACAAGAGCAAAAATAAAAATGAAAGCCAAGTAGTCCTGGGAAGCTCACTACTAATAACAGGTTGAGTAAAATCATTTGTTTAAAAATGTTCGCATCTGTTGCTTGGCACTGATCCTTAAGCTCCGAGACCCCTACCTTCTCAACTAATTATCCTCATGTCAAGTAATCAATTGTAGTTGATTGACTATATGCTCATAAAAATCCCCAGATCCCAAATCCCTCAAAATAGAGGGAGAAGACCGGGATGGAATCAAAGAACTTTTCTCAATCCAACTATTAAGGGAAGGACATAACAAAAACATTAGCAGATACCGCGTTGTGAGAAAGCATTGTAACAGCTTATTCTCTCTGAAAGCGGCCCCCTCCCCACTGATCATGCTGCTCCTGCCACAGATGAAGACCATGTATAATTCCTCAGCATGGAATAAATGAGCAAGGGGAATTGTAAACAGTCTGGCCAACCAGAAGCAATAGAGACACAATGCAACCAAGACACTGCAGACCCTGCTCCCCACTGAGCTGATATAATCCACACTTGGCAAGGATGAGGTCTCACTGCAGGGCTCTCCTGGAGAAAGGCGGTGGGAGAGGGGAGAGCAAGACAGAAGGAGGGAGGGAAACAACTGCTGTAGGGGAAACCCACAGTGAGCAGTAGAATTGTGTGTGTTCCCTTTGACTCAGAAATGCCAATTTGGGGGATTTTCCTATGGAAATAAAAACCAAAATGTAAGGATATATGTAGAATGTTTACTGTGGCATAGTTTGTTGTGTAAAAAAACAAAACAAAAAAACACTGGAGGAAAATATCTATCAATACAAAAATCATGGGAAAAATTACAGAACTTTTCTGCAAAGGAATATTGTAAATAAATAAAGGAATATAATAAAATGAAACAGAATAACTTGTATTATATGATCCCATTTACATATAGAATAGAAAATAACTCTACCTATGTTTGTCTGAAAGTAGAAAAGGGGTGAAGAAGTGGTTTTGTCAGGAAGATGGAAAGGAAAGTAGGTGGAGATTAGTAACATTTTCTTTCTATACTGCTATTTACTAGACTTGTTATAATGAGTGTGTATTACTTTTATAATTTAAAAAAGTAATAAATTAAAAATATAAAAAGGATTTATTGAGACTGTAATATTACAAGTAATGCCAGACCCCAGAGTTCAGTGGGGTATATAGTTCTCTGGCATTTGCTTTAAATTGATCCTGGTGGGTAAAGGTAGACAGCAACTTCTGCTCCCGGACAGAGGCCTCACCACGTGTCCCTCAGTAGAAGCCAATTAAAGCACAGACTCGACAGTGCCTCTAGAAAAGGCCAGTGGTTGTGCAATGAAAACTACATCTACCTCTCCAAAGGCTCAGCTGCAGATCTTCCCAAGGGGTTGCCTGAGCCATTGAGCAGCAGGCAGAGGCGTGGATGAGAATAGAACAGGGTTTTGTCTGGGAAAATCCCACTACTCCAACTACAGACAGCTTTTGTTGGTCCCTGTTCCATATTCCAGAGATGAGATGCACAAGGCTGGCCCGGCCATTGCAGGAATAAATATTAAACTCTGTGGAAAAGATGCTGCCGCCCAGGTTGAAGTGTTCTATGTTAGCACCTTGGTCGACATCTGTAAGCCAGTTGTGGGACTTCCAATTGTCACCCACAGGACTGCATTAAGGCCTTGGAGGTATGACACTTGGCTTAGTATTTGCAATTTGGTTTCATGCTAATAGAAGCTTCCAGATCCTTGGGGCAGGGGGCAGGAGATATGATATTCAATAATGAACAAAAAAATATGCAGAAGTTAGCAGCCTGAAAAGAATTAACTTTTTTGTTCATTCATCTTCCAACATTTTTTTTCTATTCTTGTACAATCCTACTGTCCTCCATCTATGCCTCTTCTTCTTTCTCCCTACTTAGACCCTTAAAAGATTTTTTTACTTAATGTTTTGCTGATTATCATAGAAATCCATACTTATAACAGCAATCATGGAAAATAGGGATAAGTTTAAAAAAAGAAAAGGAATCATTTATAATCCCACTGCTGGTAATATTTTAGAATAGTTTCTTCTTATCTTTATACTTACTTTATAAAGTCAGTCTGCATTTGTGCATCTTTGCAAGTACAGCTGAAATGTCTCACATACATAACTAATATTATGAATGAATATGAGAGAATGTGATGGAAGCGCGAAGGGGGTTTGGACAGTGTATTACTGCTGGGATCTGCACGGTTGTGGTGTGGCTATGTGTTCTGGTGTGTCAAGCCTGTATTAATATTCCTCAAACTGACTGAAAGCAGCCTCATGTCTCCGCCCTTCTTTTCTCCTCACAGCTGCCTTGGAAGGCAGCAATATTTGCACATAAAGATTCCCATGGGTGGTTATTTGATGTTCTTTCATTCCAGTCTTTCATTTGCAGATAACTGGCTGCCTAGGACCCCAGCAAGTCACTACTCTCTTCCCTTTCCTGTCTCCTGCCATCATCTTTCCTGCTTCCTCTTCACTCCGATCTCCTGGGTTTATCTAAACAGCATCCAAAAGCAGGCAACCATCACCAGCCAGGGCACAACACAGAATCACTGAAATGTCCATTTGGAAAAGGCACTCAATTAAGGATGTACATTGTTCACCTGTTCAGAGGAAATACTACAGCTAATGTGGCCCTTGGAAGATTCCACTTCATGCAAAAAATCAGGAATGTCTTAAATAAGAACCAAGAAGGACGTTGTTGGTCCGGAGTCTTGCCATTTCCCTAGTTAAGACTTTCGCTTCTGCCTCCTCTCCCAAGGTCTCCCCAATTACCCTTGGAAAATCAGGATGGTGAGCTGACAGTGCTGATTGATAGTCTGATATTGCAGCATAGGCAGACGGCAGTGGGAAGGCCCAGAGAATTCTTTCTTGGGTGTTCCCAATGGCACTCTAGAACACGTACCCACAGCAGCAACAGAGCAGTTCCAACTAGCAAGGCCCTGGGCAGAATCATGAAGTTTCTCTAAGAGGTCCTCCCATGCCTTACTCTGTCCTCACACCAAGAAATCGCTTCTCCCCATCCAGAGCTCTCCAGCTAATCTACACATATGCAAAGTTCCTCACCACAACACCGAAGACTGACTATCCCCAGACCATCACGTCTACAATTCTCTCCTCCTTATCACAAACACCATAAAGTGGAGATGACCGAGAGGTTTCACACCCCTCCTGACCTCCTTATTTTTATTATGGATTAAAAATAAACATCCTGAGGCACTTTTGAATAGGAATCTGTGATCTGACGGGAGAACACATGTGGAAGGTGGCCGAGCAGTCCTGTCTATGGTTTGTCAATCTGCATGGCCTCAACCCTCTACTGCCAGTTGCCTCTCTAGTCACAGCCCAGGAACCGGGTTGAAGCAGGCCTTAATCTTGCAGAGATGGTCTGCCGGCCTCATCGCTTGGTCCTCTGTTGCTTGGCAACCCAGCCTGAAGTATACTGACCCAGATATAGGTTCAGGTGATAAAGGGGTACTTAGACCCTCTCAATTCCCTCCCATTGAGGCAAAGTGGCCATGAAAGAGATCAGAGGATGCAGCATACAGCCCATGAATTCAGTTTGACTTGGAGCATTCTGAGTTATTTGTGTGATGGGTGAGATCTGTCTCTGGTTAATCCCAGGAGTATACTGAATGAATCTGACCTCCTCTTGTTTACATCCCTTAGAGTAGATTGTACAAAGTCTCTAGACTGGATTGGACACAGGAGAATATTCTGGAAGTGACTTGGACATAAACAGACCTCAAGGCCTTACTTGGGCTGGAGGCACTGCCCAAGAATTGCTCAAAATCCGACCCAATCAAAAGTTACATGGCTCCCTACAATGAACAGACTAAAGTCCAGGCCCCTGTGTCCTTTACCATTGGCCTTTAGCTCTCCTGCTCTACCTCTTACTGCAACCTGCCCTACCCCTCCCTGACCCCCGTCTTCACCTCACTCAAAGCCACACCAGCACTTTGGCCCTGACTCAAATGTCTGCTTAAGTTACTCTGTCTGTCTGGAAATGCCCTTCCACACCACAGCTGCCAGTCAGAGAGCCACACCTCCTTCAAAACTTGACTCAAAAGGCACTTCTTCCTTGGATGAAAATAACAACTCCTCCTGAAATAGCTAGTTTTCTCCCCCGGCCCCCCCACCCCTGGAAACGCTGGCTAGCCTCCACTCCTTCTCCCATATTTTCATAGCAGGTGTGATAATTATAGCACTCAGCACAGCTGCCTTATACAGGCCTTGTCTACATTGCTGTCAAAGGAACTGTGTCCTTTAAAGGCTGATTTCTTTATTCTTCTATTTGGAACGAATGCATTCCATCTTAATTAATCCCTCCTCACGCTGACAAGCTCTTTTCCACCATCCCCTCTGGACTCACACCCTCAGGGGCACTCCATTAACAGGCCCTGCTTTTCCCAAGTCATTGTTGTCAGTCTTTCTCCCGATCCAGATATTATTAATGCTCATTCTTCTGAAGCCTCATTTGTCCCCATCCCTAGAAAGCAAGGTGGGTTCAGTATTACCAATGTTCTCTGGCCGTATCATCTATCTCTGTCTGAGCAGCTCATAATTATGACAAGTGTCTCCAAAAAAACACCTTGAGAAGTCTAGATGGAAACCAATGCCCCATGGAAACACATAAATATTTTATCAGGCTCTGAACAAGACTCTTACTCATAAATATTTAAACCCCTCGAGAACAGAATGCTCGATGGCTAATTAGAGTCAACTTGTACTGGGATGGGGAGCTGAGAGGAGGAGGTGAATACAACAGCAATGGCGGCAGGCATTCTACGTCTCTTTTAAGGATCTAGAAACACTGAAAGTGCACCGGAGGGCTCCCCAGTTTGCCTGCGCACTCCTTTTCCAAGTGCTTTCCCTCTACAGTGGAAGTCAGCACCCAGTGGGGCTGTCTAGGAAGGGCACTGTTGGGCTGCAGGCAGGCTGCCACATCGGTCATAGCCACCATAACCTTGCCATACTTCTCTCAGCACTGGTGGCACAAAGATTTTCAAAGAAGTACATAGAAGCCAAAATGAGGCAGACTCTATAAGAATGTTCATGGCAGCTTTATTCAAAATAGCTCCAAACTGGAAACAACCCAAGTGTCCATCAATAAGAGAATGGATAAACAGAAGGTAGATATTCATATTGTGGAATACTATCTTGAAATAAAAATAAACAACTTTTATACTCAACCACATGGCTGAATCTCACAGACATTGTGCCAAGCAAAAAGAAGCCAGACACAAAAGTACATACAGTGTGAATGCGTTTATATGTTCAGGAACCAGCAAGACTAATCTATGATAAAAGAAATCACAACAAAAGTTGCTTCTGGGGATTGGGAGTAACTAGAAAGGGGCAAGGGGTAAATTTCTAGGATTGAAATTTTTTATATCTTGTTTGGGATAAGGGTTTGTCAAGACTAGCCCAGCTTCTAACACAGGATTCAGCTTCAAAGCACTGTGGAGATAAGAGTGGCCACTGATCTCTAGGATCACCATTTACCTATAAAATATTGATTAACCTGAATTACTTACAAGGACTTCTAATATTTTACCAAGGGTTCTGGTAACCCTTATGGGAGGCAATGTCTTGTCTGTGTCATTTAATTATCTAATTAATTCAACAATTATTTACTGATTGCCTACAATATGCCAAACAGGAACATCGCCATGAATAAAACAAAAAGTTTCTTGTCCTTACTGAAGCTTACATTTGAGTGGGGGATATATGGATGATTAATAAAGAAACAGATATACTATTTAATGCTGGGTAATGGTAAGTACAGTGAAAAAAGCTAAAGCAGGGTCAGAGGACAGGGAGTGACAAAGTGCGGTTTGGGATCAGGTGGTCAAGGAAGACCTGATGGAGGAGGTCCCATTTGAAAAGAGCCCTAAATGAACTAAGGAAAGAAGCACTGCCAGTATTTGAGGGAAGAGTGTTCAGGCAAAGAAAAGCAAGGAAGACAGTAAAGTGAGGGGAGAGTGACAGAATAGAAGGGCAAAGAGGCCAGATCACATAGGGCTTTGCTAAGTCCTGGTAGAGAGTTGGATTTTCTTCCAGGTGTGAGGGATTTTATTCCATTGGAGGGTGTTAAGCAGGGGAGTGAGATCATCCAACTGATGTTTTAAGAATGGGAAAAAGGAAGCAATGAAGAGATGTGCCTAGGATTCTTAGGGAAGAGTCAGAAGAATAAGATCCTCCCCCCACCCCGAAATGTCAATATCTTTCACTCATCTATTTCTTAACCACCTTCTGATTCGAGTTCTGTACGTCTGAAATTTTTCACAATAAAATGCTGGAGAAAAAAAAAAGAGAGGTAGGAACTTGGATCCTTTATCAGGCAAAACTCATCAGTAACTAAAGGTAAATGTTATGGTTCTCAATGCCCTTCTGCAAAATAAAGGCTCTGATTTTTAACTAAATGTGGAACATTCTTTTCAACTTTCAAATCCACCTTCTGGGCCCAAGTCAGTCCACGTTCCATTGTCTCTGTGGAAAGGCAGAGCCTCAGTGCTTCTTTCTTCTCTCTCCCCCTGCCCTCACTTATTCTCTGAAAACCTACAAGGGAGTTGAAAGAAATACAAATTTGGGAAAAGGAGGGACTTTTCAGAGAAGTTCTATACTCCCCCAACTCCATCTGGAAATGCCCTTATGGTCAAACAACAAAAAGGAAATAGTAAAACCCTCAGCAGGAAACAAACTGTCAAGCACCTACCGTCCTCCCCAGAGAATCTCTTTCCCTCCATCATTACCCTCCCACTCTTTTGAGAGCCTTCTAGGCTGGAAGTCTAGGCTGGAAGTTGCTTCACCCCACCCACCCCGAGTCTCCCCTAGGCCACAACTCTGCTTTCACTAGACTTGTAAGTTCTCTATCCCCAGGCCACCATAACTCTGCCTCTGCCAAGCTCATTGCTAGCCTTTATTGGGGAACAGGGAAAAGCTAAAAGCTGGAGGGGGAAGAGAAAGGGGAATACAGGGAGCACTCCAGAGACAGTGGTGGCCCTGAAGTGGAATTAGGTTGGCAAAATGGGGACCAGAGAGGCACCAGTCCCCTCCCAAGAGATCCCTAACTCAAGCAAAGCCTGCCAAGGCATTTTCTTCTCCAGACTCAAACTGCCTTACACTATGTACAACCACTTCCTCAGCCATTTATCTCCATTTATTTAGCCATTTACACATTTGCTACAACTGCAGCAGGGGAAGAAGCTACTGTTTTGCAAGCCTGGCTGCTACCCAGCCTGTAGGGAGGCCTTCTATGCTGCATTTAGCCATTGGTGGAGAAAAATTAGTTTTCCTTTGCAGGCCTTGCTGCCTCATACAATTATATCAACAAATTTCCCAGCTTTTAATCCCCACCTGAAAATCTTTCACTTAGGGGTGCAATAATTTAATGTTGCCCTCCATATCCTGGTTAAAGGACTACACCAGCAAAGACATTTCATTATAGGCTAGGACATAATTTGCCTATTATTCATGCACGCATGTACCTAGGAAACCAACAAAGGGAAGAGTAAGAGAGCAAGTAATGACGTCTCTCCCCCACAGATTCCTATTCGAAAATGTTAACAACAAATCTCAATTTAAAAGAAAAACCTCACGGTTCATATTCCGCAGCGTAGCACGTATAACTAGACATACACCATCCAAGTTCTAACAAGTGGCCTCTAGTTTCGGAGAGAGCTACAAGGATGCGGCAGCTCCCGGGCGACTCTCCTCTGCCCCAGAACAAGGCAGTTTGACAGACCGCAGTACAATAAAACTTTCTCTGTTCAGGACCTCACAGTGCCCGTGAGAGAGTCCACCCTATCCGCCACCCGGCACCCTGGGGTGCCCGTGCCCCCGCCCTCCGCCACCAGGCAGGTTTGGGGACAAGCTCGGTGAGGAGGCTCTGGGAGGTCTACACGCTGTTCCCGGATCCCTCCGATTCAGCACTGTCGTTCGTTTAACAAAACAAACAGCCGCAGCCCCTCTTCCCGACAAATACCAGTAACCCTTCTCAGGAAGCTGCCACGGGCATCCCTGGTCAGGGACCACGGCTCGCCTCCAATTTCTAAGATAGTTTCTTTACCGTTTCCAAAGAAGCTGCCCAGATTCTGGAGAGGAGAGAACGCCCTTCCCCCCTTTCCACATTTTACTTTAGAATTTAAGTGTTTAATGCTTTGTGGATATATCGTGTCCACAGAGAGGTCCTGCAAACTCCCGAATTTGGGATCCTCCAGGGCGCGCTGCTCACCTCACCAGGTCCCGGACCGCCGAGGAGCGCCTAGCTCACGGCCGGCGGCGGGACGCCCGCGGCGCCCGGGTCTCTCGCGGGTTCGCGGGGCCGGAAGGGACGGGGAGGGGCGGGGGCAGCACCGCAGGGCGCCGCGCCCATCTCCGAGCCAGGAGCCAGGAGGCGGGCGCGGAGGCGGCAGGACGGCGGGACAGCGGCGCGGCTCCCTGATACCTGCACTGGGCGCGCGGTGCCTTCGGGGCCGCCCCTGGCCGGCTAGGGCGGGGCCGGGCCTCCTGCCCCTCCCCTGGCACCGCCCCGCGCGCCGCACCGGACCCGGCGCTCTGGCCGGGAGGGCGGGTCGGCGCCTTATGGCCCCGTACGCCACGGGGCCACGCGGACCTGTGCGCCGCGCCGGGCTGCGCATGAGCGGGGCTTCCCCTGGGGACTCCGCGGCGGAGCGGGGAGAAGGACGCTTAGGCTCTATTTCCCAGGAGCAGGAATTATGTCCGAGATATTATCCAGGACTCTTCCCAGATGTCTCATTCGATACAGCCAGGCCCTTTCATTTGGAACATGCAGACAGTGAGCGGAACCAATTTGATCCTCCTCCTTGGGGGCTGCTTTAGTTAAGAAGGCACGTGGGTTTATCTTCTCCTTAGGACAGCTGACTTACGAGACCAGAACCAGGGCTTCACTTCTGTGGTTCAGACTGAGGATTTGTCCTTCCCATCTCTGTGGGGCTTTTATTTTTCCTCAGAATTTCTCCTTGCTTTTAGCCCACTATTCTCACCATATTCTGCAAGATATTGGAATTTTTCTTCCAACGTGGTCCCCACCTTCAGTCCCAGTGTTCTTTTTCTCAAATTGAAGTATCCCCAAGCCCTCAGTTGGCCAGGCGCAGAAGGTTTTCCATCTTCCACCAAGGCCTGCCCTATTTACCTCAGAAATGTTTCTGGAACCTTTCCCCTCCTCTGCATTCCCATATTGCTGCTCCTGTTAGACTTTGATTACCTTGGCCCGAATCATTTTAAGTTTCCTTGCCTCCTGTCTCTCCCCACTCCCAAAACAGAACTAAGAATGTTGCTCTCCTGACAAAATAAGCAAAACATATCTCCCCTCCTCTGCCACAGACCTGCAGTAAACCCCCTCTGCAATTGGAATACAGTCCAAACTACTTTCCCAATTGGAAACCAGCTTACCTTTCCAACCTTCGGTCCACTCAACACCTGTGTTCCAGTTATACTGAGTTGCACCAATTGCCATTCTTTGAATATACCCTGGTTGTTTAATGCCCCTGTGTGTTTTGGTCACTCTGTTCCCTTATCCTGGATTTCTCTTTATCCCCTTCTTTACCTGCTGAATTGCTCCCAAGCCTTCAAGACCCAGCTGCCTTCTCCTTTAACGAAGTTCTTCCAGATCTTCCCAGTCAGATCTGGGAGATCAAATAATTCCCTTTCCCAGCACTCTGTGCTTCTGTTACAGCACTCACTAAGTTGGTCTGTATGCTACAGCTGGCCGTGTTTTCTTGTCTCCCCACTGTCAGAGCTTGCAAGGCAGGAGGTGTTTCTGACTCAACTTCATCCCCCATGGCGATTGGCCACACACGTTTTAAAATAAATAACCATTCTTTGGTTGTATATAAACTGTGCTTATTGTAAAAATTCAAATACTTAAATGTATAAGGAAGGAAATTAACCCGCAACACACTGAAATAACCACTGTTAATGTTTTGATGATCGTATTTTCATGAATATCTTTATGCATATGTCCCTCCACCATATATGCACAAATGGAATGATTTCATGTATGCTATGTTTAGGACACCCTCTGTTTTAGTTTTCTCCCTTCACTACTCTCCCTCATTCTCAACTATTTAAAAAGTTAAGCATGCTGATATAACCATATATATTGATATCTATCTATATATATATTTTACAAAGTGAGTAATTATAGTGTAAACATTTCTCTGCTTCTTGCTTTTCTCATTAAACAATGTTATATAAATCCTTCCAGTTCAACTGGTATAGCTCTGATTCGTTCTTTTATTTTAGAGACTGCATAATGTTCCACAGTATGGATGTACCAAAATTTATTCAAGTTTCCCTATTCATGACATTCAAATTCTTTTAAAAAAAATTGTCACTGCCACCAACATTTCAATAAACATCCTTATGTGTATATCCAAATGCCCTGGTACTTTAATTTCTGAGGGACTGATTCCCAGGTATGAGATTGGTCTATTTAAAATGTTAATAGATTGCCTTCTTAAAGACTGTAACAATGTACTTTGCATAATTTAGCCATTCTGGTAAGTGAATAGTGATAATTTGTTGTTCCTTTAATTTTTATTTCACTGACTACTAGTGAAGCTGTTTATGTTTTCTCTTTCTTTCCCCTTTTGGATTTTCTGTTCTGTAAATTGCTTAATCATATACTTAGTTCATTTTTCTTTTTGAGTTACTGGTCTTTTCAAAGTGTAAGAATTTCTTGTATATTATAGATAGTAATCCTATATATGTTGTATGTTAATATGTTGTATGTTTTGCAAGTATTGTACTTTCCCCAATCTCTCATTTATCTTTTAACTTTGTTTGGAATTTAAAAACCAACTACAACTAATTCCAGTTGGTGTCAAGTTAATATCACATGTCTTATAACAAGTCAACATAGCACTTAGGAAACTAAAATAGATTTTGCTGTTTCAAACTTCCTTGGGAAACCAATCTTCTATTTCAGTATTTAAAAAATTTGACATACCATCCTACTCTGTAATCCCATACTCAGTCACTATTAATCACATTGCCCCATTCACAAATATAATTCTGTTTATGGTATAATATAAATTTGCTATATATTATTATCTGGCAGAATCACATTAAATAGACCATTTTGATTCACTAAAATTATGGTTAACAAAATGTTAACTCATTTAGTGGTCATCACTTATTTATTTATTTTTGCCCAAACCTACTTATTTAGGAAAATGCCTCCCATGTAATTCTAGAGGTCTGCCAATCTTGCAACCCCACTCTTTTGAACATAATAGTGGGCATGACCCACACTAGAACAGATAGACTCTATGTCCCAGGAATTTGAATCTTGAATTTTATTTTTTATTTTATTTATTTATTTTTTGAATCTTGAATTTTAGATTGACACTCTCTTAAAATAACTGTCCTTAATCCCAGCCACTAAAATCCTCAGATCTGTCTTGCTTCTTTTGATTGTATGTATTCAGTAATTTTCTTAGTGGGTGCCCTGGCATTGTAGTTAACATCTGTGCTTAAAATAATCTAATTTGGAGTAAGACCAACTTAATTTCAATAGCATACAAAGTTTTGCTCCAGTATAGCTCCATTCCCACTTTTGTGATATTATTTTCACACAAGTATTTGTATCCTTTTTGTACTATAAGCTCATCAACACAGTTTTAAAATTAATTACTTTTTTCATGCAGTTTATTTAAAAATCAAATAGGAAAAGAGAGTTACAAACAAAAATATATTTATACCATTTTTTGTATTTATTTGTGTAGTATGTTTACCAGTGCTCTTTATTTCTCCGTGTGGATTTGAGCTACTGTCTAGTGTCCTTTTATTATAGCTTGAAGGACTTCTTTTAGCATTTGTTGAGGTCAGGTCTGCTAACCACAAACTCTTTCAGTTTTTGTTTTCTTGGAATGATTGAATTTCTCCTTCACTTTTAAGGACAGTTTTGCTGGATATAGAATTTTTGGTTGACAGTTTTTTCCTTTTATTACTTTGAATATGTTATCCCACTTCCTTCTGGTCTCCATAGTTTCTGATGAAAAGTCAGCTGTTAATTTTTATTGAGGATCCCTTGGATGTGAAGAGCCATTTTTCTCTTTCTGCTTTAAAGATTCTATCTTTGGTTTTCTAAAGTTTGACTATGATGTGTCCAGGTAGGGATCTCTTTGTGTTTATCCTACTTACAGTGTGTTGATCCTCTTGGATGTGTAGGTTAATTCTTTTCATCAAATTTGGGAAATTTTAAGCCATCATTTCTTCAAATATTGTTTTTGCCCTTTTTCTCCCTCTCCTCTCCTTCTGGGACTCCCATTATGCTTATGTTGGTACACTTGATGGTGTTGCACAAGTCTTTGAGGCTTTCTTCATTTTTCTCTTTTCTTCTTTCTGTTCTTCAGATTGCATTATCTCAAGTGACTTATCTTCAAGTGTGCTGACTCTTTCTTCTACCTATTAAATCTGCTGTTAAGCCCCTCTAATTTGTTATTTCATTTGTAATTTTCAACTTCAGAATTTCAACTTGGTTCTTTTATTTTAATAACTTCTGTCTTCTTATTGATATTCTAGGTTTTGTGAGACATCATCCTCATTCTTTTTTTAAAATCTTTATGTGTGATTTCTTTTAATTCTTTGAACGTATTTATAATAGCTGACTTGAAAACTTTGTCTAGTAAATCCAAAATGGATTAAAGTTAGCACTGGAACTCTGACCAAGTTAAGCCCCTAAAGGTCGTTCATGCTAATCCTTCTTAAGAAAAAGATACCCTCCATACTTCACCCTCTAGGCTCCTCATCTTGACTCCCTTATATTTTGTTCCACAAGGAATTTAAAATAAGGTCCCAGAATTTTTACCTTGAAATTGACTTGAAAGCCACCAGAATTTCCAGGCTTCCCACACTTTAACCAACTAGTAGCATCAGGAATTAAGACTCAGAAAAAAAAAAAAAGAATTAAGACTCAGCATCCAGCTCAGTTCCCTAAGATGCTCCCTGCCTGACCTCAAATTGACCTCCAAGGGTTGGCTCCAATTTGCTCTACCATGTAGAGGGCTGTGGCTGGCTTGTGAATGGTACATTCTAAAAATGGACTATTATCAGAATGGCATGCATACTTTTTTTTTTTTGCGGTACGCAGGCCTCTCTCTCTTGTGGCCTCTCCCGTTGCAGAGCACAGGCTCCGGACGCGCAGGCTCAGTGGCCATGGCTCATGGGCCCAGCCGCTCTGCGGCATGTGGGATCTTCCCGGACCGGGGCACGAACCCATGTCCTCTGCATCGGCAGATGGACTCTCAACCACTGCGCCACCAGGGAAGCCCCATGCATACTTTTGTTATTCTTTTTTCAACAACTACCTATCAAGTGTAGGAGATAACAGCCTCTCCCTTTCCATAACTTCTTGCCTTGGTCCAAAACATAGTTCTGCTTTCTCAGAAGTGTTAAGGAGAAAGTGTCAATCCTTTGTTCTTTCACCTCCCACTTGTTTCTTACGGGAAATACAATGATTTGTGTGATTGTTATTTTAGAAAAAGGATCTTTGCATTTATGTAGCCAAGTCCTTCTTTGACCTTCTGTGGAATGATCCTGCTCGCAGGAGGTATACGTTCTTCTTCATATGGTAGACTAACTAGAACAGACCCTGCTTCTTTAGATGGCCTGTGTTTGTACAACTTCTGCCTGTGCTTGGGTGGTTCAGTTCAGTTTGGGAGGAAGGAGTGTGAAACACATTTTGATTTCTAATCCAGGCTGTGTTCTCCAATCTAACATTACCATAAAAAGCTGAAATTTGGGGAATTTCCTGGCAGTCCAGTGGTTAGGGCTCCACACGTTCACTGCTGAGGGCCTGGGTTCGATCTCTGGTTGGGAAACTAAGATCCCACAAGCTGCACAGCACAGCCAAAAAAAAAAAAAAAAAGAAAAGCTGATATTTGAATTATAGCCTGGTTCCTGGATTTATATTTCTATTTTTCAGAACTCAGAGGCAAAAGGGATATGATTCTCCTTCTAGCACTCCAATTATTGGTGTTCATTTTGTACAATATATTGCTAGGAGCTATGAGGAATTCAAAGGATTATGTACATGGTCCCTGCCCTTTAAGAAATTTGTAGTTTTGTAGTACTGTAGATCTAAGACATAAACAAATAATAACAATTCAAATGAGAATATCATCATAAAATATTTTGGAATCATTTTCTGGTTTAAGGTTTTGTGATAGGTACTAAGGATACAGATATGTTATGGTTTCTGCTTTCAAAGACCACACAGAGCAATCTTCACAGAGAAAAGGGAATTTGACCTCATTTAAGAAGGATAAGATTTCAAAGGGCAGAGATGGGAGAAGATATGCCAGGTAGAGGAAATAACATGAGCACGAACTCAGAGGCAGGAATCAAGGCAAGCAGTCCATTTTTGTTAAAACTGGAGGGATCTTTGAGCAAAGCAATGGAAGATAACTAGACAGGTAATTGGAACTAGATTGTGTGGTTTCTTGATTTCTGGCCTAATCAGAGGCATTAGAGCCTAACGGTTAAGTGTCAGTGCCTCCAGGTAGAAAGAAAGGCTCCCAATAGAGGCCCTAAATGTCTTAAGAGGAGGAAGATGTCCCCCAAATAAATACTTTCCTCTACAATTTACTTGGTGCACAGTTATAGAATATCAAAACTGGCAATGACTTTAGAAATATGCTAGTTCAACATTCTCATTTTTAAAACGAATAAAGAAGCTCAGAGAGATGAAGTAAATATTCATACTAAAAACCCTTAAAGATGATGCTAATGTCAGAAATCTATCCCAAGAAATAAAAGCAGCAACAGCATCATTATTTGAAAAGAAGGGCAGATGCTCTCCAGAATTCCAATAACACAACAGGTAAGAACTGTTTCAGGAACACAACTTGAATAATTTCCTATAAGGCAAGTGGGAAGATTTCTGGTCCTTATATTTGTGGATACTGGTCTTGTGTGAACCAGAGGGACTGAGTCACAGTAATTAGTAGATTATTTTTAGTTTTTTTCATGTTATAGTCATGCCCCTAAATGACTCTTAGGTTAACTTTTCAATCTCCAGTAAGCCTTTAAAAGGTAATAGACATCTTTTGTTGGTGCTTGCTGGGATGATGGGTGGCCACTGGAAAGGGTTGCCATTATGAGTCTTAGCAGGGAACCTGTCTCCTAGGCCTTACTTGTCAAACAGTCAGTTCTGTGGAACAGGCAGGAACAAGATACAGAGAAGAACACCCGTGGGAAACAGAAGTAAACACTATATTAAGAATAATTAAATTAATAAAATGGACATTCTGCAAACTACTTTTGTCCCCAAATGTTTAATGCACTGTGGCCCCACATAGCCAGAGGGAGAGTTTTAATGAGCATAAGACTCCTTGAAACTAGATGTCCAGAATCCAACACAGTTGATGCAAGCTGCCAGTCCTTTGAGGTTGAGAAGCTTTCTGGTTGTCCAGTACTTCTTGGGGATAGAAGTTGAGAAGGGCTCATCCTTAGTGCTCTTAGGCAAATGTCTTTTTTGCTTTTTTAAAAAACAAATTTATTAATTCACATAACATACAATTTACCCATTCAAACTTTACAGTTCAGTAGTTTTTAGTATATCCACAGATATGTACAACCATCATATCATCATAGTCAATTTTAGAATAATTTTATTACCTCAGAAAGAAACCCTAGATGATGAGAATGAAATGTAGAATTACTATATGATCCAGCAATTGCAATTCTGTGTATATGCCCAAATGAATTGAAAGCAGGAACTCGAACAGATATTTGTATATTCGTGTTCATAGTAGCATTATTCACATGAGGCAAAAGGTGGAAGCAACCTAAATGTCCATCAGCAAATGAATATTGTATACACATACAACAGCCTTATAAAAGAATAAAAGTCTGATACATGCTACAACGTGGATGAAAATATTATGCTAAGGGAAATAAGCCAGTTACAAAATGACAAATATTGTGTGATTTTACTTATATGCAGGATCTAGCATAGCCAAGTTCATAGAGACAGAAGTAGAATGATGATAGGTGCTTGTGGTAAGGTTACTGAAACAGTATGGAAATATAAAATTTAGAATGTATTTCCTAATTCCTCATACAGATATATCTTCACTTAAGAATATATGATGACATTTTTCATGTTAGCTCACAAGAATTTATTTCATTGTTTTTAACAGTTGCTCAGTACTGTAGTCCATTATATGAATGTGCCATTATTTGTTTTAGCATTCTCCATTGATAAAATTTGTGTAGCTTCTACTTTTTCACTGAAATGACACAATCAAGATATTTACACTGTTTCTTTGTGCTAGTGTTTCCTGGAAGTGGGATTTCTGAGTCAAAGGTTATGGAAATATAGTGTTGTGTAACCTGCTTTTTTTAAAAAACCTATTAATATATTATGATCCTCTTTTCAGGTCATTAAATATTGAATTCAGCTGCCTAATATAATTTATGGATGTATTAAATTTTATTTTTCCAATCTCCTAACATTAGAAATTGAGTTATTTCTAGATCTTCACTAGATTGTTTGATTATAAAAAACTTTGCTTTAGGGGCTTCCCTGGCGGTGCAGTGGTTGAGAGTCCGCCTGCCGATGCAGGGGACACGGGTTCGTGCCCCGGTCCGGGAAGATCCCACATGCCGCGGAGCGGCTGGTCCCGTGAGCCATGGCCACTGAGCCTGCGCATCCGGAGCCTGTGCTCTGCAACGGGAGAGGCCACAACAGTGAGAGGCCCGCGTACCGCAAAAAAAAAGAACAAAAAACCAACTTTGCTTTAAACATTACTTTAGCTAAATCTTTGCACGCAGCTTAAAATTATACTCTTAAGATGAATTCTTAGGTATAGAATTGCTCATTCAAGGAGTATGTACATTACAGAAATAATACATAGTCATTCTAGATTAGAAAAATATTGATAGGCAAGAAAATCAAACATGAATAACCTCATCACCCAGAGGTAACCATTGGTAACGATGTGGAGGTAACCATTGGTAACGATGTGGAGGTAACCATTGGTAATTATTTTGTCTGCATACTTTTTCTTTACACAAATGCAAATAGAGAGTATATGCTGCTTTGAACTACCTATGATAAGCATGCTTTCATTTATCTCCATTATCACTTTTAACATCTGCACAGTGTTCTAGCTTATAAATGGGCCAAAATGTATTTGCATAGTCCTTATTGCTGGGCATTTAGGTTCTTAATGTACATATTTTGAAAACTTTTCAGGTGAATGCAGTACATACAGGGGCAATCATCTCACTGTCAAGAAGCCCTGAGCAAAAGGTTCCTGCCTTTTTGTGGATCTGTGAGCCAGGGGGAAGGAGAGAGAGAGAAGGGCTAGTAGTGCAAAGGTACTGACTCGAAGTGGAGAAAAGTGCTTCAGCCAAGGCCCCCAACAAGGAGGACTCTGAATGGAGACATCTGGGTTAGGAATGTAGATATGTGTATGACCATGGCTGGTTGGATTAGGGAGAAGGCAGGCTGAGTCCCGGACCACAACCCCTCCAGAAAATTGCAATGGATTGGCAGTGCATCAAGTCTGGTGTGGGGAGGGCAGCTTCGCCCCGTGAGGTCTGCCAGGCAAAGCCCTGTAATTTTCAATGATCAGTTCTAAACGATCACACATACGATTTTGGCCTGGAGCTGGACTCTTCAATAAATAAGGACAAAGTGCCGAAACTTGTCCAGTATCCCTTCCCACCAGAGTATGCGAGAGTGCCAGTAGAAATGGTAGTTTGTCAGGGACCCAGTAGAGAAGACTGAAATGATTTCTTTTGGGGTGTATAAACTGACATCTGAGGGCAGGACAAAGAGTTCCAGCACGACTGGGCAATGGAATGAGCCCAAGAATCCTAAGCAGGCTGAACCAGGATCTGATGTGATGGGTCCACTCCTTTTGGGAGATGAGACTGAGTCATCTCCATTGTCCACTCAGCCGAGGGCTCTACTTTTGGAGTGAATTCTAAGCACATGTTGTGTGAATGCTTGGTTCTGCTCCATGACCTCAGAAAGTGACGATAAATTTCCTAAATTTTTATTTCTTCTTAAGAAGAACGTAGGGGCAGGACAGGAATAAAGACGCAGACGTAGAGAATGGACTTGAGGACATGGGGAGGGGGAAGGGTAAGCTGGGACGAAGTGAGAGAGTGGCATGGACATATATACACTACCAAATGTAAAATAGATAGCTAGTGGGAAGCATCCACATAGCACAGGGAGATCAGCTCGGTGCTTTGTGACCACCTAGAGGGGTGGGATAGGGAGGGTTGGAGGAAGATGCAAGAGGGAGGAGATATGGGGATATATGTATATGTATAGCTGATTCACTTTGTTATAAAGCAGAAACTAACACACCATAGTAAAACAATTATACTCCAATAAAGATGTTTAAAAAAAATAAAATAAATAAAATAGATAACCAACAAGTATCTACTGTATAGCATAGGGAGGAACTCTATTCAGTATTCTGTAATAACCTACATGGGAAAAGAATCTGAAAAAGAATGGATATATGTATATGTATAACTGAATCACTTTGTTGTACACCTGAAACTAACACAGCATTGTAAATCAACTATACCCCAATATAAAATAAAAATTAAGTTAAAAAATAAGAAATAAAAGAAATAATCTATTTTGGTTTGTCCCTCTTAAGTTTCCTCTAAACCTTATAGATATTTTTAGCTTGCACTATTTCACTGAGTAATGGATTCTCTCATTCCATTTCCCACTGTGTATACTTCATGTTTTCAATTTTTCTGCTTCAAGCTTTAAATACTTTGAAATGTAATAGAGAGTAAGCATTGTCTGGTTATAATGGAGAGTAAGCATTGTCTGGTTATCTCATCCACACCCTTCATGATTTCATAAACATTTTGTCACATCTCCTTTCAATCTTCATTGTTTTGGCCTGGTCTATTCCTTTTTTTTTTAATTTATTTTTTATCTTTTGGCCAAGGTGTGTGGCATGTGGGATCTTAATTCCCCGACCAGGGATCGAACCCGTGCCACCTGCAGTGCAAGTGTGGAGTCTAGCCAGTGGACCACCAGAGAAGCCCCTGGTCTATTTCTTTTTAACCCATTAGATGGATGATTCTCAAGCCTTTTGGCTACCAGAGGTGGACCTTCCTGTTTCACTAAATTATTATTGTGATTATTACCAACACTATTATTATTTTAAGTATCTATCATAGGGAAGCACCATTGTAGGTTCTCAGAGAGGGACACATAGTTGAATAACTTATGATCTCTGATGAACCTACTATTCTCTTTGCTTGGCCTGTAGAAGTAGCCCCCTGGGCCAAGTGTTTAGAGCAGAGATCAAAGAAGACATTCTAGGTGGATAATCTCTTTGCTAGGCCACAGGGCTGTTTGACTCTTTAGTAATGAACATAAATAGAAATTAATTTTCTTAACTCTTTTTGTCATGGAAGTAGATTCTCTGCAAGGGTGAGGGTTATTAGACCTCACAGTTCTAGTTTTGTTGTGTTTTTTTTTACATCTTTATTGGAGTATAATTGCTTTACAATGGCGTGTTAGTTTCTGCTTTATAACAAAGTGAATCAGTTATACATATACATATGTTCCCATATCTCTTCCCTCTTGCGTCTCAGTTCTAGTTTTGCCTAGAGATTCTCCCTCGGTGTAAGGAGTTCTGACACCAACTACCTAGAGTTAGTGCAAACTTCACAGGTTAAGGGTACAGTCCTCCATAAGACTGTCTTTACTACAAACACGAGCTGCAAATTGGTGTTCATTAGCATAAACTATCAGGTGTGATCTGGGGAGCCAACCACAAATAACAAAGACACTTTTATGACTGAAAATTTCAAGGATTTGGAGGTGGATTCCCAGGACCTGGGGAAAAAGGCCAGTTAAATTTTTAAAAATACAACCCCCTTGGGGTCTCTCCCTAGGCAACTAAACATTAGCCTCAAGGGGTGCTAGCTTCTCCTTTACCCTGCAGGCTCAGTATTCACAACAGATCCACTGCCTTCTGGTAGTACCTGTTCTCAGGGCTGACAGAGGCAAGACATTACTCTGTAGCTAATTATTAGAGGTCAAGTATATCCACATAAAATAGTCCAACACCTACACAGCAAATACTCATATGATAGCAGGGGAATTGGGGCTGTGTATTCCCACTCAGATTTCTTTTTCTTCCTGCTCCTGCAGAAGACAAAGTAAACTGAGAAGTTTGGTTCTACCAGGAGTTTTGGTCTTCAAAGATGTTGAAGGGAGTATTAGGGAGGGTTTGGTAAACAGGCATTCCCATTTGCTGTTGATGGTAGTGTAGATCAATATAACCTTTTTGGAGAGTAATTTGTAAGTAGCTAAATGCATGTAACAAGAAATTGAGAGGGACTTTTTCCCTTCCTAAATTGCATTTAAAACTGAAAACTTACACTATTAGACACTAGGTAAGAAAAACTATATCTACCTATATATATATACATTTTTAAGACAGCCATCAACTGATCACCTTAAGATGGGGTCAAATACCTCCCTAGGGCTTCTGGAAGGAAGCAAAACTGGCAATACTATCATCAACACACCTCAACAACCATGCTGAGTCAAGTTAAGAAGACTGGAAAAGAGTGGGATGAATGATGAGTGGTGGTCTTGTGAGAAAAGACTACCATAATCACCATGAGAGTCTTTTCCCTTCTTTGTGAGAGGAAAGGAGGGATGTTTTCCCCTCCCTGAATCCAAATGAGTGTGGACCCCAAGGGTGGCAAGGGGACTTTATTGTTCTATGGATTGAGAGGAGAGGACCCTACACAAGGTTTCTGGGCTTGAAATATCTTTCCAGTACTGCATCCAAGAAGGTTACCCATTCAGGGAGCAACAGCTGTGAAGTGGACTCTAGTGGTCCAGTGGTGGGAGCTCAGGAAGAAGCTGAGCTACAGCCATGTCGCCCACACTGGGGAATGTGCAACAGAGAAGGAGGCCTTACAAGACACAAGACACACAAAAATCTTGATGCCTGCCATACAAATAACATCAACTATCTGCCTGGTCAGCCAGAGAAACAACACAGCCAACAAGATACAATTAAAGTCAAGAAGTGTTTGCTTTGTTCCCACCACCATTCCTCCTCTGCTTCTCTCATTGAAGGAGCCCTTCTAAGTATCTCAAGGGAAATGGAGAGCTTTGAATCAACTTTGAAGTTTTAAATGGACTGGAAAGTTATGGAATCTGCTCAAGATGCCTTAAAAGCCTGAAGGGTATTCAAAATAACACAGTTGAAAATGATGGTTTGAGAAACAAAACCATTTCACGTTTAGACTCTACAAAGAAGAGAGTCTTTTAAATAAACCAGTTACATGCATACGCTCTTTGATTCTGGAATTCCACAGTTAGGAATTGAGACTAAAGATATAGTAGCTAATGTATGACACACTATATATACAAGGATGGTTACTGCAGCATTATTTGTAATAGCAAAGACAGCAGTAACAAAAAGAAAAAAAAACAATAGCAACAAAAAACTAGAAACAATATAATGCTATCAATTGGATACTGGTGAGAGAAGACAATGTGAGGATGAAAGGAGAGGTCAGAGTGATGTGGCATCACAGGCAACCTCTAGAAGTGAGAAAAGGCAAGGAAATGGACTCTCTCCTGGAGATTCCAGCCCCGCCAACCTGGTCTCGTGTTCTGACATCCAGACATTAAAATAATAAATTAGTGAAAAAAAATCCTACCAAGATTGGTTCAAGATAGTGGAGTAGAAGGATGTGCTCTCACCCCCTCTTGTGAGAACACCAGAATCACAACTAACTGCTGAACAATCATCGACAGGAAGACACTGGAACTCACCAAAAAGATATCCCATATCCAAAGACAAAGGAGAAGCCACAATGAGATGGTAGGAGGGGCGCAATCACAATAAAATCAAATCCCATAACTGCTGCGTGGGTGACTCACAAACTGGAGAACACTTATACCACAGAAGTCCACCCACTGGAATGAAGGTTCTGAGCCACACGTCAGGCATCCCAATTTGGGGGTCCGGCAGTGGGAGTAGGAATTCCTAAAGAATCAGACTTTGAAGGCTAGCGGGACTTGACTGCAGGACTTCGACAGGACTGGGAGAAACAGAGACTCCATTCTTGGAGGGGACACACAAAGTAGTGTGCGCATCAGGACCCAGGGGAAGGAGCAGTGACCCCATAGGAGACTGAATCAGACCTACCTGCTGGTGTTAGAGGGTCTCCTGTGGAGGCAGGGGGTGGCTGTCTCTCACTGTGGGGACGAGGACACTGGCAGCAGAGGTTCTGGGAGGTACTCCTTGGCGTGAGCCCTCAGAGAGTCCGCCATTAGCCCCACTAGGGAGCCCGGGTAGGCTCCAGTGTTGGGTCGCCTCAGGCCAAACAACCAACAGGGAGGGAACCCAGCCCCACCCATCAGCAGACAAGTGGATTAAAGTTTTACTGAGCACTGCCCACCAAAGCAACAGCCAGCTCTACCCACCACCAGTCCCTCCCATCAGGAAGCTTGCTCAAGCCTCTTAGATAGCCTCATCCACCAGAGGACAGATAGCAGAAGCAAGAAGAACTACAATCCTGCAGCCTGTGGAACAAAAACCATATTCACAGAAAGATAGACAAGATGAAAAGGCAGAGCGCTATGTACCAGATGAAGGAACAAGATAAAATCCCAGAAAAACAACTAAATGAAGTGGAGATAGGCAACCTTCAGGAAAAAGAATTCAGAATAATGATAGTGAAGATGATCCAGGACCTTGGAAAAAGAATGGAGGCAAAGGTCGAGAAGTTGCAAGCAATGTTTAACAAAGACCTAGAAGAATTCAAGAACAAACAAACAGAGATGAACAACACAATAACTGAAATGAAAAATAGACCAGAAGGAATCAATAGCAGAATAACTGAGGCAGAAGAATGGATAAGTGACCTGGAAGACAGAATGGTGGAATTCACTGCTGCAGAGCGGAATAAAGAAAAAAGAATGAAAAGAAATGAAGACAGCCTAAGAGACCTCTGGGACAACATTAAATGCAACAACATTCGCATTTAGGGGTCCCAGAAGGAGAAGAGAGAGAGAAAGGACCCAAGAAAATATTTGAAGAGATTATAGTCAAAATTTCCCTAACATGGGAAAGGAAATAGCCACCCAAGTCCAGGAAGTGCAGAGACTCCCATACAGGACAAACCCAAGGAGAAACACGCCAAGACACATAGTAATCAAACTGGCAACAATTAAAGACAAAGATCAATTATTGAAAACAACAAGGGAAAAATGACAAATAACATACAAGGGAACTCCCATAAGGTTAACAGCTGATTTCTCAGCAGAAACTCTACAAGCCAGAAGGGAGTGGCATGATATACTTAAAATGATGAAAGGGAAGAACCTACAACCAAGATTACTCTACCCAGCAAGGATATCATTCAGATACAATGGAGAAATCAAAAGCTTTACAGACAAGCAAAAGCTAAGAGAATTCAGCACCACCAAACCAACTCTACAACAAATGCTAAAAGGAACTTCTCTAAGTGGGAAACACAAGAGAAGAAAAGGATCTACAAAAACAAACCCATAACAATTAAGAAAACGGGAATAGGAACATAACATATCGATAATTACCTTAAACATGAATGGATTAAATGCTCCAACCAAAAGACACAGGCTTGCTGAATGGATACAAAAACAAGACCCATATATATGCTGTCTACAAGAGACCCACTTCAGATCTAGGGACACATACAGACTGAAAGTGAGGGGATGGAAAAATATATTCCATGCAAATGGAAATCAAAAGAAAGCTGGAGTAGCAATACTCATGTCAGATCAAATAGACTTTAAAGTAAAGAATATTACAAGAGACAAGGAATGACACTACATAATGATCAAGGGATCAATCCAAGAAGAAGATATAACAATTATAAATATATATGCATCCAACATAGGAGCACCTCAATACATAAGGCAACTGCTAGCAACTATAAAAGAGGAAATCAACAGTAACACAGTAATAGTGGGTGACTTTAACACCTCACTTACACCAATGGACATATCATCCAAACAGAAAATTAATAAGGAAACACAAGCTTTAAATGACACAATAGACCACACAGATTTAACTGATATTTATAGGACATTCCATCCAAAAACAGCAGATTACACTTTCTTTTCAAGTGCACATGGAACATTCTCCAGGATAGATCACATCTTGGGTCACACATCAAGCCTCAGTAAATTTAAGAAAATTGAAATCAGACCAAGCATCTTTTCTGACTACAACGCTATGAGATTAGAAATCAATTACAGGGAAAAAACTGTAAAAAACATAACCACATGAAGGCTAAACAATACATTACTAAATAACCAAGAGATCACTGAAGAAATCAAAGAGGAAATCAAAAAATACCTGGAGACAAATGACAATGAAAACACGATGATCCAAAACCTACGGGATGCAGCAAAAGCAGTTCTAAGAGGGAAGTTTATAGATATACAAGCTTACCTCAAGAAACAAGAAAAATCTCAAATAAACAATCTAACCTTACCTAAAGGAACTAGAGAAAGAAGAAAAAACAAAACCCAAAGTTAGCAGAAGGAAAGAAATCATAAAGATCAGAACACAAAAAAATGAAATAGAAACAAAGAAAAGAATAGCAAAGATCAATAAAACTAAAAGCTGGTTCTTTGAGAAGATAACAAAATTGATAAACCATTAGCCAGACTGATCAAGAAAAAGAGGGAGAGGACTCAAATCAATAAAATTAGAAATGAAACAGGAGAAGTTACAACAGACACCACAGAAATACAAAGCATCCTAAGAGACTACTACAAACAACTCTATGCCAATAAAATGGACAAGTTGGAAGAAATGGAAAAATTCTTAGAAAAGTATTACCTTTCGAGACTGAACCAAGAAGAAATAGAAAATATGAACAGATCAATCAGAAGTAATGAAATTGAAACTTTGATTAAAAATCTCTCAACAAACAATAGTTCAGGACCAGATGGCTTCACAGGTGAATTCTATCAAACATTTAGAGAAGAGCTAACACCCATCTTTCTCAAACTCTTCCAAAAAATTGCAAAGGAAGGAACACTCCCAAACTCATTCTATGAGGCCACCATCACCCTGATACCACAACCAGAAAAATATATCACAAGAAAAGAAAATTATAGACCAATATCACTGATGAATATAGATACAAAAATCCTCAACAAAATACTAGCAAACAGAATCCAACAACACATTAAAAGGATCATATACCATGATCAAGTGGGATTTACCCCAGGGATGCAAGGATTCTTCAATATATGCAAATCAATCAATGTGATAAACCATTTTAACAAACTGAAGGAGAAAAACCATATGATCATTTCAATAGATGTAGAAAAAGCTTTTGACAAAATTCAACACCCGTTTATGATAAAAACTCTCCAGAAAGTGAGCATAGAGGGAACCTACCTCAACAAAATAAAGGTCATATATGACAAACCCACAGCCAACATCATTCTCAATGGTGAAAAACTGAAAGCATTTCCTCTAAGATCAGAAACAAGACAAGGATGTCCATTCTCACCACTATTATTCAACATAGTTTTGGAAGTCCTAGCCATGGCAATCAGAGAAGAAAAAGAAATAAAAGGAATATAAATTGGAAAAGAAGAAGTAAAACTGTCACTGTTTGCAGATGACATGATACTATACATAGAGAATCCTAAAGATGTCACCAGAAAACTACTAGAGGTAATCAATGAATTTGGTAAAGCTGCAGGATACAAAATTAATGCACAGAAATCTCTTGCATTCCTATATACTAATGATGAAAAATCTGAAAGAGAAATTAAGGAAACACTCCCATTTACCATTGCAACAAAAAGAATAAAGTACCTAGGAATAAACTTACCTAGGGAGACAAAAGACCTATGCAGAAAACTATAAGACACTGTTGAAAGAAATTAAAGATGATACCAACAGATGGAGAGATATACCAAGTTCGTGGACTGGAAGAATCAATACTGTGGAAATGACTATAATACCCAAAGCAATCCACAGATTCAATGCAATCCCTATCAAATTTCCAATGGAATTTTTTACAGAACTAGAACAGAAAATCTTAAAATTTGTATGGAGACACAAAAGACCCCGAATAGCCAAAGCAGTCTTGAGGGAAAAAAACGGAGCTGGAGGAATCAGGCTCCCTGACTTCAGACTATACTACAAAGCTACAGTAATCAAAACAATATGTTACTGGCACAGAAACAGAACTATAGATCAATGGAACAGGATAGAAAGCCCAGAGATAAACCCATGCACCTATGGTCAACTAATCTGTGACAAAGGAGGCAAGGATATACAATGGAGAAAAGACAGTCTCTTCAATAAGTGGTGCTGGGAAAACTGGACAGCTACATGTAAAAGAATGAAATTAGAACACTCCTTAACACCATACACAAAAATAAACTCCAAATGGATTAGAGACCTAAATGTAAGGCCAGACACTATAAAACTCTTAGAGGAAAACATAGGAAGAACACTCTTTGACATAAATCACAGCAAGATCTTTTTTGATCCACCTCCTAGAGTAATGGAAATAAAAAGAAAAATAAACACATGGGACCTAATGAAATTTAAAAGCTTTTGCACAGCAAAGGAAACCATAAACAAGACAAAAAGACAACCCTCAGAATGGGAGAAACTATTTACAAATGAATCAATGGACAAAGGATTAATCTCCAAAATATATAAACAGCTCATGCAGCTCAATATTAAAAAACAAACAACCCAATCCAAAAATGGGCAGAATACCTAAATAGACATTTCTCCAAAAAGGACATACAGATGGCCAAGAAGCACATGAAAAGCTGCTCAACATCACTAATTATTAGAGAAATGCAAATCAAAACTACCATGAGGTATCACCTCACACCGGTTAGAATGGGCATCATCAGAAAATCTACAAACCACAAATGTTGGAGAGGGTGTGGAGAAAAAGGAACCCTCTTACACTGTTGGTGGGAATGTAAATTGATACAGCCACTATGGAGAACAGTACGGAGGTTCCTTAAAAAACTAAAAATAGAATTACTATATGACCCAGTAATCCCACTACTGGGCATATACCCAGAGAAAACCATAATTCAAAAAGACACATGCACCCCAATGTTCATTGCAGCACTATTTGCAATAGCCAGGTCATGGAAGCAACCTAAATGCCCATCGACAGCTGAATGGATAAAGAAGATGTGGTACAGGCTTCCCTGGTGAGGTTATCCAGGACGTCATCCTTGTTCTGCCTGAAGTAGGTCTGAAGGATGGTCATCTTCTCCTGGGTGTCCTTCTCCACTTCAGTGCTGCAACTGCCGTGGGATCCCAGAGCTGCAGCTTCCTTAGCCTTGAACTCCTTCTCCCTCTGCAGGCAGTACTGTTCAATTTCAGCCAGGGTTAAAAATGTAATTACAGTCATACCAAAGCTTGTCATAGGGATCTAGCAATCATCTGATTCATTTTTATCCATTGGTCATTTACACACATCTTTCTTTTATAAGATGCTGCCCTCAGCAGAAATAAAAAACAGATAGTTTGTTTCAAAGCTGCCTATTGACTTATCCACTACAACCAACCCCTGGAAGTAATCTAAAGGGTAGAATTTTAATTGCAGATTCAGGGGCAAAGTTCTCATTATTCCACTAACACTGCCCCTGGCTGCTTGTGCACTGGTTTAGGAGGAAAGATTAAAAGACCCAAATAGAGGTGATTAAAAAGGGTGGGGTGAGTGAAGCCAAGAACTTATAAATATTTGAGAGCTACAAAAATGGAAAGGAGTTTTGAACACAGATAATTGTAGACTCAAAGTAAGGAAAAAACTCAGAGATCATTGTTGAGTTTACAAACAGGTTAAAATTACAAATAATGACAAAATTCTAAAATTGTAGAAGCTTTCTAGCTGTTACATAAGCTTAATTTCCAAGAAGTTAAACTTATTTCACAAATCTTTATTTAATTCAGCTTAAAAAAACCCCAAAGCAACATTAAATCCTGTCTTTATTCATAGAAAGAAAATACCCATAGTAACATTTTAAGAATATTTTTTCTTTGAGTTTCCATGGCATCATGAGCAAGTTTACTTTTCCATTTAAGTCTTCCATATATTTACAGAGGTCTTAAGATTGCATTACTATTCAGATTTAAGCAATGAAATAATCATGTAATCTTATAGCTAGACCTAAAAGAAACTGGGGTAGAAATTATGCATAGTGCTTATAAAAATGTGTAGTTGAGTTGAGCTTTTCTTACTGTTCCTTAGCAAGAGAATCTATGTTTATGGATGAACTATAGTGTTTTCTTCTGGGGAGATGTCTACATTTTCTTATCTTTCATGGTAATATCAACTTGTTCATCACCGCTGCTTAGGATGTTAGCCATTTGTTTACCTGTGGTCAAAAGAAGCAGTGTACAGTGACTTGATGAGGTTTTCCTCGCCCATGGAAAGGCTGTCTCCTGCCTTGTGGCTTTATCCTGAAATATTTGACCAAGCCATCCTTTTACGAATGTTTCTAGTCACGTTGATCTGTTTTGCTGCTTTTGTGCTCCATGATTCGGCAGGTACTCCGATTTAGTTGAAGCTGGCTTCAATACAGCCAATTCAGTATTCCACTTGAACATACCATCTTACGTCCAGCAAACGTACATCCATCTTACATTTCGGTTCAAGAAAAGGTAACTGACAGGGAGAAGCAAAGAACATTGGGTTAGTAATCAGCGCCTGGTCTGAAGTAGGCATTCAATTAAAAAAAATATTTTTAAAAAATAGATGAATGGATTCTAGCTCCGGCTCTGTCACGATTTACCTTAAGAGAACCTGGGCAAGTCACTTCATCACTTTGGGCCCATTTCTTCATCTGTAAAAATCCTACTTCACTGACCTCAAGTTATCATGAAGGGATTTTCACAAAAGAATCATCATCCTTGCTGGGTAACTGAGTCACAGAGAAGAGCTCAGTGGGCATCAATAATTATTGATGCCCAGACTCCACCTCTAGAGATCAGGTTTCAATTGGTCTGGGGTTGGGCCCAACTTTTGTGTATTGTGAAAGCTCCCATAGTGATTCTAAAGTGCAACCAGGGTTGAGAACAGCTGCCCAGAAGAAATCTTTTTAGATCTTTTTCCACCCTGTGGGAGAAATACCAATTGGGCAGCACTACAAGGCTTAAGATTTGACTAGACCTCCTTTGGATCTGTGGTGTGTTAGGGTCAGTCTTGTGAAATGCTATCTGGGAGTAGAGGGAGTCTGATTTTGGTTGGTAATACTCAATTTACATAGAAGTTCAATTTGGATTTGATAAAGCTGATATTTATATCCCTTCCTCAAATCTATGTCAATTTCTTAATTGATTTCAAACTCAGAGGAAGGGAAAGGGTGTGACAAAACCACACCAACAAATTTCACCAAGTCTAGTCCTACCTCACAGTGTCATGACGATTAAATAAGGTAGACTCTTGAGTATGCTTTGTAAACATAATGAGCTACCCAGATATCTACTCTTATCTAAGGTTTCCCACTAGATGTAAAGTTCTGAAGAGATGGTGCGGACAGCATCACTTTGATGCCCGTTGGCAAATTACAATGCGGTACCAATGCTGTTACTGATTTCCTGTCACATGACAGAGTATTAAAGAAAGCAGCATACTGTAGTGGAGACAGCACTGACCTGGGAATCCAGAGGCTTGGATTCAAGATTCCACCATGTGAAGTCTTTTCTTTTTAACATCTTTATTGGAGTATAATTGCTTTACAATGGTGTGTTAGTTTCTGCTCTATGACAAAGTGAACCAGTTATACGTATACATATATCCCCATATCTCCTCCCTCTTACGTCTTCCTCCCACCCTCCCTATCCCACCCCTCTAGTCCACCATGTGAAGTCTTGAACACATCTCTCTGGGCTTAAATTTTTTCATCTCTCAAACATGAGTTAACTTCAGACCTTTGACGTTTCCTTAAGCTCTAACATTCTAGGGCATGCTGATGGAACTGCTCATGAAGCTGGCAATGACTGATGTTATGAACGGGACACATCCAAGTCTTACATAGCCCCTGAAATGTTCTGGCGTCCCATGTAGTATTCTACAGAGTTAGACAAGCCATTAAAGAAGAAGTTTCTTCCAACACTTGTTCTAAGGAGAACATCCACAACAGGGCAGGTTAGGGAGCAGTTTTATTCTCAGGAAAGATCAGTTACACCCAATGTTTCTTCTCTTGTGCCCTCAAATTTCTGAGCCCATCTTCATCAAGAGGACTTCCTATACACCAACCAGGGAAGTGCTGAGCTTTTTCCATTTCAGCAATTCTGAAACATCAGCTGTTTTGCAGAGTGTGTCTTTCCTACCCACTCTGTTTACCTCAACTCATAACCAACCATGATATTCTTCCAAATTCTGGAATCTAGAAATATGTCAAGTGTTCTAGGGTCACCAAAATAATGGCACTAAATAAGTACTGCAATATCAACGTGCTCAGTTAATACTATACTATTTTGCATCAAGATTGTATGATTCTGGACTAAATGCAATAAGTAACTGACCCTCAGTAGCAACGTGACCTCACCAATTTTTTTTTAGAGTATGTATCCGTAAGTCTGTTAAGACTGGAAGCAGAAGGAACTATGGTAGAAAGGATCTGGTCTAGTTCATCTTTCATCCTTTGCATCTAGCACAGAGAGTATAAATACTAATACACGCTTAATGTATTATTCATGTATTGAAAAAATTCAATGAATAGATGAGCAATGGTATAGCAAGTAATCACGCAAAAACCAACAGTATAAGGATTTTAGATTTTTTAAGTAAATGCTTGTCAATTAAAACTAAAATACTTTTGCTTTTCCAGAATACAGAATTAGATTCCAACAAAACACTTTTAATAAAGTAAGGCACAATGTTTGATAAGGCAAAATTCACACAGACGGTTAATATTAGATCACATTCTTTTGTGTGTCCTGGGGGAAAAAAAGGAGGTATAGAATTGAAGTAGCTTAAATACTCTTTTTAGAGCATTTACCATTACAAGGTAATACATAAATTTGATGCAATAAACTATATCTTGTCCCAAAAATAAAATGTAATTGAGTCACACTGCTGAATTACATTTATTGTAACCATTGTTTTAAATATATATATATATATACCTACAGATATAGGTATTCTTAAGTCACAAGAATGCAAATACAGAAAATTAAGAAATCAGGTAATAAAAAATAATTTGACTAAAGTAAAAGTACATATATTTTTGATATCCTTTGTTGATACTTTAAAGTCCCAAACTTTATAAAAAGTTAAAATACTGGTTAAAACATTTCTCCCATTATATTTTTGTTTCTCATGAATACAAAGTGGGCTCAGAAATGCAACAGACACCAATTGCAGGCACACCATTTGCTCCATAATTGTTGTAAAGTGATTGTTGAGGTTAATAATCCTTCTCAGTAACACATCATTGTCAACCATTTAAGTTAGTTAAAGGATTCTCTTAAAACACCAGTTGTAGACAGAATTAACCAATTTAGTAATGCTTTTGTAGTACCAGCAATAGTGATGTCAAGCTTATCCCCAGTTTCTTCCCAAAACTGGAATTGAAAATAAAAGAGTTTTACCCAATTTATTCACAGCAAAAGGAAGAAAGTAACTTCTGTTGAATGCAGATAGTCTCTCCAACCATGGCTTTCTAGTATAATGGTATATAAATAATCTTCTTCATACTAACAAATTTTAATATTAACTAGATTGAATACTGTCCCTTACGATAAACTGAGACTGACCAGCAAGTGCTAGGTAAAAGTCTAGTAGCACCCAAATCAATATTACCCTGTGAGTGTTCAATAATGTGTCATGTTTGTTGTTAGTGAACTGTTATTTCCTACATCAATTCTTAGCAAATATGAACCAAGTAGAGACATAAAAAGAATGGGGATATTTACATGCAAAAATATTAAACCACACCCCCTTTTTAACCTGGTATTACAAAGAAAGCACAAAACGTGCTAGGCTTCACGGCAATAATATCTTTATATGATGCTATTAATATGAATTCGTTAGGAACTTGTCATCCCTTAGTGGTAGCAGATATATTTTCTTTATATGAACGAGAATATACTTTTTCACTGATTTTATTTCAGGGACTCTAATCCTTCTATGACAGTATGTATGATTGGGATTCCTTCTCCAAAAGCCCTAGACTCAGAGACATTAGGTCTAGTTTTAGTGGAAGGAGTCCTTCAGGATCACAGTCATTCTCCTTCAACTCAAAGCAAAGCGTCATGAGGCTGTCACACACAACTTATTAAATGACATAGTTCCCCAAACTTTGGCTCCAGCGAGGAAGATTTAAGGCACATACTTTCAAAGCGCAACTGAAGGCACTGCTACCTTTAAAAAGATCATGACTATAAAATACAAAATTGGATGCTATTAAATTCATCAGATTAATGTTATAGAGTATAGCTGCTTAATACAGGAACAGTGAAGGTCAAATACTTCTTTTCTGTACAGTGGGGATCAGAACTATGAATTCCAGGTCACGTTGCCTAAAACCTATACAGCAGCCTTTACTGTTGTTAAATGCTCAACATAACTTCAAAACTGACTATTTTGGACTAAATGGGGAGTGATAGTTATACTGTCATAATAAAATCTCTACTTTGGATGAGAATAAAGGGAGTCATTTAGGTAAAAATTAGGTATTTCTAAATAAATGCAGCTTAACTAATTTTATATACTATATATACATATTATAACTGATAAAAAGTTCTGCCCACAAAGGGTCTTATTTAGAATAACTTTTTTTTATAAATAGCTACTGCTAAAATGTTTTTTAAGATCAAACTTAATTTGCAGTAATCATTTGCTTAGTATTTTTTCTCTTTTACATAGTGAAAAGGTAAACATTAACCAAAGGTGTACCACAAATTCCAGGTTAATGAGGTATTACTTTCTCCCTTTGGAAAGAGCAAGGCTGGGTGTAAGAAAATCCAATTATTTGCTAGCCCTTCATTATGGAGGGATGTGGACAATCTCCCACTAGCAGAAACTGAAGAAATTTAGTGATAAATAGGCTTTCAGATGGTAGTTAGTGGGCCACTTAATTTCAAAACAATTCAGTATTACTTTAAAAAACTTTCTTGGCTCAGGGATCTCCTTGGGTGTCTGGTGACTTCTCTTTCCTTGCCTTTTGTGGTTTTTAAAGATTTCTTTCATTTTACACTCCAGCCATCAGCCTTTCCCTTGTCTTCTTTTGTTTAAATTGGTATTTACCATGTTTGGTAGAACTGGTCTGCAGTATTACCCTGCACTAGTGTGGACTGCTTTTAACTTTACATTAGTACAAAAATTTCTCAAGTTTGAGGTACAGTTTATAATACAAGTCTTTACTTTTACATTTGTTAACTTTAAGTTCCAAATATCAAGAATTTTAGAGTAAGAGACTCCCCCAGGAAGCATTTAGAAGTAAAATATGAACAGTAACGCTCAGATCTACCTCTACTACACAAATACAGAGAATGCTGAGAACCCTGACTAGCTTGTCCTCAGGTCAGCCAATCCCTGGCACCATGGAAGCAAAACGTTATAGTAGCTAATCTTCCTATTTCCTAAAATCCTAGGACCATTTCACCGACTCAGTTTGGTGACACTGAGAGAACTGGATTCTAGGAATAAAGATTACTAAGAATGTTCAATGTATCCATTTCAATTCCAAATATTAGCACTGAAGAATTCCATTCTAAACACATTTATGCT
This sequence comes from Leucopleurus acutus, assembly GCF_964270905.1. Taxonomy (NCBI): domain Eukaryota; kingdom Metazoa; phylum Chordata; class Mammalia; order Artiodactyla; family Delphinidae; genus Leucopleurus; species Leucopleurus acutus. The sequence continues at coordinate 66,463,364 of NC_139147.1, forward strand.
TTGGTTAAGTAGTTTTATCCACAGAAGTTTTGGTCACTAAAATTGTCCAAGTAGAGCAGTATCAAAAACTTACACACAAACAAGTGACTCAGCAACTAGAGAGACTTTCAATTTAAATACATAGTTAGCTATATGACTCTGGAACTGTAACTCACTTCTGGTTAATTTCTACAGTCACCAGTTATGAAAACAGGGAAGGTAGAGAAAAGAAACGGGAAAACTTAGAAATTATTAGCAGCTCAGGAAAAGCTTAGAAATTATTGGCAGCTCTTATAAAAGGTTAGGTCAAAGATAAAAAAAAAAGATAAAACTAACAGTTAAAATGTAGACTTCAGTAAAAGTCACCAAAGAGAGCTGCATACTGATCAGAGATTTTCAAATGTACATATAGAGAAGCATAACAAACATTTTGTTGAAAGACATTTTGCTGTATACAATGTATATATCTACATTACACAGCAAAGGCTAGAAACTTTCTGGTTGGATCTATTTACATCTGTAAAAGATCAATCAGTGTATCTTCTGGCAAGGTTAAGCATCTATTTACATATCTACCTGTTTATTTCACAAAGACTAACTCTTAGAAGATTACCCAAGTTGTTACTTAGATCAAACTGGTAATTAATTAGGAAGTAAACTGAGGAATTTAAGCCAGAAAAATTTGGTCCTATCAATTTATTTTACTATGAATACATTATTTTCTATGAAAATATTTTATGTATCTTACCTAAATCACTTACTTACAAAACACTTTGGGCTTGCCATTTAGGCACTGCCTAAATCATCTTTTATCTTTTATAATTCTGTAATACGCAGCCTGCTGTGGCTCAAATGGAGAAACAAAGACTTTTTATTACTTCCATTTTATGATATAATCACCCATGTACTACTCTGCTAGGCAGTAGAAAGATACTACATTACTTCTACAGACACAGTCAGAAAATTTCTGGATCAAAAGGAAAAAAGAATCTTATTACAACAGAGTGAAGGGATTCACTCTATAGCAGCGTTTCACAACTGCAGTCATGAAACTCTCATGATGTTTCATGAATTAACATATAATAAACAAACAAACTATCCTACAGTATATTTTCTTCTAAAATAAAAAATATATGTGACAAAAACCTAACATATGTACATATCATTATTATACAACTTGCTTTTAGGAAATGGTGTGCCCCAGTCACGAATGCCAGAAGTCAGAAGGGAGATCATCTGATGTTCCAATGTGTTTCTGACCTTTGTATTACTCTACAGGTAGTATTTACCAACAAACCATTACGTTATTACAGATTAGTTAGCTAACGATTGCTAATGTGTGCTATGTATTTTATTTTACAATGTCAACTTACAGTTGTACTGTTACTCAATTTTTACTGCATACTAGTTAGTAAACATTTGTCATTTCTACTGGCAATTTGTGAAACCATTTTTCTGCTGTACTTTAAGGGTATATTTAATACATTTAAAATATTTTATCAATATATTATTTTCAAAAACTACTCCATGGTTAAACTTGTTTTGGAAACTGTTCTATTGTGTAAAAACACAATGACTGCTGTGCCCAATTTTATTTCACTTGTAATGTTTCTCTAGTTTTTCTTTAAAATTAGAGGAAGTTACAGTTCAGTACACACAGGCAAAGGAGTCATACTGGACTGCTAAAACCTTTAAAATCATTTTCCCACTCCTTTAACGCAAGACATAAAGAAGTTTCCTATCTTACATCTCTTTTCTGTTAAAAGAAATCTGACAGATTTTTCCATTAAAAACTATTATTCTGGGCTTCCCTGGTGGCGCAGTGGTTGAGAGTCCACCTGCCGATGCAGGGAACACGGGCTCGTGCCCCGGTCTGGGAAGATCCCACATGCCGCGGAGCGGCTAGGCCCGTGAGCCATGGCCGCTGAGCCGGCGCGTCTGGAGCCTGTGCTCCGCAACGGGAGAGGCCACAACAGTGAGAGGCCCGCGTACCACAAAAACAAAACAAAACAAAACTATTATTCTGTCTTATGATGAACAGACTGATCAAGATCGTGGCCTCCCATTAATTATAAAAGTGATTTGTTTAAACAAAAAATGAAGTTAAGGTGGCTATGAGCTCAGATGTCAGATATACAGCTGTTTACCTAGTCCCATTAAAGCATATTTTAAAGTGTTCTGCATAGTATGTCAGGTTATAGGCTGCTCTGGTATCATTTCTTGAATAAATTTCTAAATCCTTGTTATGATTAAGGCACTATTACAGTCATTGCTGGATTATACAAGGGTAACAACAATCATATAGAACAAAGGAGCAGAAGTGAAGAGTTTTAAAACCCCACATGAAAGTTATATTCCTTACTTTACCAGTCAGTAGCTGAGAAAGGTTTAGGTCCTATGTAACCATCTGTGAGCTTATCTGAATAACTCTGTAATCTAGACATATGGGCAATACAAGAATGTAGGGCTAATCCTGTTACGGTATAGTGTTCAACCTAAACTCAAGGACAACTCTGGTAAAAATGACATCTTTGATCATTTCTATCTTCATATCAACTATCACAAGTTAACACTCATGGTTTATAATAGCACTGCTCTTCAGGATGTTCCATTCTGCTGTGTGATTCATGCAAAACTTGAGTGAAAACTGCAAACAATCAGCTAAATCTGAAACTGCCATTCAGAGTGAATTTAAAAGAATCCAAACATGGAACTGGACTCATTCCTGCTGAATGGCTAGAAACACAAAATCTTTTACACCATCTCCAACTCCGTCATGGACATTTAAGATGAAGGTACAGTTTCTAGTGAACTTCCAAGTCTATTCTCTTTTCTAACCACCTCTGCTCAGTCTTTTAGTGTTTCACACCGCCCTGCTTCCCTTTTCAACCAAGAAGAACTTTCTGCATTCTGTGTGCAGCCACACTGGCTTCATCTTCTGAGTCAGATTCGCTCTGGGATGTGGAGCTGTGAGAGGCAGAGCTGCAAGGGGAAGAGCATTCCGGTGAACACAGGTAGTGCATCAGGGGGAGACGGTATTTCCCACAGAAGTCCACAAATTTAATTTGTCTGACGCAGCAATCAAAGTAGACTCCTGGAGAGAAGAAGGAATAAGGACAAAGTAATCATTACAAAGCAAAGACCCACATTTTCTTTTTCAACCCTATCTCCAGCATTCTGAAGAAATGTCTTATAGTCTTCTCTTTTGAGAATCTTAAGCAGAGGTAGTGGCTGCTCCCATAATTGTTTATAGAAATACTGGAAGGTCTTAAGGATGGACTACAAAGAGAAGGCTAGGAGATTTATCTTAAAGAGAGCTGGCGTTAAAAGGACACTATTGGGCTTCCCTGGTGGCGCAGTGGTTGAGAGTCCGCCTGCCGATGCAGGGGACACAGGTTCGTGGCCCGGCCCGGGAAGATCCCACATGCCGTGGAGCGGCTGGGCCCGTGAACCATGGCTGCTGAGCCTGCGCGTCCGGAGCCTGTGCTCCGCAACGGGAGAGGCCACAACAGTGAGAGGCCCACGTACCGCAAAAAACAAAAAACAAACAAAAAAAGGACACTATTTACTTGGCTTGTTTTCTCTGGGTGACTTGGTGGACAGTGGTTGATGGAGATTACAGGATACCTAAAGTGCCCTTTCTCCATCCCCCAAGCCCCTCCTTGGTACTACCCTAGAGTCTTGATAATGATCTTAAAGAATTAGTTGTTATACCCAAAATTTGCAGAAAGGAGACAACTTTTAGTACCCCTGTCTTTATGTATTGGGAAGGAAAAATTAAAAGTAACAAAATGCCATCCTATTTCCACAGGGTCTAAATCTACAGCTTCAAAGCTGTTTCACTACTGATCTCACTTGACTTTCATGCAATTATATATTGCTAAGTAAACTGAAACTAGTATTCAGCTCTTTTTGAGTCCTAATTTAGTGCTCCTGAACTGTGGTCCTTCAGCTAAGTAAAAATACAGCTAGAGATGACAGGAAAGCAGAGGTTGCTGTTTCGTGGGCTTCTAGCTGCTCCTCCTACTAGATATTGCACATCTCTAATCCATGAAGGCTGTCACAATGGTTGCAGTATAACCGGAACCCCTAGACCCCTGCGTCCCATCACCTCTCTGGAGAAGAATCTCAACCTTTATACTCTACCTAGGATTCCTCTGGCACCAACTACTCTGTATATCACATAAGGGAACAAAATAAAAAGATGTGGTCCAAGCAAAGGAGAAACAATTTTTCTCCTGTTAATTTTTTTTTCTGTTACTTCTCCATTAACTTTCTAATTTTTTGATCCTGTAGTAAGTATAATTCATAGTTTAAAAAGGGAAATTCATGGTATGTTACTTCGAACAATTCAGAAAAGTAGACAGATTCAGTAAACTGATCAATCATTAACAATAAATCCCCCCAAATGAGTTAGCTTTCTGAAACAAATGGAAGTAATAAAATAATTATAGTTACCAAGAGCTAAAATAGTATAATACTATCTTGTCATCTGTAAGATCTCAGACTATACAAAGGCAATATCTCACAAAATAGAAAATTACTTTTGTTTAACTTAGAGTTCAGTAACTAGGGAATCTGAGGGGGAATTCACTTCAGATATTACAAAATTTTAAGCTAATAATTTAAAAAGTATTTTAGTTCCTAAGACAAATAACAAAGCAGTATACTAAAGAACTCATTTAAGAAAGAAAGAAACCATTTAAGAGAGAAAAGAGACTTCTTGTAGAGGTCTATTTCTAGAAAGGATAGATTCCAAGAGATTAGATACAGACTACGAAGCCTGAAGGTCTGGTGAGAGTGTTGTCTCTTGCCACTGTTAAAGCCAACTTCAGAAGGAGAGTTCACAGAGAAAATCTAAGTACTTCTAACTTGGCACGGCAGTCTCTACTTCTAAAAGTAAGTGGCCAGAAATGGCTCAGAGTAGTGTCATTTTTCTTTTTTAAACTAGTAGTATCTTTTTTACCTTTTAATATTCTTTGAGAAACTTAAATCACCTTCTCTCTGTTTAACATTATAACCGTTTTCAAGGCCTGACGGGACATCTGGGGAAAACCTCAGCTGGCTCTGATCATATTTATGCAGCATTTCCCTGGCACCTACAATTATCCTACAATAATAAAAACCTTTCTGTACCCCCATTAAATTGGATTTTTTAAAAAGTAGTCTTTTATGAGAGAGCCAAGATAGAATGACCTGCTATCATTCACCAACTCCCCTCCACACACTGGCACTTCAGGCCCTTCAAAATCTGGCCTCAATGTATCTTTTACTCTGCTCTCATTACTCCCTTAACTGTACATTTGAACCAAATTATTACTCAACCAACATTCTGCCCCATATTGTTTTGTTTCCTATTTTACTCTCTCCGTCTGAAAAGTCTTCTATCCTCAATCAAACCATATCAAAATCCAACTCATACTTCAAGAATTGTCTCATCTTTTCCAGATCTAATAAATGTGCTCTCTCCCTCCTTTGGTTTCCAACAGTATTTTGGATTCCTACTTTACACTGTCTTACATTATATTATTTGTTTAGTTCTCTCTAAATGCTCTAAACTCAAGAAATTTTGAAGCATGGATTTAAAAGAATGGAGAATTCCAGGGTACATTCTGAAACTGGCACACATTCAGCCTATTCTCGTACACCTTGAATTGTACTCTATAAAGGTACCTGACACTCAGAATGGTGAGTCTAAGAAAATGTCCTTCAAATAAATATGAAAGGTGGCCAAACATTTTAGAGACTCTTCTAAAGCAATTAGAACTGTTTATGCTTTCTTTCTGTTTCCTCTCATGTTACCAATTTACCTTACCCTATGACAGTTCCAAGAAAGATGAGACTTTCTGGGTATTTTCCCTGTGTATGAATCCTGAAGTACCATGAAAAGAAGAAATAAGGAAAGAAAGAAGAAAAGGAGGGAGGGAAGGAAGGAGGGAGGGAGGGAGGAAGGGAGGGAGGGAGGAAGGGAGGGAGGAAGGAAGGAAGGGAGGAAGGAAGGAAGGAAGGAAGGAAGGAAGGAATCCAGAGAGGGTGAAATGTCTTACTTTCTGGTAAAAGGGTGAAATAAGGCAAACAAACAAACTGCCTTTCTCTGAAAGAAGACAGCTAATTAAAACAACATTTAGATCATTAATTTAAAAGTAACTAAATGAATGGGAAACAAGGACACTGAATTAACTTACCTCCACACTTTGGGTTTGGGCAATTGCTGGCTAAACTCAAGTATCTAAGAAGATTCCCAGGAAGATCATAGGGAGTATAGGAAATATTTCGAATTTTAATGGTCCGTGCAGCTAACTCCAGGAGAGTTGGAGGATCATACGTTAAATCTCTAACAAAACGAACAACCAATGGATTTCCTCGCAAACTCAATTCTTCCAAATGAATAAGGTTGAGGATCTCTCGAGGCAGGTATGTCAGCAAGTTATTGTGAAGACTGAGGGAACGAAGTGAATGCAACCTAGAATGAATGCAATACAAAAATCAACCACCATAAGCAAGAAAACTACTCAGAAAGTTAAGGGAAGGACTCAATTTCCCCGCAAGAATGAGCAATTAAGATTAAGGTCAATGGAAGTAAAATTAAAAGGTGCTGAAACTAAATTAGAGCCCATACTTGTATATGTCATGAAGAGAGCTTAAAATACTTAAGAGAGTATTCTGATGTGTTAGCTGATTTAAATGCTAGATTTAAAGGTGTTTTTTTTTGGCATGCTTTATCATTCAGATACCTAAAAAAGGAAAGATTTCAAATGCAACAGGAATAAAGATCCTTCACATTGTCTCATTAGGATAGGAATGCTTCATATCAAATATAAATCAATAAAATCCCATAAAACCTTGGGGAATCTATGCCAAAGTAATACTCTATTTTTGATTACAGAAAAGAGGCTCAACAACTATGGAAAACAGTATGGAGGTTCCTCAAAAAACTAAAAATAGAGTTGCCATATGACCCAACAATCACACTCCTGAACATATATTCAGACAAAACTATAATTCAAAAAGATACATGCACCTCTATGTTCATAGTAGCACTATTTGCAATAGCCAAGACATGGAAACAACCTAAATGTCCATCGACAGATGACTGGATAAAGAAGATGTGGTATATATACACAATGGAATACTACTCAGCCCTATAAAAAAATGAAATAATGCCATTTGCAGCAACATGGATGGATCTGGACATTATCATACTAAGTGAAGTAAGACAAACAGAAAGACAAACACCATATGATATCACTTATATGTGGAATCTAAAATACGACACAAATGAACCTATCTACAGAACAGAAACAGACTCACAGACTCACAGAGAACAGACTTCTGGTTGCCAAGGGGAAGGAGGGGTGAGGGAGGGAAGGATTGGGAGTTTGGGATTAGCAGATGTAAACTATTATATATAGGATGGATAAACAACAAAGTCATACTGTATAGCACAGGGAGCTATATTCAATATTCTGTGATAAACCATAACAGAATAGAATATGAAAAAAAGTATGTATGTATAACTGAATCACTTTACTGTACAGCAGAAATTAATACAACATTGTAAATCAACTATACGTCAATAAAATTTTAAAAAGATAATAAAAAAAAGAAAAGAGGCTCAACGATTTTGAGGAATATATCAGAGCATCTAAAAGTAAAATTAAAAATAAGCCACCCAATTCATAACACACCTCAGAACTTTCATTCTCATGTATCATTTACTTTGAGAACACTTAATTCTTTTCCACATACAAATCATGTGGGTGAATGCAGGATGATAATTCCTAAGCATGTATCTCTGTGTGTACATAAACTGCCTGAAAATACTCACTGTGAAAGCTGAGGAGGCACACTTTGGATTTTGTTGTCACATAATACCAAGTAATTTAGAGAAGGCAAATTTCCTAATTCTGGCGGGATTTCTTTGATGAAGTTTCCTCCAAGATATAAACACTCTAAACTGCAAAAATAAATGAAAAAAACAAAAAAGCCAAAATTTGAACAAGTACCCCATTATCTTTATTACAGTGAACATATATCGTTTATTCATTCCGCAAATGTTTTACTCAGGCTTTCTATGTGCTATACAGTCTCTGGAGGAATAATGCAATCTTCAGGGAGCTTATATTATAGGTAAGCAGACAAGACACACCACATTTATAATTAAATGCAAAACAAGATCCCAAATAAGCATAACATGATTAAAATACCAAAATAAGCAGAACAATCCATAAATGATACAGGAGTTTAAAAAGTAGAGAAATTTTAAAAAAAGACATTAGTTCTGATTGGAAAGGCTCCCAAAAGTGTTGTGATTTCAGCTGCACTATGAATTTAGCCCATTTAGGGTAGGAGGAAAGAGGACCTTCAGGTCGGAAGAAGGGTTTTTATGGGATAATGAGTATACCTTTTAACACATAAGAAGAGAATTCATGTTGAGGAACCCAGAGATACAGCTGGATAAAGGCCAAATTACAGGAGCCCTGTATTCGCGCTGGTGGGTTTGGATTCAATGCATTACTAGGCAATGGGAAGGGGAAAACCACTAGCTTTTTTTTGAAGAGTGGAAAAACACAGCTCAAATTTATGTTTCTTCTTTGCTCTTATTATGGCAAATGCAGTCTTTAAGAGGCTAACTAAATTATGTAAAACTGACCACTATTATGAAATTAAAGTTCTAGATAATTATCCAGTTTTCTAATAATAAGTTAACATTTTAGACATAGCATATATTGCACCAAAATGTACTGCTGCTCCTTGTGGTGATGACTGTAGAAAGACTCTCTCCAAAAGATTTTTTCAGTTGATGGGGGGGTGGCAGAATCAGTTCTTACTATATAAATATCAATGAAATGTATACATATAGATCTTTCCCATAACTATGTTACTTTTGTCTTCCTGTTAAATCTGCTCAGTAGACATTATCATTCTTTTAAGACACCTTTAAATGTAGGGAAAAACAGCCTACTAAACTGTTACCCAAACTTCCAGGATAAGAATTAACTGGGATACTTTTAAAGCTACAAAATCTAGGCCCTGCTCAGATCCAGTAAATCAGAGTTCCAGGGGAAGGGCCTGAGAAGTGGCAGATTTTAGGGTACAAGCTGTAATGTTAAAAGAAAAAGCCAAATTACCCTGCAGAGTTATAGCTAATTACAATCCACAATTAGCATTTAAGAGCACTCTTTACCCTACAGCCCTGCCAACACTTAATATCATCACCTGCTTTAACGTTTTTATTCTACTTTTTACTATTTAGCTGGTGTGAAAAATGATACCATTCTGTACCAGTAATCTCTAATTATTAGTGACGTTTAGCATCTTTTTATGTTTTGACCATTCGTACATCTTTAGAGAACTGCGTTTCTATCCTTTACCCATTTTTCTCATGGGTTATATGGCTTTCTCTTAGCTTGTTGAGAGCTTTGTTGTTGTTAAACATATGTTCTGCATAACCTTGTTCCTCTGTGGTCTAGAGCACGGTCTATTTTTGTTCACATTTTATATGTGTAAAAAGAATGTGCAGTTATTAGGATTGAGCTTGTTAGCTGTGCAATTCAAATTTTTTATAGTGTCTCATTATTTCACCTTCTTACTCTGGTGGTTAGTTTCCTACCTGAACCATGGTTTTCCCTTTATAGTTCTGTCAATTTTTGCTCTCTTTCTCCTCAAAATATGGAAGCTATATTGAAGATACATTCAGGTTCATGATGGTTAAAACTTCTTGTTGCATCTTTCCTTAATTCACATGAAGCATTTCTCATTCTTCCTTCTAACCCATTTTGCCGTAAAATCTATCGCCTCTGATTATCAATACTGCCTACCTGTTTTTGTTAGTATTTATTTAATCCTAGCCCCACCATTTACCAGTACGAGAACTTGGGCCCATTACTAAATCTCATTATGCCCCAGTTTCCTCTTCTTTAAAATTGAATAACATTACTATATATCATATAGGCAATAAATATGAACTAGGCACCGACCATGTGCCAGGCACTATTCCAGGGAATATAATGTAAATAAGACCAAGTTCTTGACCTTAAGAAGCCTACATTTTAGTGAGAGAGACAGTAAGTCAATGAATGTATATATATTATGCCAGATAGCTTTAAGTGCTACAAAGGAAAACAGGTAATCAGATGTTGATGGAAGTGATACGGTAGATAGGGTGGTCAGAAAAGGTTTCTCTTAGGAGATGACACTTTAACAGAGATCTGAATGGAATGACTGAGTGAGTACAAATCCCTGCAGTGGAAAAAAGCTTGGTGTGCTGTGAAAGAGCAACACAGCCAGTGTGGGTACATCAGGGTGACAGAGGTGGGGAGAGTGGTGGTCAGAGAAGTCAGAAAGGTAGCCTGGGAAAGCCAGATCACAGAGGGCCCTTCAGGCCTTAGCAAGGATTCTGAATTTATCCTGGGTAGAAGGGGTTTGAACAAAGGCCAGTTGTGTAACTTGACTTACACTTTAGAAGGATCACTTTGGTTATTGTTTGGAAAACAGCAGGAGAAGTGGCAGGGACAGGCGAGTGCAATGGGAGGAGTGGAAGCAGGAAGACCAGACTGGAGCCTAAGGCAGTTGAATCCAGGTATGAAATGATAGAGATTTGCTTCGTACATCTTTTTCTACACCTTAACTTTAAACACATTGGGGTATTTCTATTTTAAGTGTAACTCTTGCAAACAGTGCACAACCTGATTGTTGATATATTTGCACTTGTGTTTTCTTTACCATGGTATATCTCAATATCTTTTTCTCTTCTGTCTGCCTTCTGTTGTGTTCATCAAGTTTCCTTTTGTCCCACTCCATTATTTTGAACTGCACATGCTACATGTATTTTGCTAGTAGTTGCCCCTTCAATTTCCTTTGCTCTCCCTCTCACTCCCAAATATACAACCATGCTCACTTCTCTGTCATCTTCATATCATCATCCAGGATTAGTTCTACCTTGATTTGAAAATAAATTGTAACTTATTTATTCCCAATCAATAATTACTCAGTCATCAATATGTTTTACCAATTTCTCTGCTCACCACTGTTCTGGGCACTTGCTATTTCTTTTAAAGTTCATTTTTCTTGGAGTACAGCCTGTAGAAGTTCTTTCAGTAAGGACTCACAGTTGTTAATGTTTGAGTCCTTTGTCTCTGATGTTCTTATTTTTTCCCTTCACACCTGAGTAATAGCTTGGCTGGGCATAAAATTCTAGGTTGACAGTTGCTTTTCCTTACCAGGAGGAAGATACTGTTCTACTATCTTATTACAGCCCATATTCCTTTGTAGGTAATCTGTTTTTTTTCTTATTAGGAATTTTTAGGGTCTTTTTTCTTTATCCTTCTTGTTCTACAGTTTTATTATGATGTGTCAAGATACCAGTTCAGAGTGCTCTCTTTCTTTAATCATGGGAAATTCTCAGCTACTATTACTTCTGGCATTGCCTTTCCTACATTCTCTCTATTCTCTTTCTGGAATTCCTAGCAAACAGCACTTTGAACTTCAGAGTCTATTTTCCATTTCTCTTAACATTTCTTTCATACGTTCCGTTTCTTTATTTTTTTGTGCTGCATTCCAGAATGCCTCAGTAAGATCTTTTAGCTTACTGATTCACTACGCATCAGCTGACTCCAGTCTACCATTCAGCCTACTGAGTTCCTAATTATATATTTTTATTTCTAGAAATTCCGATTGGGGTTTTCATAGTTGTCAGTTTTAAAACTTCTTATTCTTCTTTCACTGATGAAGTTCCCTCCTTTATCTCTCTGAAGTTAGGAAACAACTTATTTTAAAGTCCTTTACAGATGGCCTTTATACATAGTTTCTCAGATACAATTTCTTCCATTTGTTGACTTTCTTATCTGTATTTCATAATCTCAGCCTTCCTTGATGTGTGGTGATTCAAAAAGCCAATTTGAATCTGAAGTTTTGTCATTCTAAAAATATATTAATGAAAAAAAATAAAAAAATATTAATGCTACTCTCTATTTCTTATTGTGTAACTCTTTTCAAGACTGCATTTCTCTCTTTAGATTTACAATGCTCAGTAAAAGTAAGCAGAACACTTAACCCTGATAGGCTATTTTTTTCTCCTTTAAGGATTACCTTGTGGCAAAAATCAATGGTCTGGATACAAAACTGAATTCCCCTACATATAAGTGTTTAAACACTGGTGAAAAAGGTTCCTAGGCAGGATTTTTTGAGCTTACAGATTATAAGTTACTGCTCAGTTACTGAGAAATTTCTATTTTTCAATGATGAGAGCTACTAGAACAGAATAGAAGAGAGTAGAAAAGAATATTTGGAGTCCAAAACAGAAACTTCTCTGGAAAAAAAACAATTTTAATGAGACAGTTGGGAAAAATTTTTAGCAAACTTGGAAGTTCTTTTATAAAGGATTCAATAGTTACATAACAACTTGCAATTTAGTCTAGTGAGGGAGAAAAGAAAAGAAAGTGATGAAAGGGAAGAGTGAGTCTGAGAGCAAATATAAATATTGCCCTTCCTATATGGTTAAGTCAGGAACCAAGAGAAATTAGTGTCTGGTGGTCAGTCACTACTCAATGTCTTCTCTCAGTGTTTTGGAGTTGGTGGGGAGGTAAACAGACAGAAAGGACGCCAAACCTTAGTTGTTACTGTGACTTTGGCAGAGAAAGATCTGATGTTTTAAAATATAACCAAGTTCATGACTTCAAAACCATATAAATCTCTTTTGCAGCTGATGGGTATCATTAATTAGAGTATACAACCAGCATATTCAATTTACATTTTCAGGCTTATGTACCACTTTGAAACTCAAATAATTTCCAAAGTTCTTGGACTTAAAGCCTTTCAATGATTTGTGGGAACTAAATTTCTAAAACACACTCTACTGTTTCCAAACACGCTTTTCTATAAGGAGAAATGAAACTATTGTTGAATTTAAAGCAAAACCGTAGTGTTTAAAAGTTCTTGTATTTGTCAAAATTACACCTGTTAATCAGACGTGAAACAATTCTATTCTTTTGATGTTTGACAAATACAAAAAACATGAAAATCATTCACAAAATTTAGAGAATTCTTCCTTTCTTTTTTGTCTAAGGTTAACAGACCAACCTTAAATTTGTTTCCTGAAAAGTATCTCACCTCTCCAATCCTTAGGGATACTGAAGTGGGTACCCTTCCTATAGGAAGGGCCAGTGACCCACTGGAAAAATACACTAGGGTCCACTTAGTGCCAATCAACTTAACCACAGGTGTAAGTAGGAAATGTTTTGCTTCTCCACCCAAACAAAAATGACATTCAATATAACAAAAATATACATTAGTCCCATGTTATGATTGGTTAAAGGGAGATGGAATTAAAGTGAGACAGGTTTGTACCTAAAGAGGCAGAAAATAGAAAATAAGAGAAACACAGAAAGATAAGAACCATACGTCTGTGGATAAAGAAAGTAGTTTTCTTGAGACAGCATCCCCATACTAAATCATTTTCAAATATACTCACTACAGGATTTTAAAGTCCGTTATATGTTCAAAAGTAGAAGCACAAATGGAGGAATCATCTCTTGGTTCTTGCCCCAGACTAAGGCATTGAAAGAAGTCAGAAGGAAGAATTGAGAGCCAGAGAAAAACTCAATATGACTCTAAATGGCGAAAAGAGTTTTTATTTAAACTTTACTGCTGCATTCTATTTATCATCTGGTTAGGTCGTCTCTTTTGTAAGATATCAACCTATTGCACACTAGCTTCAAAACAGTCCAGGACATTAATATTTAGCTTTTATTTCCATCACAATTCTCATATCTTTAATTTCTAAAACCACATCAGGCAGACAGTGAAAGAGGCATCATGAACAGAAAAAGGAAGGAAATCTTTTCTTACCTGAGAAGAAAAGACTGTGGGGAATGGAGCCAACGAAACTCACTTGTGCTCAAACCTACTCTCCCAGTGTCTAGCATCCTGGATGCCAAAGAATCCTGGAGCTTTTGTTTTCTTTAACAAAGTCTATTACCCGTTGGGTGATAAGTTATTAAGCTCTTTCTCAGTTAATGTCTGAGCTAGTTGAGAGGAATAAAAGTTAAGAGTTCAGAAAAAGAAACAGGTCAAAATATGAATTACACCTACTTTTTCCAACACTGTAAGACAAAACCAATTTTGTCCATCTACTAGCAAGTTATTATACCTACTTGTTGAAGAAGAACCTCATATTTTGATGGAAAGAATCTACACCCACAACCTCATGATTCACACTGAGCCTAATTTACTCCAGGGGAATGAAGTTAATCATAAAAATAAGATTTTCACCATCTACTTATTTGTTATACTTTAAAATCATCTTTCAAAAACCACTTTTCAAAAATTTTATCACCAGGGAAAAGGATCAACAGAATACAGAAAATATACATGAAAATACCCTGCTAAATCTGGAGGATCAAATACACCAATTAAGCTAGGAGTATTTATTTGTTATTCCCTCCTGGAAGGATGGAGGGTGGGGAGAAAGGGGACCTCTATATGGATTATATACTCTGCATTATTTTTTAAACTTCCGTTAAAGAGGGTAGATAGATTCCAAATGCCCAGAAACACCTCACTTGGTTTTAAAAGCAACATGGCATAGTAAACAATATACATCAATGTTACCAATGAGGTCTAGGGAGTCCACATATATTCTAAGAGAAGAAGGTGTTCCTGGGCAGGTACCTTAGGGTTTGAGTAACTGAACCTCTACCTCTACATTTTTGAAGCTTTAATGTATTATTTTAGTAGTAAGTAGTAAGCAGCCTTTGAGGGTTGAAGCACATGAATCTCCCTGTCGCTATCTGGCCTCAAGCAAGTCACTGATACTAAATCTCAGTTTCTTCATCTGTAAAAAGAAGAGGGTGACTCAGGCCAATTGCCTAGGCTGTCTCTACTTCTAAGAGTATATTCCTGCATGACCCTTTCAGCCTACATTCAACTAGAGTTTATATTTGGAGCATATAACCTAAACCTTTACTGATTCTTATCAGTAAAGAGAACTACAGCAGACACCTGAAGAATGAAAACAATGACATAAAAAAGCCTACATACAATTGGAGACAAAGGTACAATGTCCAAAAACCACGGTAAACAGCCCAGAAAATCAGATCAATCAGGAAAATGGCTTTAGCCAATCCTCCTGATCACATATTCAACAGAACAGAAGTCAGAAGAATTAGGTTCTAGCCCTTACTCTGTCACTGTGGAAAATTCATGGGTTTGAAGTCAGAGATCCAGTTTGATCCAAAGGTCAAATCCAGTTCTACCACTCATTGGCTTTGTGATCTTAAGACTTTACTTCTTAGGGCTTCAGTTTCTTCTTCTCATGTCACAGAGTCATTGTGAAAATTAAAAAGCATATTTAGAGGACCTACCACAGGGCTTACTGCATTGTAAGGATTCAATAAATGAGATTTTTGCCTACCTTTCTACCCATGTGATGGTAATATTTGCTCTAAGTTTTTCTTAGTACATTAAAAAAATTCAAATGAGAATGCTGGAATTAACATCAAAATTAGAAGGAACTAAGGCTTGACAATTTTACATCTAAATCTCTCTCCAACCCTTCTATCAATATTTCTTACTATCTCTCCTAGCATCACCCTGGTATAAGCTACCATCATCTCTCATTCTACTAGAATAGCCTCCTTCCATCCAGCCTTCAAAATGTCTTCTCATCTCTCCACCTGCTCCCCGCTCCATTCTTGCACAGCAACAAGACAGATGTGCTTTTTAAAAACTCTTCCATGCGTACTTAGAATAAAATTCAAGCTTTACCATGGCCTTCAAGATATGACATGGCCTGGGATCTGGTCCAAATTTATATTTGCCACTTTCCCTGTTGGTCACTTCCTCACTATGCTCTAGTACAATGTCCTCCTTTCAAAATTTTGGCCTTCAGTCCTTCTTGTCTCTGGGTTTTCATGCATGCTGTTCCTTCAATCTGGACTGATCCCATCCCACCCTCTCCTGGTTAATTCTTACTCTTCCTTTAAAAGTTCAATTCAAATGTTATTTGCTCAAAGACCAAACTAAGTTACTTTGTTTCAAGGCACTCTGTACTTCTTCACAGAACTTATAACAACTGTAATTAAATAATGAAGTTAACAGGTGTTTAATGTCTCCTCTGTTAGAATGCTCCATGAGGGCAGGATCCTGTTCACCACTGTATCCCCACCCCAGCACCTAGGACAGTGCCTGACACTGGGTAGGTACTCAATAAAAATCTGTTGGTGAGTAAACAAAGGGACATCTTGTCCAAATGCCTCATTTAGCTGATTAGGAAGCTGTAGTCAGGATATGTTAAAGTGACTTGCATAAGGCTGGGACACCAAGAGTTCTTTTTTTTTTTTAACAATAATAAACATTTATTTAGTGCTTATTACATGTCAAGCATAGATTTAGGCTCATTACTTTTTTTTTAACATCTTTATTGGAGTATAATTGCTTTAAAATGGTATGTTAGTTTCTGCTTTATAACAAAGTGAATCAGTTATACATATACATATGTTCCCATATCTCTTCCCTCTTGCGTCTCCCTCCCTCCCACCCTCCCTATTCCACCCCTCTAGGTGGTCACAAAGCACGGAGCTGATCTCCCTGTGCTATGTGGCTGCTTCCCACTTGCTATCTATTTTACATCTGGTAGTGTATATATGTCCATGCCACTCTCTCACTTTGTCCCAGCTTACCCTTCCCCCTCCCCATATCCTCAAGTCCATTCTCTAGTAGGTCTGTGTCTTTACTCCCGTCTTGCCCCTAGGTTCTTCAAGACCTTTTTTTTTTTGTTTTTTTTTAGATTCCATATATATGTGTTAGCATACGGTATTTGTTTTCTCGTTCTAACTTACTTCACTCTGTATGACAGACTCTAGGTCCATCCACCTCATTACAAATAACTCAATTCGTTTCTTTTTATGGCTGAGTAATATTCCATTGTATATATGTGCCACATCTTCTTTATCCATTTATATGTTGATGGACACTTAGGTTGCTTCCATGTCCTGGCTATTGTAAACAGAGCTGCAATGAACATTTTGGTACATGACTCTCTTTGAATTATGGTTTTCTCAGGGTATACGCCCAGTAGTGGGAATGCTGGGTCATATGGTAGTTCTATTTTTAGTTTTTTAAGGAACCTCCATACTGTTCTCCATAGTGGCTGTATCAATTTACATTCCCACCAACAGTGCAAGAGGGTTCCCTTTTCTCCACACCCTCTCCAGCATTTACTGTTTGTAGATTTTTTGATGATGGCCATTCTGACCTGTGTGAGATGATATCTCATTGTAGTTTTGATTTGCATTTCTCTAATGATTAATGATATTGAGCATTCTTTCATGTGTTTGTTGGCAATCTGTATATCTTCTTTGGAGAAATGTCTATTTAGGTCTTCTGCCCATTTTTTGATTGGGTTGTTTTTTTGATATTGAGCTGCATAAGCTGCTTGTAAATTCTGTAGATTAATCCTTTGTTAGTTGCTTCATTTGCAAATATTTTCTCCCATTCTGAGGGTTGTCTTTTTGTCTTGTTTATGGTTTCCTTTGCTCTTATTCTCAGGTCAATGTTCTTTTCACTACACTTAACTCTGAGGTCCCTTTCAGCTCTAATATTCTGTTATCTCAGAAAATTCAATAAAGGATGTGAAAATATTTTACAGATAGAAAATTCTTTTTTTTCACTTTGGACAATACACTTGCTCTTACTTTATTTCTCACTCCCCTACAGGGCACCTTTAGGGGACTTTTGTTACCCTGCTTCTCTGCTTCCTTCTTCCATTTAATTCAACATATATTTACCGAACAATCTAGTAGATGAGGCAGATCTGTAGGCAATAATTATAATCAATAAGTGCAATGGCAGAGTGAATGAGGTACAGAAGAAGTACAGTTTAGACAATAATTAACTGTTGTCCAAGAAGCAGTAAAGAAAGGAAACAAAGAAATGACCCTCAAAACAGGTTTTGAAGGATGAACACGAGTTTGCCAGATGCAAGCAACATTCCAGAGAAAGGGAACAGCAACACAGAGGCATTGTATCCATTCAACACATATTTAGTCAGTGCTTACAAGGTGCCGGTAAAGTGCACAGCTCAGTGAATTCCACAAATAGTTTTGCTGGTATCGATACAGAAAAGATGGAGCAGGAAATGTAGTGGAAAGCAAGGATCAGATCGGAGTACCTTGTCTGTCACGCTACAAGACATAAATTTGATCTACAGGCATGGAAAACCACCCAAGACTTCGGAGCAAGGAAGGAACCTTCGGAGCAATGTTGCAAGAGGCAACCTCAGATTTACATTTGTTTGAGTATGTACTCAGTTGGGATCACTCCCCCAGACCCCAGAAGACGACAGAAAAGCTGCCTGGAAGATCTGCACAGGGCAAACACAACAAACCAAATGCTGTCACGACCACGATCTTATTAGATCTTCACTACAACTCCCTGAGTTTGCAGGGCAATACTCACAGCCAAAGAGTTGAAGAAGAGCCTAGACTAAGACAGGTACGTGACAACCGAACGGCGCCCGAAGACCTGGCGCGGGGCCCCGGGGCTCCCGGACACCGCCCCGGGCCTCCCTACTCTCAGGCAGGCACCCGCTCACCTCCTCAAGTTCTCGATCTCGGCTGGGATGTTCTGAAGCTGGTTGCCACCGAGGCTGAGGGTGTGCAGCGCGCGCAGGTCCAGCAGCGAGGCTGGAACCTCTTGGAAGCAGTTCCCGCTAAGGTTGAGCACGTGGAGGCTGCGGCAGAGCGGCGACTGGGCCAGGCCCTTGGGCAGCGAGCCGGGCCCGCCGAGCCGGTTGTTCTTGGCCAGCAGCGTGCGCAGGCCGCGCAGCGCCAGCAGCTCCGGCCCCAACGCGGTCAACGCGTTGCCGCTCACGTCCAACAGCTGGAGGTGCGGAAAGCCGCTGCCCAGCGCCCGCGGCAGCGACACCAGACGGTTGTGCGGCAGCAGCAGCCGCAGCAGCGCCTCCCGCGCGCCGCGCCGCTCCTCGCCCCGCGCCTCCAGCTCCGACTCCAGGGTCTCGGGGGACACGCTGAGGCGGGACAAGTTCAGTTCGGACTCCCCGGCCGTGGCCACCACCGCTCCGGCCTCCTCCATCCCGGCCGCCACAGAGCGCCGCGCGCTACCCACAGGCCGGGAGCTCCGCGGCGCCCCGGAACCTGAACCAAGCGCTGCGTCGGAAGTGGCGCGGATGGGCGGACGCGCGGACGCGCGCGCGCTAAGCCCGCGCGCGCCCGCCGAGTCACGCGACGCGAGGCGGCGGGGTGCGCGCGCCGCTCGGGGGCCGGGCTGCGCCGCTCGGGGGCTGGGCTCCGCTTCACGCGGACCGCGGCGCGGACCGGGCTTGCCGGCGGGGGCGGAGACCAGGCGGCCCCCAGTTACCCTCTGAACGCGGCCGGGTTTGG
Organism: Leucopleurus acutus; assembly: GCF_964270905.1. Lineage (NCBI taxonomy): Eukaryota > Metazoa > Chordata > Mammalia > Artiodactyla > Delphinidae > Leucopleurus > Leucopleurus acutus. The sequence goes on from NC_139147.1 coordinate 66,482,743, forward strand.
GTAGCCGCGGCTTATGGTCCCTGAAGTCTGGTGACCTGTCCCCGGAGTCCAGGACCGCCTCGGTAAACAGCCCGAGGACAGTTTTGCTATTTGGTGTTGAGAATTCGCGCGTCACGGTGCCCCGCCCTCTTGGTTTCCAGTTTAGGAGTGGGGCCCCTGGTCTGAGGGATTAAGCAAGAACACAGGAATTTAGTGGTGATTCAGCTCCATGACAGCAAGCCCCAGGAATTTCAAGTCCCGGGATTAACCAAGCCGACTTTGAAGTGCGAAGGCAGCTGGACTAGAAATCAGAACTCTTGGATCTTACCTCGGGTTCAGCTGTTAAATAGCCTTGTTTCCTCAGATATGGGATATGATTTCAGTTTCTCCATCCATAAAATATGTATAATCGTTGCCCTGCTTGCCCTACAGCATTTTTTTTAAAAAACCGTTTTAAAAGGAGGTGTCAAATAAGGACGTTTCGCCATTTTAGCTGTAGAAGCACTTCTGTGGTTTTTTGGTTTGTTTTAGTGGCTAGAAATGAATTTGGGGGCCATGGAGAAGTTTTTGTTAATTTGAGATAGCTCAGATTAATTGATCAGTTTAAGAAGGCAGAAAGCATTGAGATTTTAGTTCAGGTTAAAACTACAATGTAACTGGGAAAATCCACACTCTGGCTTTAACTCAGTACTTCTAATTAACATATTTTTTGCCTTGCCCTAAATTCAGTCTTTTCTGAAATTACTTTTTATAATGTTGAAAAGTCATTAATAGAAATGAAAATATTCAGCGTATTTTTTACAAAGTCATGCACAAAAACGTTAAAAGATTGTGTATAACCGATGCCATTAAATTGCCTTCTTCCTAAAAAGGAGGATAAAGTATCTTTTTTCTTTCCAGTTAGTGTGAGAAACTTTATGCTTCTTACCGCCCCCCACCCCCTGCCAAACTTCACCTTAATTTCTGATTGAGTTATAGCTGTGGGAGGTTACACATTGTGAGTTTAAACCAGGGATGGAATGTTTTTAAAACCGCTGGAGTGTCCTGAATTTGAAGACTGTTTTGAAAGGGCCCTTTTAAAAATGAGACCTTCCTTATTTTGGATCAAGATTACATTCTGGCAGGAACCTAATATGTGAAAATTGCAAATGTGTAAAGTAATACAGTTTTATGCTTTTTTTTTTTTTTTTTTTGCGGTACGCGGGCCTCTCACTGTTGTGGCCTCTCCCGTTGCGGAGCACAGGCTCCGGACGCGCAGGCTCAGCGGCCATGGCTCACGGGCCTAGCCGCTCCGCGGCATGTGGGATCTTCGCGGATCAGGACACGAACCCGTGTCCTCTGCATCGGCAGGCGGACTCTCAACCACTGCGCCACCAGGGAAGCCCCAGTTTTATGCTTTTAAAAATGTGTATGTGTCTGTGATAAAAATAAACTGACGGGAATGTAATGTAAAATGAGAAAACATAATTCAAATATGATTCAGAAATAGAGTTAAGGTCACAAATTGGTGAAATTAAGGGGGAAGAGATAGAAATAGTCTCAGTATTAGAGAATAAAGCTACCTGGTAGAAAGTTTTGGAGATATGTTGAGAGTGATGGGAGGATCCCCCCCCCCATTGCTCATTATAAGAACCCTCTCTATCTCAGCTACCATGGGTGCATCTCTTTGTTGAAGCCAGGTGGGTCTAAATAAAGCAGCATCCCTCAACACTACAGTGGGCCTTAAAACTGTCCAGTGAGCTTGGAGAGTTTTGAAAACTCCCTGGGAGGTGAAGGAGCTTTGGTGGCTTGTGAACCTTCACAGTGATGGATGCAGTTGGGGCACCAGAAAGTGTAAAGGGAAAAGGAGACATGATGAGTTATCTAGGGAAAGGGAGATGGATTACAGGGAGTTGGGAAGAAACATGGCATACTTGCACACTTATCAAAACTTCACCATTGAGTCACTTTTGGGTCAAATTGACTGTTTCAGGATAAGTCTCCTGACTAGAGTGTTACTGAAAAAAAGGGAGACCAAATGAAGAGCAGGTCCTCCTTCAGCCACCCTGTCCAGGTTTCCTGAGGGCAGGAGCTGTGTCTATTTACCTTGGCACCACCCCTGAGGCATAGTAGACACTCAGTAAATAGTAAGTGAAGAAAATAAATGCACGAAGAGGCTTTGGTATACCTGACTAGGATGGCCACTATTGCCCAACTGACTGCAGAAGAAACAAGAATAAGCTGAGTGAAGAATCCTTTCATAAACCATACTAGCCAGGAGACAGTGTACTAAGTATATAAAGCGTGGGCTTTGGCTTTTATCACATATAGGTTTCAAATCCCACCTCTGGAAATCAAATTTCTCTTATTTAATCTTGACTTTGTTACTTAATCTCTTTAAGCCTTGATCTCATTATCTGATTATTGTCTGTTTTGTGGGGTCATTATATGGGTTAAATCTAAAGAGTTTAGCTTAGTAGGTATGTAGCATGAAGTAAATAATCCGTAAGTAGTGACTATTATTAGCAATAATAGTAATAGCAGTTATTGTTATAACTATTACCCTCTCCCCCTTTTTAGATCATGATCAGGGTAAAGATGAACGAAGTTGAGAACAACCTTTACTATGATGGCACAATTTACTGCATAAACCGTGGCTTTCTGTTCTGGGCCAGGCAGTGTTTGGGGGATTAGAATTTGAGAGGTTGGTGTGAACTCTCCTTGCCCTTGGTCTTGACATCCAAGATTTATGCCTATTACCCTGTCTATCTTCAAGTTATATATCAAGACCTCATCCCTCCTAAACTGGACGCCTACCTCCATTCCAGCTACCTCTGATGAAGCACTGCTTTTATTATTTCAAGCCATCTTTCTCCTACCTCTCCTAACCCCATGTCTCTTCATTATGAAGATGAAGGACAATTGCTTAGCCTGGCATGCAGGGTTTTGGATTATTACTATTGCTGAGTCACTCTCAGAGTGGCTTATCCAGTCTGGCCTGGGATGGTTTAAAGTTCTGCCATCTTCCTACCAGCTGTAGTCCAAATATCAAACGACAGTTACTCTCTGTTCCAGGCAGCATTGAAGGCAGAGGGAGCTGTAATCTTTCAATCCATCATGAGGAGGAGTCCGCCTCTATGTTTACAGGAGCCTAGAGTGAATCTGCAGACAGTTTTGTAATTTAAGGTCTACAGTTTGGTTAGTAGCAGGTTCCTTCCTCTGCTTCAGTGTATTCTTGCTATAGAATTGACAGATCAGTATTAATTGGTAGATTAAGCTTTCCTCAATACCTTTCCCCAAATGAGTCTTTACTGAAGTATGGGCTCTCTTTATTTTGAAGATTCAAATAATGACATGACATTTTTGGATCTGGGTGTCTTTCAGTGAGAGATATAAAAGCATCCTCATGACTACTTCCATTGAATTCACTTCATGTAGGGGTTTTCTCACACCAGTTGAGGTGTTTTCCTTGGTGATTGTTTTGGGAATTTGAGTAGCTATGCATCTTTTATTTATTTTTAACATCTTTATTGGAGTATAATTGCTTTACAATGGTGTGTTAGTTTCCGCTGTATAACAAAGTGAATCAGCTATACATATACATATATCCCCATATCTCCTCCCTCTTGCGTCTCCATCCCATCCTCCCTATCCCACCCCTCTAGGTGGTCACAAAGCACAGAGCTAATCTCCCTGTGCTATGCAGCTGCTTCCCACTAGCTATCTATTTTACATTTGGTAGTGTATATACATCTTTTAAATTTTATCCACTTGTTCAGCCTATGTTCCATAATTGGGTTGTTTTACCTTTTCATAGATAGCTAGTCATAACAACAACTATAAACAAGCTAAAATACTTCTAGTCCCCAATTTATTCATTTGTAAATACTTATTGAGCATTTCTTATGTGTAAGAAGCTGAACTATGCATTAAAGATGTATATCCAAAAATAATGGCTAACATTTATTGAGTGTTTTCTCAGTGCCAGGCACTGTCCTAGAGGCTTTGTAGTCATTATTTTATTTAATTCTCATACTCATTCTGTAAGGTATTATCCCCATTTTACAGACAAGAAAACTGAGGTGTGGAAAAATTAAGTAACTTGCCACGTGACAGTTATGAAGGGGCTGGGTACCAGCACAGTAGAATATGACTCCAAAGTTTATGAATTTGTTGAAATACAATCACTGCCTTCAAGGGATTTATAGTATAGTAACAGAGTAAACATGAGCCCATAAAATCCCAAATAATCTAATTTAAAATTGGGCAAAAAATCTATAGACATTTCTCCAAAGAAGATTTGCAGATAGCCAATAAGTACATGAAAAGATGCTCAATATCATTAGCAAATGCAAATCAAAACTGAAACAGGAGGGAAGGGGGCAGGGCATTGAAAGAGTGACATAGCCCAAGGACATGACATAAACTGATTAGAACCAAATGGGTCCAAGATGGCAGACAAGTCAACTTCCACTAGATCTTGAGCCTCAGTATACCTCACTGTAACACATCAGCACACTAAATGACCCACAGGCACCATGACAGTTCCAAGACCAACCTTGATCAAAGAGTGGGTGGTGGCCCAATTCCTGGAAATGCCCGCCTCTTCCCAAAGTAGCTGGAATACTCTTCTCACTCATTAGCCTATGAGATTACCCATCCCTATGAAAACTGAAAACCCCATACCCTGGTGCCTTTCTCACCTTCTGAGGTGGCCCACACTCTGTCTGTGGAGTGTGTTTCTATCTAAATAAATCCACTTCTTACCTATCACTTTGTCTCTCACCGAATTCTTTCTGCAATGAGACATCAAGAGCCTGAGCTTCATTAAGTCCTGAAACCAGGTGTGTGATCTCAGTTGGAAGACTGTGAGTTTTGGCCGGGTTCAAGTCCCAGCACATGGGTTCAAGTCCCAATCTGAGGTGCACGGTTTCAAAACCACAAAGAGATACCACTCACAGTTATTAGGATGGCTAAAACCAAAAGATAGATAATGAGTGCTCACGAGGATGTGGAGAAATTGGAACCCTCATACACTGCTGGTGGGGATGTAAAATGGTGCAGCCACTTCGGAAAACAGTCTGATAGTTCCTCAAAAGGTTAAAAAAATAGAATTACTGTATGACCCAGCAATCCCACTCTTAGGTATGTATCCCAGAGAACTGAAAAAAATATATCCAACAAAAACTTGTGCACAAATGTTCATAGCAGCATTATTCATCATAGCCAAAAAGTGGAAACAAGCCAAATTTCTATCAACTGATGAATGGATTAAAAAACGTGTTTATCCATAAAATAGAATATTATTTAGCAATAAACATGAAGTACTGATATGTGTTACAACGTGGGTAAATCTTGAAAACATTATGAGAGAACACATAAGTGGAAGAAACCAGTCACAAAAGACCACATGATGTATGATTCCATTTAAATGAAATGTCCAAAATAGGCAAATCTATAGAAACAAAAAATAGATTGATGTTTGTCAGGGGCTGGAGAGAGGGGGGAATGTGGAGTGACTGGTACAGAGTTTCTTTCTGGGGTGATAAAAATATTCTAAAGTTGATTGTGATGGTGGTCGTACAACTCTGTAAATATACTAAAACCATTGAATTCTACACTTTAACTAGATGAATTGTATGATATGTGAATTTTATCTCAATAAAGCTGTTATAAACCCAAAGCAATTAAAATATTAAGTAGCATTTGGTAACTGTCGAATAGAGGCATAAACAAATACTATGAAAATTCAGAGGAAAGAGACCATTTCAGGCTCCTGCAGTTAGGAAAGCCTTCATTGGGTGGTGGGGTTTTGGTAGAGCTGGGATGAGGCATACGAAATTGGAGAGAAAGAAACGAAGAAGGTATTTCTTGAGAAAGAATGGCAAAAACAAGAAGGAAAGCTTATGTCTGGGAAACGGTGAAGGGTCTGATGGCTGAGGTGCTTGGTGCTGGTGGTTTCGATAGCCTGGTATTGGTGCACTTTGGAGAATAATGGGAGAAAATATTTTAAATTGTAACTTTGCCCCCCAAATCTAAGGTGTACTGTTATTATTTTGTATAAAGGAAGGGTAATGCTTGAAATGATAAGCTGGTCTAGATCATGATGGGAGAGGTATGAATACCAGGTGAAGAGAGCATCTCTAGTTCTTTCCTTACTGGAAGCTTGAAATCCCATTTCCTTATTAGCTTGTGTAGACATGCATGAAAAACTCCCAGGCTTGGGGGAGTCTATGGAGTGTGGCACCTATAGAAAGAGCTTTATATATGAAGACAAAGTATTCTTCCCCATTTCTCAAGACTGTAGTAACATCAGGATGTTTCTCCTCTGCCGCAGAGGGGAAATCAAATGTATTGGGTTGGCCGAAAAGTTCGTTCATTTTTTCCCGTAAGATGGCTCTAGTAGCACTTAGTTGTCTTTAACTTCATTCAAAACAATTTTGTTAGATTGTATGTGATAGCTGTCATATCAGCGTGCATTTAAAAAAAGACATCAAAATTGGTGAATTTTTGTGTAGCCATTTTCATTTTGAAAATGGAAGATAAAAAGCAACAATTTCAGCATATTATGCTTTATTATTTCAACAAAGGTGAAAATGAAACCAAAATGCAAAAAAAAAAGATTTGTGCAGTGTATGGAGAAGGTGCAGTGACTGATCGAATGTGTCAAAAGTGGTTTGTGAAGTTTCATGCTGGAGATTTAGGGTAGACCAGTTGAAGTTGATAGTGATCAAATCAAGACATTAATTGAGAACAATCAGTGTTATACCATGTGAGAGATAGCTGACATACTCAAAATATCCTATCCAAATCAAGGGCTGAAAATCATTTGCACCAGCTTGGTTATGTTAATTGCTTTGATGTTTGGGTTCCACATAAGTTAAGTGAAAAAAACCTACTTGACTGTACTTCCGAGGGCGATTCTCTACTGAAATGTAAAGAAAATGTTCCATTTTTAAAACAAATGTGTGATGGGCAATGAAAAGTGGATACTGTACAATAATGTGGAACAGAAAAGATCGTGGGGCAAGCGAAATGAACCACTACCAACCACACCAAAGGCAGTCTTCATCCAAAGAAGGTGATGTGTAAATGGTGGGATTGGAAGGGAGTCCTCTATTATGAGCTCCTTCCAGAAAACCAAATGATTAATTCCAACAAGTACTGCTCCCAATTAGACCAACTGAAAGCAGCACTCAACAAAAAGCATCCAGAATTAGTCAAGAGAAAACACATAATCTTCCATCAGCATAACACAAGACCGCATGTTTCTTTGATGATCAGGCAAAAACTGTTACAGCTTGGCTGGGAAATTCTGATTCATCCGCCACATTCACCAGACATTGCACCTTCGGATTTCCATTTACTTGAGTCTTTACAAAATTTTGTTAATGGAAAAATTTCAATTCCCTGGAAGACTGTAAAAGGCACCTGGGACAGTTCTTTGCTCAAAAAGGTAAAAAGTTTTGGGAAGATGGAATTTTGAAGTTGCCTGAAAAATGGCAGAAGGTAGTGAAACAAAAGGGAGAATATGTTGTTCAATAAAGTTCTTGGTGAAAATGAAAAATGTGTCTTTTACTTTTACTTAAAAACCGAAGGCACTTTTTGGCCAGCCCAATAGACCAAGCCTCAAGCCCCATAACAGGAATTAGAGAAGTGGTATGAACTGATCACAATTATTTCATTCCATTATGTTCCATTCCAGGGTTATTTTATTGAGCAACTGCATAAAAAAACGACATTCTTCAACAGTTCATGTTTGTGGGTGTAGCTTTAAGTTCACTTCGACATTTCATGGGTGTTGCCTTCACTCAACCACTAAAGATGATTAGAACTGAAAGGTTCTGGAGATGCAAAGGGAGGAACTAACTGCTTCATTAGCAGTCAGAAGAGGTCAGGGATCCAGATGCCTCTGGCACTGATCCCCAGCAGGAGACCTCCTGTTTATGTCTTTATCTTACTTGCCAAGTGTTCCCTCAAACCCTTGTCTGTAGTTCACCTGGGTTGCATGCTGAGTGTAAGAACTAGGGCAATCCAGTTGAGACCCAGACCCAGTAATTCATTTGCTGTGGTGATGGGAGAGGGAAAGGCACCCTAATAAAGAGCTGGCCACCACTGAACTTGAGCTTAAAGGTTAATCAGAAAGGTTTTAAACAGGAGACCAAGCCGTACTCATCCCTAAGAGGAAGAGAATAGAGAATAAATCTCATTTGCTCTCCTTCCTGTACCCTTACTCTCTGAACCGCATTATGTCTGTAAGTTCTGTCTGTCCATTTCATTATTTTATCCAGTTATAAAGTATTTATTGTAATGTAAATGTAAAAGGTCATTACAGAAAATTCAGAGCTGTGTAATGAAAACAACTAAAATCACACATAATCTGACCATTCAGAAGTAGCCACTGCTGACGTTTTGGTGTATTTCCTCCCTTTTCTATGTGCACATATTTTTTCCCACAAAGTTGAAATTATGCATGTGTATAAACATATATTAAGTTTTGTATTTTGATTTTTCTCACTAAAAATTGTATAGTGAGCATTTTCCGTGTTATTATTCTCCAAAAATGTGATTTTTAAAAACTGCGTGTAGAATGATTCTCCAATATTGGACATTATGGTGTTCTACTAGTTCCGCTCTTCAGCCATAATGCCTTGCAAGCACTTTTTAGCCAACAAATATAGCCATTAGAAATATTAAATCTCACAAGGTTCTTTGCTGAGCTTTTGCTGCAACAGCTTGGTAATAACAGAATCACCAAGCCTTCTCTCTGGGGACTGCCACACAACCATCCCTCTGAAAGACAGGCTGACTCCACCTCACTTGCTTCTCACCTGGCTGATCAGAGGGACCAGCTGTGATACAGGTAAGCTCTTTCAATAAATAGACTATTTGCGAGAAAGTGTTGGCCTTGATTGTGAACTGGAGAGTCAAATGTTGGATAATATGACTGAAGTATTTAGGTATCTACTCCAACTGTATGTGGTCCCTTTACACATGTGCCTCTATATCAAGCTAGTTCATAGTCTTCTCATAGTTTTTCTGTAGACGAGAGGTGAAAAGGGTACAAGCCCTGGAGACAATACCGGGCTGCACTGCTGGAATTTTCTGCTTTGGCATAGTTGATGCTCATCTTTAGTAGTGTATGAATTTCTTCTTTTTTTTTCATTTTTCTGTTATAGAGTGAAAATTTGTAAGAATGTTACACCAAATTAAATTTAATTTAGTTAATTCAATAAACACATATTGGGCCTCTACGACATATGGAACACAATGATGGACATATGAAAGACAAAGAGGACCTAGGCAGGCCCTTAGGGAACTTACAGTCTTGTAGGCATGATAAGATATGCACACACATAACTGTAAAATAGAGTAGACCAGATTATAGGGATATTTTTAATGATGAAGAAATGCTCACAAAACAGTGTCAAGAGGAAAATTAAACTGGACACTAAACTGTATACAAATTTAGTTCTCTTAAAAAGTACACATACTGGGCTTCCCTGGTGGTGCAGTGGTTGAGAGTCTGCCTGCCGATGCAGGGGATGCGGGTTCGTGCCCCGGTCTGGGAAGGTCCCACATGCCGTGGAGCAGCTGGGCCCATGAGCCATGGCCACTGAGTCTGCACGTCCAGAGCCTGTGCTCCGCAACGGGAGAGGCCACAACAGTGAGAGGCCCGCGTACCGCAAAAAAAAAAAAAAAAAAAAATTACACATACTGAGTATGTGTATGTACTACCAAAATGGTAGCAGTGGTTGTCTGGATGGACTTAAAAGTGGTTGTAGTATTCTTCTTTATTCTTTTCCATTTTTCTAACATTTTAAAACAATGAATATGTGTTACTACTAGAATCATTAAAAAATACGCTCTATTAAATGTGTTAGAGTACTGCATAAAAGTACAAAATACAGTGGAATTATGGAGGAGCAAAGATTATATCTCACTGAGGTGGGGGAATGGGAAGGCTTTAGGATTTATGTCTTTAATAATGATGCAAAACTTTCAATCTTGAAAATAGATAATGAAATTTCATTGAGTTGAAAAGGCATTTTATATTCCTACAACTTCTTATCTCTATGACATTTGACTACAGTCTCTCTCTATTGACTATCTGTAGCTCTAGTAGCTATCTGGCATATTACCTTTTATATTTTTTATTATTTTAGATATGTCTTTAAAATTTTTTCCTACATATACCACAGAGAAATATTTTCTAAATCAGTAGTTGTTGTCAATCACTAGTCATATTCCCAGTCAGAGTATATACTTTTGGCAAAGAATCTTTCCACTTGTCCCAATGACCCCAGAAATGCTTTACTTGGACATCTGCTGGCAGGGGCTCCTCTATCCTCTTGTTCTTCTGAAGAATTCTGTATCTGTTAATATTCAACCCACAGAGCACATATTCTCCAGGGTCCAATAGGCCTTTAGGAAAGAGACTTATTGTAATATTCCACAAGCCATCTGCTTCATCGACCAGGAGCTTCCTGTTCTTTTGGTGGGCACCCTGGGTGATGGGACTTCCCATGGTATGTGGCGACAGTGCAGGGGTTTGTCAAGACAGAATTTAGGTGACATGACAGGCTTCGGCTAACCTGAAAGATGAGTGTCTTTGTTCTGTGTGCCCCTGATGAATTATTTACCCTCTCTATGCCTTATTTTCCTCACTTATAAAATGGAGATAGTAAAAAAGAGAAAAAATGGAGATAATAATAGTGCCCATTTTATAGGCTTATTTTGAAGATTAAATTTGGCATTTGTTAACATTTGATATATAGTAGCTATTATTATAATGTATCACAGACCTGGGGGATTGTGGAGTTTTATTTTTCTCCTTAACAGATTATAGGAAGAGGCAGAATTTTGAATGTTAAGTGAGTAGTGGAGGGCAGATGAGGGCAGTCGTGATGGGGGATGTGCCAGGCGAGGAGGCTTTGAACAGCACCATGACTCAGGGATGGCACTGGTGGAACTTGAGGTGTGGGGGAGTAGTGAGAGATGAGACCAGAGAGGGAGGCAGCATCCAGACCGTAAGATTGCCTTTACCTGCTGTAGATGTACATTTATGTCAGAGCTTCTTAAAGGGGCTGACTGTTCCCCGATACCTTTCTCCCACCGCCTCCAGAGATGTCCCAGGCTTGTTAGTACCATTTCCATTAATGTGCAGCCCTGGCAGGGCAGACGTGTTTAGTACTGTCTCTTGGTTATTTTTCTCTGTTTGGGGAAGCATCACTCCATAACTTCCCAGATACATCTGTATATCTACTAGTTATATCTCCCCCACTGCTGACTTTCCCCAAGCAACATCCAGAAAGATCAATGACAATTGCTTGGGAAGCTGTCACTGATCCCTCAAACATCATTTCAGGGCTAACTCTGATCCAGAGGAATTCAAATGTGACTCACCTCTAGAGATAGATTTGCATATTACAGAAATAGAGCTCCAGGTTCATATAGCAAGTCAAACAAATCTGCATAGAATCAGCCTGGGTGAACTTGACTCAGTGGACAATCCCACACAGAATGTTGAAGTGCTGGAAGCCTCTGTCTGCTAAGAGTGCATCTGGTGGGCGTGGAGTCTGGTGGTGGTGCCTGTTGGTGGGGCCTTCCTTCGACCCAGCAGCGTTGTGCTGCTTCACACTGTTTCTCAGCTGAAGCAAATTTTCTCCCTTTCTTTTTGTTCCTTACAGAATGTCTTTCTTTTTGGTGACTGTCAACATACTTCTACTTATTCATAATGTAGATGAGTCACTTTTCAAAAAATCTTTGTGGGTATTTCTGAGAAAACTTTGGGGATAGTGAGGGAAATAGTGATTTTGAGTTTAAAAAAAAACAAGCAAATTACTTAATCTCTCTGAACCTCAGTCTTTTCATTTTTTTTAGATGGGAGTAACAATGTTATATTTGTTTAACAGGAAATGGTGAAGACAGATGGGCAAATATAACAGACCCAAATTGTAAAGCATTCTTGTTTATTCTATTTTCATGTTTTTAAATGAGAAAAGCCTTCCCACCCCCACTGCCAATTTGAATTGCCCATTTGAGGCCATATCTGGATAACTACACCTATTCACATCTATAATTTGAACTCCCCCAATTAAAAAAAATCTAGACAGTCCTCCCCACTTCAAGTGCCTGATAAGTGCTGATTCAGAGTATAGCATCACAGAATATTTGAGATCAGGTCTGTCCTGAAAAATCTGGATGGGCAGTCAACACAGAGTTTGTATAATTTTTATACTCATTTCTTCAAAAATGTTGAGATGAATAGTATATAGATGTTGATAATGTTAATGTAATTCAGCTAGCCAAAAATATATATGCAAAAATTTCTTTAAAAAAAAATATCCCAAACCTGCAATATAACTACTCAAAAAGTGGTCAAACACATTAATCGGTTTTAGGTATATGCAGTTCTGCCAGTCTCTTAAAGCTGGCAGAAGCTGGAAGGCATCCTCAGGAGATGCATCCAGAGATCTACTTAGGAGTTAGTGCAAGGCCTGGTCCACCCAGATTATATTTACTGGCTCTTTTCTTTTGATGCTTGGTTCCTCTGTGTGTGTGTGTGTGTGTGTGTGTGTGTGTGTGTAGAAGGGAGCAGTAAGGCAAAGTGAGATGGTAATCCACTCATAGTTAGGAACAACCCAACCAAACAGATTAAAGGAATGGGTATATATGTAAGTGAGAAAGAGAAAGCTGTGTTAGTTCTAATAATACCTTATATTTTATAGCAATAGTGACAACCTAATACTAGGTGCTAGGTACTATATTAGGTGCTTTAGATGTAGTATCTTTCTATAGTTTTCAAAGTGTTTTCCTATATTATTAACTTTTTGCTGAGCTTTTGCCTCAGCTTCTTAGGCCTTGGGAAGCTAAAGATACAAAGGTCTAGAAATAATACAGATTGAAATAGACAAAAGAGTTATTCAGATTCAAGTAGGACCATCTGCAGACACATCACTCAGAAGTTGGCTTTTATATTAACAATTACATCATTGGCAGATCCTGTTTCATGATTCATTGGCTAGAGCCTTTGGATTCCTGAGTCTGAGACCCTTTCCCTTGGGGACAGAAAGTGTACAGCTGTAGCAAGACCTCCTGGATATAAACTGAAAAGCTAGAATCAAGGACCTCTCATATTTTTATGAGAGAGTTTGGGAAGAGGGGCAGTTTACTAAGGTATCCACCCATCTGGTCCACTCCTTCTGTCCCTCTGGAAAATGACTAAACCATGTCATATAAAAACAATCCCTAAGATCCCAAGGTATTTCATAACAGCCCTGGGGCAGGTGTTCTTACCCTAATTATACATAAGGAAACTGTAACATAAGAGAGATTAAGTGACTTGCCCAATTCCAAATGACTAATAAAGAAAACTTAGAACTAGAACTTGGATTTACAAATCTACCAAGATTTTTTTGTACCTGTAATCCACTGCTTCTTGATTATAACCACGTCAGACAAATAACAATCTGAGCAGGAAAGCACTTAGTTTTTTTGGTATGCAAATCCATCCTTCCAAAGGGTGGACAAGTTGTTTCTCCCTGCCTCCTTTTTTTCCATTGTCATCTGTCTTCCTTTATATTCATTCAGTCATTTATTTCATCAGTCATTTTTTCATTCATCAAACTTAGAACGAGTGCCTACTGTTAGAAGACAGAACCCAGTTCAGATGGAGGGCTCTGGAGCCAAACTGCCTGGGTTTGAATCATAGCCCTATTGCTCACTAGCCGTGTGTCCCTGAACAACTTACTTCACCTCACTCACTGTGCCTTGGTTTTCCCAGTAGTACATTGAGAATAATAGCAGTACCTACCTCGGTGTTAGTATACAGATTAAATGAATTAGTTCAGGAAAAGCTCTTTGAATACGCCTAGGACATTGAAAAACTTAAATGTTACCCAACGTATTAGTTAGAGTTCTCCAGGGAAACAGAACAAATAAAATCTATATAAAGAGATCAAGTGATTATGGAGGTGAGAAGTCCCCAGAACTACAGTGTTGACCAAGCTGGAGACCCAGGAAAGGCCATGGTATATTTCCGGTGCAAGTCCGAAGGCTCACGACCCAAGAAGAGCCTATATTTCAGTTCAAGTCTGAGCAGGAAAGGACCAAAGTCTCAGTTCAAACAGCTGGGCAGGAAGAGTTCCCTATTACTCAAGGGAGGGCTGGTCTTTTTGTTCTTTTCAGACCTTTAACTGATTGGATGAGGGCCCCCCACATTGGAGAGAACAGTCAATTTTACTCAGTCTACTGATTCAAATGTTAATCTCATCTAAAAACACCCTCACAGACATGCCCAGAATAATGTTTGACCAAATATCTGGGTACCCAGTGACCCAGTCAAGTTGACATAAAATTTACCATTACACCTGATGTTTTTTTACTGTGTCAAGTCCTGTGCTAGGCACCGGTGAAACAGGGTGGTTAAGATATGGTCTCTGCCCTCTGTGTACAGTCTATACCCAGAGCCATCATTAGCCATGTGGTTGCCACTGCTGAAATGAGCAGATTGCATCTATTATTCAGCTGGAATGTCCCCTACCAGATGTCTCTCTGGCTGGGCTGGGCTGATGGCTTAGAAGCTTCCTTGCCTATTAACTTTCACCATTTGGGTTTTCCTTGGTGCCTCACGTATTTCTTTCTTCTATTTGATCTCACTTCATTATATCAAACAATATCCTTACTTAGGCTTATATGACAAGTTCTTCCTTTATGATGCTTCTTACTTGCATAGTGTCTCTAGGAGAAAAAAGAGATGGAGTCCCTACTTTCATAATGCAGAAGTTTCATTATTCTGTCTTACTCAAGTTGGGAATTTAATAAGTCTTTTAGGCTCAAAAGTTTGATAACTATGACCCAAAAGGTTCTTTTTAAATTCTGAGACGTCTTGTTTCTTTCTGTTGTGCTAACAGTATCTTACTTTGTGACCCCAAGCAACATTGCTCCCTGGGTTTCAATTTTGTGTTTTAGTAGCAGAGACACTTAACAGAAGAATTCTTACTTGGAAGCCCCATTTATAAATTAAATTGTAGAGGGATTTTTCTGATTGAAGTGATAAAGGAATGCAGATCTCACTGATTTGGTCTTTCACCTGGCTGTCAATGAGGTGGGCTTTGGGGAAAATAGTTTGGAAGGATTGAATCAAATGACCTCTAAGCTTTCTTTCAGCTCTAATATATCAGGATTCTATTCTAGGTCATGATTCTATGAACGGTACATAGTGCAATGGCTATATTCCCCATAGCCCTCAGCCCCTTCTGTTGATAACTCTGCCCAGACCAGTAGATATTTGTGGCAGGTAGAATAGACTGACTTACTGAAATTCTATTTTTGCCTTTTTAACATGCCTTCCTGAACTGCTGAGACTACAGAGTAAAAAACTGTATTTCCAAGATTCCTTTGTATTTTGGGTTCTGGAAATGACGTAGGCTCTGCCAATCAGATACATTTGCTAAAGGACCAAGTTAGCAACTGATTTAAGGGAGGAGAATGGTGATAGTGCATGAGGCATCCTTTCTGTTCCCAGTGTGAATCTAGCAGGTGCAGTTTGACTCTGGAGCCAATACCTGCAGTGACAACTTCCTGATTTACCAGCTTCCTGATGTGGCAGAGGCAGCAGTTCCACTGGCAGACCAGCTCAGCCTGTTGTTCTGAGCATAATTCAGGGAAGGACTTAACACATAAGACATTGCACGTCTTACCTTCCGTGACCTTCTTTGGGCTCATTCCTCTAGGCTCCCAATGATTTTGTAAATGTCTAATTCCCTGTACTAAACCTCTTTCTGTTTGACATAGCTAGAGTGATTTATTTTATCTGTTATTAAACCCTACCTGATGCAGTGCTCACTGGTCTTTACAAATACTTTGCTGACTTCATTTCTTCTTTGACATCCTCAGTGTCTATAGAAGAGTTGCAGGCCCATCCTTTCACTGATGTTACCCTTTCCTGTCATTTCTCCTTTGTGGAGGGCACAGAAAATCTTGAGTTTCCTTGGAAGAGAGAAGACATAAGACAGGAGTATGAGGTAGAGGATGATAAAGAATATTACCAATTTTTTAGGTACTATGATTTTTTGGAAGTTTTCTCGAAGCTGGTTTGCCAGTTTAGCAGTAACACAGAGCAACTAGAGGACCAAAACTCCTTGTATGAGGGAAAAGTCTCCATGGATCGGGAGGAAATTTCTGAGTGGACTCTATCACTCTTATTAAGAAATGTGGATTTCATGGATGAAGCTATCTACAAATGCTCAGCCATCACACCAAATGGAAGAGGCAAAAGTACAATTAAGCTAATAGGAGAAGGTAGGGGAATTTATTGGATTAACTTGGTTTCAAGCTCTGTTTCTGTTCACAAAGATAAACTACAAGTTTTCTCTTCCTGTGTTCTCACTTTTTCCCTTCTACTCAAATCATTATAGGTACTTCTTATTCCCATTATGAGAGTCAGGTATTTGGAATGTCAATTCATCTTAGCTAAAAATATTGCTCTGAACCAAAGGTGTTAATCTGTACCTGACTACATCATTCATTCATTCAAACAAGCAAACAAAACATAAAAAAAAAAAAAAAACCCAAAATCCAAAACCCTGGTCCTATCCCAAACTTACTAAACAAATTGTAAGACTGAAAAACCAACATGTTGCAAAAGCCTCCTACATGAAAACTCTGAGATAGGATGTGTGATTTGGTGAGAAGAGAGCCCTGTGCTGGGAGTCAGGAGGCCCAGGTTCTAATTGTGTGACTCTGGACAAACCATTTAGATTTTCCAGGCTTCATTTTCTCACTATTAAAATGTAAGATTGGACTGGACCAGTGGATGTCCATAGTGCCCCAAGGATCCTCACCCTTTTCAGGATTACATGGGGGGTGGTCTTTTCCTCATCAGAGATCTCACAAAGGTGGAGGGAGGCATGGCAGAATTCCTCTGGGTAGGAGTTGGAAGAGATGCCAGGGGGGTGCTGAGAGTCATTTATCTTCTATGATCCTCAGCAGGGCTATCTGAGTGCAGCAGAGAGTCTGAAATGAACCCCCTCATGTAGAGGAAGGTTCCAAAAATAAAGACAGCAGTGGTAGATGAGACCTGGAGTGCAGGCATATGCGTGTATCCTGATATTCTCTCGCTGTGCCTGGATCAAAACTTTAACTACGGTGAACCTCAAGATGTGTTGCCTACATAAGGGTTAATGTAAAAACTCAGGGCAAGATTTCTGCTAGCCTGATCCTCTTGGGGCTGGAATTAAAAAAGGAACTAATTGTTTTGTTATTTTTTCCAACCAGACTCTGAAACGCCCCAGGTGCGGTTTGATAAGATTAATGATGAGGATGTGGCCACGTGCGTCTCCAGGGGCTGGTACCTCACGCCCAGTGTGACCTGGCTGGATCGGGCAGAGAGGGACCTGAGCAACCACAGTACCATGGAGGTCCTGGAGGAGCAGATGAATGGCTTCTACCGGGTGTTCTCTGTCCTGAAATACCCGGTCAAGTTAAATGAGAAATATGTCTGCCACATAACAGAGACAGATGTGAACAACCAGCCCTTCAGAATCATCTGCAAGTACCCAAGTAAGTGAGTTAAAGCAGGGTGTATTTCCCCACAAAGAAGTCATTATTCAGTAATATTTACCAAATGCCAAATGTATCAGGCACTTCTGGGCACTTTGGAGATTTAAAGAAACTCAGGAAGAGAAGGTTGTAGCTTGGGGCGAGAGAAGGTGGGGAGGTGGGAGTTTCTCTGTGTCTGAAAAAAGACCACACTTCAGGAACTTACAGCTTTCATCCCAATCGATGTGTCTGTTCCTATTGGTAAGGCTTCTCTCCCTCTGCTACGGGCGTCAGCTTTATGATGTGACAGGCTGAATAAGCATAGCTGCCCTTTATCAGTCTCTTACCATGTGCCTGGCACTTTACATATGTCATATTAAGTCCTTGCCTCAACCCCGCAAGGTAGTTGTTATTGCGGTCCCCCTCCTGTGTGAGGGAAGCAAGACGGCAAAGAATTTGACCAAGGACATGGCTAATAAGCACGTGAGTTAAAATTCAAATCCGTTCTTTCTGAATCCAAAGCTCATATACTTTATTTTCTTACACCACCCAGCATTTATGTATCTAAGATTATACACTCCATGAACAGATTTAAGTCATCTAGGTCTTGTCCCAAGACTGCGAATCCCTCACAAGCAGGAGCCATGTTCCTCTATCCCTCTTTTCTGGCTCCTGATGCACAGTAGTCTCTTGGAATAGGTGGTGTTAGCTCTTAGTTTTTGAGTCTCATCGTCATGGCCCCAGAGATGCAAAATAACCTTGAATCTTGAAATGGAAACGCACAACTCTTGTTCCTTTTCTCAGGACACATCAGGAGCATCTTCCTCCCTCCTCCCCCTGCAGGCTCAGATCTAATAAGCAGACTCTGCAGTCATTCCTTGGCCTGGGATGTATTCTTTCCAGTGTATACTGGAATGCGGTGGGATCTGGTGACTGATAGTATCAGTTCCTCTGACATGTATCTCAGTCCCACAAACCTAACAGACACAGTAGTATAGTATATTCCGAAGCCCTGGGCCTATTTTGCTTCTGTATCTCCCCTCTCTCTGAAAGTTGGTGGGAAATATCCCATTCACTTCCCTTTTCTCTTTTTGCTTCTGTCATTGTTCCCCTAACAATAGTGTTGAATTAATGAATGAGTAAACCAGGATTTTGCCTTAAAAATGAAGGAGAGTTACTAATGGTGAATGAGTTATTTGAGGGCTACTGCTCTTAGGAGGAACAGAGAGAACTCATTTTTCACGACTGTTCCTTCCTGTGTGACTTTCAGGAATGCATTGTAGCTGAATGCAGGGTTTGCCTCTAATATAAAACTCCAGCCTTCCATGCTTGCTTTCTTTTTTACAGGGAGAAAGTAACTCCGTACATATGACTACTATTAAGAGATTTGAATAACATCTGCCCGAGGACCAAACTGTCTTGCCTTTAGCCACTGGAGCTCCTGGTTTTCTCTTGTGGACTATATTCTCTTTGTCCTAGGCACCTACCTGTCATAAACCTAAAAGATAAGGAGGTAACAGGTCCAGTGTACTGGATGTTGACTAAAACTATAGGAGCACCCCTATTTTGTCTCTCTTAGGTCTGTATACTTATAAAGTCTTGTTTCTTTATCTCTAATTCTCTTATTTATAAGATTTACTTTTATTTGACCTCATGCCTCTCATATGTCAAGTTCTCTGAATAAAATTTTAAAATCTTTACAGTGAGATGAAAGATGACCAAAAACCTGATGAACTTTCTACTCTGTGTATGTTTCATTGATGTAGTGCTGCAGTGACAGACGATTTGTTGGAGACTTCAGGGCAGAGCAGGATTTCTCTAAGCCAGATTTTTTGGGTTTTGGTATCGATATTATTACATGGGCACTTTGCTGATACGAAGTTGAGAGAGAGACATCTTCCTAAAACTGATTATGAATGGGAATCACTATATCTGTAAAAGCCTTCTTTTACATAGCATAACTGAGCAAAGGCTATGGAAATCTTGGAAAGTCAAAGGTGAGACTCACTCTTGAACGTTTCTGATTTGCCCAACTGATTTCAGAGTCTTTATTATTCCTAAAACTCACCTTCCAAATCTCTCCTATCTCTATACTTTCTGTACAGAATCTCCTCCTTTGTTCCTTTTGGAAGGGGGTGGGGGTGATATCTGTCCCGGGCCTTGTAGGAATCAAGCTTAGGTTATGGGAGAGAGGAGAAAAAGGCATGTAAGAGAAAAGGGAATTCAGAAAATCATTCAGGAACCAGAGATTTTAATTGGGTTAAAACCCAAATTTTTTGAATTACTGGACTCAGGTGATAAAATAATTTTGATGGAGATAAGACATATATCTGCTTCTAAAACGTCCACATAGAATGTCACAAAAAGAAGGCATCTCAGAGAGGTTTACTGGGCCAAACCTCTGAGGTGTATGCTGGAGGTTGCTGGGGTCCCACACTGGCTGGCATGACTCCTGGATGCATCGTTTCTGGGGAAACCAAGTTGGATTGTGGATCACGCCTCGGGGAACTTCAGAGGCCCGGCCTGATCCGCACTCACTTAAGAGTGAGAAGACGTGCAGACAGTTATTAGAACTAAATGAAAAAACTTATTAATTGCTTATACGTGCTCAGCAGTTACATAGTTAGAGAACACGAATGAGGAATTAATGGCTCATGTGGATGTAATAATTTTTAAAATAAAGGGAAAGACGGTGGCAAAGTAGAATGAGTATGAGAGGGACCCGGGTTTGAATCCTGACTCTGTTCTTTGCAAATTGTGTGGTATTACATAAATTCCTTAAACTTTACAAACTGTCTGTTCCTTATCTGTAAAATATCTTTTTCACCAAGTCATTGTGAGAATATAAGAATGTATAATAGAAAATAATTGGTGATAATTTGACATTTACACAGCACTTTCTATGTGCCAGAGACTATTTGAAAAAATTATATACATTAGCTCATTGAATCCTCGAAAAAAGAACAAAATGAGGTAGGTACTCTTGTTATGCCACTTTAAAGAGGAAACTGAGGGACTTTCCCTGGTGGTCCAGTGGTAAAGAATCTGCCTTCTAATGCAGGGGAGGTGGGTTTGATCCCTGGTCAGGAAACTAAGATCCCACATGCCACGGGGCAACTAAGCCCATGCGCCACAACTACTCAGCCCACGCTCCTCAACTAGAGAGCCCGTGTGCCGCAAACTACAGAGCCCGCACACCACAACTAGAGAGAGAAAACCCGCACGCCACAACTACAGAGAGAAAACCCGCATGCCACAACTAGAGAGAGAAAAGCCGCACGCCACAACTCGAGAGAAGAGTGTGTGCCGCAATGAAGAACCTGTGTGCCGCAACAAAAGATCCCGCATGCCTCAACGAATATCCCACGTGCCGCAACTAAGACCCGATGAAGCCAAAAAAATTTAAAAAAAAAAGGAAACTGAGACACTGAGAGATTAAATAACTCCTGGAATATAAAGGGCAGAGGCAGAACCAGGATATAAACTCAGGAAGCCTGGTTGTTAAACATTACATGATATCGTCTCTCAGTAAGTTATCAGTCACAATAAGAACAATGTTATGATACAGATAAATTAGAAAGAAGTTGAAACATGAAACTAAGAATGGCATTTATGAAAGACAAAGAATATATAAAGTTATAAATATTACTGGCTGCCAGCTTTAACTATGGAGTCTAGTGGAAGGATTTTGGAGCAAGCAATTTGTTTTGAGTTGTCACTGCTCCTTGGAAAATGACAAATTCTGCTATCTTATATAATTTAAAATGAGGCAAGGCACTAGAAGGATAAAGTCCCTTCTCTTTTGGCAGCAGAAATTTCCTTTCACCACCCTCTTGACAATTTTATACAGGTTTCCTGGTTAAATATTTTATTCTTATCCATTAACAATCTTGCCTCTTATTTTCCTGGCAATATATTATTTTTACAGACCCTAACACTGTCAAGTTTCCTAAGTTTCTTATCTGACCACATCAGGTCAGTTAAGACCTGTGCATTCCAGTGATCATGATCAGGGTGCATTTCCTGTTCCTTTCTCCTAAATTCATTTAACCCGTTTTCCAGCAAGTTGTGTTACTCCATTCCATACATTCATGGTGTTTCCTTCTCAGTTTTGACCTCTCTATAGAATCCATGGTACCATTTCCCATCTGAACTCTCTACATGCTATGTTTTCATCTATGAATCCAACCCATTGTACCATTTTTCTGTGTACACTGTTTGTTAACGATGCCACAAGGAAGCAGGAGAAATACACGTACCCAGAGTTTCTCAAAAGGGTTCTGTCTTTATTATGGACCTTCCCAACTCAACATTTTCTTTTTTTTCTCACTTGATATATTCTCCATAGGCCATCTTGTCTACACAAAGGAACACTATCTCCATACTGTCTATTCCAAGATCTTTATCTCCAGCCCAGATCTCTTCCAAAACCTTCCTATCCAACTACTCATACTTCCAAACTCAGATTCAACCTGTGAAAAACTGAATTCATCATCTCCCATTCCTTCCTCCTCTCCCCAGCCAACTGGCTTCTCCTGCTCTCTTACCAACGCTAGAAAATGGCACCATTATCTACCAAGTCATCCAAGCTGGAACCTTAGGGTCATTCATGACCATTACCTCCTCCTTAACTCCCATAGCTAGTCATTAGCCAGCTCTTGTCAATGTTACCTCATTAACCTTCTATTAATCCCCACTGCCATTATCTTAAAATTCAAGTCACCATTATTTCTCACCTCATTCCTGAAGTAGCCTTCTATCTGGTCTACTACTGCCAGATCTTGCCACCCTCATGACAAAGGGCTAATAATAATACATGAAGAACTATTATAAACCAGTAAGCAAAGGCCAGCAACCAACAGAAAATGAACAAAGGTAATGGAAGAAAAGAACAAGGACCAATAATTCACGAAAAGATGCTCAATCTCACATAAGGAATAATAAAATAATTAAAAATAAGTCAATGAGTTACCATTTTTCCTCTGTTAGACACCCCAAAGTTTGAAGACACAGTGCTTGCAAAAATTTGGGAAAATAGATATGCTCAGTGTATGTATTTTTGGTGCAATTGTAGGTAAATGCATGCAACCTCTTTGAAGGACAAATGGCAATTATAAGCAAATTTATAAGTGTACACACCCTCTAAGAGGATGAACTTTTTTCACTGTATTTTCTTTGATACAATTTGAATTTTTTCTTTTACCATGTGCATGTATTAGTTTATCATTAAGAAATGTGTTAAATAAGTTTTAAAAGTGAACTCCTATTGACAGGAAGACCTCTCATTCAGACAGCAACATGATACTTCCTAGTTACTTCATGAATCAGCCTTCAGCAGCAGTAGCCCAGGGTTTACGTTCTTCATGTCTTCCACCTATGCTACATTTACTCCAGGGCTCTGAGGGCATCTGCTTAGATCTACTCGTTCAATAGACATTTTTTACTCCCTCCTCCCCCTTATTTCAGAAGTAATTTAAGAGGACTGTTGGGGACTTGACACAGGCACTCCAAAACTAAAGTTAATCACAGTAATTTGTTCTAATTTACAGAGCTCATAATGTTACATTTTGATTATAGGAAACTTACCTTCTAAATTATGTTTCTTTCAGGCTCTTTTAATTCATTTTCATTTCCTGAACACATGCATACTGTAATAGCAGGAGAAGTGCTCCCAGAGCATGGTAGAAGGTTGGGAGAGGCCAGCCAGCATTTAAAAGTGGTTGTGGACAAGGTACCCTTCAAATTGGGTTTAAGAATTCTGAGAATGAAAGTTTAAAGAATCAAACGGTGATTAATGAGATCAGTAATTTGTAGCAATAACACAACCAGAGATGACATTTTAATATCTGATTAGCATTTGAATAATACTCCAAATCCAATCAAGGTGACCTGGCTATAATTTGAGAGAAGCAAGACTTCTATACATTATGACTAAAATTAAGAAAGCTTAAACCAACTGTAATGAGTTCTCTTGGAAGACAGAATTAATTATTGCTGGTGGGGAGTACATGATATCTGTAAGAATCACTTGGACAGGGAGATGGAGAACTAGTATTGGTCATGTGTCTCCAAGATAGAGCAAAGCAGAGGGTCTTAACTAGCCAACATTCAGTCCACTTGGAAATGCTTATCCCTATGGTATACACGTGTACCTGGTAAACAGCCACTAAGATTATCCTACCAGATCTTCACATGCTCCCTGTGCCACCTTCCCAGGTTTGTTTGGCTTCTCATACAGGTTTACCTGCAGCCAGCCTCACCCGATGCCATTCAGTCTCATAAGGTCCACGGCAGTTTTTGGAGTCATTTAGTTTAACCTCTACCCAATACTGTTCCCTGACTTCTCATTACTTCCTACCCAGACTCAGGTGATTCTTTTAAATAAACTTGTTCTATCAGTCCTTGAGTAAACCTTTCCCCCTGCAGCTGCAGTCCCCAGATTAGGAGAAACTTTTCAGGCCTCTTTTAAGCCTCCTGAAACTCAAATCTACTTTTATGAGGTAAATGGTTAATGTTCTTGCAACTTTATTTGGCCTTAATTTGGGGGAAAGAAAACAATACAACTATTATTTTAATTTCTTTATTTATCAATAGTATCCAAAAAAAAAAAAATCAAGAGTTAACAAAAAACAAGTTAAATGCAATAAGGAAGCCTACTAAATACAAATACATTTCACAAATACACAGGCAACAGAAACCTGTCCAAATTGCTTCTTGGAATTTGACTGTTTAAAAACACAAGTATAAAGGGAAGACATTCAGACTGGTCCACATGGGCTTATTAGCAGGTGGAGGAGCCCTGCTTTCCAAAAGCAGTGATGGAGTCCAGAGTCATGGCATGTGAGAAGGTTTCCATGGACACTGAATCTTAACAGATGCTGTAATATGTTTATAAAAACCATACACACACAGAGAAAGCCCAAGGAAGCTTGCAGTCTGAGCCCTGTGCTTTTAGAGAGCTGGAGGAACTGAACCCAATTGAATCCTGTTTATTTGCTCCATGCAAAGCTTCACGCAAGACTCCCCAGACTAGGCTAGTTAGCAGCTTTCCGTGAATGATTGTCAGATCACATGATCCTGTGGTGCAGACAGTAGCTTCCCTATTTACAGGAGGAATGCAGATTTTGCTCTTGGGAATTCAATGTTGCAGGGGAGGGTCGTCTTGGATAGCAACCACTGACCTAAATGTAACTGGTGAGGAGACACTCTGCCTTCTTGCTTTAAACAGACTGGTACTCCTGCCCTCTCTTCCATAGTGTCCAAGGGCTGGCAAATCTTGATCAAGGCGTGCTGTTGGGAGTTCTCCAAGGCACTTTGACAGGGAGGTACATTTCAGACCACACAAGTTGGGTTGGAAGACAGCTTTTAAGTGGGATGATTTACAAAAGCTCAGAATTCTAAACAAAGTGGAATGTTTTCAAAGGAGAAAAAGGAAACCTGTTTAGAAGGAATTCCATTTTCAGCACAACTGTCTCAGAGTTGCCTGTGCAGTATAGTCTACATCATTTCCCTTTGGTGGTCTGTAATCTGCTTTCTGAAAATGAGATCTTATGTCAAGTTTTTAATTTTGTTATTCCAAATGCATCCTAAACATTGTATTGAGTGGAGTTAATTATCACAGAGGCCGAAAGACACAGGAATGACTGACTTCTCCCCAGTCACAGTTTTAAGATTCAATGTCCATTTTTTTCCCTCTTGAAATGTGAAACCTTCTTTCATCCTCATCTCTAAAGGGAAAGTCATTTCTGCTCCCACGAAGGTTAAAGATGACATGCAAAAGTGAAGACAAAGTGAAGTGGTTCTCTTTCCCACTCTCTTCCTGGGCAGGCTTTACCAGAAGGCTCTACATCACAGCACAACCCGTGGGGCCATTCATATCGAGGTCAGATTTGGTCAGCTTGTTTTTGGCTGTCTGACTCTTATATAACAACAAGGTTTCATTTATCTTAAGCAGAAGGAGGAAAATCACATTGTCTCCTTCTGGACCAATTATCAGAACCACAGAATTTACAATTTCTCAAGTCAAAAGTTTAATGCATTCCTACCTGCTGAGGAAACTGAGGCCCAGAAATAGGAAGAGACAGGGACAGAGTCACTCTCCTAGTTAGTGGAGGATCAGTGAGCATATTGATAGGCTGGGACATCTAAGCCTTGCTTAGCTGCACTGGTCTCAATCCTTTGGAATACTGATTTGCATGGATCTATGAGAATGAATGAAAACAAATTAGCTTTTTGGATCTTAAAAGCTTTGTATGGAGACACTTCTCCTGGCTGCTGTCTGAGGTACTCCCTGCTCCTCTGACAGACTGCTGACCCACTGGAAGCCAGGGGGCAAACTCTGGGCTGCATCTAGTATGTGGCAGGGTTGGGGGGAGTCCGGGTGATAGCAGTCCCTGCACAAGGAAGAACCCCAAACTCTCCCACCTCTGAAATGGCAGGACTAATGAAAAATAATTACAAAAGCTTAATTTCTAGTCAAGAAAATAAAATATTAAACAACAACAACAATAATATAATGATAATAACTGAAGAATGAAATCAACTTGCCAAAAAAGTTTACAGAAAAATAGCACCTTTGGTAAAAAGTATTTTAAAAATTTGGTTAGGTCTCTAAGGGGCTCAAAGTCTACAAGTATCTGCATCATTTGGGTGCACCCTCCCAGACACTGGGTAACTAGGAGGATGGCCGTGTATCTAGAGCCAGTGGCTGGGGCCACGAGGAGAAGCACAGATGCTAGAGGTCTGTTATGCTGATGGCAGCAGGAAGGGCTGGAAGCCGAATGCAGTCTTCTCCACTGAGCTTCCCAAATCCCTCCTCTGGGGACAGCCTGCTAAGCTCTTTCTCACTGCCTGCACCCCCTGCAGCATGTTCACAGCTGTGGTAGACTCAGAAGTGTTCCAGATCTGGGTACACTCTCCCAACACCGATGCAGTTTCCCTCCAGCCCCCGAGCACCATTTACAGTTTCTCTCAAAGTACTCCTAGAAATGAAGGCTATGGCCCTTCCCCTCCTAGCCAGCCACCCCCATTTCCTTCACTGCAAAACAAATAGACAAAATAAAACTCATTGCTATACAAGCAAATACTGGTGATTTGGCGATTGTAGCAGACACTTGCGTATACTGGACTCAGCGCTGAAGTGGAAGAGAAGGTGCCAGGCTCTGGACACCTTTCCCAGATGCCTCCTCATTAGATCTCTTTGGTGCTCACTCTCTTGGTCTTTTCAGCTGTTTCCTTTGAGAAGCAAGAGAAAATAAGCGTTATGGAATTAAAAAAAAAATATTGGCATTTATCTAGTCTTCAAGACTTTACATAGCATGACAGATACATGCTTATGCCGAGTTCTGTTTACTTGTCTATCTCCTCTGTGGATGATGAACAACTTGAGGACAAGGATAATGTCTTACTCGTGACACGGCTGTATAGGGACTGTTGCTAAATTAAGAGCTGACCCCATTTAAACTCCTATGAAACAATAACGTCAGACATTATTATATTCATGAAGAAATGAAGAAAAGGATGCTAAATGGAGGTGCTACAAAATGTTCTGAATCCAAGTTGGGAGAAGCATTAACAGCAACAGGCTCGGGACTTCCCTGGTGGCGCAGTGGTTAAGAATCCATCTGCCAACTCAGGGGACATGGGTTTGAGCCCTGGTCCGGCAAGATCCCACATGCTGCGGAGCAACTAAGCCCATGAGCCACTACTAAGCCCACGTGCCACAACTACTGAAGCCCATGCTCTGCAACAAGAGAAGCCACTGAAATGAGAAGCCCTGAGAAGCCTGCGCACCGCAACGAAGAGTAGCCCTCGCTCACTGCAACTAGAGAAAGCCCGCAGGCAGCAACGAAGACCTAATGCAGCCCAAAACACACACACACACACACACACACACACACACACACACCACACACACACACACACAAAAAGAGCAACAGGCTCTGGAGGCAGATTGCCTGAGCTTGAATCATGGCTGTGTGACTTTCTGGGGGACTTTGGGCATATTATGAAATCTTCTGTCTCAATGTCTTCAACTACAAAATGAGTACTACCTCTTATACCAGTAGCCCATTTCTCCAAAGAAGACATTCTTACTTATAGCCAAAAAGCACA
The DNA here is from genome assembly GCF_964270905.1 of Leucopleurus acutus. Classification (NCBI taxonomy): domain Eukaryota; kingdom Metazoa; phylum Chordata; class Mammalia; order Artiodactyla; family Delphinidae; genus Leucopleurus; species Leucopleurus acutus. The sequence continues at coordinate 66,510,358 of NC_139147.1, forward strand.
TGAGAAGATGCTCGACATCTTTAGTCATTAGGGAGATGAAAATCAAAACTACAATGAGATGCCACTTCACACCCACTAGGATGGCTAATAAAAAATAACGACCATGACAAATGTTGGTGAGTTTGTGGAGGAATTGGAATAGTGCTGGTGAGGATATAAAATGGTACAGTCACTTTGGAAAACGGTCTGGAAGTTCCTCAAAAGATTAAACACAAAGTTTCCATATGATCGAGCAAATCTCACTCCTAGGTATACACCCAATAGAACTGAAAACATAAGTCCACACAGAAACTTGTAGAAGAATGTTCATAGCAGTATTGTTTATCATAGCCAAAAAGTAGAAACAACCTAAATATACATCAACTGATGAATGGATATATAAAATGTGGTATATCCACACCATGAAATGTTATTGTGCCATAAAAAGGAATGAAGTCCTGATTCATGCTACAACAAGGATAAACCTTGAAAACGTTACACTAAATGAAAAAAGTCAGACAGAAAATGCCATATATCATATGATTCCATTTATATGTGTCCATAATAGGCAAATCTATAGAAATAGAAAGTAGATTAGTGGCTGCCAGGGGCTGGGGGAGGGGAGAATGGAAGTGACTTCAAATGGGTATGGGGTTTCTTTTAGGGAAGATGAAAATGCTCTGGAATTAGACAGTGGTGATGGTTGACAATCTTGTGAATATATTAAAAACCATTGGATTGTATACTTTAAAAGGGTGAGTTTTATGGTATGTGAATTACGTCTCAATAAAAAAATTAAATAGGGAATAAAAAACAAGTGTCTGGCATCTAGTACACACTGTCGGTGCCCCATCCATAGCCCGTGCCTTTAACGTTTCAGTACACTGGCCTGGCTTCTTACTGCCAGCAGCTGCATCTCTTTGCCTGAGGCTTTCTCTGGCTGCTGGAGCCTGCTCTGCCCACACATGCTGACAGGGCAGAAATGCCAGGGAATTCATGTTTGCCGGTGGCTGCTCTCAGCCAATGGCTGATGGGAGTTCATACAGGCACAGCCCAGCTCCCTGCTCCGTTGTGCACAGTAACTATTCCTGGAGTTCTGCAACAGGACTAAGCTCCACTTGCTCCCAGTGGTAACATGCCTGGATATGCACTCTTTATTGTTTCCTTCCCTTCATGGGCTCTCTTCCCAACTCCCCTTCTGGTGTTTCCTGGGACTGCCTCCCAAATAAACTATTTGTACTTGAGTCCTTGCCTTGGCGTCTGCTTCCGAGGCAACTCACATAAAACAGAGACGCTAAAAAATGTTAGCTATTATCATTCACTCCCCACTGTCTACTCTGATCATTTCCCCACCCTAGATGAAAGGAATTCCTATTAAGTTCTTTTTGCTTTTAAGGGTTTATACTCATCTGGAGGCTCAAGGCTGCTGAACTATGGAAACACAAAGGGCTAGGAGCTTCTGCATTTGTTTTAAAAAATGACATGAGGTTTCTACACTATCAGTGACAATAATGACAAGGCATATGAAAAAGCATCAATAAACATGAGAATTTATTATTAATACTAATAATTCTTGATTTTCAATTCAAATATTTCATGTCAACAGTTCTTGTGACCATTATATTCCTTAAAAACTTATATGTCAGAGAGAAGGCCCATATTACCAGACCCAGTTTACAGACAGATGATTCAAGGAGCAACATCCTCTGTTAAAACTACAGGTAAACCAGTGGAAAGACAGGCCCAGAAGTCCAGCATATCCATGTTTTCTCCCTAGGCCCTCAGAAAAATATGTCAGTGGATCACTATTCTGCTAAGAACCTTTTCCCCAAGAAGGCCTTCAACTTAATGACATAGAATACTGATTTATTATTTTCTCAAGTCTCTAGGAAGCAGAATCTCTAAGTTTCCAGGCTATGTTCTAGCTAGCCTGGCATTTAACTTAAATCCTTTCTGCTGTGGCCCAAATCCACTAATTTCATGCTCACTGAGAGACAACTGTACACCAGACCCTGTGCTAAATGCAGGGCTACAATGGTGAGCAAGTCATAGAGCCTGCCCTCAAGAGGCTCACAGTCTTTGGGTCTGGGCACTGGTGGTGAAAAGAAATAGGAGGTTTTTTAAACTATGCTCATTTGCAAACCACTTCCAACACATTTGCAAACCACCACTCAGCTGATTCTAACTTATAAAGCAATTTACCAAGTTGTAACCTACATCTGTTGGGGCATACTGGCCCCACGAGGACTCCGTCAGGGAGCTATATGTATCATGGTTTGCGTAATACAGGTATACAGGTATATCGTTCGGGACCTAATGTATGGGACAGAGCACATCTGCTTTGTCACCTGGGGAGTTAGGCAGTGTCTGAGTGGTAGAAGGGCCTGGTGGCAACAGGGATACCTGAACCAGCGTGGAGGCTGCAACTCACCTGGTGCTTTTGGAGCTCCTCCACATATCTGGTCATTTCCTCCTCTGTATGGGTCTGGGCCCCCTTCTGATTCTTTCCTGTAAGAAGAACCAAGGCTCAGAGCAGTGGTGGCTGAGGGAGGCCAGTTAGGGATCCCCACTAATATCTACCTTTTAGGCTCTCAATTTCATTTCCCATTTACCACATGGAAGGCGAGGTGAATTATCCACATTTCTCTAACTATAAAGTGTCCCAGTGCAATGGACACCTCCAAAGTAATGTGCGTGGGTAGTAAGTGACTGGGCCAGGGCCCAAATCCAGGCCAAGGGGAGACGGATGGAGCTGGGGTTCTAGAAAACTTTTCTGAAACATCTCTTTGTAGAAGGGTGATAGTGGTGATGCTGGCTTGTGCACGGCCCCCTCCTCCCCAAACTCTCCCTGACATCTCTATCTCCCAACCCACCCTGCCCATGTCTCAACTATCTCAACTTTCTCTTTTTTGGGGGACCCAATGCTGTTAATTCAACCATGTGTATGAACATGCCTCCTTTTCCTGCTTGGCATGGATGGCAAGCAAGAGTCATTTTGTCTTCCAACCACCTAAGTCTTTGACATATAGGATTTCCTAAGCTGTCATAAGGATTAAGTGGGTTAATATGTAAAGTGCTTAGAAGAAATGCATGTAATTCTCACTCTTATGCATTTGCTTTCTTTATTATTATTACCATTCTAATCTCTTATCAACATTTGATCTTGCCCTGGGTCTCGAACCTCTCTTGTTCCAAACCTCTGGAGTGACTTTCCAACATAATGCATCTGGCATAAGTGCTTTGCCCTCAATGCTGCCCCCTGAGAGCTCTGACATTACAAGTATGAGCCAGTCTCTTGCTCCCCAGTTTCCTTGCTGGGACCCAGCCACTGCACTCTTCCCCACCATCCCCACCCTGACTTCTCTCATGGTGATTTCACGACGGAAGTTGTCTCCGTGCCGTCCCTTCTTTCTGCGTGAGGTGCACAGCTCACCGTCACAGGTCATGGCTGTGCAGACCCAGTTTCCACAGGCACACACACAGCGGTTACAGTCCACCTCGGTCTCAGCTCCATCAGCATATGTTTCGTCCTCCAGAGCACACTCTGTGGGACCAGAAATAAGAGGCAAGAGTTTAGGGCGAGGGTGGAACAGGACGTCTTGGCTATAGTCTGTGCATGTTACCCCTTTCCCAGACAAGACCTGCTTGTCCCTCAGAGGCACCATATCTGAGCAAACGCCACCAACAACCTGAATATTTTTGGACCTGAATCTCAGCTCGGAGATGCTGGGCTGGCGCCCAGTCTAGAATCGTGGAAGGGAATTTTCTTAGTAAGCTCTGCAGAGTTCCACGATCCCCTCTATCTTGGCCCCCTCTAAATGTCCCCACTCCCTACAACCCCCTCCCTATTTCTTAGGTTAGGCATACTCTTCTCTGGAGGGTTGAAGGCTGGATTGAGACACTTGAGGAACTCTTGGAAGCTGAGTTTCCAGTCAGCATTTTCATCAGACAGTTCAATGAGAGCATCGATACAGAGTCCTCTGAAATGAAACACAGGAGAAACGTGTCAGCAAGACCTCAGCTTCAGTCCCAAAGAAAGGAATTAAGCATCAGGATTACACAGACCTAGGCCTCCGCAGGCGGCCAAGGGGACTATTTAAAGAGAACATTTCTACACTGACCTCCTACAACCATTATGCGACCCGACTCCTGTAAGCATCCAACCTTTAGTTTATTATATGGGATGTCAGATCACTCAAGCTGTTCAAATATGCCCAAGATGACTAAAGTTTCCTGGATGGTTTTGTCCACTTGGATTGGCAAATGTTTCACCACCTGCATACCTTCCACTAGCAGTTGCCTTTCCCCATGCTATGCATGTCAAGTCAACCCAACTAGAAAAATCAAACAGAAATGGTAGGAACAGATGATATGAAATGCATGTGTGATTTGAAAGAACATGAGTTGAAGCCAGCATCACCACTATCACCCTTCTGCAAAGAGATCTTTCAGAAAAGTTTTCTAGAACTCCAGCTCCCTCCGTCTCCCCTTGGCCTGGATTTGAGTCCTGGCTCAACCACTTACAACCCAAATGGCCTTGGGCTAGTTATTCAACCTTCCCGCACCTGTTTTCTCAGCTGTAAAATGGGAACCAGGAGCCCTCCTTCACTGGGATATTATGGGGATCAGATGTTGAACTTGTAAAATATTACCTCATTTCAGGTTATCAAAATATGAAGGATTTACAGATATTATACTTTAAGGTCATGGGCTATTATTAGGAAAGAATCCTAGAATCTGGGTTTCATGCTTTGAAATCTTTTGAACAAATAGGTGCTTTTCCTATTTTTAATTCTTACCAGTATACTGGAACCACACCAGAAGTTTCTTAGGGGTTAATTTTTATTAATATTTACTCTGGAATAATACCAGAAAAGGAGAGGAACGTGCTTACATTTGTAACAATTAGAGTTCTCTACATGAAATAGCACTGGTTATCTTAAAATCAGAACTAAAGCTATTTTAGACCTATCGTTAAATAGAACATTAAAGTAATTCCTTAAGAAAATTAAACATTAAAACATCACCCATGACACTCAGAAACAACTTTGGTCTGACGTGATCATTTATTTTAAAATTACATTCTTCCATTCCTTGCAATTGCTGGCCCAAAACAGTAACTACTTGATCCGATATCATAACGTTCACAGAAGAGACCAGGACAGAATCCCTATTTTGCTTTTTACTTCACATCGACTTTGACACTGGTGGCTCCTTTGCAGGTAGGAAGGGGTTCAAATCTCTTCTCTTATCCAGCCTTCCCTCGTGGACCTCTCCCTTACCCGCTCACTCCACTCACCTAAGCAGCTTGTTGTTCCCCTGGTCTGCATAGGTAGTGATGTTGATGGCGGTTTCATTTTGCTCCACAAATTTCAAAAATTCGCTGGAGTCCAAGCGAGAGTCACCATTATCAAAGTTCTAGAAAGGGGACAAAGTGATCTTTCAGGAATGTTTTGTAAAACCCCAGCTCTATCATTCCCCCATTCAGCTTGACCCATCTCTGGTTCATCTTGTTCTTGACACTGTCCAACCCTGCTCTGCCCTTTGAGCAAAAAAGGTTCAAAGCCCTGGGGCACCCAGAGAAGGAAGGCACCTGTGCCCCAAGATGAGAGAGTCAAAGTGTCTGGGCAGAGGTCACTGAGGGCCTTCCAATCCTAGACCCTGCTCAGGATGGCAGCCTGAACCTAGGCCTGCACTGTCCAAGGAGCCTGGGGGTGCTTAAGAGGTCTCTGTAGCCGCATCCCTGACCCTGTTCCAGACATTCTTGACTTCACTCCACCACTCCATGTTCTCAAACCCTAATGATCATGGAACAAACTTGTGAATCAGAATCTGCTTCGGAGCCCAGGATGTGTATTTCTAACAAGCTGCTTGGGAACAATGGTGCAGGTGACCCTCAGAGCTCACTTTGGGAATCACAGAACCATTTCTTGCTGCTTGAATTCCAGCCTCCCTGGCCTGCTCTCAGTGCTCACTTCTCACACTGGTACACCTAGCTGAACTCATCAGTGAGAAGTCAAAGGCAAAGGCCCCTGCATGTTATTTGCATTGATAACCTGCCCGGAGGTGATGCAAGCCCCCTACCCCTCCACCCTATGCTGCAGGCTACACTGTAGATGGTGCAGCCTGTCCTCATGACCCAGCTCACACCCCATGAGCACAAGGCAAGGGTGTAGTGAGCTCAGTACTGTCCTCCCTTTGGCAAGATGCTAAACTGAGACCTTAGCCATCTGGGACAATTCGGGATGCCCAGGCCCCAGCCGCAGGAGGAGGGTGGCAATTTCAAGGCTCTGATCAAAGTCCAAGTTGGATAACTGCTGCTCTCCTAAATAGTTCTAGTGGAAAAAATTTTTTTTTCAAATTTCTTTCCCTAGGCTGCCTCATATTGCTACCCTGGGAAATAGTCTGCACCCCCATGTTACTTTCAAAGTGGCTCCCAGGCGGTGGAAGGGATTCTGGAAGAAAAGTCTGACCAGGTGGAAGGGAAAGATACAGCTACTGACTCTCCTTGCATGACTCATGTGTCATGTGCATTCTACACTAAGGTTGTAAATCTTTCCGTGGTATGTATGACGGGTACGTATAAAACAACCCTGTAGGCCTTTGCTTAATCCCTAGTTATCATTCTCATCCTAATTCCTAGGAAAAGGTCTCAGATCTCTGGTCACTATACTTATACCCTGGCTCCAATTTCAGCCCTGGCCACCAGGAATTCAGGGTGTGTGTGTGTGTGACACGGTCATAAAAGGCTCTTTCTACCCGGTCTTCCCCTCTTCACTCTGTTATGCTTTTGTCTAAAAATTGTGACTGAAACACCAGTTGAGATGAGAGTCTGATTCTGGTCTTATCCGAATTCCGATTAGATTTGTTTTGCAACTGATTTTGATGTAAGGAATGCCGACTGGGCTAGAGGGCAATTCACTGGTTCAGAAACAGTCTCTGTGAGATACTGATCTCTCAGCAACAGGCAGCTGTCTGCCTAGTGGGAAGAAGCCTCCCTTTGAAGATTGCACCATATGGTTCTTTGATAATCATCAACAAGTAGATGGTGAAAACCCTGTTTTCTCGGAAGACACTGGGAAGAGTGAGCATTTGTTTGTCGGTCAGGAGTAAGCTTTCTTGGTTAGCATGAGAATGCCCTACAGAAAAGCTACTTTCTCAAGTGGCCTTGCAGTGTTTAGATGGGAGCCTATTAGAGAGAGTTACTGCCAGAGGAGGTGGAGATGTGTGGAGGGGGTGTGTGGCCCTGGTCCTTGAGAATCAAATTAACAGCACCTGCCAGTGATGCCCACGGCAGGGTACCATCAAGGGGCCACCAGAACCGTTACAAGGTCCCAGGAGGTCTCCTGGAAAGAGCGTCCTGGGCCCCACGGCTCCTGGGCTGTAATGACCACGGCAAAGTCACTGCTCACGACCGACCCAGCAGGTGCTGTTCACTTGGCTTTGGAAAAATCATTTTCTTTTAAGTAACCTTCTGCTCCTGTCTGACTCTCCTGGCTCCTTTCTGTAGACAAGGAAACACCCCTGCCCCCAGGGCTCTCTAATGTGGGAGTAGTTGAGAGAGAAGACAGAGTGAGAGGCTGTGCTTTCTCTTCTCAAACACTTGGAATCCAGAGAGATTTACTTTCTGTCACAGAGAGAAACTTCTACCTAAGGACGGTAACGCAAATGAAGTCCTAAACGACCAATATCCTACTTCAACCCAACCTGGTATGTTTCCATCCGTGGGGTCCATGATGCCAGTTAGAAAGAGGAAGCCACAGACTAGGCAGGTGTTGACCACATTCAGTGGCCACAGAGGTGCCAAGAAGTCCCTTGTGTGTGTGTGCGTTGCCCCCGAGTCCGGGCTGGCTAGGCCTGCGACACACCCTGGGGGCATGTGAGGGCGTCCGTCTGGGGATGAGCCTCCAAGGGCATCTACCCAGAGATGTGTGTGTCTGTAAGTGAGGGGGTCTTTTGTGCAGGTGTGGGAATGCGGGCACCTGAACGTGTGTGTGGGATGTGTCTCTGTGTGGCATGCACATCTCTGTATGTGGTGTGTGTACGTCTGTGTTTCTGTTATGTTTATGAGTGTGATGTACCTATGTGTGCGATTATGTCCTTATCAGTCAGCAGGAAGAGCGCCATTAACTGCTTCTTCCAACAACTGTCTCAAGCTCTCTGAAAGATCTCCACATCATGGCAGCCTTACTCATTGCTAAATACTATTCCCTCCCTCGTTTTCCTCTTTGAAAGCAGCATCTTTCCTCCCTCCAACTGGAACGATCTGTTTCTTCAGCTAAACACAATGGGAACAGCAATATCTAGGTTCATGAAGAATTCTGGACCCATGAAACACCAGTCCATTGACTCTCCTCAGATGAAGAGAAACTCTGCAGGCCATGGATGGTCAAGTTAAAGACTTAGAGAAGGGCTTCCCTGGTGGCACAGTGGTTGAGAGTCCGCCTGCCGATGCAGGGGACACGGGTTTGCGCCCCGGTCCGGGAAGATCCCACATGCCTCGGAGCGGCTGGGCCCGTGGGCCATGGCCGCTGGGGCTGCGCGTCCGGGGCCTGTGCTCCGCAACAGGAGGGGCCACGGCGGTGAGAGGCCCGCGTACCACAAAAAAAAAAAAAAAAAAAAAAGACTTAGAGAAAAGCCAAACTGGGTGGGAAAGAGGCTGAAGTGGCCTGGGTCTGGGTATTGGCAGGCAGCTCTACAAGGTGTCATATGGAGGATGGGGATACAGCCTGGCCATATTTTTCATGGACAGGCTCTCCAAGACCTTTGTGGCTTTAATTGCCCAAAGGGAGCAGCCCATGTGTGTTAGATCCCAAAGGCTGGACTCCTGGAGTCCCACTGTCTGTCTCAGCTTCATGGAATGATCTATGAAGAAACTCAGGGACTCTATGCAGGTTTATGTTTCCTTGTGGTCTGGGAAGATGTGATCAGGTAATGGGAGAGGAAGACTCCCTTTCTCCGGGCTGAACGGTCTTTGACTCCAACTCTGGTTTACCTTAAAGTACTTGTCTAGGATTTCACTGTAGTTGCTGCCTTTAGAGAACCAGCCATCTGGGATGATCTCCGCTTCCAGCCACTGGATGATGCGACGCCGGAGTTCATCGCGGTTGGACTGATAGCAAACGACTGCAGGAAAGGGGAGGGAGGTCAGCCGAGCAGTGAGGACCCCAATGTCACCCAGCACCGTGTACATGGGGACTCAGTGCCCAGGAGTCTGCATGTGTCATCTCACTGAATTCTCACAGCAATCCAGGGAAACAGGATCATCACACACATGTACAGAGGAGTCAGCCCAGGGTACACACTAGAAAGTATCTAACCCAGGATTCAAGCTCATGTCTAAAAATATAAAGTTTGAGAATGCTGAAACAGAGATTATGTTGCTAAGGCGAGAAAAAAGAAAGAAAAATAAAGGACATTTTCATTAACTTTAGGAAGCTGAGGGGAAAAAAATCAATCAATCAATAGAACAGCTCTCTTGGCTCAAAAATGAGCTGAAATAATAAACGAATAAGTGAAAACATTACAATTCTTTATGCACTGGATTTCTGATTCTTTCTATAGCTTTTCGTCTCTCTCACTTAAAAACTTCTCCCACTTAAAATTTTATACTTTATTATGAACAACAGAAAATGAGGCCAAGGAAGGGCATGTTGAAGCCCTGCTCTGGACAGCTGTTCATTGTAAGCCACATGGCAACAACAGGTGGGGCTGAGAGTCCAGTGGATGGGGAAGCAGAGAAGGGAAAGCCTTGGCAAAAGGGAATTCCTGGAGGCAACACATGTTGGGATGTGAAAAGGGCACTGAGCCAGGGAAATGAAACTATGGGCACTTTCCCCCACTCTGCCACTTCCTAGCTGTGTGACTCAGGGAAATTCACTTAACTTCTCTGAGCCTAGATTTCCTCATCTATAAGGTAATTATAGTAAAAGCTACTTCACAAGGTTATTGTGAGGATCTAAGGAAAATTGTATGCTAAAGGAGTCTGGTAACTATAAATCATGAGGAAATTTTAAATTTGTATTCATAGAAAACCATGGAAAGAGTCTCACTGTCGTTTCCAATCACCCCTTTCAAAACGAGTTGTCCTATCTGATTCTCCTTGTTCTGTGACACCCGCAGGTCTCACAGAGCACTGAAGGAGGGACTTGGTGGCTTTCCCATCCTTGCAGTTCAATCATTACTCAGCAAAAATGGAAAACACAGCCAACATTCTGACCCAACCAGCTGCTTCCCGTGACAAGCACAAAAAAATGCAGTTTTGCAGCTTTTGTGAGCTATGTTGAAGAGTGACTAGTTCTGGGTCACAAGTTCTGACACACTGAAGATCTTGTGAGCTTTGGCAGGGATTGTGGAACATGGGATTTCCTCCCTAAGATGCACACCGTAGAAAAAACAGGCACTCACCTGGGCTGGCAGATGGACTTACAGATTTCTTCTCTGCAAGACAAAAGGAGAAAATGCATAATGCAAAGTGAAGAAAAAAGAAATTTCTGTGTATTGCTAGGATTAAAACTGCCCACATTAAGGGGGCCACTTATATCTTTCCATCACTTCGTCTTGAGTCCTTACATCCTCTCCTTCCAGGTCCCACGTTTGGGGATCTTTGCTTCCCTGCTTTGTTTGACATTTTGAGGCCACTGAGTTGCCCTCCTGATCTCACACCTCCTACTGTTAGCTTGCGGGGGGCGCGGTGCTGCTGGGAGTTTGAGAATTCATACAGAATCATTATGGACAAAGAAATGGAGACCAACATGTGGGAAACAGCTTCTTATTTCTCCAAGGAAGTTCAAGGCTGGCCAGGCGGCTGGTGTCTAGGTAGCAACAAGCTTGGGACCCCTTCCCTCTTACCATAATAGCAATGGTTTGAGTGTGAATTAGAGGAAATATCATATTATCAGGGCTGAGAGGTGCCCAAATTTAAAAAGCATAGGATATGTGAAATTTATCTGCTTTCTAAAAAGGTACAGAATTCAGTTAAATGCTACCATATTATTGACTGTTGATGTGGTTCCCCACCCACTATCCATCTCCAGACAGCACTGAAAGCCACATTGGGAATCTGATGCAGGAAGCACAGGGCAGAGGCCTGGGCCACCCAGGGCAAACCCAGCAGGCTCATGAGCACCAAGGGGATGCCTCTCCAAGCAACTGGGTGGTCTCCACAGCTTTGGGCACTATGCTCAGGGTGGAAAGGACTCCAGGAAGCCAGGCCACACTGCTCCGTTCCATGGCTCCCCAGTTGGAGCTGTGATGTGGTGATGAGAGCACTCTTTACCTTTGCAGTGTCCATCGTAATCGACCTGGATTTTGGATCCAGTGAGGCAGGCATCTCTATGCAGCTCGCAGTGGTTGAGGTAGGTCTTGCTGTTGCTGCCACACACAGGCCTCTTGTGAGGTTTGCATTGCTGAAACAGACCGCGGAGGACGTTGGTGCAGTTAGGGCTGAGTTTGTGTGTGTGCACATGCGCACACGCACACGCACACAGAGCCATCTTGTGAGGGGAGTCCCCACCAGCAGAGATGCCTTCTATCCTGCCAGGGCAACAGGGAGCCTCAGCTCTGGCATCAGTGACCTTACCCCACTCATTGTTAGAGGGACCACATCACCTTGCAGCCCCTCGTGGTGCTCTGTGCTGATCCTGGCCCAGGGTCATCTCTTCTACGCAATGAAAAGAAATAAATCCCCCCTACTCCAACCCTATCAAATTAGCAGGAAGGGCATTTTATTCGAAGTCAGGAATCTGGATTATCTATCACTTTATCACTTTGTAGAAAGTCAATCAATGTAAGTCTCTGGATGATCTAAGATCCCTTAAAATTCCAACATTCTTTTTTTTTTTTTTTTTCTTTGCGGCACGCGGGCCTCTCACTGTTGTGATCTCTCCCGTTGCGGAGCGCAGGCTCCGGACACGCAGGCTCAGTGGCCATGGCTCACGGGCACAGCCGCTCCGCGGCATGTGGGATCTTCCCGGACCGGAGCACGAACCCGTGTCCCCTGCATCGGCAGGCGGACTCTCAACCACTGCGCCATCAGGGAAGCCCTAAATTCCAACATTCTACGACACAAAACAGCCAGAGCTGGGAATGTGGAGAGACTGAAAGACAGGCACATACAGCTCCCTACCCGCCATCATCCCAATTCTTCACTTATTCCAGGGTCTAGCTACAAGAATCTTTGCTCTCTGGCTTTATTGAGTATTTTGTTTTTCTCCTAATCTCACAACAGTTGCTGTGAGGCAGGGGCAGGGGGTGCCTGGGTCTTTGTGAAGTACTACACAGTAAATGAACTAAGGTTCACTTGGCAACCTGATTCTACTTTGGCTATACTATATAAAGTGCCATTATGACAGGCAAGCTCAGTTTCTTTAGACGTCATGATTTTTTTTTAGTTTCTTTTAAATTAATTTAATTTAATTAATTTATTTATTATTTTTGGCTGTGCACGGGCTTTCTCTAGTTGCAGCGAGCGGGGGCTACTCTTTGTTGTGGTGCGTGGGCGGTGGCTTCTCCTGTTGCGGAGCGCGGGCTCTAGGCGGGCGGGCTTCAGTAGTTGTGGCACGTGAGCTCAGTAGTTGTGATTCGTGGGCTCTAGAGTGCAGGCTCAGTTGCTGTCGTACACGAGCTTAGTTGCTCCACGGCATGTGGGAGCTTCCCGGACCAGGGCTCGAACCTGTGTCCCCTGCATTGGCAGGAGGGAGGCCCGAGACTTCCATGGTTTTTGAAAGGGGTAAGTGGGGAGCAAGTTCTGCTCAGACCTGATAAAGGCACTAAAGCAAAAATGAGCAGCTGTGATAAAAGAACACAGAACCCTGGAACTGGAAAGTAGCCCAACCTTTCCAACTTACAGACCAGAAAGCCAAAGCCCAGAAAGACAAACTTCTTTCAACCAATACTTACCACTGGGTTCTTACCATGTGCTGGCCCTGAGCAAAGCCAAACATGGTCTGTCTTTATGGCATCCAGTGGCAACTAATTTGTTTAAAATCACACAATGATATATGGCCGAGCTGAGGCTAGACACCAGGTTTCTGGACCCTAAATGGCCACGTAGTGGCCAGGAACACCACTAGTGAGGACATCCCAGAGTCCCCAGCAGATTTGGTTTGCAGGTTTCTGAGTTGGGGACTTCCTTTCTGGGACAATGGGTCAGGATCTTTCAACAGGGGACTAAGGTGGGTGTATTTACTTGTAGAATTACAGATGAATTTCCAGTCTTGGGTTCATTTGACAGAAAGGGGAAAAAAGGGCACACATCCAGGTTATTTATGTTTGCCAAGAGCAAGAATCCTGCCTATTTCTTAAAAGGTCGCTTTGTTTTTTAAACTTCATTAAAAACAAAACCAAACCTGAGAAATCTGCATTCCATCTAGTATTTTAAAATATGCATATCCTTTGACCTAGCATGCCCCAGTGGGACTCTTTATCCTACAGAGATAAAGCCAGCAGCATGTAAGAACATTTGTAGAAAGATTTCATTGTTTGTAGTGGTAAACAACCCATGAAGCAACCTAAATGTCCATCTATAGGAAAATGATTACATAAACCTGGTTCCTGTACATCACTAAATATTGAGCTATTAAAAAATGAGTTAGAACTACATATGCTGACCTAGAGGGTTGTTGTTATATATTAATGAGTATAAGATACAAGTTGCATATATCTAGATCTGTCTATATTACGATCCCATTTTTGTATAAAATAGGGGGAAACCCTATATGTTTATAGCTGCATAGAAAAAAACCCCGTGTGGAACACCAAACTGTTTATACTGGTTATTTCAGACTAATGGGATTTGAGGGTTATGGGGAAGATTATTAAATTTATGTTTGCATAAATGTCTGTACTACTTGACTTATAAAAAGCAATTGTTAATTTTGTAATTTAAAACTCTTCTAAAGCTAAACATTTTTTAAAAGGAAAAATATCCCTACATTCACATCTGATTTTTAACTTCTGAGATAAAAATTTCACTTCTCTCAGATAGACAAGGTGTGCTTTTATAAAGATGATGAAATCGTTGGCACTGCTCTGCAGACTGGTAGCTCCAGCGAGATAACCACACTCTGGCTCCCACCCTCAGGACTTACCTCGATGCAGAGGCAGGTGGGCTCTCCCTTCTCTGTGACTGCACATTCCCGGCCGGCTCCACAAAACACATTGGCACAGATCTTGGATTTGCTCCTTGGTTCCTCCTAAAACACAAAATCATCAAGGAAACCCTTGTGTCAGTGAGATGAGCCCATCTCCAGATGAGCCAATGGTGGTGATTATCTCTCAGGCTCGGGCCGTGGCCTAGAGTCGAGGCTCATGGTGCTGAAGGGTCCTAAACAACCAGAAGTTCTCCCCAACAGCCAGCATCAGTCTTGCTGGCACTGCTCCCTCTCAGGCCCAGCTCCCTATGAATCTCTAAGATTGTTTCTCAAAGAGCAAGAGCTTCTTTCTTGCAGGCTTCCTTTCTTCTAAAACGTTTATTGAGCACCCATTAAATGCCAATACTAGGCTAAGGACTGGAGATAAAAAGGCATAGTCCCTGTCCTCAAGAAGCTCCATGGCTATCCAAGGAAACAGACTAAAGAGACCTCTAGAAAGCAATGAGGAAGTGTTAACAACAGGAAGGTGAGACTCAAACAAGACTTTCTGAAGATAAGATGCCTTAACTGACTCCTACAGGATGAGAAGAGCAAGCTAGGCAGAAGTGGAAATGCTTGAGAGAAGTACAGATATCTGAAGGACCAAAACCTCACTGAGCAGTGTTCAAGGCACTGCCATCTCAAAAGGCAAAAGAAGGATGGCTAAACCATTGGAAACATGGATCTGCTATTATTCGACATGGTCTTATGCAGCCCCTGCCCACATCTGCCTCTGGCTTCAAGACCAAGAGGGCCAAAGAATCACGTGACAGACAGACCTGTTCTCAAACCACTTGTGGTCAGACATTCGTGTTCAGACATGTGCAGCACAACTGACAAGGCAGGGAATGGTCCCAGTCTGTGCCACTGACAATGTGGGTGTTCACAGGCACTCATCTGTCAGTGACACAGTCCTTCCCTCCTATTAATTGGTGGCAGAAAGCTAGCCCCACCTCATCTGCCACTCAGGTCAGCAGTAGTGGAGGCTGAACGAAGGAGAATGTGATTTCTTGAGCCCTTTTCTTGACTGCATGGGTAGGCAGTCACCAGCGCCTCCAGGCTTCTGCCCACTGGGGTAGCATTGGCCGTGGAAGAACCAACAAAGATGGCAGAGGCTGGGATGGGGTCGTGGGACTGGCTATAGTAAAGATGGGGGATGGAACCTAAGATTCCATCCTTCAGGCCACGTCTGCCGTGTCATGCAGAAAACTCACACCCGCAAAGCTTGTAACTGTAAAATTCTTATAGTCGGTACATGTTTTACATCCAAGAAAAGGTCAAAGAAAGCAATAAACAAAGTGGATGTTGAGGGCTGAGAGGGTATGTCCAATACAAGTTGGTCTGCTGCCACCCGGAGGCTGCTTTGCAAACTCTAGGTTATTTTCTCTCTGAGCCAGCTTGCCCGTCATGCAGGGCTCCCATTGGCCTAGAAACCCTTGCCATGCTCACATTTCATTGGTTCACAAGCTGTTGCTAAACCCATTCTCTTTTGGATGTTGCTAAGGCGAATTCAATAAAGCTGGCAGGGAGCAAAGAAAGAGGAAGTAATTCCCAGCAGGCTGGGGGTACTGGAGAGCTGTTGTTTCCTAAACCAGGAGTGGAGATAAAATCTAGTATATTCTCCAGGCAGGGCCCTCTTGGAAACTCCCTGGGAATGGCAAGCAGCTCTAAAAATGAAGAGGAAAAGGCTACTGCTGACCAGTGTAAAAAAAAATCTCACGTAAGACTACCTTCTCCTCGCCCCCTTCATGAAACAACATGCTGAGGGCTACAGACAAATAGATACCCCCAGTGAGTGTGTCACGTGAGTTAAAGACACACTACTGCATAAAAAAGCATGCTCAGACATATGCCTACACTCAAAGACACACCAGCAGACAGTCCCACAAGCCTTTACCACTTACTAGCTGTATGTCCATAGTTAGTCACTTCAATTCTCTGAGCCTTGCTTTCTTCATCTGTAAAATAGGGGTAAATACCTGCCCTACCTTGTGAAGATGAAATGAGATAATATATTTGGAACTGCATCATAAACTGTAAAGCAAGCTGCTTGCTAAGTATTATTCATTTTAATGATTATAGAGTTTCCTGAAGAATAACCTGTGGCATTTACAGAGCCTGTTTTCATCTTATGTTTGTTTTTAGTGAGTATTAAAAATAAAAGCTTTTACTGATAGGTCGAACTCAACCCAAGTCATTTTTCAGAAATAATTCTCAAAAACCCATTTAAAGAAACAGATACCCTTTACATAAAATATAATGACTAATAATTGAATAGTACTATTAAAATTTACAAAGCGTTTTCATACATACAATTTCATCTTACTGTGGACAGCCCTGCAAAAACATGCGTATTATTAACCACATTTTATAGATGAGGAAACAAAATGGGAAGGTCGAGTAACTTGCCCAAGGTCCCACAGCTAAAAATGAGGAGCTAGGATTCCAACCCAGATCTTCAGACAATAGATGACTAAGCTCCTATTTATAAATGCCTGGCGCCCTGCTAAGTGAATTTCATTTTACAGGATCTTATTTAAGCTCTACGACAACACCATAAATCAGACATCATAACTATCCCCATTTTATAGATGAGGGAACTAAGCCTTAAGAGCTTAAATAAGTAGAAAGTGGCAGAGCTAGGGTTCTACCCAACCAAAGGGAAAACTATTCTTTTATATTTGATTTATTTTCATATCTGTAAGATTGGAAATTAAAGAAATTATGATGGGGATTTGATTTGCATAATTAGCAAATGTCAGGAGAAAGTGCTTAAGGCTATGACAGAGTTAGATTTGATGTCCACCTCCCACCTCTGCTCCTTACTTGCCATGGTTGTGGGCAAGGTACTCTCTTTAACCTCAGTTTCTAGTGTGTAAAATGGGAACACTAATCCCTATGAGGACTGTGGGAGGGTTATATGAGATGTACTGCATGCAGCACAGTGCCTGCCACACAACAGGAAGCGGCCGTTATTACAGAGGGCAACTGATTTTCATACAATTTTCCCACCGTGATGCTGTCATCACCTTGGGCTGTCAAGTCCCCAACCATCCTTCCTTACACTGAATGATAATACTGAGAGCAGCACTGATCGAATGGAAAAAACCAAGGGCCTAACAACCCTGTTATCATGTCTGAAGACCACAGAGAAATGCTAGCTAAACAGCATTCCTCTTTGCAGGTGGCACATCTGTCAATAGGGGGCAATCTCTCTCTTTGTCTTACGGAGCTTGGAGCTGCAATGCAGAAGCGCAGCTTTGGCTTCAGCAGCTCCTCCCAGCTCTGTCCTCCCAATCGAGATGTGACAAAGCGGGGTGGGAGAATGGGCGGGTGCCCTGAGGGCATCAGGACACCAAGAACCAGGGATTTGCTGACTTGGGAAAAAACATCTAACCTGAAGCCCTCACAGCACACCAGCCCCCTATTCTGCCCATTCACAGGCATGCTGTCATGTAGAAATCAATAAGGAAGAAAATTTTCTTTGTGTCATTGAAAGCCCTTCTCCAAGCCCTATGTTTTCTGGGAGCAGGGATGTCAGGAGCATCCCTGAGGCTCCTGAGAAGTTCCTCAGAGGGGTAGGTGCTCTTACCCGTCTGCTGAGTGACTGATTCTGAGTGGGGGAGAACATCTTGAGAGGGGATAAACATGGCAGGAACATGCTCAAGGTACAGGACAATGGCTGCCTGGTGTGTGAATGCAGGAAGAGAGAGATGAGGTGGGGCTCGCAGGTGGCAGGGGGCGTGTCAGGCCAGGTGATCCAAGGGGCTCTCCATGGATCTGATGCACAGTGAAGACCCTGGGAAGTTTGGGACGGGGCAGGTGACATGATGAAGGTGGTGCTTTCGAATATTGCGTCTGGTCCCTTCCAGCTTGGAAATACCGACTCAAAGTGCAGGGCAGCCTGGAGAGAGGCTGGAGACAAAAACCTGCCAGGTGGGGCTTCCCTGGTGGCGCAGTGGTTGAGAGTCCGCCTGCCGATGCAGGGAACACGGGTTCGTGCCCCAGTTCGGGAAGATCCCACATGCCGCGGAGCGGCTGGGCCCGTGAGCCATGGCCGCTGAGCCTGCGCGTCCGGAGCCTGTGCTCCACAACGGGAGGGGCCCGCGTACCACAAAAAAAAAAAAAAAAAAAAAAAAAACCTGCCAGGTGTAAGGCCGCAATCTTGTGGGGGGTGACCAGGGCCTAGGGCTAGTATTAATCAGGGCACCTACAACTGAGTGAGGCTCTTCACAGATCTCTTTGTCCTCACAACGTCTGTGTAGGTTTCCATATTTTTAGTTCCATGTAACAGATAGGGAGGAATTATAAGATTCAGAAAAGCTTTGTGATGTGCAGAGTCCACATAACTAGCGAGAGCCGCGTCAGAACTGGAACACAGGTCAGCCTGACCCCAGAGTCTTGATAATCCCTTATGGGGAACAGTCAAATGAGCTGCAGGGAGAGGGTACAGCTACAAGGGCTGGTACAGGGAGGAGTCACAGGCGCAGTGCAGTTCTCACAATGGAAAGAAAATTGTCTGCTTTACTACCATAACAATTTTAGGAATTAGGTCCCAGAGCTGTATGAGAATTTCATCTACGTAGAGATAACGACGTTGGCATCTGAATATTCTCTGGGAGCGTGAGGTCGCAGGTATATGAACTGGTTGTCTGAATATACCTGTGTGACTGAGTGGAGAGAGGGAATGTGTTCTGGAAGTGAGGCCACCATGATATATGGAGAAAAATCAACAAAATACTTGCTCCCTATGGAGAAACATCAAGTTTCTAGCTTTATCCTTCTACATCCTCTCCTTGACTTGCTTTTATGTTGTTTTCATTATGTGTTGCAAGACATGCTCTGGGGGTTTGGTCTCATGTTAATCTGCACACTTCAAATTCCCCTTGGTAAAAGATGACCGGGAACATTGCTGACTTTTACCAGGGAAAAACGTCCTCTCTGAGCCACTGCATGGTGATAATGATACTTTCTGTTTGAATAGCAATTTTGACGAGTCTGTAATTTTGATGAGTCTGTAATTTTTACTGTTACTTTTATTTTCAAAACCTTTTAGGATAGGCAGGCAGGGGTTACTTCTAAGGCCCCTCCAGATGTAACATCCTGTGATAAAGACGAAATGGGAGGCTCACAGCTGTATTGACTGGTCCAAGACTTCATGGGTACAGACCTGGGTCCTGGCCCAAGGTCTCCAGACTTTATTTCCAGTCCTCTTTCCACTAAACCACTTTGCCTCTCTACAAATCAGAGCTAGAAAAGGTATTGTCTTGGATCCAAGGTCTAAAAAAAAAAACAAAACAGAAATTATCTTTGCACTTGAAAAAGATCCTTTGCAAGCCATGGGAAAACCAGTTATCTGCAAAACCACCAGTAGAGGTGACAGGGTGTCTGAGTCTCTGGGCTGACCAGCACTAAGCCTGAACATAAAATATGCTTTGAATGTTTAAAAGAAGTCTTCTGAAGTAAAACAATTTCTAGAAGAACAGTGTGCTTTGGCAGGGGAGGAAGCTTATAAGCAAAGCCATAAAACTGTCAGCTTAATATACCATCATCATTTCACTAATGTGAACTGGGTTGGCTCTGTCCCCTCCATCCCTTTTCTCCTTCCCAACTTTCTTTTTGAAAAAAACAGCCCTACGTATGCCAAGGTGGAATTTTGGCTCCCCTTGCCACTATTCTGTGACAGAGCGGCTTTGCTGACATGAGAAAGGCTCTCCTTGCTTTGCCAGAATTAGTCATGGAAACTTCACAGGAACACCAGGGCCCCTCAGATATGCTGAGCACCAGAGCTGGGGACAAAGGAATTCACAGAACTGGGGAGAGCAGGAGACCTGGGTGGGGCACAGGCTGGGACGGCCGTTCTGGAATGGAACCCAGTAGCACAGGCTTGAGAAAGCCAGGAAGAAAGCAAGGCCACTTCAGGACCCTGAAATATGGCTGGAGCATCATGTGACCTTGCTCAATTCTCTGATTCTTTTTCTCTGAAGAGTGTGTTGCTGCGTCCTACATATTCCAGGAAAGAGGAGGAAGGAGTGACTTCTAGCAGTTGCTCTGATGCGCTTGGCAATAGGCAGTGTGTTTGTCCCTCCCTCGTGGGTGCTCACAGCCAATCCCTCATCTTAAGGTTTAGGCACCAGGGCCAGACCCAGGTTTTGTGGGGCCTGAAGCTTAAACAAGTTGAGGGCCCCCCCCTTAAGAAAAAGAATACACCACTATGACTGCAAAATTGGGCACAGGGCTTTGGAAGTGGGCCTTACAAGTAAAAGGACCGAAAATGAAGCTTAATTAGCTTCTCAGTCAATCTGACTCACCATAAACAAGAAGGCTTTGAGGCCTTTAGTCTGTTAGTCAGAGCCCTATTTAATATTTTATGCACACAAAGTGTATCTCAAGTAGACTAAACGCCTGCACATTTTGGCTTCCCACAGACTCACCACATTGTCTTGCCAGAGAAAAATGCTCAGTAAACGTTTTTTACATTAAATGTCATTTGGGGCTCTTCAGGTTGGTGTCAGTGTCAGTGGCCAGCGACAATGCACTCAGGATGTTTGGGGTAAGGCATGGCTAAGCTTCATGATATCAAAATAAGGGCTGCAACACCCCCAAGAGGATTAGCCTTAAGATAAAAAAAAAAAAAACCCCTCTATTATGGATCTGTCATTCAAGAATTATCTATTTTTTCATTGTATTAATTTCTATGTTCAGCCTCTATCATAGCTTACAGGATAGCACATTTTCTACTCATTATGTGATAATGTATTGTGTGCCTGGAAATGTCTACTTTCAAATTTCAAATGGGACAAAGCTGTTTACCTTAACCACTGTCTTTGTTATTTTACAGATTCTGTCACGTTCTCCTAAGTGCTGGCCCTGTCACACAAGGATCTACACTGCCATCTTCATATGGAAGCCCTTTCACCTTCCCAGCTGCTCATCTGCCGTCTCTGGAATGCCTCCCCCTCCATATGTTAGGACTTTTTTGAGGTGGCCCAGATACAGCATGGCAGACTGGATGCTTGGTTTCTATATAATGGTAAGTTCAGTTTTCTGCAATGGTCTTGTCCAGTCATAGCATAAACAAATAGTGGCATTTAGTAAGCACAGAGTTAGCAATATGTTAGGCCCTTTCACATGGACTGAAAATAATCTCACAAGGGTCTATGAGGGTAGAGTATTCATCCCCGTTGGCAGTGAGGAGGCTGTAACTCTGAGCTGTGTGTGAGGTAAGTAGGCATTTCTGCTCCCATGCCTTCATGTCATGGTCCACAGCAATGAGCTGGGTGTCTTCCTGTGGAGTGCCATGCTATCTCCCCAACTCAGGCACATGCAATGACGCCACTCTGACAGGGGCTATTGGGCTCCCCACTATCTGTCAATAGTCTTCAGAGTGACCCCTGGGAATTCCCAAGATAGCGTGGCAGTCTTCCTAAAGGGTGCTTTTTGTAAGTTCCCTGGTTTCACAATTTCACCTTCAGTTTCATCAGAACCCTGAATGGAAACTTTTAAGCCAGACCACTCTCCACCCCGAATTAGTCTGTTAGGTGTGAGCATGGTATTCATTTTCTGTTTTCCAACCATCTGTCTGAGACTTGTCCATTTTAAAGGACAAAGTAGAGGGTATGGATAGTCCTCTAGGCTTCTTCAGTGAAAGCCAAAGCAAGGAGTTTAAACCTCTCAGAAAGCGTATTTGATAATGCCTATAACAACAAACAAGAAGGATAACAGGGGCTTCCCTGGTGGCGCAGTGGTTAAGATTCTGCCTGCCGATGCAGGGGACATGGGTTCGAGCCCTGGTCTGGGAAGATCCCACATGCCGTGGAGCAACTAAGCCCGTGCACCGTAACTACTAAGCCTGCACTCTAGAGCCCGTGAGCCACGACTACTGAGCCCGCGTGCTACAACTACTGAAGCCTGCGTGCCTAGAGCCCATGCTGTGCAATAAGAGAAGCCACTGCAATAAGAAGCCCGTGCACCGCAACGAAGAGTAGCCCCTGCTCGCCGCACCTAGAGAAAGCCTGCGCACAGCAACGAAGACCCAACATAGCCAAAAATAAATAAATAAAATAAATAAATTTATTTAAAAAAAAAGAAAAAAGGATAACAGCCTGTGACTAGCATGGTACAAGTCCTGTGGCATATACTCTAAAAGAGTACAGGATGTGGCCTCTGCCTTCACAGAAGTTTCTAACGTAGTCCGGGAGATGAAACTAACACACACAGACCAATGCAGTCCTGAAGTCAATGGGGCTGACCTTAGGAGATGGGTTTCATGGACGAGGTGGGACTCGTCCTGAAGAATGGTAGGATCTGGACAGAAAATCTGTAAGTTTCTGAGCAGGAGGGTTTTTTTTTTTTTTTTTGCGGTACGCAGGCCTCTCACTGTCATGGCCTCTCCTGTTGCGGAGCACAGGCTCCGGACGCGCAGGCTCAGCGGCCATGGCTCACGGGCCCAGCCACTCCACGGCATGTGGATCTTCCCGGACCAGGGCTCGAACCCGTGTCCCCTACATCGGCAGGCGGACTCTCAACCACTGCGCCACCAGGGAAGCCCTAGCAGGAGGGTTTTAAGAACAGTTGGGTGGTGGTATGTGGGAAGAAATAGGTCAGGAGGAATTGGGGGCACAAGGAAACCAGCTAGAAAGAGTCTGGGGTGATAAGTCTCATGGAAGGTAGTGACATGGATTCAGAGAAAGGAAGAAATCCAAGAGCAATCTCTAAAGAACAAGGGGATCTGGCAACATACCAGACAGAAGAGAGGAAGGAGAAAATCCAGGGAGCTGCCAAGATCTCTGGCTTTGAAGGCCTGGAAGGCTGCTGGTGTGTCTGTCAGAGTGGAGCCCTGGGAAGGGGCTGAATGAAAGAGGGGCAGGCAATGATGAGTCAGTTATGGACATTAGTCTAAAGGGACAGTAAAACATCCCACTAAGTTGAAAATAAAGGATTGGAGGTGCACATCTGGACATCATCTGTGTAGATGATGAGAACAAATGAGCTCAGGAGGAAAGGGTGGGAATGGAGGGCTGAGGGCAACTGAGACAAAGGGACAAGATGAGCACAGACAGCAGCAGAAAGGAAGGCAGGTTGCCCATGGAGTCCTTGTGCAAATCAGAAAAAGTGTCTTCCCCTTTGGGCAGATGCAACACCGGGCCAGGTTACAGGGCTTGGCAAGCAGAGTGCAGGTTGGATTTCAGCCCCCCTCACCTCCTGGTGCAGTGAAAAGCCTGCACAACTGTATGAGGGCTGTGAAGGCGGACCAGCCAAGAAAGCAGAGTAGGCACATTCAGAAAACTGGGAGCAAAACCAGGAAGTCTAGAGAGCTCCTAGAAATGGAAGATGAATGGCACTGCATGAGAAATGCTTTGGCAAACATTGGGAAGTAGGCAAAAAAAAAAACCCACAAAAAAACTTTTAAACCTCTGCTAAAACCTGAATCAGTAACCCAGGCGTCAGACCAGGCAGAAGCAGTGAGGTCCTATGTAAAGAGAATTGGTGCAAGAGCCTGGAGAGTGGCCTTGGACATGTCTCTGCTTCTAACACACTGTGTGACTTAGGGCAAGGTGCTTGACCTCTCTGGGCCTCAGATTCCCCATCTATAAAATGTAAGTGTTGTTGATGATGCCAAAGTCCCTTAAACTGTTAGAATTCTCTTACCTAGGAAGCACAGGAATTTACCATTTCAGATGTTCCTGAATATCAAACTTTAATCTCCCAAGGAAACTAGCCTAAACTAAACTAAAGATGTTGGTTATGTATAGACCCTCTTGAGGGTGTTTCACGGTTTTTGCTGGGCTTTGGTGGGGGAATTAAAGTTGGATTTCATAGTCAAAGGATTTTCATAAGCAATGCTTTTTCATTCCCTCCTGGATCATGGCAGAGGAAATCAGGGGAGCAGTAATGGGACCCCAACTGAGTGGCCTGATTTCACTCTTAACTGGTTGGAACCCTCTACTCCCCTAGAATGCCATTAATAACATTTTTATTCTATTTGTGTTTGCCTTGCAAGAAAAAAAAAGGAAGAAAAGAAGGGAGAGAATGGCTAAAGGAAATTCACATGAGATTCACAATTCTTCATTCCTGCCAAGAACCTGTCACTGAAGTATGTCTGCGACTGCCAGGACTTACATTTACTCAGCATTCATGCTCTAATTATTTCCACATGTAGTTCAAGGAAAATGGTTGATTAAAGGTTAAAAAAAAAAAACCCCACACACCTAAGTCCCAATTCCCTCAACTAAAGAAGGGAGACAGCTCTAGGGCAGCTGTGGAAGAGTTCTGAGAGCCAGTTTTAGAAGTGTCCCCTGCAGTGCTGGCCACATCTGGACCAACATCCCCACACATTCCCGGCACTCCTTCCCGAGCAAGCCAACCCTCCACCTCCCCAGGCTTCCCAAGCCCTGAACAAAAGAGAATTCACATTCTTTGGACTTCTGAGTGGAATATAGGATTTATTCCCCTGCTTTGGTGGAAGGCAGAAGAGACATGAATACAGGCTAAGAGCTACAAGTTCTCCTCACCAGCCCTTTTGGCCTGGGCTCTTCTCAATTTAGGTAGCTCCTGATATCACATAACTCCTAAGGAAGGAATCCAATGTGGCAGAGAACTTGGGTACCTTCCCTGAACTGGGGGATAACCATTTGTGGCTCCTTTCCATCATCCCAGTTTGCACATGGCTCTCCCTAAAACTGAAAGGCAATCCACTACTCTCCAAGGTGGTTCACATGATCTGGCACCAATGCCAACACTGTCACCTACTTGGCCACATTTAACCAGGTCTTTGGCACGTGGCTCAGTCTTCTTCCTCTCTTCTGGGTGACTTCATTGTTTACTTGGCCTTCTCACCTCCAGGAATCCTCATTTCTCAGGTCCTCTGGCTATAGGCACTTCAGGAGGTGTCTGTGAGTAGAGCAGGTGGCCAAAGCAGACTAAAATAAAGGGTATGGGGCACCTGAGGGACTATGTTTGAAAAGAAAACTCATTACCCTTTGAAAATGTCAGCACCATGAGGTATTGTTATCTGCTTCTTTAACCTTCAGATGGGCAAAGAATGTCCCACAGGACCAGCTAAAAAAATAATGTCACCGGGCTTCCCTGGTGGCGCAGTGGTTGAGAGTCCGCCTGCCGATGTAGGGGACACGGGTTCAAGTCCCGGTCCGGGAAGATCCCACATGCCGCAGAGCGGCTGGGCCTGTGAGCCGTGGCCGCTGAGCCTGTGCGTCCGGAGCCTGTGCTCCGCAACGGGAGAGGCCACAACAGTGAGAGGGGAAGTCTGATTTATCGTCTGGATTGCCCCAATTCTTCCTGTCCTTCAAAGCTTAGCTCAAGTTACACCACTCCATCCTCAGTGACTTTTTCCTTTTGATTGGTATGAATTCCTCCTTCCTTCTCTGAACGTTCATTCCTCTCTGTATGAACTCCTTTTGATCACTTTTAAAAACTTTTAATTGTGCAGATTTTGTCTTCCCAGCTGAACTGTAAGTTCCTAAAGGACAAGGATTATGTTTTAGAGTTCTGTCACAGGTCCTGGCATAGCACCCTGTGACACTCAGCCAACCTTCGTTGAAAGTATGAAAGGGGGACTGAACCCCACTGCCCTAAGGACTTGGAGCAAAGGCAGAAAGCCAGCCCCTGTGCCAGCTTCCCTCCTGGGGCTGCCCCCTTCCAGGACCAGTCTTTTTGGGGAAATAGGATCAAGACCCAACTCTTCCACCAGGCCATAAATATTTAGCTTGGAATTTCACTAATTAGAGATTGCCTTAGACCCACAGAAAGATATTGGGGTGCGTGTGTATGTGTGTTTTGATAAAGTGGACAGGAGAACAATGGGGGACTGAAATGACTTTCAGACATGTCCTTGTTCAAAATTAATGTATAACCTAGCTGATACGCTGAGGGAATGAGAATTTGGTGGAGGGAGGGAGGGTGGAAGATGAGGTGATGCGGAATATGAGGTCCCTCAGGGAGGGCAAAATTGGGTGGGACTTCAGAGTGTAGCGTACAGGCCACCCAAGAGCAGCCCAACAAGGTGGCCTATAAAAGGGAAAAGTGGACATGAAGAGAAGCACGTGAGAAGAGGCCAAGAGAAATTGTGCAAATGGGCTTATTATCAAGGCAGCTGTTTTGTGTTACCTCTTCTCAGGAACCCCACCCGACACTGCCCTATGAGGTAGAAGGAAGGCAAGATGGTCAGTCTTCCTACATGAGAAAAAGAGGCTTCTTGCCTTGTTCTACCCCTCCTCCAGTCTGAGAATCTCTCTAGCCACTCCCCTCTGGCTCATCCACTAGGCTGACCTTGCAGTGGGCTGGAATACACTGAAATGAGTTGCCAGGGCAGGGCAAAGACTTAGCTGTGCCCGAGTGATTTATTTCCCCTGGTGCTTGGGGAAAAGGAATTGTGATGTCCCACCAAGAGCTGAGACCATTTGACAGAATGGAGCGGGCAAGAGGGTGGGGGGAAAGCCAAGAAGGCAGGGTTGACTGGAACAAAATAGAACAGAGAGACCCAGAGACCCAGCATAGCAGAGCAGCCTAAGTCTCCTCTTTAAAGACATAGACAAAGCCCTGGGAATCTTTTGGGGTAGTGTAGCTGAAAAGCATCTGTCAAGTTTGCAGCATCCTGGCAATTATTCTCCAGCCCAGGGAATGCAGAAGGGGTTAAAACCCAGCAAGAAACTCTGGACTAAATGAAGTCTCCATATGTGTGGCTCGGTATGGTTCTAGGAGAAATAGACAGATGTAATTAGAAGTGCTCAGACATTGTGTTGTCATGGCAACTGCCAGACAGGGGCAGGGGGAGGGGGGCACTGGGGGGGAAGTAGGGGGAAAACCTGGAGTCTGAGGAATACAATCTTCCAACCAAATGCCAGAGGCAGGTGGCGGTCATCACCCTCAGGCTCCACAAGCAGGGTCTGTTTCTCTAGCCTACCCACTCCCAGACTCTTGAGGACTCTCCCTACCCAGTTCCTCCTCACTTCCCACCGGCCGGGTACATACCCAGAGCAATTCCACATGCAAATGAAGGGCTACATTCAGATGGCATCCAAAGGAAGTTGATTCTTGGGGAAGAGTTTGTGCAGGTGATATTCTTCTCTGGGTGGTCTCTGGCCCCAGGAGCTTTCTGGATCTGAGTCTGAAGACCAGTGAAGGAAGCTGCAGGCTTAATTTATATATCACTATGGAGCCTAGCTCCTCTATGAGGGGGATGCTGGATGAGTGCTGAGGGCAAGTAGGGGTATGTGAGCTTGAGTGGGGGAACACGTGCTCATAGTAGGACTATGATACATTTTATCAGCCAAACTGGGACATTTTTGAGAGTAAAAGGGGGAACTTTCAAATAGATTACTTGGACAACAGGCATAAACTGTGACACATGGTCACCTTAATTATTAGGCTGCCCAAGTGGAAAATGCTTATTTTCATTTTATAATGTGGGAATTCTTACCTGGTGTCTATGAGACCCTAGAAACCCAGCTATAGATTTTGGTACTCAGTTTTCCTAGGGCATAACCTAGGAAAGATGAAAAACCCAAAGAAAGTACTATTTTGGGCCTGAGCTGCCTCTTGTAGCTTTAATCTCCCTTGATTCAACTGCCACATGAGGATATTCATGGGGTTCTGCTGCTGCAAAGCTGGGGAACCTGGGCAGATGAGACCATTCTTACTTCAAAATCTTTGTCATTACAAATCCTTCTAACTACTTCTCTAAAGAGACAATCATTAATTTCACGCATCGTTGCCAAAGGGAGACGGTCCTAATGAATTTACGGCAATAATGTGGTCAATGGAGTGGGATCATTCCACAGCAGTGAGACCTAATAAATCTCCCCCTGAAGAGGGGAGGTTTCCAAAGGTGCATTCTTAAATATTCCTTAACAACAGAACCAAAAGCAGTGGCTCAGGGATCCTCTGGTCACAAAACCCAGCGAAAGGTCAGACTCTCCCAGGCAACCAGCAGAAATGACTGTATTTTAGGTATAATACAGCCAGCCTAGAAATTATGAGCATGTGGTCCAGCCACAACCTCAGTTACAAAATTGTAGGATGTTTAAAGGGTGAGGCCACCCAGGGTGCATCCCCTAGTATTTTCTCAGGGACTCTGGAAATCACAGCCATCTGGTCAGAGTTCCTGGCAGTTACTTAGCAATCATGGCTGGTCGCAGCCCTCTCCTCTCAACCCTGGTTCAAGGTTGGCAGCCACTGGGGCCAATGTGCCTTATTTACCTGGACCTATACCCCGACAGGTTCTGGAAAATGGGGCTCAAAATCTCTGAGCTTAATGTAGAGCTTCCCCAAGATTTTTGGGTGGCAATTATGACCCTTAATCATCAATTAACACTGCTGCTCTCTGCTGGGCAGGAGTGTCAGGAAATTCCAGCACCCACTGCATGTTTCCTGGGTTTTAACAGTCCAGTTTAGAGGAATGTTAATCTTTCTGGAATGAATTAAGAATTACATAAAATCAATCCTTTTGTAAAAAGCTACACTCCAAACACAATTTAATCTGCACTTCCTTATCATTGCCCAGAGTGGAACTGGACAAAACCTATTTTGGAGAAAGCAAAATATGGAATAATCAAGCAACGAAATACCAAACATCATGCTAGATGCTAGGGACTCAAGGAACAATAAAGCATAGTCCACGTCCCTAAGCTGGTGACAGTTCAGATGAGAAGATGGAATTTTAAATAACAGAACAACACAATCTAATAAGAGCTAAGTCAAGACAACGTGTGGCTAAATGCAACATATGGTTAGGTGACAACTGTCTAGAGCAGTGCTGTCCAACAGAAATATAACACCAGGCTCATAAATGAGTTAAAATTTTCTAGTAGCCATATTTTAAAAAGCCAAATGAAACAGATAAAATTATTTTAATAATTTGTTTTATTAAGCCAATATAGCCAAAAGTTTACCATTTCAGCATGTAATAATTATTAATGAGACATTTTACACTCCTTTTTTTCATACTAAATCTTTGAAATCCGGCATGTATTTTATACTTACAGCACATCTTAATGGGACTGGCCACATTTCAAGTGCTCAAGAGCCAACCTGTGGCTACTGCTTTTCCTACTGAACAGCACAGTTCTAAACAGTAAGTTCTGAGTTCTGACATTACTGAGAGCTGAATCAAGGAGGAGAGTTTAGATAGAGAGATTAAGACTTTAACTGGGAATGTTTTAGAAGTGGTGTGTATTACAGAAGTCAACAGATATTATCTGATCCCGCGGGGAAGGCAGCATGCTGGGCTGCGCCTGAGACCAGGAAACTGAAAGAGTACCTAGTCCTTTGAAAATGGACAGGCATCCTGGGCGCTTAAGCCTAATCCTGACTCAGCTTTCAATGCCTGTGGACAAGGCACTTCACCCTTCTGGTCTCCCCTATAAGGAAGATAAAATGTTTGCTACCTCCTATTTTAGGACTGTATGGCTTATCTCATGAAACAGTGTTAAAGGGCTAATTAAACTACTTATTTTGAGCCTTCTCTTAACTACTTAAATACGCTTTTTTTTTTTTTTTTTGCATAGAAGTCCATGGACAACTTTCACAATGAGGTGGATATTTCTCAAAACTTTTTTTCATTTTTCTGCTCTACTGATATATTTACTCTGTTGCCGTCAGCTTTCAATAATATCACACACACACACACACACACACACACACACACACACACACACACTTTTAGTGCCCTGAGATTAAAGTCAATGAAAACATGCACATTCTATTCTTCTTGAGATACTCCTGCCTTGCATTCTTTCCTTGGAGCAGTTGGGAAGCCACAGCTTGTGGGGGAAGGAGCTGCAAAACCTACTTGTGCTGGCCAATCAGGCCTTAGCTGACAGGAGGCCCACTAGTGGGAATGTGCCAGGTATCCTGCTCCATTGTAGCAAACTCCCTATTTTTGCAGAGATTAAAATCCTGTGAGACCCTTAAGCTATACCAACAATGCACAAAGACCTCCTTTTCTGTTCATTTTGTTTTCCCTAAGGGCTGCATTAGAAACCCTACCCCAAACCCACTAGCTCAGTAACTACACACAGATTATCATTTGTGGTAAAAACATTCCCAAGTATTATGTGGCGGTATAGTTCTTAAAGCTCTGTTCTCCTTCATTTTTAACTGACTGAAAACGAGAGAAATGCCACACACTGAACTGACTTCACTGAAAAGTGGAGCAAGATGCAGCGGAAGTCGGGAACGTGGTCTGTGGGTCAATGGCAGGAGAGTTTAGAGAGTAAAACTGCAGATAAGGGGGCTGGTCTGTTCCCTGGGACTCCACTCACTACTGGTCACTGTGCCTCTGGTGGAACTTTCCCCAGGAGAGAAGACTTCTCTGAGATCTAATGTGGAAATCCAGAGACATTGTTTTACCCATACTGGGGACATCACAGGTGCCATTCAAATGAAACAGAAGAAAGAACAAAAGCAGGAAGCCTCCCGAAAAGTAAAGGTCTCAGCAAATGGTGAGGTCAGAAGACAAAACGACCAGAGGCCTTGGGGCAAAGAATCACTGATAACAGAATTTAATGCTTTATTTTACATTCCTTGGGACATTTGCTTACTCTGGGAATGAGGCCCAGTTAAATCAGAATTGCTGATCATGGAAAGAAAGAATAAAAATATTTACTATTCAGCTAGTGTCTGCGTAAATTCCAACTTTACCTGGACCTGAGAGAATCAGAATCCAGGTTTCAGACTAAGCAAGCCCAGCATTACTACCACGTCCAAGGTTAAGCAAAGTGTTGATGGACACGTGGTATCAACCACCTTCCCAGGTGCACAATATACTTGCAGAATCTGGCACAGAAATGATTGAGGTGGGCAGGATACTATGCATCTTCTCATACTGCAGATGAGATATTTGAGTGCATTGATCAATACATTTGGCCAGTGGATTAATTCCACAAATTACTTACTGAGCACCTACTATATGCTAAGCTCAGTTCTAGGTGCTGGGGATTCATTGGTAAAGGAGAAAGAAGGGCTCTGTCCTGAAGGAGTACATATTCTAGAGCGAGGACAGTGAGTAAACACAAATAACAAGATCATTTCAGATTGTGATGAATGTTTAGAAGAATATAGAGTATGTTTGACAGAGAAATCTGGGAGAGAGGTCACCACTCAGATCGAGTGGTTAGGAAACACTCTTTCGAGCTGAGACCTGAGGGATGAATGGAGCAATTCAGACAGAAGGAAAGTGTGAAGGTTCTGAAGCAGGGTGGAATTTGTCATGTTCCTGGACCAGAAGAAAGGTCACTGTGGCTGTGACACAGGGCCCAACAGGGAGAGCAGTGAGAGGTGAGCTAGAAAAAGCAAGCAAGGGCTTGAGCATGTAGGGCCCTGTGGGCACGGGTAAGAAGTTTATATTTTATTCTTAATGAGATGAGGGCTAGTGGAGGGTTTTACATAGAAGAGTGACGTGATTATATAAGTGCTTTATGAAGATCGCTCAGGTTGCTGTGCAGAGAAGTAGATGGAGAAAGCTAGAGGGCAAAGGGGTAGAGCAGCTAGGATGCTACTGCAATAGCCCAAGTACAAAATGATGGCGGCATGGACTAAGGTGGTAGTGATGGAGACAGAACAGTCAATAGAGAGGTGATATACTCTGACAGCAGAGCCGACAGAATTTGCTGATGGACTGATGGGGTACGGATGGGGCAAGTGAAAAATCAAAAAGAAGATTCCTGGATACTTCAAGCTGATAATAAAAAACCCCAGCCAGTTCTAGGTAGGTATAGACATGGACATGCCAATGGTCCAGTCTAGAGTCAGGCTCAGAAGACTCTTCTGTCAGACTGGCCCTGGGATCCCGATGAGTCCCATGCCTTCTTCATGAAATTGAATTATAGTTTAGGAAGTGAGTTCACCAAGCTCACTAAGACCTGGGGTAAACAGACTCTGCTTACGGAAATCTGTCTAGAATTGACCCATACTTCCAAACTGTTCCACTAGCCTTTAAATATTTATGGTATTTTTCGAAATGGTTTTCTGTGGTGAAACATCTGGAAAACATTGCTTATAGTACTTTCTTTTAGAGAGGAAGATAAATAATGCACATGAACATTGTAAGGGTCTGAAGTCTTGCAACTAAAAGACCATTTAACCAAGCACATATATTAACATCACTCAGTACTCAGTTTGAGAAACATGGGTTTAGGCTCTGTATGTCTCTCCCTGTAGTTCTACTCTCCCCTGGAATTCAAGCAACAACAAGAGAATAGCAGCTGCTATTTATTGAGCACTTACCTTATGTAAGGTACTTTGTACCATTATCTCCCTTGCTATACACACTATATACAGGTGCTGTTTTAATTTACACCTTGTGCGTTATCATTTGCTGTTGTGAGTTTTGCTTATGGTCCACACATTCATTTAGTAAAAAGTCACCTTTCTTTTCTGATCGTATGTATCAGCAGAGTTCACTCACAGTATTTCCTCACAAAGCATTTAAGATAAAAGCCAGATATTCTTCACTTTATCACCCCTTCTTCCTTTACGTACCCAACTATAGCTAACGGTGAGCGTCTCCCACCCCCACCACCGCCTCCCTCCTCTCCCTGCAGTCTTCCCCAACACTACTTTCCTTCTTCCTATTTACTCCACGCATTTCTAAACAAGAAACTGTTTTAGGACAGTTCCATGCCTTGAACACCCTTGGCCTTAGAATCCTTTGTCTCTCCCCCAAAGAGAATGTCATGACTTTCTGAATATGGCTGTTGTCACATGTAAATCCACAGACTGGTAATGTAGACACACACACACAAACACACACACACACACACACACACACGCTCGCTTCACCAACCCGGTTAGAGAGAAGACTTTCCTGGAGTTAACACACACACACACACACACACACGCTCGCTTCACCAACCTGGTTAGAGAGAAGACTTTCCTGGAGTTAACACACACACACACACACACACACACACACACACACACACACACACACACACACACACACGCTCGCTTCACCAACCTGGTTAGAGAGAAGACTTTCCTGGAGTTAAACAGATCATTGGGGAATGAGGAGGTCTTTGCACTCCAGGCCACTGTAATGTGAGTAATTATGGTCACTAAATGACAATGCTATTTACCCTAGGCCAAATAATGACAGCATTACTTAGAAAAATAACCCAATCACCAACTCAAATATAGCCCCCGGGGAGGAACCCAGCTTGCTCTCTAATTCACACAGCAATTCAATGAAACAACTTAGGCAAGAAATGAAGAGCCTTCTGTTTGATCAGATGTGTAAAGGGAATCTAGAGGGAAAATGCAATTACCTAAGCTGTCAAATGACCAACATAGCAGGGTTAATAATCCTCAAGCGTTGGTTGTTCTTACAGGATTTCATATCCCCTTCATGGTTTCTTTATTTTTATGTAAAAAAAGAGAAAGCCTAGATAGGGCATATAACAAACAAAAAAATACAGTTTCTTATTATCATCCAGGTTATATTATACCCGTTCTTTTACAGGAAACAAAGAAAAACACAAAGACTCTTTTCCAGTTGTATTTCTCAGAGAGAAAACCGTTAACTTTTTAACTGCCCTTTAAACGATACGGCCCACAGACAGCTTAGAAAATTTTATTAAGAAATAAGTCTGCAGTGAGTACTGAATTTATTTTACCCAACATTTAGCAAAGACTTGAATGTCTGGCCTCTGCTCAAAACACTTCCCAATCCCATTCTCCCTTCTAGTCCCATCCCCCAGGAAAGGAAATTGAGAAATCCCAAACAAACTCATACCTGAAGTGGATATCCTTGTGCTGGGGTTTTCTTTGATCATTAGCCAGCCCTTGATGCCACGCAGAAAATTACTCTTTTGTTCAACATGATACAGACACCAATTAATGCATAAAGTGAAAGGCTTTACCCTTAAAATAAAGAGCTAAACTAGGAAGTCTGCTTCTCTGCATGTGGCTGCTGGCAAGGCCAAGGCCACACAGGCTAAGAAATGAAAGAAAATGCCAAGGACAGAAGACTAGAGGAGGGGTAGGGGGGACAAAGCACAAATGAACAGATTCCTGAAAGATCCTAAGGACTCTAAGGAGAAGCCAGGTGAATTTCCTGCTTCTGATGTAGACCTCAGTCTGCTCCAATTAATTGTAGCATTGTAATCACAGCATATGGTGAAAACCCAAGGATGGGAACACCCTTGGAAAAGTGAAGCTGACCGTTCTGAGCATTTGTGAATTCTGCCACCATTCCCAAGAAGGTTTTGTGAGCTGGGTTGGGCCCCCCAGAAGCCACACCTGGGTCCTCCTGATAGGGACCCTGACAATGACGGGAACTCTGGTATGTCTGAGTCTGGGCTCAGTGCAGGCATCTGGAATTCTGCTTCAAAGGTTGTAGCTGCTCTTATAGGAATTCCACACTAGTGTGTCAATTTCACATTAAAATCTAGATGAGCCAGGTATCGTGGTGAGTCATCAGGAATTTTAAGTTCTCCATCCATTTTATTTTTCTCTGTTGCAACTGTTAGGCCATAAACTTGAGTCCTTTACCAAAATGGAAAATATGTCTATTTAGCATGACCCGAACAAAAACTAGTAGGACATGCTAGCCATAGAATTTGAGAAGAAAAACATACTTCTTATTTTTGGAATGAGGTAGGGAATGAATGAATGAATGAATGACACATTGATTAAGTTAACAAGCAAACTTCACAACCACAAAAATAAGCCCTGATCTATATCACTAGGCTCAGAAAGAAATCAGGACATTATAACAGAAGTTAAGTACCAAACTAGATTAAACACAACAATCAAATTAAGGGAAATTTAATAACATATATGCTTCTCTTCTTTAGTTTCCACAGGAATTTGTTTTTGTGAGGGGAGTGTACTTGTGAGGGGAATGTATTGTAGTCTATAAGTAGATGGTCACATTCTCCAAGTAGTGAAACTTAAGTCAGTTAAGTAGTAAAATTTATGGGTGTCTCTGTGTATATAGTCTACCCTGGAGCACAGCCAATTTGAATTCAATTCTGACACTGTACAAGTGGCCTTATTAGGAAAGCCACAGACAGCACTGGGCTGGCCCCCCAATTCAGAACCAAAGGTCAGCAGAGTTTAGCATACTGGGATTGTCTAGTGGGATTCAGGAACTAGAGTGCAGTTGAGGTACCAAGCATTAAACAGGACTAAAACATCTGCACTGGCCTCTGCTTCCTTACTGCATTCACCCTCTCAAGTCACTTGATTTAACCACCGAGGTCAAGGCCAAAGAGTAGTGCCTTCAGCTGTAACAAGAGCCCTGAACTGATTTAGAGAGAAGGCATGGGGACCAGGGCAGGAACTTCATCAATTCCTGTTGAGGAAACCCAGGATCCTGGTCACGGGCCAGGCAACATGGTGAGAAGGCAAGAAGAGTTCTGGAAAACAAAATAGGGTCCATGCAACGCTTTCAGACAATGATTTTTGTAAGCTGTTTCAATATTGCATCATTATTTTGAAAAGAAAACGTGAACATTTACAAAGGTCAGAAGAAAGTTTTGTTTTTGTTTTTTTGTAAGTTCAGTAAAAGCTCAAGTTGCACGTTTTGGAATCTTGGGTTGTCTTCTTTTTTACAAAAGATTCCTTGCTCAATCCCAAGAAGACCCAGCATCCTTCATTTCTTGCCCAGTGTTGTGGATCAGCTGCTTTCTAAAGTGGAAAAATCAAGTGATTCCTTTCTGTAGAATAGACAGCAACTGGGATTTCTGGGCATGAAGACTGTTCGGGTGCCACGTGATGTACCGTTTATATTTCATTCAACGCACACAGGAGAAAGCAAGGGACACAAAATGCCTCCTGCTTTTACTCGTTCTCTGTTCCCATTCCTGGGCCAGCTTCTCTTTCAAAGTGCTCCTCCTTGGGCCGTCAATTAAGACAAGAGCTAATCAAATATCTTAACTCCATTAAGTAGAATACTTTGACAATCCAACCTAAAATGTCTGCCTCCTTTTATATGGATAGGATTTCAGAGCTGGGTTTGAGAGCTCCCCTACTCTAACCCCCCTATTTTGCAGATGAGGGGCCCAGTGACTTGCCCAAGTTCACTCCACCAAGGCTCATTACCTGGGTGCCACTGTCTGTCCTGGGTTCCCTCCAGCCCATCTCTGGCCAATAAATGGAGGCTTGTTGGAAGCTGGCTCACATCATGGAATCTCTGTAAACTCAGCCACAGCTGCAGCCAGCACTGCTGACATTTTCTCAACTCTGAACCTCTCAAGACAGCTGAATCCTGACCATCTCATAAATTCATCCACCTGCTTCTTACATGTGAGGCTCATGCCAGTCCCCTGAGACAGTTTAAGGCTAACTAAGAAAACGGGGGTGAGGGGGCAGGGAATGAGTGAAGAGAGGCAACCCAAGTCAGAGCTGCAGAACTGTGCAGACTGTGCTGAAAAGGCTCACTGCCAAGCAGACACTGTCTAGACTTTAACCGGCCTCTCCAGAGCGGGGTGTGGGGAGGAGGGGGAGTAAGGCCAGAAAGCTTGCTTGCTTTTTATTCAGCTAATGCAAACACATGACACAACCTCTGACAGGCTCCAGGCTGGGAGTTCACTCTGTCTAAGACGTTTCTTCCTCGGCGCTGGAATTCAGCTGTGGGCTGAGGGAAGTTGTGCTAATCCAGCAATCCGGGGGAAGCTAGGAATGCTTTTCTCAATTCCTGGGGAATCATAGTTCCCAAACTAAACTGAGTTGGGCAAGAGCCAAAAGTAGCACATTTTTGGTTGTAAAAGGACAGATTTTTAAAAATTTCCATTTGTATCATCTTAGGTAATCCATGAGGAAAATCCACAAAAATACAGAACTGGCTTTTGGTGGAAGCCTGTTGTGAAAGCTTTCTAAGACTCTGAATGATATCAATTTACAAAATGTACAGAGGAGAAATGGCCACCATAGTCGAATAAGCATCTCATATCTGAGAGAAAATGTTGGGTCTGGGAAGCTCTGCACATCAGTTAGAAAAAAGGTGGCTCTCCCCCTGGGTGGGCAGACAAGGCCCAGGATAGGGCACAGAGACTGGTAAGCAGAGTGCAGGATGGAGTCAGCCCAGTTGGCTCCCTTCGCCAGCCACTTTTGTGCAGTCGACAGTCTGAACAACCATACCCAGACACTTAGCTGGAGTCTTAGAGCTGTCTTGAAGTTTGGTCTTATTCAATGTGGAATCGTTGTGAATACATCTGAAGGACAAAGAAACTGTTTTAAAGCAGCTCCTGAGTCACTGACCATTATGAGGCAAGTGCTCTGATGGAACAACTATACTGTACTTCAATGTGGGTCAAAGAAGCACTTGGACCCGAACCAAGTTGAGGCCATGCCCATGTCGATGTGGCCAGAATGACCATGACCAGGCCTCAAGTATTGATCCAGGCACTTGCAGCTGATAGAGCATGAAGAGTTAAATGACAGAGCCTGTGCAGTTGTTTTTGAGTCCACATAACCTAGAGAGAAAAGGTCTTTGCTTTGTTTTCAAAGTCACTTTCAGAAATAAGACTCAGTGGACCTTAAGCACACTTGAACAGAGTATTTGCCTTCCTTGAGAGTTGGAAGTCCTGGGTTTGTATCCTGGCTTTACGATTTACTAGGTGACTGATTTGGGGTAACTAACAATCTTCTGAGCCATGGTTTCTTCACTGATAAATGAAGATTATAGTAACAGCATCATCATGTTGTGAGAGTTAGATAAGGCTCCTTCCCTCTCCCTGCTGTTGTCTGGCTAACACCACTCATATTTGGGGCTCAGCTTGGGGGCACACCCTCTGTGAGGCCTTCCCGCAACCCCCAGTGCTGGGTTACGTTGTCAGCCCTGTCCTAGCACTTACCATGCTGGGTCACTCCGCCCTGTGTGCCTCCCCCAGTGGACTGCAAGCTCCTTGGGGACAGGTCTGTGTCTTAGTCACCAGCATTAACTCAGTGCCTGACAGAGAACAGGAAACCTTTCCTTCCTTGAGTTTACTTGGAGAACTGTTACTTTGTCCCAGATGGTGAAGCAAAATAATGCATCAAGATTTTGTGCAGCTTTCTCTCTGCATGAAATGTGAACCTGGTGCTCTGTGTATGTTTT
This sequence comes from Leucopleurus acutus, assembly GCF_964270905.1. NCBI lineage: Eukaryota > Metazoa > Chordata > Mammalia > Artiodactyla > Delphinidae > Leucopleurus > Leucopleurus acutus. The sequence continues at coordinate 66,548,527 of NC_139147.1, forward strand.
GGCAGCTCCGAAAATGCAGCCCAAACACTCCGCGATGACCTCTTTGTTATGGTGGAGGAAGGAGATGAGAAAGAAAAGGAAAGACAAGAAGGCAGAGGGAAAAGATGAAGAGAGCAACACAGGGAGCAATAAAGAGACCAGGCTCCGGGGCCTGGGAATTGGTGGCCACGTGAGGCTACAGTCAGGGCTGGCTGCCAGACACAGCAGCAGAGGACTCAAGTTTGTGTGCAAAACACCCGAAGCACTGCCTTGGTTCCCAAACGGACAAATCAGCCTGCTCCAGGGATACTTCCTACCCTGTCTTTGAGAGAAGGTATTTCTTTTTCTTTTTTTTTTTTTTTTGCGGTACGCGGGCCTCTCACTGTTGTGGCCTCTCCCATTGCGGAGCACAGGCTCCGGATGCGCAGGCTCAGCAGCCATGGCTCACGGGCCCAGCCGCTCTGCGGCACGTGGGATCCTCCTGGACCGGGGCACGAACCTGCGTCCCCTGCATCGGCAGGCGGACTCTCAACCACTGCGCCACCAGGGAAGCCCGGTATTTATTTTTCAAACAGTGAAAGCAAAGGGTTCTATTCCTTTGCCTGATCATTATTTTCTAAACCCCAAATTGAGTATTTGTGGCACGGGGACAGGCTGTGCTACGGGGACTACAGCAAGAATATCCAAATGACAAATCCCACAAAAAATCCAAGATATCTGGTGGCCACCTCCATGTGTAAGAAGGGTGGACACAGGAGAAAAGCTGAATCTGGAAAAATTCCAGAGGAGTTTTATCACCTCTCTTTTTTGCCTTTTCTCACTCTTCTTCCCTTTCCAGTTCTCTGCCTTGTTCACTCAGTCTTCAGGGAAAACCTATGCTGGCTTACAACATGCACTGCCTGTGCAAGGAAGGTGCTCAATGAGTCCTTAACTCTTTTCCCGGAGGAATGACAGAGCTGTGGCTTCACAGAGGACATGCTGGAAGTTTGAAGGCGAGATTGGCTCAGTAGAGGCAAGGGTTCTGATATGAATTCTGGGCGTCAAAGCATCCACTGAAATAAATATTCTAGTTGTCTTTTAAAAGGTGATCCTTAATCTCTGGAGAGAATAAAGGAAGCAAGGGGAGTTCTGCCAGCCATGAGCACATGCGAGTGTGCAAACACACACACACACACACACACACACACACACACCACAGCTTTTGGAGCTCTTCCAATAAGTAGAGATGCCACAAGCTTGATAATAATAGCTAACATTTACTGTACTCTGTGTGCCAAACCACTCTTCTAATTGCTTTACATGGAATAGCTTACTTGATTCTCACAACTAACTTATGGGGCAAATACTCCATATTAAGCCCATTTTATAGATGAGGAAACAGACCCAGAGAGGTTAAGTAGCTTCCCCAAGTTCACAGGGCTAATAAGGGCTACGCTAGGATTTAAACTCAGGTAATGTAGCTTCAAGGCCTGAGTGCTAAACCATTACGCTATACTTCCTCTCAACGATAAATCAGTGAACAGAACAACAACCTGAGCCAGTGCACAGGTTGTACAAATACAGACAATGCCTAGTGAATGTTAATGTGTAAACTGAGAATTCTCTTGTTGAAATCATTAGAGTTAAAAACAGTCTTTATCAGTCCCCAGTAGGGACTCTTAAGATGCACTTTTTTTTTGCAAGTGTTTGGTGTTGACTGTGTGCTATGAGGAGAAGAGGCTTTTTTATTATCTAATTGGATTGATAGGCAAGAGAGACGTCTAGCCATTATTCATTTTACAAATGAAGAAAGTAAGCTCAGGGAGGTAAAGTCATTTGCTCATGGTTTCACAGCTCGACAAGGCCAGAATTCAAACCTATTCATTACCCCAAAGCCCTTGCTCTTAACTGAGGCTGCAAGTCAGAGATATTAATTAGGTGGCTTTAAAAAGGTAACATTAGCAAGAAAGGGAAAGAGCAGGACTTCTAAATCAAGGACTCTTTCACTATGTTCTTCTTAATAATAAGAAAGTTCTGTAACAGGGTCCATGTAAAAGGTAAGACTTGGAAACACCCAGATATGAGAACAAGAGAAGAGAATGAAGAAAGGAACTCAGTAGAAGGCTTGAGTGACATGAAAACAAGAAATAAGAGAAAAGCGCTAGCACTCCAGGAACAGACACAATTTCAGATGAAGTTCCACACAAAAAGCTGCCACCTACTGGACAGACTGGTCAAGTGGTCAAGGTGAACAGCCTGAAAATGGCCCCAGCAGCTCCCTTGGAGCCTCTCAAATTCTGAGAAGGCATCCATCCCACAGATGCATTTCAGGGATTTCTGCACCAGCAGCAAGAGGTGAGGAAGGGGGTGGTAATTTCTGTGAATGCCAAAGATTTGGCCCCCTAACGGCCAGGTCCATTTGAGCTGTACAGTAGCTATGGTGGTAGCAGCTACTTCAGAATAGGGACCAATATGGTACTGCTTTTAGTTCCACACTATTCTTAATAGCAGTATATGTGCAGAGTGATTGGTATAACTGGCACTGCTGTAGATCAATAAATTACATTCATTTACTATCACTGAGGGACAGAATGACAGACTGTGGAATAAGACAAATTTTGCCTCAGACACAGGATTTTAAATCTTGAATACGATAAAAAGTAGTAAAAGATATTTTCCCTACCTCAAGCCAATATCCCATGCCACACATATGTATAAACCGGGCCTGCAACATATCATGCTTTTGCCATGTGTCACATGACTTGTTTTGGCAACAGCTTAGTTGGTCACAAATAGTGTCTGGGATTATACAGGAAACATTTTAAAGGTCATAAATTCAGACAATCCTGGGAATAGCTTACTAGTGATGGCTTCCAAATGAGCATATAAAAAGTCTGCAAAGAGATTACATGGAAATCCTCCAACCACAGCAGAAAATGCAGATTTACAGGATATATTTTGTACTCCAACTACCCAGAGAGCTTTCCATTTAGCAGTTTCTTGCCAGGCGGCTGCTAATGCAGAAGCTGTTATCTATGACAGCAGCAGCTCTTAGAGCCTTAGCAAGAACAACTATTTACTCCAGCAGAAGAGCCAAGAAAATTCTCATATTTTTGTTGATGGCCAGTATTAGAGAGTTTGGCTTACATGTTTAAGGTGTTCGAACTCATCTAGAGAACTTAGAAGCTTGAGCCAGGAACAAACTGCTGTTTTCTCGACATTTTCATCTATTTGCTACCCTAGTTCCATCATCTATTACCCCATGTTGTTGTTGTTTTACATAGTCCCAAACTCTGCCTTCTAATCATCTTAATTCTGGCTAAAGATATACCAATGTCTGTCAAATTGGATCGACTTTTCCAGCAGAAAAGGCAAATGTCTTTTATCTCACACACAGAGTAACTGCTAGTGGCTGTCTACAGCATTGCTGAGAAGGATTTTCTAACCTCCTCCAGGCTCAGAAGGAAGAATTCTGATTGATTAGTAAGGTCTGCCATGGGTAAGGGAGAGGGCAGTGGTGACATGCACACCATGTTTGTTCCATCTCTGCAGGCGATTTATCATAGTGTTGGGAGGCACTAATTTTCATTGCTTACAGTGTCTAGTAGGCATATCACATACATCTGTTAATTGACTTTGATAATTTCTCTGAAAGGAGGGATGAAGGGCTAGTTTATCTTTAGGTGGTAGAATTATGGGCAACTTTATTCGTTGCTCTAGTTTTTTCTATATTCTCTGAGCTTTTTATGAACATATTTAATTTCCATATTTTATCAGAAAATAACACTTTCTTATTTAAATAAAATAGCATATATTAGAAGGATAAATTCCTCTCGAAAAAGGTGAGATGTCACAAGAATCCTCATGATGGATTTTAAGACATTTTGTCATACTTCTCTATAAATTGTTACATAGTTGTGAGGATAGGCATTGGAGTGGGGGGGTGTTCTGCTTTTTTATTTAAATGATAATCATTTGCTGGAGGCTTAAATTTTTTGTAAACATAACTTTTAGTGGCATATATTGCTGTTAATTCTTAACTCTTTTCCTCTTGTTAGGTAGGTAGTAGGCTTTAAGTTTTTGGCTTTCCTAATGTGATAGGCATCTTATGTAGAGTCCCTTTAAAAGTAATAATGACCAGGGCAAAGCGGTCAAACAGAATTAACTGAGTTTCTTTCCTTGATTTGGTTTCTCAGCGTAGATTATATGCAGCCCTGAAATATCCATCAGCGAAACAGTCAAGTCAGCTATACAAAGTTTGCTAAAATGAATTCATGTCAATAAAGACTGTATTTAACTGTGTTTGCTATGTTTTTGTAGCTAACAAGGAAAACAATTGTCTACTGCAAGCACTGTTAACTACAAGTTAAAAATGCTTAAAATAATATCCAAAGTGCAAGTCTCATATGGAGAGGGTTCATTTACCTTTTCATGAATTATTAAAGGTTCATTATTGTTAAATCATGAATTAAAAGCTCGCCAAATGTTAGTAGGGACAGACATCAAGAGACTGGACTAATTAAATGATAATTAATGATCATCAAGTGATGAAACGTAACCTCGATCATATCTATACCTCGTTTTCATTTTAACTGTTTCCACACACCCTGAGTTCATAGCCTCCTTACTGTACAAACTCCCTCAGTCTTGATTGGGTGGTGGCTACATGGGTATACTCACATGTGAAAGTTCATCAAACTATACATTAAAGATTTGTGCATTGTATTAATGTAAAATAACTTTAAAAATCAGGGGAAGTCCTTGTTAATGTAAAAAAAAGCAATAATAATAATGAAGATAGTTGTACATCATGCAGTTATAATATTATACAGTATAGCTGCCACAGTTTAAATCTAACGGCCCACCATTAGATTGTAAGCAACCTGAGGGCAGAGACCATGTCTTGCTATGACTCTGACATAGCTATGCTTGCTATGACATCCATGACTCTGCCCTGTGTAGGGCATGCTCAGCCTACATCAGGGAATACTGACTGATGGGCACCGTGAAGTGAAGGCCTGTGCTGTTAATGACTCACTCCTGGAGAAAGCACCCCATGCCAAAGTCACAAGTGACAGAAGATGGAACCTTAGAGAAAAGTACGCATTTGACCTACAGGACATCAGTCACATAGCTTACAAAATGAACCCATCTAAGTATAAGTTGTTTTTCAGTCCTATAATATCTGGTGTCCTTAAGCTAATACTATTTGTGGCTACTAGAAATTTCTGTCTGGATGTCCATTTATTTGAAAAGGAGCAGGAAAAAGACACCATGATGTTTTCAATCCTCCATGTGTGACCACTGGCATTTACAGCTCATCCTTTCCCTGTTCTCCTGGAAACATGTGTCTTCCTGCCTCACTGACTTTGAAGACTTTATTTTCTTTGCGACATTACATTCATAGCAGCCCATGCCCCCACCTCACAGCTCTTCCCAAACTCATTCTTCTGAGCCTGAGAATGGACTCCTGCTTTCCATTACCCAATCCAGAGATGTCTATGGGAATTGTGACATGTCCTTTCTAAAGACATTTTCAACATCCAGGGCCTCAATTTGCAGGGTGCTTGTCCATCTGTTTTGGCTATTCAGCAGAGTCACTGCCATGTTTTAACATCCCAATTTCTAACAATGGTCTGCAGAATCACAGCCAGGAGTTTATTTGCCAAAGGATAAACAAACAAGAGATAGTGGTTAATGTACAAGATGGATATTAAAATCCTAGTTTTTTCTGTAGCTTCAAGAAGCAGTCAGAGGATGTGGGGAAAATCAAGGCAAAATGGGAAAATCACACTCTAGGCCTTCCTGAATCCACTATTAGAATAATTCTAAAGAATAAAGAGGAGACCCCACATCTGCCAATAATACCCCTGGTGGTTGCTTAACTGTATGTTGATAATAGGGTATAAATGAGGTTATGAAACCTGGCTTCAGAGGGACAATGCCCTAAGAATCTTCTTGCCTATCTGTATAATTGTTATTGTTCTTGCTGCTATTATCTTAAATGATGCACTCACAGTTCATAGGTTAAGTATTCCCTTACTGGAATGAGTGTTCTGATTTGTGAATCAGTCTCCTGTACTTGTGACTTATCATGATGAATTTATAGACCTGGAATGTTGGAAATCAGAGTGCCAGCAGAGATAACCACCAACCGAGAGTGGAGTGTGCTTGGGCACTTGCCAACGCTGCCTTTTGGTGTTAAAGTAGACTCATACCCACCACCTCCTGAGACTCAAGGGCACATGTCAACCTTTCCCAGCCTCCACTATCCACACCTCGCAGTGAACTGCAGTAATTCTCAATGGGAGGGGGATGGGTGAAGGAAGAGTGAGCAGGCCCACCTAGCCCCCTCCCAAAAGATTCTGAAACAAGGTAGCTTGCTCTGCCGCTGCAACCCCCCCATTCCTTGTCCATTGCAGATACTAATATATGCTCATCAAGAGATATGTGCCAACACCCCGTTTCAAGCAGACTCTAAAGAGTACATGACTGTGAGCTCAAGTGGATGGGAAGGAATTTTGATGGAGGCTGCCTGAAGTATTAAGACAAAAAGAAAGAAAAAGAGGAAGCAGTCAAAAAAATCAACCCTGAGGTGCCAAGAGAACATGAAAAACATTAAAAATATAACACTTTCCTTAATGAGATTTGTTAATAGTTTCTTGAATCTAACCGAACAGGATTTACAGACTGGCACTAATAATGACGACAACCACCTTTTCTCAAGCTAGGGACACCTGATTCTAGAGGTCTACTACTATTCCAAAGACTTGGCTTCTTCAACTATCAGCATAATTTGTTGTGCAATCACATACTTTAAAAATATGCTGAATTGAATCCCTGTGCTTGTATTAAATCAAAAAGCACCAAGAAAACTAAGTTTGTTTTTTAAATTTCATTTTAAAAGTTCAACAATATTTGTACGATTTCAGCCCTAAAGTCTACTAAAGTGGATTCATGTCAATAAAAACAGCAAATACCATTACTTGGCTTTGTTTGCTATATGTTGTTGCAGCTAACAAGGAAAAAAATTCCACTGCAAAAGCACCATTAACTACACGATAAAATGCTGAAAGTAATATCCAAATTGCTAGGGCTAATCTACCTTTTCATTTGTTATTATTAAAACACTGATTAAAAACTTGCCAAATGTTACCAGGGTCAGATACCAAGAGATTGTATTGATAAAAAAAATAATCCTTAATAATCTGGAGTCATGAAATGAAAGCTACATCATACCTACTCCTCACATACCCTGAGTTCACAACCTTCTTTCTGCACCACTTCCTCCGTTTTCATGCCTCAGCACTTCTTGATTTTGCCTCTTTCCCCACGATTTTGCCTTGAATTCTGTGAGAGTACTTTCTGCTCTTCCACCTCAAGCAGGAAATTGCTGCTGGGGGAACTTCCTATGAGGGCTAAGCTTTTCCCTGCAATGCACTGGGGGTGGGGGGTGGGGGGGTGTATAGTACAAACAGCTTGGGAGAATAGATCCCAGACCTTGGGCTACAGAGCCTTGTGGTGAGTGAACCTATGGCATCCTCACTCCTCAAATGTGCATTCCAGTTCACAGAGCGATTTCACACACTAGCTGGCAATTCCTAAACCTGCAGTAAAACAAACCAGGGATTCACCTCGTCCATCAGTGGACTACAGCAGCCTTTTGAGGGCAACAGCAGGGATGGAAGGCTGTTTCTCAGCCAGGACTAAATCAGCCAGTGAAGGATCCTCCCTCAAACTCAAACCCTGGAGAACAAAATGCATTAGAAGCAGATCTGGAGTTCAAGATGAGCTCCACCAGTGGAAGGAGCTGGGTTCAGATCCTTCCTAAGAACTAGCTGTGAGACCTTGGGCAGGTTACCTAGTCTCCGGAACCTGTTTCTTCCTCTGTAAATTGTGGATAACAAAACTGACCCTACAAGGTTCTGGGAAGCTTTAAAAGAAATGAGGCATGCAGCCCAACCAATGTCTGCTATATGAGAAGTACATAGCAAATATGAAGTCCTTGTGTGAGACAGTGGTTAAGAGCCTGGGGTGCGATGCCTGACTGTGTTCAAATCCCACTCCTACCATTTAACAACTTAGGACACTAGGTAAATTACATGACCTTTCTGACTTAGTGTCCCCATCACTCAAATGGAGTTTTATTACAACACAAAGTAGATATCCAAAAAATATTAGCTATTTTTATTTCATTGTGAGTAAAAACAGCACGTGTTTCCAGATCAACCAAAAGTGTGGTAGTGAATTAAATGAGAGTTCAGTATAACGTGTATTTTTTTTTTTTTTAATCGTGAAGACCTTGCAGGCTTTTATGACTTTTCTGGGCAGTCAAGCTGTGATGCTAAGGGTGGGGCTAAACTGTAATATGAAGAAAAAAAATTCAAAGAGGGAGAATAACCACCCACCAGGGAGCTATTTCTTTTGTAATGTACATTCCATTTCTTCTCCCTCATGCTTTTTAATTCCTTCCACATTTCCTGCCATAATTATCAAATGTTTGGTTTCTGACCTCACTTTTCTGGAGACTAGAGCCCAGGGAATTTAGAATTGTTTATTTTCTGTCCATAAACCTTTGAGTTAATGGAGGGGCTTGTGAGCGAAGGGTTTGTTGGTTTGTTTGTAGTGTCTCAGGAAGGTCACTGGAGTTGAAAAGAAAACATTACCAAAAGGCGCTGAAATACTTTGACTGGAAACGCAGAGCCCTCAAAGAGCAGAGCAATGGATCACTCATACTTGCGCAACGCCAGTTTAAGAAAAAAATTGAGATTTTAAAAGGCCGTTATTTGGCTCTGATAATAACGCAAAATCCGAGGGGACTTTACAAAAAAAGAAAAAAAAACCCAGAGAATCATCATTTTACTTTATAAAAGAAAAAAAAAATATCCCGCCCTAAAGGAAGAGTCTCTTGAGATCCCCCGACCCCCCTCCCCCAGGAGACAGACTCGGAAGGGAAAAGTCTCCAACTATTCTCAATTTCCTCTTAAGTGAAGGAAAGAACTCAGGCGCCTTTTTGAACTCGGCTCCTGCTCTTGTGGCCGCCTGCATCCCAATCGGCCCTGCTCGTCCTCTCTCCCCCTCCCCACTCTCCCTCCATATTAGCCGCGGGGGGGTTCCCGCTGACGGCCCAAACTACTTTTCCTGATTTTTAGGTTTAAGTTTCGTAAGCAGCATTTCTGCTCCGAGCGCCCCCCTCACTCGGCAGATGGAAACTCCCAGTCCTACCCGGGGAGAGCATCCCCTGGACGCACGCACCGCCCGCGCGACGCGCAGACCCCAGTGGCTCCGGCGCCTGAGTTTGGACCTCCTCAGAGGCTCACCTACCTCGGCGTGGACCCAGGCGACCGCCACCAGCGCGAGCGCGAGCCAGCGTGTCCACATCTGCGGAAAAGACAAGAGCGAGAGTGAAGGCACCGGGCCCCGTGTCGACCCCGGAAACTTCCTCGTGCCTCGGCGGCTCGCTCCCTCCGCCCGGCCACCCTCGGCCGCCCAGAGGGGTCGGGCCAGTGCGCTCGGCTCCGCGCAGCGAACCCCGCTCTCACCATGGTCCCGTTCCGGTCTCCGGAGGGCGCGGGAGCAGGCGGCTGCAGCGAGCTCTGAGGGAAGGTGGGAGCTTCGCCGATCGCCAGCCTCAGAGGAAATCCGACCTGGCCTCACCGCCCCTTAAGACCCCTCCTTCCCCGACAGCCTGCCCCCCAGCTCCTCCCCATTCTCCTCCCCCTTCTGCAGCAGCGGCCCCCGCGGCTCAGGGTTCCGCTCCCTCCTCCCAGCCCCTCGCTACGTCCTGGAGCCCGCGAGCGTCCTGGCGCCGCCGAACCCTTTCCCCGAAACCCAGGCCCCTACTTTAGCCCCCAGAACGTGGAAGCCGAGGCACAGAGGGGGTGGTCCTGGGGGACACTGCAACAAAGGCGGAGGGGGTGTGGGTGTGGGAGCCGAAACCCCACCCCCGGGAGGGGCCGCTGGCTTGCTGCAGCTCGGGCAGGCTGCGAGTGCGGGCTGCGGCAGTGGCCAGGTGGGGCGGTAATGCTGGGGGCCCTGGCTCGCCCTGGGGCGGGAACCTGGGGGGAAAGGCCCTGCGGCGTGGGGAGCTGAAGTCGCCCCCTACGGCTGATAGAGGGCCAGAGGTGCAGAGGGACCCCCGCAGCTCCGGGTCCAGGGCATCACTGTCGCCAGAGCGCGAGGAAGGGGGCGCGGGGCCCAGAAGACCAGCCAGCCTGAGGAAAGCTGCTTTGGGTTCAACTGTGGATTTCCTGGGGAGGGGGGTGGGAGGCGGAGGCCATCCTCCTCTGCTGAGAAGATCCTGATTCCAGCGTTTGCCTGCAGCCTCATCCTGTCCTTCCCTCAAGCCCAGGAGCGACCGGGGTCCCCCTGCTCTCCTCCTCCCAGCTTCACCTGTGTCCCTACTCCCACCTCGGTCATCCCGGGCACCCTCTATGTTCATACTTCACATCTCCACCAACTTCTTCCCAGAGGTCCTCAAATGCGTGATGCGTCTTTGACAGCGTTGACTCCGCAAACTGCTCCCACTGTAGCTTTTTTCCTACTGTGCGCCCGGTGTCCCTGGTGCGGAGAGCAAACCAACTTGACACCTCAGATTTAATGTGCCCAAGACTGAGACCCGCTTCCCACCAGTTCCGGGCCTGCTCATCTACCTCCCTCAAAAACGTTCTCTCTACTTCTCAGACCCCAGTTGTGACCGTATCCTGACAGTTTTTCCTTCGAGATCTCCTGTTCATCCTTTCACCCCCATCACATTTCCACTTCCCTAGGCCAGACCTTCATCCTCTTTCACTTAGGAATTATAGAAACCACCTCTGGTTCCCTCCAGCTCCAAGTTCTCCCCCGCCAGTCTCCACTGCGGCGCACTGCCGTATTATCTCTACATAAACACGGTCTTCCTCGTGCTCTTCCCCTGCTCAGAAACTTAAGCACTCTTCCCACGTCAAATCCAAAAGCCTTTCTTGTAAGTCATCCATCTAACCTTACTTAAGCTACTTATATGTCCTCTGCTCACATCAGGCCATCTTCTCATTGTCCTCTGAATTTGTCACATTCACTCTTTTACCATGGTTTATTGAGTGCCGACGGTTGTGGTCTTAGGGGGCTTCAAATAACACCCATATCGCCCATACAAGTTCAGAATCCATTGAGATAGCTGCAGGAGTCAGACTGGTGGAAAGCAAAATGTCAGCCTGTCCCTGGTAAAAACTGGAATGGTGGCAGTGGCTTTAGATCTGCAGGGACAAGGACCTGCTTGTACTTCACCCCAGAATTGAACATACCCCACCAGCCACAAACAGAGTTGGAAAGTCTGCTTGTATAAAACTGCAGTTTTACAGTTTCTGGAAAAGCACAAAATACATGCTTCCTGGGGCAGGCCTGCTTCCCAAAATTGAGGGGTCAGAGGGACACATCCCTAGTTCCTCCTTCAAGCTTCCCAGTCAGAAAATGCACTCCTGCTTCCTCGTTATGGAAGTAAGAGAAGTAGGGAATAGGCATTCCCCCACCAGCTACCCGTCCCAATCTCTGTGCTGGGACAGAAGGGCACTATGTTGTACAAGTTTTGCTTCTGCCCTGTAAGAACTCACAATACTTTTCATCCCTGGCCCATGCACTGCACCCTCTCAGAATCTGGCATGGTCTCCTCTCTTCCTTCTTCCTTTTGTCTATTCAAATTCTGTCTTTTTAAAAAAATTTTCAGGATCCAAGCAAAGTTTCATTGCTTTTCTGGTACCTTTTCTGGCAATAACTTGGCATAGTGGAAAGCACATGAGGTTTGAGGTCAAACGAACCTGGCTTTCAATCTTGTTGCCACCTTTTACTGGCTGTGTGACTTTGTCAGATTACTGAAGCTCTCTGAACCTAGGTTTCTGCATCTGACAATAATGACTTGCAGGGGGTTGTGAAATTTAAATATGGTATCGTATAGAAAGTGCCAGGCAGGTAGCAGCCCTCCATAAATGGTAGCCATTATTATTTCATTAATCTGCTTTGCATCTGAATTGCAGTTGGTATTATATGCCAGGTACTAACCACAATAGCCAGGTCTTTTTTATTTAATTATCACAACAAACTGAAAAGTATTTTTTTATTGTGTCCACTTTCCAAGTAAGGAAACTGAAGCTCAGAAAAATTGGGGTACTTTTCCGAGGTTAATAGTTGATTACATAGACTTACAACTTGGCATCTTATTGCATATTGTTATATGGTGTCTGACACTTGTTCATAATAGTTGTTAGTCTTGATTCTTCAGCCAGATTTTAAGTTGCTGAGGGCATAAACATTGTTTTTCATGTCTTCATTCTCTCCACATCTGGAGCACAATTGATCAATTTGATTATATCAAAATTAAAGATTCCTGTTAAACAAGGGCACCACAGAAAAGTGATAGATTAGAAGGAGATGTGTAATATCTAAAATGGACATAACTGCAATATATATGTGACCCCTGCAAATCAATAAGAAAAAGACAGGAAACTCAGTAGAAAAATGGTCAAAGGGCATGAACAGGCAGTTTCTCAAAAAAAGGAATCCTGAATGGCCAACAAGTAGAGAAAAGATGTTCACAGTCACTGGCATTATTTAAACTACACAACAACCCTATAAAGTCAGTATTATTTTATTACCTCCATTTTACAGGTAAGGAAACTTAGACACAGAGAGTTTAAGTAACTTGTCCAAAGTTACATAAGAAATGGTAAATATTACTTTACACTTATTACAGTGGCAAAAATTAGAGAGTTGTACAATGCCAAATGTTAGTATGTGCATAGTGTAGTCTTTCTGGTGTACTGTAGTGATTAAGAGCATGGGTTTAGGAGCCAGGTTACCTTGGTTCAAATTTGCCTTGGTAGTAAATCTTGGCTTTATTACTTACTGAGTAACCTTGGACAAGTTACTTACCTCTGGTCTCAGTTTCCTCATTTGTAAAATGGGGATAATAATAATAGTAACTCCATAGGATTGTTCTGCAGATTATATGTGTTAATATATGTAAATTACTTAGAACAGTGCCTGGTACATAAGCTTATAATTAATGTGTGCTGCTAGGGGAATAATTCAATGGAAGGACCTTGCAGATACTGATGATAATTCTGTGCTACAGAGTATGGTTAACTTGACTCTCTATAATAAACACAAAACAAAACAAAATGAACCGACAACAATAACAACAAAACAAAGGAGTTGACAGCTGTATCAGTGATGAATTTTTTGGTTGCAGATGACAAAGAGGCCAACTTAAATTGCTTATGCAATTAAACAGAATTTATTCACCTAGTAGCTGAGAGATCCAGGGGTAAGTCTGGCTTCAGGAAAGCCTTCATCCGACCACAAATAAGGTCAGCAAGGATCCGGTTTCTTGCCGTCTCTCCTCTTTACCTTCAGCAATCTTATTTCATCCCTGGGTTCCATATGGTGGCTTCTGAGAGTTCCAGTTTATGCTCTCAGGGTGGTAAACTGGTTTCAGTGCCAGCCTCATCACGCCCTTGGACTACCCCATCTGGGTGAGGGAGAGAGCCTCTTTTGGGAGCTGCTACAAAATCTTAGGGTTCACTTTTTAAAAAAGAAAGCATAAATTGAATTTCTTGACATCTCCATACCAGTCACTTTGATTGGAGGCTGGGCTGGGCTAATTTGAGCCAATGAAGACCCACCCAAAAGAAAATAAGGGTAATGTTGACAGGAAAAGCAGGAATGAATGCTGGGACCAAGCCAAGAATGTCCGCTGCAGCAACGAATCACCAACCTACACTGTGAAACCAGTACCCTCCAAAGTTGGGGCGCAGGGTCCCCCGAGGGCATGGGAAAAAATATTAGAATGTCTATTTTTACTTATTTCCAATCTAAAAATAGAAATTAACTTTGCAAATATGTAGATAGACTCTGTTGCCCATATTTAGTTCCTATGTCAGATAGTCACGAGTTATGTCCTGTTGCCAAACACCATGAGGAAAGAGTGGGCCTTCTCCCCACAAAGGGATGACGGCATCGTTTCCTTTAACATATTGTGTTATACTGCAGTGTGCCCACTTAAATGGATTTACATATTATATGATCTAGTTTTAACTAAACTAGATTAAAAACATTTTAGGGGGCTTCCCTGGTGGCACAGTGGTTGAGAGTCTGTCTGCCGATGCAGGGGACACGGGTTCGTGCCCCGGTCCAGGAAGATCCCACATGCCGCAGAGCAGCTGGGCCGGTGAGCCATGGCCGCTGAGCCTGAGCGTATGGGAGAGGCCACAACAGTGAGAGGCCCGCGTACCGCAAAACAAAAAAACATTTTAGGAACAGAACCATAAATTGAGGCTAAACCTTCTTCCTATTAATAAGAAAAGGTCAGAGCTGACATGTTTCCTACTTCTGAAAAGAGCTTGCTGACTGACACATTAACAAGATAAAAACAAATGACTTAATTAGATCTGACAATGAGTCAAACACAAAAGTAACAATAAGACTATGTGAAATATGGATTCACATTCATTATTATTAGTGATATCCTCATGCCTAGTATGCTTTGAGTTATTTGTTAGGAATGTTGTACTTAGGATTACCAAGAACTTTAGAAACCAGGTATCTGGAACATAAAGACATTGAGACAGATACCTATCATTTTTTTGGGGGGGGTGGGGTGATGTTCGAAGATATGCAGTACTCAATTCAGTACTTTAGAAAATTTCACTCAATTTGATATTAAATATTTAGAGACACTCTTTTAGGTTTCTTACATAATAGCAAAAGACATACCTTGAGGGGGAACAATTATCTGCCTGATCTAATCAGGAATAGTAGAAATAGTACATGGAAAACAATATAATAACAAGTTAAAATGCATATTTTGGTCAGCACACACCACTGGAATTGGCAAAAAAAGTTCAAAAAGCCACACACACACACACACACACACACACACTCCTGAAGATCAGCAGGAAAAACAAGTATTAGAGCAAATTACACCATCCATAGTTGCTATATAGTGATGAAAATATGGATGCCTCAAATGTTTCAGTGCTTATTAAAGACTGGCTAAATTCTGTTTCAATAATGAAATCAACAAAGAACTGCTTTTTGTGTGTGAGCAACTACAGAAAGCTATAGTGCTGGAAAAGATACATTCTTAATATTAAATGACTTCTTTAATGAAAGCAACATCTTCTGGAAGAACTGTGTATGTGAAGCCACAGAAGAGTGGCTGCTTTGAACAGAGTGGAAGAAGGATTCAGGGTAAGGTTCCGCGGCTACCCTCACAGGTGGAACCCTGTGCTGCACAATTCACAGATGAGATACTGCAGCAAAGAGACTGAGGCCAGCGCTGCATAGCATGCTGTAGAAAGTCACTGATGTGGTTTATTTTATAAATTAACATAGAGCAGAATATTTTAATATTTAGTAATGATATGGGAAATGACTATGAAAGCATTTTATACTACATTGAGGCTCACAGATTACCTTGGGGCAGAGGCCATAAATGTTGTCGAACTTGAAAACTCAAACCTTTGTCTGATATAAAGACAGCTGTTCTAGGATAGAAAGCCCAGAGATAAACCAACACACATATGGTCACCTTATCTTTGATAAAGGAGGCAGGAATGTACAGTGGAGAAAGGACAGCCTCTTCAATAAGTGGTGCTGGGAAAACTGGACAGCTACATGTAAAAGTATGAGATTAGATCACTCCCTAACACCATACACAAAAATAAGCTCAAAATGGATTAATGACCTAAATGGAAGGCCAGAAACTATCAAACTCTTAGAGGAAAACATAGGCAGAACACTCTATGACATAAATCACAGCAAGATCCTTTCTGACCCACCTCCTAGAGAAATGGAAATAAAAACAAAAATAAACAAATGGGACCTAATGAAACTTCAAAGCTTTTGCACAGCAAAGGAAACCATAAACAAGACCAAAAGACAACCCTCAGAATGGGAGAAAATATTTGCAAATGAAGCAACTGACAAAGGATTCATCTCCAAAATTCACAAGCAGCTCATGCAGCTCAATAACAAAAAAACAAACAACCCAATCCAAAAATGGGCAGAAGACCTAAACAGACATTTCTCCAAAGAAGATATACAGATTGCCAACAAACACATGAAAGAATGCTCAACATCATTAATCATTAGAGAAATGCAAATCAAAACTACAATGAGATACCATCTCACACCAGTCAGAATGGCCATCATCAAAAAATCTAGAAACAATAAATGCTGGAGAGGGTGTGGAGAAAAGGGAACCCTCTTGCACTGCTGGTGGGAATGTGAATTGGTACAGCCACTGTGGAGAACAGTATGGAGGTTCCTTAAAAAAGTATAAATAGAACTACCATATGACCCAGCAATCCCACTACTGGGCATATACCCTGAGAAAACCATAATTCAAAAAGAGTCATGTACCAAAATGTTCATTGCAGCTCTATTTACAATAGCCCGGAGATGGAAACAACCTAAGTGCCCATCATCGGATGAATGGATAAAGAAGATGTGGCACATATATACAATGGAATATTACTCAGCCATAAAAAGAAACGAAATTGAGCTATTTGTAATGAGGTGGATAGACCTAGAGTCTGTCATACACAGTGAAGTAAGTCAGAAAGAAAAAGACAAATACCGTATGCTAACACATATATATGGAATTTAAGGGAAAAAAATGTCATGAAGAACCTAGGGGTAAGGCAGGAATAAAGACGCAGACCTCCTAGAGAACGGACTTGAGGTTATGGGGAGGGGGAAGGGTGAGCAGTGACGGGGCGAGAGAGAGTCATGGACATATACACACTAACAAACGTAGTAAGAAAGATAGCTAGTGGGAAGCAGCCGCATGGCACAGGGATATTGGCTCGGTGCTTTGTGACAGCCTGGAGGGGTGGGATAGGGAGGGTGGGAGGGAGGGAGACGCAAGAGGGAAGAGATATGGGAACATATGTATATGTATAACTGATTCACTTTGTTATAAAGCAGAAACTAACACACCATTGTAAAGCAATTATACCCCAATAAAGATGTTAAAAAAAAAAAAAAAAAGAGTCATGTACCAAAATGTTCATTGCAGCTCTATTTACAATAGCCCGGAGATGGAAACAACCTAAGTGCCCATCAACATATGAATGGATAAAGAAGATGTGGCACATATATACAATGGAATATTACTCAGCCATAAAAAGAAACGAAATTGAGCTATTTGTAATGAGGTGGATAGACCTAGAGTCTGTCATACAGAGTGAAGTAAGTCAGAAAGAGAAAGACAAATACCGTATGCTAACACATATATATGGAATTTAAGAAAAAAAAATGCCATGAAGAACCTAGGGGTAAGACAGGAATAAAGACACAGACCTACTAGAGAACGAACTTGAGGACATGGGGAGGGGGAAGGGTGAGCTGTGACAAAGAGAGAGAGAGGCATGGACATATATACACTACCAAACGTAAGGTAGATAGCTAGTGGGAAGCAGCCACATAGCACAGGGAGATCAGCTCGGTGCTTTGTGACCGCCTGGAGGGGTGGGATAAGGAAGGTGGGAGGGAGGGAGACGCAAGAGGGAAGAGATATAGGAACATATGTATATGTATAACTGATTCACTTTGTTATAAAGCAGAAACTAACACACCATTGTAAAGCAATTATACCCCAATAAAGATGTTAAAAAAAAGACAGCTGTTCTAAATTTGTTGTCTTATTATGTGATAACAAGGCTACCTATCTTGTAAATCATGTTAAAAGAAGAATCCACACACAATCTACCATTTCGTGGAAAATTTGTGATGCTAATAATGAGTGAGAAAGTAATTGCTCTTAAAAACAAACTTGTGGGCTTCCCTGGTGGCGCAGTGGTTGAGAGTCCGCCTGCCGATGCAGGGGACACGGGTTCGTGCCCCGGTCCGGGAAGATCCCACGTGCCGCGGAGCGGCTGGGCCGGTGAGCCATGGACGCTGAGCCTGTGCGTCCGGAGCCTGTGCTCCGCAACGGGAGAGGCCACAACAGTGAGAGGCCCGCGTACCACAAAAAAACAAAAACAAAAACAAACTTGTGCTATGGAGAAAATACTTTGAAATCGGATATTTGGAAACGTTTCACTGTTAGGTGATTTTGTTGTCCCAAACAAAAAAGGTGTGGCACCATAAAAAACTCTCATGTATGCACATTTAAAAAACTTTAAGCATTGACATACATACACTACCAAATGTAAAACAGATAGATAGTGGGAAGCAGCCGCATAGCACAGGGAGATCAGCTCAGTGCTTTGTGACCACCTAGAGGGGTGGGTTAGGGAGGGTGGGAGGGAGACCCAAGAGGGAAGTGATATGGGAATATATGTATACATATAGCTGATTCACTTTGTTATACAGCAGAAACTAACACAACATTGTAAAGCAATTATATTCCAATAAAGATGTTTAAAAATAAATAAATAAATTTAACAAAATTTTCTAACCTGTTTAAAAAATCTTCCAGCAAAGAGTTTTAATAGTTTATCTACTCACTTGTGAAAAGTTTAAATATGTAAAAACTTTCAGTTAATTTGAAGAACAAATGATTTCTGGAGCAGATGGAAATTTACTAGCCAAATTTAGACAAAACTTTTGCATGATTGATTTATAACA
The DNA here is from genome assembly GCF_964270905.1 of Leucopleurus acutus. Lineage (NCBI taxonomy): Eukaryota > Metazoa > Chordata > Mammalia > Artiodactyla > Delphinidae > Leucopleurus > Leucopleurus acutus. The sequence continues at coordinate 66,567,091 of NC_139147.1, forward strand.
CTGTCATAATTTTGCGAGTGGGCCACTGATGCACATCTCCCATTTGATCTATGAACATTTGGAGTGTATGAGTCTGCTAGGGCTGCTGTAACAGAATAACACAAAGTGGGTGGCTTACCGAACAAAAATTTATTTTCTCACAGTTCTGGAGGCTAGAAGTGCAAGATCAAGGCACTGACAGGGTTGGTTTCCGGTGAGGTCTCTCTCCTTGGCTTGCAGATGGGCACCTCCTTGATGTGTCCTCACATGACACATCCTATTGGGACACCAGTCCTATTGGATTTGGACTCCACCCTTCTCACCTCTTTTAACCTTAATTACCTCCTTAAAGGCTCTATTTCCAAATACAGCCACATTGGGGGTTCAACATATAAGTTTTGGGTAAACACAATTTTGTCTATAAAAATGAGTTATCTTTTTCACCTCTCACAGTCATCAAACCAAATATCAAAATAAACTGGACTTAGGATCAGACCTTCAACTGTCTCTGTCACAAAACATTAAGCAAATATTTTCTAAATAAAATAAAAACACCACTCTCACTAAATTTATTATTATTCCAATGAGAGCATAAAGGTTTTTCAACCATTAGTAAGTAAAATGATGTGTTTTTTAAATGTTGATTATTTTGTCTTTAACTCATCTTCTTATTTTATATTTTGTGTATGTTTTATAATGTATATATTTAGTCCATTGTTATTGCTGGAGGTATGTCACCATAAAGTTCAAAGACCGCTGCTACAGAAAACTAAATCTCACTCTCAAGCCAAAAGTACATTTCTAGAATTGAATGCAATATTTATTATTGTTAATCACGTTCATTGTGACATTAATCAAATCATTGTGACATTTTGTTTAATCATTGAGAGCACCTGTGACAAGACGCTTTCATCACCAACTTAGGGAAATATTACATATTTATGTGTTTATTTACATACACAGAACAATGTGTAATTTATATGTATGCGTATTCTACCCTGTCTAGAGGTGCTAGATTCATACAATCTTCTCCAAGTTAATTTCTGAAAATTCTGTGAATTGGTAGTATAAATTATCATATTGTGTTCACAAAACTATGATTTATGATAATCTATTTATCATGAGCTTGACAGGCCTATTCATTTGAAAAAATAAAGGAATTTATATCATGAAATCTCTGATATTAAGTACACATCTATTCCTTTTGCAGCCAGCATGCTTTCACCCCACTTCAGGTAACCATATTGCATATCCCTCTAGAATACCATTCCTCTTCCACTCTTCATCCTTGTGTTCTAGTCCACTCTAGAGCTAAAGCAATGATCTCTAGGGTAAGCTAATGCTTTTCATTCCCTTGGCCACAGTTCAGCAGTAGACATCTGACAGAAGTCAGACCAATAGGGCCAATGAGATCCAATTTCAAGATTTCTGTTCTACCCATCAGGGAAGGCTACTTTCTCTTCCACTGGCCAGGGTACAAGATGATGTGAGTTTGAAGCTGCAAGGGGCCGCTTCCTGGGACCTGAGATACCACCAATCGTAAAGAGACAGAGCTAAGAGATGGAGCCCAATAATATCATCAGAGCCTCAAACTGAGCTGTACCTGATTAGCCCCAGATTTTTTAGCTTTGTTGTCTGCTTGGTTTTGCTCAAGCCTCTTAGGTTGAGTTTTCTGATCATAATTGAAAAAAGTCCCAACTGATCATCAGACCATAAATACAAGTACAGAGTGTTTAAAACAAAATAGTTAGCATATGCAAATGCAACAGTCCTTTAAACCTAATCTTTGTAAGAGGTGTGAAGTATCAAAGCTGGGAAAAGGAAATGGTTTTCGCAAACACTTGCAGAAGAGCAGATGTTCTGTCCACTGCACTAGGCTGCTTCCTCCGTGTTTTTCCCAGCTTGCTGCAGACATGGGGATGTGTATCATTTAAGATACCTTTAACACAAGTGATTAAACTCAACTTATACTAGCCTAAGACAAGAAGGAACTTATTGGCAAGAAATAAGGTCTCAGAGACTTGAATAGGACTTGTGGTAGGCTAAAAAAATGCTCCCCCCCCCGACTCCCACAAAGATTTATTTACTTCCTAATCTCTGGAACCTGCAAATGTTACCTTTTAGGCAAAAAAGTGAATATTACTTATAAGGCAAAGATGTGATTAAGTTGAAGATCTTGGGAGGAGGATCTTATCCTTGATTTTCCAGGTGGGCCCTAAATGCAATCGCATGCATTCTTATAAGAGATAGGCAGAGGGATAGTCAACACAGACAAAGGAGAAGAGACACACAGAGAAGGCCATGGGAAGTGGAGATGGGAGATGGTACAGTCACAGGCCAAGGAACACCAGGGAATGCTGGCAGCTACCAGAAGCTGGAAGAGGCAAGGAACAGATTCTCCCCCCAGAGTCTGCAGAGGGAGCACTGCCCTGCCCACACCTTGATTTCAGTCTTCTGGCCTCCAGAACTGGGAGAGAAGAAATTTCTGTTGTTTTGAGCCACCAAGGTTGTGGTAATTTTTTATGGTAGCCCCAGGAAATGAATACAGTATTCAATGCTATAAGTACTTGCTCGCTCTCTCTCTTTCTCTCATCAGACTCTCAGCTTATTCTGCAGTTTTAGTTTCTCCATATGGCTGACAAGATGGCTAGCGCAAGTCCCCAAATTGCATCTTCCCAGCTTTGGTACCACAGCAAGAAGAGTGTATTTTCCCAAGGTTGTGCACATCCAACCCAGGGAAGGATTCTCATTGGTCCTGTTTGTGTCATGTTCCCCCCACCGCTACCATGTGCTTGGACAAAGCATATTGTCAAGGGGGTGGTCCTGTGCTAGGCTGTATTTGGGTCATGATACCATCCCAATAGCAGGCAGCACATTCTGATTAACAGCTTCCCAAAACACGTGGTATGGGGCAGGAGTTTCTTCCCAAGAAAGGACACTGGGCGGACTAAAACAACAAATATCCACCACGAGGTAGTCGGCCAGATTCCTGGGCTCTTTCCCAGCTTGGGACACCGTGAGGACGTGTAGGGTTATGGGCAGAGGAACAACAGACTTGTCTCTGGGACATGGGACATTGGATATTCCCTCCCCTAATCCAGATGAAGGAGTAAACAACTGCCTTTGGAATTTATGTGGAGACTGGAAAAGCTGCGTGTTTGATCAAAATGATGGGCCCACCCTCCTACGTGTTCCAGTCAGAGTGGGCCTGGTCTAGGCTGGATGAGAGGGTGGCCTCAGTGGTGCCGTGAAGTTAATTGGCAGTCGCCGGTTATGGACAGGTTGGGACTCTCCTGAGAGGACCCCTAGGGATAGGACATTTTCATGGCCAGAGCTCAAGGCTGAAGAGAGCCCTTCCTCATTCTCTGGCAATTTCATTTCCCTCTCTTTTCCCCCTTTTAGTCTCCCTCCCTCTACTACCCTCCCTCCCTCTTTTTTCTCTCTTCTTCTCTCCTAACTCCCACCCTTGGGATAAGAAGCAGGATGCTAACGCACCAGCCATGGGCTTTGTAGAAAGCAGTTTATGATTTTTTTTTCCCCACTGAAAAGCAATGCCTTCCCCTGCCTAGTTTTGGTGGAACAGTCTATTATCAGCATAATCACTGACATTTATCATAAAACCTCACAGACTGAGATTCTTCCAGGGTCTGGGCTACTCCCCGGGAGTAAATCAGGTATTTTGAGCAATGACAGGGCTTCTTTCAGATCCTTAGGTATTATTTTTAATGCACCAGCAAAACCTTAAAATGGAAGTGAATAAATGCAGCTGGTTAAAGGAACTGACCTGCACATGAAGATCATGCAGTAGAAGAACCTGGTTCATTTAGGATGTGTGAACGTGGCAGAAAATGTTCATTTTTACTGGCTTTTCATGGTAAATAGAAATGCCGCCATTAACCTGCTGAATACGACTCAGAGTGAACCTACCAGAGATGCTGCCTGGAAGCCCCCTCCAGCTGGGTCTGCCCCCTTGATGTTTCTTCTTTGCCCTCATTAAATTTTTAGGCACTTATGGCTTCTTCCAAAGAAAGCTGACTCTTTCAAGTTACTGACTTAAATAGCTGTAATGGGTGTATGGGGGAGGGGAAGGAGGAGAATGTAATATCTCTTCCTTGCAGATAGACGTACAGTTTATTTTTCAATGTGAGGAAATGGTGCTACTTCAGTATGAATGGAAATCTGTGGACCAGATTGACTGTGTGTTGGGGGATCCCCAAGATTACTCCCAGTTCCATGATTTGCTAGGAGGACTAACAGGACTGGCCACATAGTTGTGTTCACAGCTATGATTTATTATAGTGAAAGGATACAAAGCAAAATCAGCAAAGGGAAAAAGCACATGGGACAAAGACCAGAAGAAACCAGGTGCAGCCTTCCAAGAGTCTATTGCCAGTGGAGTCACTCAGAATGCACGGAATTCTTCCAGCCCCAAATTGGCACAAGTGTGAAATATTGTCTACCAGGGAAGCTTATTAAGACTCGTAACCAGGGCTTTTATTGGGAGCTGGTCATATAGGCACACACTGCTTGGTCCTACCAGAATTCCAGAGTTTTAAAAGGAAAGCAAGTGTTCAGCATAAGCCATACTGTTTGCACAGATCAGGCACAATGAACCACTCTCATCGTTTCTGGGAATGGTGGGAACCCTCCTGAAATCCAAGTTTCCTGATGCCAGCCATGGACCAAACTTGCAATCAGGACTTTCTAAGGATAGCAGTCTCAGGCCTGCCATGTTAACTCTTTAATCTCTACAATTTGCCAGTGTCTGTAGCTTTTCCTGCTTCAAGGAAAACTTGAAGTTATAAAACAGAACTTATTAAACATAAATTGGGAGATACACCATGAAGCCTCAAATGTCTGTCATGCTCCCACCTTTCTTTCAAATTGGATTTATTTATAATGTGTTTATCCTGCTATCCTGGCCATAAATGATGAAACAAGAGATTTCTCCTTGAGCCAAAAGCTGCGAAGCGCAGTTGGACAGGATCTAGACGAAGAGTCACAGAGTGTGACGAATAAGGGGAGCAGTAGGGTGGGGCATGACAAACTGATCCCATCCATGGTCTTTGGAAGAATAAATGCTAGATGGAGAAAGGGAAAGTGGGTGACTAGAGCTCAGACTGAATGCGAGCAATGTTGAGTTGTTGTTCCAGGTCTTCGTGAAGCCTGGTGTGCTCCTCAGTTTTGGAAGTCTACGGTCAAGATGGAGAGGATGCCTCCTGGCTCACATTCTCATGTATCCTTGCAATGAATTCCTTTACTAGTAAGGGTATGTTTTTCCCAAGCAGCCTGAAAGAGTCTAGCAGACAAGGGGGTAAATTTTCCCTTTACAAAGAGATTTGGCAACTAAAATTAATTAAGAGTTGTACTAGAGAGCATCCAAGGAAAACCTGAAAGAGTACAATTTAGGTCAATAACAGGAAGTAGTAACTTACACTGCAAAAAGGAAGTTTCAGAACACATTCCACTCCCTCAATTAGAAAACATAAGTGGGCTTAAGAAAGTCTTTAAAACTTATCTGTGTGGTTGAGTCATAAGGAATTATTGGGAAAAGCTCAATATTTTGGGACTATTTCCTCTTCTATGAGATGGATGTCAGGAAAGAGAGTGATGATCTCCTATGGCATAACTGTGGTGTCCCCGGCAGGACCCACCCAGGACGGCCTGAAGCAAGGGTTCCTCTTGATAAGGCTGCCAGCAGGGGCTGTGAAGTTGAGAATGGCCCCTGAGGACATGAGCCCCAGAAGCCCTAAACCAGACCTGAGCAGTGAGCTGAACCATTGCGATGGGCTCAGTGGGAGGCAACGTTCAACCCCTTGCATCCAAAGCAGGCCCAGAGGCAGGAATATAGTGTATTTATCAATTTGTCTGTGGACTAAATATATCGAGTCAACATTCTGGGTCTCTGCAAGGATGAGGGTAATTAGAAGTCTACTCCATGGACACACTGCCTAGCCCAGAATGTTCTTGTGAAAGGCCCTCACAACATACAGTGAGTGTGGGAGACACAGTGCCTGCCACCTGGCTAAGCACTTCAGAGACTCCCATTGACATGTTGTGGGCTGAGGCAGGACTGTGATTAGAAAGGATGGTTTCATTCCGACACCATGGCGTTCTTAAGAAAAGGATAACCTCTCTTTAACTGGCATGTGACCTTTTAGTTGAACTTGGAGTATTTGGGGCTGTTCAGAGATAGTGCTAAATGGCACAAGAATACCTACTCTGTGATGATTGTTCCCTGGTGACCTTCCTGCAGTAAAAATGATAAGGGTTGTCTGAGACTACCCAGTTCTAGTATTGGGGCCATTTCCATCCTTTGTTATTAAAAATGGGCTCAAGTTTTCTTTCTCTATAGGGGGAGGGGAAAATTAATAGTGTCCTTAGGCATTCAGGGCACAGTTATGCTTTTGAATACAGAGCAGTGGTTAAGACTACAGATTCCAGTGTATGAGAGACCTGCAGCTTACTAGCTGATTGGGCCAGTTACCTAAGCTCTTTGCTCTTCAGTTTCATCTGTAAAACGTGAAGAAGAAGAATATCACAGCGTTTTTATGAGGATGGAACTGGATAATGTATGTAAAACACTTAATGCCTAGCACAGAGTGAGTTCTTAATTACTACTTAGCTATTTATTTAACTATTTTATTTTTTCATAGGTACTGAACCTGCATGCAAGTACTTTATTCCAGAACCTTCCAATATCAGAATTCCATCGCTGGAAATGGTCTAGAGCAGAATGTTTTACAGACATTTAGCAGGGGCAGATTTGAGCCATTTGTAAAATGATGTAGACCTTTGTCATTCGTGGATTTCAGTTTTGTGGTTTCAGCTATCCACAGACAATCTCAAGGGTTCGTGACGTGGTATATATTTTATATATATATATAAAATATATATCCTTAATCTAAAAGGGATAAGAAGTAGTGAGGATGCAGTAGAATCATTTTGAGTACCCACCCAGTCACGCTCTCCTCTGAGAACTTCCCCCCCAACAAAAGAGATGGACCCCCAGAGCTGGCTTGTAACCCCTCACCACAACTGATGGGACACCTGACCCAGGGAGAGCTGATTTGGTGCTTGAGTCAACCTAATTTTCTCTCCCGGATTGTTCTTATTTTCTGGAGATACATGAAGAAGAAATTGGGGATCACATCTCATGATAGACATAATTTATTTTCAAATGGTTCAGGAAAAAAGTGTATATATGTGTATATATTATACAGAGAGAGAAAGCAAACACCACAGAGTTACAGCAATTAATAAATCTAACTGAAGGGTATACAAATGTTCATTGTACTATTATTTCAGTTTTTCTTTGGTTTAAAATTTTAAACACTGGAAAAGATTTTAATGGAAAATGAAAAGCCCCTTTAAAAAGATTAAAACAAAACTCCTTGAGTTACAATGAGCTCCTGAGCCTCTAGGCATCTCTCCTAGGCTCTGAGCTGAGAAACTGCCTGTTGATCTTGGGGGAAGGGGCCAAGCATACACAGAAGAGAAAGCTGTACTTCAGAGAGAGATAAGAGAAGCAAAGGTACAGAAACATGCAGAGGGGAGAGAGCCTGAGATCCCTGGGAAATGGGGAGCATGGGGTGCATTCCTGATCTCTTGGTTCTGGGTCCAGAGGCCTGGTTCTAGTGTAAGGTCTACCTCTTCTTTCTGTCTCTGAGGTTCATGGAATACCCTGGTAGCCTTCCAATAAATGCTTAATTTTTTTTTTTTTTTTTTTTTGCTTAAGCTATCTTGAGTTGTTCTGGCCCTTTTGAAAAAATGGGCTCCAATCAAGCCCCCTGGCCAGTCTGTGGTAACCGGTGCAGTGGGGGCGTGTACGAGCCTCCTCCTGTGAGCTGAGATCAGGAAGAGTGGCTTAACTGGAGAACGTGCCTTGCAGACTGCTAGCTTCTGCATCTCAATGGAGTCGAGGCGGAATAAAAGTATTAACTGGAAGCATAATTTTCAATTGTACTTTACAGCTTTTGGAAGGGTAAACCACATGTGCATTGGGAACATATTCTTCAGGCCACAAACTCAGGTTGGGCTAGGGCGTAGGGGAGTAACATTTGTGCCTTTTCGATGCTGAATTTAATTCCTGTCTTCGGCCTTCCTCCTACCTGGTAGCAGAGTCTGAGTTTGCTCCCCGGGTTCAGTGTTTTTCCTCCTTCCCCCTGGGGGAATGCGTTGGTGAGGATGGGCTATAACCCTGGGTCATCACCACTGATGCGCGCCTGGCATCTCCAATGATCTCCCTCACCCTCTGGTCCTCCTGGCCCTCCTGCTCTTGGGGTCCAGACCTGCTGCCTCAGGGCACAGGGACTCTCTGAGGTAGCTTCTGGCCTCTCAGCCCACACCTTCTCTAGGGCCAGATCCTGCAATTGCTCCACTGCCCACAGCAGTAGAGTCTTGCCCCTCCCTGGGCTCAGATTTCCCCAGCAGGATTCTGAGTGGTCTGTTCATTTTCCTCCCTGGCTTAGCTTGTGGAAGGGCACAAGGGCCTTTCTCAAGTTACTAGCTGACATTCTTTCTCTTTCCTCTTGTGCAACCCTGGGATGGTGGACTGGATCATAGACCCTCCCCTGGAAGTCTTCTCAGCCTCTTGTTTATGGCACAGTTTCTTTTAAAACATAGTGTTTTATTCTTACTAGAGTACCTATACAGAAATAGCTTATTTGGTTGTTTTCTTTAATTACAAAATAACCAGAACCAACAAAGAGAGTCTTTCTATATTGCTCTCCTAGAAACATGGGATTCACAATTTAATAATATATAATTTGATATGATTTTATGCCCTGAATTTTTTTTGTTATTAGCTTTTGATATCTAAAGGCCAAGCTTTGGGATCTCAAAACCCTTTTTTCTTGCAAAGCCTATTTGAAACCCCAAAGCTAAGAACTGACTTGTTATTTGCATTTTGTTGTAACAAATCTACCCTGAGACAATGACAACTTCAGGTCTAGGTCAAATGCAGATTGGACAAAGGATAGCAGAAAGTGTGTGGGTGGGTAGGAGGAGAAGACATTGGGTCACAGTATCCACTCTGTGTGCCAGTGGAGTATTCATGAATTGGGGGATTTAAATAGACCCCTGTGTTCCCCTTGCCAAGCTCAAGGTTTTCCTCTGTGGAAAGAGGAAAAGATTTTCCCTTGCAAAGGTTCTACTATATGGTGACATCTCTTCTACCTGAAACTTGGATTGGACTTAATCAAAACACAGCTAGGGATAGGAAGTAGCAAACAAAGTCTCAGAGTCACGAAAACAGGTTTCACAGAAGACATACACCAAAGAGTTCGTTCATAGGCAAGCCCCTTAAAGCCTCCAATAAAGCTTATTTGTTCTTGTTACATATTCAAACACACCCAAGTTATCAAGTTTCTAGGCTAGATTGGGGTTGGTAAGTGACAGGAGGATCTAGCTGTATATTGCAAACAGTAAGAAAAAGTGCTGTTAGCATGATAGCAACAGAAGAGTCAGAAATACAACAAAAATCAGATATAAACATTTAAAACATCAGTGCTGTCTAGGGACATCAGTGTAAAGACAGCATGTCTTAAATTTCTCTTTTGTTTCTGTAACCAGAGCTGTAATTGATCAGTGTCTTAGAGCTCAGTGGAAATTCAGAGGAATCTAATCCAAGTATGAAATATGGGATTCATAATTTAATAATATGACATAATAATAACAGTGTGACATGATTTTATGCCCTAAATCTTTTGGCGCATTGGCATTTGATAACTAAAAGGCAAGATTTTAGATCTCAAAACTTTTTTTTTTCTTTTTTGCAAAGATTATTATGGGCTGAATTGTGTCTCCCCCAAACTCATATGTTGAAGTCTCAACCTCCAGTACCTTAGAATGTAACTGTCTTCTGAGAAAGGGCCTTTAAAGAGGTGATTAAGCTAAAATTAGGCTATTAGGGTGTGCCCTAGTCCAATCTGACTGGTGTCCTTACAAGAGGAGATGAGGACACACAGAGACGCCCAGTGATGCACACACACAGAGAAAAGGTCACATGAGGCCATGGAGAGAAGGCAGCTATCTGCAAGCAAAGGAGAGAGACCTCAGATGAAACCAAACCTGCCAACACTTTGATCTTGGATTTCCAGGCTCCAAAACTGTGAGAAAATAACTTTCTGTTGTTTAAGCCACCCAGTCTGTAGTGTTCTGCTATGGCAGCCCTAGCAAAATAATATGAAGACTATTTTGAAACACAGAAGCCAAGAACTGACTTCTCTGTTATCTGTTTTCTACTGAAAAAAGTCTATCTAAGGTTTTGTAGTTTAGTCACAGAGCAGACCATGGGTTTTTCCAAGATCTCCAAGAAGGTACAGAATTGAACCCAGCGCTCCCCAACCCAACCTCCTGCCCACCAGGCAGCAGGTTGGTGTAGCAGAAAGGACCTAAGGCTTTAGGTTCAAATACAGGGCCCTGCCACTTAGAAGGTGGGCTGCAGTTTACAATCTCCTTCACTTCTCTGAGCCTCAGTTTGCCCATTTACAAAACACAGATGAGGTGTGCAAATTATATGAGATTACATTCAGGTTATATGTGCAAAACACCTAGCACAGACCTGGCACATAATAGGCAGAAAACAAATATAGTTCTATTATTATTTCTACTCACCATATGATGACCTTAAGTCATCAATAAAAGATTAAACTCTGTATGTTATTTTCTGTTGAAGAAGGGGGGTATGTTATTTTTAAAACAGATTTTTAGCCTTATGTGATAAGATTCAAATGTCTTGATGGTTAAAGGGATGAGCATTAGGTATTCAGAATGCTGGATTATCCAGAACTATTCTCCAAAGATGTCAATAGTTGAGACTTCAGTGTAAATATTTTGTGACCTCTGAACAGTTTTTAATTCCTATTCTCCTTTTTAATTTTTTACTCCAAGAATCCCAGTTGTCTCATAAATGCCCCACGCCTTCTCAGAACCCCCTCAGAACTTTTTTTTTATTACTATATTTTATTCTTTTCTGTATTCCCCCAAATGTCTATAATGACTGCGTATTAATTTTAAACCAAGACAAAAACCATCATAAAACCTTCCAAGAGATCAGGTAAGAGAGTACAAAATAAATTTGATTATTTGGTCATTGCTGACCTTAGTGGAAGGTGTTTAGGTGAGTGATAGTGACAGATGCCAGTATGCATAGGTGGAGGAGTGACTGAAAAGTGATGAAGTGAAGATATGTGTGGATGAGAGCATGAAAAGGGAGGTGGATTTGGGGAACCTTTTTTTCAGATGGGAGAAGACTTGGATATATTTTTGGTGGATAGGAAGTAGCTCTTGGAGAGGGTGAGATTATAAAAATATAGACAAAAGAGCAAGGCCTGGGGAGAGGCAGGAGGGATTGGGTTGAGGCTCAGGGAGGTGAGGAGGTTAGCCTGAGACAGGAGGACTGAAATCTCTTCCTCTGGGCCAGGCAGGAAGAAGGAAAGTTGCAGCCACGATAGGTGAGTTTAGAGGAAGAGGAAAGAGAAATCGAGGGGCTCTGATCTGATGGCCCATTTTCTTTGTGACAAATTATCTCAACTGCTGAGATTGAGGGGGATAGGCTGGAGAAAGAGCTGTGGAAGGTGTGTGGAGTCGCCAACACGGAGAATGAGAAAGGGCATTTAGTAGTGACAAGTGAAATCATTGCTGGTTAGGGCTGAGGGCCTGGTCAAAGTTGAGAGAAAATAGGGTTATAGAGACAACAGTGAGTTACTAAAAGTTTTTGAGGAGAGGAGCAATGTGATGACAAATGTGTTTCAGGGATTTTATAAAGTGCTGGTATACCAGATGGTGCAGGTAAGCTTTGCCAAGTTCTAGGCTGACTAGTAATGGGACTGAAGGAGGGACGATGAGCAGGGTCCTCTTGAAGGAAAACCATCTAGACCTTTATAATAAGACAGATGTCTTCAAGCCACACTTCTCCTTGACTGGCTGGCTCCCTGTGACACTGACAATAGGGGATACTAAAGGGAGACTGGAAGGCTGGAGGAGATTCTTGGAACTGTTCTGCTTTCTGTTCCTGTCAGTGTCACCCCAGGAAACGGTGTTCATCATGTCGATGACAATGGGTTCTGGTTTCCATATTTTTCACACTTTTGAACCATCCCCCTGGAGATGCCAGCCCCAGCCACTGGCCCCATCTCCTCAGAGACGAGTTCCAGCTTGGCGGGTCCTTCCTCTGAGCTCCAGAGGCACCAGCACTAAGAGGCAGCCCCCATGTCTGAACCCCAGCTCAGCAGGGCCACTCTTCTAAGCTTCTAGATTCTGATAACCCATTTCCCCTTGCCCTAAGATGGTGGCTGCTTCCTGAATTCTCTTTTACCTTTCAGTCTGCAATACCTGCTTAATCAGTTTCTTCAGTTAAATTCTTTCTGTAAAAATAACTGATGTGGATTTTGTTTTCTTGATTAAATCCTTACTATAGATTTACCATATTAGTTTGCTAGGGTTGCTGTTATAAACTACCAAAACCTGGGTGGCTTCAGCAACAGACATTTATTATCTTGCAGATCTGGAGGCTGGAAGTCTGCAAGCAAGGTCTTGGCAGGGTTGGTTCCTTCTGAGGGTCATGAGGGAAGGATCTGTTCCGTGCCTCTATCCTTGCTTCAAATGGCCATCTTCTCCCTATGTCTCTTCACACCATCTTCCCTCTATGTGTGTCTGTTTCCAAATTTCCCCTTTTTAGAAGAACATCAGTCATACTGGATTAGAACTCATCCTAATGACCTCATTTTAACTTGATTACCTCTATAAAGACCCTATCTCCAAATAAGGTTACATTCTGAGGTACCAGGGGTTAGGACTTCAACATATGGAGGGCCACAGAATTCAACCCATAACTGTTGCCTTCAGCATAATGAACAGCAGTTAGAGAAAACTGTGTGTTTAAGCTTTGCTTAGCCCACTTTAAGCTCTATATCCTTGCACAAGTAGCTTAATCTCTCAAAGCCTCAATTTTTGTCTTCTATAAAATGGATATAGTAATTCCTACTTCAAAGATTCAATTAGATAATATAAAGATATCCCAATTCTCCTTTCTTTTTTACATTTTGTAGAAGATAAATGTGTTTCCCCCATCCCCCCGCTCACTCCATTATTCTCATCCTGTTTAGATGGAGAGATGAATTTTTTAAATTAATTAATTAAGTTTTGGCTGCATTGGGTCTTCGATACTGCGCGTGGGCTTTCTCTAGTTGGCGACGAGCAGGGGCTACTCTTCGTTGTGGTGCGTGGGCTTCTTATTACGGTGGCTTCTCTTGTTGTGGAGCACAGGCTCTAGTTGTGCGGGCTTCAGTAGTTGTCGCATGCTGGCTCAGTAGTTGTGGCTTGTGGGCTCTAGAGAGCAGACTCAGTAGTTGTGGTGCACAGGCTTAGTTGCTCTGTGGCATGTGGGATCTTCCCAGACCAGGGCTCAAACCTGTGTCCCCTGCATTGGCAGGTAAATTCTTAACCACTGCGCCACCAAGGAAGTCTGAAAACGTGAAGTTTTGCTGCTCACAAACGACTTTGAGACTTGACTGACAGACTCTACTGACCACTGGAAATTCAGACCTCCACCAACAGCTCTCTGAAGTCCTTCATTCTAATTCAAGTGGAGTCGCCAGGGCTGCCTCCCAGCCTTTCTTTGCTCTGTAACTCATTGCTCTGCTCCCTTTGGCACCATCTGGGTGTGTCTCTGTTAGAGACCCCACTTTCCTAAACAAGTTTTGGCCAAGTTTCTGGCAGCTATCCACACCCCTGCCTCTCAGGGGAAAGTGCTTTCCAACACACTACTTTGTTTAGAAATCCTTGTCCCTGGAAGCTAACAAGCTGTGAGTTGCTTAAAATGTAACGGTTACCTATGAGCAGCACAGCTAAATATAGTCACAAAAAATGCAGTATTTTGAAAAAGAAGAGCATTGTTTAAACAGGATTTTTGAATAGTTTCTTCCATGTAGGGATACAGTGAGAGGGCTTAGTGAAGCCTGAATTATATACTTTGAAAGCAAATGGAATTTTTTTTTTTTTTTTTTTTTTTTTTTTTTGCGGTACACGGGCCTCTCACTGCTGTGGCCTCTCCCGTTGCGGAGCACAGGCTCCGGACGCGCAGGCCCAGCGGCCACAGCTCACGGACCTAGCCGCTCTGCGGCATGTGGGATCTTCCTGGACCGGGGCATGAACCCGTGTCCCCTGCATTGGCAGGTGGATTCCCAACCACTGCGCCACCAGGGAAGCCCTGGAATTTTTTAAGTGGTATGAAAGTTAATTTTGTCTATCAACGTGACTGGGCCATGGGTGCCCAAACATTTGGTCAAGCATTATTCTGGGTGTTTCTGTGAGGGTGTTTTTGGATGCGATTAGCATTTGAATCTGTAGATAGAGTAAAGAAGAGCGCTCTCCCTAATGTGGGCTGGCCTCATCCAAATCAGTTGAAGGCTTGAATAGACCAAAAATGCTGACTTCCTCCTGAGTGAGAGAATTCCTCCTGCCTGACAGCCTTTGAACTGGGACATGAGCTTTTTCCTGCTTTTGGACTAGAACTAAAACATCGGTTCTTCCTGGGTCTTGGGCCTGCTAGCCTTCAGACTGGAACTACACCATCGGCTCTGCAGGTCTCCAGCTTGTGGACTCACCCCACAGATCTTGGGACTTGTTAGTCTCCATCATCATGTGAACCAATTCCTTATAATAAATCTCCTTCTATATATATATTGTACTTCCTATTGGTTCTGTTTTTCTGGAGAACATTGACAAATTCAGGCTGGAAGGAATTTTAGCAGTGCATCTTAAACTTTAATATGAATACGAATCACCTCGGATCTTGTTTAAATGCAGATTCTGATTTGAGAGGTCTGGGATGGGGCCTAAGATTCTGCAGTTCTGAGAAGTTCATCCGTGATGCTAATACTGTTTGTCTACCAGCCACACTTTGAATAACAAAGCTTTAGTGATCATAAAACAGAGGTTCTCAATCTTGGTTGCACATTACAATTATTTGGAGTGCTTTTAACAAACACTAGTTCCTGGTTCACCACTGCCCCCGCCCCGCCCCCACCCAGAGTTTCTGATTTAACTGGTATGTGTTTGGACTCAGGCATCAGTGTCTTTTTTCAAAACATCCCAGGTGATGCTAATGTGCAGGCAGGGTTAAGAATCACTGCTCTAGTCGGGGCTGCTCAAAATAGGTACAGGAATCACCTGGGAATCTTGTTAAAATGCATTTTCTCAGCCTGGTGCCTGAGATTCTGCATTTCTAAAGAGCTTCTAGGTCACATCAAGGTTGCTGGTCCACTGAATACACTCTGAGTAGGAATGGTCTAGTTCAGTGTTCCTCAACTTTGGCACTACTGACATTTTGAGCAAAGATAATTCTTTGTTTTAGGAGACTATCCTGGGCATTGTAAGATGTTTAGCAGCATTCTTGGCCTCTACCTACTAGATGCCAGTAGCACTCCCATACATACTTGTGACAACTAAAAATGTCTTCAGACATTCTCAAGTATCCCCTGGGGGGCAAAACCACCACTGCTACCACCACCGTCCACCGTGTTAGCGTAATCCAACCTTCTCATTTTATTGCAAACTGAAGTCCTGTTACAATGTCCACATCTTCTAGGCTCTCAGAACCTCTAGATAATGGAAAGCTGACAGATTACAAAAAGATGACTGCCTCAAACATAGAATGGTAGGTAAATAATGGCCTTGCAAAGATGTTCAAGTTCTCATTCTTGAAACCTGTGAATATGTTACGTTACATGGTAGGAGAGGCTTTGCAGTTATAATTAAGGACCTTGAGATAAAGGATTATTCTGGGTTATCCAAGTTGGCTCAATGTAATCACTAGGGAATAGGAGATGTGATGATGAAAGCAAGGTCAGATAGAGAGAGAGATTAGAAGATGCTATGCTGTTGGCTTTGAAGATGAAGGAAGAGGCCACAAG
Organism: Leucopleurus acutus; assembly: GCF_964270905.1. Taxonomy (NCBI): domain Eukaryota; kingdom Metazoa; phylum Chordata; class Mammalia; order Artiodactyla; family Delphinidae; genus Leucopleurus; species Leucopleurus acutus. The sequence goes on from NC_139147.1 coordinate 66,582,987, forward strand.
CTAAGGAATGTGGGTAGCTTCTTGAAGCTGGAAAAGGCCAGGGAATGAATTCTCCCCTAGAGCCTCCAGAAGGCATGCACCCTTGCCTACACCTTGAGGATAGCCCAGTGAAACCCAATTCAGATTCTGAACTTCAGAACTGTAAGAGAATAAATGTGTGTTGTTTTAGGCCAGTAAGTTTGTGGTAAGTTGCTACAGCAGTCATAAACTAATACACAGGGGAACACGATAAGAAAATAAACAGTCCTTTGCTGTGGGGGAAGCAGAAGTAAGTTTGCACTTGGGTAGAATGGAGTGGATGGGAAGGCTGTTGAGGAAACTGAAGAGACCCTGTTTTGGGGGGGAATCAATAACACTGTTGCAAGTCGAGCATTATGAATGGACAATTCTGTGTTAGCCCAGGCAGGACTACTGGAAACAGATGGAAAAGGCACACACCTGGCAGATTTGGGCAGAGTGCAGGTGTGGGGTCATAGAAATCAGATCACTGCTTCTGTGCTGTGGGCCCAGCAGGCGTGGATTGGCTTTGTGGTCCTCAGAATTTGCTGCATATTAGAATCACCTGGAAAGATTTAAAAACTCCTGCTGCTCAGGCTGTATCCTATACTAATTAAGAATCTCTGGGGACATTAGTAGTTTTTAAAACTTCATGTTATTCAAATATGAAGACACACTTGAGAACTACTTTAGAAGGGGAAACAGGTGAGAGACAGACCAATAAATGCAATGAACTCTAATCAACTTGTTTCTGGAACAATATACCTTTGGTAATTTGAGGTGCTACATTCTTGAGGGGAATGATGCAGGTGAGAAACCTGGTATTGGGGAGTAAAGATGTGGTCTCAGGACTTCCCTGGTGGCTCAGTGGCTAAGAATCCACCTGCCAATGCAGAGGACCTGGGTTTCAGCCCTGGTCTGGGAAGATCCCACATGCCGCGGAGCAACTAAGCCTGTGCGCCACAACTACTGAGCCTGTGCTCTAGAGCTAGTAAGCCACAACTACTAAGCCTGCGTGCCACAACTACTGAAGCCTACGTGCCTAGAGCCCATGCTCCGCAACAAGAGAAGCCACTGCATTGAGAAGCCTGTGTACTGCAACAAAAGATAGGCCCTGCTCACTGCAACTAGAGAAAGCCTGCACGCAGCAACAGACTCAATGCAGCCAAAAAAAAAAGAAAAAAGAATATAGAGCCCAGAAATAAACCCACACACTTAAAAAAAAAAAAAAATGTGGTCTCAACCAGGTTGTATGTAGGCAGGTCCAACTGTAAGGCAGTGGGGACCTCAGCAGTAGGGCAGGGTGTTGGGGAAGAGAAGAAAGCTGGGACTACAGAGGGCCAGGGCCAAGAGTGAGGGTAGGTATCTAAATTATGGCATCCAGAGAAATTCACTGAGAAAAGTGAAAGTCTCCAGGAACACACAAACTACCATAACCTTCATCTGTATAACTTTTCCTGGTATTTCAGGTCATATCTTAGAGATACTTCTTCCAGGAGTCCTTCCCTAACCTCCAAGCGTGAGTTAGATTCTCCCTTTTAAAGCACCATTTAATAGTCTGCCACATTTAATCCTTCTAAGCCTATGTTATAGTAGTTAAATGATCCTCCACGTCCTCAAGCTAAATGTGATTTATGTAAAAACAGTGCCATGGCCCATGTGTAGAGTCTATTTATTATTATATAGCCTCTGGATAAGGCAAAAACATGGCACTTGTGGCAGGGTAAGAAATTATATCTTGAACCTTGACGTGCAGAGGAAAAAATAAAACAGAAATTATAACCAATGCAGGTTATTAAGCACATTCAGGGTAACGTGCCCTGAGTTCATAGCTTTCTATTCCCTGACAGGACTCCATCTCCCAACACCCATCCCAGATTGGCCACTGTTGGTCACCAACAGAAAGTGTGTGTCAGGAGGGTCCAGAGGAGATCCAAGAATTTGTACTTATCAAGCATCTCTAGTTGATATCTCTTATCCTTTTGCTGACAGTTGTATCCTGTAAACCTACAACAGTAGAGTGGAATTTGCATACCATCTATATATTTGAGTGTTAGTTCCCACCAATTCTAAAGCCTAGTCTTCTGTTGAATTAATGATCACTTTTCACTCAGTATTATAATTGCCTATTTGACTGCTTAGACATTCCACCAAACAAGAATTTTTAAGGTGGCGGAGAGCCTATCTTCTTTACTGCTATATTTCCACCATGAGTATAGCGCCTATCATGTAGCAAGTGCTTCTTTATGTTTGTTGAACGAGAATAAAGATGAGTTTTCGGCCTGTTGCGTTTGAGGAGCCTTTGAGACCTCCAGGTAAAGATACCCGCCAAGCAGTCAGTTGTGTAAGGCAGAAGCTCGGGAGGCTGTTCTGGGCTGGAGTTCGGAAAAACGGTTGCTGCCGTGGACAGGAATAAGGTCACTAAGTCAAAGTGCCTAGAGCAGGGCACTATCGACATTTGGGGCTGGATAATTCTTTGTTGTAGGGGGCTGTCCTGTGCACTATAGGATGTCTAGCAGCATCCCTAAACTCTACTCACTAGACCCAGTAACACCTCCCAAGTTGTGACAAGCAAAAATGTCCACAGACTTTGTCAGATGTTGCCTGGAGAGCAAAGTTGCTCCCAGTTGAGAACCACTGGTCTAGAGTGACAAGAAGCATTGGAAGGGCAGCATGTCAATGTGTGCACATCGGCAAAGGCCTGGCTCTGTAGAGTCAAGCGAGGGGGTTCTTCCTCATTGCCTCACGACCTCGCCTACACTTCCATCCTCTTCCTCCAACCCAGACACTCACTTTGGTATTGGAAGTAGCAGTGCAGCCTTGACAGAAGCAGTAGTTATGTCTATGCTGCTTAGTATTTTAAAAAAAAGGAAGTCATACTCCCAGTTGTGTAAAATGGAGTCTCTTTCCTTCGCCTAATTTCATGGGAAATTAATTCGCCTAATTTCATGGAAAATCCCACTCCTTCCTGAGTGGGAGCCCCTCCCCGGGGTGCTTCATGGCTCCTTTAAACTCCTGAGGCTCTGGATAGGAACTGAGACCTCTGAGAGAAGGTAGGTTGCCTGGGGGTGGAGTGGTCCTGAGGAAGCAGTTGGAGCAGGTGCCAAGTAAAATATTTCTTCGGAGGCTCCACACATCAACCCTTTCCTTTCATGCTCAGAAAATATGTGCTAACCACACAACAATAACCTCAGTCAGGCAATGAGTGATGTTTCTCTAGATGGATTTAATCATTAGAATGTTGCACATTAAGCTGAAGTCTCAAAATGAATTCACTCTGCTTTCCAAACTATAGGAACGTGAGAAATAAAGCCACAAGGGGAACTCGGAGTGGGTCAGTGCATGTCATCCTGTAACAATACTGGGAGGATGCTTAGAAGGCTTCCCTTCAGGGTCTAAGTTGAGAGCAGGAAGGGCTGGTTTTCCTCCCTATATCCCTTCCTATGTTTCCCTGAACATTTGCCATGTTAAAAAAAAAAAAAAACTTCATTTAGATATTTGTGGACAAAAAATCAGGCTAATCTAAGAAAACATCGACTTCTCCCTGTTTAGGGTAGTAAGCATCTCACTTTTCACTATATCTCATGATTAAATGTTCATTATAATATAAAAGGGGTCACAATTTGAAAGCAGGAAACGTGGAAGGGGCCAGTGGTTTCTGTCAGAAGACCAACATAATTAAGGTGGGTAAATGGACACCTGACCTTCTCATCGTTCAACATTTGTGGGGTCTCTACCATGTTCCATGCTCTGTGATAGGCACAGGAGATGTACGTGGAAAAGGCACACTTTGGAACCACAGGGTTGTGAAGTAAATAGCTGACTGCCAGCCAGGGTGATAAGCTTAATAACAAGTAAGGGGGGCTCTGGGTACATATAAGGGGTGCTCCTAATAAGACAGAGTCAGTGAAAGGGTCCCAGAGGAGGTGTCATGTGAGCAGGTGTGATTATCTAGGTTAAGGGCATGGGCAAAGATGTGTCTAGTTGTCACACTGTGGTTCCCAGCCCAGACTGAACTTTCCTCCAAAGCCATACGAAGTGCTCTGAGGGAACACACATATAGACTGGGGCAGTATGACCCATTTCTATTAAAAAATGAAAGTTTCCTCCTATAAAATGAGGGGAAGGAATTCATAAATAATCGATGCTAACTAGAGGTAAGCAACTACCTAGCTAGAGTTTCTGTCAGCCATTAGGTATGAGTGGATAGTGCCTGCTTAAAACTATGGTGTCAGAGTGAACCCCCTCCTCAAGCCGCCTGTCAGAATCTCTTCTCCAGTTGCCCAAGCCTGTGAGCTCACTGGGCCCTAAGAGATTCCCACTCCGTACCCTGAGCCTCACCCTGTAGCTACCTTCTCTGTGGCACTTCTGCTCCCTCACACCCACCGTCGTTGACTTTCCATTCCTTCCATCACTTACCACACAGGACTCAATAGAATTCCATCAAATTTTAGAGCCAGAGGGAGCTTGCAGAGCATATTATCCGACTTTTTCATTTAACAGCTGAGAAAACAAAATTTACGGCTGAGAGCTTTTGGAGGAAGAAGCCATTACCTGCTATGCAGGCTGAGCAACAGAGAAAGCCTGACTGGTGCAAGAGAGACGGCGAAGCAGAGAGATTCTCAGAAAGGAGCAGAGATGAGAGGCTGTGAAAGAGAATTCCCAGGTTGCCTAGTTCTATCTGTTCTTGAGGTCCAGCTGCACTCCTGCCTCCAGGCTTCATGAGACTCCCCCAGACCCTTATTACAAATTGCTTTTTCTGCTTATGGTCACTAAGGTCAGTTTCTTTTACTTCACACACATAATGAATCAGAATTCAGTCATGTAAAGTCATCTGTAAGAGAAAGGGTGACTCTCAAGCTGAAACCATTCATTATTGGTGTACTATATTCTTGTGGCTACTGTAAAAAATTACCACAAACTTGGTGGCTTAAAAAAATCAGAGATTTATTTTCTTACAGTCCTAGAGACCAGAAGTCCAAAATCAGTATCACTGGGATAAAATCAAGGTGTCAGCAGGGCCATGCTCACTCCAGGGCCGTGCTCCTTCCAGAAACTCTAGGAGAGAATCTGCTTCTTACCTCTTCCAGCTCCTAGTGGCTGTCACAGTTTCTTGACTTGTGCCCACATCAGTCACTTCAATCTCTGCCTCTGGGGTCATGTTGCCTCCCCATCTTCTGTCTGTGCATCAAATCTCCCTACTCTTAAAAGGACACTGTGATTGCATTTAGGCCCACCTAGATAATCCAGATATTTAATGTAATCACATCTGCAAAGACCTCTTTTGCCATATAAGGTAATATTCAGATTCGAGGGATTAGGATGTGGATATCTTTTCGGGAACTATTATATAGCCTCCCACATTTGGCATATTTAAAAAACAAAATGCCAATTTAAAGTGGTGTTAGCTGGCAATGGTATGACAAAGTATTTTCAGCATGGAGTGGAATAAAAGGCCCCCAGATACAAAGAACACAGGATGTGACCCCCCCAAGGTTGCATATCCCCCTGGAGGAGATGGGATGGATGCATCATGTTATTGTGGTCCAGACACCAGCCACTGTGCTCACTGAGCCAGCATCCCTTGTTCTGATTTCAAAGAACTTTCCAATAACTTGGCTGCTTATGTAGATTAAGCAGTGACAGGATATGCTGATCTGTATGCCAAAGTATCTAGTTTGTTGGATCATTATATTTCTCATTATAAATATAAAAATCAGAGTTCTGGTTTTTTCACTCATTAGTTTTCACGAGTTTGGGTAACACATATCATCGGGCTCTGAGAGGAGGGCTGTCCATTTCACAAGTTCAGAAATACAATTTGCCAGCACACTAATGGTTAATCCATTCCTGCAGGATAGTTAAACTGAGTTGTAATCTGTTGGTCCTAATTCCAAATTCCTAAGGAAGGAGTATAATTAGCCAAACTCCAGTCAATTTCCTGCCCTGGAACAATCAACTGTGGCTAAGGACTGAGGTCCCTTTGAATGTACTGCTTTTATTTTATATGCATTTGGGAGGGACAGGGCAGTTTCCTCAAAAGTCAGAGAATATGGCAAACAAAGGACATAATAGTACACTGCAGCCCATGTTATACCTTAACTCTCAGAAGGCATTCTATACCCAAATGTTCCCTGTGCTATCTATTGTCTTCTTCATGATTGTGTATTTGTATTTTGGGGATTTATGGGATTTATGGGAAAAATCCCATTTTCCCCTTCCTCCAATGTATTCTTCTCACTTCTACTGAATTAATCTCTATAAAATACCTTAGATTTATAATCTATGATGACTATTACTGATATACTGTCTCTGTGTTTTAGCCTTATCTATGTTACCTCCTGTATTTTATCACTTAATAGTTAAAAATATCAACTCATGCTATAAATACATTAATTTAAAAAATAAACTCTATCATAAATGAAAACTGATATCATTTTCCTTAAATAGAAAGTAATCATACAAATAAATATAGCAGGATGTTAGAATGTGGTTTCCAACCATGGTTTTTGACTGAGGCTCCAATGTAATATGCAGCATATATTGCCAAAGTTAGTGTAAGATGGACTCCTCATATGCAAGTTTACATAGGAAATTGTGGAGAACTGGTTCCATGATTTTTGTACCCCTTAGCCAGATCAATGATATTTAAAATGAGTCAAAGTGTGAAGGGAGAGGAGGATTTGTGGAGGATCTTTCAGGGCAGGTCTGGTGCTATAGTAGAGACCCAAGAAAGGGGGTACTGCCTCTTCTTCAAACTTAGAGTGACAAGTTTCCTTGGGACCACACAGAGAGCTATGGAATATGTTCCCCGCTGTTAGGGGAGATGGAGTAATTGCAACCAACTCCTGCCTAAGGAAGGATAGAAGTGGCTGTGTTAGGAGTGGGCTGCATTCCCAGTGTTTTGGGGACAAGGAAGGTGTTACTGTTTCCCATGGACCAGAGGTGGGCCATTTGGGATAAAGAGAAGTTGCGTCAGATCATCTAGGGTCCTGGAGGAACTCCAGCAAAAAGAAGCTAGAGGGGAATGCTGTCTTTTTAGGGGCTGTGAAAGGACTAGCAATACTTAAGTGCCCCGCCACAGGGAGAGATAGAAATCTACGTGAAAGTGCCCAGGCGAGAAGAACTCAGGTGTGACCTACTTGGCCAAGAGAGCCCTCAGCCACCAGCCAGAAAATACTGTCCTAGCGCCTTTACCTCTCTTCTCTCTGACCTCCCCTTTTCTAACCTGGGAAGAAGTAGAATAGCAGCTAACAAATGAAGGAGGAAGCGAGTGGAAAGAGCAGAAGCCAACCACACTGCCTTCCTGGAAGGCAGGCAGCTGTCGAGTAGAGGCCTTGCCCAGGAGGCAAGGGAGGAGGTTGAAGAGTTGGCTAATATCTAGGACTTGACATTCAAGTCAGCAGATTAAAACTGAGTTAGAACAGAAAAGACTGTAAGACTGCCTTTTACCTAAGAGCGAGCTAGTGGAAAAAAAGACAGTGGGCCTGCTGGGATATTATCCAGTGGTAGTTAAAAAAAAAAAAAAGCTTTCCCACTGGATCAAGTTTAAAGGGGACCTGGGAAACAAAACGTTAAGTTGAATTTTGATTGTGTCTCAGTCATACTTGTTCAACGTACTGCTGAGACACAAACTGCAAAAACAAAAGTTATATTTTAAAAAATTAAAATAAAAAATGACAACCAAGTAGTAAATATAATTTTGTTTTCAAATGCATACAAGAAAAGAGTTTATTTTAAACATGTGAAAAACTCCTTGGTCTAGGTTCAAGATTGGCCAGTTGGTGACTGATGTTACCACTAAGCTTAGATGCTTCCTTGGTTAAGAGTGGGTGGTGCCCCTGCTTGGTGGTATGACACAGTTGGGACACCTTGACAGCCCATGCCAATTTGGATGCAATCTCAATGTGGGAATGATAACCTACCAAGACCACTATGGGAAAGACGATAGGAGCAGTTATTCTTACTATCCCTACTTCCAAAAAGTCATGGTGAAATGTTTAGTACATGAAGGTCTGAAAAATTCATGGCAAAGTGTTAATCTAGGTGGCCTGTGCAAACATGTTTCTACCTTCTGTGTCCAAGTATTTTTCTCCCTAATAACGTTAAAATACTTAGGTATAAAGTAAAAAAAAAAAACCTTCAGTGATATGCCTCCTGAAATCATCTTGCATACCACACTCTGCCAGAATCCTCAGGTGCCATCACATGTAGCTGACTCTGTCTCTCACGGGGCCCAGCCTGGCCCATCTGTACAAAGTCCATCTTTACTGATTTCCGGTCCTGTCATGTTTTCTGGTTTCTAAATCTCTAGTGATTCAAATCTGCTCTTCCTTCAGAATTCCTCTATTTCTCCTTTCAGTTCTATTGGTTTTTGCAGCACTGTTGCTTGGTGCAAACATATTTAAGATTACTCTATCTTCCTGATGGATTGACTCATTATACAGTGTCCCATTCTGTCTCTAGTAAGTTTCTTTGCTTGATGTCTACTTTATTTGTTACTAATATTCCTTCTTTCCTTTAATTAATGTTTGCATAGTATATCTTTTTCCATACTTTTACTTTCAACCTGCCAATATCATCATAATTGAAGTGAGTCTCTTATAGACAGCATATAAGCTGGGTCATGTTTTTAAATCTGGTCTGCCAATCTCTGTCTTCTAATTGGTGTATTTAGACCAGTTGTGTTTAGTAATTATTAATATGTTAGGGGCCTTAATCTTCCATTTATTTTAATTTTTTGTTAATGAAAATAAGTTTTTTATGTCAAATAATAAGTACACACGAAGATGAAAGCAGTTTTAGTCTTTTTTTCCAGATGTTTTGATCAGCTTACAGTAAAGACAGTACTGAAATCTACAGACAGTCTTGGTACAAAAATTGCTGTTGGGTTGATTGCTCTTTTTTCTGTATTTATAAATTGTGACTTTTTAAACTGACTTCAAAGCATTGATAGCCATGCAAGTGCTTAAGCAAAAAGGAAGTTCTATTATGTAGAATCTATACTGTACAGCTGTCAATAAAATAAAAATTTTAAAAAATAAAGTGAGCTGTCAGTATTCATTAAAAACAAAATCCATAGAGTGGTATTGGCTTATGAAAAGGAACAAGGAAGAATTTGGGCTACATAAATGAATTCAACAGAGAAGATTAAAGTGACATACTGGCATCTTGGAGGCAAGCTACAGTTTGCCAGAAGAGTAGATAACAACTTTTATGTGCATCTTTTTAATCGATGCTTTAAAAAAACCCGACTAGTTCCTAACTACTTAAAATGCAAATTCTAATTAACTGCAAAATCTCTTCTATGGGTTCAGAGCCTAATGAACCATGAGAGGGAAAAGGGGAGAAAAATTCAAACTGTTACTATTTTGAAAACATGTTTCTTTTGGACAGAAGAGACGAGTGTAACCTCCCATCTTGTAAAAAAAAAAAAAAAAAAAAAAAAGGAAAACCTTTCAAAACTAACAAGGTGACTAGGGTCTGGCATTGTGTTCTGTTTCAACCAAGCACGCCCTAACCAGTCCTCTAGGGTGGATGATGCCTCAGTGTAGGTGGGTCTGATCACTTTCCCCAACCCTTTATGATGGTCAGCCGCTCTGCATATTTGCTCTGAGGTACTTGGCTGTTCCCAGTTCCCTGGGTGTAGCCTAGGGGTGGTGGCCTGTAGTCACTCAGCAGCTGGTAGTACTGTAAGGATATTACCATGAAGGTAAAAGGTGAGTGGACGTTTCCAACCTTGTTGAGTGAGACCATGGGCCTGTGCAGTCAAGTTTAGTTTGGAAAACATGCCTCCCCTCCCCCATCAGTGATGGATGGCACTTGGCTGCAGCCAGGCGCAGGCCTGTGAGTGTGGTAGCGGTGAAGCTGGGCCTACTGGCAGGTAGTAGTGGTGGCTTAGCAAGCCCAGCATTTTGTGTGCTGGTTTGTACACCTGGGCGCCCACTGAGCTCCTGAACACTTTTTATTATTTCCATTTTATTTTTGTTTTCTCTCTGTTTTTGTTTCTCTGGTTTGTTTGTTTCTTGCCTTCCTGTAGGTTACTTAAACATTTCTTAGAATTCCATTTTGATTTATCTGTGGTGTTTTTGAGTGTATCTCTTTGCATAGCTTTTTAAATAGTTGCTCTAAGTATTGTATCTACCTAACTCACTGGTCTTTTGGTGTCATCGTTTTACCAGTTTGAGTAATGTTAGAGAAGTGTCACCTCCCTCTGTGTACTTCACCCTCCCCCATTTATAATATAATTGTCTTAAATATTTTACATTTAGAACCAAATCAGACAGTGTTATAATTTTTTTGCTTTGTCAAAGATAATTTTGAAAACTCAAGAGGAGAAGAAAATTCCATTGTATTTACCATAATTTCGCTTATTATGTTCTTCTTTGCTGATATTTCAAGTTTCCTTCTTTGTTTCCTTTCTGTTTAGGGAACCTCAGTTAGCCATTCTTTTAACATGGGTCTGGTGACAAATTCTCTTAGTTTTCCTTCACTTGAGATGTCTTGACTTCCCCTTCACTCCTGAAGGATATTTTCACTGGGTGCAGGATTCTGGGTTGAAGGTTCTTTTCTTTCAGCATCTGAAAAACATTATGCCACTTCCCCTTGGCCTTCATGATTTCTAACGAGAAATCTGCTGTTATACAAGTCATTTTTCTACAATAGATAAGGTGTAATTTTTCTCTGGCTTCTTTCAAGTTTTCCTTGTCTTTAGTTTTCAGAAGGTTAATTATAATGTGTTTTTGGCATGGGTTTCTTAGGTTTATCCTGTTTGGAGTTTGCTCAGCTTCTTGAACCTGGAAATATATGTCTCTTGTCAAATTTGGGAAGTTTTCAGTTATTATTTCTCTCAATAATTGTTCAGCCATATCCTCTTTCTCCTCTTCTGCGACGTTGATGACACAAATGTTAAATCTTTTGTTATGATCCCACAGTCTGAGATGCTGTTCACTTTTTTTTCAAAGGAAAGAAATAGTGAAATAAAAGAACCATAAAAATCACCCAATCTGAACAATAGAGAAAAAAATAGACGTAAAAAAAAAAAGAACAGAACCTCAGACTGGGGGATCATAACAGTCTGTGCAAGGCAAAGAGAAAACCCAGGGAATTTGCCACCATGCCATTCCTCGGGTCCAGAAGTCTTGTCCTCTCTCCACCTTTCTGAGGTTTCTTATATTTGTTTTATATTTTATGTCCAGGGTTTTCAGTTGTGCTTAGCGGGAGCAATAGGGAAAATTACATTTCCTCCATCTTCTTGGAAGCAGAAGTCACTGGGTCTCTTTGAAGTCTTAATAAACACTTGGTGATTTGACTTAGGTACATCATTTCCCCCCTTCTCACTCCTACCCTTTACACAAATACAAAAGAGTAAAAGCACAAAGTTGGTAAAATATTTTAGATTAATTAATAATATAAATATAATTAATTAATCAAGAGGTGAGTTTATTTAAATAAAAAGTTAAGTAAATAAAATAAAGATATAATTTGATACATATGTTTATCTACCCATGTAGATATTTTTACAGACATAGGATCATGAAAGTTAACATATTCAAAAATATATACGTTTAGACTGATGCTGTGAATTGGAGAATGTTGGGTATCTTCTAGAGGCCCTGAATTTCAGACCTTGGGGATAGAAGATGATAGTTACCCTGGACACAGAACCCTGTGCAAAGTCGAGGGTGATATGTTCCCAGTTCTGCACACAAGCAGTGGATCAGGACCCTTTGGCTTGTGGCTTCCTAATACACATATTCTCATCCAGCTGTCCCCAGGACAGATAGAGCAGGATAGTCAACAGACAGACAGACAGACAGATACACATACACACTGTGAGACACTGAACGAGGCTGATAGAAAAGTGACTGAAATGACTTGAATGTAGGAAAGAGAGTTTATGAATAATTAATTAGAAGACCTGTTGCTCATCCTCTATGTATCAGATACTCTATAAACATTACTCATTTAATTTCTAAAAGTTGGCATTACTACTCAATTTTAACCAATAAGTAAATAACTGAGGCCAGGAGAGCTTAAATAACTTGCCTAACATCACATCTATTAATTGCAGAGCCAAAATTCAAACCCCAGTTTGTCATATTTGGACATCGTCTGCTTCGCTGCCTATTTCTCATAGAGGAAGGTGGGGTCTGGGGAAAGCAGCATCAGGAGATAAGGTAATAGAGACCTCAGTAAACTCCACGAGGTGGTCACAGAGGATTGATAGATGTGGCTGGACTTCACTGCCTTCCTCAGTCCCTTCTATTCTCACAGTCGTGATGTGCATTGTCCCAGAGTCTGCAGACTTCTTTTCCCAAGATGAACTTTCATTTCAAGGGAAAGTCTGTGCTGGGTTCTACTCTCCTCCCAGTACTGAAGGGAGTTGGCCAGGTCTCCTCTTCTGAGTGTACATGACTAAGAGATGGGAGGGGGCCCACAGCACAGAGACCCATTGCCAAGAACATCTCAGGGTGGAGAGACCTCTGGAACATTTTTTCCATTCTGCATCAGACAGGGTAAAATTGATTAGCATTTAATTGGTTTCAGCTGTTCTTAACATGTTGCGTAGAAAACTTCGATGTATTTTGCTAAATTCAATATTCCTTATGGTTAACAGATTGAAAGCCAAAAACACCCTTGAAGAAACACCAGAAATCAGTGCTTTGGATCACACTGAGTTCTTTGCTATGGTTCACCCATTTGGAATGCTCTGGGAATGCTAAATACTTGGGATTGGGTATAAAAAAAGAAACAAATCTGTGTCTGGTAAGACTCTTGGGTAGATAGCTTCCTAGAAATCAAGATATCTAAATTGCAGTTCCAGCTTTCCGTGTGCAGCCAGGTGATTCTGGTGAACCTCTTCACCTCTCTGGACTGCACTCAGGCTCCTAATCTAGAAAGTGAGGAGACTGAGCGCAATGATCTCAAGAGTTGCTTCTGTCTCTCAGATTCTGTCATTTATTTTCATTATTCTGACGCTTTGGTACAATTCTGGAAAAACAATGCTACAATGCTCTCTAATTAAGAAGTGCACAGAACAGCTATGGCAGATTATGTCTTGTAACCCACTGAAGGGAGAGGTTTCACAGGACATAAAGTGGTTAAGGGTAATCAATAGGCATTTTAGTCTCCAGAGGCCAGCGGACAAACGAGGAGCTGGGAAAATCTCTGACACTGTGTGTTCTTGAGGAAGGACACTCCAGTCCTCACCCTTCATGTCTCCATCTATGAAACACAAATAAGGACACCTAACCTACCTGTTAATGCAAAAATCTTTGTTAAGAGGTTTGGTCAAAATGTGGGATGTAGGGGCTTCCCTGGTGGCGCAGTGGTTGGGAGTCCGCCAGCCGATGCAGGGGACATGGGTTCGTGCCCCGGTCCGGGAAGATCCCACATGCCGCAAAGTGGCTGGGCCCGTGAGCCATGGCTGCTGAGCCTGCGCGTCCGGAGCCTGTGCTCCGCAACTGGAGAGGCCACAACAGTGAGAGGCCCACGTACCGCAAAATAAATAAATAAATAAATAATGTGGGATGTAAATAGTATCAGATGCTGAGGGCCACAGAGGGGGTACAGCTACAGTAACTGCTCTTTCTCAGTCCTCCCTCCATTCTTTCCTGCATTCCTTTAAACTGCTCATTCTCCAACTTTCTCTTTGCCTTTTTTTTTCCTCTCTGTCATTGCTTCTCTCTTGCTGAAACACCCTCACTGGGTCTTCTTTTTGCGAATGCTCACGGAAGACTGAGGTGGCAGCTAGAACAGTGAAAGGCCCAGAGAAATTCCATCCTGTAACCCAGCTGCTTAGGAGGACCTCAGAGGGAGCCTTCTGAGCGCTGCTTGCCACCCATTTGGCTTCATAGGGTCCCCAAGGGTTGTTGATCCCTTACCACCAAACCTCAGGTTAACATTCTACTGACTCACTTACAGGCCTAACCCCAAGGCCTGGAGAACTCCAGAGCCATCTCCAGCAGTCCCAGGGGCTTCACCACTTACCTCCAGGGCTTTAGGGCTGAATGAGCTTGAGCAGGGAGAGATACAAGATACCTCCACTGAATGCTTCCCTCATTCTCTAAAACTAAGAACTCCTCTCCATGAATGAGTTAATGCTTGAAAGAGCTCAGACTGCTGGACCCACACTTGGTGCTGCTGCATGCCTGGTCCAGGGCCCTTTAGGGTCATAGCCTTTCACAATGGGGCAGGGCCAAACCTGGCTGTAAAATTCTAGAGCCTTGTCATGAATATAACATTGAAGAGCTGTTGGCTTCGGCTCAGATGGTTCTCCAGGATTTAATGCCCCCTATAGATGGTGTGGATTTGTGTTAGTAAAACACAGAGCTATGATATTGAAGGCAAAACTAGATATTGCTTGTAACCCTACTTCATGAGGGTTATTGTATCCATGCAGGACCCTCTTTCCCAGGGCTAAACCATGCACCGGGAATCTGAAGTACGGGAGAGAGTTCAGTCTTGGTCACTGACTTACCCACTTGAGGATGCCAGCCTCACTTGATTGGAAAGTGGATGAATAGTGGAAATAGTGTCAGATGGAAATATCTGATATATTTCCTCTGGAAATATCATGTGGTCACCTAGGAGGAGAGTGAAGGCTTGTAGGCAGCAAGGTCTTCCCAGCCCCGTCTGGTATCTCTTTACCACAGCCTGGGTAGGACTGGCCTGTACAGGTTCTTCTTCACAAGTAGTGGAACATTCTATCTCTCTGAATACCCTGGGAGAGCAGAACAAAACTGAGCCTGTTAAGTGAGCTCAAGAATGCCAACAGGTCCAGAGTGCTACACTCTGTTGTGTGCTAACTACTCCCTCAGAACCTGGCTCTCTCATGAGTTTATTTGGAACCCTTTACTGAATCTTTCCCTGGTAACTGGAAATTACACACTATTTCCGGTATCATTTCTCTTAAGAGTTTACCCATTGTTGGAAATGTGAGGAGTCCATGGAATAGATATGAGAAAAAGAAGTTGAAAGTGCTTTGTAAACTCTAGAGTGCTGGTGTTGTTTATTCTTATTGGTATATAACACCCCTTGAAACCTTCCCCAGTGGTTCCTATTTTCTACGTACTGAGTCAGGGAATGGGGCCCTGTCATCTGGTGACTTGTATGCTCATATTCCTCAGGGAGAAGTCCAATCCCATCCTTGTAGCCTGGCCAGCTTGGCAACAAGCCCAGACTCATCTTATTACATCCTGATTCTGCTCTTTCTCCCCAGAGTCGTAGCACATTGACCCTAGGCATTTTTGTTAATTTCCCAACTCCAATTCACCTTGAGTTACAAATGGATGATGGAAGATCACATGGTTTCCTTCATTTCGATTATAAAAAGAGAACATGAAGGAGCTTTTATTCTTGCACTCACTCTGTGCTCCCCACATGTTCCTCTGGCCCAGTTGTGTGGGTGGAGAGTATGGTTGAAATCATGCCCCACATGCCCCCAGGCTCTCAGCATAGGCTCTGTTTCTCCTCTGGGTTCCTCTCCCAACCCTTCTGAAGGCTTGTCTTTCCTTCTCTGGCATCCTTTTAGTCTGAACTCATATAAACTATTAATGAGCCAGGCAGCGTTATCCGATTTTTACAACTTGAAGGATAGAGGTTTATAAGAAAACAAGCCATGATTATGGAAGGTGCCATGAACATCACGTTCTACACTGATGCTACTGAACTGGCCTTTATTAAAAACCAATTATAATTCTTCTGGGGTCAGGACTGCTAAAAATATTAGGAATTAACTTGGAAATTCTATGCTTTCATTATCCCCACTTTCCCTAGTTATTTGTTTTCAGTGAGAAAATCTGACATATCTTAAGATACGTTGCTTTTGCCATAGGCCATAAACTTAATTTTCAGCTGCTGCACCTTGGAAACCCAAGATATTCAGAATATTATTTATATTCAGAAAAAAAAGATTTTATTTTAATCTATCAAGGTTACTTTATAGTAATTAGGTCAGCTTGAATAAACCTATATTTTCTTCCTCTTTTTTTTATTGATGATGAAATTATGAGAACTATAGTATTCCATGATTATGTATTTAGATATTGTACTATCAAAAAGCACCAATAAAGGAGAAATAATCAAATGAAACAGATAAATAGGAGAAAATTCTATCCCCCTTCCTCCCTCCCCTACTTTTTTGGCTATTTGTAATAGTCCTCCTAACTAGAAGTAGAATTTAAACTCCCTGGACATTAGTGGAACTGTTTATGTTCAAACTCCTCCCTAGATGAAGATTTTGTGTTCTGAGTCATTGTGTTCTTAGGCTTTGGTCCAAAGTGACTTCATTTTCTGCCTGCTGGGATCTGAGTGACTGCTAATGTAAGGGCGGCAGATTCGTGAGCCAAAGATGCCTTTTTTCTGACTCATGTTAAATAGGACTGAACTATGTGTTAAGATGCCCATCAAGCGTCTCCAAAATTTCAATCACATTTTGCAGATTTCTATTTGACTCAACCACGGAGTTAATTAAAATGTACATTGCAGATCTGATACACTTAACAATGAATTGGCATTGGGAAGGCATAGGAACAGCTACAAAAACCCTAAAAACAACAATTCTCAGAGAACAGTTCCCAATCTCATATTAAACACATCAAAATTAATTACAGCTGCTTCAAAAATTTGGCCTGTGTGTTAGCTCAGGACTTGTTTTTGATTTTTCAAATTGGTTTGAATAGAATGACAAAAACAAATCTAGGGTTTCAAGATGGAAATGAAGAGTTTACTAACCATGAGCCTGTCCATTAAGAATGATGCACCATCTTACTACTAACATCAAGCCTTCGGGTAACTGATACCACTGTGAACCAGAAGGTCAACATTCCTGGGAGGGCCTGAGCTTGAAGAAAATTGGCACTTGAAAGTTATCTCTCAAGTCATTTACTCCATTTACTCAGGAAGGAAAAAAGATAATCCAAGATGTGCAAAATAAAAAAAAACTTTGTAGAAGGTTATTTGTTGCAACAATATTTATCATTGTGAGAAACTGGAAACAGTCAAATAGCCAAAAAGAGAATCCTCCTTTAAACAAATTATGATATGGTCACACAGTGGAATATTATACAATTATAAAATAATGTGATGTTGTAGTAATATTGAATTTCATAAGAAAATTTTATGATATATTAAACTAATTATTATATGTATTGAGAAAAAAAGCAGGTTAAAAGATAAGACTCCAAAAGTTAATCATGGCCATCTCTAAGGCAATGCCAGAAAAACCTGAATTTTTTTCCCTCTGCCTCTTTCTATAATCAAAGAAAAGAGAAATAAATGCCTCAAAAAGACATTTCATTTGCAAAATCTGCTGCGAAATGGTGCATATGTTAATCTCTTATTTTTAAATTAGAACTCTCAAATTACTTGGGTTTTTAGAGTGAATCTACTTCTTATATTTCTCATCAATAAAAAAATAATACCTGTCAGTTCCTGTCATATTTGGAAGTTTTCTGCTCTTTACTTATGCGATGCTTTGGGGAAATTAAATTTCAATGTGCCAAAGTCAACAGAAATGGTCTTAATTTTATTTCTGTGAAGCCTCTTTAAAAGTTGTTAGGTGGCTTTAATAGGCCATTAAATTGGTCAAGAGGCCTGAAATAAAACAGTCCTTTATTACTGCAAAAACCTCCATAGACAAACACCACCCTCAAAACAATATGCAAACCCTAGAAACTGAAAAGAAGGCATACATGCTAAGCCAGGGTGCTCCAGCATGCAGAGCACAGATCAAGCTGCCTGACTGTAGATGGAGAATTGAGGCCTTGACCAGTAAGACTGTGCACTGGGGAAAGATCAGGCCTTAGGTCAATGCACTCTTTTGTGGAAGGATCCCTGTCCGTGGCAATTTCACAGCACAAATGAGAATGACTCATGTTTAGATAGGAAATTCCATTAAACCCTATTATCCAAGATGGTCAGGAAACTAAAGTGTTATTGTATTAGCTACTCCCGAATCGAGACACATGTATTTAAAAACTGGAAAATCTCAATCTCATTTCTCTTTCTGTCTCTCTGTCTCTCTCTCTCTCACACACATATACATCCCCCAGTGGAAAGAGAGACAGATTTTAGGAGCGTGACTTATAGCAATAGTTGGAATTCTCAGTGTTCCTTCCTGTTATATCTTTCTTCTTATGACCTGGCCCTCTTCCTTTTCTCCCTGGCACTCTTATTTCTACATATTTCATCTACCTCCTGCACTAACCCAATTGCATAAAGGATAATGGGGAAGCCTTTCTTATGCTTCCAGGCTTAGGTTGCCTGGGTTGCATGCTCTAGGGAAGAAGATAGCAGAAAATCCAGCAACAGATATGTGGCTGGTTGGCTTAGAGGGTGAGATGCAGGAGACGGCAGTTGCTTGGTACCATGGGGATAATGAGAACCAGGTCAAAGGAGGGGGAGAGTAAAGTGAGGAAGAGTAGAGAGAGACCAGAGGGAAAGGGTTAATGGTGTGTACACTATCAGGGCACCAAGCATGGCAAAAGCAGGGAGGAAAGAGAGGTAGGAGTGGTCTGGGGTGGAAAAGTGCTGAAGAAGAGATGGGCAGGAAGCCTGGTTGGCAAAGCAAAAGTTCTTTCAATGGAGGTCTGTGAATTATAAATAGTTTTAGTTTTGTGTGTCTGAAAATATCTTTATTTTTCTTCATCACTCAAATTGTGGTTTGGCTGAATATAATAGTCTAAGTTGAAAGTTTTGTTCATTCAGCATTTTGAAGACTGCTTTCTCTATTGTTTTGTAGTATTTAATGTTGCTGCTGAGAAGTCTGATAATCTGTGGGTTTTTTTTTTTTATAATAATCTGTGGCGTTTTTTTGGGCACATTTAAGATTTCCTTTTATTCTTTATGTGCTAAGTCTCGTGACAACATTCCTGGGTGGGGATTTATTTTTATTTATCCTTTCGTTACTAAGAGTGAACTTTCAATCTGAGGATTTATGTCTTTCTTTTGCTCTGGAGAATTCTCAGCCATTACTTTTATGTGAAGCAACTTATGCTGTCGTTCTTTTCATTCTCTTTTTCTGAGACTCATATTATATGCCTGTAACCACTCTTTTGTATATTTAAACTCTTTGTCTCTCCGTGTTAAATTTGGGGTGAATTCCTCAATGTGAGCTTTCCAGTAACCAGTACTTTCTTCACTGAGTCTAGAGCTCATTCTGTCTATTAAGTAATTTTAAAATTTCGAGGGGCTACTTGAAGAGTAGTTCTATTTGGTCATTTTGCATATCCAACTGTTTTTGATTCATTTACGCCTGTTTTTGTTCCATAATAGCTGCTTCTTTTTATAACTGTTATTCTCTTATTTTCTCTTTGAGCTTCCTTGTTTTAACCATTTTGTTATACTCATTATATATTCATTACAATTAATTTCCTTCTGGAGTGAATTCATGTTCTGATTTCATATTTTATTGACTTTATTTTTTTAGGATTAGATTTCATGGCTATTGGAATTTTGATTTGCAAACTAATTTTGGGTTGAAATGTTTTTATTATTGTTTGTTTTCAGTCTCTTTTTTTTTCTCTCCTCCTTTCCTGTGTCTACTTCTCCCAATTCATTGGTTTTGTGATTGTCTCTTCACTTGGCCCCCTGGAATTCTGTTTCAGAACCAGATTCTATAAAGGCCATTCAGGGCTCTTGGCCATGGTGATGTCAGAGATACCTCAGGTCCAGTCACCAGGCCAACATGTGGCTTGGTTCTTTTCCTGCTTTCAAGGTTGGATCTGTGTCCTCTCACCTTCCTAGCTACCTAGACTCTCCTAACTCATAGCTCAGGCAGTTTCTGGCTAAGGCGATGATCCTAATTGAGGTCCCTTGTCCCAAGTGGAGTAGACTTCCAGTCACACAGCCTTCACCACCTAATTCTGGACTTGGAGACTGGCAGGTCCATGGCTTTAGCCTTACTCACTCTTTGGTATTCTGTTGTTTTTTTTCTCATCCTTGGAGACAGCAATCTTTTTTTTTTAAGCCTTGAACTCTGCAATGTTATTTTTATTTTCTTTTTCATAGTTTATCTTTACCATGTATTTGAGGGAAGAATAGCAATGCCAAAGTGTGAACTCCCTGTCCCATCTTATTAGAAGTCCAGCAATTGTTTTTAAAAATCTCCCTTGCCAAGCTTTCAATTTTCTGTGACAAAGTGACCATTAATTAAAACATAGGCCATGGGTTGTAATGTTTAAGGTATGAATGGGAATTTTTGTAATTAGCAAAGTTAGAATGACTTGCTGATTCTAAAAATAGAGTAAGATTTTCTTTGTCAAGGGTTAAACTATTCTTACAGAATCTAGAGCTCAGTACCTGAATTGATTTGAAAATTCTGTGGTCCCTCAGGACCTAAAATCCAGAAAAAGCTAAGCACATTCTCTTAAGATCTTGAGGAAGATATATAATCATGGGATTTTAGAGTTCAAAGGAACATCAAAGATCACATATTGTAGACCTCTCACTTCTGGACCTGGAAAAGGAGACGCATAGAGAAAGCTTTTGCTCGAGGTCACATGGTATTCTGGTAGCAAAGCTAGAGCCTGAGTAATTGGGTTCTCCTAGGTTTGTATTTCTCCAACAAAGTTGTCTGTGGCATATATCAGAAGTGATAGAACTAGGATACTTGATAAATGAGTTCTACTGCGATGCTTAATTATTTACAAAGTAGAGGCATTTCACAGAACAAATCACATCCAGGTTATAAGGTCTCAATTTCAATCTACTGTGCTTTTTTCAAATACAAATATGTGCATACCTGCATTTCTTGCTTCAGACAGAAAGCAGTTAGCCAGGATGCTCCTTATTCTATCGCTCACATGGTCATATTGTATGCAATTTAGATAAATACAGGAGAATAAAAAATAAGAATAGAAATGAAAATAGAAGTATCGTGGGGACTTCCCTGGTGGTGCAGTGGTTAAGAATCCGCCTGTCAATGCAGGGGACACGGGTTCGAGCCCTGGTCCAGGAAGATCCCACATGCCACGGAGCGACGAAGCCTATGTGCCACAACTACTGAGCCTATGCTCTACAGCCTGCGAGCCACAACTACTGAGACCGTGTGCCACAACTACTGAAGCCCGTGCGCCTAGAGCCCGTGCTCCACAACAGCTGAAGCCACCGCAGTGAGAAGCCCGCGTACTGCAAGGAAGAGTAGCCCCCGCTCACCGCAACTAGAGAAAGCCCGCGCACAGCAACAAAGACCCAACACAAAAAGAAATAATAAAATAAATGTATATTAAAAAAAAGAAGTATCGTGTATTTCAAGGTCCACAGTTACAAGCATCAGAACGTGACTCTAGCTGATTAAACAGAAAAATAACTTATTACTAGGGTTTTGTGTAGCTCACAAAATCGTTGGGAAGGCTAGAATCAGGCCTGAGAATAAGCTTCCAGAAACAGGGCCCCAAACTTTAGAAGTAGCCTGCTGAGAAAACCACTACTGTTTCAAGCACTGAGCAATGGGTGCTATAGTGAACTAGTTGCTTAGAGGAACTTGGCTTTACTGAAACTACAACTGCCACTAGCATCAGTGCTATTTCTGTGTAGAATACATCATGCTTTAAATGACACCTGCTGGAATTGTGCAGTGTGTTGGTACTCCTCCAGTCATGGGAGATCAGTTGTAACCCTACCAATTCTGAAAGCCAGTCACCTCTCTTGCCATCCTGAGTAGCAAAATATGCAAAGCTTCTTTCTTCAAGCAGGAATCTGCTGTGCTTTGTTATGTCTAATTGATGTACTACAGCTTACACCTCAAGCTAGCTGCAAATGAGGGGCTGGGGAAGCTAGTTTTCTGTTTTCTATCTTGTAGAGCCAGGGCTCTGAACATGGAAGCTTCCCCAAATATCTCAACAATGATCAGGTACCAAGCAACTAGAAAGTTTGCCAATGTTTTCTACATTTAATAAATTAAAATTGGTAAACAAACAAAGAAGCGGAAGTGTTCATGGGGGTGCATGGGGACAATCCATTGTGCTAGATATTCTCCATTTACTCCTCTAAATCCATTTTCCATCCTTCTCCACCCTGCACTGTGCCACGAGAGGCTGACTTATGTGTACTTCATCAACCAGCTTCCTTGCCTTCTGCCTCCAGTTAGGTTTGGCCAGTGGGAGGGGCTGGCGGAAGATGGGAAGGTAGCAGAAGGGCAAGGTTTGGGCGTTTATTACCCCAGTTCCCTTCTGGCTGAGTTGCAGGTTGTTTCTATCCTGAAGGCCCCTGTTGGGTGACCCTCTCCTACAGCTGGAGTTCTGGCCATCACTCCTTTCTCCTGCCCCTCCAGGTTCAGTGGTTCCCACCATTGCTAGCTGGGGCACTTACCCACCCCTTGTGACTTCCCTATCCTCTCCATACCTTGTAAATAGCTTCTTTAAACTCTCCCCAATTATCCTATTTGCATGTTTTATCAGTTCCCTGCCATGATCCCAAATAACAAATACATCCATCCCCACTGTGGCACATGCCTGACCTTATTTTCTCATCTCACCAGTAAAATTCCAGAACATATTTCCTTTTGTTTTCTTCTCAAACCCAAATCACTGATTAATTGAATTAGATGAAGACAATATTTAAAACAGGACAGTAGGAGAAACATATCATTAAGGTTTCAAAATTTATTTTCTATAGCGATAGCCAAGTTCTTTTCATTCCTGGCCATGCATCATAAAAACACTTAAAAATTCATGAACTTGGGGCTCCATTTCAGACCAGAAGGAGGGAGACCAAGTCATATATATCTTTTTAATAAGTATATCAGCTGATTCTGAGACAAATCACAGATAGATGCTAGGGAAGAAGGATTCACTGAAACAACACAAAGTGATAAAAACTGCTCCCACCTTTCCACATATTCCAATGGACATATTTCCTCCTTTGAGAGTATCACAACTCTGAGAAAGCTAAAATTAGTACCCTGAGTGGATTTTTTTAACAGAGAGAAAAATTGTACCTGTCTGAATTCTCATAAAACTCTATAAAGGGCTTCCTTGCTTAAATAGCTGTTTCCCCAGTTGTTTCTGATTGATGGATAACTTATTCTCACATTCTTACAGGTGGCTTAGCTATTTCTGTCACCTGTAACATAAAATCCTCTGCACATAAAACCTTTAGTAATATGATACAGTAATGAATCCACTGAAATTTCCACTGTACTCTGCTTAAAAAAAAAGAACACCCCAAGAAAACAAGGTCATATAAAAGTAACAAAAGAGTCAACTGGCAGTAGAGGTACAACCACTGCCTTACATCTACTCTTAGAATCATGTATGGGATCACTGATCTCAGAATGACGGATGCGGGGCCTGCATTATCTTCAGTCTTTAAAATCTGTTTTATTATGTTCAATATTTACTAAATGTCTTTTATATGCTCAGTTCTCCTCCAAGTTTTACAGGGAATGGAAAAGTATGATCTATGGTGTGTGCCCTTAAGGAGCTTAGAATATAATGGGAACAACAGTGAAAATTATTGAAATATTAATGCTAAATGGTAGGGCATTCAATGAAGAGAAGTTCAGAGAAACCTGTTATGTTCCTGTATGATACATACTTCAGTGTTTCAAACTGGTCAACAAGCTTAGATCAGTCAATCTCAGTGGATGACCCAAGTGGCAACTGTGGCCACATCTCTCTTCCCAAGGCTTCTCCTAATATGGCTTGAAATTATATTTTTAGCATCTACATCATAGAACTGCTTCTACAATGATGATTCTAACACTAGGTTTCTTATATCCTGCACTTATGCAATTCATGTTCTGAACCTTTAAATAAAAGTTTATACTCTTCCCTAGTCCATTATTCTGGTTGTGTGAGGCCAATTGTTCCAATTCATTAAGATAATTTCAACCCTATTTCGATCAATTTATTAGCTTACCCTCCTAACCCTGGTCCACTGAAACTTCAACTTGGATATACCTTAATTATAAGAAACTTCATTGCACTGTGAAGTTTGTGAAACCTTGTTGTTTTTATCTTGTTTTATCATCAATGTCTCAGGGAAGTGCTCATTCTCTTTCTCACAGGGGCCCTGAAGCTCAGAGCAGCAAGGTGACTTACTAGCAAGCGCAGAGGATACATGTCTTCAGAGTAGTGCCTTGGTGCCTTTTTTCTTTAAAATATTATATATTTTTAAAATTATCTAATTTCTTTTTTAATTAAAAATTTTAAATGTATTTTTAATTTTACGGTAACATGCTAAATAACATTAACATTGCACAAAACCAAACACCATAGATTAAGTGAACATCCCCTTTGGCCCTTCTTCCTCTAACCCCATGTTCCTCTCCAGAGGCATTCACCCAATGTGGCTTGGAATGTATTCTTCAAGACTTTTCCCATGCACTTCTTTACACCTATAAATAGTTCATTTTGTGGGATATCATACTGTACTTGTTTTTCTGAAATTTGCCATTTCACTTCATAATATATTTTAGAGTCCTTTCCATTTCAGCATTTACATATACTAGTCATTTTTTTATCTGATGCACAGTGTTCCATTGTAGGGATGTGTATTACTTATTTAACTTTCCTCTTGTTGATAGACATTAAACTTGCCTTTCCGTTTTGCTATTAAAAAAATACTGTAACAAATACCTTGTACCTGATTCTTTGGATACACTTGTGGGAATTTCTCTAGGCTATGTACCTGGAAATGGAATTGAAAAGGTATATGCTTTTCAAATGTTGATAACAAATGCGAAAATTGTCCTGCAAAAAGGCCTTCCAATGTATCTTCCTGCCAATGTGCACAAGGGGAGCATTCTCCCACACTTTCAGTAACATTGATTAGTACAAATTCCTTTAATTTTTACTAACCTGAATTGCTCCAATTCCTATTGCAGCTGAGGAGCTATTTCCTTTTCTATGAATTTCTTATTCTTTTCACAATATTCTCTTTACTCTGTTTTATAGTGTCTTCATATGCACCTTCCCAAAAAAGTGTTGAATAGGAAAAGAACATGTACAGAGCTACACATTACAGCCTTAGAGGCCTTCCTCTATGATGGACATGGATCAATTAACAGACATTTGAATGCAATTGTCTGGTCAGCAGTGGATCCCTCTAACCAGTGTACAAACTGGGCAACATCCCTCCATCTTGTTCAAACGAATTATTATGAGCATCTTTGCAAAATATCGTGCTGAAAAAAGATTAATTATGCCTGGTATTCTTACATTCTATCTATCTTTTAGCTCTATCGGAAAATAACATGAAGTTAATTCAGTGTCTTAACGCTTAGTTCACAAACGTTTATGTAATATGCATTCTAGAATACTGCAGAAAGTAATGCTAAGCTCACTCTATAGATTCCATAATCCATTTTTTCTCCTTTTAGAAAATCTGTATTTTTGCCTGGCTTAGATTTCTGGCACCTGTCCTATTTTCTATTTCCCTGAGACCAGCAAAGCCTGCATACCAGTTCTCTCTGACTCTCTCCTCATTGAGATTGGGCTTCAATTTATTCTCTGTGATATCTATTATACCCTTCTCAGTTTGAAGATCATGTTCCTTATTGGAGAAGAAAGAAGCAATTGAGTAGCTTTGCCTTTTCTCCGTTATCGTTTAACAGAATCTTCTCTAAGCAGTCAGTTTATCTGTTCCTTCATCTTGCTTCAAACTGTGTGTGTGTTTTTAAAGCCCTTTCTGTGGTCCTTACCATTTAGCACTCCTCACCTCATTCTGGATTTTTGCCTTCTGTCACTTTCTTACAATGTTTTTATAACTTTTTTATTCATCTTGGTTTGTGACCTTTCATCTTTTGTATGTGTCACTTCAAAACACAGACTCATTGGAGAACTCCATGTTGGATCAAATTGGCTTCTGCAGGTAATTAGTACAGTACAAAGTTTAATTTTTCTCAGTTTCACAATTAAGAAAAACCAACGTCCTTTTTACTGCCTCTGGCCTTGGGGTTCTATTTATATTTCTATGAACTTGTTGAAGTTTGTTTTCCTAAAGCCTCAATTACATGTCTATTATGATAAAAGGTTCTTTTTTTTTTTTCTATTACAGATTCTAGAATGACATGATTCCTTTCTTTCTTCTTCAGGAAGGCAAGGACTGCATTTTATTTCAAGTTTGTTAAAAGATTTCTTTCATATAAACATCACCAACAAATCCTTCCTTGCTGGTCAGATTGAGTCTAGCATAGCAGTTCTCTTCATTCCTTCTTGTACTTTTTTAAAGATGAAATTATTAGGAAGGCAAGTCAAGGATGTATTAAATTCTAAGACTGTTGTAGAGATTTTGAACAGCCATCCAAGTAGTTGAAGTAAATAACAATATTACTTCCTGCCTCTGTGACATTTTTATCATTTGATTTAGGGAAGCATCCTCCTGTTGAGCCTGGCATTCTTAGCATGTTCCCACAAATGACAGTACTCTATCACTCTCATTTAATCCTCTCCATATGCTGTATACTGTACTTGTGGATTCCATACATTTGCAGTTTTGACACTATATGTATATGGTGGTACTATATATCCATTTTTATCAGATATGTTTACATTGAAAAACATACCATTTCATTGCTTAAACCAGTTTCATTTCCCCAAGTCTCAGTAAGATCTATGAAATTATACTTATCTGTGAGGTGGATGCTATGATGTGCCACCCATTCCCCTTCAGGAATAAAGGAATTATTACTCAAGCTACTGGGAATGACACTGAAGCTGGTCTTCACCTGTTAGTCTCTTCGGGGACTGTCTCAGCTAGGGAGAGCTGCCTCATCTCCCAAGGCCATGCCCCCTCCAGGGTGGCCTGCATCCAATGACTGACTGATGTGGGGATAAAGGCCAGGCCTTCGTGCCTCAGTTCAGGATAGCTCTGAGGGTCATCCTCAACAAGGTTGGCTGAGACATTCCATTGAGACGGCACAGAAACTCCACTTCTCCCTCTGATCAGTTCTGCTTCTTTCCTTCCAGTTCACAGGTATTAATCCCAAGAGCACTCCTTAATAAATTTCCTGCAAGCTAATCTCTGTCTCAGTGCTTGTTTCCTGAGAAATCCAACCTGGGACAATTTGCTTATCTTAAACTGTCAGTTATATTGTATTACCTTATACATTGAAACATGAATAATTGAGCCTTAAATATTATTCCCAGTCTGGTTCTCTGTTATTTTCTTAGAATTACTGGGCTTCTCTTTCTCCCACTGTGAATCTTTTTTCTATGTCATTCATAATAACTTCCATTCATGTGATTTAGAAGTTTCTTCTGAGCCTTTTTCTCCCTTCCCTTCAAACTTCATGTAGAGCCCTTTGGCTAGTAAGCTTTGTCCCTAAAACATTTTTTTTTAATCTTCCTAACCTGCGTCCCTTGCTTTGCCGGGAATCTGTCATTTTGGTATTATAAATCAGAGTTGAGAAGAAAAATATTGACACCATCTTCTGAGATACCTATTCACTTCCAGTAATCTTCTTAATCCTCCAAAGGCACAACTTCCAAGTGGAAGAGCTAAGATAGTGCTGGTACATTCAGTCCTCTGCCTGTAACCCTCCCCATCCAGCAGCTCAGTGTCCACTGTCTGAGGGTTCATTGCTGAGGATTCAGTGTGAGATACTGCCTCTCACGAGAGGGCCCAGGGGGCTCTGTCCTCGGAGGTGTTCTTGGGGGCCAATGAGCCCAGTGTGTCAGTTTGGGTCCTCCAGGAAGCATAATGGGACAGAGTCAAGAGTTCAAGAGTCAAGATAAAGGGGGTGGAAGCAGGCTAGGGCAGGGAAAGGTTTCAGACTGGGAGGTAGGTCTGACACCTGTGAAAGGAGAGAAGGGAAGAAGCATAACTGGGCAGGGAAAGCTGCAGCTATGCTGCAGACCTAACCACCTTGTTTATATACAACAAATATATGGTAGCAATTCAGGCAAAAAGAGGCACAGCACCCATACTCCAAGTCCTACAACATCTGCCTCAGAAAGTATGCTTTCTTGGTCTTAAATCCTTCCTCATAAATAAAGAATTTTATTATTAGTAGTGGCTAACATGTAAGTACTGATTACTATCCACGGACTATTCTGCCTATCTTATACATGAATTCATTTGCTAATTACAATAAAAAACTCTGAGGTAGGTACTATTGTTTCATCCATTTTGCAGATAGTAAAACTGAGGGAAAGAGAAGTGCAACGACTTTTCCAAGGTCATATAACCAACAAAAGGTGAAGCCAGGGTGTAGATGTAGGCATCCTGGTCCAAGCCCACCTAGGAACCCCTAGACTACACTGCCCAGTGAAAGATTCATCAAGCCTCCCTATGGTGCCTCAAGAAGACTTAAAGGAAGAGTCAAGAATAGGTGGTTACTTGATAAAATTTAAGACCAAGAAATGTCCTGTGCCGGGTGGTGGGATCTCCTATTTGCTTCTCCCAATGGGAACCAATATTGCCATATGCCGGACCTTTTCACAAGGGCTGCTGATTCTGGGGCTTCTGAGAAGGCTCTTTTAAGACTGAAGGTTGGTTTTCCTCTAAATTGTTACTTTCCCCTCCCCCTTTCTAAGCAGCTTTGGCCTATAAGCAAAGCAATTAATACCTGGAAAGGAGTTCACTTCCCCAGTGGCATTCTACAATAATGTATTTCTTCCCACCTGTTTGCCAGGACTATTCAGTGAGTCTCTCGGTCTAGGGACCTGTGAGAAGCCTCTTAAATTCACTTTGGTTTTTGTAAATTGTTATTTCCTACCCTTAGGAAATAAGCAAAGCAGTGAATGCTTAGTAATAAATTAACATGGAAAGTACACTAATTCATTTTAGAAAGATTTTTCTACTGGAAGGTTTTTTCAGTTAACCTTCCATCTCCCATTACCCAGAAAATTAAATTAACAAGAATGTCCAATTCCCTGAGCAAGTTGGTCTATTCGCATTTCAATGTACAACAAAGCTAATATTTATGGTCGTTAATCTAATTTTTCTCTAGAGAATCTATTCATTTGATTAATGCTTCTCCTTGCAACTCTCTCACTTACCTTGTGAATCCCTCCAATCCAGTTTTTCCTTGTCTGAGAATGGTTTAAGAATTCTGCCCTGAGTATAAGAAAATGTTCATGGAAGTGGTCCATGGAATACCTACCACAGAGGAGCCACTCACAGGATAAGGAAATCCACATCATTTTTCTCATCATCTAAAGCAGGGTAGTTAGACATCTGTGAGGTTCTGGTTTGTGTTCCAGCACTGGCTGGACAATACTGACTGGCCACAATATTGTATAACATATAGTAACAGCTGTTAGGTTTAACTGTGAACCCAATGTGTGTCCTTTCACCAAGTTTGCGGATGTAGTATTTATAAGATTCCTCAAAGCTTGTGGAGCATTTCCTAGGTTCCAGGGAAGCTAGGACATAATCATAGTCCATGACCACCTACATTAGCTCACCTTAGGGACAGTGTTCAAAAAGGCAGAACTACTCAATGAGAATATTCAGAGTTGGGCCCAGGCATGTGCGTTTTATAATTATTAAGCACACTGGAGTTTGAGAACCATAGGCTAGCCACTGTAAATGGTACAAGAATCAACTGAGGGTGGAATTTTTTGCAGATATTCACAACCTGATTCTAAAATTTATATGGAAAGGCAAAGAAATTAAAATAGTAAAAATGTCACCAGCAAAGCCTGTTAACAATTCCTGGGAAATAAAAATAAAATCTGGGTAATAAAATAAAGTCTAACCTTTTCCTTTTCCTTTGTGGTTAGTCTAGTTTCACTTGCTCAGAGGGTGCTGTGTGCTGAGGCCTCGCACCTGGCACTCCAGACCAGAGTTCCTAGTGCGAAATGGTTGCACCAACACCTCAGTTGGGGGTGTGCGTGTGCAAAGATGCTGAACCCGCACTGCAATCTGGAGCATGGGCAACACAGCTGTGCCTGGACCCTCGAGAACTCCACCCCTATCCCTGCTGATGAGATCCCTATAAGGCAGCCCCTCCCACGGCCTTTCAGGGAGAGCAAGTGCTCTAGAGCATAAGCTTGTTACCTCTCCATTCTCTGATGAAAGAATAAAGCTTCCCTTTGCTTCTGGCCCGAACTCAGTCTCCTTCTATTGGCTCAAATGACACCATCCAGGAGGACCCTTGTTGGGATCCAACTCAAAAGGATCGGGAACAAATTTTGACACCACAGGTGGGACGGACTGTGGCCTTTTTGCCTGCACCTATCCACTAGGCTCCAGGCTTACCCTGGCTCCAGCGGGAGGATGGTGAAGGGTTTGGGAGGTTCGCAAAGGTGAGACTGGGAAGAGGCCCAGGTAATAAGGACCGCCTGACAAAACGGAATGAGTTGTTCAGGGAAAGCCACGAGGGATGCCTGAGTGAGAAAGGGTCCCAGTGTAGGTGTGTGACTGGTGACTTGACCAATTCCAGCACTAGTTTCTCTGAAATGGGCTGGGGAGCCTGGGCTGGGGAGCCCTGTGAGCCACTCATAAGACCAGGAACTCCTTTATCGGGAAGCCCTGTGAGCTGCTGACAAGAACAGGAAACACCCACCACCTGACCTCTGCCCTCTTCTGCCTATGAGGCGAACCTTGGGTGATTCTTTATTGACCGAGGTTCCAGGGGGTCCCCTCCCCAGTGATCCGGTGAGTACCCTATGGGAACCCCTCATGTTTTTAGCTCTCACCTGATGAGAAGTCAGAAAACTTTTTGGCCAAAAGGAGGAAAGAGAAGACCGCTGCCTCAGATACCTGTGTCACTCCCTAACGGACCAGGTGGGTCAGGAACTAATGTGGCTAAGCTGCTCTGGCCCAGAGGTGGTCCTGTCTAACTTCCTCTGGGATGTTCTGACTGAGGGGGGACTAACTATCTCAAGCACAGGCCGTTACAAATTCAAGGGGGACCCCCAGTTATATCGAGGGCATGCCATTTGGACATCTCGTATTTTGGTCTTTTGAGGAATCCATTAACAGTTTGGTGCTGGTTCCAAATTTCCTGAACTGGAAATCTTATTCGGGTCAAATCACGTGCCAAATGTGTGCCAATAAATCACTCCAACGGCCCCCTCAGTGGTGGGAGACAAATCCAAAACAGAGCATCTAAGGTACGGGGAACCAAACGTCCACTATACCGAAGGACAGCCTGTCAGGGTGCATCCTGCAGAAACATTCGGTCTTCTATGTAATACAGCCCGGCCCCAATGCCAGCTGGGAGACGGGGAAAGTTGGCCCATCAACAGGTCACCAACTAGTGTGACCTACCTCGGCTTCATTCTCACAAAAGGTCAGAGAAGCCTGCCCCAGGAAAGAAAATAAGCCATTTCCAGTTCTGCCTCTCCTAAAACTAGAAGACAGCTTAGAGGTTTCCTGGGGACGGTCAGTTTTTGCCCTATCTGGACCCCTAACTATGGTCTAATGGCTAGGCCTCTATATGAAATGTTCAAAGGAAAAGATGATGATCCTTTTGAATGTAATTCAGAGTGCCAAGGGGCCTTTCAAGAATTAAAAAAGCCATTATTTCAGGCCTCTGCCCTGGTCCTCCCAGATTTAGCTAAACCCTTTGACCTTTTCATTCCCGAGAGAAGAGGAATCACCCTTGGGATATTAGCTCAAAAACTGGGACCCCTTACTGGGGTGGTTGCTTATTTCTCTAAACAATTGGATCAGATTGCTAAGGGATGGCCTCCTTGCCTCTGGGCAGTAGCAGCTACTAGGACCCTGCTAAAGGAGGCTGAAAGTTAACGTTTGTCGGCCAACCATTATATGGACTCCACACCAGGTCCACACTTCAGTAACTTCTAAGGGAACAGAACGGTTATTCCCCAGAAGGTCGATTCAAGTCCAGGCTATGCTTTTAGACAACCCGCTTGTTACCACGAAAACCTGACACATGCTAAATCCTGCCACCTGCTACCCTGGAGGGTGACTGTATAGAAATGGGGCCCCTGGAGCATGACTGTGTAGAAACCATACACATTATCTATTCCAGTTGCCCTGACCTAGGAAGTGATCCTTTCCCAAATGTCGAAGAGGAATGGTTCACAGAGCAGTTTTATGGGAGAGGGTAAAAGGCTAGCAGGATACGCGTTAACCTCCCAGACCAAAGGCATAGAGGCACTACCCCCAGGGACTTCAGCCCAAAAGGCTGAGCTGACAGCCCTCACTTGAGCCTTGGAGCTCAGGTCAGGGAAGATCTTAAATGTTTACACGGATTCTCAGTATGCATAGGCCATCCTACAAACAAACACACACACACGGGGCTATTTGGAAGGAAAGAGGTATGCTTACTGTGGAGAATAAACAGGTGAAACATGGCATAAGCATACTGACACTCTTAGAAGCAGTACAGCTTCCAAAAAGTGGCAGTGATTCATTGCAGGGGTCACCAAAAGGGGGATGCAGAGGTTATAAAGGGAAACAAGGAAGACGCAACTGCCAAAAGGGTGGCCCTAGAAACAGTAACTTGGCAACGACCCCTCATACCTTGAAGGCCAGATCCATCCAATTATTCCCCAATCTATACAAAGGAAGAATTAGAGCCTGAAAATGGAGCTTCAGTAGAGATCCAGGAGGCCATGTGTGCCTACCTGATGAACATGGGCAATACTTCTTTCCCTAAACTGCAGCTTGTCAAGCCGTCAGGGAGGCTCATCAAGGAACTCACTATGGGAGAGAAGCCCTATATAATTGGTCATTTGAGGTCATGGTAACTCCTGGCGTGAAAAGTATAATCAGTCGGATAGTTGAGACCTGCCCCATCTGCACAGTGAACAACCCCAGCACCAGACCCCCCAGAGGTCCCCACATAAGGTCCATCAGACCAGAGAAACATATCCTGGAGAAAATGCAGGTTGATTTCACTGTCATGCTGAGAGCATCAGGCAACTTCAGGTATCTCTTGGTGCTAGAGCATAGTTTTCAGGGTGGGTAGAAGTGTTCTCTGCTGGCAGCCAAAGTGGCTAAATTATTACTAAAAGAGATAATCCCCAGGTTTGGGCTCCCAGGATCCCTACAAAGTGATAATGGTCCAGCATTTGTCTCTCAAGTGACAAAGGGGATAACGAGTGCCCTGGGCATAAAATGGACCTTGCACTCAGCCTGGAGACCCCAATCACCAGGGATAGTAGAGAGATCCAATCAGACCTTGAAACAGGCCTTAGCCAAGCTATGTCAGGAAACTCAAGAAAATTGGATTAAGTTGCTTCTAATTGCCCTGCTCGGTATTCGGTTAACTCCAAGAGATAGGTTAAAGTTTAGTGTATTTGAACTCATGTATGGTAGACCCATTCCCAAGCCTGAGACAAGGGACACTTTAACCCCCTTGAAATGGGACAACTCAAGTATACCCTCCAGATAGGAGAAACCATGAAAGCCCTCATGAAATATGGTAAAACCAGGTGCTGCCTGCACCCACTGACCTTGCCCTGCACCCCTTCTGGCCAGGAGCCTGGGTGAACCTAAAAACCTAGAAAGCTGGCAGTCTGCAAGACCAACTCACTCCTAAGGAGAACAGACTCCACTTGGTAATCTTAACCACCCTTTCCAACCTGAAGTTGCAGGGATCACTCCATGGGTACATCACACTCTAGCAAAGAGGCCCCTGAGCCCCAACCTCTGGAGAAACAACCCGGGGCAATGAATCCCTTTGACTACTCATGGGAACCTCTCTCTGACCCGAAGCTTCTCTTCCAAAAAACAACAAAAGTGTGACCAGGGATATTCAGGCCATGGCAGTGACTCTCAACATCAGGGCACACTTTTGCCTACAGGCAAAAGACCGAGATACCTGCATTTTTAGGAAAGAAAATTGACATGTGACCATTATTCTCTTGCTAGTATTTGGGCCATGTATTATTTATTTATTTTTATTGAAGTATAGTTGATATCCAGTATTATATGTCACAGGTGTACAATATAGTGATTCACAATTTTTAAAGGTTATTCTCCATTTACAGTTATTATAAAATATTGGCTATATTCCCCGTATTGTACAATATATCCTTGTACCTTATTTTATACCTAATAGTTCGTACCTCTTACTCCTGTACCCCTATATTGCCCCTCCCCCTTCCCTCTCCTCACTGGTAACCACTACTTTTTCAAACTGTCTGGTGCCCTTTGTCTCCAAAAGGTTAGACAAAAGGTGGTCACTCAGGGATACCAACAGTCAGGGCTGACGTCTGGTGACCATCAAATGTATCTAAAAGCAGCTGAGGAGAAGTTCCGCTCCTTGCCCTCAGCAGAAAGCAGTTACAGAAGATGGACCTGCACCCCTCAGTGCCCCTCAAGAATGAGGAGCAGGACAAAAGACAGAGGAGAGATTTGCCACTGGCAAAGCCCATTAACAATTCCCAGGCAATAAAAATAGAATCTGGGAAGTAAGATAAAGTCTTACCTTTTTCTTTTCCTTTGTGCTTTGTCTAGTTTCACTTGCTCATGGGGGGCGGGGGGGGGCAGCGTGCAGAGGCCTTGCACCCAGCACTTCAGACCAGAGTTCCTAGTGTGAAATGGCTGCGCCAATACCTCAGCTCAGCAGGCCGAGTGCAGGGACGCTGCGCCTGACTCAATTCAAGATGGCGGCGGCGGCAGCGGCAGCGCCAGCGCCAGCGCAGCGCCGGCGCCGGTGGACCGTGTGCAGAGACGCTGTGCCCGCACTGTGGTCTGGGGTGATCTGGAGCGTGAGCAGCACAGCTGCATCTGCCAAGCAAGAGCTCCGCCCCCTTCCCACACGGAGGCGATCCATATAAAGCAGCCCCGCCCACTGCTGGCCTTTTTGGGGGAGAGCATGTGCTCTAGAGCGTGAGCTCACATCTCCAATCTTTGATCAAAGAATAAAGATTTCCTTTGCTTCTGAACCGAACTGGGTCTCATTCTATTGGCATGAGTGACACCAGGCAGAAAGACCCTTGTTGGGGACCGACTAGGGAGGGTTGGTAATAAAAACAATTTTGGAAAAAATCAAGGTTGAAGGATTCTTAGTACCTGGTTACAAGACTTCCTAAAAAGTCTTTTTATGTTTTTTTTTTTTTTTGCGGTACATGGGCCTCTCACTGTTGTGGCCTCTCCCGTTGCGGAGCACAGGCTCCGGACGCGCAGGCTCAGCGGCCATGGCTCACAGGCCCAGCCGATCTGCGGCATGTGGGATCTTCCCTGACCGGGGCACGAACCCGTGTGCCCTGCATCGGCAGGCGGACTCTCAACCACTGCGCCACCAGGGAAGCCCTAAAAAGTCTTTTTAAATAAAAACTGTGTGGTATTGGTAAAAAGATACGTATACAGATCAGTAAAACAGAATAGAGTATCCAGAAATAGACCCACACAAATATGGTCTATTGGGTTTTGACAAAAGGGCAAATGCAATTCAATGGAAGGATAGTTGTTTCAACAAAAGGTGCAGGAACAATTGGATGCCCAAATGCATAAAGGTGAACCTTAAACCATGCTCCAAACTTATACAAAAATTAACTCAAAATGGATCATGGGCCTAAATAAGAAGGTACAGCTATAAAACTTTGAGAAGAAAACATAGGAGAAAATCTTTGTGAGTTTAAGTTAGCCACAGAGTTCTTAGAGTAGCAAAAGCATGATTCCCAAAAGAAAAAAATTAATAAATGGAACTTGATCAAAATTTAAAGCTTTGTAAAGTTAAGTTATAGACTGGGGGAAATATTTCCATATCACATATCTGACAAAGGATTTTTATCCAAAATATATAAGGAACTCTCAAAACTCAACAGTAAGAAAGCAAACAACTCAATTAAAAAATAGGCAGAAGATTTGAACAGATATTTCATTAAAGAAGATAATTCATGGATGGCAAATAAGCACATGAAAAGGTGCTCAGTGTCATTACTTGTTAGGGAAATGCAGATAAGTACCACAATGACAAAATGCCATACATCTATTAGAATGTCTAAAGCAAAACAAACTGACAAAGTTACAGGAACTCATATATTGCTGATAAGTGGTACAGCTACCTTATAAGAAACTCCGGCAGTTTCTTAAAAAGTTAAACATAGATTTATCATATTACCCCACAATCCCACTCTTAGTTATTTATCCAAGAGAAATGAAAACTTATGTTCACCCAAAACCTGTATGCAAATATTTACAACTGGAAACAACCCAAAGGTCCTTCAGCTAGTGAATGGATGAACAAACTGTGGAACATCCATACAGTGGAACACTACTCAGCAACAAAGAATTAACTACTGATACAGTCACTGAAATGGATGACTCTCAAAAGCACTTTTCTAAGTGAACTAAGCCATATCCAAAGGCTACACACTGCGCCATTCCCTTTATATAACAATCAGGAAGGGCAAAACTACAGGGACAAAGAATGGACCAGTGGTCTCCAGGGACTAAGGGAAAGGGGAGTTTTTGACTACAAAGAGGCAGCATGTATGATGGAGTTTTTTAGGGTTATGGAACTGTTCTATATTTTAATTGTGGTGGTGGTTACAGGGCTTTTTATGTTTGTCATGATGCAGAACTGTACGCCAAAAAGTGTGAATTTTACTTATATGAATTAAGAAAGAAGAATCAGCTAAGGCATATCTCATTAAGACCTGCCAACAAATTGAAACCAGTATTTATTAAGCACCTATTATGAGTAGGGCCTGGACTAGAGGTATGAGGAAAACAAAGCCTTCTAATAAGCTCCTTCTCTCCGTAGACACCAGCCCACTGGAAGACACAAACAGGTACACAAATAACTTACTTAGGATATGTGCCTAACAAAGGAAGAGTGAAGGTGTAAATGGAGAACACTGGATTCTTACAAGGAGAATTGTAAGCTTGGAGAAGTGTAAGGCTGAATCACAGCAGAAATAAATCAGATTGTACACTCATCAAAAATCAGATGGGAAAAGGTTATGAGGATGGAAAAATGTGATTACTGATCAGGGAGGGTAAGGTAATAAAAGCAAACTAAATGTAATGAGATTGAATCAATGCATGTAATGCTATTTTTTAAAAAGGCAAGTCAAATAATTCACTACTGATTCCCCACCAGGAAGGGAAATGAACAGATAAAGTTTGTGGTATGAAGGTGTGTTGACTTTAGATTTTATGAGCAATTTCTTTATCCCCTCCTCCCCCATAAAAATAGTTCCTCTGAAAACTATTGATGGAAGAAAAGGCAGGTCTTCTGTAAGTTGAACATGAAGGTTATTATCAGAAGAGACCTCCGTCCCTCCTGGGTGCAAAGGAGTCATCTGGTAGTTAGATCCCGAAGAGGACGTTGATATCAAAGAGGTATAAAATGAAAACTCCCCCTTTATAGCATCATGTGTCTGGGATAGTAGTTCTCAAATCATGGACCCTGGACAGCCACAAAAGTTCATTTGGGAACCTGTTAGAAATACAGGCTTTATGCCAAACCTACTGAATCAGAAACTCTGGGGTTAGGCCCAGCAATCTGTTTCAGCAAGCCCTCTGAGTAATTCCGATAAATATTTGAGAATTTTGAGAGTTTGAGAAGATGTCAAAACTGAATGCCGTCTTTAAATATTGTAACCAGCTGAAGCTGAAAAAGGAACAACAACTTCTAGTGAGCCCTCAACCAGACCCTCACTGGGCCTAACTAAAGACTGTCCATATCAAAGGACAGTGGGGCTTGTTTTAATGCATCATGTTAAGACCTAGGGTCTGGCTCCATTCTATCCAAAGAATTAGTTTTCAACGCTTACTTAGCATAACCACCTTGAATCCCCTCTACCTTTCTAAAGCACTTACAAATTCTGACTTTTTCCCCTCAGCAAACTAGTCGCTGAATTTTTTTTTTTTTAACTGATGAGTGTTTTCTTGTCAGGCAAAGAAATAAACTTTACTCTTCTTTCTTTTTTTACTGTTAAAGCTCTGGTGGTCTTTGTTTCATTCTTTTACAGAGACCAGGCAGTTAGCAAGTGACTCTGGGATGTAAGTTTGCTTTTTCATCCCTAGACAAGTTCTTTAGACCTATATTCTAATCCTTGTGTCAACCCAAATTGTTGGAAGGCCTTGGGCAAGCTACTTAACATCCCTGAAAGTCAGTTTTCTCATCTGAAAAGAGCAAGCAGGTAATTATCCTA
The DNA here is from genome assembly GCF_964270905.1 of Leucopleurus acutus. Taxonomy (NCBI): domain Eukaryota; kingdom Metazoa; phylum Chordata; class Mammalia; order Artiodactyla; family Delphinidae; genus Leucopleurus; species Leucopleurus acutus. The sequence continues at coordinate 66,620,963 of NC_139147.1, forward strand.
CCCACCTCAACTGGCATAATGGCTGTGAAATTGCTAAGTGGGAAGTGGATACACATGTAAGCATTATTATCATTTTGTGGGTCTTTCTCAACACTGCACTCAGTACCCTCAGTCCCCCCCCCCCCACCTCATCAGAGCACCCCACAGGGAAAGCCTGTAGTCTGGGCATGCTCCAGACTCCTCTGGAGGCCCAGTCAGCAGGGCAACCATCATTGTTTTAGAATTACTCTGGGTGAATGGAATAGCAGAAAACATTCCAGCCTGAGGGATCATGGATAAAGACAGTAGATGACTATAAGAATACATTATAGACTTTCCATCAGAACTTGGAAATGACCTGGCAAATCTGTGTGTAGTTTACAATAAGAAATGTTCTTCTAATCCTTGGAATGAGCAATTGGCTTATAGAAAATCTTCTGAGCTTTCCCCAAAGGCTATCCAATGAAGTGTTCTGCATGCAGAGTATCGCATTACCTGACACAAACAAATAGGGTACAGCTGATGTCAGTGTCTAGTGGTCCTAGGAAATAAACTGCTGCTTCTGGTAAATAGGTGGTAATTTATGTTGAATTATTTGCTAAGGGCCAAATTAGTCCCTTGTAGTGTGCACAGCATTTCTGAAGAATTAAAAATAAATGTTTTTCTGCTTAAATAATACCATGATCCAAAGCAATTATAACTGTAATGTATCTGACATAGGAATGATCCTAACACTTCCCCAGGGCCTTTACGAATAAGAGGATCTTTCTAAAGCATGCTAATGTTAAAAAGAAAGTAGATCTCTAGGCTTGGCTTAAAAGAGGCAAGCAGAGTATAAGTTCAACGAGGAAGGGAAAGTAACTTATTTATCTAGCACTTACTGTGTGCCAGGCACTGCACTAAATGACACACGTTAACCTTATCCTCACAATAATCTGTGAGGTAAGGATATTCCTCTCATTTTAACAGAATAGGACACTGCGGCTCAGAGCAGTTAAGCACCTTTCACAAAGTCAAACAGCACACAGTTTATGGCAGAGCTGAGATTCAAATTCAGTAAGTGGTCTCTTACCTAGACAGTTGCGACAGCCCCCGTGCCAGATAGTTTCCCTGTGCTCCTCCAGATCCTCTCTATACACTTCTCCATCTTACTCTGTTCCCACAAAGGCTGCACCAACTTGCTTGCTGGTTTCCCATTGTGTTTGGCCAGTAGAGATTATTGGCAGGAGGTGTGAAAAAGGAAGGAGAGTAAGGCAAAGGTTTTTCTGCTCCCCTCCCCAGCTCTCTCCTGCTCCACCAACCAAAAGTCTTAGCTCCTCTCTGCACAGGATGCTTCCTCTGCGTTTTGATAACCACTCCCTCCTCTGAGGGCCCTATACCGTGGCCACACCTTCTCAGATCTCCCGGTTTCAGTGTGCCTACAGTTACAGTAAATTTTAGCTCCACCAGCTTATAAGACATCAAAGCTTGGAAATAACGGCCCCTCCATTTTGTTGTTGTTTTGTTACTGGTTCTGATTCAAATGAAGTTGTTGAACGATGGACACATTCTGTGTGTCCTCCACAGTGTTCTACCTGAACAGCTCCTGGTTCAATGTTTAGAGAGTGACTCTTCCTCTGGCTACAGCTCCCCGAGAGAAACTAAATGGTTTTTATGAGCAAAAGCACCTCACTGAATCATATGTGGTTTCTGAATGATGGTGTTCTGAGTTTGGTGAAAAATAATCACAGATCCTGACATTTATACAAAGTTCTATAGTTTACATTTATTACCTTCTGTTTAAGGGTATATTAGAAGCTAGATGCATGTCCAGAAAAAAATAGCTGAACGCGAAGCTACAGTAGTTATTTTTTTAAAGACAGGTAATGTCCGAACTCTCATCAAGACACATAATAGTTGATGAGTGCTAACTCACTCCTGTTTTCTGAGTGAATTCAGTACCCGTGACTTCAGAAGAATAAAGAGGAAAGGGAAGCAGACTATTAAACAGGACAGATGCAATAAGTAGTTTTGCACATTAATGCTATATAGGAACAAATAAAATCTTTGGTGATCAGCAAATGTAATAGTCCTAACATTTTCAAAGGTGTCTCTCTTAAAAGTCTAATGGCATGCATAGATGGGCAATAATTTTTAAAAAATTAGTTTCATCATATTTTTGTGCTTGAAATGACACAGCATTTTGGAGTCATCATCTTACCTGAATATAGTTATTCTATTATTAGAAAATTATAGCACTTAACAAAAGAAAGGAAGATAGAAACAGGTAATGTTTTAAAATATGTTTAATTATGAAATGTCCCCTTTAACCTCTAGCAATACTGCTTACCTCAACATCTACTTTGTCTGATATTAATTTCACAACATCAGATTTACTTTGATTAGTATTTGGGTAGGATATCTTTTCTCATCCTTTTATTTTTCAATCTTTCTCATCTTTCTCTCTAATGTGTGGCTCTGGTTAATAGCATTCAGCTGGTTTCTGTGTTTTTATTTGCTCTGACAAACTGTGTCTTTTAATTGGATCATAGACCATTGACATTTAAAATAATTAATAGTTAATGATACAGTTTAAGTCTAACACTTGCTATTTCTCTCCTATCTGTCCTCTTGTGCTTTGTTCTTTTATTTCTCATTTCTTGCCTTTTTTTTTAACATCTTTATTGGAGTATAATTGCTTTACAGTGTTGTGTTAGTTTCTGCTGTATAACAAAGTGAAACAGCTATATGCATATGTATACCCCATATCCCCTCCCTCTTGCATCTCCCTCCCACCCTCCTTATCCCACCCTTCTAGGTGGTTGCAAAGCACCGAGCTGATCTCCCTGTGCCATGCATCTGCTTCCCATTAGCTATCTATTTTACTTGGTCGTGTATATATGTCAGTGCTACTCTCTCACTTCGTCCCAGCTGACCCTTCTCCCTTCCCGTGTCCTCAAGCCTATTCTCTACATCCGTGTCTTTATTCCTGTCCTGCCCATAGGTTCTTCAGAACCAGTTTTTTTAGGTTCCATATATATGTATTAGCATATGGTATTTGTTTTTCTCTTTCTGACTTACTTCACTCTGTACGAGAGACTCTAGGTCCATCCACCTCACTGCAAATAACTCAATTTCATTTCCTTTTATGGCCGAGTAATATTCCATTGTATATATGTGCCACATCTTCTTTATCCATTCATCCGTTGATGGACACGTAGGTTGCTTCCATGTCTGGCTATTGTAAATAGTGCTGCAATGAATATTATGGTGCATGTCTTTTTTTTCAAGTAAATTTATTATTTATTTATTTAATTTATTTTTGGCTGCATTGGGTCTTCATTGCTGCCCGTGGGCTTTCTCTAGTTGCTGCAAGCAGGGGTTACTCTTCATTGTGGATGGGTTTCTCATTGCGGTGGCTTCTCTTGTTGCGGAGCACGGGCTCTAGGCACGCGGGCTTCAGTAGTTGTGGCTCATGGGCTCAGTAGTTGTGGCTCACGGGCTTAGTTTCTCCGCGGCATGTGGGATCTTCCCGGGCCAGGGCTGGAACCCGTGTCCCTTTGTATCTGTCTTTAAGGTGGAAGCTGATAGCACTCTGCGTAAACAGATGGGGCAAAGGTCGAGGGGACGCTAGTCAGCTTCTTCCAAGTGGTTGGAGCCTTGCGTCAGGCATGCGAGCCACTGGCAGTGCCGAAGTCCATAGATATGTCCAATCTCATGGGTTAAAGTCTTACAGGACCAAAGCAGCAAAACACTAGTCACTTCAGGAGCGTAATAATTATCAAACACTGAGTAGTCACTTGAAGATTTCTTCTGCAGCTTCTTCAGTTTGCCTTTGTAGTGTGAGCTGTAAAAATCACTGCCGCACCTGGCAAAGCTGAATATCTCCACACCATCTGTCAAAGAGGCCTGTCCAAAGACAAAATTCCAGGAGTCTCTTGGGTAAAGATCGATCATTGTTATTCCCACAACACAAAAAGCATCTTCAGGTTTCTTCTTTTTTAAGAACTTCAGGATCTGCCCTGCATGAATCCGTAGGTTCTGCGTGTTATCATTGATTCTAAAGGAACATCTCGTTGCAGAGACAGGAACTGGTTCTAGGAGTTTTACCGTCAAGCCATAGAAAAATGCTTCACAGTAGCCCTTGAGCCATTTCACATATTCTTCACTGATACTTCTGGTGTTTCCTAGCAATCCAATGCACTGTATATAAATATAGTGCTTCTGTGGAGAAGGTGTCTTTCTGTAAGGATCATTGAAAAACTCTTCAAAGTCTTGGGGAGCCTCAGGATGGGAGGTTATCCAGTCTGACTGCGAATGCAAAGTAATGGGTCCAAAGAGATCACTGTTTGGCCGGAAGGCTTCGTCCATCAGACGCTTTTCCCCAGCATCTAACTTCTCATACTGTGACACAAGCGCTGGGTTCTTTGAGATGAGAGCTGTCTTTAGTCTGTGTTCAGAGCGCCGTACTGTTCGCATAGTGACAGGCCTCTTCCATTCACATCGCGTGCCTGTGAAGAGATTTCATCCTTCCCTTTGAACGGGTCAGACAGCTGTTCCACCACGAGGCTTCAGGGAGAGGACGGCTCCTCTCAAGTTTCTGCCTCACCAGAATCGGCATGTCTGGGTCCGGTCAGGAGCGCGTGGTGCGGGTGCCTTCACCCCCGTCACCCTCACGCCATCACTGTCTTCCCGCCGGGCGTCGACGTCACCCACCCTGCGCCTTGCCCTGCACCCGACACCGTGCCCCGCCCCTTCGCGCTGCATGTCTCTTTTTGAATTATGGTTTTCTCAGGGTATATGCCCAGTAGTGGGATTGCTGGGTCGTATGGTAGTTCTATTTTTAGTTAAGGAACCTCCATACTGTTCTCCATAGTGGCTGTATCAATTTAATTTAAATTAAAATTTAAATTCCCACCAACAGTGCAGGAGGGTTCCCTTTTCACTAAACCCTCTCCAGCATTTAATGCCTGTAGATTTTTTGATGATGGCCCTTCTGACCGGGGTGCAGGTGATACCTCATTGTGGTTTTGATTTGCATTTCTCTAATGATTAATGATGTTGAGCATCCTTTCATGTGTTTGTTGGCAATCTGTATATCTTCTTTGGAGAAATGTCTGTTTAGGTCTTCCACCCATATTTAGATTGGATTGTTTGTTTTTTTGATATTGATCTTCATGAGCTGCTTGTATATTTTGGAGATTAATCCTTTGTCAGTTGCTTCATTTGCAAATATTCTCTCCCATTCTGAAGGTTGTCTTTTCGTCTTGTTTATGGTTCCCTTTGCTGTGCAAAAGCTTTGAAGTTTCATTAGGTCCCATTTGTTTATTTTTGTTTTTATTTCCATTTCTCTAGGAGGTGGGTCAAAAAGGATCTTGCTGTGATTTATGTCATAGAGTGTTCTGCCTATGTTTTTCTCTAAGAGTTTTATAGTGTCTGGCCTTATATTTAGGTCTTTAATCCATTTTGAGTTTATTTTTATGTATGGTGTTAGGAAGTGTTCTAATTTCATTCTTTTACATGTAGCTGTCCAGTTTTCCCAGCACCACTTATTGAAAAGGCTGTCTTTTCTCCACTATATACTCTTGCCTCCCTTATCAAAGATAAGGTGACCATACGTGTGTGGGTTTATCACTGGGCTTTCCATCCTGTTCCATTGAGCTATATTTCTGTTTTTGTGCCAGTACTATACTGTCTTGATTACTGTAGCTTTGTAGTATAGTCTGAAGTCCAGGAGTCTGATTCCTCCAGCTCTGTTTTTCTTTCTCAAGATTGTTTTGGCTATTCGGGGTTTTGTGTTTCCATACAAATTGTGAATTTTTTTGTTCTAGTTCTGTGGAAAATGCCATTGGTAGTTTGATAGGGATTGTGTTGAACCTGTAGATTGCTTAGGGTAGTATAGTCACTTTCACAATGTTGATTCTTCCAATCCAAGAGCATAGTATATCTCTCCATCTGTTTGTGTCATCTTTAATTTCTTTCATCAGTGTCTTATAGTTTTCTGCATACAGGTCTTTTGTCTCCTTAGGTAGGTTTATTCCTAGGTATTTTATTCTATTTGTTGCAGTGGTAAATGGGAGTGTTTCCTTAATTTCTCTTTCATATTTTTCATCATTAGTGTATAGGAATGCCAGAGATTTCTGGGCATTAATTTTGTATCCTACAACTTTACCAAATTCATTGATTAGCTCTAGTAGTTTTCTGGTAGCATCTTTAGGATTCTCTAGGTATAGCATCATGTCATCTGCAAACAGTGACAGCTTTACTTCTTCTTTCTGATTTGGATTCCTTTTATTTCTTTTTTTTCTTTGATTGCTGTGGCTAAAACTTGCAAAACTATGTTGAATAATAGTGGTGAGAGTGGGCAACCTTGTGTTGTTCCTGATCTTAGAGGAAATGGTTTCAGTTTTTCACCATTGAGAATGATGTTGGTTGTGGGTCTGTCATATATGGTGTTTATTATGTTGAGGTAGGTTCCCTCTATGACTACTTTCTGGAGAGTTTTTATATAAATCGGTGTTGAATTTTTTCAAAAGCTTTTTCTGCATCTATGGAGATTATCATATGGTTTTTATCCTTCAGTTTGTTAATATAGTGTATCACATTGATTGATTTGCATATATTGAAGAATCCTTGCATTTCTGGGATAAACCCCACTTGATCATGGTGTATGATCCTTTTAATGTGATGTTGGATTCTGTTTGCTAGTATTTTGTTGAGGATTTTTGCATCTATGTTCATCAGAGATATTTGCCTATAGGCTTATTTTTTTGTGACATCTTTGTCTTGTTTTGGAATCAGGATGATGGTGGCCTCATAGAATGAGTTTGGGAGTGTTCCTCCCTCTGCTATATTTTGGGAGAGTTTGAGAAGGATAGGTGTTAGCTCTTCTCTATATGTTTCATAGAATTTGCCTGTGAATCCATCTGGTCCTGGGCTTTTGTTTGTTGAAGATTTAAAATCACAGTTTCAATTTCAGTGCTTGTGATTGGTCTGTTTATATTTTCTATTTCTTCCTGGTTCAGTCTTGGAAGGTTGTGCTTTTCTAAGAATTTGTCCATTTCTTCCAGGTTGTCCATTTTATTGGCATATAGGTGCTTTTGGCAATCTCTCGTGAAACTTTGTATTTCTGCAGGGTCAGTTGTTACTTCTTTTTCATTTCTAATTCTGTTGATCTGAGTCTTCTCCCCTTTTTCTTGATGAGTCTGGCTAATGGTTTATCAATTTTGTTTATCTTCTCAAAGAATCAGCTTTTAGTTTTACTGATATTTGCCATTGTTTCCTTCATTTCTTTTTCATTTATTTCTGATCTGATACTTATGATTCCTTTCCTTCTGATAACTTTGGGTTTTTTGTTGTTGTTGTTTTTCTTTCTCTAATTGCTTTAGGTGTAGGGTTAGGTTGGTTGAGATTTTTCTTGTTTCTTGAGGTAGGACTGTATTGCTATTAACTTCCATCTTAAAACTGCTTTGCTGCATCCCATAGGTTTTGGATCATCGTGTTTTCCTTGTCATTTGTTTCTAGGTATTTTTTGATTTCTTCAGTGATGTCTTGGTTATTTAGTAGTGTATTGTTTAGCCTCCATGTGTTTGTATTTTTTACAGATTTTTTTCCTGTAATTTATATCTAGTCTCATAGTGTTATGGTTGGAAAAGATACTTGATATGATTTCAATTTTCTTAAATTTACCAAGGCTTGATTTGTGACCCAATATATGATCTATCCTGGAGAATGTTCCATGAGCACTTGAGAAGAAAGTGTATTCTGTTGTTTTTAGAGGGAATGTCCTATAAATATCAATTAAGTCCATCTTGTTTAATGTGTCATTTAAAGCTTGTGTTCCCTTATTTATTTTCATTTTGGATGATCTGTTCATTGGTGAAAGTGGGGTGTTAAAGTCCCCTATATTATTGTGTTACTGTCAATTTCCCCTTTTATGGCTGTTAGCATTTGCCTTACGTATTAAGGTGCTCCTATGTTGGGTGCATAAATATTTACAACTGTTATATCTTCTTCTTAGATTGAGCTCTTGATCATTATGTAATGTCCTTCCTTGTCTCTTGTAATAGGCTTTATTTTAAAGTCTGTTTTGTCTGATATGAGAATTGCTACACCAGCTTTCTTTTGATTTCCATTTGTATGGACTATCTTTTTCCATCCCTTCACTTTCAGTCTGTATGTGTTCCTAGGTCTGAAGTGGGTCTCTTGTAGATAGCATATGTATGGGTCTTGTTTTTGTATCCATTCAGCCAGTCTATGTCTTTTGGTTGGAGAACTTAATCCATTCACGTTTAAGGTAATTATTGATATGTATGTTCCTATGACCATTTTCTTAATTGTTTTGGGTTTGTTTTTGTAGGTTTTTTCCTTCTCTTGTGTTTCCTGCCTAGAGAAGTTCCTGTAGCTTTTCTTGTAAAGCTGGTTTGGTGGTGCTGAATTCTCTTAACTTTTGCTTATCTGTAAAGGTTTTAATTTCTCCATCGAATCTGAATGAGATCCTTGCTGGGTAGAGTAATCTTGGTTGTAGGTTTTTCCCTTTCATCACTTTAAATATGTCCTGCACTCCCTTCTGGCTTGCAGAGTTTCTGCTGAAAAATCAGCTGTCAACCTTATGGGGATTCCCTTGTATGTTATTTATTGCTTTTTCCTTGCTGTTTTTAATATTTTTTCTTTGTATTTAATATTTGATAGTTTGATTAATATGTGTCTCAGCGTGTTTCTATTTGGGTTTATCCTATACGGTACTCTCTGTGCTCCCTGGACTTGATTGACTATTACCTTTCCCATGTTAGGGAAGTTTTTGACTATAATCTCTTCAAATATTTTGTCAGACCCTTTCTTTTGTCTTCTTCTTCTGGGACCACTATAATTCGAATGGTGGTGTGTTTAATGTTGTCCCAGAGGTCTCTGAGACTGTCTGCAATTCTTTTCATTCTTTTTTCTTTATTCTGCTCCCTGGCACCAGTTTATCTTCCAGGTCACTTATTTGTTCTTCTGCCTCAGTTATTCTGTTATTGAATCCTTCTAGAGTATTTTTAATTTCAGTAATTCTGTTGTTCATCACTGTTTGTTTGCTCTTTAGTTCTTCTAGATCCTTGTTAAATGTTTCTTGAATTTTCTCCATTCTGTTTCTGAGATTTGGATCATCTTTACTATCATTACTCTGAATTCTTTTTCAGGTAGTTTGCCTATTTTGTCTTCATTTACTTGGTCTTGTAGGTTTTTACCTTGCTCCTTCATCTGTAACATATTTTTTTGTCATTTCATTTTTGTTTTTTTTTTGATGGGTGATGCTGTATTCCTGTCTTACTGGTTGTTTGGCCTGAGGTGTCCAGCACTGGAGTTTGCAGGCAGTTAGATAGAGCTGGGTCCTGGTGCTGATATGAGGACCTCAGGGAGGCCTCACTCCAACTGATATTCCATGGGTCTGAAGTTCTCTGTTAGTCCAGCGGTTTGGACTTGGAGCTCCCACCACAGGAGCATGGGCCTGACCTCCGGCCTGGGAACCAAGATCCTGCAAGCTTCATGGCATGGTTAAAAAAAAAGGACGAAAGAAAGAAAAAAAGGAGCAGCAAAATATCAAAGAATAAAAAATACAATAAAATTAGAAAGATAAAGAATATATTAGGAAAAATAAAACTATAATTAAAACAACTGCAACCAGGTAAAATAAAACCACAGCAGAAAAAAGGAAAAAAAAAAAAAAAGTGTGTGTGGGGCAACACACCAAAAGGAGAGATCACTAACAAAGTATAAAGAATAAAATTAGAAAAGTAAAAGATTTATTAGGAAAAATAAAAAAGAATCAACAAGGTAAAACAGAACCCCAATCTAAAAGAGGAAAAAAAAAAGCCTTGGGTGTGGAGGTGGAGTTTAGGTGGGGGGTGGAACTTAGGCAGAGGTGGGGTTTAGGGTGCGGTGGGACCTAGGCAGGTGGCAGGTTAAGTTTGAGCATGGCACGGGGCCTCTGCTTAGGACCTGCATGGAAGGGGAGAGACAGCACATGGAAAGAAGGGCCTCTGGAGTGTGGGGCTCCAGAGTTTGGATGTAGGGCCCTGAGTGAGGGTGTGTGGGTAGGGTTTAAGCCCAGCTTGTGGGAAGGGGTCTCTGAGTGTAGAGGTGGGGCCCTGGGTGGGGGTGTAGGGGCGGGGCTTGTGCTCTGCACAGCAGGAAGGAGGCTCCAAGGGCAGAGGATTAGGCCTGGGAGCCCAACAGCCTTCCCAGTGCCTAAGTGGACAGGTGAAGCACTCACCTCGTTCCCTTCTGTTCCTTCACGCTCCCCCCCACTGTCTCCTCCAGGGTGTACCCCATCCCCGCTGGACCCCGAACCGTGGGTGGGTCCCACTGGGTGTAGGAACTCCTTCCCTTCCCCAGCCACCACTCAGGGGTGCCGTCCCGGAGGTTCGGCCTTTACTTTTGCTCCCCTTTCCCTCCCTCCCACTCCCCCAGGACCCGTGCAGCTGGCAGGGGCCTAGGTGGGCAGAGGATCAGGCCTGGGATCTCAACAGGTTCCTGGGGGTCCAACTGTCTTGCCTTCTTTTGGATTATGAAAACATTTTTAATTATTCCATTTTTCTTCCTTATTCACATTTTAGTTACACATTCTTACAGTAGTTCTTTTAGTGGTTACCCTAGAGATTATAATATGCCTTCCTGATGTATTACAGTCTACCTTAAGTAAGTACTTTTGATTTTACCACTTCCTAAATAAGGCAAGAAACTTTGCAACAGTTAAACTGCATTTATCACCCTCCCACAGTTTGAGCTATTGTTACCATTGTATTGTATTTTAGTTCTACAAATGGGGTTATTATTGTTTTGATGTAAACAGTCAACATTCTTGTACATTTAACCACAAATTTACCCTTTCCAGTGCTCTTCCACGCTAACATCTGATATCATTTTCCTTTAGCCTGAAGAACTTCATGGTGTTTCTTTTGGTTTACAGCTGCTAGCATTGAATTCTCTCATGTTTTGTTTGTCTGGAAACATCTTTACTTAAACTTCATTTTAATTTTTACATCTGTATTGTGGCATAATTTACATGTAATAAAATTCACCTACATTTTAGATGTATAGTTTGATGCATTTTGGTAAACTGCATGCATACATGTACAGAGTCATGCAGCCAGCCCCCCACAATCCAGTTTCAGTACACTTCTTTCACTCACCGAAAGCTCCCTTCTGCCCTTTTGCAGTACATCCTTTCCCCCAGGGAACCACTGATGTGCTTCAGGTCATTATAGTTTTGCCTTTTCTAGAATTTCATACAAATGGAATCATATAGTATGTTATGACTTTTGTGACTAGGTTCTTTCATTTAGCATGACGCTTTTGAGATTCATCCATGCTGTTATGTGTATCAGTAGTTCATTCCTCTTAGTTGCTGAGTAATATTCTATTGCATAGATATACTATATTTTGATTACCCGTTCACTAGATGATGAACATTTGTATTATTACCATTTGTGGTTATTAGGAATGCTTATGCTATATTCAAATACAAGTCTTGTGAGGACATATTTTTATTTTTCTTAGGTAAATATCTAGGAGTGAAATCACTGGACCACATGGTACGTATATGTTTAACTTTAAAAAAAACTGCCAAACTGATTTTCCAAGTGGCTGTACCACTTTGCATTCCTGCTTATAACGTATGAGGATTCCAGTTTCTCCATATTCACCAAGGCTTCATATTGTCAGTCTTTTTAATTTCAGCTATCCTACTGGCTAAACTGTAGTTTTAATCTGCATTTTTCTAATGACTACAATTTGGGGCATCTTTTCATGGGTTTGTGGGCCAACAATATAGCTTCTTTGGTAAAATGTTTGCTCAAATCTTTTGTCCAATTTGTTTTTGTTGAGTCTTGAGAGTTATTTATATATTCTGAATACAAGTCCTTTATCAGATATTTTGTTTTGCAAATATTTTCTTTCTACCTGTGGTTCACCTATTCATTTTCTTAATGCTGTGTTTTGATATTAGTATGGTGGATTATACTGAATAATTTTGAAATATTGAACTAACATTGCATTGCCAGGATAAACTTCCTTGATTGTGGTGTTTTATTCTTTTTATATTTTACTGGATTCAATTTGCTAATATCTTGTTGGAATATTTGTGTTTCTGTTTATATGGTATATTAGTCTCCAGTTTTCTTTCCTAGTACTATCTTTGTCTGGTTTTGGTATCGGGGTAAAGCTGCTTTTATAAAGTAAGTTGGGAACTTTTCCCTCATCTTATATTTTCTGGAAGAAACTGCAGAAATAATGTTAGTTATTCTTTAAACATTTGGCAAATTCACCAGTGGAACCATCTGGGTTTAGAGCTTTCTTTTTTGAAAGATTTTAAACCATGAATTCAATCTCTTTAATATCTATTTAATCTTTAGTACATCTCATAGTTTGTAATTTTCAAGAAATCAGTCAATTTAATTGAAGTTGTTGAATTTTTGCGTGTAGAGTTGTTCTTCATAGTATTCCCTTAATATTCTTTTGATGTCTATAGGGTCTGTAGTCATATTCCTCTGAATGAACACTAAACTGAAATTTACATGTATTTGTTATTTTTGTTGCTCTCTCTTCATTTCTGATATCCCAAGTTTCCTTCCTCTGGTATAATTTTTCTTCAGTCTGAAGGAATTCCTTTAGCAATTATTTTTGGGCAGGTCTGCTGGCTCTTAGTTTTCCTTCATTGAGAATGTCTTTAGTTCACCTTCCCTCCGGAAAGTATTTTTCCTGGATATAGAATTCTGGCTTGACAGTGTTTTTTCTTTCTTCACTTTAGGAATGTTGTTTCACTTCTTTCTGTCCTCCATAGTATCTAATAAGAATTCCAAGTTCTTATTAGAACAAGTTTAAGTTCAGTTCTTAAACTTGTATGCTGTTTGGAGTCAGCATGGGCATGGGCATATGCACTTGGAAGTGGGCCCAAGAATTCATAAGCAACTTTATGGGGTTGCTTTCTCAATCTCCTCCCTGTGGCAATCTCTTCAGTACTTTCTGGTTACCTGGAATTCTCCAACCAGAAAGTTGGAGCTTTTTATTGACTCTGTTGCACAGTTTTTGCAATTACACTGATGTCCAGGATCAACCAGCAGGAGGGCAGAGAGAAAACAAAAAGCAACAGGGGTCTGTCCCACACAGATGATCACAGCTTCTCTGATCAGAGACAAAGGTTCCCCTCCCTCAGCATTTTAGAATCCTGCAGGTCCAACCGTCACTACAGATGCTGCCACTGCCACTGCCACCATGGGATTTCTTAGGGGCTGGTGTGTGAGAGAATGGAGAAAAGAAAAAAGGTGGGTTTCCCCCACTCTCTCAGAGCATTAGGAGACCCTTCTCTGTTCTTTGAGCCAGAGCTAGAGGGATTCTCCTGGAGCTCCCTCTGTGCAGATGCCCACATTCAGGTTTTATGCTGCTTATTGGAGCAAAAAGATGACAAACTCACTACCAGTTTGATGGTACTTCAAATTCTAGTCCTCTTCCCCAATCACCAACTACTATTTAATTTTCAGAGTCCTCAAAAATCTGCTCTATATATTATGTCCAGGTTTTTGTTTTGTTTTATTTTTAGCTGCATCCATTGTGGAGTACTCCATTGTACCTGGAATTGGAAAATTCTATCTTGTTTGAACCACTGAATTACTGTTGGGTCCCTGGTTACAGCAGCTAGGCCTATCCTAACTTACTGAGCCAATTCCACCATTCCTTTGTTCTTGCAATGCATCTACTCTGCAATCCTTTAACCTTGGATCAATCCTAAAATCCACCTATCTTCCCCTTACACCCAGAATGATGAGCTGGGCTGGAGAAAATTCATCCAACCATGTGGGCTGGTGGCCTTTCACTTGTTAAATATCTCTGCCCAGCTCTCTCCTGTTCTTCACAGAAATTACTGTTTGTCTTGGACCTTTATTGCTATCCTTTCACTCTCTCAGCAGATGTCTTTACCTCTTCTGTCTTAGAGAAAACTAGGTGGCTTCTTACTGCTCACCTATAGATGTATCTTCCCTTCTGTTTTAAATAGGCATCCCTCTTTCCTGCCTCCTGTTGAAGGAGCTAATGCTTCTTATGCTCTGGATCCTATCTCCTCCTGCCTTCTCAATATTATCCATAAATTATTATCCCTCTTTCTTCCATCTTCCACTTGTCTTCTCCAAGGGCTCCTATACTTCAGCATATAATATAGAAAGTCTTTATCTTATCTCAAATATTGCAAACATCTCCTAATACTCCTTTTGCATTAGTCAGATTAGTTAGATTGAGGTAATCTAACAGTGTTAACAATATTTGGATATCTGACGCTTAACACACACACAAATTATTTTTTTACTCATGCAGAGTTCAGTGTAGGTGTTCTTGGTTGGGTGGCTCTCCTGGGCACCTCTTCTCTGACTCAGGGATCCAGGTTCCTCCCATCTTGTGACACAACCATCTTCACAATGAGGCCTCCAGGGCTGCTGTGGAAGGGAAGACAGTATGAAGTAGATTCACTTAACCACCTTGGCTCAGAATGCCCTATACACTTTTACTCACATTCCTTTAGCCAGAACTAGCCACAGGGTTCCACCTGGAAAGATCTAGGAAATGTTGACACTGGTGGAGCAAATGCTTCCCTGCATCATGAATATTCAGTAGTCAGCCAACTATTTCAGCTATACTCTTTACCTCTGATCCTACCATATATCCATCCACACAGAATCGTGGTCTTCTTACCACAGATCTGATCATGTCACTTCCACATTTAGCACCCAATTACTGCCGACTGCCAACTGAATGAAATCCAAACCTTTTATCAAGGTATTCAATACCATTTAGGATCTAGCCCTTCCAGCCGTCTCCTATAAGGTCTCGTCTTAGGCGTTAGTGCCATCAAACTGCTTCTAATTCCCAGTTATTGGGAACAAATTACAATTACTGTTACTTGCCTCTTTACATTAGCACACACTCTTCCATCTTTCTGAAATGTCCTTCTTTGCTGTCTCTAGCAGGAAAATTTCTACCTCTCCTTCAAAACTTGTTATAAGCATCTTCCTCTGTGATCCTTTTGTAGCCTTTTTTTTTTTTAATCTTAGTTTGGCCTTGCTGCGGGGCATGTGAGGTCTTAGCTTCCCCCACCCCCATCCCCGACCAGGGATCAGGCCTGCGCCCCTGCAGTGGAAGCGCGGAGTCTTAACCACTGGACCACCAGGGAAGTCCCTGTAGCCCTCTGTTTTAAGTAGAGTTGATCATTTAGTTCATTTGTGCCACAACTGAGCATCAGCAAACCTCCATGTAGTACCCATTTCACTGAGTTGAACTCGTATTTTCACTTACCTGTCTCGCTTCTTTTAAACTATGAGCTCCTTGAGAACTGGGACCATGACTTACTATCTTAGTATCTCCAGCGCCTAATACAGTGTCTGCCACATGATGGATGTTTAACAAATGTTTCATGTAATGCATAATTAAATGAACGAATAAATGATGTACAATTTAAAATATTTCTTACACTTAAATTTCAGTTTAGTGTTCATTCAATATTTAAAAGTTCTTGGAGAAAGCTATGAACTTGTGCTATATTTACTGTATCTTCTTTTAATGAAGAAGAATGGCTGGCATTAAATTAAAGCCTTACAGTTATACACTAACATAAATTCTTGATTTGGTGAGGGAAGCTTCTTCACACTCAATCAAAAAAGTTAATGAAAGTAATGCAAAAATGAGCTGAAGCTACAAGGAGGTTACAGTGACTGATTCTTACTGATGCAGAAATAATACTGAACGTTTCAATTCTGGGAAGTCAAAGAGCACGAAGAACACTGATAAGACTGAGAGGATTTGGGTGATTGAGATGAAAAGTGTGAGGAAACAATTATTTCAGTCTGTAATATAATCATGAGAGGTGGGTGGGGCGCAAGCATAGTTTCCTGAAATTTTCCCTTCTGAACCATGAAAAAACAACTCAATTATAGTTAACATACATTTTGAATTAACTGTATTTCATTAATAATTCTTCAAAAACCATTGTTCAGGGGCTTCCCTGGTGGCGCAGTGGTTGAGAGTCCGCCTGCCGATGCAGGGGCCACGGGTTCGTGCCCCGGCCCGGGAAGATCCCACCTGCTGCGGAGCGGCTGGGCCCATGAGCCATGGCCGCTGAGCCTGCGCGTCCGGAGCCTGGGCTCCGCAACGGGGGAGGCCACAACAGTGAGAGGCCCGCGTACCGCAAAAAAAACAACAAACAAACAAACAAACAAAAACATTGTTCATCTATGTTATATATACTATCTCTTAATTACCTAGACTGTTCAGTTAATTAGCTCATCATTCCACCTCTGACCAGTCTATATGAGTGGAGTCACTGTACCTTCGAAAACAATAAATAACAAACAAAACCCCCCAAAACCAAATATCCTGATGCCCATGTTATCTATTCTGAACCGTAATCAGTTATCACCGTAATTCAGGTGGTCTCCAGTTTGATCTGTGCTGAAACTTTGCCACCCGGGGGGGTGGAGGGGAGTCAGTGGGGAGCTGGAGTGAGGCAGGAATATTCTCTATCAAATTGAGTTGAGAATCAGGAGAACTGTCCTAGCTATAGGACTGGTGCAGAGCAGGAAAGAAGGCTGAGACAGACTCCTTCCTCATTTCTGACATCAGTTTTGGCAGAATATGGAAGCAACAGTGGGAGGTCTCCCTCTCCATGAATTTGGAGATCAGGGACATAAGGTCACCTTCTGAGTTGAACTAGTAAAATTCACAATGGATGTGGTTAGTCACCTGTGGGAGTAAAGCAAGAGACTGTCTGAAATGTGTAGCTCTCAGGAAAATCCAGTTAAGGGAGGCAATCCAGATGTAATCAGAGGAAGGCAGGTCCAGAATGTGAATGTCATTTCGTAGAAGATATTTAATCAATTGAATTGTACCATGCCTGGGGGAAGACTGTGTGAAGGTGGGTGAGGGTGTGGGCAGAGGGGAAGTGGTCACCTTGGACTACAGGAAATAAAAACCCAAGGCATCCTAACTCGGCAGTGCACACCCAAGCCCTACGCCAAGGAGAGACCCTGCCTTTTGTGGTTGCTATGGGACAGGAGTGCCTCTTCTTATCTCTCTTCAGTATCCTGTGTTCATTCTGATCCTGGGACTGGCTGCCCTGGGCAGTGGACATAAGCTTTTCAGTCCCTGGGAAGAAATGTCTCCCACTGTAAACTTGTACTATGGCTATGAGTAACCTCATGGATTTGAGTGATTCAAGTGACCCTGGATTCTGAAAACTTCTGAAAACCTGATGAGAGTAAACACTGGAATTTGGAAGGTGGTTAGTTCCTCAAGGGGATGCTACCCATGAGACCTCCTGGTAGGTAGCTACAGCCTTCTTCCAGGAATGCACCGACCTCCTCTTCAGTCCTTTTCTGCCTTCCATGGACAGTACCACAGTATACACTTAGGTCAAGGATTCTCAACCCCATCAGATCCAATGACCTATTTTTAAGTGAATGTTTTGTTAGGTCCCATTTATTATTCTGAAAAGAAATTCACAAGTTGTAAACCTTCTATACACATTTCTAAAAGTCAATACAATGTCCTAACTATAAAGACAAAGGAAAATTACTGGTAGAAGAGGAATAATTTATAATTAAATAATATGTACTGGAGTATATTAATATTTAGGGATGACTAACTAGCAGGCAGAATGAAGCAGTTGCTTTGAGATCTGAGTGAACGTGACAGAGACAAATGGAGACAGAGACACGTGTGCGGACAACTCAAATTACAAGAGCAAATTGCTGGCAGCGAAGTGCTTTTCTGAAATTGTGACTACTGTTGGTAAAGTTCTGAACAAATACAGTGCAATCTTCTCTTCCTTTAAAAATGCCTAGGAGGTGTTTGCAGAAAAGTCAGTGTATATTAAAATATGCAGAAGTAACTTGTATTTCCAAGTAAAATGGGATTGAGTTTCACAGCCAGATAATTATAAACAGGGTTTTCCGCACAAATGTCCAGTGTGACTTTTGAAGGTTGCACAGGACACACCACACTTGTTGGTGTACTGCCCGTGCTGCACATGATCAAATAGCCAGCATCCTTGGTTCCTCTCCATAAACGTCACTAGTGCCTCTCCTAATAATTGTGACAATCAAAAATGCCCCCTGGAGTTTCCAATATATCTCCTAGGGGGTCGTAACACTCCTATTGAGAGACACTGACTTAAGTGAACAGGAATCAATATGAGGGTCCAATAAGGCAAATGTGCCTTCCTATGGCACAGTCATTCCATGAGCTGGCATCACAGATCACCCCATGGTGGAAAGAAGGGACAAGGGTGGATGAAAGTTGGGTAGAGTACCTAGTGCTAGAGGAAGAAGCAGAAATCCAGGCAGAACAATAAGTCAGAATTTACGAGGGGAAACAGGGATAACAGTTCACCTCTGGGACTTGGGCCAACATACAGAGAAAGGCCAACATAGAGAGAACTGTGGCTCTGGGGCCACAAGGGCACCCAGGTTTATTCTTGGTGCCAGATATCGCAGATCTGGCTGAAAGGGAAGAATTTAGGTCCACGTAGGAGCCCAAAAGTAGTGACTTGGTTCCTAAAATGTGGGTCTGGGAATGTGACATTTCCAAACTCCCTATGCATAGCCTCAGCCAGAAATGACTCAACGTCAGGCATGGGCTTAAGTCTTCTCAGATAGTAGCAGCTGAGAAGAAAGCAAAGGCAGGAGAGACCAACAGCCACAGTTTCTCAATGCCACGTGATTGAAGAGGGTATGTCTACACAACTTTTGATTTTCTTACATTAGAGTATTTTTTTGTCCTCTCTTAAACACGTATGAATCAACCCATTCTTCAAACAAAAATATATGTTCAAGAGAACAAGATTTGGGCATTCACAAACCATTTCTCATGCCGCCCCTACGTCATCTATCTGTTGCTTGGCTGTGGGTGGACATGAAACAGCTTCCTGGAACTCAGATTTGGAGTCATTTCCAAAAGTGGGGTCATAAAGGCGTGGACATAAATCGCAGCAACGCTTATACTGAATACCACAGTTTACAAGGGTAAGTACATAACTTTGCCTGGAGCCCAGACCAAGGCCAGCCCTACAACCCAT
The DNA here is from genome assembly GCF_964270905.1 of Leucopleurus acutus. NCBI lineage: Eukaryota > Metazoa > Chordata > Mammalia > Artiodactyla > Delphinidae > Leucopleurus > Leucopleurus acutus. The sequence goes on from NC_139147.1 coordinate 66,640,014, forward strand.
GCTTTGTGACTCAGGAGCAAAACAACACTCACACAAACCAGATATTCCCCAAAGACCATCTCAACAGGATGATGCCTCATCTCCCATGACTGTTCCCAAGGTCCCATCCAAGACCATTATCTAATCTCTGCTCAGGACTCAAATTACCTAATGTTTTTACTTCACTGGATTGAGCAGGCTCCTTTGTGCATATAGTTCCTGAAAAAAAAAAAAAAAAGATGTTCTCATTTCAGTTACCTCCCTTTCAGAGGTCTTATTACTTCATCTGTCCCACGTTCATTATAGTGGATGGTCATGAGAACAAGTTCAGCTGTATTGGAATGTATTAGCAAAACTGAGTCTTAAAAAGAAAGAGAGAGAAATAAAAGCATTCTGTGCATGAAAGGAATTTTCCATTTCAGCCTGTAAATCGAGGGAAGAGACTAAATAAATTATCTGCTATTACAAAATATTCAATTATCTGCTATTATAAAATATTCAGCAATATATTTCTTTCTTCCAGAAGCTTCAATCCAATCATGGTTAAGGTATTGCTGAATTACATCACTGTAATTTGCTGAATTGAGGTCCCAATTCATTGTGCTGACCTCTCACTTGTTCTCTGATACCTTCCATCCCTCCACTCTTTCCCACTCTCTCCTGATGCCTCCTATTTCCATATATACACCACCCTCCAAGCCTATCTCTGTCCCTAGCTTTTGAGCACGTGCCTGGGTAGATTTGAGGGCCGATTACCTTCTGGTTGTTCCCTCGGTGCCACTGACCAAGGATTTGATTATCTGGTAGTTTAAGATCTGAGATGCCACCAGAAGTAACTCTGGACAAGGCACTCTATGAAAAGGAAGAACATCTGCATGTATGTGCTAATATATTTCTCTGTGCTTTTTCCTATATGAATGTGTCCTTAGGATTTTCTTCCTGTATGTATTTCAATTTAAAAACCTAAATCCAGCATGTATATGTATTGCGGATTCACTTTGCTGTACAGTAGAAACTAACACAATATTGTAAAGCAACTATATTCCAATAAAAATTAAAAAAAATAAAAAATAAAAACCTAAATCCAGATCCACTTCCCTATTCAGAAAGCTTTACTGGTTCCCTGCTGCCCACAAAAATCAAGATCCTCTGTGATTTTCCCCCAACACACCTTTTCAACAAATCAATTCCTTTAGCCACAAAGAAAGAAGCTGTATAAAGCAGTGGCTGGATGTATAGCCTTTGGGCTCAAATCCCAGCTCAGTCACTTACAGTTTGTATCCTCAGGTGAGTTACTTAAACCTCTCTACACTTCAGTTTCCTCAACTGTAAAAGTGGCTTAATAATAGAAATAGTTTGAATTGCATGAGAATCAAGAGAATTAATAAATGTTAGTTGCTGAGAACAATGTCTGATACATGATAAGCATCATCTACTATTATGATTATTATTACTCACTACCCTCAATACATTTGTATTTTTCTATTTTTGTACCTTTTCTTACAGTTGCTAATTTCTGAAATGCTCATCCCTTCTCTCCACTTCCCATCCTTTAAAGTCCTGATCAGATTTTTCCTTTTCCACAGACTTCCCTGGCCTGTGCAGTTCATGGTGTTCTTTTGTGCACCAATACACAAATTATCTATTCCAATAGTGTTGCAAATGGTCATTTGTTGCTTCATGGCACTTCTTGTATTGCTGCCTTATAATATAATCCAAATATAATTTCACCTGGTCTCCCCGAGTTGGCCTGTGAGTCCTTTGAAGGCAAGGACTCAGACCAGTTTTTGTATAGAGCTCAGCACCTGGTAGATTGCCTTCCCAGTTATAGCTGAATAAATATCTGTTTGTGTGACTTGATTGATCCACAGATTGAATACAAGTTTGCTGGATGCTTTCAGAAGTGGTGGGCTAAAGGGAGTGCAGAAGAGTTGGAACCTTAGGTATTCACTTGCAGAACATTTATGAAGTGTCTGTGCAAGGCTCTCCACTTCTACCTTGCACCTGACAGGGTTTCACACCTACCGCTAGGAGGCACCAGGACTGATTAGTGGATGAGATCAGGTGCTGTGTTTGGCCCGAGGGTGCAGGCTTGGTAACCAGAAAGGCTTTTAGAATAGCAATTTGGGGGGATGCAGGGAGACAGACAGAGTTCCCAGTCCTGGCTGTAACATCAAGTCTCCTGAAGAGCAGCTGCTTCTGCAAAGAAGTTTTGCACATTCAGATCTTCCTTGCTTGGTTGTTCAGAGTTGCCCCTGGCTGGAGATTTCTGGTGTGTAAAAGGGCCAGGGTCAGGTAAGCTAGGAGAAGAACTAGCAAGGCATGGTACTCGGTCAAGACTTCCGGGTTCTATTCCAGGTTGTTTCACTAACTTCCTGGGTGGCCTTGGACACTTATATCATCACCATACTCTTAAGTTCCCTCATCCGTCAATGAGGGTGTCGGATGAACATGTAATCTCTAGCGTGCATGTTATCTCTAATATTCTATCACCTTAGGAGTCTTCTCATAGTGGAGTCATTGGTAGCTACCAGGGGAGAGACAGAGACCTCCTTCAGCTGGAATTAAGATTCTTCTGGCCAGTGGAGCTCAACTCTGTGAACCCCTAGGGTATGGGATGGTCTTATTTATTGGGAGTGGCCCTGCTTGCAACAGTCTTGGAATCCTTCTCCTTCTCCACCAAATCTGGGAAAGTAAGAACTTGGGGTATAGGATAATGAAGAGATGTCAGGGTAATAATGGGGCAAAGGTCTTAAGTTGGGGCCATCCCTGTTTATCACGTCGATTGTCTTCACCTCTAGATTATCACTGAGTGTTCCCTCCTTGTGGTCCTGACAAAAGGACTGAAGTCACAGTCACTGATGAGGGTAGGGGTCTAGGGACATGAAGCAAGACTGCACTGAGGTTAGGTGCCAAGTGTGCACAGGTGGTCAGAGAACCCACACAGGCCCTGGGCTCAGCCCTATTGGTTCATTCCCCAGACCCGCCCATCCCTCCTGCTGGCAGAAGGCACTCTCTCCTTCTAGTCACCCAGATGTCAGTGGCAGCTTTCCTCAGATGCTCTGGCTGCTCCTGCCTCAGCACTCCTTTTCCTCTCAGCTTTAGCTAGAGCAGACCCTCCCAAAGTAATTCACCTCTACTCCTCAGCTAAGGCAGCCAGTAGGCCTTCTTTACTTACATCAGACTCCTGAGGCATGAGATCACTGAGGCCATGTCTCTTTGTACCTATGAGCCCATCTTGTGCCTGGAAAATCATGCTGAGGGGAAGGACATTGCTGTTGCCATCAGGGGAAATTGTGCTGTATTCTAGGACTTGGGGAACAGTCTGGCAATCAGATTACTGTCTAGGGCAGAACTAGTACAAGGATAATAGTTCTTTTGGGACAAGTGGTCAAATGTGGAAACATACATCTGTCCCATTTATGTATTTCACATTCTTACTTTGTTTTTCCTCTCCTGGCAATGCAACAGCCTCTGCTAGGTGCTTGGCTCTGTGACACTTGCTGGAGGGGTATAGGAGGGAAGAGAAAACACATGGCCTGAACCTCCAAGGAGTTTGCAATCTAGTCAGAGAAACAAGGCGTTCACACATTTGCAAGAGTTCATAGGGTGGTTGAGAGTAAGGGGATTTTACCTGGGGTCCATGTTGAGCTTAAGCATCTAAGAATCCCAAGTTCATTTTTCTAGATAGATGATATATAATTATCCAATTTCAAAAGCACACTAGACCCTCCCCGACAAAAGATGAAGAACTGAGCTCAGGTTAGCAGACCAGGGCTGGAGTCCTGGCTTTCCACTTTTTGTCTGTGTAATAACACATTATCTAACCTCCTTGATCCTCAGTTTCTTAATCTCTAAAATAGGGAGAATAATTTCTGTCCTACCTATCTCGTAGCATGGTTGTGAGGATCAAATGAGGCAAGCATGTGAAAGTGCTTTATAAATCATAAAGCACCATACAGGTAAAAGGTATCGTAAATATTTAAAACCAAAACACAAGGCCATACAGAATGAGAGAACATAGAGTTTATGGGAACCTAAGAGACGTTTGCACAAATATTTTCCTCTTGCAGATAATGAAATCAGACCCAGAGTGGATACGTGGCCCAGGGACAAAGAGCTAATCTGGGACACAGCCAAGACCAGAGGACAGCCTCCTCAGGGCCCTGCCCTGGAACCGCAGGGGGAGCCAGGCAGCCAGCATTCAGCAGTGCTCTCTGCATCTGTGCTCCTGGGGGCCCCATTTGCTGCAGACTGGGCTTCCGGCTCCCTCAGCCACGTGGACAACACTATGGGGCTAATCATGGATTTATTCACCTCCTCACTCTACTCTGCTCCAACCCCTGTTTCCATCCCTTACCATGCAGCCAACCCCTATAAAAATGGTTTCCAAGAGGAATCTGTGTTTCCTCTTACATCACCACCAAATAACTTCTGCCTCTCTGGAAGAGACCCAGAGATAAGGTGAGGTCACCTTATGTGCAAAAGTGAGAGGCCTGGTAGCCAATCCAAATATTGCAGACAGAAGTTTTGTGAGCAAGGACTCTCTGAACAACCATTTGCCAAGATGGCTCACATCTTTGCAGGCAAAGATTTAGGCACAAGTTTTGAAACAAATAACACAGGGGTGGCTTGATAGAAGGGGCCCTGGCATGTTGGTGAAAGGTGGGGCAGTGGGAACCGTGGGTCTTGTATCTGTCTGTTTCTTTCCAGATGCTGCTAAAGGCCTCTAATGTTACATGAGTTCTTTTCTCTCCCAATCTAGAAGAGAATCTGGGGAGCCAAGTTCTCCAGGTCATGCCCGTGTCTATGCCGGGTGTCACCTGCAGCCCTGCAGAACACAAGGCTGCTTCTTTCAACAAAGGCCTCTGGAGGAGGGTGCCCAGCCAAATTCTGTGACCCATTCTAGTGTTTAACTATTGTCACATCTTCAAAAGTGGGCCTTACAATGACCTTAAGATACCACCTTGGCAGTTTATTTCCTCTGGTTCATACTGATTAGAGGTGGAGAACAGCCACTCACCAAGTTTTCCACTTAAAAGCATGCTTTTATATCATAGAGTGTTCTGCCTATGTTTTCCTCTAAGAGTTTGATAGTTTCTGGCCTTACATTTAGGTCTTTAATCCATTTTGAGTTTATTTTTGTGTATGGTGTTAGGAAGTGCTCAGAATGGGAGAAAATACTTGCAAATGAAGCAACTGACAAAGGATTCATCTCCAAAATTTATAAGCAGCTCATGCAGCTCAATAACAAAAAAACAAACAACCCAATCCAAAAATGGGCAGAAGACCTAAATAGACATTTCTCCAAAGAAGATATACAGACTGCCAACAAACACATGAAAGAATGCTCAACATCATTAATCATTAGAGAAATGCAAATCAAAACTACAATGAGATATCATCTCACACCAGTCAGAATGGCCATCATCAAAAACTCTAGAAACAATAAATGCTGGAGAGGGTGTGGAGAAAAGGGAACCCTCTTGCACTGTTGGTGGGAATGTAAATTGATACAGCCACTGTGGAGAACAGTATGGAGGTTCCTTAAAAAACTACAAATAGAACTACCATATGACCCAGCAATCCCACTACTGGGCATATACCCTGAGAAAACCATAATTCAAAAAGAGTCATGTACCAAACTGTTCATTGCAGCTCTATTTACAATAGCCCGGAGATGGAAACAACCTAAGTGTCCATCATCAGATGAATGGATAAAGAAAATGTGGCACATATATACAATGGAATATTACTCAACCATAAAAAGAAATGAAATTGAGCTATTTGTAATGAGGTGGATAGACCTAGAGTCTGTCATACAGAGTGAAGTAAGTCAGAAAGAGAAAGACAAATACCACATGCTAATACATATATATGGAATTTAAGAAAAAAAAAATGTCATGAAGAACCTAGGGGTAAGACAGGAATAAAGACACAGACCTACTAGAGAATGGACTTGAGGATATGGGGAGGGGGAAGGGTAAGCTGTGACAAAGCGAGAGAGAGGCATGGACATATATACACTACCAAACGTAAGGTAGATAGCTAGTGGGAAGCAGCTGCATAGCACAGGGAGATCAGCTAGGTGCTTTGTGACCACCTGGAGGGGTGGGATAGGGAGAGTGGGAGGGAGGGAAGAGATATGGGAACATACGTATATATATAACTGATTCATTTTGTTGTAAAGCAGAAACTAACACACCATTGTAAAGCAATTATACTCCAATAAAGATGTAAAAAAAAAAAAAAGCATGCTTTTAAATACTTGATCTTAATGCGCCCCCCTTAACCTACACTTATCTAGACCTAATAATTTAAAAATCATTTTATGCGCTGACTAACTTGATTATAATTTTCTTCGGCTGTTCTATAATCCCTGATATCTGACCCCCAGCTCTTCAATTCCACCCCCTACAAAAACAAACAAAAAAAACTCCCCCGCAGGGCTCTCCTCTCCTTTCTAAGCACCCACCTCTCTTCCCTTCCTAAGAACCTTTCCATCTTCAATTCACTAACATTTGAACAGCTGCACAAGCACAAAGTGTTTAATTTGGGAACAGTGTCTGTGGGAAGGAATGCTTTGTAAGTTTCCAAAGTAATGCAAAAGCTTAATTTAGAAAGTCATATAACAACTCTTTTGGCTCTGGAAGTCACAGAGATTATGGATCGCACTGCAGAGGCAACCTGCCTGATGATGTTAGCACTTTGCAGCACTGGGTTTTTCTGCAGCAGTTTCATTTTTATTCCTATTCAGAGACATAGTGCGTCAGTCCAATTGAAGCATTCACTTTCTAAGGACAGGGCCTATGTCTTGTTCAGCCTCTCTGTGTGGTCAGGGCCCAGCAAGGGCAAGCAAGTCGTCAGTGCCTTTAAATGTTGGATTGTATTGCCTGTCTGCCCCCCTACTCCCTACTTTGGTCTTCAACTTGGTCCAAACAGGCTCTGGAACTAGGAAATGATAATGGTTACCAAGTATTGAGCAGGGCAGGAAGAGGGGTGATCAGATCATACCACCACTACCTTCCTTGGCTACAGGAGGCTGAAAGAAAGTTAAAGTGCTAAGATTAAAGAGTCTCATGTCCTACCTGATCTCATGTTAGAATCTGCCTCTCAGGGATACACATAATTAGGGTCTGAAAAATAATGAGAACCTGGATAGGACAGGATAAATCTGGACATAGGATGGGTCCTGGGAGACTCATCCGAATGAGGGTGTAAGCACGAAATGTAGAAATGAGGAGGATACTTCACCACCACCACCACAGTAGTCACAGTACCTGGGGCTGGAACTGAGACAGTGCCTGCTGAGTGGCACTGCCCAGAGCCATCTGTATACAGTCCATGCTCAGGACCCTCATTTGGCCTCTGTGGGGTCCAGGCAAAGCATCCTTTTGTAAGATGCTAGGGGTGCTTCTTGACTGTCATGGGATATTCTGGAAACTTAAAACACATACTCAGTTGCATTTCTTGAGTCCTCAGTGCCCAAAACGCCAGAAAAAGAATTTAAACTTTGTCCCCCAAAGGGGTCAGATATATACAGACTGTGTGATAAGCTACAGGTCCCCTGGTGTCAGTCTGGAGAAAAAGAAAGACAATGAGTAAGATCCCCGAGAGAAAGTCACCATGAGCAAAGATACTCTGGCAGAGTAGACCAGGTCCAGCTGGAGCACCTGATATTGGAGGACAAGAGGTTTCAGGTAGAGCGCAAGGCTGAGCTCCTCACCAGTTTCTCACCTGGAGTCCCTCGACCCCAAATCCCAAGAGTTCCAGTGTGTTCTGGGCTGGGTCTTACTTAAGAAGCAAAAAACTGTGTCACTAGAGGTACAACTATTCTGGACCTGAAACACCTTGTTGGACTGGTCAGAGAGGGAGATGACCCCTGGAGGTCAATGGTTTGGGGGAGGTGGGCAGCAGCTTGGCAACAGCAAATGGACAACAGAGAATTATAGGATGGCAAGGGCAGCAGGCCTAGAGACAAACACAGGAGAATATACACAGAAGACATGACTGAACTGTAAGTGCTGGCAGGATTAGCCACTTTTGCTGTATAGCATATTTTAAATTTTATTCAAAGTGTTAGTTTTTGCCAGATCTTAAAATCTTTCAGAGCTCAGTCTGCAGTAGTTTCATCTCCATTTATTTTTCATTAACATTTACTAGTGGGCCTAGAATGATAGAGAAAAAACAAGAAAGAAGCATAGGCAGAAACACATATTCAGAGGAAATGGGAATTACAGAAGGAGATACACACAAAGAGATACTGAGAGAGTTTGAGACAAGGGATTAGAAATAGAGGAGGACAGAGAGAAAGCAATTTGGGAGGGAGAAAAAAGAGGGAGAGATCTATTAAGATTCCAGGACCCAGCTAGTGTTCTGTGAGAAGCTAGCTGGGTCCCCTAGGATGAAAATCAGGCCGTCTTGGATTGAGCGTCCCAGGATTAAGAACCCAAGAGAAACCACAAAGGTTCACTGTTTTGTTTATCGGGAGGTTTTGGCTCTTGGCAACCTGGGCGCTGGCATTCTGACACACTGCCCGAGCTCCCCCTGCTGGCGGCTCTGCAAAATCTCACCATCCGGCTCCAAAGTGGAATAGCATTACGTAACTCTTTTCGAGGTTTGCCCGCCATTTTGTCTTTTTTTTTTTTTTTACCTTTTTAACACATTTTTTTTTTTTTTTAATTTAAAAAATTTCTCAAGTTCTTGGTTCTCCAAGGTCTGCTGTCTAATGCTGGGGTTTGAATTCCCTAACTGACTGCTACCGTCCTAACACCCAGTGAGGGCAGTCCTGGGAGACCCTTACTAACAAGGGTGCAAGTGGGAGGCTGGCTGAGCAAACATTTATCGAACCCGTGCTACATACAAAGTGCTGTGGAAAGGCCTGAAGGGAGTTCATTTGGCCGTTAGCCTTCTCGCCTCAAAAGTGACTGCTAGAATTAAACTGGCCTTCTGGGCTTGGGGGTGAGGGCACTCCCCTGCTTTCCAACAGAACCAACGGGATCGGCCTTCCAAAGTCCTGAGAAGAGCCTACTAGGGCAACAGTGACGGCCTCCCTCTCTCTATTTTTTCTTCTCTTTCTCCCCTTCCCTGCATGAAGAAGAGGAATTGCTATGTGCAAAGCCCCTGGGACAGGAAGGAGAGAAACACAACACTCCCCAAATACCAAACCTATTTACTGCTAAGAATAACCTTTATCTCTGGGAGGAAAGGCAGATCTGGTTCTCTCTCCTCTCTCTCCCAAGGTGGATTTTAAAGGGGCATCAGCACCCACTCATAGGAATACACTGAGCCCTGTCTTTCCTCAAGCGCTTAAGTTCTGAGTCACAAAGTCTGGAGAGGGGCAATGTGGGAGGAGAGAACTTGAGCCCAAAGGACCAGGGAAGGAGGTGAGGGAGGAGGCAAGAGGGAAACGGAGGGGAAGAGAAAGAACAGGACACGATGATCTCTGTTACACCCCGAGCCCGGGGCTCTGCAGCCCCAAGCAGACTGACAGGGGTAATCAGACCCTTGGGGTGAGGGTGACCGTGGGGTGGGCAGTGGAGCCCCCACTCTGGCTGAACTTGAGGATCAAGTACTTGGGGAATGGGACAGATTTGCAGGCCTCTGGCTATGGTGTTTGCTCATAATAAGGAGCCCTCGTTCCTCCCCCTCCACCTACTCAGAGGTTAGAAACCCAAACCATCTCTCTAAAAATTAAGTTTTCTTTCATAAAAGTGCTGCGTTTCTCTCAAGGCAGAAAGTATAAATGTTCCTAAAACATTACGTCAGAGGCATAGGGTTGTTTTCAAGGACTCTGGAATATCAGACAGGATTCCCTTCCTTTGTTAACTGAAAACTAAAGAGATTTTTACAGTTAACTGCATTGCAGAAAGCAGATAATAGCCCTCAGAAAAATGGAGTCACTTCTTTAGTCCCCTGTTCTGTCCTTATCCACTGTTTCTTTCTCTTATCCACCTTCCCTCCCCTAGCTTCTTCCTTTCCTCTTATCACTGGTTCAGACTTTTGCTCACACTGTCTCATGGTCTCCCTGGGCTCTGGCTTCCTTCCCCACTCACCTTTCCCATCCTCCTGCACCTGCTTTCCTGGCCACAGTGCCCATGTGGAACGAATAGGAAGAAAGGATTGCCAGGTCTGCTTGGGATCCCCAAATGCCTGATGCCCTGCAGCCTTCTAACAGGGCAAATGGATACCCTACAGAATGTGAGGAGAATCAGTCTCTGGGTCTTTCTTTACTCACCACTCAGTCTACAAACCACCTCTGGAAAACTACTGGCCAGTTAACGGCCCATAAATTGCACCATCTCCTATCTCGAACAGCCCTTTTCCGCTTCTACCACAGGAAAGCATTTTAGTGATTCATGAGTCAATATAAGCAGACGGGCCTGGGCAGGCACTGCATAAATACAAATAATGGTTATTTATCACAAATGAAAGTGGCTCATAAATATAACCAAAACTGGTCCAGTTCTGCTACTTTGAATAAAAGGAAAAAACCTACAAACATCAAAAAATAAAAGAGGAATGCTCTGCAGAAGAGGTCATTTCGTCGTATTTCTATAGCTAAATAAATTGTAGCAATTTCCAAAATGCTCCCGGAGAAGAGATGATTTTAGAAAAAACTTCAGCGGCTCTGTGGTGTTAGTCTGGGCTGCCCTCGACCAGCAGAGGGCAGACTTCAGTTATAAACAGGAGCCTTCAGAGTGGATGGTGGGGAAAGGGCAATTTAGGATTCCAAGGTTGTAAACTGCTTATTCCATGATATGCATACCATCAGAGATCATAGTCCAAGATTCTTGACAGGATATGAGGGACTAGATTTCAAGGAATCGGTCATAAGCACAGAATGACATAACTGTAAATGTTCCTTTGTTTATAAGAGAAGGCTGGTTCTGCATACCTCCTCTGGGTGCTGCAAGCTGCTATTAATGGTGAGCCACTGCAGTGACTTGTCCCCATTCTGGTCTGCCACAGTCCTTCAAAGCTGCATATTGTTTAGAGTGGAAATGTTTGGGCTTTGTATCTGACTTGGAAGAGCAGGTGCTGTGTCCAGGACTTGGTGAAGAAGTTCCTGCTATTGGTCATCCCCTTTTGTTTAATGAACATAGAGAAACCTGTTCCCTGGGAAACAGATAAGAATGACGACCATTAGAAATGTTTCTTTAAGATTTGAGCCAGCCTAGCAACCCCACTTCTAGATATATATCCAAGAGAATTGAGAACGTATGTCCACACAAAAACTTGGGCAGGAATGTTCATAGCAGCATTATTCATGATAGCCAAAAAGTAGAAACAACCCAAGTGTCCACTGACTGATGAATGAATAAGCAAAATGTAGTTTATCCATACAAGTGATTACTCACTCAAAAAGGGGGGAAGGACTGATACATGTTACAACATGGATAAACCTGGAAAACTTCATGCTAATTGATAGAAGCCAATCACAAAGCACCACATATTGTGTGAGTCCATTTGTATGAAATGTCCAAAATATGCAAATTCATGGAAACAGAAAATAGATTAGTGGTTGCCAGGGGCTGGGGAAAGGGAGGACTGGAGAACAACTGTTAATATGTATGTGATTTCTTTTGGGGGGGGTGATAAAAATGTTCTGAAAATAGACAGTGGTGATGTACAACTCTGCAAATAAACTAAAAACCACTGAACTGTACACTTTAAAACGGTGAATTATATCTCAATAAAACTGTTATTTAAAAAAATAACAGGGTAGATGTTAAGCAGGGTAAAAATAAGCAGGGTAGATGTTATAGAGGGAAACTCAGAGCAGGAAATAAGGAGAATATAAAGAGAATATTTGACTCTAGGAGAGCCAGTCCTATCCCCAAGCTAAAAAATATTTTGCATGAAAACAGCAGATTTAGTGCAGACTGGAAATAGAGGTAGCCCAACTCACTATAGGAAGCAAGGAGAATTATCCACAAAGCGGAACTGATCCTGCATCTTCTCCAACTGCCTAACTTGTAAAGGGTGGAACCTCTTTGATCATGCAGTCATGGTAACATGGGTGCTATTTCACTCAAGTCAAGAGGGCCACCTTTGTGTTGATGTCAGGGTGACACCTTGTATAGAGGGAAATAAGGGAGAATCACACACCTCAGGGCACAGTAACAGGAAAGACTTCCCAAGCTCTCAGGAGCTGGCGAGGAAGGAAGGTGATAATACTTAAGTCACCAGCTCAGTTGCTGGGGGCCTCACAGTCACACCTGAATTCCAGGTGTATAATCAATAATGCCCACAGAGTCTAGAAGCTCGTACTTCGTTCCTCCTGTAGCCGCCGCACAACATCTTGCAGAGCCTGAGCCTATAAGAACTCTTAGTAAGTACTTGAAAAAAGTGGAGGAATGAAGAAATAGATGAGCACACAAGTGAAAAGGCCCAGTGATGTGCCCTGGGATGCCTGGGGCCATGGCCAGGTATGGCCTTGGTCAACACATGAGTAAGAAAGACAAGAAGAAATGACTTTATTCACCCACTCTTTATCAGAAGATAAAAATGATTCACAGATCACTGGGCCTGCCTTGCTGGGTCCTGAAGCATTACGCAGGGCAAGGTCCCAGGCACATCTGAACACGTCCTTCTAGAACAGCATGCTTGACATGTCTTTCATTTCTCACCTTTATCCAATTCCTGGGGAGAAACTGTAATATGTTAATATCATTGTGTGCTAGCGAGTCAAAATTTGTTTCACTTCTAAGATGCACTGTGAAGAAACTCTATGAAAGTGTATGCCTTTTAAAATGTGTTTACTGATTTAAAACAAGAAAAGCACCTTCCAGTTCTGTAATTTCTTATGGTGACCAGGGAGAGCAATGATACTGGAGTATAGTAAATATTTTCCAGCCCCCTGTTTTTCTCCAAGTCTGGCCTTCTGGGTGAATGTTAACGCATTTTAGGGAACCAGGGACTATGTCTAAGTATGTCTTATGAAACGTGCTTAATTACAGATTCCACCAAGAGATGGGAACTCAGTAACTAATTATGTACCTAGAGCTTCAAATGGGCATTGGAACCAGAGCTCAAAACACTTCCAATTATGCAGTAAGTAAGAGGTTAAAAGCCACGGGCCAAACACCAATTGTTTTTAATAAATTATGAGTTCAGAAGTAGAAAGAATTAGATTTGGGAGTTGGGAAGATCTGGATTTAACACTTGGCTATCTCCTTCTGTTATTCCTTTAGGAAATGTGTATTGATCTCCTACTATGTACCAGGTACTGTTAAGCACTGAAAACAGAAGCACGAATGAGAGTCAAGTCTCTATCCTCGGAAAGTTTACAGTCCAATAGCTACATAAAATACTTATCTTTAAAAAGTTGCTAAACCTCTCTGCATCCAAATCCATAAGATGGGAAAAAAAGATGATTCCTAAATTTGAAAGTTGTAGGAAGGATTGAGGTGAATAACAAACAAAATGCCTAGGATATTGCATTTTAAAAAACGTTGCTTCTTTTTCCCTTATATACACCCACTGGTAACACTTCATCATTTTCTACCACACTCTACTAACTGTCTTTAATTGAACATTCACCAAATGGGTCAGGGCTTTGAATAGAAAACCCAAACCAAGTCCATTAGGAAACAGTAAGCGTTGTAGTTGGGAATATGGGGGTTCGCGTCAGAGAGGTCTTCATTAGAAACCAACTCTGCCACTTGCTGATTTGGGGCAAGTTATTTAACCTCTCTAAGCTTCACTTTCCTCCTGTGTAAAGTGGGGCTAAGAACCTATCCTCATGGAGTTGTTGGGAGGTTAAATGAGAAAGACCAGAGTATATCACAAGTAGTAATAATAAAGTGTTATTTGGTGAAATCTTTGTTACATGTCATATATGTGTGTTGATTTATGTATTGTGATGTTACAATTTAAAACACACTTTTAACTGTGGGCCATGGTCCAAAAGAATTTAAAGCCACTGCTACTGCTTTAAGACATGATCTGTGTTGCCTGCAATTTAAAAAATCACACTAATTTTCTTTTCTAATTGAGATAAAATTGGTATATAATATTATATAAATCTTAGGTGTACAACATTATAAATCAGTATTTGTATACAGTATAAGGTGATCACTACCATAGGTCTAGTTACCATCCATTGCCATACAACTGATTCCCTCCACCCATTTCACCCTCCCCCTACAAACCCCTTCCCCTCTGTTAACCACCAGTCTGTTTTCTGTACCTGTGAGTTTGTTTTTGTTTTGTTTTGCTTGTTTTGTTTTTTAGATTCCACATATAAGTGAAATCATATGGTATTTGTCTTTCTTTGTCTGACTTACTTCACTTAGCATAATACCCTCTAGGTCCATCCATATTGCTGCAAATGGCAAAATTTCCTTCTTTTTATGGCTGGATAGTATTCCATGGTGTGTGTATATGTGTGTGTGTATGTGTGTGTGTGTGTATACATACACACAATGATGAAGTTGGCTATGATTATACTCAAGGTTCTAAGACACAATGTCTTTCTGAAGAGAAGCTGTATATATACACACACACACCACATATTCCTTATCCTTTCATGCATTGATAGACACAGGTTGTTTCCATATCTTGGCTACTGTAAATAATGCTGCAATAAACATAGGGGTGCATATATCTTTTCAAATTTGTGTTTTCATAGTCTTAAGATAAATACCCAGAAGCAGAAGCATAGCTGGATCATATGGTAGTTCTATTTTTAATTTGTTGAGGACTCTCCATACTGTTTTCCATAGTGGCTGCACCAATTTACATTCCCACCAACAGTGTTCAAGGGTTCCCTTTTCTCCACATCCTCTCTAACACTTATTATTTCTTGTCTTTTTAATAATAGCCATTCTAACAGTTGTAATATCTCATTGTGGTTTCGATTTACATTTCCCTGATGATTAGTGCTGTTGAGCATCTTTTCATGTGTCTGGCGGCTATCTGTGTGTCTTCTGTGGCAAAATACCTATTCAGATCTTCTGCCCCTTTTTAAATTGGGTTAAATTTTTAATTGGGTTTAAATTTTAAATTGGGTTCTTTGTTTCTTGTTGTTGAGTTTTGTGAGTTCTTTACACATTTGGATATTAATTCCTTATCAGATATATGATTTAATTTGCAAACATCTCCCATTCAGTAGGTTGCCTTTTCGTTTTGCTGATGCTTTCCTTGGCCATGCAGAAGCTTTTTAGTTTGATGTAGTACCGTTTGTTTATTTTTGCTTTTGTTTCCCTTGCCTTTGAAGTCAGATCTTAAAAGAAAACATTGCTAAGATCAATGTCAAGGAAATTACAACCTATTTTTTCTCCCAGGAATTTTATGGTTTCAGGTCTTAAATTTAAGTCTTTAATCCATTTTGAGTTGATTTATGTGTATGGCATAAGATAGTTGTCTAGTTTCATTCTTTTGCTTGTGGCTGTCCAGTTTTTCTAACACCATTTATTGGAGATATTGTCCTTTCCCCATTGTATATTCTTGGCTCCTTTGTTGTAAATTAATTGTTCATATATGCATGTGTTTATTTCTCAGATCTCTATTTTGTTCCAATGATCTGTGTGTCTGTTCTTATATCATTTTTAATTACTCATTAATTCACTCAATAAATAGTTATTGAGCACCTACAAAATGCTAGGCACTGTTCCAGGCACTGGAAATACAGCAGTGAACAAAATAGACAAAAATTCCCGCACTTATCTGGCTTACCTTCTGGTGGGGGAACACTAGTAATATATAGATGAGGTACAAAATTTAGGAAACACATACAAGGAGAAAGGAAGAAAGGAAAAAAGAAAATGCAGGGCATTCATAATCATACAACCCAGAAAAAAACAGTATTTCAGCTTATGGTCTTACAGACTTTTCTTCATCTACATATGCCATTTATCTTGCCATTTAGAGAACTTCAGGGTAATAGGTGTCACAAAAATGTACAGGATGGATACTGACCAACATCCAGTCCTCTGAAGCATGTAAGGAGAGCCTTCGCTTTTCTCTCCATCCGCTTCCCTCCTCCCTCTTTCCTTTTATCCCACAGTGATCTCCACGTTGCTTCGTTTCTCTCTTCTATAGTAATTATACTGCCAGGTCCTCAGCCTTGAAGACAGGGACCTCTATTGTACATGAAATAGGCACAGTGCTGGCTGACCCACAGCACTGGGAAGTTCTGTGTCAGTTCTGTGTCGAATATTAACTTTTAGTGACTTTAATGATTTAATCATTTTATAGATTAAAAAAAACTGAGGTCCAGAGAGGTTGTGACTTATCCAAGGTCTCACAACAGGAAGTAGATCAGAAGTCTGATGTGCCTTGTGCTCCCCTGTGTGACAGCCTTGGTTCGGCCATCTCCATCCGCCATGCATTTCAGATTCCTTTCTTATTGTGCCAATATATATATATATTTTAATTAAAAAATACTAAGCTGTTGTAGTTAAGTTGTTGTTTTCTAGAAGGCACAAACTGGTTAGACTTATCCTGGCTTAAGAGACCATTAATTTAGCAATTCTCCTTGGATTTTGTGACTGCCATACTAAAAGTCGTAAATGTAATAAGAAATTGCACTTGGGTACAGCGGTAAGAAGATAGAAGGGGATCACTTCCAAAGGCAGTATTTATACTTGGATGCCTCTGGCCTTCTCATTTACTTTAACAAGCTATTTCATGAGGTAACTTTACCTTTAAAGACACTTTTTTTTTTTTTAAAGGGGAGATGGTTTTTAGGAGAGCAAGGAACTTAAAATCAAGAGGTTTGGGCTCTAGCCCCAATTCTGCTAGGCCATCTTAGATTAACTTGAGCCTACATTCCCCATTTGTACAATGTGAGGAGTAGACTAGACTAGAGATTTTCACACAGGGGTCAGTGGGGCCTCAGGATTTCCAAGGCATCTTTCTGGGCCACACTGGGAGACCTATAGTGAGGGCTCACTCACAGGCTGCCCAGAACCACACTGCCCTCTGTCCTCCTCCCCTGCCCTGCTGAGCAGTATCCCTTTTATTTGCCTTATATGGGGAGAGTCTGAATAAGATTTTATTTGAAAGAAAGGTTCTGTTATTTTTTTAGTATTTAAATATCACCAGAACAGCTCGATGATCTGAATCTTTCTTGTTCTAATGTTCTAGCGTTTCGACGTTCAAAGATTGGCTCCTGGTTTTTCTTTTCAGAGGTTTCTTTGCTTTTATGGATACAGTACACTCATCAATCACCCTTCATTATGAATACTTTCTCTGCTTACCCTAGCTGACTGCTAACTATGGATTATGCTGGCTATAATGATCCTGGAAATGAGCTTGTCTGGTAATCCTGCCCTAAGAGCGTTGTGACCAGCAGGGAAGAGCGTTTGCGGCAGTGCTCATTTGCTGACCAGGGATTTTATTTATTTATTTATTTTAACTTGTAGGCATTTGTTCCAGCCACTTTGGAAAAACAGTTCCAGAATCGTCCCCAGCCCTGGCCAGCACAGCAGCACCCACATTCGTACGCTGCCACTTCTAGCAAAAGGCATCCTGCTAGGCTATTCCTAACTGCTCCCCGCCACGGTGAGCAGCTATGCAGATGGGATGTCACGTCCTCTCCTGCACATTTTGTTTTTCTGGCTGTCTGTCTGACCGTGTGCTCACAAAGTCGCCTCTGAACGCCAGCGATCTTCGGCTGCCACTGCAGCGGGGACCGAGCCAGGCTGTGCCAGCCCAGTTCTTCCTAGAGCACCCCAGCCCTTTCTGGTATGGATTTATTTCACACACAGTGTGGCTACTTTGCCCACAGTGGAGCAAGAGCAATTTCCTTTACAAAGAACTGATTTGGACTTTCATCTAAAATCCACTGGTGCTAAAAGCAGACCAATATAAATCAGCATTTTTTACTCACTGCAGGTTGGTAACGGTCAAGAACTTGCTGCCAGATGTGTAAAATCAGGATGTAGGATGGGGAAGGTCAACACTGATTCAGGGCCTGTTATGTATCACACTGAGTGCTCTCTACCTCATTTAATCCTTATAATAACCCTCCTAGGTATGTACTCTGATCCCTATTTGTTAGAGGAAGAAACTGAGGCTTAGAGAGGTAGAAGAGCTTGTCTGACATACAGTTAGGAAGTGGCAGATGCAGGAACTGAACTTGTTCTGTCTGTTACCAAATGCTGTGTTTTTTCCATTTCACCATGCTGCCTTCTTGAGGAGCACGCTGACTCATTTGGGAAGTTATGTAAGCTTGTAAATCACACTGAGATTCCAGATAATGTGACTGCATAAAGAAGAACAAATTATTGCCATGATAGCTTTAGTGCAGCGGCAGTGAAGGGAGGTACTCCACTGCCTGGGAAGGATTATGCAAAACTGTTGAGGTGTAAAGGGCTGCACTAGCAGAATCCAAACCAGAAGCAATCACTTGTCCCTCCCCCTCCCAACCTGTTCTGTAAGTAAACAAGGTTTTAATGATATACATATGAATAAAGCTCTCTCTCCATTGAATTCACAATTGGACTCAAAGTCCAATCCAAATTTTGTTCATATGCAAAAGGTATGCCAAAGGTGCCCAGGATCATAAGGTCAAGTACCACTCAAGACAGTCACCTCCATCAGGGTAAATAAGCAAAGTTGTTCTTTAGCATCATCCATATACCCTTTTTATTAAATAGAGAAGTGCCAGAACCAGATTTGCACTTTGGAAAGTTATCTGTGGGCTTTGTGTGGGGAGAGAGCAAGAACGGAGGCGATGTAGTGAGTGCTGTTCGTGCCCTGCCATGTACCCTCCTTATTCACCACTATACACCGAAGGCCTGTGACCCTCTGCCTTCTGACTGGCAGCATGCTCAGCCTGTACACAGTGCAGGACTTCTTGCCCCTGAGAGCAGCCATCAAGCGATGATGGGTGGAGAGGTGGTGGATAAATACCCCAGCTCCCTTGCCCATCAGTTGGGATGACTCTGAGGTATGTTCTATAATGTACCCCAGAGTTTTCCAGTAGAATGGAGCTCCAATGTCCTGCTGTGCTTGATAACACACCTTGTATTGGCTTCCTTCACTTCCCCTACTCAGTTCCCAGGTCTCCTGGGATCACCTGTAGAATAAATGATCTATACACAAATCCTTGTCTCAGGCCTCTGTTTCTAGGGGAACCCAAACGAAGACGTCCCCGTACCTCAGTGTAGAGACAGATAATGGGGGTCCAAAAGAAGCTGAAGTGGGAATGGAGAGGAGGGGATGGATATGAGCAATATTCACCCTGAGATTTAGGACTTTAGAACTGGTCAAATGGAGCACCAGAGAGAGGGGAGGGAAAAAAGACTCTACAAGGACTCTGGGTCTTGACCTTGAGCTCCCAGATGGTGGCTAATGCCTTGAACTGAACAAGGGAATACATTTTGGGGTAAGAAAGTAAATCCAATTTCAAATATGTAGGAGAAAGTGGCATCTGGCTCTGTGATGTCATTTACAAGAGCGAAAGTACCAACTTTGCCAAAAGCATCTTTCCAACCTGCTTACCCTAGTGCTTGAAATTCTATATTACTCATTCCTTTGGCTTGCTTTTTCCAGAATCCAATTTTAAAATGCTCCTGAGATTATTGATATTTTTGTTATGTGTGATAATAGCATTGTGGTTATGTAGGAAAAAAACCTTTTTAACGGTTAGAAATATATGCTGAAGTATTTATGGGTAAAACAAAATACTGTCAGAGATTGCTTTAAAATAATCCAGCAAAAACAAAAGTGAAATGTATATGTCGGGGGATAGATAAAATGACATTGACAAAATATTTAAAATTGTAAAAGCTGAGGGATGAGTACATGGGGTTGGTTCATTATATGATTTCCTCTCCTTTTGTGTATATTTGAAGATTTCAATAATTAAAAAAAAAATAGAAGTCACCCTGATATTTTAATGATGGTCCTGGGAGGATATCATATCCAACTGCCTTTACCACTTGTGAAAAAACTACCACAAAAGTGTATTTTAAAACTTTGGCCGGGGACTTCTATGGTGGTCCACTAGGTAAGACTCGGCACTCCCAATGCAGGGGGCCCAGGTTCGATCCCTGGTTGGGGAAGTAGATCCTGCATGCATGCTGCAACTAAGAGTCTGCATGCCGCAACTAAAGATCCCACATGCCACAACTAAGACTCAGCGCAGCCAAAATGAAAATAAATAAATAATAAAAAATAAATATTTTTTTAAAACACTTCAGCTGGATTTTATATTTTTTGAACATTTAGAAGAAAAGGGAGGCTGGTCTATTTAAGAAATAGACTTTTGATGGATGGAGAACCAAGATGGCGGAGTAGAAGGACGTACTCTCACTCCCTCTTGCAAGAACACCAGAATCACAACTAACTGCTGAACAATCATTGACAGGAACACACTGGAACTCACCAAAGAAAGATACCCCACATCCAGAGACAAAGGAGAAGCCACAATGAGATGGTAGGAGGGGGGTAATCACAATAAAATCAACTCCCATAACTGCTGGGTGGGTGACTCACAAACTGGAGAACACTTGTACCACAGAAGTCCACCCACGGGAGTGAAGGGTCTGAGCCCCACATCAGGCTTCCCAACCTGGGGGTCCAGCAACGGGAGGAGGAATTCCTAAAGAATCAGACTTTGAAGCCTAGCAGGATTTGATTGCAGGACTCTGACAGGACTGGGGGAAACAGAGACTCCACTCTTGGAGGGCACACACAAAGTAGTGTGCACATCAGGACCCAGGGGAAGAAGCAGTGACCCCAGGGGAGACTGAACCAGACCTACCGGCTAGTGTTGGAGGGCCTCCTGCAGAGGCAGGGGGTGGCTGTGGCTCACCATGAGGACAGGGACACCAGCAACAGAAGCTCTGGGAAGTACTCCTTGGCGTGAGCCCTCTGAGAGTCTGCCATTAGCCCCACCAAAGAGCCAGGTAGGCTCCAGTGTTGAGTTGCCTCAGGCCAAACCACCAACAGGGAGGGAACCCAGCCCCACCCATCAGCAGACAAGCAGATTAAAGTTTTACTGAGCTCTGTCTACCAGAGCAACACCCAGCTCTACCCACCACCAGTCCCTCCCATCAGGAAGCTTGCTCAAGCCTCTTAGATAGCCTCATCCACCAGAGGGCAGACAGCAGAAGCAAGAAGAACTACAATCCTGCAGCCTCTGGAACAAAAACCACCTTCACAGAAAGATAGACAAGATGAAAAGGCAGAGGGCTATGTACCAGATGAAGGAACAAGATAAAACCCCAGAAAAACAACTAAATGATGTGGAGATAGGCAACCTTCCAGAAAAAGAATTCAGAACAATGATAGTGAAGAAGATCCAGGACCTTGGAAAAAGAATGGAAGCAAAGATCAAGAATATGCAAGAAATGTTTAACAAAGACCTAGAAGAATTAAAGAACAAACAAACAGAGATGAACAATACAATAACTGGAATGAAAACTACACTAGAGGGCTTCCCTGGTGGCGCAGTGGTTGAGAGTCCGCCTGCTGATGCAGGGGACGGGTTCGTGCCCCGGTCCGGGAAGATCCCACATACTGCGAAGTGGCTGGGCCTGTGAGCCATGGCTGCTGAGCCTACGCGTCTGGAGCCTGGGCTCCGCAGCTGGAGAGGCCACAACAGTGAGAGGCCTGCGTACTGCAAAAAAAACACCAAAAACAAAAAAAAACTACACTAGAAGGAATCAATAGCAGAATAACTGAGGCAGAAGAATGGATAAGTGACCTGGAAGACAGAATGGTGGAATTCACTGCTGCAGAACAGAATAAAGAAGAAAGAATGAAAAGAAATGAAGACAGCCTAAGAGACCTCTGGGACAACATTAAATGCAACAACATTCACATTATAGGGGTCCCAGAAGAAGAAGAGAGACAGAAAGGACCAGAGAAAATATTTGAAGAGATTATAGTCGAAAACTGCCCTAACATGGGAAAGGAAATAGCCAACCAAGTCCAGGAAGCACAGAGAGTCCCATACAGGGTAAATCCAAGGAGAAACACGCTGAGACACACAGTAATCAAATTGGTAAAAATTAAAGATAAAGAAAAATTATTGAAGGCAGCAAGGGAAAAACAACAAATAACATACAAGGGAATTCCTCTAAGGTTAACAGCTGATTTCCCAGCAGAAACTCTACAAACCAGAAGGGAGTGGCATGATATACTTAAAGTGATGAAAGGGAAGAACCTACAACCAAGATTATTCTACCCAGCAAGGATCTCATTCATATCCGATGGAGAAATCAAAAGCTTTACAGACAAGCAAAAGCTAAGAGAATTCAGCACCACCAAACCAGCTCTACAACAAATGCTAAAGGAACTTCTCTAAGTGGGAAACACAAGAGAAGAAAAGGACCTACAAAAACAAACCCATAACAATTAAGAAAATGGTCATAGGAACATACATATCGATAATTACCTTAAATGTGAATGGATTAAATGCTCCAACCAAAAGACATAGGCTTGCTGAATGGATACAAAAACAAGACCCATATATATGCTGTCTACAAGAGACCCACTTCAGACCTAGAGACACATACAGACTGAAAGTGAGGGGATCGAAAAAGATATTCCATACAAATGGAAATCAAAAGAAAGCTGGAGTAGCAATACTCATATCAGATAAAATAGACTTTAAAATAAAGAATGTTACAAGAGACAAGGAAGGACACTCTTAATGATCAAGGGATCAATCCAAGAAGAAGATATAACAATTATAAATATATATGCACCCAACATAGGAGCACCTCAATACATAAGGCAACTGCTAACAGTTATAAAAGAGGAAATCGACAGTAACACAGTAATAGTGGGGGACTTTAACACCTCATTTATGCCAATGGACAAATCATCCAAAATGAAAATAAATAAGGAAGCAGGAGCTTTAAATGACACAATAGACCAGACAAATTTAATTGATATTTATAGGACATTCCATCCCAAAACAGCAGATTACACTTTCTTCTCAAGTGCACACAGAACATTCTCCAGGACAGATCACATCTTGGGTCACAAATCAAGCATCAGTAAATTTAAGAAAATTGAAATCATATCAAGCATCTTTTCTGACCACAACACTATGAGATTAGAAATGAATTACAGGGAAAAAAACGTAAAAAACACAAACACATGAAGGCTAAACAGTACGTTACTAAATAACCAAGAGATCACTGAAGAAATCAAAGAGGAAATCAAAAAATACCTGGAGACAAATGACAATGAAAACATGACGATCCAAAACCTATGGGATGTAGCAAAAGCAGTTCTAAAGGGAAGTTTATAGCTATATAAGCCTACCTCAAGAAACAAGAAAAATCTCAAATAAACAATCTAACCTTACCTAAAGGAACTAGAGAAAGAAGAACAAACAAAACCCAAAGTTAGCAGAAGGAAAGAAATCATAAAGATCAGAGCAGAAATAAATGAAAGAGAAACAAAGAAAACAATAGCAAAGATCAATAAAACTAAAAGCTGGTTCTTTGAGAAGATAAACAAAATTGATAAACCATTAGCCAGACTCATCAAGAAAAAGAGGGAGAGGACTCAAATCAGTAAAATTAGAAATGAAATAGGAGAAGTTACAATAGACACCACAGAAATACAAAGCATGCTAAGACATTTCTCCAAAGAAGACATACAAATGGCCAAGACGCACATGAAAAGCTGCTCAACATCACTAATCATTAGAGAAATGCAAATCAAAACTACAATGAAGTATCACCTCACACCAGTTAGAATGGGCATCATCAGAAAATCTACAAACAGCAAATGCTGGAGAGGGTGTGGAGAAAAGGGAACCCTCTTGCATTGTTGGTGGGAATGTAAATTGATACAGCCACTATGGAGAACAGTATGGAGGGTCCTTAAAGAACTAAAAATAGAATTACCATATGACCCAGCAATCCCACTACTGGGCATATACCCAGAGAAAACCATAATTCAAAAAGACACATGCACCCCAATGTTCATTGCAGCACTGTTTACAATAGCCAGGTCATGGAGGCAACCTAAATACCCATCAACAGACAAATGGATAAAGAAGATGTGGTACATATATACAATGGAATATTACTCAGCCATAAAAAGGAATGAAATTGGGTCATTTGTTGAGACGTGGATGGATCAAGAGACTGTCATACAGAGTGAAGTAAGTCAGAAAGAGAAAAACAAATATCGTATATTAACGCATATATGTGGAACCTAGAAAAACAGTACAGATGAACTGGTTTGCAGGGCAGAAATTGAGACACAGTGTAGAGAACAAATGTATGGACACCAAGGGGGGAAAGCGGCTGGGAGGTGGGGGTGGTGGTGTGATGAATTTGGAGATTGGGATTGACATGTATACACTGATGTATATTAAATTGATGACTAATAAGAATCTGCTGTTTAAAAATATAAATAAAACAAAATTCAAAAAAAAAGCAAATAACTCCATGAATAAATGTAAAATGTTTAGAAAATTAGAGTTTATTTAAGTACTTATTTATAGTTTCTTTTTCTTTTAAACCAACTTCAAGTTGGAATACAGGAGATAAGTAAATTATAATTACTTCCTCTTGTTGGAATTTTATGTATCCATAATATTATGGATATTATTATCCATAATAAAGACTAAAGAAAAATGCTTACATAAAAGCTTAAGTGAAAAAACAGCATACAGTATATCTATAGCATGATTACGATGTTTTAAAAACATCCTCTATAGGTCTATAGTGCTAGAGGAACAAAGTTTGAAAAAAATGACAAAAAATCTTGTGATTGTCCTGAGGTTGTAGAAATATAGATTCTTAAAAATATTTTGGGGCTTCCCTGGTGGTGCAGTGGTTGAGAGTCCACCTGCCGATGCAGGGGACACGGGTTCGTGCCCCAGTCCAGGAAGGTCCCGCATGCCGGGTTGCAGTTGGGCCTGTGAGCCATGGCCGCTGAGCCTGCGCGTCCGGAGCCTGTGCTCCTCAACGGGAGAAGCCACAACAGTGAGAGGCCCGCAAAAAAAAAAAAATTTTTTTTGATTTTTCTTTCTATCTTAAAATTTTCCTATAATGAAATGTATTTGGAATGGAAAAAATGTTAAAAAATAAACCAAAGAACTATATATAAACTATCCATGTTTAATCCAGGGTAATGAAGATGCTAATAGGAATAAAAGAAGCTAAAGATATTTAGTTTCGTGTTGAGAACATAAATATAATTTGGCAGGAAATTTGAGCAAGTGATGGTAAGTTATATCTTAGCTGCCCTCAGCTATTTACAAGTGAAGTAACCTCATCACTGGGCCTCCATACATTTTGCTTGATCAAGGTGACTATAAAACATTGAGAAGATCTGTTCACCTGAAGATCACACTAATGGTAACAGAATATAGTGCTAGCAATAGGTCTCTCTCTAGACGTCAGGAGCTTAAATTTGCATGCCAACACTTTTCGTTAGCCATCTCGATGGCATTTTTTTTTTTTTTGAAAATGTTGGGGGTAGGAGTTTATTAATTAATTAATTAATTATTGCTGTGTTGGGTCTTCGTTTCTGTGCTAGGGCTTTCTCTAGTTGTGGCAAGTGGGGGCCACTCTTCATTGCGGTGCGCGGGCCTCCCACTATCGCGGCCTCTCTTGTTGCAGAGCACAGGGCTCCAGACGCGCAAGCTCAGTAGTTGTGGCTCACGGGCCTAGTTGCTCCGCAGCATGTGGGATCTTCCCGGACCAGGGCTCAAACCCGTGTCACCTGCATTATCAGGCAGATTCTCAACCACTGCGCCACCAGGGAAGCCCTCGCTGGAACTTTTAAGAAGTCATAAGAGTTAGACTCTGTTTCAGGGGCCCTGACAGTCTTTCAAGGGCCAGACTGATGCTGCATTTTAGAGAGCTAGAGTCTACCTGGGCAAAAATGTGAACTATATCTTTTAGCTGGAGAGAGAACTTCTCTCCAAGACTATTAAACCAAAGCTGTACTGCACCCACCCACAATATCTACAGAGCTCTTTCCCAGCGAGGAGTAGTTCCTGCTAGGTGACTCCAAAATTGAAACATTGGCTGTCATTTGGAAACATGAAATTTAGTCGCTTTCTTGAAGAGGCTTTTCCTAAAGCCTAAGAAAAGACACATGAACAATTTCACTATAATCTAATCAGGACTAGAGCGGGCTATGCACAGGTTCTGAGCCAGGCTCTTCAGGGGACGTGTAGAACAGGAAACCAAACTTGTTCTTAAAGAGAGGGAGAGAAAAACAACCATAACATTGCCTGTAATAACAAGTAGAATAAAAAAAGTAGTAAACATACTTAAGGAAGAGAAAAATCACTTCTACTTGGATGTTTTATGGAAAGGTTTCCAGAAAATTGGACATTTGAAGTGGACTTTGATGGACATAATATTTCAGTCGGCCACGGACAGCAGGGAGGGCACATAGTGGCATTGATGGAGGGAATAATATCATCAAGCAAAGGAAAAAGTGAAAAAGGGGCAACATTTTCTGTTCCAAATTTTTTAAAAATGCAAGAGGCTCTATAAACCAAGGCCCCTAGGAGTTGTGGCTCAGTCTATGGCTGTGCTTCGTTTTGCTGAGCATAGACTCAGAGGCAGGTAGAGGATGAGGTAGCTTGGCTAGAGGGGCTCCCAGAGCAGACTTTGCAGGGGGAAAAAGAAGAGGGATGAGACCCCTCCAAGCTGTTGTAGAAATAAGAACTAGGGGGGAAAGCAGAGATGTTAAAAGGGCATTGTTAGGGCATTTTGCTTTGTGATGTACCCCCTCCTCTGTAACTACACAAAATCTTCAGTAAAAGTCTACATTACTGGACAATGGTTTTTTACTTTAATTTTTAATTTGGGGTTGGGGGCACAAGGGGGAGAGGTGATGAGTATGGCGTATGGGGTGGAAGTGAGGATGGGATGAAAGCAGAGGCAGCAAGAAGGGTGTAGGCATGTTTGGTTAATATATTCTCTTTGAAGTGAAGAAAGACAACTGGTCATTTATTCATTCATCACTGCTATGATGTGCCAGGCACTGTGCTAGTGTTGGAATGGAGGCTGAGACAAGCCTGATGTAGTCCTGGTCTTCAAAGAGCCTACATTCTTATGTGGGGGGTGTAGACTCTAGGTAGGTAGGTAGTCAGGTAGACTCTAGCTTTCTAAAATACAGGGATTAACTAAATAATACAAAATGTGAAGTTAGGATTGTAGTTAGTGCTGTAAAGGAGAGGTCTATAGTGCTATGAAAGCTCATAGGAGAATTTGACCTTGTTGGTTACTTACGGGAATATAGAATTGAGTGAGTTCTGAAGGATGAATAGGAGTGTAGAGTATAATGTTTAAGGCAGAGTGAAAAGTAGGTGCAAAGGCCCTGTGGAAGGAAAGAACTGAAGAGAGGCCAGTCTGGCTGGAGCACAGACAGTGATGGGGAAGCATGGAGCCAAGTGTAGCTGAAGAGGTAGGGAGCAGACCTCACTGGATCTTGAAGTTATGCAAGACTTTAATTAGGAGAGATAGGACAACAGATATTTTAAAAGGTCACTCTGGCTGCTGTGTGGGAAAAAAAAAAAGAAAGTGTGGCAAGTGTGCACATATATAAGAAAACCAACTAGGAGGCTATTGCCTTTCCCAAACAAAAGATGATGGTAGGGCAGAACTTTATCCCAAGAAGAAATCATGACATAGCCTCAGCTAAGAGTATTAACCCTCTTTTATGTTAAATTGACAACTTGCAAGAAAATGTCACCTTACACTTTGTAGGAAACTTATTGTTCCTTTCAAGTACAAATATGTCCTTATGTAAGTGACTTTAGTAGTAAGAACAGATATATGACTAGGATGAAAAGACTGTCTCTGAAGAAGAAGAATGCAAAATGTAATATTCATAAGCTTTTGTTTAGGTCTACATGACAGATGTGTTTCTAAGTGTACTGTATATTTTAAGCAGAAATCTTTCTTTTTTCCTGGTTGGTTTGTATACAGCTCAATAAGTGGATGGAGTGAGCGAACCATTATGTGTGAACTGCTTTGTCTTTATGGTAAAAACAATTCACAGATGCATGCACATCAAAATGTTTTCATACCACCTTCAATTCACCCTGTGTATTCTAATTTCACTCAAGGAGAAATGAACAAACCACAATGGCATTGGAAGATTATAACACAACTCTACGTTAGAAATAGACCAAGTAGACAAAGATGAATAAAGATATGAGAGATCCAAAGCACACAATTAACAAGCTTGATCTAACCTTGCACTCAATGAATACAGAATATACATTCTTTTAAAGCTCACATGGAACTATTATAAAAATGACTATGTATACACAGGAAATATAGCCAATATTTTATAATAACCTTTATAAATAGAATATAACCTTTAAAATAAATGGAATATAACCTTTAAAAATTGTGAATCACTATACTCTACACCTGTAACTTATATAATATTGTACAGCAACTATACTTCAATTAAAAAATGACTATGTGTGGGACTTCCCTGGTGGTGCAGTGGTTAGGAATCCGCCTGCCAATGCAGGGGACACAGGTTTGATCCCTAGTCCAGGAAGATCCCACATGCCGTGGAGCAACTAAGCCTGTGTGCCACAACTACTGAGCCTGTGCTCTAGAGCCTGCGAGCCACAACTACTGAAGCCCGCATGCCTAGAGCCCGTGCGCTGCAATGAGAGATGCCACTGCAATGAGAAGCCCACGCAATGCTTCAAAGAGTAGCCCCCACTCGCCGCAACTAGAGAAAGCTCGTGTGCAGCAATGAAGACCCAACCCAGCCAAAAATAAAATAATAATAATAATAAATTTTAAAAAATCACTTAAAAAAATGACTGTGTGATTACAAGGGTGCGTTCACTTTGTAATAACTCATTGAACAGCATATGTACGATTAATGCATTTTTCTATATGTAGGTTACATTTAAAAAAAATGGTGTGTTAAAAACAAAACAAACTGAACAAAAAACTCATCACATATGAAGTCCCAAAGGGCTAATATTATACAAAGTTCTCTGACAATAATGCTGTTAAACTAGAAATTAACATTAAAAAGATAGACAAAACAAAACATCTTTTGCATTTCTAAATAACTAATGGGTTGAGGAAAAAAACATAATGGAAATTATGAAATACTCAGAGCTACATGACAATGAAAATACTAATAAAAGCTTGTGGAGATGTAGCTAAAATGAAAATGTACAGAATTACATGCATAAAAATTATAAAACACATATAAACAAAAATAAATGAGATAAGCATTCTGCTTAAGAAGCTGGAAGAAGAACATTGGAGTACTCTCAAGAAAAATAGAAGAAAAAAGTATAAGAGGAAAAATTACTGATTAGAGATAATTTTAAAAATTAAAAATAGGTTCTTGAAAAGATAAGGTAGACAGAACTCTAGCAGCATTGAGGAAGAAAAATAAGGAGCAATAAATAAACAGTAATAGAAGCAAAAAGAGGATCATAATTATAAAAGACAATGGAGACTGAAAAGATCATAAGATGAGAAACTCTATGGCAATAAGTTTAAAGAAATATATTTGAGAAAATGTAAATTACAATAAATGATTCCAGAAGAAAACCTGAACAAACCAACAATCATTACAGAAATTGAATTGATAGCCAAAAGTCTCTCTTGAAAAAATATAGAAGACTCAGACAGTTTTATTAGATAATTTACTAAGCTTTCAAGAATTATAGTTCCTGTCTTGTACAAACCGTTTTGGAGAGTTAAAAGAAAATAAAAGAAGGAAATCTATCCAACTCATTTCGTTTAAATATATTACCAAAAGTACATAAGAACAAAATAAGAGCCAATTCATTTGTAAACATAAATAGTAAAATTCTATAAAAAATGCTCATAAATTTAATTCATCAATATATTGAAAAACACATGACCATGAAGTAGAGTTACTTCCAGAATGCAAAATGACAACACATCAGAAAAACCTACCGAGGTTCTCTGTCTTTTTTAACAAATTAACAGAGAAAAAACATATAGATCAAGAAATGTGGGCTTCCCTGGTGGCGCGGTGGTTGAGAGTCCGCCTGCCGATGCAGGGGACACGGGTTCGTGCCCCGGTCCGGGGGGATCCCACATGCCGCGGAGCAGCTGGGCCCGTGAGCCATGGCCGCTGAGCCTGCGTGTCCGGAGCCTGTGCTCCACAGCGGGAGAGGCCACAGCAGTGAGAGGCCCGCGTACCGCAAAAAAAAAAAAAAAAAAAAAAAAAAAAAGAAATGTGGAAATAGCATTTGATCAATTAAACAATCATTCATTATTTTAAAAAACTTCTGGCAAGAAATAAAAGGGAACTTTATTAACCTGATAGAGCGCTTCTACCAACCCCACGGCAAACATATTTAATGGTGAACTAACAGAAGATTTCCTATTAGAACTGGGAACAAGATAGGATTTTACTATTATATTGTCCTGGAGGTCCTAGCTAATGCAATAAGAGAGAAAAAAAGAAGTATAAAACTTGGAACAGAAAAGGCAAGACTGCTATTTTCACAAGATATGACTGACTACACAGAACAATTGAAAAGAATATATAGAAAAGCTAATAGGACTGGTAAAAAGTTCAATAAGGGTACTGGTTCCAAGATTAGCATACCAACATCACATCAATAATATTACCATATACCAGCAATAACCATTTAGAAAATATAATAGGAAAAATAAACAATTAACAATAGCAATGAAATCTATAATGTAGCAGGAGTTAATCTAAAAGAAGAGGCCAGAATTCTTTATAGAGAAAGTTACAAAACATGATTGAAGGAAATAAAAGACCTAACTAATGAATGGGAAGATACAATATTATAAGGATGTTTGTTCTCAGGTCAAGCTATAACTTTAGTGTAATTCCAATAAAAATCCCAATGGATTATTTTTTTTCATGGAACTTGATAGCTTAATACTAAAATTCTTCTGAAAGAGAAAAGGAAAAAAAAGTTGCTAAGACAATTGTGAACTATAAGAAAATGGAGAGATTTGCCCCATGAAATATCAAGACTTACTAAAAAGCTATGGTAGAAACAAGTAGAAAGTGATGTATGTTTGTAAGAGGCTGTGTAGTCTCAAAGTGTCTTCTGGATACAATCTGCTTCTGAAGATAGTAGTTCTATGTGAGTCTTTTCCAAATACTATAAGCTTCTTTGACCTAGGTGTATCTGTTAGGGATACAGAAAAACAGTTGTGTAATCTTATTGATGACTAATTTGGACAGTGCCCAAGTCAAAGAGCCACAGATGAGTTGGATACAATGAAAGCCAACCTCCCATGTAGTGCTTTGGGGCAATCTAAATTGAATAGTGTCAAACTGACTCAATAATACCCTTTTTTAAAGGAAGAGTTAACACTAGATAATAAACAAAGGGAAAGTGGGATCCGTGAGCTTAGGTGAGACTCTGAAAACTCTGGAGTATTTTTCTTATTCTCCCTTGGAACTGCTGTTCGTTTCAGTTTTGGAAGACAAGTTCCCAGGGTAGCTATGCGAAACAAGAGATGACTTTCCTTGCTACCCCCATGTTCCTGGATCTCCTTGCAAATAAATTAATTCACAAAGCACTCTGAGTCTCTTCCTTGCAGCCTTAACAAGACTGACAAACAGGAAGATCCAGGTTTGATGGGATTTGAAGTTTATATAATTTGGGGGAGAAGGAGGGGAGAAAAAAATCTTTGAGAAAAAAAGATTCAATGATGACTAGAAGAATATTCTACAAATTAGCTTCTAGTTCTGTTTATTTCAAACCTTGTTCTCTTCCTCTACCCTCATTATTTCCAGGGCCAGGCTTCACAGGACAAGTTTATATCACAATACAAACTCTGATCCTGAACCTTCATGGCACACTAGGTGATGGCAGTATCCCTGGAAGCCATCCTGTACCTGGATGGCTAGCAATAACTTAACTCCACCTGGCATAGATATGAATCAAATAAATATATCTTACTAAACCCCAACTTTTGTTGGTAAGATCCCCCAAATATCTAAGGCCACCGCAATACCACCCAACAGGAGAAAAATGTGATAGAAGGGGGAAGTCAGAGAGGAGAGACACAGCAGTCTTAGGCAATTGTGATTCAAATAGCTTACATTTTCTAATTTTACAAAAACAGAATGACCATGCGAACACATTTTTAGGGTCCTTACCAGGGTAGTGGAGAGGGCTCCTGTAAAGAGGGGACCTTTCATTAGCTTGAGAGTATATCCTTTGCTAACATTCAATGTTAGGACAAGATTTTAAAAAATAATAGTAATAGAGAATACTCACTAAATGTCAAATGCTGTTAATCACTGATTAATTAAATCTCTGGGCATTGCGTTTATTTTCAACCCAAAGTGAAGAGTTTATTCCCAAATATACATATGATCCTACTCAATTAAGAGAAGGAATGTTCTTCATATTGTTGCAAGCTGGAACTTATCTGCTTCTTACAGTTTCTGTATTCACCTGTCCGTCTTCTGTTCCCTGAAACCCTGCCCCATTTATATAGCTTAACCACCCCTGCATATATGCACTTCTCTCCTTCTACACTTCACCACTTCATCCCCCCTCTTCCGACCAAGTACAGATACATGTATTTAGTCCCTGTAATCCAATAAATTCTCATAAATTCTATTAGGAGATTTCTTAGAGAAGTAACAATTTTCAAAACATGAAATATACATTGATGATATGACCACCTGTGAAACTGCTGCTCACTGAAATTATTCCATCTGCTAACCCTAGTGCCTACATTCACCCCATCAAAGTCTTGGTCATCCATTTGGAAATATCCAGTTCTCGAATGCAATAGAAATCTATTGCAAATCTTGCAAAAGATGTGGAATTTCATGAAATTGATGAAAGTGACGTTGGTGAACTGCTAGATCCACATGCAAAGTTACTAATACAGGAGGATCTTACAGCTGGACCAGGTAACACAGGTAACAAATGAAAAAGAGAAAAATGAATAAGAATGATGATAACATCAGTGCTTCAGAAGGAAATAATCTGGTTTCAAAGGACAAAGCCCTCCAGCACTTTTGCAAATATAACCCTGCTGCAAAAAATCAAATGCAGTGAAGCATAATGAGCTACATAAAAATAATGTCCCCACAAATTAACACCTGATTTATCAGAATTAGCACACAGTTGTAATTGTGACCTAAAGTGTATTAAATACAAGATAAATTCATTTTCATAATTTATTGGTTGCACCGTTTCAAGCTAAAGTCCCAATCAAGTCTTTTTCTTTCATTATAGAATCTAGATCTCCATCTTAAATAGATTCATTCTAAGATGGCCTTTTCTGGGAAAAGGAAGACCTCTTATATTCATCTCTATGTTCCCCAAACATGCAATATTGTAAGAATCCCTTCAAGAAATTGTAAAAAATACTGACTCCTGGGTTTCCCTGAAGACCAGTTCTGAATCTACAAGAGCAGAACAAAACCTAGGACTTCATATTTTTAACAGTTATCTGAAGGGATCCTTATGATAATTAAGCAAATGTGCAGGAACTTCCCTGGTGGCTCATTGGTGAAGAGTCCACATGCCAACGCAGGGGACACGGGTTTGAGCCGTGGTCAGGGAAGATCCCACGTGCCACGGAGCAACTAAGCCCGCGAGCCACAACTACTGAGCCTGTGCTCTAGAGCCCATGAGCCACAACTACTGAGCCCACGTGCCACAGCTACTGAGGCCCGCGTGCCTAGAGCCCACGCTCTGCAACAAGAGAAGCCACCACAGTGAGA
Organism: Leucopleurus acutus; assembly: GCF_964270905.1. NCBI lineage: Eukaryota > Metazoa > Chordata > Mammalia > Artiodactyla > Delphinidae > Leucopleurus > Leucopleurus acutus. The sequence goes on from NC_139147.1 coordinate 66,673,644, forward strand.
AGCCAACGCACCGCAACAAAGAGTAGACCCCACTCGCCGCGAAACCAGACAAAAACCTTCGTGCACAGCAACAAAGACTCAACGCGGCCAAAAATAAATAAATAAATGACCTCATTAAAAAAAAAAAGCAAATATGGAGATAATCCCCTTAACTCATCCAAAACGAAATGATGAAGTTTCTTCTCTCTGTCTCTCTCTCTCCCTCTCTTAAACTTAAAAAGTCTTTTTTTTTTAACTTTGTCTGTAGGCTTGTACTCAATGTACTCCTTTCTTTTTTCTTTTCTCTTCTTTTTTAACATGCCCTTCGTCCTTGATCAGTGTCTAATCTATTAACAAAAGGTTTTTGAAACTATCAAAGTAGTCTTTAGAATTTTCAACTTGCTCCTGCTTTTCATTTTATTTTCTTAATATGTTTAAACACCTCAGAAAAAAATAGAACTTCCCCCCCCCACTCCTTTAAAATGGAGTGTGATTTGTCTCAAGTTTCTTTTTTCTATATTCCCTCAGCCTGCATTCTCCTGAGCCCACTTTGCTACTATATTCATTTGATCATTAAACTGCTTTGCAAATATTATCATATTCTGTCTGTTCTTTCTGTACTGCCTGATTGTCAGCTTCTCAGAGACAAACATCTTGTCCTTCATTTCTTCTGTTGTTTCCCCCACTGAGCCTGGAAGATTGACTGACTAGTGTGCAGTGTGCTTCATGGGGCGAGTGCTTAATAAATATTTTAAAACAGTATTAAAATGTTGAGTAAATTTGACAGTAGTGCTGCTCCTCATCACTTCAAGCGCCAACACTTTCTAGGTCCCTTCTCTGCCTAGTAACCATTTCCCAACATACCTACATGTCCCCAGACGCTTCACCCAAGCTGATCCACCATTCCCTGTCTGAGTTATGGAAATACTGTTTACATGTTTTCCCCTAAGGAGCATCTGACTGGTACCCAAAGACCCTGCCATACAATTTGAAGTTGCCCTTTTTCTGTGGTGATAGTGGGGAAAGGAGAAGGACAGTAGGGGTGGAGAAGGTTTCCTTTTAGGTTACACGCCTTGTTTCCCAAAATTATCTTTCACAGCAAGACACAGTGCCCTTATGCTTATTTTCATATCTCTAAGGATGTTTTTTATTCTTAGCACCTGAAGAGTGCTAGGGATTTTACATAAAAGGTTTTAGTATTTTAACTAAGATATTGTTTCTTTGCGAGGTTTATACAATACCATTTTTTTCTGACCTATAGTCAGGCAGGGAACACTTCTAACATCATTCTCCTATTAAACATTATTTCATGCCAATGAAAAATACTCTTCTGCTTATGTTGTATGGATCTAATATGGTAACGCACAGAAAAGCTAATTTTCTTTTTCTTGGAAGAGAAATTGTGCCTTGCAAAGTATGTTGGCATCTATTAATTATTTATTTTAATCCTCACAACAGTTTTGCTACGTGGATAGAATAGGGGTCATTATCTCCGGGATAAGGAAGAGGAAACTCCGAGAAGTTAAGTGACATGTCACAAGTCGCAGAGATGAACCCACACTGAATCAGAATTCCACAGTCAATCCCATTTTCAGTCTCTGCCAGCTCAACTTCACATAATAAGCTCTGTATTTCAGTAGAGATAACGCTGCTAGGAAGGAGCAACAAGCGTTAGATTTGGAGGGGGTAGGGGAAGGAGGGGGGTGGGGAAAGGCGAGGAAAGTACCTTGAGCCTGCGCAGGTCGCCACTAGGGGGCCAGGACCGTGAGGAAGGTTGAGGAAAGAGGCTGAACTTCTTACTAAACTCCATCTTCAACCTCTGGCTAACGCGCAGGCGCACTGCCTCAGGACGAAGGTCAGACTGAAGAGGGCGGGCCTCGGACCGCGCAGGCGCAGTTGTGCGCCGGGTCGCCAAGATGTCGTTCCCCGAGCACAAGACGTCGCGCCTGGCGACCCTGCCCACTACCCTCGACCCAGCTGAATACGACATATCTCCGGAAACTCGGAAGGCACAAGCCGAGCGTTTGGCCATAAGATCCCGGCTTAAACGGGAGTACCTGCTTCAGTACAACGACCCCAGCCGTCATGGGGTCATCGTGAGTGAGGGGCCAGCGGGTGGGAATCGAGGGGCCAGAGTCGGGACGGTCCCGTCGGGCTGGGCAGCTCAGACCTGACAAGGGGAATCACGCCGCGGAGCGGTCACCGTTCCCGAAGAGTATTTTAGACACGGATCCTCTTCCAGGCCCAGAGAGCAGGCCAGTTCATTAGCCCTTTGACCTTGGGTAGAGAGCTCGGTGGTCAAGAGGACGGGTTCTGGATTCACACCATGCTGGGTTTGAGTCTTGGCTTGATCACTTCCCGCCTGAGTGATTTTGAAAAAGTTGTTCAACTCTGTTGCTTAGCCTCGGTTTTCCTGTCTGAAAAATGGGGATAATATAGTACTTCCTATCTTATGAGGCTGTTAGGAGGATTAAATGAGATCAGGCACGTGACCGGCCAGCACAGTGCCTGGCTTGTGATGAGTGTTCAGGAAATATGGGGTGTGTGTGTGTATTTTTTTTAAAGATGTTTTCCACTTTTCAGTTCACATTTATAGCAATACTGCTCTCTTCTGAAGGGAATATAGTGATTTTTCGGCTAATATCTTTTAAAGACCCAAACACCCTACAGCTTGCTGAAGCTTTGGGCTTTGGAGTCAAACGCCAAGGCACTATGTACTAGCAAACTATATGACTTTGTGCAATATCCCTAAGCCTTCTGAACCTTAGTTTTCTAATTTTCATATATGGAAATGGTAGTACATTCTTTATAGAATCGTTGTGAGGTTAAATGAGATAGTCTGTGTAACATTCCCAGCACATAATACAGGCACAGTAAACTGATAGCTATTATTATTTAAGAAGTGTGCTTTTAGATTAAAAAAGAAAAAAGACTTTTCCCAACAGTTGCATTGGTGTTCTGTAGGAATGTTAGGAAGTTGTGAGAATTGAAAGAAACTTACAGTGTGCCAGGCACTATTGAAACTCTTTCTGAATGATATTCAAATATCACAGCTATTCAAAGAGTTAAGCTCTATTACTATCCCCATTTTACAGATGAGAAAGACTACATGGGAAGGACAAGTATGTCATAGAGAGATATACGTTAGCAAGTGATAGAGCAGAATTTGAACCGTAGTCTGTATAACCCAAAGCATCTCTTAACCATTTGGCTATATTGTCTTCAGCCAGAACCTCATTTACTTGGGAGAAGGTGAGGACAAAGACATTGATTGTATACATACTCACACGATTGGGTTTGATGTGCTAGATAGTAAGATGTAGTAAAAAAAAAAAAAGAGAGAGAGAGACTTTGAGTCAGACAGAGCTGAGGTTTAAACTCCAGATTTTCTTTTTTCCAGTTCTGTGACCCAGGGAAGTTATAGTTTTGCTGTGTAAAACAGGTTTTACACTAGGCTCACTGGTTGTTCTGTTAAGTAAATGAGGGCCTGACAATTATATATTGAGCAATACATGGAAATTCTTTGCCTAATGTCTAAGAATGATTGATTTAGTGAATAAATAATTGCTCAGGGTCCTCTTTTAGATACTGCAGTAACAGTGGAGAACAAAACAGGCAAAGACTCCTGTCCTCATAAAGCTTTCTTTCCAGAGGGAAGACAAGTAATAAGTTAAAAAATTAAATCATTTAGTATGTTAAGTAATGGGAACTGATAAGAAGAAAAATAAAGCAGGGAAGGGGATTAGGAGTGTGTGTATATAGTAGAGAGGGAAAGCAGCTGCAGTTTTAGAAAGGCACAGGGAAAGGCCTCGCTTGGAAGGTGACATTGAAGATCTCAGAGAAGTGAGGGGAGGGAGCTAGCCATTCAGCTCTCTGGGAAAGTAGCATTTTAGTCAGAGGGGACAGCAAATACGAGGGTCCTTCGACAGGAGTGTGCCTGGTTAATCCCCAAAATACTGAAGAGACCATTGTGACTAACATGGAGAAAGGTGAGGGCAGAGTAGGAAGAGATGAGATGGGAAAGTTACCTGGGACTAGATCACACCAAGCCTCACAGGCCATTGAAAGAACTTTTCTGAGTCAGGTGTCCCATAATCAGGACTTACATTTTTTTTTTTTTTTTTTTTTTGCGATACGCGGGCCTCTCACTGTTGTGGCCTCTCCCGTTGTGGAGCACAGGCTCCGGACGCACAGGCTCAGCAGCCATGGCTCACGGGCCCAGCCACTCCGCGGCATGTGGGATCTTCCCAGACCGGGGCATGAACCCGTGTCCCCTGCATCGGCAGGCAGACTCTCAACCACTGTGCCACCAGGGAAGCCCAGGACTTACATTTTAACAACATCTCTGGCTGCTTAGTAGAAAAGAGACTATGGGGGAGCAAAAGCAGGAGCAGGAGACTAGTTAGGAGCCTTTTGCAGTAATCTAATTTCTTAGTTGATGGTGGCTGCGAGGTTGGTGACAGTGGAGTTGGTAAGAAGTGGTCCGTTCTGGTTATGTATTGAAAGTAGAGCCAATCAGGTTAGCTGGCAGATTGGATATGTGGTGTAAGAGAAAGAGAGGACTCAAGGATAACTCCAAGGTTTTTGACTGAAGTGAAGAATGAAGTTGCCTTTTACCAAGATAGGGAAGAGTGTGAAAGGATCAGGGATGAAGGTGGAATGGCATATTGGCAAATCAGTTTGGGATACATCATGTTTGGCCTCACATTTGCCAATTAGACAATATGTCAGCATTGAGCAGGGAGTGGGATATTATGTCTGCAGTTCAGGGTACAGGTCTAGGGCTGGAGGCATAGTTTTGGGGAGTCATCAGCCTATAGGTGGATATTTAAAACCATGTGACTAGAGATTATCAAGGGAGTGAATGTAGACAGGAAAGACCCACAAGGTCTGAGGTCCTATATTAAGAGACTGGGGAGATAAGGAGGAAGAGAGTGAAAGAGACTAAGAGGGAATGGCCAGAGAGTTAGGAGGAAAGCCAAGCTGGTGTGTGCCCTTGAAGCTAAGTGAAGAAATGATTTCAAGAAGTGGTGTTCATAAGCTTCGCTGGTGGTGCAGTGGTTGAGAACCTGCCTGCCAACGCAGGGGACACATGTTCGAGCCCTGGTCTGGGAAGATCCCACATGCCGCGGAGCAACTAAGCCCGTGCACCACAACTACTGAGCCCATGCGCCGTAACTACTGAGGCCCACGCGCCTAGAGCCCATGCTCTGCAACAAGAGAAACCACCACAATGAGAAGCCCACACACTGTAACCAAGAGTGGACCCCGCTTGCCGCAACTAGAGAAAGCCCGTGCCGCGTGCAGCAACAAAGACCCAGCGCAGCCAAAAATAAAAAAATAAAATAAATAAATTAAAAAAAAAAGTGGTGTTCACCATATCACATGCTGCTCATAGTCCTTTGGATGTGGAGTGGTGTCAAGGAAGGAGAACTGTCTCCCACGGCAGGTGTTTTGGAACCTCTTTCAACAACAGTACCTAGTTCAATGAACTATGGTCATGGAGCTGTTGGTATTTTTATGAAATGAAATGTCTGTTTCTGGAAGACAGATCTGGCAGATATTAGGTGTAGAGAAGTGACTGGTAGAGAATTCTGGCATGAGTCATTCAAATGCATTAATAGCAGGAAGGGATAGATACAAGAATAGATAGATGTATTTATCCTTTCAGGTATAGAGCTCAAATGTCCCCTTGAACCTGTATCTTGTGTCTTCACCTTCTTTACTGTCTCTGCAAAGAGTTTGACAAACAGTTTGATTTAAAATGTTACTGTGAAAGATCCAGTTTAATTATTTATGTCCTACCAATCATGACTTCTTGGCGTTGGTTAAAACCTTGAATGTTCTCCTCACAGCTTAGTATTAAAGTTTTAAAGCTGATTTCATTTGCTTATTTTTATCTATTAGTTAACTGGAGCAAATAATTTTGTAAAATCATTAGGGTATTTAGCTAATTAAATTTAATTACGTATTTGGGGTAGATTTGCTATTTTTACATAGTTATTCTAGTATAAATATATTAAAATTGACAGTTACTTTTTTCTTAACCAAGACAATCTGATTATTTTTCTTTAACAACTTTGTCCTTTCAAAAAACTATTTTAATAATGTGAAATGTAATAATTTTGCTCTTAAAATACCAGCCAAGTCAGCCTAAAAAATGTAAAGTTCAGAGTTAGCCTACTTCTGTCTTCCTCTTCCTGCAGTTTAGTTGTAGCCTGGAGAGACCAGTGTGGGCATAGCATTAGAAAAGGTCCTGGAAACAAAGTTCACAGTATGATAGAGCATATGAAATCTGTTTGTCCTCATTGGAAATACTGTGTGGTCTGTTTGTCATACTTCAAGAGAGACAGTGACGCCAAAAACAATCCAGAAAAGAATAGAAAAAAATGATTTTAAAAAAAGTGCCTTCTCTGACAGCTTAAAATGATTAGGATTCTTAAATCTTAAATAAATAGGAAGCTGAAGGATGATATGAGTCTTTTAAATTCTGAACAGGATCATCAGAGAATTATTCAACAAATACTGGAAATGAAAGATCTTCTTTGAAGCTATTTAGGAATATTCGGGGTATACCCTTAACTGTAGAAGAGAAGAAAGGGCATCTCTTGTGCTTCTCCACAAAAGTCCTGATGAGATTGTTTCTTAGTGTAGAACTTAATTTCCTGTATCTTTTGTTTTCATTCATTTTAGGAAGATCCTGCCTTGCTTCGTTGGACCTATGCAAGATCAGCAAATGTCTATCCCAATTTCAGACCCACTCCCAAGACCTCACTTTTAGGAGCTCTATTTGGAATTGGGCCCCTCCTCTTCTGGTATTATGTTTTCAAAACCGACAGAGTAAGTATTAGGACCTTGTGTTTGGTATCTGTGTGATAGGTTCCCTCTGTGCTGGCTGCAGCTCTCTCTCTTGATAATTCCCATCTTGTCTTTCTACTCTTCCTTCAGTTCCTCTTTTATCTTTATTCCTTTCCAACTGAGTTAAAACAGGAAGTTTCAATTATATGTTTAGTTTTATTGCTTTATTGTTTCAACTCATATAGAAATATACTTTCTTATAAACTACGATTGTCTCTGGGTCTTTCAAATTTAATTTAATGGCTACTCTAGAATTTAAAATAATGAATTGGTCACTTTAAATATCTAAGACTTGAACTTAGCTCATGAAAGAGTTTTCCTGATGTGTTTTATTTATTTATTTTTGTTTTCCTGGTGTGTTTTAGATTAGGTAAGGAAATTATATTATGTATATTAAGCAAGAGAATATAGAAATAACTTAAAAAGTTAATTTCTTTTTTCTCATTGGATGTACAGAAGTTAAACTTTTCTATTCTGATTAATCTTTAGATGTTATCTTTGCAAATTTTTATATTTATTTTGTTTGCTTTTAAAAGAGATGTTTATTGGGTTAAGTATTAGCAGAATACATATATCACTTAGTATGCTCCCTGTCTGCATGAATTCCAGTTTTGTTGGTCACATTTTGTGAATTAATGTTAAAATATGTTAATATTCCAACAACAGAAAAGCCAAAGCAGCCTGTGGTGGGGCTCACTGCCATCAGAGGCCTGGGTATGTGACTGCACGGAAAGCCAAGCTAATCTTTGACACTAGACCACTCTGATACTAGGTCCCCAACCCCAGCCCCCAGGCCTCATGTTCCCATCTACACTGGGGCCCACCCATGTAGCACTGCTTTAAACTGGCCAGTCCACTCTCCTGGAGTATATATATTTTGATTATCTGATAAATTATTGCTTAACAGAAAGGTAGGCCACACTTACCTAGAAGGTATTTACATTTTGCTTTCAGTGTATGCTATTTAGTGGGGTAATATAATTCTACTTACTAAAATTTAGGTGTTTTTCAATAGGAGTGTTTTCTTATTGTCCCTTTATTTCTTCAGATTATTACTTCCTCACTCATACTCTGTAGGCTTTAGACAATAGGGGATTATAATTAGGCTGGGAGTGTTTCATTTCTGTTTTTTAGAGCTATACCATGAATTGTGCCAGAATGCATTGTTTTTAATGTACTTTTTTCTTTTCTGTCTATACAGGATAGGAAAGAAAAACTTATCCGGGAAGGAAAATTGGATCGAACATTTAACATCTCATATTAAGTCTGGCAATGATGACTATATATGTACTTTTGTTTAAATGAATCTATTAATCATTAAAAAGATTCAACAAACATTTGCTGGACATTGTAGAATCCCTACTTTGTAAGAGTTCACAGTTTAATGAAGAAACAGATTCATGTTCATTCATTCAGTCATTCAGCAAATGAGTGTCTACTATGAGCCAGGCATTGTGCTATTGTGCTGAGAATATAGCGATCAACAGGACAACTTAGGCCCTGTGCTTAATGAGTACACACTCTGACAACTGTTCATTCAACAGTTATTATTTAAGTGCTTATTATGTATCTGGTACTACTTAAAACCTAAGCTGTCATCTGGCTCCAGCCCCAGTGGTAAATTCAGCAGAACAGTTACAACCTTGTGGTTTAAAAAAAAAAGATAGCGATTCAGGAAAGTGATGTTGGCAAGCTGATGAAGAAGCAGTTCTGTCTAGGGAGATGGCATTTGATTTAGGCTCTGAAGATCACAGGGGCTGACAGAGCAAATAGGAGCCCAAAAGGGCAAGGTGTGTTGGCTATGGCTAGACTGGGGGCCGCTGTTGGGTGAGAAGACAGGGAGGGGGGAGGCCATGCTGAAGAACAGGTAAAATGGTATAGAGCATGGGCTTTGCAGGTCAGATCTGGGCTAGAATCTTAGCTTGAGTTTAGCAGTTGGAATACCAGGCCCCCCTCTCATCATCTATGGCCTGGAGGTAGTAATGCCTACTACCTCATAAGGTCATAAAGATGAAAATGAAGTAACAGTATTGCTCAATAAAAGCTGCCCCATGCTTTGTAGTTTAGTCTTGAAACAGTAGGGTGACAATTTCATCTATGAAGACAAAGTAAAATCAAGTGCTATAGGAAGAACAGCATGCTCTGTGGGGCTGGCTTACATGAGTATATTGCTTTCAACTTTCAGAGCATATTCACAACTATTGTCTCATTTGATCCTTGTATGAGCCTGGAGTACCCCAAAATGCAGAGCCTGAGAGAAAAGCTTGTATGTAGATAGTTTATGTTAGGAAGTGATCTGAAAGAACAGGTGGGAGACTGCTCAGAGTGAAACAGGTTGAGGGAAAACCCAATGCTCTATACCATTTTACCTGTGTTCTTCAGCATGGCCTCCCCGCTCCCTGTCTTCTCACCCAACCGCGGCCCCCAATCTAGCCATAGCCAACACACCTTGCCCTTTTGGGCTCCTATTTCACTCTGTCAGCCCCTGTGATCTTCAGAGCCCAAACGGTGCTCTTGGCCCGTTGCCTCTGGGGGTAATGGGCTTAATTCTTATAGGGGCCTTCTGAGGAGCTCTGTGGAATGGACACAGAATTTTACCCCCAGACACGGAAAAAGTGAATCTTTACGTACTAGCTTTTCTCCCTTTTGGTCCAGAGTTATCTCCCAGGTATGGGCATGGCTCAGACTGGCTGACTGGGTTCTTACTGGCATCTCATGGAGGAGGAAGCATAGGGCAGAAAGCGGGTGGTGTGCTGTGCAGCTGAGGTGAAGTATTGTCAGGTCACACCTGCAGGCAAATGAGAGCTGCAGCAGCAACTGGAGTAAAAAGATGGGCCAAGGGGAAGTGAGGCACGCACAAGAGGTATACTATTTCTTCATCCACTCCATGTACTGCTTGGATCTGTGCACACATTGAATCTAATCTGCAATGTATCATTCAGGGTGGTAGTCAGGTACAGTCTTAACTGGAGGGTTAGTGGAACAAGCTACAGTCTACACAGTTGTGACTGGTCTGAGGCCCTAGCTGATAATCTTCATCTACCCCCACCATGCTATAGATTTCCCTTCTCTTGGCCATAACTTTTGCAGATCTAGGTTGCTTGCCTGAGTCACCAGGACCTTCATTTCCAAAGGCCAGAACCTTAGTTACTCTAGCATCATCAGGCCTTTGTTGCAGCAACTGCCTGTTTACAGTTATCACTGGACATGAAAGCTCCAAGATAAGCCAGTGAATCCCCTCGGTGCCAGGCATATCCCTTTCTGCCCTCGTTGTGTAGCAGCAACCCTAGCTCCTTTTAATCAAGGTCACTTAGTGCTGCCAGTGTGAAAACCTTTTTTTTTTTTTTCTTATTGCTGTTTCCCAGGTACAACTGGCCAGGAGATAGTTATAACTTCAAATTAAAGTGAAATCCTGTTATACTATGATTTATAATAAATATATATTCAGTCTTTGTTTCTGGCACAAAGCTTCTAAAACGCTTGGGATTTCCTAAGTGATGAAACAGATAAAGGTATCTTTTGTTATATTAATGAGGTGAGTTTTGGGCCACACCTAAGGATGGGGGCTGGCTGCCTGTAGAACCAACCATGTGATTAGAAAGTTGGAACTTTCAGTCCCACCCCTCCTTACCTTTATATCCCTGCTCTGCTACTTACTGGTGAAGTGACCTGGAATGTATTTAAATTCTGTTTCCTTATCTTTAAAATGGATAAACTAGTAAAACTTACATTGTTATTAAACTCATTGTTTAATGAGTTATTACTTATAAAATATTTAGTGGCATACATTCAGGCCTCAGTGAGTGTTTACTGTTATTATTTTTTTTGGCTGCATCAGGTCTTCATTGCTGCACGTGGGCTTTAGGTGCGGTGAGTGGGGGCTACTCTTCGTTGCAGTGCACGGGCTTCTCATTGCATGGCTTCTGTTGTTGCAGAGATGGGCTCTAGGCGTGCAGGTTTCAGTAGTTGTGGCTCACGGGCTCTAGAGCGCAGGCTCAGTAGTTGTGGTGCACGGGCTTAGTTGCTCCACGGCATGTGGGATCTTCCTGGACCAGGGCTGGAACCCGCATCCCCTGCATTGTCAGGCAGATTCTTAACCACTGCGCCACCAGGGAAGCCCCTATTATTATTTTTAAACCTAATTAATGAAAATGTTTTAATATGCATTTCATTTATTATTGAAGGATAACTTTTTTCATATATTTTTGTCCATTTATATATTTTGTCCATTCATATATTTTTGTCCATACATTTTTCCTTGTATGACATATTTTGTTATTTACTTGCTCAAATCCACTGCCCAATTTTTCTGATGTAAAACGTCTTTTTTTCTTAATGATTTTAAGACTTAAGGTAAATTAAAGATATTAATCCTTGGGCTTCCCTGGTGGCGCAGTGGTTAATCTGCCTGCAATGCAGGGGACACGGGTTTAAGCCCTGGTCCGGGAAGATCCCACATGCCGCGGAGCAACTAAGCCCGTGTGCCACAACAACTGAGCCCGCATGCTGCAAGTACTGCAGCCCACGTGCATAGTGCCCACACTCCTCAACAAGAGAAGCCACCGCAATGAGAAGCCCGTGCACCGCAACGAAGAGTAGCCCCCGCTTGCCGCAACTGGAGAAAGCCCACGCAGCAACGGAGACCCAACACAGCCAAAAATGAAATAAATTTTAAAAAAAGATATTAATCCTTGATTATACCAATCTTCTTTCCTCAAGAGTTGTTTTAGTACACCTCAGTAACAGGAAAAACATTTACAATATATCTTTTGTGTCTAAACTTTGAAAGAAGGCAATACCCAGAGAGGCATAGGCAGAATTTTTTAAACACACACTTTTTTAACATAGAGAATTATTGAGCAATGTGTCCTTAAGAGTTTAATCAATTTCAAAAGATTTTTTATCACCATGAACAGTGCCCCAGATCACACTCAGAAGTGATCTGGTGAGAACACCAGTTACACCTCATCTGAGCACTCAGTGCTGCCATTTGTCTGACTGATTCTGCTAGGGGCACTGGGCACAGAAGCCCACAGTAATCTGCTTCTGTTGGCCCAAGAACTCAAGTTTGTTACAAGTACAGCCGCTGGAAAGAGTTCCTCAAGGCCACTGTATCGTCCCATCACTTGCTCCTAAGTCCAGGGCATCTGATTGGCTGAACCCAGGGATTGGCTGAGCCCCGGTTATGTGCCTGAGTTCTGGCTGCAAGGGAGACTGAAAAAGCAAACATGTAGTATGTTCAGCTTTAAAGCAGGTAAGGAGTTCCCAAACATAAAGTGGTTCAAATGTTGAGCATCCAAAAAATGATAGTTATATACTGAGGAAGGTAACCAGGAACCAGATCATAAAGCCTTTATCACAGGTAAGGAATTTAGACTTCAACCTGATGACAGTGGGAGCTTTGAAGGTGTTAAGCAGGAGTAACCTTATTGAATTTGCACTCCTGGAATATCGTTCTGGATCCTGGAGGAACATGTTGGGGTAGGAGAGGCTGGAGGATGACTAGTAACCAGGCTGTTGTAAGACTTCAGGCCAGAAATTATTTTCAATTTTTGAGACAGCTCTCAGTGCAGGACAAAGCAGCCCCTGCCGATCCCAGGATGACTCATTTAGATGTGAACTTGTCGAAAACTTTATGAAAGTCTAAATATATTATCTCTATTAGTTCCCCTTTAGGCACATGCATGAGGAGCCAGTCTTCTTAATAATTCCTTTTCCTTGTATGACATCCCTTCCTCTCTCTGGAACAATATTCCTTCTCTAACAGGCTGGTTTGTTTAAGTACTATGTCTTTTTATCCTTTATTATGGATCCTGCCTGGAGAAAAAGATTATTCATGCTCTGATCAAAATCCCCTGGGTCCAGTCCCTGGTTTATTTTTCTTTCTCACTCCTGGCACAGTCTTCTCATAACTTTGGGGAAGATACAGGGTATTGATTATCTCTACAGTCTTCAGGATCGTTAATGGGGTATTTGAAGAGATTAGAGATCTGAACAAGAAACTGTCTTGATCAAATATGTGTGATTTAAAAATACGAACAGCACTTTAAAATTAGTAAAAACATAATCCTATGAAAATATTCAAAGATTCTGAATTTTCAAAGCTTCCAGTGCCACTTTCTACCTTTGTGTGAACAAACAGAATTTTATCATGTTTCTATTATAGGACCTATTTGTACCTATAACTATGACTGTAATACATCTGATAGTTCCCTCTCTGGCTGCCTTGTTTACTGCCATTTCTCTAGCTGAGCTAGAGATGACTCCTTCTGCTGATAACCACTGTGGCCTGAACAGTGTCATCTACCTGGAGACTCTTTATCATCCCAAGAAGGTGCAGTGAGCATCAATCTTATGGCCAAGTTTCAGGATTTACAGGATTAAAGTCAAGCTGAAAGTCTGACATCTGATCTCTGAATGTCCCTGGAGATGGGTGGCTGGTGAAACATCTGAGAATTCTGGAGCAAACCTGCACTAAAGTTCAAATTCATTTCCCCCATAATCACAAGGAGTATCATCTTATCAGATTAAAGTCAGTTCTTATCACCAATTGCATTTAAATCATTCATCTCATTTAATAATTAGGCTCTGGAAAAATCTTGGGGGTGGGGGAGAGAGGCAAGTTGGCTGAGGCTGCTCCAGAAATCATTACAGGAGGGATTCAAGGACTGCAGTCTGATATAAAATTGTTGTGGGTAGGAGGAAAATGTGAGAGGGGACTTTTCTTGAAACTACATTTGCACAGTTAAGCACTTTTTTCTACTTACATTATATGTTTCACATCAATTAAAAACAAAGTTTTCTAAAGAGGGTTTTATTCTTTATGTGAGATAGAGACGGCATCAAAGAGTAGTATTATTATTTTATATGGAGTGGCTTGGGTGAGGGTAGATGGAGGTGGAGGGTTTCAGTAACCCCGGTGCCATATACTAGAAGCTGGATGGGCAGCTTCTCCTCCAAAATCATGCTCTGCAGGAGTGGCACAGAAGCAATTTTTTCCCATCAGGGGGTTTGGGAGGAGAGACAAGTGCAGGCCACAAGGAAAATGAGCTGCTGTTGGTCTGCAGGTACTGGGGATGGTTAGTTTCCTGCAGCCAGTGGGACAAAGGAGCCTGTGTCCTACTGAATTCTAGTAGGACACTGGCCATCAGGTCTCTTCTGTGTGTGTGTGTGTGGGGGCGGTTTTGAGAAAGAGCCGCTTTATTGGGAAGACAGCACTGCACGTGACCAACATACAAAGAGAGCCAGATGGGAATCCTACACATCATGCTCAAAAGATACTCAGGATGCTGTGCTAATGAAGATCAACTGGAACATGGACTCCTAGGCAACTTCCCCAACCTCACACCTCCAAGGGGTTGGGACACTTCCAACCTTTTCCTGGAAGGCAACTGTGGTCCACTAGAGATAGAGCCCCTAAGGAGTGCCTTCTTGTTTTTCATAAAGAACATTTTCTTTAGACTTTTTGAAGTCTTCATTTGTTACTTTCATTCTACGTTCTCTCAAGGCCATGAGGCCAGCTTCTGTACAGATTGCCTTGATGTCGGCACCAGAGAGGTCATCTTTCGCCATGATCAAGTCGTCCAGGGTTACAACATCGGCTAGTGTCATCCTGCTGGTTTTCTGTGTTGATCAAATACTTAACTGAGCCCCGGTCATTTACTAAACACTAAGGATACTAATCTGAAGATACAGCTTCTTCTTGGAGGACCTTACAATGGAGAAAAACAATTACAGCAGTCAACGCTTATTAAGCTTTTACTCGTGTTCCAGGCACTAAGCTAAAGTAAGGGCTTTACACACCTCTCAACATATCTTAAAAATCATCATTAAAATCATCTTATATCTCATCATCATAAAATTTTGAGAGGTTAAATAATTTGCTCGAGTCCTCTAGCTAATAAGGGCTGAGATAGAAGTTAAATCTGGGCAGGCTGACTCCAGAAGGCATATCTTTGAAAGCAATAAAGACTGATGTTGTGTGGAGCCCAATACTGAGAAAGCACACCTAATCCATCTCGGAGGGATTAAGAGATGTTGCTTTCAAGAACAGGGACCCCCATGTGCACATTTCTAGCACATTCACAGGTATATAGTTAGAGCTGGAAGGATCTTTAAAGATCTGCTAGTCTCACAGCCTAACTCTATAGGAAAGGTTTGGATAGGAGAAACAACTTGTCCAATTCTTCAAGAACCCTGATAAAGAACTCTCATTCATTTCTGGTGGGAATGTAAAATGGTACAGTCACTTTGGCAGTTTGTCAGTATCAGTTTCCTGCAAAACTAAACATACTTTTACCACATGATACAGCAATCATACTCCTTGGTAGTTACCAAAAGGAGTTGAAAACTTATGCCTACACAGAAACCTGCATATGGATGTTTATAGCAGCTTAATTCATAATGGCCATAACCTGGAAGCAACCAAGGGAGGGATGAATAGACAGAGGACAGAGGATTTTTAGGACAGTGAAACTACTCTGTAGGACACTGTAAGGGTAGATACATGTTATTATATTTGTCCAAACCCACAGAATGTACAATGCCAAGAGTGAACCCTAATGTAAACTATGGGTTTTTGGTGACACTCGTGTGTCAATGTAGGTTCCTCTGTTGTAAAAAATATACCACTCTGGTGGGGGATATTGATAATGGGGGAGGCCATGCATGACTGAAGGCAGAGGGTATTTGGGAAATCTCTGTACCTTGCCCTCAATTTTGCCATGGACCTAAAACTGCTCTAAAAAAATAAAGTCTATTAAAAAAAAAAAAGAAAAGAAAGGGACTTCTCTGGTGATGCAGTGGTTAAGAATCCACCTCCCAATGCAGGGAACTAGATCCCACAGGCATGCTGCAGCTAAGAATTCACGTGCCACAACTAAGGATCCCGTGAGCCACATCTGAGGAGCCTGCCGGCTGCAATTAAGGAGCCTGCCTGCCGCAACTAAGGAGCCTGCCTGCCGCAACTAAGACCGGCACAACCAAAATAAATAAATAAAATTCTAAAAAGTTAAAATTAAAAGAAAAAAAGAAAGAAACCCTGCTAATTTGAGGATCAGTATTCTAGGTTTTGATTAAGTCCTACTGCTCTGATTGTCCATGTCACCTGTTTGTGATTAGAAACGAGACTGTCAGGACAATTGAGACAACTGCCAGCCAACCTCCTTACCCTGTATAAAAAGAAGACTTGAAAAGCCATTTTGTCACCATCAAAGCCCACTGGGGTCCTGGGAAAAATAAGATGGAATCTAGGTGATAATTTAAGGTCTAAACCTCTTCTCTTGTGCTTAGTCTAGTTTCACTTGCCCATAGGGGCCTGTGTGCAGAGGCCTTGCACCTAACGCATCAGATTAGAGATCCTGGGGCAGAACAGCTGTGCCTGACACCTCAATTCAAGATGGCCACGTGCTGTGTGAAGAGATGCTGTGGCCTGAAGTGCCGTGAACAGCACAACTGCCCATGACCCTCAAGAACTCTGCTGCCCCTCCCTCTGCAGATGAGAACCCTATAAAGCAGCCCCTCCAGTTGCCTGTCCCACAGAGAGCATGTGCTCTAGGGCTCGAGCTCACATCTCCATTCTTTGATCAAAGAATAAAGCTTTCCTTTGCTTCTGAACTGAACTTGGTCTTGTTTATAGCAGCGTGTTCTATTAGCTCCAATGACACTGGCAGAAGGACCTTAGTTGGGGACCAACCCGGGAAGGTTGATAACAATTTTAATAAGGATGTATTTGGAGAGAAACTAGGCAGATGTTTGGAGCATTTTCTGTGTAAAGCAAGTATTAGTAGATTTATCTCTTTTTGGGGCTCTGAGAGTGAAAATATTTGATTCAAAACCAACACTTCCCATATTATTCTTGCCGAATTTCCACAAGAATGTATCCATGGCAGGCAGTAGTTGTTGCCCACCAATACTCACTCTCCTTTTTCTTCTAATAGAATGCTGATTTGTTCAGGAGGGTGGTGGAAGTCCCTTTACCTTAGGGAGGGTGGGCATGATCCCACGCCTAGGGAATGAACCTGGGATTGGTCTAAGGGTGGACATGTGACCCAGTTCTGCACCTGAGACGTAAGAGAAATCTACTGGGGAGGGCTTCCTTCCCTCAATAAAAGACATTTCCCAAGGAGAAATCTTTCTGCTCCTTCACCCTTTTGCTTTCCTCCCTTCCCCTGACCTAGACATGGAAGTGAGATGAAGATAAGACAATATCCAAGAATAGCAGAGCAGAAAACCAGAATGAACTTGGTTCCAGGATAACCTCGTGTTATCACTGTCCTTGTCCTGACCTGCCAACCTCAGATTCTTTTTTGAAATAAAGTCCTAGTTGTTAAGCTAATGTTAGATTTTCAGTTACAGTTGACTGCACTCAATTGATACCATGTCCTTTTATTAAGAGAAGCGGTGTTGTAAAATATACCTGTCCTCGAGATTTTAATTTTATTTATAAAATAAGGGCAGTAAATGCTCATTAATGAGTGAAACTGCCCCATTTGTTAAATTTCTATTCCAGGAACTGTATAGAATTGCATACACGTGTTTTTTTTATGAGGTATCACTGTTAATAGTACTGTAGTGAGTTGTGTCAAAGCTTGTGATATAATTTTAGATTTAAAAAACCTGGAGTAGGCTAATTAGGGTCCAAAGGCCCACTTGATTAGGCAAGATTCCTCAGGAAAAGCTCTGTAGTTAGTCATAGGTGAACTACTTATATCAAAGCCATTTTAGATTCTGTCTTAACTTTCACTTTAATTGAGCTATTAATATGCACTGTTGAAATCTTCAATTGAACTTCAATATGGTTTTCTTGTTTTAAGACCTAAATGATGACGAAAAGAAGGCAGTATGTACTTTAAATTTTCCACACTTTGGGCTTCTGTTACTTATTGCATTAGAAGAGTACATGCCTTCCTCCTCAGCTAAAGGCTAGTTATTTAGGGACAAGGACCTTGGCTTACTCATTCCAGTGTATCCTACAGTAGGTCACACAATAGCTTCTCTGAGGCAGGAACTAGTAAGTATTCATTGAGTCACCATAGCAACAATAAACTATAACAACAATAATAGCTAAATTTGCCTATGCTCACTATGTGCCAAAAGCAGTGTGGGTGCTTTCAATGCAGGCTCTCATTTAACCCCCACCAAATCCTTGTGAAATACATCATTTCCTTCTTACAAATGAGGAAGGTGAGGTTCAGAGAGGTTAAGTCACTTGCTCAAACTCATTCAGCTAAGCACAGTCTGGATTCCAGAGTCTGAATTCCTTACGAAGTAGGTACTATCATTATCCACATTTTACAGCTGAGGAAATAGAGGCTCAGAAAAATTAATAACTCACTCTGGGTCACACAGCTAATAAGTGGTAGAGCCTGGACTGGAACCCAGGCAGTCTGGCTTTAGCATCTGTCCTCTTAATTATGTACAACACTGACTCACAAAAGGATACATTTTGGACATACTTCAGATTTGTCATGCAATTATATAAAGTTGATTATATTAAATTGAAGGCTAGCTAATTACTAAATGTAACAAAGAAGTTTAAATGTCAGCTCTCAAGCCCCCCCACCTTTTTTTCATTTTAGTAGTAAAATATCTTTCCAGAAGGATAGAACTTCCTTCAAACCCAGAAGTGATAACTCTTTCATCACTCTGGGAAACTACAACACAGAAACTGCACATTAACTATTAACTTATAGTTTACATCCGGGCATTAGGTTTCTTACCTTCCCTCTCGTCCTCCCTGCACTCTCTCTGTGCCCCATCTGGGCATTAAAGCTTGTGCTTTCTGAAGGAAGGCAGTGGCCCACCCCACCACCGCCTTGTAGCCTCCTTCTCCTCCTGGGTAATTGCTCACTACACACCCCATCCCATCCCATCCCATCTCATTCCATGAAACATTGGGAACTTTTTCCACCTCCTTTCTGTAGACCCCAGGAAGCCCAGATTTGGACCAGGATCTAAGGTTGGAAACAGAATGTTTTGGATACTGATTTTAAGGTAGTTTCCAAAACAGTGGTCCTCATACTTGCCTGTGCATTGGAATTACCAGAGGAGTTTCAAAAAAATTCTCACTTGGATTCCATTCCCAGTATTTCTAATTTAGTTGATCTGAGATACACCCTGGGCACTTGGAGTTTTAGAAGCTGCCAGGAGCTCCAATGTATAGCTGAAGTTAAAAACCACTGCAGGGTTTTTCAACCTCGGCACTATTGACGTTCAGTACTGGATAATTCTTTGCCCTGTGCATTGTAGAATGTTTGCCAACTTCCCTAACCTTTACTTAATAGATGCCAGTAGCACCCTCCCCAGATGTGACAACCAAAAAATGTCTCTAGGCTTTGCCAGATGTCTTGGGCGAGGGGTACAAAATCACCCTTACTGAGAACCATTGCTGTAGAGCGATTGCCAGTAGCCCAGGCTGTGAGAGAAGTCTCCCAAAAAGAAAAAAGGGAAGGGTGGCTTCTGTGGCATTCTCTCGAAAATATATAAAGATGCCAAGGGTACCTGGCAGAAAACTCTCCTGTCATTGGAGGAACCTTAAACGGGGTGGCTTTTTTTAAAAAAAAGAGTTTTAAATTTCTAAGCCAAGAGATGGTGTATTTCTTGGGAAGCATAGTAGAGGAAGGTATCTTCGAGAATAGGGAATTAAGGAAATGATACAGATCTTTCTAGCTGATCTGAAGCACAACAGAAGGAAACAATCTTCTTTAAATTAGTGTGAAGAGCCTGGTCTGGGTGAAATATTGTCTCCTGCTGATGAGTTGCTGCCAGCACTGGGGAGATAAAGTACACAGGCTTGGATGCTAAATGGATGTAAACCCAGAATTTTTCCTTAGCTCTAGGAAGGCTTTGTCACCACACTGATGATAGAGTGAACCAAAATGGGTGAGAGTCTAGGTTTGTGTATAAAGGAGGGTTAGAATGAGCTCATTACGGAAGTGCTGGAGTTTGGGAATATTCAGTGGTTGTCTTAGTTTGGGGTTATTTGAGAAAAGAGCCCGGGAAGCACCATAGGAGAGTGGGGAGGCGAGAGGGAAGGAAGCTACTAATGGATGCATTTCTAGAAGTTGCCACCATGAGCAGTGGAGCTTAATCCTTCTGGAAGTTGAGGGGAATCACAGCTGAACACAAGCCTCAGAAGTATGGAGCAAGAGAGCTGGCGTATTTATCCACTAATTTCTGTTCCGTTGGTTGAGGGCTGCGTCCAGGGCCATCCAATCCTCAGCACTAGCTGATTCATTTTTTTATACAGCAGAAACTAACACAACATTGTAAAGCAATTATACTCCAATAAAGATGTTAAAAAAGAAATCCTCAGCACTTTGTTCTGGTTTGGGCCTCAGTCAATGTTGTGAGTGTCCTGCTGGCAACTGGAAGCAGCTGGTCAACACAGGATGGTGATTGTTAATGGGATAGAGGTGAGCTACTGGCAACCTGCTATAGGGGTCAATTTAAAAATTTTACAGGATTAACTGCTTTACTAGTTTACAATGGTTTATTTTTAATAAAGATTTCTTAATATATTAAGGAACATTGGGAAGGCACACCAACTACTGTCACCCTCAAAGATACCTTATTGTTTGAGATCATGAAATGCCACTGCCAGAAACTTAGCAGTTGTGCCAGCCCTGTCTGCAACTCCTCTTTCCCACAGACCTTACATCCAGTCCACTAACAAGTTCTTTCAGGTCTACCCCAAAGCTTTCAGGGATTTATCCACTCTCTCCCTGCTGCCACCTCATTAGTCCAGGACAATGGTGTCTTTTGCTTGGACTATTGCAATGGCCTGCTCCTGGGCTCCCCACATTCACTCTTCTTTGAGTTCCTTGAACCCACGAGGCTTTTTCTTGTAATGCTCCTTTACCCCAGCCCAACCCAGCCCAGCCCTACTCTTCCAATGACTTGTTCCTTCCTATCCTTTAGGTCTGGCTAAATGTCACTTTTTCAATGAAGACCTTCCTCTCTAAAGAAAGATCTCCCCATCCCACCTGTCATTCCCATCTCAGTTCCTATTTGTTTTTTTCTTTGCCTGTTTCACAATTTGTAACTATACTGTTTGTGTATTTTGTCTCCCTGTCTAGAATGTAAACTCTGTAAGGGCCAGGACCATGTCTATCTCCTTGACGACCTTGTAGGGCTGACAGATTTAGCAAATAAAAATACAGGCATATCAGTTATATTTGAATTTCAGATAAACTACGAATAATTTTTTAGTATAAGTATATCCAAATAATGCACAAGACATACTAAAAATTATTTGTGATTTATCTGAAATTCAGATGTAACTGGGCATGTTGTTATTTTATCTGGCAACCCTAGTTCCTAGGCCCTGACACATAGCTGACTCTCATTACACATTGTTAAATAAAAATTTGGTAGCAGCAAAATTTGGCAACAAAGTGGGGGAAATGTGTTAAAACTACAGAACTAAAGTAGTGAGAAAGGGCTTCCCTGGTGGCACAGTGGTTGAGAGTCCGCCTGCCGATGCAGGGGACACGGGTTCGTGCCCCGGTCCAGGAAGATCCCACATGCCGTGGAGCAGTTGGGCCCGTGAGCCATGGCCGCTGAGCCTGCGCATCCGGAGCCTGTGCTCAGCAACGCGAGAGGTCACAACAGTGAGAGCCCCGCGTACCGCAAAATAAATAAATAAATAAATAAATAAAATAAGGTAGTGAGAAATACTGCTTCCCATTCCTTTCTGTTCTGTTGCCTGTCTTCTCACTCCAGGAGAACCTAATCTCCTGGTCCAATCTCATGGACTTCCATTCCTGGGCACCACAGGTCTGCCCCATCAAGGCCTGATTATGACCAACTGCCACTTTCACAGAACACCAGCAAGTATTTATTGAGTAATTAAGCTGAAAGCACTTTCCAAATACATCTCTATAAATGTTTGAGTTCCTTGACTGTGAAAAAGTTCTCATTTTAACCAACCTCCTCCCCCAGTACTGCCAAAGAGCATGAGATTCTAAAGGAAATCACACAAATCCATCCTCAATTATGGTAGCAATGCTCCAGTCTCAATTAGTTCCTGCAGGGTTTCTGGAATTGGGGGTGAAGTGGCTCTTGAGAGGTTCCCAGCACTTGTAGTAGTTCTCATCCAAACAATTAGAGGTCTTCAGCCCCCACTTGGTGACGGCCATACTTAGAGAAGACTCAAACATAAATGCCTGTAGGGAATGAGGATGGGGACAAGAAAGAAGTGAGGTGGATAATAAAACACATTTGACTAGATGTCAAGAGAGACGATATGAGTAGGTAGAATCTTTGAATAATAAATCATGTGTGCTAGCCGGTGAGGAGAAAAACTCAAGCCTTGGGTTCTGGCTCTGGCCCTACTACTTATAAGTGGGTAGTAGCTTGTGCAAGATCCTTAACTTCTCTGACACTCAAGTTTCATTCTGTCAAATGGAACTGGACACGTAAGCATCACATTGTCCTTGTAGCATCATGGAGCTAAATTTGCTAGATCCAAGGGCAGAGGTGGGAGAGTCCTAGGAATATTCTTCTCAGGGGCCTTTACTGTGGCTATGTCCATGTGAGGGAGAACATACTTCCCATTTTGCAGATGAGGAAACTAAGGTTCAGAGCTGGGAAATGACTGTCTAAGGTGATAGTAGTAAGAAATCATAGAGCTGGGATTTGAGCCTTTCTTTTGCAGGACTCTGACCAAGAGATAGGCTGGGAAAAGGAAAAGAAGGAAAAGAGA
Organism: Leucopleurus acutus; assembly: GCF_964270905.1. Classification (NCBI taxonomy): domain Eukaryota; kingdom Metazoa; phylum Chordata; class Mammalia; order Artiodactyla; family Delphinidae; genus Leucopleurus; species Leucopleurus acutus. The sequence continues at coordinate 66,696,187 of NC_139147.1, forward strand.
GACTGAGGAGGAGGAGATGGGAAGAGGGGAGCAGGAACGTCTGTAGCACTTTTAAAAGCCCTGTCCCAGAAGGTTCTGAATGGTGGATGTCCTGCTATGTTCAGGCAGGTTTCATCTGCAACAGAAAGAATATGCAAGTGCCCTGTGCATCCTAGACATTCCAGCTTCACCTGTTGCTGATTTTCCAACTCACTATGGCTTAAAAAAAAAAAGAAAACCCTACAATTCTTATGTGCTCATGTCGCTGGAAATTTAAAAAATATACATGGACAAAAGGAAGATAAAAATTCTTTTTGTGCCACAACTCAGAGAACCCATGTTAATGTCTGGTGTCTAATATACATTAACTTCTTTTTGCCTAAAACAATGGAGAGGGACTTCCCTGGTGGTCCAGTGGGTAGGACTCTGTGCTCCCAATGCAGGGGGCCTGGGTTTGATCCCTGGTCGGGGAACAAGATCCCGCATGCGTGCCACAGCTAAGAGTCTGCATGCTGCTACTAAAGAAGTGTGCATGCCGCAACTAAAGATCCCACATGCTGCTACGAAGATCCCATGTGCTGCAATTAAGACCAGAAGCAGCCAAAATAAATAAATAAACAAACAAACAAATACATAAACTAATAAATAAATACATATTTAAAAAATAAAACAATGGAGTTGATTGTCTCTGCCTGACTTCCTGTGACAAGCTTGATATGAGGACCAAATAAGATCACATGGAGGTGTTGTGCACGTTATAAAGCATTATTCAGATATAAAAGTCATTATTAAGGCCATAATTATTGTTGTCTCTTTGCTGACCACTTCTTAGGAGGCTTGCTGTCTGACTGGAGTAACAAAACTCCATCCCAGCTGAGCTATGAAGACAGTATTATAAAGTTAATTTATTGCAAAGTGGTATAAGGATAAGGCATATGGATGAGCCTGGATCCAAATTATGTAATGGGAAATGGTGAGGAAGACCCAGTTAGGTCTAGTAAAGTGTTGGACCCTCCTTTGCCAGGTAGTCTGGGCTCCCCTCCATAGGAGAGCTCCTTCTCACTAGAGCTCCAAGCCCTAGACATTCCCCAAAGTCTTGCTCCTCATAGAAACAGCCCTGTCCTGTGCCTCACTGTTGCAAAAGCACTGCTCCCTGGTAACACTATCCAAAGCCAAGTTGGGCACTGAAGGTTACTAAGTGGTAACTCTGGGGTAGCCTGTGAACTTCCAGGAACTTTCAGAGGTAATAGCTTAAGATTATCAATATTTCATAGAGCTCTCGCACAGAGATGAAGGGGTTCTACAGAAACTCTGCAGAGGCCCTTGCAAGGGGAAATGGAGCTGAGGTCCAGCAGATGGGACTCGCACCATGCCCCTGCAGAACAGCTCCATCAACTATGGTCCTCAAGTTGGAACTGCAAGTAAAATGCGTTGGGCAGAGGGACAGATAAGCTCCCTGATTAGGTAGTTTGCAAGCTTGGCATGGAGTCAGGCAGGTCTGTGCTATCAATTTTAAAGTCAGGTGGCACTGAAGGCATTTGTTTAAAACTTTAAAGCAAATTTACATATGATTTAGCATAAAATTACTCATTGTGGTCCATAAACTAGAATGCAAAATAAAATGAAATCAAGTACCGCAGCTAACTGCAATTGTGTTCAGCCTCAGTGTTTACAGTGTGACACAGGAGGAATACAAAACAGGTTTTAAATCCCATCAGTTTCATCCCATGCCAAAGGAGAGCAAAAGAAAATGAGAAAACAGCTGAGAACTGCTGCTCACAATCTCTGCCTGTACTCAGGCAAAGGTTTCCTTGACCCTCCTGGGCTTGAGAAACTAGCTAAAGGTGACATCCTGTATCCCCTGTTCCTGTGGCCCTAGAAGATTACTTCAAAATGCAGGAGATGACTCTGAGACAGAGCATATATACAGAGGGCTGCATACAGATAAGGGAAAACTCCTCACATAGTATTAAAAATATCCCCCCTTATATTTGAACAGTGCTGTACAGTCAGCAGCGTTAAATCACAGCCACTGGCTGGATTGGATGCTCTATCTATTCTACAGATGGAGAAAATGAAGCACAGAGAAGTTAAGTGACTTACTCAAGGTCACACAGGAACCAAGAGCTAGAATTTGAACCCAGGTCTGACTCCAAGTACAATACAAACTCTTTTTACCCTACCACATCAGGAGTCTAGTGTATACACTGGGGTGTGTGCATACACACATGGGAACATACACATAGACACACACTCTCCTCTCCTGACTCCTTCTTTGTGACTTTGGAAAAATAAAAAATAGCCTCTCAACAAGGTTGGGGACCCCAGAAGCCACCAGAGCCTCACATCTAACTTGCTTACCATGGTGCCATCAGCAATCCTCTCAGGCGCCAGCTTGGCTTTACTGGCCTTCTCAAAGCAGTCGGCATCAGGCCCATGGGGCGTCATTGGGCTGTGCAGGCTGCCTCCCCCTGGCAGGAACCCACCTTGCTTTGCCTCATAGTGACCTTTGATGAGTCCCATGAATTCACTCATGCAGTTCCCTGGGAAGGTTGAAACAGTATTATTTTTATTATCTCAGGCAAGGCCCGAAAACACCAAGACCTCTCAAACATTATTTCCACAGAATGTCAAGAAGATAGGAGAATCTGATAAATTTCATAGAAATAATAAAGAATATAGATAGACAGGAAAACAACTGCAAAACATTCATTAGGGTGGAATTCTTGGTAGGCAAAGCTCTACTCCATGGCCCTGTGGATTATCAGAGGTCTTCAGTTCCATTGCCTGGATGAAATTATGCTAGATCTAAAGAAAATCAGGGCCCAGACAAGAATTTTAATAATAATTAACATGCAAATCATAATAAAGAAGGGATGTACTCCATCATCTAGGCTTACAAGCCCCATATAAAAATTATCCTCTTTCTCAGATCTGAATTCCTTCCCAAATAGCCTCACAGTCATACAGGGTATCACTATATTTCTGGTTACCAAATAAGAAAATTGAAGTGGTGTGTGTGTGTGTGTGTGTGTGTGTGTGTGTGTGTGTGTGTGTGTGTGTTGATGGAAATGTGATGTAATGGAAAGAACCCTGGACTTGGAGGCTGTTAATAAATAATAATCTTTGTGAAAAAATCTTATTATCTATAAAAACTAATCCATAAATACTATATATTCTAACAAATATCTTCTATATCTGAATCTAATATCAACTTATTCTTTCATTCTCTAAAATGCTTCTTAGATTCATTCTTTTTCCATTGACATTCTTTTCATAGAATCTGAAAATCTTAATATTGGAAGGTACCCCTACTTCTACTCAAAACAGAAATATTCTGTATATCATTCCTGACAGATTACCTTCTGGGCTCTGCCTGCATGCCTCCTGTGAATGGAAGCACTCTACTCAACAAAGGAACCTATCATATTAATGAAGACTCTGGGTGTTAGAAAGTTCTCCCAAGTTAAATGGAAATTTGCTTTCATATAAGTTAAGTATACTGGTCCCAGTTGTGCCTCCAGAATCAACAAAATTTGACAAAAATCACCATGTTTCCACTTTTTCTATCTTATGTTTCTGTTGAAACAAAGCTCTTTATCTAGAGCAAGAATTAAAGAAATATAACACCTGGGTGAAAATCTACCCATCTAACCATCCATCCATTCATCTGTCCATTTCCTACCCTATCCATCTGCCTCTCCATCCATCCAGCATATATGGACACTGTGCTAAGTACTGTGATAGAAATGAGTAAGAAACAGCCTCTTTAAAGATCTTCATAGTCATAGTCGTAGTCATAGTCTGTCCCATGAGAGTGCTGAGAGTGCAAATCTTAGAGAAGAGAGATATGGCATTGGCAACCCTTGCAAAGCCAAACATTTGACATGATAAATGCTCCACCCCCTTCCTTACTTGTGAATATACCCAAGTGCCAAAATACTTGTGGAACTGACTGAGCAGCCATACCCATTTTGCCCAGAAAACAAAATGCTGCTGCAGGCCCCTGCAGAAAAGGTAAGACCCAGGTCATAGCTCTACTTGTTTCTCCATGAAGCAGAAATAGAGGAAAAGAAGCAACGGTAAGCATAAAGTGTCTATATTTTAAAAGCAGTTCTGTTCATGACTTAAATATGCTGTCACACTCCTTGATCTAGTATGTATCCTCAGGGTCACCTTCATGGCTTTATTTTGGGAAGAGAGCAAGACAGAATTCAGCTTTGATCTGAATATGAATTTAGGTAGCAATGATTTGGTGATGACATTTCTACATCATTTTCTGTATTTCAAAGGACACTGGGAAGGTAGACCTTGCCTTTTTGATTAATGCTGAATCCAGTTGACTAAGGTGCATTAAGATGACTGGAGGCGGGCTTCCCTGGTGGCACAGTGGTTAAGAATCCACCTGCCAACACAGAGCACACGGGTTCGAGCCCTGGTCCAGGAAGATCTCACATGCCATGGAGCAACTAGCCCGTGTGCCACAACTATTGAGCCTGCTCTCTAGAGCCCGCGAGCCACAACTGCTGAGCCTGCATGCCGCAACTACTGAAGCCCGTGCACCTAGAGCCCATGGTCCACAATAAGAGAAGCCACCACAATGAGAAGCCCACACACCACAAGGAAAAGTAGCCCCTGCTCACCGCAACTAGAGAAAGCCTGCGTACCGCAACTAGAGAAAGCCTGCATGCAGCAACGAAGACCCAATGCAGCCAAAAATAAATAAATAAATAAATTTATTAAAAAAAACCAAGATGACTGGAGGCAATATTTCTACAGAAATCATTCTCCACTTCTGTAAAGTCACATCAAAGTGGCAGAGATTTTGATTACTGCTAAAGCATTATTATTTTTATTTTTTTTTTGCGGTACGTGGGCCTCTCACTGTTGTGGCCTCTCCCGTTGCGGAGCACAGGCTCCGGACTCGCAGGCTCAGTGGCCATGGCTCACGGGCCTAGCTGCTCCGCGGCACGTGGGATCTTCCTGGACCGGGTCACGAACCCATGTCCCCTGCATCAGCAGGCGGACTCTCAACCACTGTGCCACCAGGGAAGCCCTAAAGCATTATTTTTAATATCTCTGGTAAAAATAATTTCTAACTCAGGGTTCTGGGGTTTTTCCAACTAACTCAGGGCAACCATACCTCTCTGAGATTTATCTATCCTGGGCCAAATTTATTTGAGAGTCTTAAAAAAAAAAATTAGAAGAGGCATTTCATGAGGCCATTTGTTTCAGGCAGTCTGAATTACAAACTAAAATCAAGCAGTGGATTGACAGCTGTAGCACAGGAGCGAACCTGGGTGGGGAGACAAGCCCCAGGCCAGCATTTCTCAACATGTGGTCTGTAGACCTCCTGCATCAGAATCCCCTGACTTGCTAGTTCAAAACGCAGATTCTGAGGTTCCACCTCAATACCAACTAATTAAACTCTCTGAGAGTGGACCCAGGGAAAAATTTTTTTTAAAAAAGTCATTCTAAGTGGTTTTCATATCCCCTAATGCTCTTAAAGTGTGGTTCCTGGAACAGTTGCATCAGCATCACGAGGGAACTTGGTACAAATGCAAATTCTTAGGTCCTACCCTGGACGTTCTGAAGCAGAAATTCTGAGGGTGGGACCCAGGAATCTGCGTTTTAACAAGCCCTCCAGGTGACACTGACACATGCTAAAATTTGAAAACCACTACCTCAGGCACGAAGAGCAGCCTCCATATAAGAACTATGTGAAATAGTGAAGTATCAAAGATTAGTATGTGACGTACAGGCTATAATCCAAAGCAATTCTCTTGCCTTGACAACAGGTTCTCTAGGGGACTAATTTCCAGGAGAACAGTTGGGACCTGTGATGGGCTTGATATTCTTCAGAAAGGACATAGTTTGTTACATCTCTATTCACAAAGTATCTGGTGTCCTTGAAGTGTTAACCAGTTGTGTCCTTTTCAGGTGATTTCACCTGAGAAAGGTGATGCTGACATTTGACCATGAAGTGACCTTCTTCCATTCTGAGGGCCTTTGTTCTCCACCCTCTACAAATGCCGAAATCGCTCCTTTAGTCACTGTTGTATCCTGTTAAAGTGCTGCCACCTGGGTACATATCGAGAGGCGCCTCAGAGACAGAAAGCCCTGAGGTTAACTAAAGAAAGGGGTTTGTTTTTTAGAATGTTCCAGCTGACATGCACCTCACAGTCTTTCCAGAACTCTATGTACAAAAATGTACTCTCCAGGAAGTAGAATTGTGCGTTGACATTTAGGTTGGGTTTATAGCTAGCTACTGCACAATTAAAAATGCCAGCTTCATTAAGTACAGCCATGAGGTACCTTATTCATTCTTGGCGATGCATTCACCTATTAAATAAATATTTATTAGATGCATATCATGCACTGGGCACTGTGCTAGGCATATCTGCTAGTGCCCATGACTGGTCCGGCATCGGACTGCCTTCATTAAATCCTGACTCCACCACTTAACTAGCTGTGAGGCCTTGAGCAAGTTACTTAATCCTTCACAGCTCAGTTTCATCTCTGAAAAAAAAAAAAGTGGCGGGGGTGGAGGCAGATAATGATACTACCTACCTTTCACAACTGTTATGAGGATTGAACGGGTTAATACTTTTAAAGAACCTTAGAGCCATAGGAAATTGTCAGTAAGTGTTCGCAGTAAGTAAAAACAGTATTAATAAAATGAAAAAAATCATAGATTTGGTAAGTTCTGTTCTAGACAACAACTGCTTTGCAGAAACTGCTTCCAGAATAGGATCCATCCCCTAGTGTGGACTGCAATCTGCTTTACCCCTCCAATTATTATTGGAGAAGGCACATTTTATTGGCTCTTGAACCAGACTTAGATAATGAACTTTCCAAAAACAGCAAACTAACCAACAACATCCCGTGGTTCCTCCTCCCTTTATACCTAAAATGTAGAGAAACATCTTGCTTCATCCTTTACCAGCCTTTGTGCCATTCTTCAGGGCCAGAGGAACTGGGCTCTAGGCATTACACAGTTGTTTCCTTCTCAGAGTCAACACGCCACTGCCATCCCCACACAAGTTGTGGCGTTTAAGTAGCTAAAATTCTGGGGGAGCGGCACTGGGCCTGGGGAGGCAGGCTTTGAACTCCAGCCAGGACAGGGCGTCCAAAAACACCTCTGGCAGCGTTCCCCGTGGGTAATGCTCACCACTCTGCCATCTCTTTGGTTTTCAAATGTAACTTGGCAAAAGACTTACTGTGGTAATAAGGAGGCCTGAAGGTCTTATCAGCAACTCCCCATCGCGGTGGGAAGATGACAAAATCAGCGATGGCCACTCCGGGGCGGACAGACTTGGCAGTCAATACCGTGAAAATGGATGGGTCCTGTGAAAGAAAGGACAAGGAAAGCCTGAAGACACGAGGAGAGGGAGGTGACTGAACAATGACACACGTCACCCATGCATGAAGGGTTTTTGAGTGAAACTGTAATGTCTGATCAAACCACAGGCCAGGCTAAGAAGTCTAGGCTTGTCATTGAGGTGTAGTAATCACTCATCTGACTTTCCCCTCTTGCTGTGCTTGAAGCAAAATGAATTAACACCAGCTAAGGAGATTCTGAGCAGCTTCTTCACCCTGCTGAGCCCTCATTTCATGTAAGTACTACCCTGTGGGTCTGACAACAAGCAGTGCATGCCTCCCAACTTCAGGTCAGAGTGACCAGAGCTGGGATGTGCTGCAGGGAGCTCTTGGCAGAAGGGGTGCTCAGAGTAAGGTGGAAATAGAAATAAAATAATATCCAAGGGTTGGTATAGATGTAGGATGTGTATCTCTTTGGAGGAATCACAGAGATTCCAGATGGTATCTTCATTGCTTTCTTACCCTTGTTTGACTCTCAGGTCTAAAATGCATCACTCGTCTGGGTGGTGGTAGTGTAGGGGAAAAGGGAATAGGTGGGGGGACAATATTATGATTTATCAAGAACTTTAGACTCCTTCGGTGGAAAGACTGAGATTCGACTTAATGGCAATCAATGATCATGTTTACTTTCAGATGCCACATGAGGGTCTGGGATTCAAAGATGATTGAGCACTACTCCTTGCTCTTTAGCATCATTAGTGGTGGTGGTGGGTGTGTGTGAGGGGGACTGAAGGAGTAATAAAACAAGTGCATGAATAATGAATCACAGCAAGGTGCCAAGGGAAATCTAGCTTTACAAATAGAGAGCCAAGGGGGTACAGAGTGCCTATCTCTACTGAGAGGATCAGGGAAGGCTTCAAAGAGGAGGTGACATTTGAGGTAGGACCTGAAGAATGAAAGGAGAAGGAAAGAAAAAGAGAGGGAAGGAGGGAGGGAAGGAGGAAGGAAGGAAGGGAAGGAAAGGAAGGAAAAGGCAGAAAGGCATTTTAAGCACAGATAACAGGAAAGATCAAAATGCACAGAGATTTTGTTGAGGCAAGAGAGCTAAAGCCCAGAGTGCACTGGCAAAAGGGAGAGGGGCAAGAGGTGGTACTGGGAAATGAGCCCAGGCCCAGATGGCAAAGACCATCAGATACCATGCTTCAGAGCTCAGACTTAATCCTAAACCACAGGGAACCTGCAAAGGTTTTCTAGTGCTGTGACAGAATGATCAGGTCTGAATTTTGGGAAAACAACTATAGCAGCAGTACAGAGGAGATTGGGCATGTGTAAATGCAAGTCAAAAAACGCTTTATGCTGTGAAAATGAACACTCCTTCATCTGTCATGAGAAATGATCTGAAACTGTTAAAAGGTAGCGAAGCTCAAATAAAGCTCTATCAGTGTCTCAGGATCCTTTTTCTTGCTGCTTTGGGCATGATGCCTCATTTTCTTTTCCCTTTTGATTTTATTAATTGTTGCTGCTCTTCAGAAGGGTAGTTTTGGGCCCCTAGAGGTAAGCTGAACTGGCTCGGAGTAATCTTTCTGTCTCTGGTTTCTTGCTTCTGCTCTAATTACCCCTCCAGCTTGTGGGTAAAGTTAATCTATTATGCAAAGTGAACTTTCCCCCAGGATCTCAGAAGTAGCACTTTATCAAGAATGTGGGGCCTTGGGGGCCTGCACTGTAGGCTGGGGACCTATTTGTAGTCCCCTGATTGACTGAACAATATGATCGAGTTCATAATCTAGAATTTCTTTGGTTTAAATTCAAGCACGGAACATTATGAGTAACTTTAGAAGAGGGCTGTCTGTTCCATCATGGCTAAAAAGAGCCGGGAGTGGAGGCACTGGAGTGGGCAGCCAGAGCTAGCAGACTCTTGGTATTTATGAGCAGGACAGAGAACTTTCCAAATCCAGAAATGTTCCTTCCTCACCACTCCATCACTAACATTAGCACTGGTTTTCTTTTGGGGATATATTTTCCAGGAAGAAACCAAGTTTTTAGCCATGTAGGAGAGTTCCTGTGAATACTCTGTAGAGAGCTGAGCTGTACTGCAGGGTGAGTGCTGAGCTTTTAGCCTGGATCGCCCTCTAGCTATGTTATTTACTCCTTCACTGAAGCCTTGCAGCAGATGATTCAAATTCCTGTCAGCACAGCGACAAATGACTAAATCTCGGGCTTCCAAGGGTGACACTGGTAGTGTTAAATCTGTGAATGTCAGGGGTCTACTGTGGACCCCTCCCACCTACGGGTGTCCTCTCCCCGGGGCCCCTCCATGGGCCAGACTTACTGCGTGGTCAAAGGCCACTGAGTTGATGACCATGAAGTTCTCCAAGTTGTACTTGTAGGGCGTATAATTCCCATGCCAGGCCACAACATTGAACGGGGAGACATCCTGATTAACAACAACAACAACAAAAAGGCAGGAAAGGGTGATTTTAGCATGTAATGCTTTTGTAGCTATGATTCCTCGGTTTGTACTTGGCATTATTGTCTCTTTTTTGATGTGATTCTGTTCTCATCATTTAATAATACCATCTTTGGGAAAAATATCACCCTGAATCATCTTGTGGTTGCTTCACATTCTCTCAAACTGTCCTCGCTATGCTGCTAACCCTAGTCTTCCAGTTCATAAGCTGCAGCTGCTTCTGATCACATGTGCAGCACAAGCACAGCACATGCTCCAAGCAGTGCCTTTTCAACAATTTTAACACAATTGTGAGAATCTGTGGATGCCAGCAATTCTTTGACAATCTGGGCCACCGTCTGGGTTTCCCAGTGCTGAGGGTAGGCACTTGGCTGTGACTGCTCTCCAGCTAACTGCTGCCCAGAGGAGATTCTAGTATATTCAGTGCCTGGGTTGGTGAGTGCAGGAAGGCTAGAAGGTCTCTAAGAGTTCCAGCCCCAGGGACTTGAGATTTCAGAGCAATCCTAAGGTGATGCTTCTTGGGTCTGCCCTGGGGTAAGAGAGGATCAGTGTTCTGTTATAGGAAGGTAGTTAGGCTAGGGAGTCCAGGTGATACAGTCCATGTACGTCAGCCTCCCAGGGCACAGATCATGGCAGAGATGGGAGAATGGATCAGTGGGGGCTCACACAAAGAATAACCCACACAGAGTCCATTTGGAAAGTGGAAACCCATGGAGCTGCTGGCTACCTCTAGCATGGTGATCCTCTATCAAATATATGTCAAATATAATACAGGAAATAGTCATTTAAAAATGAACGTGAATGGCACAATTTCGTTCCTTTTTATGGCTGAGTAGTATTCCATTGTATATATGTACCACATCTTCTTTATCGCCATTTGCAGAGACGTGGATGGACCTAGAGACTATCATACAGAGTGAAGTAAGTCAGAAAGAGGAAAAAAAGTCATATATTAACACATATATGTGGAATTTAGAACAATGGTACAGATGAACCTATTTGCAAAGCAGAAATAGAGACACAGAGGTAGAGAACAAACATATGGACACGAAGGGGTGGGGGGTGGGACGGACTGGGAGACTGGGATTGACGTATGTACACTACTATGTACGAAGTAGATGGCTGGTGAGTGCCTACTGTATAGCACAGGAAAAAAAATGAATGTGATTTCCACACTGCATCCCCAGAGGTCATCATTTTTGCCAGGCTGGAGTAGTAGCTCAGCACCTGCATTTTAAACAAGCTTTCCTGAGAATTTCTGATGCAAGTGGTCTCTGAACCACATTTTAGGAAATCCTGATCCAGAGAATATAGGGTGACTATGTGTCAATGAGTGTGACAATGAACCCTCAAGAGTTAATTTTAAATGCTAAACTAGTTGGTCTCTGCTGGTTAGCATACCTTCTAGATGCTGTCCAAAGAAAATAACGTGCCTTAGCAAAATATAAGCAATAAGTTAAATGGGCAAAAATAAAGCAAATGAATAATGGTAAACAGAAGAGGTCTTTGGATTATTTTTACTGTATGGTTACTTTATTTTACTATATTATATATCCAGTATATGAAGTAATAATGTATTATATTACAGATTATATATTGTTATGTTTATTATTATCTATGCCTTTGCTTATCTCCTGAGTTTACCAGGCTGGTGCTATCAACGAAGTCAAACTAACTGAGTTCTGCTTGTCTTCTATCAATTGTTGCTTGTATTTGAAAATATGGTGACCATTGTTGAATATAAGTCTTAGATGAACTGCTATTAACTCATTTTCCTTTTCAGAACATATTGCCCTGCCTGTATATTATGCTTCCCCAACATTTATAGAGACCTAGATATTGCGGGGTTTTTATTGCTTGATAAATAGAAAGAGCACGCCCTTTGGAGTCAGAAAGATATGGGTTTGAATGCTGATTCTGTCATTTACTGTGACATTTGGTAAGTTATCACCACCTGGCCTGTTTTCATGACTACAAGTAAGGCAAGTAGCACCTTATTTGTAGTATCTTAGTGATGTGGTAAAGATGAAATAATATATGTAAATACTTAATACTAGCCTTGGCAATCAGAAGGTGCTTAATAACTATTCATTCCTTCCCCTGCCTACAAACCCGCTTACTTTACCTGTTTGGCAGCAAACATCTTGCCCTGGTATTTATTAATCACAGTGTAACCACCTGGCGCTTGGTGATCTTCGTACCAGGCAACAGGTATCAAGAAATCACGAGGATTGGCCAAGCCATTGGCTCCTAGAACATAATGACCCAAAAGTCGTTTAGACACTTCTGAAATCACATAGGAAAGATGCCCACTGTTGCACAAAGAGAAAGGGCTTTCTTCCACGTCAAAAGCTACTCCACAATTTGCTTTCATTGTTCAAAGGCTCATTGGAATCCCAGTCTGGTGCCTTTTAAGGAGGACCTAAGGAATTTGGTCAGAAAAAAATCATGAAAATAGCATCATCATCATCACCAGCATTATGTCATAAAGTTGTAGAGTGAATATGGTTTATAAACATTTTACATGCATTATCTCATCACTACAGGGGAGGGAAGGGGAGGAGAGGGAGAGACTAGAAAAGAGGAAAGGGAAGATATGATAGAATACTAGATCTTTTTTTTCAAGAAAACTCTGATGACTCTAGAACTCATCTACAGTCCTTGAGAAAGGTTACATACTGTAGCCCCAGGTGTGCCTCTGCTCCTCAGACAGAACTCAGAATCAACCCAAGCCTGAAAAACTGCTCTGCAGCCTGACAATCTGTCTGCCACTGAGGGAGACAGTATTTGGGACTTGTCTGCTTACCTTTGCTTTGTGAGTGTTCCCTCCAGAGAGAAAAAAATAAATCAAAAGACCAAAAATGAAAAACGTAAGTGCAAAAACGTAATTTAACTCTGAGTGGAGAGACCTGGGGAGTGTTTTATCATTTCCAGCTCCTGGGGTTTAAAAGAAAAAATGTCCCCAGCTGGTTAGTAAATTATATATATTTTCCAGAGGGTACGTGTTCCATGGAACCCGGAGGCTCTGCTGGCTCTGGAGCAGCAGGAAGCCAGAGCAAAGTGGGAAGAGCGGGTGGAGAGCAGGATAACAGATGGCCCACCATGGCTCCACTGCCTCTCTGCTGCCTCTCACCTTCCTCTGACTATTTGGATCCCCCAGGGGAGTGACCAGAAGGCACATGCTGGCCTGTCCCTGGTTTGCTCTAAAAAAAATCTGTTGACAAGGAAAGGGAAGAGCTGGGGGCTGTGGCCACCACCTTCAGCAAACATGTCAAAGATGGAACCAAGGGCCAATTTTCCCAACCACTCCTTTCACTCCCAGGGACGTTTTGCGAACAACCCCTCCTACCGCCTTCACTTCTCTCCTGCTCTCCCGTCTCCAGCTTGCCAGAAGAATTGGGGGTGGGGGACTTGTTTCACTTTTGAAAGTTTTAATCTGCCTCGTGGAGGCTGTGGTTTCCAGCTCCTTCACAGTACTGAGGGAGGTATGCTTTTTGACTCTCAAGTGTGTAGATGTTTTGGAGGATGCTCAGTAGGAATGTGAGGTTCATAGACTGTATGTCTTTCAGTCCGTTTCCCCTTTCCATAGCCACATAGCCCCTACCATTTTTATGGCTTTTCCCATTTTATTGTCTACATACAAGCCACTCATTTAAGAACATGATCTTCCTTTTATCCACAAAACCCATTCCCACTTGTACACTTTTTCTTAAGCTCATCTCTTTCCTCTTTATTTTCCCTCAACTTTCCATCAAGGATTAGTCAAATCTTATCTTTTCTATGAAGCTGTTACTGGAGACTTGGCCTACAGTAACCCAGACTTCTACATCCTCTAGGGTATACTCTGTATAACCTGAAATCTATTACGTATTGTTTTGCTCTCCAATGGCCTGTATACTATTCTAGAGAGAGATTTACCATGGGTTGGCTTGGATCGTTTTCTGTTATGCATGTATGTGATGGGAAGAAGCTTGTTCTAGCCTTAATGTGGTTCCTGTCATTACGCTCAGCACAACATGGGAGCCAAGACAAGCTGATGGACTGGTGCACTGACCAGCTAATTAATGAAGCTGTCATCTCATCAGATGGGTCAGCTATGCCACCTGGAGCCCCTGAACTTAGAAGTCTAAAATAAGAAGTCTGCGATTGCTCAGGGAACTCTAGTATGTTCTGAAATTCCCAACTACACTTGGTCTAGGGAAGAAGTTGTCTAGAAAGGAAAGTTGAAGTTTGAGTGAGATAAAGAGGGGAGATGGATGTTTAACTTTCATGCAATTATCTGTGTCCTATATTTCAAGTCAGGCTTAGAAGCTTGCATTGAAGATTTACCAATAGGTCCAAGGTCAGGCAACTCAAAGTGGACGCCGTAGACCTCCAGGATGTAGCCCCTGGTCTCCTCGAAGACATCTATGCTGAATCGCATTCCTCTCTGGAACAGAAGTAAACATTGGTGTGCTCTCCCAAATTATACCTGTAGTTATAAAGAAGCTGCCCAAGAGCCACAGCCAGCCTCACTTGCACAAGTAATTCTGTAGCCTGTTGAATTATGTTGGAAAGCTGACCAGCTCAAAGAGGAGGTAGAAAGAAAAATTTAACTTCTAATCACATCTGTGACTCAAACCAATTCTAGTCTACTCTCTCACTGGGTCCATAGATAACAGTGCCCTGATTTAGCCAACTTTTAAAGAAATCCATCTTCACTGCTTTCCACCCGCACCAGGGCCTTATCCAGAGTGTGTATAAATATTTAGGAAAGTGAATTGACAATGTTCTTTGCTTTGTGATTGTGTACTATTTTAAAACAAAGTAGGGGGCTTCCTGGTGGCGCAGTGGTTAAGAATCCGCCTGCCAATGCAGGGGACACGGGTTCGAGCCCTGGTCTGGGAAGATCCCACAGGCTGCAGAGCAACTAAGCCTATGCGCCACAACTACTGAGCCTACGCTCCAGAGCCTGTGAGCCACAACTACTGAGCCTGCATGCCACAGCTACTGAAGCCCATGTGCCTAGAGCCCGTCCTCCACAACAAGAGAAGCTACTGCAATGAGAAGCCCACGCACTGCAACGAAGAGTAGCTCCCGCTCGCCACAACTAGAGAAAGCCTGCGCACAGTAACGAAGACCCAACACAGCCAAACTAACTAACTAACTAACTAAACTAACTAACTAACTAAATAAAATAAATTTGAAAAATAATAAAACAAAGTAGGCACACAAGTCTAGTTACCCTTCTGCACAGGGAGCCTTCTGTATAACTCAAACTTCCTCCCCATTGCCCAGACATGACAGAGAAATTTTAGAGTTGGAAATAGCAGCAGTTGCAACATCAGATCGCTCCCAAATTAGGGAGAAGCAGGGAGAGGGGGACACATCACCAACCTGAATGACGCATATCTCGTTGGGCTGAACAAGCATCTTGCCAAACTCGGTGTAAATGAGAAGTTTCCCTTTCTGGGGAACTAACAAAAAAGACAGGGTGGCAGTGGGTAGCTCTTTTCAGGCGAGAATGACTTCATGAAGAGTAAAAGGCTTAAGGGCTGCATTTGCTTTTTCATTCCAAATGAAAAGTACTTTATTGAGTTTTATGGGGGAATATGACAGAATTGACAACTTATGTTAGCTATTTTACTATCTAGAAAAACATGAATGGAAAAATTGACTCTGCTTTTTTCTTCTTTTCTTTTGTTGCCAGGTAAGGAGCTTGTATTTGCACAATTCTGTGGCTTGACCAGAAAGAGCAGAAGAAATAGGATGGAAAAAGACCCATTTCTGATAGTTCCAGCAGAATGCTGGCATTTGCATGTCTACTGTCTACATCAAAATGTTCACTCCATAATATCGTACTAAAACCATCGAAAAAGAATGGGTAGACCAGAGAAATCCCTACTAGACTTTCCATCCTTCCTGATGGTCTCATGAAAATTTGTATTTATATTGCAGATATCAATGACAGATGGTCTTTTCTTGGGTGAGTGTGAAGGCAAATAGAGTTATCTTAACAAGTTAATCACATGTTGGTATTACTCTTCATTTCTTTTCAGCTGCCCAGATATCCCAGATCAGAAAGGCCCAGAAGAAACGAGCAAAGACAGGGAGACCAGGAAATAGAGTAGGGGCTTGGGGGTACACAAAGAATATTTTCCAGACCTCCAATCGCCTTTACACCTCAGTCTGTAGACTGCACTAAATAAGACAGATTGAAAGGAAAGTCATATGTATACAATTAAAAAGTAGCTTATGACTAGGGATCAATTACCAATGAAAGGGTCTGAAATCTTCAAAACTTACCAATCAAGAAGTCTCCATCTGAACTGTAAAAGCATCTGAAACATATAGAATAATTCCTATGATTTTCAGTTTTAACACTGTCCAGGCAAATTAATTCACTGTACAAATTATTGCTCAGTACCTGGTATGTGCTAGGCTTAGTGCTGGGTGTAAAATGATGAGCAAAATGACCCCATCTCTGCCCTCATGGAGCCTTAGAGTCTAGTAGGAAGTCAGACAGCAATCCAACAACTACAGAACCATATCATCATAAACTGTAATGACACTGTGAATGTCACGTTCAGGGGACTGAAAGAATAATGAACCTGATCTAGTCTGAGGAGGCAGCCAAGGCTTCCCTGAAGGGGGAATGTCTGACCTGAGATCTGAAAAAATCATCTAGGCAAGGGCTTGGGGATGGGATGGGGGTGGGGTGGGGAGAACATTCCAGAAGGAACAGCACAGGCACCTGCTCTGAGGCAGAAAGGCACATGGCAGGTAGAAAGAACTGAATGAAGGCTAATGCAGCTCAGGTAGACAGACAGGAGGAGCCTGGTATGACGCTGGACCCCGAGGGACATCTCCAGTGCCTTGTCATAGGGCCGTGATTTTGGCCCTGATTCATGGCTCAGAGAAGTTAAATGACTTGTCCTAGGTTGCTCAGCCAAGAAGAATGGATTGGGCTTTGGACACAGCCGTCTGGTTCCAAAGGTAGTGTGCAAAACTGCTATGATATTCTGCTTCCCAAAGAAAAGGCAAAAATGACTTTTATGTAAGTGTTTCTGATTTTGAAAAAAAAATCTAATATGTAAGTTCTTTTATTTAGGATCTTTAAGCTTACGCAAAGTTATTAGCTGAAGCCAAAGTCTGCCACCAACAGGTAGCCCTAATGGCTGCTCATACAGTATGACTTTGGACTCAAGAACAGCCCTGGGGAACCTTAGACGTTAAGGATATTCTGACTCAAACCTGATTAAAGTCAAGGTTTGAGTCAGAATACTTAGACTACTCCTGCTTTCAGTGCTCCATTGTCCCTTTTGTATTTGCATTGTTATGTGACATTCTTATTTATGCCACAGAAGTCAGTCAAGATAGAAATGCTCATTTATTGTCATTATTTTAAAATGTATATCAAGATTGCTCTGGGGTAAAAAAAAAAAAAAGTAACAAAAACAACAAACCAGCCTTCACCCTCTTGCCAGTAGCTCTTGGGGAAGGGGGCTCTCGTGCCATAGCTCTGAGCCACTTACCTGTTCCCCATGGAGGTGTTGCACAGGAAAATGTGGACAGCAAGCCCATTGTTAGACCTGGTATCTCCAGCTCCACACAAGGTGTGCAGACCCTGGGAGAGACCGCACGAGAGGGAAAGGTGAATGAGGCCAGCCCTCCCACTGGTCCCTGAGAGTCATGAGGCAAATTCTACTAGGGTCTTCCCTTTGGGACCAGGGAACCCGGAATTTACTGACTTATGTTTGTAGATGGTGGCTCACCCTCATTGCCAGGCATGGCCCTAGGTCTGGATTGTCTTAATGGCTCCATCAGAGTTGACCTTACAGAGCATCAATTCATTACTTGGCATTTTATCAGTTTGGTGCTTAAGATCAACCTGAAGGAGAGTTTCCTTTGGAGGTAAAATTAGGCATCTAGGAGGCTTGGGGAGGAAAGTTGCAGCATTAAGGACCAATTAATGCCCCTCAAATATACATTACCATGTGGGTAGCCCTCTGCTTATGAATAGGGTCAGCCCTAATCTTTCCAGAACAGGGTAGAGGAAAGTATTCTGACCAACTGAAATCCTCTCTGCTAATAACCCACAGTCCCAAAGACTTTAACACATGGGCCTTCCCGAAAGGAGGGAGCTCTGTTCCTCCAGATATCTATAATTCACCCAGAGTGAGAGATTTCTTTTTACATTTTAACTCAGTTTGCAAGTTTGGGGCCTATTTAGATGAGCCCACACAGGGCTTGGAGCACTTAATATGATAAAGAATTCAACATGGAACAAACAATTTGGCCTAAGGCTGGGCACCTGGACTCTCCTTAAGTAAGCTATGAGCTGAGCTTGGTGTACAGAACCCTCCCCTGGCTTCTTTGAGCCCCACCTTGTAGCTCCCAGCCTCTCCCCTATATATGCTTTGTTCTGAGCACAGTTGTTCCAATACTCCCAGCACCTATAACTACCAAGCAGAACTTCTAATCAGCATTGTGCTAACCAGAGTTGCCACCCTGAATCGATGCTATTCTAGCCCAGGGGTCCATTGTGGGGAGTTCATGAAATTGGATGGGGAAAAAAATTATATATGTATTTCACTAATCTCTGACTGAAATTTATCATTTCCTTCAATTAACGTGAATGTAAGCAACAAACCACAGCAGTTTTAGAAGTGCCTGTAACCTTGTACTGATAGAAACCATAGATGATTTTATATCACATTATAGTTGTTACAGATATCCCAAAATATCATTTATGCTCATACTTTTAATAACCATAGTTGTTAGATCTTTTCATAGATCTTGTGATTTAGTGCATTAAGAAGGTAGCATATATATTACTATAAACCAAACCAAATTTGCTATTTTAATATTTTTATCACTGTTTTTCAATATAATTGGCTTCTTTGTAATTTTATGTAATTTATTTTATGCATTTAAAAACAAACACAGGCTTAAAAAATAAATAAATAAATAAAATAAAAACACAGGCTTCCAGACTTTCAAAGGAGTCCATGGAACAAAGAGGCTCAGAACCCGTGTTCTAGCCAGGAACAAAGAAACGTGAAGTAGGTAAATGCCCAATTTCCATTGGCTGTTTGGAGATGTTGTAAATAGCTCACAAGTGCCCTTTGGTGTCAGTGGCCATATAGTGCCTGTACGTAAGACATCCCTCTGCCAGCCCCAAAAGCAGAGGCAGGTGGTGCTATGTCTGCTGCCTGCCTCCAAGGCTGCTTCTGCTTGGCATCCAGCCTGCAAATGGCTGGATCACTCACCGCAGAAGAGAGTGGTGGGCAGGTGTGGATAGTATTGACTTACTTACACTCACGAAGTCCACTTTCTTCTGAGAGGCTTTTGGAATCTCAAATGGTTTCCATCTCAGCTGGAAAAGAAATACGCATACAGAAAAATTATTTCACATGGGGAAACCACAGACTTTCTCAATAAATAGCATGAAAAAGGACAGCTGCTCACTCTGTGAGGCTCTGACTACTTGTGATTTTGTTATTTTCAATTTAATAATTATCCATCATTTCCTTAAAGGGGCTCAGTTGGGTTCTGTGTGTGTATGCAGGGTGTATGTTTGTGTTGTGTGTGTATGTTTAACCTATATGTATATATATTGTCTTCATTCCTTAGCATTTTAAATTACAAAAATAAAAAATCATTGCTTCCTATTTCTTTTAACATTTTGCTCTGGCACATCAGTGAGTTTTGACTGATGCTGCTTTTTATGCTATTTATAATCAGCTCCCTTTCCTGGTGTGCCAGCCTCTCTGTGTGGGCTCCTGACACTGCAGGGGAAGGCTCTACTTCTTACTTCCAGCCCTTGGAGTTTTGAATTATTTCTTTAAGAGAAAGAAAAAGCACCCAGCTGAGATTGGATTTGGTAAATGCAGTACCAGGTTCAGTTTCTTCACCAAACCCCGTGTTTGTCCCCGGGCTGCCTGCCGGTTCAGTTTAAATCACAACAATCTTTAATTTAATAATGAAATGATCTAAGCAAGTAGGAAATAAAATCAGCAGGTCTGAGCCCTACTAGAAGTGTCGGCCCAGCACTTATTAATCAACTTGGCCGCGGGCCTGACCCAGGCAGTCTGGCAGCTGATAAACCCAGCAGCCTCAGGACATCTCATGGAGTGACCTACACCCTGAGGGCTGGCTCCACTGGTTGCAGTGCCTGGTCAAGGCAGGCCCTCCAGTGGGTCATGGGGCTCAGCTCATTCTGTAGTCCAGAGAGGCAGCTGGGTGGGAAAGGAAGCAGCACGTGGAAAAGGCAGCGCTAGGATGATCCTGCTTCTCTGATGTACACAGTCAGGCAGCAGCCTTTATTTCTTAAAAGCAAAGCAGGATTATCACATTCTGGGACTACTTTAAAAGAATGTAAGATGTTGACTTGAAAAACATTGTTGAAATCATGCTTCAGAGAGAAGGAAAAGGTTTAGGACTAATTTCACTGGGGATGATATTTCCTGGGGGAGTGGGAGGAACCTGAGACCAAGGATCTAGGAAAGGGTTTCTCAACTCTGGCACTATTGACGTTTTGTGTCAGACAATTCTTTGTTGCAGGGGCTGTCCTGTGCATTGCAGGATGTTTAGCAGCGTCCCTGACCTCTACTCACTGGATGCTGATAGCACTCCCCCAAGTTATAACAGCCAAAAATGTCTCCAGACATTGTCAGATGTCACCTGGGGGACAAATATTCCCTGGTCGAGCACCATTGACCTAGGAGGATATTTCCCTGACATCAGCCAGGGCCACAGCTAAGCACTGCTGGCTTTTTTTTTTTTTTTACCATGAACCATTACCTGCTGCTTCCCTGTTTAGTAGCAGCACAGAGTTTGTACACCCAGGAAGATTGTCTGGAAGATAATATTACTTAGAATCTTGGTTCTAAGAGGAGTCATCATTCTAAATTTCCCAATGGAAGGGATTTAAGTATCCGATCAATGGTTACCTGGGCAACCTTTTAGATCTATCCAGAGATTCTAAACCCTGGCAAGCCATGAGAATCACCCAGAGAGTCTTTGAGATCCCAAAACAAATTAAATCAGAATCTTAATTCTGATTGAGAAGGTAGGACCAAGGCATCAGTATTTTATAAAAGCTCTGTCTTATAAAAAAACTTTAATGTGCAGCTATGGTTTAAGAATGAGCACACCCAACCCAGAGAGCCTGTGATTTTTGTATTGCTATTCATGTTCATGTTCAGAAAAGTCCACTTAGTCAACCAACCAGTCAATCAACTAAATTGCTGTATCTAGGGACAGTTACCAAATAGCAAGGATGTTTAAATAATACAAGTCTAAGGCTTTCCAAACCTAAGGGAAAAAGAAGAGCAAGAAAAGAGAGAGAAGAAAGAAAAAAAGAAATAAACAAAAGGGAGCAAGTAAGCAAGAGAGAATCCCAGTAATAGGAAAGCACTACCTGGTTTGTTGCACTGACACTGAAACTGAGCAGGACCCTGCAGGGCCCTCCCAGGTGTCCCCTGTTTCTTGTTTGTAGGAAAAAAAAAAGGCTTTAATTTGCTAGGCCTTCTCTGAGTTCCAAAGAGCAGGCTCAAGCATTTAATAGGAAGAGAGAGTCACAGGACTCCTGGATCCTCCTCAAGGGATATACATATCTGTATCTGATGCATATCTTTGAGTTGTTCTGCAGAAATTAAGACCCCTACCCAGTAGAAGATGGTGACTATATGCTGACAACAAGCACTTAGACCCCAGACTGGTTGGAACCAGAAGGCTGAGATTCCAGAGACATCACTGTGTTACCTCACCACCAACCAATCAGAAGAAAGTCACACACCCTGCAGTCCTCACCCCAAATTTTGCCTTTAAAAACTCTTCCCCAGAAATCATCATGGAGTTTGGCCCTTTTGAGCATGAGCCACCTTATCTCCTTGTTTGGCCCTTGCAATAAATCTTTCTCTGCTCCAAACTCTGACATCTCATTTTGTTTAGCCTCACTGTGCATCAGGTACATGAACTTGGGTTTGACAGCATGACAGCACCTTTGTAGATCTTCCTGAAATTAAAAATACCTGTTGTGGGTAGAAATAAAGTCCTGGCCCCTAGAGAAGAGGTTGGTACATTTTGAGTAGGAAAGACTGAACCAGAGAGGCCAATGGGTTGGTTTGGTTAGGTTTTTGCTGGTCAGTTTTTCAAAATCTTCTGTAGCACATCAGTCATGAGGAGAGAGAGCCTGGAGTGGAAGGTGGAAGGGCACCTACATGATGATGTAGGTAACATGCCTTCAATAGGGCCCACATCCTGGATGAGGTGGTGGTCTTGAAGAACCTTCTCTAATGCAAAAGGTGATGCCCTTCAGATGATGGAGATGTTATAGGGAAAGGAGTAATTTATCTGCTGAGTCTGATGGCAGAGGATTGTGCAGGACCTATACTCAGCATATCATGAACAATAATAAAGACCCCAAGGTGGTTCTGATAAACCCAGTACCCACAAGAAGAAGCCAGCTTTGAGTCTTCAGTTAAGAGATTTGGGTCAAGAGTTTTGGTGCAATATCATGTTGAATGTAGGGAGGGAAATTTGAGGAGAGGATAAACAGGAAGAGGCTATGGAGTGGACAGTGGAAACATCTCCTGCTAAAGCCAGATATTCAGACTAACTGCATGCTATGGAGCAGTAACCCTCTGATCCAAGGCCAGCCCAAGGGGACTGTGCACTGGGCTGAGCCAGGAGACCTGGGTTCTGCAGCTGCCTCTGTTCCTATTTACTCTGTGACTTCTGGCAAGTCACTGGATGCTTATTAACTGATTTAATTCTATAACTTTTTAACAGTTAATTTTGTTTATATTATTGCTAAAGAAACCCCCAAACAGAATTCAATTATTAACATTTCAAAAACAATGAAATCAGTTGAAGTACCCAATACAATGTCTTGACTATAGTGGATATTAATATATTTGTATTGAATGATTGAATGAATGAACAAATATAAGACACTGAGAACATTGTTAATATCTCAAAAAACAAGACTAAAGCAAATTTGTGAGACTTTTGGAAGTCAAAATGACATTCAGGCAATAGCTAGTAAATTGACAAATGTTTCTAAAAGTCCTGAGATTGTTTCTAAAATATAAGTCAGTTCTTTACACATGTGAAAACCCCTCAGTTCTTCCATATCCTTTCTGATTTTCTGTCCAGTTGTTCTATCAGCTGTTGAGAGAGAGGTGTTGATGTTTCCAACTATAATTGTGGATTAACTCTGTTTCTCCTTTCAGTTCTATCATTGCTTCACATATTTTGCAGCTGTGGTCTGCAAATTCTGTTGGAAAATAAACTCTTACTTACTAGAAGTGAGATGGTCAAAAATAATTTGGAAAGCATCTTCAACAGAGACTAAAGTTAGAATTAAAAATTCTTTAAGGTTACCAAAGGAGTAGGAGAATCATGGCAATATTTAATGATCAGGATTTGAAATTCATGCTCAGGGATGTAAATGAAACCAAAGAATTGGACTCAGTATTTCCAAAGTCAGAAGATTGCGAGGTGTACTGGATGATCTGAGTATCACCTTCAACACTACATAAGATTCCCTCCAAAGCTGCCTTGGACTCAACTAGATTGGATGAGTTGGATACTCTCAACAACACTGGTGGGCTAGAGGTAGACATATCATTAGAAATTGATAACATCTATCCCAGATTTTGGAAGTAACTTGTAGATGGTTTTGTGATCATAATATGCAAACAGTTGTTAGCAGCAGCTATGGCTAGGAGAGGTCCAGGGTAATGTACTACAGTGAGTTTCAGCCCAGACTAGGGAAGATGGGACAGGGGGATAAAATAAAACAGTGGCTCATTAAATTCTTCAGCAAATCTAGAATTTGAGGACAAAGGCAACATAATTTATGTGGAGAGAAATCAGGCTTTGGGCGACTCTTTGGTGGTATTAGAGGTAATAGAGCACAGTTAAGGAAGATTCAAATCATTGTACTTTGTTTAGCCTTTTAAAAGTCTTTCATGAGAAGACAAAAAAAGATGAGCCAGCATACTATTTAGATGACATTTTTTCATGGATAGAAACCTGGATCCCTATTTGCCCTTGCCCTTGAGGGTAAAACTAAGGGCTTTATATCCATTATTCAGCACCCAGAGCATGAAACATAGTAGTCACTCAATAAATATTTGTTGGCTGACATTTAATTCTCACAACAACCCTCTAAGGCTCCCATAATTATTATCTCTATTTTAAAGTGACAAGACTAATGGTTTAGAGCAGATAAGTTTTCTTTACTAAGAACTGATACCAACAATTTCTCAGCCTCCCTTAGCAACCTAAACCCTGAGCCCTTTAATCTCAGCCTGTCTTGATGTGCTTTCCAAACCATTCATGATCTCCATGGCTCCCAGGCTTTGCCTCCTTTTAATGGTCTTATACTTGGTCCTCTAATCTGGGCCCTTATCTACTGCTCCTCAGGTGCTGAGTTGCCTTGGCCCAGTCTGACTCCTGGGACCCAAATCCTGCTAAGGTCCTTCAAAGTCAGCATTCTTGTCCAATCCCTATATATTAACTCATTCAAATGATTTATCGTACCACTCCTTGTGCCAGGTTTTGTGCTAGGTACCAGAGGTGAACATGACAGTCTCTGCCCTCAGGGAACAAGAAGACCCTGCAAGTATGGGCAATTCATGATTGAAAAACAAGGAAATGGATAACTGGAAGTGACTTTGGAAGAGAAATATAAGCAGGAATGTTCCCTCAGGAATAATTCCTGGTACAGGGCATATTTAACATTCTTACACATGAGCAATAAGAGACACACACAATAAAATAATCTGGTTTGCATACAGCTTCAACATCTTTCCAAGCAGTGAAGTGCAAGTTGATGGAGATGTACTTAAAAAGAGCCAGCAAACTGTCCAAAAGGGCTGAACAGTGCAATGTGCACTGCGGTGTTGGCAAGCGCCAGTGAATGCATTTAGAGAAATGTAATCTAGTCTATTTATAGGATGATCGGATCTGAGCTATCAGGGAGTTACTTCAACAAATACTTGTGATTCTACCGTTTGGAAGAAGGCATGTGCTGGACACTGCAGGTTGTATGAAAATGATGGAGACATAGATCCTACTCTCAAATACTCTGAGAAATATTGAAAGAGTTCAGTGAAGAAGGTGGTATTTAAGATGAATCTTAAATTATGGGTGGCATTTGGGTGGGTGGATACTTGTGAGGGAAGAAGAGAAAATTCTAAGTAGATGAAAGGGCATAAAGCACCCAGGCAAGAAAATTTAGAGTATTGTCCTGGAATGGTGAAAGTTCCAGTGTGGCTGATGGGTAGAGGACAGGGAAGAGAGGGAAGGGCTTGAAAGATACAATAAGAATCACCTGTCGTGGGAGCCTGCATTTGATTGGCTGGGCAGTGGGAGGGAGAGTTAATGGCAGGATTTAAATATTTTTGAATGATAATTTAGTAAGTTGAGTCTGGCAGCAATGTGTGGGATAGGGTGGGAAGACACACAGATCAGTTAGGAGGCCATTTTAACAGTCCTGGTAAGAGGAAAAAAGGTCCAGACCAGGGGTGTGAAGAAAAGGAAGGAGAATACAGATACCAGAGACATCTTGGGAGCAAATGCTACAGCAGTGTTTCTTAAAGTGTGGTCCAGAGCCAATCTGAATGGAAATCATCTAGAGAGACTCCTGTGCATCATCCTAGACCTACTGAATTAGAATCTCTGGGTGGGGAGTCTGGGGAATCTACATTTTCAACAAGTCACCCCGGTAACTTTTATGTAGGTGGGAATCACCATTCTATAGACATGGCACCTAATTCAATGTAAAGAGAGAAAGAAGTTCTCAAAGATGACTCTAAGGATTGGCTGGGCAGTGGAAGGGAGGGGTAATAGCAGGTTGAGAGTGAAAGAATGGTTGTGTCATTAACAGACCTAGAGAAGCCAGAGAGAGAGGAAAGCTTGGATGGGACTACGATGTCTTCAGTATGGATCCTGTTGAGTTGGGACATACACATGGCAATGTCCCCTGTGGGGTTTGAAGTTGGTGGGGAGATTTGTAAAACATATTGCAGAGAGGTAATAGTTAATGTCATGGGAACGAATGATGTTCGTTAGATTTTAAAAAGTAAAACATGTGGAAGATGGCAAGGGGGAGAAGAAGTGGATGCTAGAGTATAAATGAGGTTCTGCAATGAAGGCAGCCCCAGAATAGCTTCCAAACCCGAGTGGTGGGACTGACTTCCTGCAACATGGCCTACCAAGTTATACCAAGCTTTGGGCTGAAATTAGGTTGGGTGAAGTTAGACATCTATAATTCTACCTGCAGAGATGTAGACATGTGGGGATAGGTGGGAAGTGAAGTGGGCTAGAAACCCCCCCTGTTGCTCAAGGAATTCCTCCTCTTAGTTCACCAAAGCTGGGTATTTCTTATAAGCAGCAATTAACCCTTCATCTCTAAAACAGAGTCCAATGAAAGTGGGACTCACTAACTGATAATTGGAAGGAAAGGGGAGGAAGCAAAGGGAGAATTGGGCTGAACTGTCTTCTCCCCAAAATTCGTATGTTGGAGTCCAAACCCCTAGTACCTCAGAATATAACTGTATTTGGAGATAGGGTCTTTACAGAAGTGATTAAGTTAAAATGAGGTCATTTGGGTGGGCTCTGATCAGCATGATGTGTCCTTATAAGATGAGGAAATTTGAACACAGAGACGTAGAGAGGGAAGACTATGTGAAGACACAGGGGAAGATAGCCAACTGCAAGCCAGTCGAGAGGCCTCAGAAGAAACCCAGCTGCTGAAACCTTGATCTCAGACATCTTGCCTCCACAACTGTGAGAAAATAAATCTTTATTGTTTAAGCCACCCAGTCTGTGGTACTTTGTAAAGGCAGCCCTAGCAAACTAATACAGAGGGGAAGGGCCAATGGGGGTGAAAAGAAAGAGAAGAAAAAAAGAAGGTAAGAAAGACAAGAAGGAAGAGGAAGTGAGCAGCAGGAGAGAGTAAGTACTTCCCTCTCTCCCAGGAGGATGATGGAGACAGGGCAGGGGCAAGAGAGTCTAGTTCAGGACCTTGGAGATGGCCTGTTTTGCAGGTTTACACAATGGAAACGATAGAGATCCAGGAAGAAAAGAGGGTAATCTAAAAAAAAAAAAGTTCTGATGAACCTAGGGGCAGGACAGGAATAAAGACACAGACATAGAGAATGGACTTGAGGACACGGGGAGGGGGAAGGGTAAGCTGGGACGAAGTGAGAGAGTGGCATGGACATATATATACTACCAAATGTAAAATAGATAGCATGGACATATATACACTACCAAATGTAAAATAGCTAGTGGGAAGTAGTTGCATAGCACAGGGAGATCAGCTCAGTGCTTTGTGTCCACCTAGAGGGGTGGGATAGGGAGGGTGGGAGGGAGACGCAAGAGGGAAGAGATATGGGATGTATGTATATGTATAGCTGATTCACTTTGTTACACTGCAGAAACTAACACACCATTGTAAAGCAATTATACTCCAATAAAGATGTTAAAAAAATAAAAGAAAAGAGGGAAGTCAACTGTTCCAGGCTTTGGGACGTTGAGGAGAAAAGGATTGTATTTAGCCATGGATGATTTATAATAGTAAAAATGGAAACAATCTAAATATCTGACAACAGAGGAATTATAAACATGTATTGGATAATTATGCCACATGAAAAATCATCTACACTCAAAGAGTTTAAAAAGACATGGAGGGCTTCCCTGGTGGCGCAGTGGTTGAGAGTCTGCCTGCCAATGCAGGGGACACGGGTTCGTGCCCCCGTCCGGGAGGATCCCACATGCCGCGGAGCAGCTAGGCCCGTGAGCCATGGCCACTGAGCCTGCGCGTCTGGAGCCTGTGCTCCGCAACAGGAGAGGCCACAACAGTGAGAGGCCCGCGAACCGCAAAAAAACAAAAACCCCCAAAAAACCCCACAAAGACCTGGAAAAAGGCACAAAATATGATGTTTAAATAAATTAAAAAAAGCAGAATGTAAAACTGTATTAGAGAATGACTGTACTTACAGTAAATATATATGTAACTACCTTTTTAAAAATTAAAGTATAGTTGATTTACAATGTTGTGTTAGTTTCTGGTGTACAGCAAAGTGATTCAGTTATACACATATATGTATATATATTCTTTTTCATATTCTTTTCCATTATGGTTTATTACAGGATATTAAGTATAGTTCCCTGTGCTACACAGTAAGACCTTATTGATTATGTATTTTATATATAGTAGTTTGTATCTGCTAATCCCAAACTCCCAATTTATCCCTCCTCCCCCTTTCCCCTTTGGTAACCATAAATTTGTTTTCTGTCTGTGAGTTTGTTTCTGTTTTGTAAATAAATTCATTTTTATCATATATTAGATTCCACATATAAGTAGTATGATAATCTCTACTTAGTGAAGTCAGATAGAGAAAGACAGACATAAACAGCATTAATATAAGAGCATGCACAGCCTCTTCCCCTTCCCTTCCCTGCTCCCTATGGAAAATTCTGCTTGGCTCATTCCCACTCCCTCAGTCCTTTGAACTCCAGTCTCACCATGTAGATCAATGTTGTGTGTGTGTGTGTGTGTGTGTGTGTGTGTGTGTGTGTCCTGGGAAAATGAGATGAGGAACTACACTGTGTCATTTTCTAGAGGCAGAAGGTAGGGGCAGGCAGAGGCAAGCCATGAACAAGTGGTCCAGGCCTGAGGAGCTTGGGGAAGACTAGGTGTGAGAGGGTTGGGGTCTAGGAAAAATTGGGGGATGGGGATTTTGAAAAGTGTTGCTGTGGGTCATAGCCTGGATGCTCCTTAATGTTTTCAGGGGAAGCAAATGAAGATTGGGATTATTTTCAATTACTTTTGGTCTCTGGCTACATGAGACCCCAGATCTTATTTATTTACATATATGTGCAAAGAAAAGGACTGGAAAGAAAGAAACCAAAACACTAGAAGTGGTTAACTCTGCATTGGTGGGATTATTAGGCATTGACACTTTTATGTAAGTTTTGAATAAAAACATGTATTAATGGTAAGGGGTGCATTATTGTTGTTTAAAGAAGGTATACATACTTTCAGTAGAGTGATCTGGGCAGGTTGAATTGCAAAGGGTTAGGAGTGAATAGGGGTGATAAAGTGGGCTTGGATTACTTTCTCAAGAAGTTGCTATGAATAGGAGAGACTTGGGCAAAAGCTTAAAGAGGTGGGAAATCCAAGACATTTTTGGAGGGAGGGGGCTTTTAGGATAGTGAGATCTAAAGAGTTTGACAAATAAGGCATCAAACACCCACTAACAATGTATTGTTTTGAAACATTTTTGATAATTTGTATGTCCTGGAGGCAGAGGGAATTTTATGATATAATCTTTAATTAGCTTTGAGGTGTTTCTCACTTGGTCCAAATGATATTGATTGAGAACTAAAAGGTAATTTCCTCAGCTGAGGCTTAACTGAGTCAAGAGTCTGACTTTCCAACAATTAAGACATTAGGGCTGTAGTGATAACAAAGATAAACTTTAAAGGACTCTGACGTTTAAAAGAGGAATGCTGATTCAGGAATGCTAATTGAAATCTGTAAACTCACAGTTAAATTAGATGCAGATTTGTTTGTTAAATTCTGGGATTCCAGAAGTTAGAGGAAGGTGCATGATGAACAAAATTAGGTATATTTCTTATGTGAGATATTAATGGATTGAACTTGTTATGTCCACAGCTGAATATAACTACACTCAAAAGGAGTTTGCATTAATTCTTAGATGATTAATTAAATATACCCTAAAAGAAAATGAAGGTTTGGGGGCATAGTTTCCCCTGGGAGGGTATCAAAGAACACAGTGATGGTAGCATATCCCATAATGCTCCCTTGGAGGTAATATTAAGTAATTCTCATGTTCTCAAATTCCCAGAGATGACTAACGTGGGAGTTGGTGAAGCTGATGAAGCATTGGATTTGGTCTGTGATAGGTGAAAACATACCTACTATACAGGTTTCAGCTGAGAAGAACTGTCAGATGTGTATCTAAATATAATTTTCTCAGACTTTTTCTTTGAGTATGGAGTACATATTTGGAAGAGGTTACAAGGAGATGGGGGGGAAGTGATGAATGCAGATTGCTATGGTTAATTAATGAAGCATAAAATTGGAAAGAGATATTAACTTGTCAAGAAGGTGTAAATGAAAAGACAAAAGGATAGATTTTGCAAGAACAGTCAAGGTGTGTATCAGGACAAGGGAAGCAGGATGGCAGGTGTAGGTTACAGAGTGGGAGGAGGATAAACCTCTACCTTGATGGAGCTGGTGTCCAAAGAGGCATGATCGAGTTCTGGGGCACATCTGTCCCAACATGTGTGAGCACAACATTGAAAATGAGCAGGGGAAATACTGGAGAAGAAATATATTTGGTGGCCACTATGTAGAAAGCATCTGAAAGATTCAAAACAGGAGGAAGGTAACAAGTTCAAGGGAAAATGCAAAGCAAGGAAATGGGGAAGGGGAGAAGGAAACAAATGTGTATCAAGGTTCTACTAGAAAGCAAGCAGAAACTTCTGATGCAGCTATTTTGTTGCCTCTATATTAACTCAGGCTTCTAAATGCAGTTTCCTCAAACTTCTCTCTCAAAATGTATGTTAACTACTTATGAAATAATGAATTAACATGCACAACTGATGTACTTGACTCTCACATATGGGTGAGATTTCCATTTTCTACTTTGTTAATTTCTATAACATTTAAGTTTTTATAAGTATACATTACTTTTTTTTTTTTTTTTTTTTTTTTTTTTTGCGGTACACGGACCTCTCACTGTTGTGGCCTCTCCCGTTGCGGAGCACAGGCTCTGGACGCGCAGGCTCAGCGGCCATGGCTGACGGGCCCAGCCGCTCCGCGGCATGTGGGATCTTCCCGGACTGGGGCACGAACCCGTGTCCCCTGCATCGGCAGGTGGACTCTCAACCACTGCGCCACCGGGGAAGTCCCTACATTACTTTTATAATAAGACAAAACCAGAAAAATTCTATCAGAATGAGGTTAGCTTCCATGGATAAGCCACTTGTACCCCCAAATAATCATTGTGAAGTGTTGTATTCATGTTTTAAAAGATGTATTGATAGTAGTCATAGCAATAATAATATTATATAATAAAAGGATATTACTGAGCATATTACATATTACACATCACAGTCACATTTTCCTTAAAGGTTAGGTTTAAAACCTCACCTCCCCACCCCAAACAAAATGATATAGGTGTGGCTCCACTGTTGCCAACACAACCACGCACAAATCTATGACGATGTATAAAGAGATTTAGATAACTGTGTGGGTGATATGAGCAGGCAGAGGCATTGGAACTCCCCTCTCCACCCTATACACCACTGGTTGATAGCTACCTTAAGGGCTCCACGACTTGAATTCCCAAACATCTGCCTACAGATTTGCCTATAATCTCTCTTTTAGTCAATGCTCAATTGTTCTCAAATTTAGTGTGCATAAGAATTACCATACCAAGAAGCACACACAAAGCCATGTATCCTATACTTTATGGGTGATTTAAGGAATTTTTCAGAGATAATTTTGTTTGTACTTAATTTTTGTCTTACTTGCTGACTTTACAGCCACGCTGTTCCTTTGTATAGTATGAGATTTGGCTCTACTTGAGAGAACTGTCAGAAACTTAATTGGGGATTCTCTTTGCCTCCTGAAGAAAAGAATTAGAAAACTTACTGTGGTTCAAATACCTTCTCAACCTTCCAAAGCTAGTATATAATAAATGTTTAATTTTTAGCCTGACCAAGAATCCTATAGAGGTATAGGCAACCATCCTTTATTTTTTCTAATGAAAGGTGGAGTCCTATTATTAAGCAGTCAGGTCTATTTATTAATCTAAAACAAACAAGTATGACCATTGTAACTCTAAGAGAGAAATTGGAGAATTTGAGATGTAACCCATTGAGGAGTCAAGCAGATTCTCAAAGAATGAACAGTGACTTTGGATAGAATGATTTATGGCCCTTTGTGAGATGAGTGGGGAAGTAAATGGTTAAATGAGTATATCTGCCAGATGGGTTCCTAACCCCAGAGTATGGGAGAGAAGGATGTATGGGGTTGGATTAGGATCCCAGGTGAGACTCAGACAGGTAAAGATGGGGTCCACAGGTTGGCTGTGCAAACTGTGTCCAGCACAGGGCCCTGATCTGCTGAAGGGGAAAGGGGCAGTGTCTCAGCAGAGGACTGTGCCTGCAGGGTTGGGGGTTGGGCTGCCTTTTCCCATAGGCTCAAAGGCAATATAT
This sequence comes from Leucopleurus acutus, assembly GCF_964270905.1. Lineage (NCBI taxonomy): Eukaryota > Metazoa > Chordata > Mammalia > Artiodactyla > Delphinidae > Leucopleurus > Leucopleurus acutus. The sequence goes on from NC_139147.1 coordinate 66,728,207, forward strand.
AGGCCAGTGGTAGACCAGGGAGGATGTCTGCTTCATGCACTAAACTTCACACAAGTTTAAGGGTCAGTTATTTAAACAGGATGTCTTGGCTTCAAAATGACTGTGAGATGGGTGATACTGTATGTTGCTAACTCACATATTTTTCCACTCTTAAGTCTTCTCCTCCTGTCCCTGTTGGAGAGGGGTGAGTAGCACTCAAGCAGATACTTGGTTCTCTGAGATTTCCATAATTAGGGAAAAGATGGAGCAGGGCAGGAAAACAAAAGTGACTCTAAATTATTCTGTCTTGTTCTACAAAAAGTCTGAGCATTTGAGGGAAGGGGATTAGCAGGTATATAGACCAAACATCTTGGCAAACCAAGAGGAAACAGAAGATTTCCTTGGGCTGTGGGAAGGAGTTGTGGAAGGAGAGGAGAGTGGAGGGAAGGGGAGGGAGAGAGACTGATCAATTTGTGTGAACTTTGAATACAGAGGGGACCCTTGAGCCCATGTCTTAGCAACTCCCAGAAGGAAGAAATGGTTGTGTGGCATGTCTGGGACAACAGAACTAGAAATGTCTTGTAGATGATTCCATGCCCAGGCCTGACACGATAGCAGCAGAACAATGGGCATCTCAACACTACCAAGTGAAAGAGGACCAACAAGCATGGCCCAACCCCCAGTCCTACTTTGGCATTGTTTAAAACAAGAGATTCTCAGGGAAGACGGAGACGAAGTTGTTTTCTGCCAATTTGGCAGATGGAGACCTCAGAATTTAAAAAAATACAAAATGAAAAAAAAATTACCTGAATATAAATTCTGAGATTTACATGTACTATCACTGCCCTTAAGTGAATATATCAAAATGGCTGTATCAGAGTCATGGTTCTTGCCTACTGTGTTCCAGGCACTGGGTGAAGCATGGTCACCACCTGTTCTGTCAAGTAAACTTCACAAAACAGCACTGCATGGCAGATGTCATGATTATCCCAGTTTACAGGTAAAACACTGTAGCTCAAAGACACAGTGACAAGTAGAGGGCCGGGGATGCAAACCCAGGTCTGTTTTCCTTCCTCCATTATGCTCTAGTTATCAGTGACATGTACCTAAACTCAGGGACAAAGGGAATACACTGGGGTGCTCAAAAGGTAAAGAAAAAAAAAAAGGAGCTCAGTCCATTATAGCAATGGGTCTGTCTTGTTACTGGAAGTAGAGTACATAAATAATACTGATATGCAGAGGGAAAGCCTGTCACTAGATCAAAAGAAGGAAACTCTTAGGCAAGGAATGGAAGTTCCTAGGTGACACTAGACTTACAGAAACCAGGTCAGACAACAAGCCTCTCTTCTCCATATCAGAGGCCTCTTTTCAGAGGCATAAGTATTGAATGTGTTTTCAATATGCTGTGGTGAGTTTCGATTAAAACAAACCAACCAACCTACGGATGTGTAGATGTATTTTCACGAGCCTATATAATTTCCATTCATTCAACTCATTGGAGCACTCCTAAAGCCATTAGGCTAGAAAAACGAAAGCTTATACACACACACACACACACACACACACACATGTGCACAGGCACGGTCAATCAATTCCAAAATTCCTACCCAAGTTTAAGCAAAAGAACAGATATACTTTAGCATTTATTTTAAAAATCTGTCTAATTCCTCAAAGACCCAGGTTAGACTTAAATGTTTATATTTAAGGCTTTGGATACGTGCTATTCTCCTGTGAATACAGGACCAGGTTACCTGGTTAGGGTCAGGATCAACTTCATCCCAGTTGTGAGTGACATGGCCTTGGTCAATGGATTCAAAAGGCTTGTGAGAAACCGAAGGTAGAATCCTATATAGCCAGCTGGGGGGAAACAAGGACACATAAGCCTTAGGGTGACGTTATGAGTGACGCACAGACTGGCTCAGGAAATACCATTAGGAAGACGCTCAAGTCAACAATGATCTGTGGGCTTTAATGTGAGAAGCAATGACACAGCATCATTTCTTAATAGCCACTGCTGCCCATAGCCCTGGCCTCTTCTCACCTTTCCACACGATCCATCACTCTTCAAATTGAGCCTCTAGCCCTTGGTTATTTCCATACTGACAAAAAAAGAATTGCCTTTCCCAATGACAACTATAAAGGAAGGGAAAGTACCTTGAGGGATATCTGTGCAGGCAAATCCACAGAAAAACATTAGCTTATGTACATATTGGATACTAATCCTTGCTCTGGCTCTGGAAAGTGAGGACAAGGAGTCCTACACAGATTGAGACAATATGGGTGGTTTCTTTGTCATTTTTGAAATATAAATCAATTTTCTTCTTTAAAATTATAGAAGTAATTCATGCCAGTGATAAAAATAATTCAAGTAATTTAAAAAGTCTCAGAAGGTAGACTTAGATGGCTTTCTCCTCCAGTTTCTTCAGAGCCAATCCTCAGAGACATCAGAACTTAACAATTTTCTTGTACATTCTCTAAGATATTTCCAATGCATAATAAGAAAAATTGCCAAATTGTTGTACCACTTTATTCTCACAACACTAATGTGTGAGAGTGCCTGATCACCCACATCTTTACAAATAGGGGGTATTATTACTAATTTTGGCCTTGTAGGTAAAAAATACTATCTCATTTTTATTTTGTATTACCATTATTATGAGTAAGGTTGAGAATCTGTATGTTTATTGGCCCCTTGGAATTTTTCTATAAATTACTTGCCCAAGTCCTTTACCATTTTTCTATTGGGTTGTCTTTTTTTTTTTTTTTTTTTTGCAGTACTAGGGCCTCTCACTGTTGCGGTCTCCCCCGTTGCGGAGCACAGGCTCCGGACGCGCAGGCTCAGCGGCATGTGGGATCTTCCTGGACCAGGGCACGAACCCGTGTCCCCTGCATCGGCAGGCGGACTCTCAACCACTGCGCCACCAGGGAAGCCCTGGGTTGTCTTTTTGATGTTAATTTGTAAGATGTTTAGGAAATTAACATATCTAAAATTATAAGAGCATCCATCTTTACTTTCTTATAGTACATTTCTGGCTTTGTTTCAGGAAGAGAAGACTCTGATGAAGGAACCCTGAAGGACACCAGGAGGAGAACCATCCAGAAGTTGAGAGGGACACTGAACCTCACTAAGAGGGACCCAAGTCCTTTCAGAGGCTGTTACCTTGACAGGGTACAGCAGGAAGAGGAACACCACTTGGGGCAATGGAAGACCAGACCTGCTTGAACAAGCTCTGGCCCTTTAAGCCCCAGGACAGTCTACTTCAGGGGGTGGAATTGACCTGGCCCTACACTGAACCATTTGGGAGATTAAAGGGCTAGCTAGATGTGTTCAGTTTTCTTTTGATTCCTCTAGCTCTAGGTGAAGTAATCTCAGACATTGGACTTCGGGCCATGAATTAACTAGGCCTCTCTAGGTTCTATACGGAATTGAGAACATGTGTGTGTGTATTTTAGCACTGGCTGTGTGATCCTGGGCAAGTTACAAGACTTTCTTGTTTGCTTTTTTTTTTTGGTCACCCTGCCTGGCTTGTGAGATCTTAGTTCCCTGACCAGGGACCAAACCCAGGCTCTCAGTAGTGAAAGCTCAGAGTCCTAACCACTGGACCGCCAGGGAATTCCCAAAACTTTCTTGATCCTATGTTCCTCATCCTTATCTCCTAGGATTGTTGTGAGGATTCAGAGTTTATGTACCTACAATGCCTGGCACACAGTAGGTGCTCAATTACTAGATGTGTGTTGAATTGTCTATCTGTCTACCCCTAATCATCTGGGTTTTTATGATGGTCCAGATTTCCTACATTCTCTGTGCTGGCTCTCACCTTCTCAGGACCTAAGGGATCAGCTAACTAATCAGATAAAAATCAACCCCTGATAGATATACTCTCTGATAGTTTGTGGGTGGGGGGCAGGGAGTTCCTGAACTCTGTGGCTTAAATGAGTAGTGACTAAATGTAGGAATTTCAGGCTTTCTCATCTATGGATGGGGCTGGTTCCATCTTCCCACTGGGGATTTTCAGCATTTTCACAAAATTCTTGTGGATACCTTTGAAGAGTTCTAAACAGATGGGTGAACCATGCCTAGTGTCCCTTGTTTTTTGGCTGAGTTTATAAAACTCCCCAGGCAGCACTACACTGCCCTGGACAGAGATTTAATTCTGATTCAGGGAATGGTGCCAGCATCTTAATGAAATGCCAACAGCTCCTTTTCAGCCTCCTGGAACAGAGCTCTGCTCCTGCTGACTGAAGATATTGCTGAATAATGGGGGCAGGCAGCAGAATCCGGAGTCCAGGTGTCCAGTTAGTGAATGGGTCATAAAGTCAAGAACATAGTCATGGAGGCCAGGCTGTCATAAATTAGAATTGACAGGAATTGTCTGTGTGCTTACCTTACCTTGGCTATCTGGGCTTGCAGAGAGAGAGAGAGATGATTAAATAGTGATAGAATTAATCTTGATTTGACAAGTATGGGAAACTATCTCTTCCCCCTCCATGTACAGATCTATCGAGAGGGAAGCAATATTGATATTGACATGGTAGCATAGCACCTGCCACTCAGTTTTCCGACAGCCTTCTAGGGATACACTTTATTGGAGGGAGACACTCTGCTACTGTGGCAATAATGATGATGATAATAATTGATGTTAATTGAGCACTCACCATGTACCCGGCAATGTGCTAAGCACCTTACATATGTTCTTTCCCTTAATCCTCATCACAACTATGAGATAAGTACTATTATTATCTCTTTTACAAATGAGAAACCAGAAGGCTCTTGGAGGGTACATGACCTGCCCAAGGTCACACAGCTGGAAAGAGAAGGAAACAGGATTTAAACTCAGGAGGCCTGCCTCCAGAGTGGGCACGATTAACCCCTAAGGGAAACAACCTATCATTTGTGTGGTCCATGGTGCTTTTGTTCTCACTATCTCATTTACTTCTCAGGAGGACTCGCTGGAGACAAACCCAATCACCTTCCACTAAGCAGTACAAGACTGCCTGCCCTCCTCCCCCTAACTCCAATATAAGCAGCAGCCCTCTACACAGGTGTTCTATTCTGAAATTCCCATAATTAGACACTGCTTGTTTAAGTCACAACACTCAACTGCTTCCCTAAACCACAACAGGTACTGCAACCAACCTGCCCCATAGGAGTTAACCAAGAGACTGAGTTCATTGACCTGGCTTGTAGGATTAGAGCAAACATGGATCATGACATGTTGTGCTAATGAATGTGCTGGTTTCCAGCAAAGACAAATTCCGAGGAGAAAAATCCTTATTAATTCAAACCACCAGGGGCCATAATACATGACCTTTCATCTAACCGAAGCTTGGATTATCCAACGTTTTCATCCAAAGAACATAATACTTCTAGTCAGCTGAGGAAGATATTGCACTGAATCTTCTATAATTTTGAGTTAATCATTATAAAAAAAACTCCCAAGTAAATCAAAATTCGGAACTCAACTGCACAATCCCAGGGGAAGGCCAGACTGTGAGGAAGACTTTCTTCTGAGTACAAGCAACAAATTGTAAATGGAACTAGACATGTCTGTTTTCTAGGCTCTGTGCAGCTGCTCTCTCCCCTTCTTCTATCAGTCACTTGATTCTAGCTGGAGATGAGGTTCATCCTCCCCTCACTATGACCCAGAGCACAGCCTGTAAGAAGCAGGATCTTGGGCAACCCTGGGAGGCTGTGGCCCAGGTATAGGAGGCAGCACTAAATACTAGTCATAGCTCCCATAGACCGCAGGTCAGAATTAACCTAATCCTTTTACCTTCTTTTATTGCTGCTCCGTGGACAAGTGAAAGCTGATCCTGAGAGCTGCTCAGCATACAGATTGTAAGGGCAAACTTGAGGATTATTCTAAAACAAAGGAGGCAATAAATGACATCACTCCATCAGAAAAGCATTCCACCTTCCCATCAAACAACTCAGTGGGGGAATTCTGTCTTGGATGGCGATGCTCTGAGCCACTCACTGCACATGACCATCTCCAACCCATATGTCCTTCTTGTAATAATGTTTTAGGTGACTTTCCTCCTTGATTAGAAAAGTAGTACATGCTTATTGTAGAAAATTTATAAACTATAACCCATTATCTCACCATCCAGAAATAACCCAATGTTGACATATGAGTATATTTCCTTCCATTCTTATCCTCCAAAATGGCAACGCTATGATATGTGTAGTCCTGTTAATAATTAGCACTTAAAAAAAAGAGGAAACACTATATCATGAGCATTTTTTCATGCCATGAAATATTCTTAAAATTTTTTGACAAAATTTTTGTTTGCCATATTTTTGCTATCTTAACCAACACTAGTATGAACATCTTTGTGCACACATTTTTTTTTTTTTAACAAGGACTGATTATTTTCTCATCATTGCCATATCTTATGCTGTTCAAGGGAACTTTAAGGAAGTCCCTTAACCCCGGACCTAGGGGATCTTCTTGAAAGCCTTAAATTTAATGTTACTTTTTTGGGACTAAGTGCTTTGCCATAGGTAACCATTATCCAACTTTAACTTTGTATTGTCATTGTTCTGCATCCCAATTGTCTTAATGATTTGTGAAACTCCTAGACAGTTCACAGGCTAATTTTCAAGATGGTGGGTAGAAGCACTTGGCCTGAAAGCTGGTCATTCATTCCTATAATTCAGAGTTCTCCAAGCTGATATTCTATTCACTCATACCTGTCCTTCTGGCAGGGCACCTGGGCAGCGAGGATCCTCTGAGGCACACTCATTACCGAATCCAGAAATGTACTGCATGTGACAAAGACACAAAGGCCACCATTAATGGGATTTAAAGAGTATTTTGCTATTTTGACTGTCTATGAAGGTAAGAATTTCTTTATGACATATGTTTGTGTATCACATTCTATACATAACATCTTTGCTATGACTTGGCATGTGAACCATTTAGGAAAGATAATTTCTCTGTGTGAATTTTAAAGACCACCAATTAATTGGGAGAAGAGTGCTGGATATTACATGGACTTTCCATCCTTAGCTGTACTTAGTTGATTTATGGGCTTATTCTTAATTATCCCACTCCAAGAACAGGTTCTTTAATTCTGGACCCATCAGAGAGTTCCTGAGAGGGGAGATGGCTCAGGCATCACCTCAACTCCAGGTTAGTAAGATTTGGCTGGCCTGGCTTGCAACCTCCCTGAGGTTGGAGCTCCACTTCCCCTTCATATGATGAAACAAGTAGCTGTAAAGAGTGTGTGGATCCAATCTGACAGCAAAACCCTTGAGAAAAAGCCCTCCAACCAGCCTCGCTGCAGGCAAAAACCTATATCATCTGGCTCATCTATGGAGCACCTGTAAATATATTTGCATCTATGTGGATATAGGAAAACAATTTTTGAAGATATGCGTGGTTTTCAGGAGAATAGCCAGATCTGTCCTCAGTGGCACAATGGAGTTCATTCTGATTGTCATCAATTTACTTTTCATCCAGAGGAATAAAAGGGAGTTTCTCAATAAAGTAAAGTGTGCGGAGCCCCTAAAACTTATTTTGACAACACTTAAACACACCTGTGAGTTCTTGTTCACTGTCTGGCTTCTCTGCTAGTTTATAAGCTCCATGAAGGCTGGAACTATGGCATCTTGTTTACCTCTATATGCCTTGTGCCTGGTTTATAGAAGGTACTCAGTAGATATCTACTGTTTGATTTAGTTTTTCCCTTACAGCCTGTTCTATTCTATTTATTTATTTTTGGCTGGGTTGGGTCTTCATTGCTGTGCATGGGCTTTCTCTAGTTGTGGAGAGTTGGGGCTACCCTTAGTTGTGGTGCGCGGGCTTCTCGTTGCAGTGGCCTCTTGCTGTGGAGCACGGGCTGTAGAGCGCAGGCTCAGTAGCTGTGGCACACGGGCTTAGTTGCTCTGCGGCATGTGGGATCTTCCCTGACCAGGGCTCGAACCCCTGTCCCATGCATTGGCAGGCAGATTCTTAACCACTGCGCCACCAGGGAAGTCCCCCTTAGAGCCTATTCTAACACGAGTGTATGTATCCTGATCTAAGTAGGGTTAGAACCCCCTTTTCTCTAACTTAAACATCAAAAAAAAGGCCATTTTCTTCCCATAGTTGTTCCTCATAAATGTATCAATACTTAATTTTAGCCCACGATAATGAAAGTGCAGCGTCACTCAGTGAGTGAAATGCCACCATCTGAGTACATGTCTTTAAGAGATATAAGAAGGAAGTAAGTGGGTGGAGGATAAACCCTCCAGAATTCTCAGCAGCTTGGAGCAGGATGAGATTGATGTAACACACCTGGATGTGGGAGCAATGATCAGGGCAACAGCTGCCCATATTTGGAAGGAATATCAAATGTGAAATGTTATGACCTAGAAAGCAATGGAAGTGAAATTATTCTTTTTTGCCTCCAGACACAGTATTTTTTTATATTTGAAAATCTATCAGCACTAAAAACAGTGTGTTATATTACACAGAGATTGGTTAACAGCAGCATGCAATCTGGAATGATTTCCTTGGGGAAAGGGCAGAGACCAGCCAGCATTCTGACTCTCCACTGAATACAATTTTCTTCTCTCTAATGAACCTCATGCTCACCATCAAGAGGATTGAATCTGAGCTGCTGAGAAATGGTATTGACCCGAAATTATCTTCAGTTCTGTAGAATGGAATTGCAGACCAATCTTGCCTGAAGCCACTGAGTACCTCACTGGCTTCACTTTGTTCAACTGCAGCGTTGTTTCCCTCTGCAAAGGGAGGCAAGAAGGTCTGAGGCTGAGCTTTCTGGCAGGAGTGGGTGGGTTTACTCATTAACCTTCTCCATTCTTTGCAACTGCTGGCCTCAGAACAGAGTCCAGGGTTATTTGTACGTTGGGAACAAAGGAAAAGAGACTTACTATATGTAATTTTAAAGCATATGCTTCAGACTGCTTTAAAAAGTAGAAAAGAAAGTAGAAAGAACAGCTGGTGCTTTGGAAGGGAGCCATCCAGCTCAGAGAGAGGTGTGAGTTCTGAATCGGTTTCTCAATCTTAGCTGAGGTGCATTGGCTGAAGAGGGGGATGAAAACTGCTGAGTCATTCTCAAACCAGTTGGTTTTTCTAATCCCCTGAGAGAAAAATTGCAGATGAGTTTGTTAGAGTTTTAAAATATCATGTGCCTTACTGCTGAAGGTATCAGAATCAAGGAAGCAGTATTCTGCAGCTGCTTTCCCAAGGCTTTGAGATCAAGGACAGAATCTGAACTCTGCTTATATCAGCTGTGAAAATCCAAGCTTTCAACTCCAGCTGGTTCAGTGACTATACAAATATACCTTATGCCGAAAAATTAAAAATAAAAACGTCTGACATTAAGCAAGTGTGTTTGTATGCTTTCTTCAATCCAGATTTCTGAATAATTTGCTCCCACATAGAAACAATTTTGTTTCCTTCCAAGAGAATTATACACATCCTTTCTAAATGAAAGAACAAATTACTGAGGTCCATGTAACTTCAGTACCATCAGTTCTTTGGCAGCTCCCTAGTGTACAGCTTTCTAATTTTCACCTGGTCCCCAGGATATGATTTATTTGTCAGAGTAGTTTTATGAGGTGCTTTCTCCTGACTCTGATTCTGGGTAACACCCTGATGGGACGAGCAGATACTATACCTCACTTCCTTTTCCTGGGCATGAGGGAAAGAGAGAGAAGTCAGGGTAGAGATAGAACTATAGCTACCTTTTTCTCCTGTGCAAAGAGTCCAGTATTTCTAGTTAACCTTGATGGGAACATAGGATATAGATTGTTAGGGGAACTTGAAGATTATTGCAAGTAGGCTAAACTGCGGTAGGCTGAATAATAATGCCCCAATGATATCTATGTCTTAATCCCTGGAACTTGTGAGTGTTCCCTTATATAGCAAAAGAGACTTTGCAGATGTGATTAAGTCAAGGATCTTGAGATGGGGAGATGTCCTGGATTCTTTGGGTGCGCCCTAGATGTAATCATAAGTATTCGTAAGAGAGGGAGGTAGAGGAAGATTTGATTATAGAAGAGGAAAAGGTGATGTGATGATGGAAGCAGAGATGAGTGATGCACTTTGAAGATGGTGAAAGGGACCATAAGCCAAGAAATGCAGGCAACTTCTAGAAGCTGGAAATGCAGGGAAATGGATTCTCCCCTTGAGTCTTCAAAAGGAACCAGCCAACACCTTGACTTTAAGCCCAGTGAAACTGATTTCAGACTTCTGACCTCCAGAACTGTAAGAAAATAAATTTGGTCATTTTAAGCCACTAAATTTGTGGTAATTTGTTACAACAGAAACAGGAAATGAATACAATAATTATGTAGACCAGGAGGTCCCATCTCTGGCTAATTAGAATCACCCCCAAAGCTTGTTAAAAACAGACCCATACCTAGTGAATCAAAATATTTGGTGCTGGGGCCCGAAGTCTGCATGTTAAACAGCTCTCTTTTTTAGAAATGAAGAAATCAAGACTTGTAGAAGTGGACTTGTAGAAGACTTAAGAACATTGGGTGGTTCATTTAAAATTTAATTTTACTATTTTATCTTTTGAACTTTCTTCCCCCAGTTGTGCTGCTTTTATGTAAATGTGATTTCATTTGAGGCTTTGTGTTGACATATCCATTAAAAGGAAGAAATAAAAGCAGAGAAATATTTTTTTTAACTTATAGTGTGTATTGATTAGAGTGATGCAATCTGGCTTTCTGTGTTTGGATTTGTGATCTGTAGAGCTAACCTTTCCTTGCAGAGATTAGACAGCAGGCTGGGGAAAATGCCTTTGAAATTGAGAACAAAGAGCAGCATGCAATTTACGTTGGTGTGCTGGTGCTGTGCATAATAAGTTGCTCAAAAATTTCAGCAGGATAGGATTTTAGATATAATTTATTTATAAATGGTAAGGATGTTTCCACCCCTGCTGAACTTCCCCATAGCCTTTTCATCAGGAAATGAAGTTTTTATGCACTCCCCCTCTTCTAAGACTTCAACTACCACCATTGATATGATGACCTCCCATATCTATTCTCCTAGCTCTACCCCCTCCCCTGAGATCCAGATCCATACATCTGACCACATCCTGGGTATCTCATCTTGGCTGTCCCTGCAGCAACCCAAATTTAACTCTTGGATCCCAGAACGTGCAGGGCTTTCTGTGTGTGCTGTGCCTTTGCACTTGTTTCCTCTAGCCCCTTTTCAGTTAAGTCAATTTCTACATCTCTCCTAAGACTCAGCTTAGGAACTGCCTCCTTCAAGGAGTTTCTCTGGGCTCCACCTAGTCCAGATTCAGTTCCTTTCCTATGTTAATTCATGGCATCATGTATTAACATATAATATTTGCCGAATGAAAGAATGAGAATTCTTTCTCAGTCTTTCTAACTCTTGATCAGGCATAAAGAAGCAAACTCTTTTACTTCGGTGTTGAGTGGTTTTAGGACCCCTGTTAATTAGGGAGATGTTTGATTTTCAAACTCAGCATCAGTTGAAGGGCATTCAGAAAGTGCTCAAACCCTGGAAAGAAGCCTGGAGTCTGGCACACTTGGCTTGAGTCAAGATTCTGGGCAGTTCTACTCAGGTCCACATGCATGTGTTGGGCACTGATGCCAGCCTGGGGTGGACACTAGGCATAGTTTTAGACATTGGCCTTAAGGCACTCAGTCTAGCAGATGCTACTAAGGCTCCTTTTGGAGCCTGGGCATGGATTCAGACAAACCCAATTTCTAATCCAGTCTCTATCACCTATCAGCAGTGACCTTGGGCAAGTCACTTAATCTCTCTAAACTTTATTTTCCTTAATGGTAAAGTGGCTACCTCCAGATTTACTTTGAAGATTATGAGTTAATTCATTAGTACCACATAACCCACACATATTTTTCAATTGAAGATTAAATAATAAAAAGGAATTATTTCCTAGAGGAAGTGCTAGGGTTTCTACTGGCCAAGCGCTGATTGTGAGCCTCAAAATAACTGAATAGATTAAACATGCCTAATTGGTTGGCTGGAGGCTGTCCAGGAAGCTGCAGCATCAGGAAGGTGTGGGAGAGTAGGGGCTGGCAAACAGACACAGTGAGAAACATGTCTGTCCATGGTGGAGGAGAGCCCTTATGACGTCTACAGATTCCCAAGACAATATATGAAAAAAGCTAGGCAAGAGATGGACAGTTAGGCCGTCATCTCTTTTATCATCCCCCAGCCCCAGCCATGCTTACGGACACCATGGCGAAGCCTCTGAACACAACAGCTTGGACGAGGGCCTCTCTAAGTTCTTTCTGACTCTGAAGCTCTGGAATTCTCAGACACTTCCATGAGTTGTGGCTGAAGAAGCCACAGCGAAGTGGCCAGATAGTTTCTTACCTTCAACTCTGCCATTTTCCTTCTGCTGCAGGTGTGGCGATTTCAGGAAACCCAGGCTCAGAGAGGGTATGAAGTCAAAATGCTTCTGTTTCTCCTTCAAATCACCTCTGGATGTTGTTATTCTACTGCTTCACTGTGCTCGCTGGTCAGCTGGTCGCTCAAACTAGCCACAAGCATTTCCTAACTGCTACACTAGGGAGAAAGTCCAGCATGCTTGTTTCCAAACTGCTTACACAACTGTCTTTGGTTTTGAAACCCGGGCTGTTTCTGAAGAGTTTGCAGAGGCCTGTCTCCTCTTCACCCGAGGTAAATGTTGACCAATGATTTGTTCCAGTTAAAAGAAAGAGGCTTATGACTAAAGGCAGAGAATCTAAAGCTCTCTGCGGAAGGAACTGTGGCGGTTAGGGCCTGCTGTGTGAGGTAGAGGCTTCTCCACTCAGTCCCGACTGAGGCTGGGAAGGAACAGGGTGGAGTGTTCACTCTCTGGAGAGCAGTGAGAAAATGATCCGTGCTGTGACACAGGCGTTTTCACGCAGCTACCTGAAGCAGGGACAGGGTCTGGACAGCTCTCCATACCTGCTCCCAGGGATGAGCTGGGTGAACAGTTCAGAGCCTGAAGCATTTCGCTTAAAGCAAACTGAGATATTTACTATTGCTCCTCTTAATTTCTTAAATGTATTTAGTGTTCTTATAAATTCTTTAAGAATCTTATTTCCTAATGCCTGTACCTCTCTAGAAAGAGACCAAGGGATTACTTTCCAGCCACCTTTTCCATGACTCCCTTGTCCTTCATCTTGGCTACTCTCCTTAGCCATGGTCAGGTTCAACTTCATGGCTAATGGCATTCAGGAAGGAAGAAACCATATATTGAGAGCTTGTTCATGCCAGATTTTCCCACAGACATTACCTCATTTAATTTCACAAAAACAATCTTTTAAACTAGGCTTTATTATCATAAACTCAGGTGCAGCAGAACAGGCAGGAAGTGTAAATGGGTAAAGTAGGCTAGGTGATTTTTTAAGATATGACTTTTATACACGAAGCTCCAATTTTTAAACATTGGCAACTTAAACAAGTGAATGGATGAATGAATGAATGAATAAAGCCATTGTAATAGATTGCAAATAATGCCCACAGATTCCTTTCATCCTTGTATGTATGCCCCTTTGCAATGTGACTTTGCTGCTCCTCCCAAAATGAGACGGAGTCTTACCTCCTTGAATCTTACTTTGGCTAATAGCAAACACAACACAAGCACAGGTTTGAAAAATGCTGTGCCTTACGATTTGCCCATTTCTTGCTACTTGAGACCACCATTCAGAGAAGTCAGGCTAGCCTCCTTGAGAATGAGACCAAGAGGTCCAGGCACTCAACAGCCCAGCACTAGCTGCCAGATGTGTGAATGAGGCAATGCGGCTGCCAGATGACTGCAGACACGTACGTGATCCCAGGTGAGATCAGCAGGAGAACCACCAGCTAAACCTAGCCCAAACTGCTGACCCACAAAATTGTGAGCAAATAGAATGACATATTTTATGCCATTAAATATTGGGGTGTTTTGTTAAGCGGTGATAGATAACTGATACAATTATGTCAAGAAACATGCATGTAGGTGTGAATGACTATGGGCTGCCAGTTTGACACATTCTGCTTTAGATAAAGGGGTCTAAGCAACCTCCAGAGGTCCCCAGGATCCAGCGTACTGCAGTAGCAGCAGAATGATTTGCCTGTGTCTGAGGTGTTAGCACAGAAAGGACCAGGCCAAAGGAGCCATGTTGATATAAACAAGTGACAGGCTGGTAGCAAACTGTGTGGATTGATGCCTGCAGACCAGGGAGTTTATAGCACATCTCAGCATATGTCAGCATAGACAACTGACATTGTGGTATTATATAAGCTTCCCTGGAATTTATATGCAAACCTGGGAGAAAGGGGGGTGTAAACCCTAGCTTTACTGAGGCTAAGTTTTTATTATTCCTGCAGTATGCAGACTCAAAATCAAAAGTGAATTCAAGAAAAATATTTCTTGCATATCTGAGTTTATGAGTACATTGGGTCTTGAATCTCTATTGATCATAGAAGTTAGGCTTTGGTGATTAGGGGGAAAAATGGATGGGAACCAATAAACGACAAAGGAAAAGCTTTACTGCTTTGTTTTTCCATAAACTTTATATGTTCTTTCCAAATCAGCTTTGAAGGCAGATTTAAGAGGTGTTTCAGTTCCTTCCTAAGGTGTGAGAGATTTCTGAAAGAGTAAGAAAGTGGTAACAGATCCTTGACTGGATGAAAATTATTTTGAGGGGCCTGAAAATATTTAAAATTGAATAAACCTATCAATTCCCTATTTAGAGATTTCTCCCAAGTGGGTTCACTTTATTTCCTGTCTTTTTCTGTTTTTGTAACAATAATTCAAGAAAACGAGTATTTGCTTTGTAACCACTATGTGCCAGGTACTGTGCCATACACACACAGGAGAAATGAGAATAAATAAAATATAGAACACATAGCTCTGAGTCTATGTCTGATGACTTTCTATTTTAATCTAATCACACACTTATTTATTTATCTTACAATTATTGGGGACCTGCTATGTGCCAGGCCCTGTGAGGTATGGGGGGATACAGAAATGATTGAGAGTCTGGTCCTGTAGGAGGGCGCATGCTGGAGAAGATTGACCAATAAACAGGCCATTACAACGGAGTGCCATGTGTGCTGTGACAAGAAAGAGTCAGGGTGCTATGGGAGGGACTAGGGACCACAGAGCTCTGACTAGCTCCCTGAGGAGATGATACCTGAGCCAAGTCACACAGAGTAAGAGTTGGATAGGGCACTGAGGAGAGGGAGGATTGTACACAAAGACAGAGAAGTGCAGTGCATTCAAAGACCTGTTTTTAGGGCACTGACGGAAACAGAGTGGAGGAGTCTAGTGAGAGAAGGCTTCCAGAAAGGGGAGTTTTGGCAGACATTTAAAGCAGGGGAAAGAGGGGAACTTCTAGGCAGGGTGATTAGCATTCAAAAAGACACCTAGGGCTTCCCTGTGGTGCAGTGGTTGAGAGTCCGGCCCGCTGATGCAGGGGACACGGGTTTGTGCCCGGTCCGGGAAGATCCCACATGCTGCAGAGCGGCTAGGCCCGTGAGCCATGGCCGCTGAGCCTGCGCGTCCGGAGCCTGTGCTCCGCAACGGGAGAGGCCACAACAGCGAGAGGCCCACATACCGCAAAAAAATAAAAATAAAAAGACACCCAGTGGAAGAAGCAGGTTGTGTGCAGGGACAAGGCAAACATATACTGGACCAGAGCAGAGTCACAGTATCAAAGTGGTGAGCAATAAGAACAAAGATGCCAAAAGCCAGGCAGAGGGAGAGGGATTCAGTGAATGATATGGGGAACAGATGAAGAGAAGAACTTGAAAAGGACCAGAAATTGGAGACACCAGATACCTGCCACCTCTGGATTCTAGCACAAGATAGGTTTACTCTCTGCAGAAGCTCTGGACTCACAAACATCAGGGAGTGGGGAGCAGGACCAAAACCAAGTGTAGTGATGATGAAATCTCCAGCTTCCTTCTCCAATTGCATTTCCAGAATGCTATCAGCAAGTGTTTTACCCTCCAGACAGGACACTGGAGGATTCTTCTCTAGGACAGTGTCCCATAAATACTATACATTTTGATAAATAATTATTAAATATAAAAGGCAAAGTCTTTCTGGAAATGCTTCTTTTAATGAGGTAGATGGCTCCCTCCCACATTAATTCAAATATCCATGAATAATTCTTATGTCTAGAATGACACAGGATTCAGCATCATTTAATCCTATTTTTTGCTTTTATAGACATAAATGTTGAGAAAATTTGTTCACATAAATAAGCAGTTATGAATGGAGGGAATTTTGTTATGGTAGCACTCAAATTCCTTCTGAATTAAATACCAAAAATCACATACTGACCTATCATTAAACATTATTTTAATGACCTATCAGTCAATAACTCAGGTTGGTTCTTCTTCAATTTTGTTGCAAGCAAATAATTGGAAACCTGATTGGAAAAGGCTTTGTTACCCAGCTATTGGAATCAGTGACTTTAACTGTTACCCTTTCACTTGGAGGTGCTTTGTCTAACTCATTTACTCAGAAAGGGTTAGGAAAATAAGAATGTTAATTTTATATACCTTTGCCTGTATAATTATTTTTGATGTAAATGTCATTTTGATATTTTGATAGACCAGGCAAGAAGACTTGACATGAAAGAATGTGCCACAGCCTTGGATGTTTCCTACCAAAGCTCTTTGCTTTGTTCTCAGGAGCTCTTCCTTAAGAGCTCTGCATTTTTTTTTTTTTTTGTAATTGTGAGGAGTGGAACAGACAAAATCCTTAAATAAAACTAATATTTAGAATTGTCCCTTTGTTGGCATCCAGAAGACATTTACACCCCTGGGCAATATGCCGTATTTCTATTGCACTAGTAGTGAGATGCTCTTTTTCTGTAGTGGGAAAAGGGCAATTGGGAAAGTAGAGGTGGTAAATAAGAGCCAGCACGAGCTGCTTCACAAGCAGATCAATCTTAACAAAGATACATTCATATGAGAATTAGTGATCTGGAAAATGATTCCCTTAAAACTATCCGTGCCCATGTACCTCTTGGAAGAGATTCTTCCACACATCCCAGTTGGAAGACCACTGATCCACACCAAGAAAATGGAAAATATTACATCTAGGAAACTGGGGATTATTACAGAGTAATGTGAAGGGCAAGTGGCAGGCCTAGAGAGCAATCACTCCAGAGTGCAGTTAGAGGACGGAGGACTTCAGGACCAATGTCTCCAAGAAAAAAATGAAACTGATAGATTACCTGATATATTTGATGGTACTGAACAAGATTTTACATCTTTGTTGAAGTTTAGGGGTTTCATTCTTCACCTTTACTTATTGATGATCTTGGTAAAGCTTGGTGGTTGGCCAGCTGAGAAAACAAATGTGGTATAAGAGAGGGGCTATGTATAAGATGGCAAGGCATTTCATTAGAAATAGATATACCCAGAGGGTAGAAAGTGCTAGTATTAAAAATGGGTAGCAGTACATCGAAGACAAATATTTCCTGTTTTGCCAATAGAGGATGTGACAATCACGCTACGATTGCTGTGGCATGTGTAGCCTTGGGAGGGAGGAGTGGCTTACTTAGTTCATTAAGGGGCGATCATGAACTCTGATGAACTCTGCTATAACGGTGCCATAAGGTGGAGTCTACAATCCATGTGTTCCCTACGTTTTTGATATGGGTTTATTTTTTTCAAAGGGTGGATCCTGAGCTACCTGCATCAAAATCACCTGGTTTGCCTGTTAAAAATACAAAATCCTGGCTCTATCCCATATACATAGAATTGGGCGGGGGGGGGGGGGGCAGAAGAAATCCTGGAATCTGCATTTTAAACAAGCACTTCAGAGGACTTCCTTACACTTTTGAGTTTGAAAGCCATTGCTTTGAGTCCTTAAATGTAGGTGCTTATTAATTGTTACTCAAAGTTGGATCCTTTTCCTACTCTATGGAGCAGCGCTGGCAGGCTCCAACTCCAATTCTGCATTAGGCAAACATACTGGGGAATATGTGAGGCTCAGGGTTCTCCCAGTGCTAGATCTCCCGAAACCCTTCCTCTTCTACCACAGTAATTTAACTCAGTTTTGGGACTATGGAGAAATGAATTTTTTAACTTCCTACTCCTCCTTCCCCCAGAGTATCCTCCTTTGAATTTTAACAGATGTTAAATCAATGCAGACATCCTGTTAGACTTCAAACTTCTTAAAATAGATGCTACCTGTGCTTTAAAAATTTCAATTAAACCAACATTTAGATACCCATATAAGGCCCTACCTAGGTTGGGTGCTAAAGCATACCCTGTTGAAATGAAGACTCAGAAGCTCTGATTATGGCAGTGGTTAGGAGCTCTTCACCTCAGTCCGACGGCCCAGCACATCAGTTCTATGCAGTCCACTTCCAGAATGGAGAAAAACAGCAGTGTCACGGCACCTGGATTATATCATAGATGTCCCAAGTTCAGGGACTTTTGAGAACCTGAGTAAAGCTGATATGGATCAACCCCTTTGGGAGTGGCTCTCTCTCTAGAGCACTAAGGTAGAGAGACCAACCCAAATCCTTAGTTGGATTCCAACTAAGCCGCCTGGGGGACAGATGAGTGGCTACAGATCTTCATATCTGGTTGCCTCCACAGTGAGTAAGAATGTTGGTTAGACGTCTGAATCACAACAGGGGAAAAAAAAAAAGTTCTCTTATAGGTAGCAATTTGTTCCATCAAGAAAGTAAGAAAATTAAAGCTTTAATTAACACTTTTTAGGAAGTATTTGGTATTTAAACTTGTTATTACCTAAAAGCAATTTTTATGCGCAGGTCTCAGGAAGTCTTCGCAAAAATTATGCTTCAAAAGATTCTTTTTGAAGAACTCTGGCTAATAACATTCACTTTGGCCAACAACCTTATTTTGCTGCTACTAATGCTGCAACAAACTTACCTTAGATGATTAAAATCATTTTTTCTTAGAAAACTGTAATTCAGGAGTCAAGCCTGACAGCAAGAACAAATGAAGTTGAGTATTGTTAATTTTTCAAGGTTGACCCTGAAGCCATCAGTGATAGGTTATTTTCACCTTATTTTTTAATAAGGGAGAAAATAGAGAAATTGGAATAGATCTTCTTTCTAATTAAGGGTTATTGATTTATTTTTTAAAAGAGGACTACAAAGAGCTTCAGTTGGTTTAGGTCTTCTGCATATGCATTTGGTTTCTACTTCTTAACTGCACAGCCACTGTCACAAAATACTTGTGCCAAATTCCACATACAGATCCTGATTTGCATAGCTCTCCTTTATGTCAAAAAAGAAATCAGGGCTAACTCTTGTGGGGGAGGATGTGAAGAAAGACTGGAGAAAATTCTAGCTGATGAAAAGTGCTTTAAAATCCCTTGCCAAATTCCCAAGACAGACTTTCTAAAAGCACTCTTTAACATCGTCATTTTAATATCCTCTTTCGGCACACCTTGATTTCCAAAGTATGGAATAGAAAGAGATTTTAGTGTTTTTTTCCCCTAGTTTTAAAATGAGAGGCTGAAACTGTGTACTTATTATTATTATACTTTAATATGGAGCAAAATCAGGAGTGCAGAGACCTCCTAGAGAGAAGAATACATGTGAAAAGGAGTTGTTGAATAAGGCAGCAAATTACAGTTTTCGTAAAACAGGTTTATATATTAACAAAGACTGGGGCAAAGGCAATTACACGAGCAAAAAAGATGGGTAAAAAAGGTAGTGATGAACAATTATGCATATACACCCCCCCAATTTTGGATTATGAAATCCAAGAATCCTAGTCCATAATTCATGTAAATGTGTTGCTGTGGAAGTTATTTTTACTTCTCTCCATAAATACATTGTTGACACGAAGAATAATATTCTTAGTTTACGGATTATAGTTAAGGGACATTTTAGGAGTTGATCTTTCCTTCAAAAATAAAAATAAAAACTGAAGAGGCTGTAAATCTCTCTTACTGCCCTTGTGCAGGTCTTAGATTTCACCCTACCTATTTCCAAACAGAAAACAGTAAGAGGGTGCAGACAGCTGTAACCTAAAGAGTGAAGGATTTAGTGAGCTGTCAATTTCTCGCATAATTCTTCTTTTCTGGTACTGCTGTTCTCTATGTATTATTAATCTATTTATATTTAACTCCAGCTATTAGTCCGCCTCTTCCAGCCACTGAGCCATTTGCAAAGGAGAGGAGAGAGAGACAAGGGTTGCTATTATTAGGCATCCTTTTGTGTGATGAAGGTGGAGGCAGTTAAATAACACCATTTTGCTTCTTTGAAAATGACAGAGAGTGTTTGGGGTGGACAACTCAGGGCCGGTTAACATAACCTTTCCCCTCAGAAGGTAAAACAATAGAGATACATTTTTGAAGGAGATACATTTTTGAAGTACTTAATTAAGCCTTCAGCAAGGAGTGTGGGAAAATTACAGACCCATAAAAACCCTCCAGTTCTGGGCAAGAGTAAATTTTCTCTGCAGCATTCTGTCGCTGCTCATTTACTGCATCATTTTGACATCTCGTATTTCCACAAGGCTTTTATATAATCTATAAACAGGGACAGAAAGGTGAGGAACAGAGAGAATGGGGACAAAGTTTGGACTTCCCACGCTGTTACTTCCTTTCAGTTTTCCATTAAAGGGTGAGGCTGAAGGGTGGCATTTTAAGATGATTTCGTTAAAAGCCTGAGACATTAATAACTGACACAGCAAGAAGAAAGCTGTGAAAAACTGCCACTGCTTGCTTACTCTTCAAAGGATGAGTGTAATTCAGTCATAATGTAAGCTCTTTAATGTTCCTCCCCCAAACCTTTTTCGATCAGGAAAGCCTGGAATCTGTAGGCAAGAAAGATAATCATATTAGGACTCAAGCAGGCAGAGTTCAAATGCTAATAGCCTTTAAAATGTTCTCCTTATTTTCTGTTTCTGTATGTTGGGCTGTTGTTCTTTAAAGAACTATCTTTCTGCGGTTTTACTCCGAAAACCACAGCAGATTAAATAATAAAAATAAATTCTACCAAAATGAAAAACATTTGCCAAGCAATTGGTGATAGTGCCATCTAAATCAGACAGGATGGCGGTGAATCTCATAATATTCACCTATTGGACTTTTATATGAATTATTTGCATTGTGATAGACTCTGGATATATGCCTTTGGAGTCTCAAGCAATTCTATTATTTTATAATGTAACCTTATCTCTGGATTCTTTTTGTTTCTTAGACTCTTATTTTCCCTCGATCTGTTTTTTCTTTTGTATTTAACAGGACAGAAGAAAGTCAGTTGCTTGGGCCTGCAAAGGACTCCCCCTGACCCCACTTTTTAAAAAAAATTTCAAAAGCAAATTTGGAAATAAATTTCAAGTAAGTCAAACCTCTCTCCAATTTCAAGAAATCATTTTATCAAGAAAAGATAGATACAGACCTGATTACCATCTCTTAAAAAGTATCTCTTCTCTATGACCTGTGAAAAAGAAATAAAGATTTTAAGGGCTTAGCACATATACCTTGAAAAGGTAGTAACTGCAATGGCCACTAATGGCACTAAAAGGTATATACCCAAATTAAGAGTCTTTTCAACAGCACAGACATCTAATACAATGAGTTAAATCTGGTGCTAATGAGATCAGGATTGTGGAAGTATTTTTATAAAAGCCTGCCTCTTGTTCCAAAAAGCATTAATGATAGGTCAAAAAATACATGAACAACAAAAAAGACTAAATAACCAGAGAGTGACATGACATCCCATGCAATTCCTAGTGTATGGCTGCAAATTTGGCTCAAAGTTCCCTAGCAGTCGGCCCCAAAAGGTACCAAACAGAATCCATAAGATAAAAGCAAAGCACTTTTGCTACTACAATAGCATACCTATTTCTTAAAGAGGAGTCTGTCTATATAATGTAGTAAACTGCCACATCCCTCTAGTAAACACAGTTGTAAATTCTGTCAGTCCTTAATGGAGACAGATGACAACATCAAAAGCAGTCAATTAACTTCTTTTCCAACTTAATCTGCACCCTTAATTCAGCAGTTTCGGAATTGTCTGTATTTGGTCAGTAGGAGAAATAAGGTAAAGCAGTGGATGTATCTGTACAAATCCATCACTACTACTGAAAAGAAGCCTTCAGAATATATGCCCTAACATAATGAGTTTAAGAGCACCATATTTTCACAGGATGAGAAACATTTTTTTGAATTTTATTTTATTTATTTTTTATACAGCAGGTTCTTATTAGCTATCTATTTTATACATATTAGTGTATACATGTCAATCAAAATCTCCCAATTCATCCCCCCCCACCCTTCCCCCACCCCCCGCCACTTTCCCCCCTTGGTGTCCATACATTTGTTCTCTACATTCACATGATGAAAAACATTTAAAAAAAAAAAGAACTCTGTTTAACACTTGAGAAACTGCAATGGTGACAAAGGCAGTATTATTTTCTTTACACAGAGCTTTACATGTGATTAAGAAAAGTTCAGCAGATTAGAATACAGATTATCTGGAGATTAACTCTAAGACATTAGAATCTAGAATTATGAGGCTAGGAACTTCCTCAGAATAAAGCAGAACATCTTCTTCCAGGCCTGCAGCAGCTTGCTCTCATTGGCCTGAGAGCCATATCATTTGGATTCATTTTATCTTCGAAACTATGGATGGGTTACTTTTAGCCACAAGAGACTCAGGGTAAGGTTGCACTCACTGGCCTCAAAGGTAGAAAAGCTGGTTCATGATTAGTACCCATCTAAAATACCTGACACCACAAAAACTATGACAGGACTGATTTTTCTTCCTCTCTCCAGGGTAGGACAGGAAAATTCTATTCCTCTGGAGTGGTTAGGAATTACTATTAGCAAAGGGAGTGTGGAAGAGGATTAGATTCCCTCTTGGAAAAGAAATCTTTAATTAATTTATTTATTTAATTTTTGAGTCTTTGTTGCTGCAGGAGGGCTTTCTCTAGTTGCAGCGAGCGGAGTCTACTCTTCGTTGCACTGCATGGACTTCTCATTGCAGTGGCTTCTCTTGTTGCAGAGCATGGGCTCTAGGCACATGGGCTTCAGTAGTTGCAGCACGTGGGCTCAGTAGTTGTGGCTCATGGGCTTAGTTGTTCTGCAGCCTGTGGGATCTTCCCAGACCAGGGCTCAAACTCGTGTCCCCTACATTGGCAGGTGGATTCTTAACCACTGCGCCACCAGCGAAGTCCCTTGGAAAAGAAATCTTTACACTAAATTCTGGAAGATATGATGTAAAGTCATATCTTAGCTGCCAAGTCCCTTGCTTTCAGGCACCACCTCAGTCTGGAGGTCTGGCCCACCTCTTTTTTTTTTTTTTTTTTTAAATTAATTAATTAATTATTTTTTGGCCGCATTGGGCCTTCGTTGCTGCACGCAGGCTTTCTCTAGTTGCGGCAAGCAGGGGTTACTCTTTGTTGCAGTGCGCGGTCTTCTCATTGCGGTGGCTTCTCTTGTTGCGGAGCACAGGCTCTAGGCGTGCTGGCTACAATAGCTGTGGCGCGTGGGCTCAGGAGTTGTGGCTCGTGGGCAGTAGAGTGCAGGCTCAGTAGTTGTGGTGCACGGGCTTAGTTGCTCCGTGGCATGTGGGATCCTCCAGGAACAGGGAACCCATGTCCCCTGCCTTGGCAGGTGGATTCTTAACCACTGCGCCACCAGGGAAGTCCTGGCCAACCTCTTAATCCACCTGACTTTGTTTGTGATTTAGGAAACCAAGAGAGAAGTTGCTTTTCAATTTTGCTCATAATTCCCTGCCCTCAACTTGCGATGTCCTTCTCTTATCAAACCATTTTTTAAAAAAATTATTTATTTATTTGGCTGCGCCGGCTTTTAGTTGCCGGCACGCGGGATCTTCGCTGTGGCATGTGGGATCTAGTTCCCTGACCAGCGATCGAACCTGGGCCCCCTGCATTGGGAGTGCGGAGTCTTAACCACTGGACCACCAGGGAAGTCTCCTCTTATCAAAACTTGCTCTCTTCTTAAAACCAACCAAGTTCCCTCTAATTTTTTTTTTTTAAGTAGTCTTGCCTGACAACTTGGGTCACACTGATCTATAACCCATTGTTTCTCTAGGATATAACTTATTACATTTTATTTTATTTTATTTATTTATTTATTGTGGTACGCGGGCCTCTCACTGTTGTGGCCTCTCCCGTTGCGGAGCACAGGCTCCGGACGCGCAGGCTCAGCGGCCATGGCTCACGGGCCCAGCCGCTCCGCGGCATGTGGGATCTTCCCGGACTGGAGCACGAACCCGTGTCCCCTGCATTGGCAGGCGGACTCTCAACCACTGCGCCACCAGGGAAGCCCACATTTTACTTTGTTAATTTTAAAATTAATAAATTATTTAAAATTTAAACAATATATTGTGGGATCTTTCCATGTCAGACACAGATCTATATGATGCTGCTCCTAGGGGACATAGTGGCCACGGATCTAAACAAATGGAAGTTCTTACGTTTTAAGTTTGAAAACAATGTGGAGAGAAAATTTGGTGCCTTGCAGTGCTTCCAACCATTTTTTCATGTCATGACACATTTAGAAAATGCTAATATTTATACATTAGCAAACGTACAAATGGAGTAAATGGAAGAGCCAGGCCAGGGGCTCTGACTGCTCTGAGAACTGAGGGGATCACTATCTCAGTGCACCTGTACCCTTTTGGCCACACACCAGTTGGGAAGTTCTGCAATAAAGCAAAAATTTCCCAGTGGCCTAATATTAAACAGGGACGGAGTGTGGGGCTCATCTTATGCTGACCTATTGGACAAAAAAGCCAAATATTAGATTTCTAAATAGTTAAAAGAAAAATGATTCATAAAGAAGAGCTACGAGGAGGGAAATTTTTTTCTTGGGAGACTACTTGTAAAAGGAAATATAAGACAGAAATTAATCTTTTTTCAATAATAATACAGAAATACATCCTATTTTACTTTACTACACAATGTCAACATTGGGTAAACAATTTAACTTGGTCAATATTGTATGCAATGCAGCTGTATGGCCCTGTGAAGGAAAGACAAACAGTGCTCTAATTTACCAGTATGTTGAAAATGCTGCATTTTCATTCCAGTTCTGGACAATAAGATGATGCTGATAAGAGTGAATAATTGGAATGCAAAGGTTTCTGATAGGGAAAATTAGGGAATCAAGAAGATGACCTAGCCTTAAAAGTAACAGTAACATTTATATGGAGAATATTAGTAGCTGGGAGAGCAAAAATAACTCAGGGCTTTAAGCAGAATGTCCTCAGTTTAGTGCCTTTTGTGGGGACTTGGGGGTGGTGAATAAGCACAAAAATGCTAGAAAATATGGAAACATAAATTGGTTTAAGGAGGGAATTAGGTATCTTAAAAAACCCCATTTGAATCCAGTAGCTTTCATCCTTTGCTTAGAGAACACTGGTGATAGAATAAACACGTCAGCAGGCCTTGAGCAATTACACCAACAGATAAGAGATCAAAACATATAGTATTCAGGCTGTGAAGTTTAGCATGAAGGAATAAAAGGACAAAGCATTCTACAAAGAATTTAAACTCTCATAATACATAAATTAAGTTTAAAAATAACTTAATTGAAGCCATTACCTTATCAAAAAACCTACTGAGCTTGACAGCATTGGAAGAACCTGCAGCTAAGTACCGTGGATTTGTGCAATCCTAGAAGATAAAACATAAGATCCACAATTAAACGTTAGGAAACATAAGCTCCTTGTGAGTCATTACTGTTCCTCTTGCACATTTCTACAGTAAAATATTAGGCATAATACTCTCATAAAATATTCAAGTAATTTTCAAATTATGATACACACAGCAAAGAGGAAAGTGCTAAAGGAAGGTGAGGCCACTTACTCTTTGTTATTTAGACAATTTTAGAGGACACTGAACCACTGTATTCATCATCAAATAATTCATAAAGGAAGACAGGATTGTTAATGTCTTACTAACAACAAAACCAACATACTAATTACGTGACCTGCCTACATTTACCTTCAAAAGCAGAAACAGAGCTATTAAAAACAAACTTTTTTTTTAAACATCTTTATTGGAGTATAATTGCTTTACAATGGTGTGTTAGTTTCTGCTATATAACAAAGTGAATCAGCTATATGTATACACATATCCCCATATCCCCTCCCTCATGCACCTCCCTCCCACCCTCCCTGTCCCATCCCTCTAGGTGGTCACAAAGCACCTAGCTGATCTCCCTGTGCTATGCAGCTGCTTCCCACTAGCCATCTATTTTACATTTGGTAGTGTATACACGTCAATGCTACTACTCTCTCACTTCTTCCCAGCTTACCCTTCCCCCTCCCCGTGTCCTCAAGTCCATTCTCTACATCTGCTTCTTTATTCCTGTCCTGCCCCTAGGTTCATCAGAACTATTTTTAATTTTTTTTTAGATTCCACATATATGTGTTAGCATACGGTATTTATTTTTCTCTTTCTGACTTACTTCACTCTGTATGACAGACTCTAGGTCCATCCACCTCACTACAAATAACTCAATTTCGTTTCTTTTTATGGCTAAGTAATATTCCATTGTATATATGTGCCACATCTTCTTTATCCATTTGTCTGTTGATGGACACCTAGGTTGCTTCCATGTCCTGGCTATTTTAAATAGTCCTGCAATGAACATTGTAGTACATGTCTGTTTCTGAATTATGGTTTTCTCAGGGTATATGCCCAGTAGTGGGATTGCTGGGTCACATGGTAGTTCTGTTTTTAGTTTTTTAAGGAACCTCCATGCTGTTCTCCATAGTGGTTGTATCAATTTACATTCCCACCAACAGTGCAAGAGGGTTCCCTTTTCTCCACACCCTCTCCAGCATTTATTGTTTCTAGATTTTCTGATGATGGCCAGTCTCACCGTTGTGAGGTGATACCTCATTGTGGTCTTGATTTGCATTTCTCTAATGATTAGTGATGTTGAGCATCCTTTCACGTGTTTGTTGGCAATCTGTATATCTTCTTTGGAGAAATGTCTATTTAGGTCTTCTGCCCATTTTTGGATTGGGTTGTTTGTTTTTCTGATATTGAGCTGCATGAGCTGCTTGTATATTTTGGAGATTAATCCTTTGTCAGTTGCTTCGTTTGCAAATATTTTCTCCCATTCTGAGGACAACACTTCATTTTTTGGTACTAGTTACTCACCAGTGCTCAACTAACTTAAGTACTATGAAGTTCTTAGGAATAGTAGGAAGCATGAAAATAAAGAGTAGGAGGAGCAAAAAACAAACAGAACGGTGGCCAGGGATTTCTCACTCACTGAATGCAAGGCACTACATCTCTTGGTAGGCCATAAAGATAATAATAAACAATAGATATATTTTTTGGTTAAAATAAACAATAGAAAAGTTTATTTTAAAATATCATTAAATATTATTTTTAATAATAAATAATAAACAACAGATATTTACTATTAGGATACAAATAGGAAAAAATGAGGCTCTGAAGAGACAAAAGAATCTGAAACATTATAATGAAGTGACTAGTACATTGCAATGATTAGTAAAGACCTTAAAACGTTTACTATCCCTTTCCTGGAATTCCAATGTTGAATTGCCTTAGCTTGTCATCATTGACTTGCCAACTCAAGAGACCGAGTACTTTGATTTGTACCTCAAATGCCACCTAAGCCCCAACCATGGGGATATCATATAGGCTCCTTTGCAAGGATAGTATCTATTTTTTCAGTTATAGATCATCTGTGTCCCTTGGGAAATCACTGAAGTTATTATTGTTGCATTTATTCTGATTGTAATCTCTGAGCCCACATGATTCCATTCCAGTGCATTTTGTAACAATCCCTATTTTACCAATATACAACATTCAAGGCTCACATTTTAAATTCTGACCAGAAGCTATACATTTTCCAAAACCACAAAAGAGAGACTACAACTTTTCAAAGATCATAGAGTAAAAGAAAAATCAGAGGTCTTTGAAGCCAGCAGGCTCTGAATCTGAGTATCTATCCCAACATCTCTAGATTGTGTGACATTGGTTAGGCTACTAAACCTTTAAAGTTGAGCTTATTCATTTGTGAAATGGAGATAGCGATACTTAACCCATAGGATTTTTGTGAAAATTAAATGAGATAATGCATGTCTGACACATAGTAGGTACTGAAATATTAGTTTCCTTCTTTCTTCATCCCAAGAAAATGCCATCAGATTGAATTTTCAGACACAAAAGCACCTAACATAATAAAAGATAATTCTATGTATGGATTAAGCAGACTGAAATGTCATCGTGTAAACTGTTGTATTTGAAATCATGTTTGAACACATTTATACAGCAATTGAGGCATATAAAAGACAAACCTTAACTAGATCTGTATTAGATATGTTTTACAAAACAGATATTGATCACATAATCATCAGATTGTCAAAAGACTTCAGAGATGACTCCAAATAGAGCTAAAGTACTAAATACAAAAATTAAATCAAACATCAAACAAACAGACAAAACCTCCCAAAAACTTATTTCTAAGCCTCCAGAATTTCAGGTTGACCAGGCTAGAGAAACCCTATGATTTTAGGAAGAGAGTTTTAGATCTGAAAGAACTATAACTATCTGCTATTGATCATGGTAGAGGGCAAAGCCTGAAAATTGATAGCTCTAAATGCTTGAGAAAGAAACATTAACTAGGGAAGATGCTTCAGAATGATCACTTTGAAGTAAACACATAACAGAGGAAAATTTGTGCTAGACACAAAAAAACCTAATAGGATTTAAAAAAATAAGTAATCTCCTTCCTGTTTATAATTTAAACAACTTGTCTTTTTTTTTTCCAGGCACAAGAAAACTTTGATTCTATCTTTGATGTATACAGTTATGTTAATCCTTACTTTTTAATAATTTTAAGTAAATTCATACAGTAACCAAAGATGCTAGCACTAACAGTGTTAAATTAGTTTTTACTTGAGACTTTATATTTACTTGCTGAGTCTTTTTGACTGTTACCTCTTTTTGAAACTCTTATCCAATTTTCCTCCTCATCTTTTCTTCCCTGCATCCTCAAGACCCTCTTGTTTCTGCTGTGTTCTTGACGGTGTACACTGATAAAAGGCCATAAGTATGTTGTATGTGAATTCTGTGAAGACCATGTTTGCCACTTGAGTACCTTTACATTTTGTTAACAATTAAAGATCGCCCTGACTTTGCAAGTAAAATAGGAAAAGCACATATCTAGATGATTGTCACAGAAACCCACAGGCACTGGAAACAGATACATTCTAAAATACATTAAAAGTAAAATAGTATGTGTCTAGCATGTGTAAGCACTTAATAAATGCCAGCTACTTTTATTATTAAAAAAAAGTAATTGCTGGAACAAATTAAGCTATTCAGTGGTAAATTTCCCTTTGGAAACAATGTTCAAACAAAGTAACCTCAGTACTTCTTTGACAAGGATATTATATATTCTATGTAACAGGAATTCTCTGGAATATGATGGTCCAGTGTTGACTACCTGGGCATTTATGCTGAATATTCCATGGTGGCAGCTGAGAAAAATAAAGCATCTCCACTGCAAAGCAGAATGTAAAAAACAATGGAATGGCAGGCAGAAGCTGACTCAATTATGGGGGTACAGGTGGAGTTGAACCAAGCCGCGTTCACCAATGCTGATTCACAGAGAAAGGGCATCAGAATCAGCTGAGTTATTAGTTAAAATTACTGAGTCCGGGGCTTCCCTAGTGGCGCAGTGGTTGAGGGTCCGCCTGCCAATGCAGGGGACACGGGTTCGTGCCCCAGTCCGGGAAGATCCCACATGCTGCGGAGTGGCTGGGCCCGTGAGCCATGGCCGCTGAGCCTGTGCGTCCGGAGCCTGTGCTCTGCAACGGGAGAGGCCACAACAGCGAGAAGCCCGCGTACCGCAAAAAAAAAAAAAAAAAAAAAAAAAAAAAATTACTGAGTCCTTCTGTCAAACCTTATGAATAAAAAGCACCAGCTGTGGGGCACTTATTCAAAAATTTTCACAAATACTATAATATTGAATACACAGTCAGGTTTGAGTAATTGGTGATCTAGATGATTTCTAACAATTCTTTCAGCTCCGAGATTCTAAATGTTAGGTGAAGGATAATTAAGTGGAAAACAGGCTTAGTTGTAGAGCATGGGCTCTGGAGTCAGAGTGCCTGGTTTGACCTGTGTAACCTTGGCCTAACTGCCCCTCTTTGCTTCTAGTCTTCGTTTTTAAAATGGAGGTACTTATAGTACCTACCTTATAGGATTGGTGTGAAGATGATGCATGTGAGATAATGTACATAAAGCACTAGAACAGTGCTTGGCACTAATAAGTCCTTAATGAATGTTAGCCATTAGTGGTATTAAACTACCACCACCACGTCTGGAATGCCAGTGTGCAGATATGTTGCAGAAATCCTACTTGCGAACAATGACATATAAACCATGACTGAAGCTGCTGGCCAGGATCATTCTCCAGGCAACACTAACTAGCTTATATGAGAACTTTTCTAGCCTTCTTAATGTCCAGTTCTAATTGAGCTAAATATCTCAGGAAGGGACTCAATCCATTGTATAAACTAATGCTTATACATTACTAACTATACATTAGTTTATATAAACTAATGCTTATGAAGCACTCCTAGTTTACAGTTTGTAATTTTCTCATTTATATACTTGTTTACCCTTTAAGGTAAATTCTGTAGTTTAAGAAGATAAGAGGCTTTTCTAAAGCAAGAATAAAACAAAGTTTGAACATTCCAACAGGTCAGCATATAAGGAGGCTTTGCCCATCTCATAATCTATGTTGGCTCCAATCTTCATTACTTTTTGGACTAGAACTCAAATGCCTGATTTCAAATATAAAGCTTCCTCTGTGAGCATATAGAACTTTCGAAGTCTTTGGTTTTGCCTTTAGCTGATAATAATACAAACATGCATTAGTAAAAAATACACACCAAATTAATCTCTTCTGCATTGAAATCCTCAGCCAGGAAAGCAGTCCTAGTTAAAACTTCATGGCGCTTGGTTTCATGAATCTGATCCAGTTTAGTCCCTATTACCAACAGTGGGATTTGGTTATCAGCAAACTGTTCCCGGTCATAATCCCTGTGATAAATAATAATGAAGAGGTGAATAGAATTTACCTTTCTGATGTAGATGTGTAATATTTAAATGCAACTACTCACACTATTTTACAGGTACTTCACTGACTCTTGCTCACCCATTACCTATAAACTTACTTTTCTCCCACCTACTTGTTCATTTTTTCAATCAATCCTCGCCATCTTTCAAGTTCCAACTATTAATTCAACTACTCAAAATTTGTCCCATGGGTCTTTATAGACTACTTGAATAAACTGAGTGCCCACCAGGTATATGAAAGTAGGTTGACTTGACTTCTCCCAAAGCTCTGTCTTCTAAGGCTAACAGCTCAGGAATTTTTCTGGGTAGATGCAGAGAGTGGATTCAAACCTCTGTGGAGAGAAAACCCAGTACCCTAGCATGGCAGTCACGCCTTTTGCCAGAGGGGAAAATGTCAAGCTTCTGGGTACCTCCTGGGGTATGCATAAGCTTTACACCTACCATACTCATTTCTGTCTATGAATAGTAAAGAAAAATAGATCATTTTAGGAAAATCAGAAATAGGAACGCTGAAGGCCAGCATAAATCAACCATAGGTGATGCTACAGCCTGGGGAAAGATGGATTCAACAAATGGAAAGGGAAAGAAACAACTGAAATGCAAAATGAATAGTAAAAGGAAAGAATTAAGTACCAAATAGTTGTTTGTCCTGACACGAGAGCTGTGGGAGACACAGAACAGGTAGTAAGAATCACTTAGGGTTAGTGGCCTTGGGTCACTGTCTTTCTATTACTGAAAGGAACATAGAGCCCAATATTGTTCAATTAATATAAATTCTACTCACATATGAGAAATGAAACAGATTTGGAGTTTTGACATATTATAAGCTCAGTTTATAACAGTCAGCAAAATCTGGTTGCGACACCTTATGAGAGTAAATCAATATTGCATAACCCAATCAATACAAACCAGGTGAGCATAATTTTTTTCCTTCCTTTGACATCACTCTTCTTTCTCTTTGAATAATCTAAATTGTGTTTGTGTGTGCGCCTGCGCACAAGAACTTACCAAATCTTTTTGCCCTTCACAATAACCTTACAGAGCCTCAGTTACTGTTCAGACTTGGAACAAAATTGTTTTGAATTATGTTACCTCCCATTTCATAAAAATACTATAATCCTAATTACTGCATTAAAGCCAACAATAGTTTGAGTTCAAGGCCTTTGATTCTTCTTACTAACATCAATGTTGACTTAGGAGACATGGTCCAAAACTGAAATTTGCTTTATTAGAGAATAAAGTTTTGAAAGTGCCCTCCTTTAGGACTTTTTTTTCCTTATAGTCTAACTCTGGCTTACATACAACTTTTTGTATATATTTTATCAAACATCATCTTTGATACACATATTTGCCACTTGCAGTCTTTCATAATCTCTTGCACATTAACATATATATTTATTGTATATATGTAACATAACATATATGTTGCACATAATATATGTATATTTACAATCTGTTCTCTTATTTCTCTTTTTAACTTTCCTTTTTCTCACTTTCTTTCATTAAATCTTATATCCAATTTGAAATTAGATCTCAAAATCCTTTTTTTCTTTTTAAATCATTAGGTAAAAAGCAAATGGGGAATTTTATCATGAATGGATAAGTCTGATAACACCTTAACATCACAAAGAGACAGATAACCAGGTATTGTATTATATGCTCTGTACCACTTAGGCAAAAACAAAAAACCT
Organism: Leucopleurus acutus; assembly: GCF_964270905.1. Lineage (NCBI taxonomy): Eukaryota > Metazoa > Chordata > Mammalia > Artiodactyla > Delphinidae > Leucopleurus > Leucopleurus acutus. The sequence continues at coordinate 66,760,917 of NC_139147.1, forward strand.
TGCATCTTTCAGGTCACTATATTTAACTACCATTATGAAGAAGATTAGGATTCAGAGAAACAAATAATGTTGGAACAATTGGACATTCATATACAAAAATCAACCTCAACCAAACCCTCACACATTATAACTAACTCAAAACAGATCATAGATCTAAAAGTAAACCAAAACCTGTAAAACTTCTAGAAGAAACACAGGAGAAAACCTGCATGATCTGGGATTAGGCAAAGAGTTGTTATACATGATTCTAAAAACATAATACATAAAAGAGAAATTAGACTTCATCAAAATGAAAAACTATTGCTTTGTGAAAGATACTGTTAAGAGAATGAAAAGACAATCTACAGAGTGGGAGAAAATATTTGCAAATCAAACATTTTACAGAATGTTATTCTGGAGGGTACATTCCTGGGATTGCTATAGCATTTCAAACCAACTGTGAAGTAATCTGGGCTTACCCATTTGTTACCAAGACTCCAGTTGGCACCAAATCCCTGTTGAGAGCTTCCAATGACCAACGATACAAGTTTTGGGATGACTTCTTATTTGTTAAGTCATGAACTAAAATAATACCTAAAATAACCAAAGAAAATAATGTCAATATTGTAACAACTCCTCTTCATTTCACAATTGGCAAAACATTAGGTTGCTTACTGAATGCACTTTGGTACGACTAACAAACTCAGACACAATTATTTTTAAATTTCCTCTGTAAGTTCTTGCAAATAATTATTTAAAAATAATTATCTAAAAGCTTTTCTTTGTCAGCTATATAACTTTTAAAAAATTCTACAAGGGCTGACATGTCATTAAACTTTTAGAATGTCTTTTCTTTTTTTCTTCATTCAACACTTAATGAGTGCCTATTCTGCCTGGTCCTAATTACAGAACTACTTCATCAATAAAAAGAATCAAAACTACTTCAAGTATATAGGAAATTATATTCATTCAAAAAGGTTATTTTTTTCCACACTATGCATCTGTCATAGACATCATACATACACATATTACTTACACTCATTAAAATATTTAATAATAAAAATTTATTAAAATGGTATTGATTTAATTTGATACAATTCCTATCCTTTAGCTGACAAGATGTTTTCTTGTAGATCACCTGAACCTAATCAACTCAAAAGTCTAATCATTTAGTTCTTCGGATTAATGGCTAGCTATGTAAGCTTGCTCTACCTGTAAGAGATCTAGTTGACAAAGCAAAAGAAATATGCCACTAGAAGGAGGTAGGAAAAGATAGTCAAGAAGTATGAATAGTAGAAAACAGATGGACTTTTAAGAGATTGAAAAATAGCAAAATGTAATAAGGTTTAGAAATACAATTAAACAGAATCAGTTAAGATCCTGGACAGAAAGGTAAAGCAGGTTATTACAATATGATATTGACAAAAAAGGAAAAGCTTTAATGCCTAGTGAAATTTAGGGTACCATCTTGTGATCAAGAGACAACAGGTTTTTAAACCCCCAACCCTTGCCTATATTACCCAGATTCTACTGTGAAGAGAGAATGTGAAACTGATGATTCTTCCATCTTCAAGATGTAAGATATGTAAATTTGAAAAAGAAGGGCATAAGAGTTAGAATTATTTGGCTCCTCTAGTTTTTACAGACATTGTGTAACTAAGGTGCTTGTGCAAATTATAGTTGACTAGTTCCAGTTAGCTCAGATAAATCTGTATCTCTCCTGGGATCTGGAAAAAATAGAGATCTGACACTTGCCCCCGTGTCCAACTGCATTCACTCTACTTTCCTCAATGAGGGGCTCTATTAGGCATTAAGGAAACATGAACAAGGATAGATTTTAAAAAAGGAATAAAGAGCTACCGTTAAAGAATATAGCTAACATTTATTCAGTATTTATGTGGTAAATATTGTGCTTTACGTCTGGCATCTAATTTGATTTTCAGAACAGTCCTATGAGGTAAGAATTATTATCTTCATTTTACACATGTGGAAACTGAGGCTCAGAGAGGTTGAGTAACTTACCCTAGATCACATGGTAAGTGGGGTAGCGGAATTTGAAATCAAGTATTCTGACAGTAAAAGATCAGAGGAAGACAGAATAAAGTCACTTCAGGGCAAAGGGAGTGGAAGATACTTTCTCCTCTCCTTATTTCCTAGGTATAAATACCACAAAACTATGGGTGGGTTTGGTTGGGAGAGTGAAAAGATTACAAAGGCCTAAATGAGCTATTAGATGCACAGGGAGGAGTTTATTTTTTGAGGATCTCTATTTAAGGCTTTTGAGCTTTTAAGGGCATTGAGCACCTTTTTCCTTATTTTCCTTCTTTCATTTGGGCTGAGAGTTCCTGCTTTGTAGATTATGAGCTAGAAGGGATGGGACACAGTGAGGCCCAAAGGAAAGAAGTCAGGGTGATAGCTGATCAGAATATGTTCTAAATCTTTAAAAATAGAGGTAGAGACACTTTACAGGTTTCCTTTGGGGATTACCAGCCTCATTCATCACAGTGGGAAGAGGTAGGGTATTGAGGGAAGGAAGTTATTGCTAAGAATAGACTGTATTTGAATGGAGTGATCCTTATGCTCTGTTTCTTAGAAAACTAAGGATGGTAGATGGAGTAAAGAACCTTGAACGCTTCTACCAAGAGAAATGTTCCAGAGGTAGGCTCGAAGAACACAGAAACTGATTTTCTTTCTTTTTCATTGAAGTATAGTTGATTTACAATATTGTGTTAGTTTCAGGTGTACAGCAAAGTGATTCAGATATATATATATATATATATATATATATATTCAGATTCTTTTCCATTATAGGTTATTACAAGATATTGAATATAGTTCCCTGTGCTATACAGTAGGATCTTATTGTTTATCTATCTTATATATAGTAGTTTGTACCTGCTAATCCCAAACTCCTAATTTATCCCTCCCTCCCTTTCCCCTTTGGTAACCATAATTTTGTTTTCTATGTCTGTGAGTGGGAGTTTTTTTTTTTTTTTTTTAAGAAACAGGAATATCTCTCAGTCTTACTTGTAAAACTAACATAGGATATATGAAATTACTTCAATAATATTTAAGGAAGACACAAATCACTAATGGAGAGTAGGTATAGAAAAGATAACCAAATAAATATGGATTTACATGGATTTCTTCAGTACTTACTAAACTTACAACTCAGAATTCCATAAAGTTTCTAGGATCTGAATGGTCTTTAACTTTATTATTTATTTATAATTTTTATCCTAACTCTTTGTCAAAAAGATCTAAACAGGAAAAGTGTTATTTATCCAAACTTTTCTTTGCCAAATCGGATTGATATCAACTTTGACAAGTCATTTGACTGATATAATCCAAGTTTATCACTTGATCCTAGATCTAAACCAGGCTTCATTTCTTTCTCTCCTGCTCTTTAGCAAGTCACCTAATACTATACCAGTCTTATCTTACTGTTTTCTCATTTATATACATTCTATTAATATATGCCATTATCATGTACTTTATCATGTATCATTATGATGTCATATATTAATGTCACCAACTTAAACTGTGTTTTGTTTCATTTATGAATATTTTGTTTCTTCAATTAGATTGTGACACTTTCAGATAGAATTCCGAGCTAAATGCGACATAGGTCTGAACTAACATGACTCATCCTGTATTCTACAGTACGCATCCAATGGCAAGAGCCTTCTCTACTTTTTTGAAGTACCTACAACACCTTATGATATGGGATAAGATATTGAAAGAGGAATATAAGTAATGAAGATGGTACTGAATAATTACAATGCTTACTTAATATAGAATGAGATCTAAGCATAGTATAAATGAAGGCCAATTAATAGCTAAGCATCTACCAGAAAGGAAGGGGTAAGATACTAAATCTTTTAGTACATCAATCAAAGAGAAGTTGAAATTATATTTCACAGTAAAAAAAAAAAAGGTAAAAAATGAATTAAAGAGAAGATAAAAAAATTCTATAGGTAAATCACAGGTGTCAGTAGTTTAGTTCCTGGACACAGAATAGGCACTCTATGAACTGCAATTATGTCCTATTACACACCTCTACCTAGAAGTCTGCTCCAGGTGTTTGTATATCTATAACTGGATGAAATTTCTGCACCCCTAAAAACATCCTTAGGCAGCTTTTATAATTACACAGGACTCTAAGGAGCAGATGAAAAAAAATCTCAGTATCTCTGGGACATCTGGCTTAGACCATGGGACTCCTAATGGTATATACTCAGTTGACTGAAGAAACAGCACTCCCAGGGGACAGTGTTTTGGAAGGTTCCATGTTTTATGTCGAGTACCCAAACTATCTCTCAATATTTAGTTTATGACAATAATATAAATAGAAACACTTAGACAAAGCAAATATCTAATGTTCTGAAATACATAGTTAGAATCTAAAAAACATGAACTGGAATGTGATATGCAGATTTAAATTAAGAGTTGGGGGTATCTTAGATCTTTCTTAAATTACGATGAGTCCAGCATTCCTCATCAGATGATCTGAGACCATTAATATATGGTAAAAATAAAAAATGTTTTACCATTTACAGAGTTGTAGAATACTGCTCTTGTGCTTTTCACACTGCTGGCACTGCCCACAGAGCCTCCAACATCCCAAAATTCTATATAGTAGGTCTTCTCTTCTGGAGTTCCTTCTTTGTAGTCATGAACCTAACAAATCAATCCATCAAAATAATTATTATAGCCACTAAGAAAACTCATAAACACCCTCATTCCAGTTTAAAGCACTGAACATTCCATATCAGCAGCTTACCCTCTGACTCTCTAATCACCACCTCCTATCTTTACAGCTTCCTCTCTCTAACACTCCAACTCTAATAATAATCTTTGACCCCAAAGGTCCCTATAGTTCATGGATCCTAACACCTTCCAAAGTCCCCCCTTCCACTTCCAAACCTTCACTTCCTAACTAAGCATAAATTCTGCTATTCGTCATTTTAATCTCTCCTTTACTCTTCCCTCACATAGTATTCATTAGACAAAACTCCAGCCTTGATTATATCCACCTTTTCCTGTATTCCATGTCTGCAACCCAGCTAGTGAGTGTAATGTTCAGAAAAATATACATTCAAGCTAACTGGATTCATTTTAAATTCAAGTCTACCTTTGGAGCTCTCTGTCAATCAGTTCCATAGTCTATTTCCTCTTTTCCTCCCCTAGGTAACTATTTCACACTTACTCCTATTTTTCAAACTTCCAATCTCTCTTCCTTGTCCTCAGGCACAGCTAATAATCTTGCTTCCAGAGACAGAAGCAATCAGAAGAGAACTCTACAACCTGCTCTTCGCTTATCTATCCACTCCCTGCATCTGTACCCATATAATCTGCTTTCCTTGCAGCTATTATAGATAAACTGTCTGTGTCTCTAAGGTCAAACCCCTTCTTATGCATAAAATCCCATCTCTTCTTTCTTATCAAAGAGGTAGCTCTATCAATTCTCCCTTTCATCATCAAATTATCCCTCTCTGTTGGATTAATTCCCACCAGCGAACAACCATGCCATAATTTTTCCCATCTTAAAATAACCTTCTCTTGGGCTTCCCTAGTGGCACAGTGGTTGAGAGTCCGCCTGCCGCTGCAGGGGACACGGGTTCGTGCCCCGGTCCGGGAAGATCCCACATGCCGTGGAGCGGCTGGGCCCGTGAGCCATGGCTGCTGAGCCTGTGCGTCCGGAGCCTGTGCTCCGCAACGGGAGAGGCCACAACAGTGAGAGGCCAGCGTACCGCAAAAAAAAAAATAAAAAAATAACCTTCTCTTGACCTCATGTCTTCCTCTAGCTGCCAAACCACTTCTCTATGCCTTTTTACGGCAAAAGCCCTCCAAAGAGTTGTCTCTTCTCAACTGTCTCTAATTCTTTTCCTTATATTCTCTTTTGAACTCATTCCTGTCACACCTTTTGTCCCAGTCACCCCACTGAAATATTCCTTATCAAGGTCATTAATGGCTTCCACACTGCTAAATCCAACAATCAATGAATAGTTTCCATCTTAGTCTATCATCTGATAAAACTAATCACTCCTCTTTCAATACTTTCTTCACTTAACTTACAGGAATATCATACTGTTCCGCTTTTCTTCCCACCTCACTGGCTAAGCCTTTTCAGTCTCCATTTGGGTTGTCCTCATCTCTCTACCCTCTTAATTGTTAGAGTGTTCCAAGGTTTAGTTCTTGGATATCTCGCAACACTTGCTCTTTTGACAATTTCATCTACTCTTATGATTTAAAATGTCATAAATACGTTGATGAATTCCAAATTTATATACATCCTGGAGCAGTCCCTTGAACCTCAGACTACCATATCACCTAACTACAATTTGGATGTCTAACAGGCACCTCAAATTTAACATATTTAAAATAATAACCCAATCTTCCTCCCAAACCCATTCTTCTCCCAGTTTTCTCTGATCCAGTAAAAGGCAATTCTAGCCTTCTAGTTAGTTGAAGGGCCAAAAACTTAAGCGTTAACTTAACTCTTAACTTAAAACTTAACTCCTCTCATACTGCATATCTGATTTGTCAGCAAATTCTGTTGCTTTTGCCTTAAAAAAATATCCAAAACCTGTTCATTTCAAACCATCTCAACTATTACCACCCTCAAAGCCTCTATCTCTTTGCCTGAATTAATGTAATCATCCCCTAACTGATTTCCCCACTAGAGCCTCACCGACTCACTTTCCCACCACCCTCCATTTGTTCTCCAAATAGTAGCTAGAGTGATCATTTTAAAATGAAAGTTAGATCATATCCCCCTTCAATTCAAAACTCTCCAATGACTTTCTTACTCAGAGTAAACTCCAAAATCTCTCTCTTTCTCATGGTCTAGACTCTATAAGAATTTACTGCTTATATTTCAGAAACGAAATCTGATATACGGCAACCTTATCTATTAGAATATAGACAAGAGCCAGATTATAATATGGTGGTTCAGGGGTGTACATCAGAATCTTTCAAGGTTTTTTTTTTAGAAATATACATGCCAACAAAAGCAAAAAATAAACAAGTGGGACTACATCAAATAAAACAGCTTCTACACAGCAAAGGAAACAAGCAACAAAGTGAAAAGGCATCCTATGGAATGGGATAAAATATTTGCAAATCATACATCTGATAAAGGGTTAATATCCAAAATATATAAAGAAATAATACAATTCAATAGCAAAAAACCCAATTTAAAAATTGGGCAGAGGAACTGAATAGACATTTTTTCAAAGAAGACAAATGGTCAACAAATACCTGAAACGGTGCTCAATATCACTAATCAGAAGGGAAATGAATATCAAAAGTGTGAGATAGCACCTCACACCTCTTAATATGGCTGTTATCAAAAAGACAAGAGATAACAAGTGTTGGTAAGCATGTGGAGAAAAGGGAACCCTTGTACACTACTGGTGGGAATGTAAATTGGTTCAGCCACCATGGAAACAGAATGAAGGTTCCTCAAAAAGTTAAAAATAGAACTACCATATGATCCAGCAAGCCCACTTCTGGGTATATATCCAAAGGAAATGAAAACAGGATACTGAAGAGATATCTGCACTCCCATGTTCTGTGCACAACAGTCAAGATATGAAGACAATTCAAGTGTCTGTCAATGGATGAAGGAATAGAGAAGATGTGATATACAGCCATGAGATGGAATATTATCCCATTATTCAGCCATGGGGCTGGGATGGGGGCGGGTGGGGAAATCCTGCCATTTGAGACAACATGATTGGATCTTGAGGGAATTATGCTAAGTGAAACAAGCCACTCAGAGAAAAAAAAAAAAACAACTGCATGCTATCACCTATATGTAGAATCTAAATAAAAAGTTAAACTCATAGAAACAGAAAATAGAAAAGTGGTTGCCAGGGGTTGCAGGGGTGGGGGAAATAGGGAGAAATTGGTATAAAGGTACAAATTTTCATCTCTAAAATGAATAAGGTCTGAGGACCTAATGTATGATATGGTGACTGTAGTTGATAACACTCTATAGTATAACCGAAACATGCTAATAGAACTTAAATGTTCTCACCAAATAAATAATAAATAAACATGTGAGGTGATGGATGTGCTAATTAACTGGATGGGAGGAATCCTTTCACAATGTGTAAGAATATAGTAAATCATCACAATATACACTTTAAATATCTTACAACTTTTTTTGTCAATTATATCTCAATAAAGCTGGGAAAAAAAGTCCTTAAAAAAAAAGAAATATACATGTCAGACTTACTGAATCCGTAACTTTGGGGTCCAGTCCTTGGCATGCATAATTTGAACAATTCTCCAAATGATTTTGCTGTAACCTCTAGTTAAGAATTACTCATTTTATACAATGGAACTCTTTTGGTATCAGGAAGCCTAGACTATATTCATTGATTGCTACTAATTATCGCTGATATCTTTGAGTCTCAGTTTCTTTGCTTACAAAACGAAGAAGTTATATTCTGTATATCAAATGGCTCTGAAATAACAGAAAGCAAGATAGCTGAATAGTTAAAATAGATGTCATAAAATGCATATATCAATATATGTTTAACAGAATGCTTCATACTTTTTACTTATTCACATTTTTTTTGGGTCCAAATCCTTTTGTCCAAGGAAAACTTTAAGTAAATAAGATATTCTACAGATAGCCACATTGACGTTAAGATAAGACAATTAGCAGACTGGCAACAAAGAGGATAGGACACAAAAATGACAACAGCAAAATCACAGCAGTTGGGGACCATTGTGGATAATAGAAAGTAATCTTGTATACTGTGATAAAAGGTATCACTATTTTGCTATAAGGCATAAATAACTGATAATATGTGAAAATGTTAAGTCATCAATAAAAAGGTTAAACTACATGAATTCTGTTTATGAAAGCAAGGAAATTTATAATTTATATTATCAAGATTTCTAAGCAAAACCACTGAAACGAACAATACAATGTATTATAAGGAGTCAGTTACCTGGTATCAAAAAGCTCAACTACTTTAGTGAAGCTTTGCTGATCCTGCCACCCTCCCTGGCTCCAAAACCAATCAGGGCCAGTTAGGTACTCTTCTTATTTGCTCCCATAACATCCTGCACAGTTCTATCATTTCACTAACCACACTGTCTTATTTATCTGCTGATATCTCTTCTATTAGACTCTGAGCTTAAGAGCATGGACCATATTATTCATCTTGGTAGGCCTACAACATAGCATAATACCTGGCACATATTAGATGCTTTGATATGTTTAGTTAAATCAAGGAATAAATTCAGGATATATCATCCTCTAAGGTTTTATTATAGTCAGTTTATTATTTTACTGAATTCCAGTGCTTCTCAGGTACAGTTCTAAGAACAAATTAAATCAGAACCAATAGGAAGGCTTATTTTAAAAAATACAGATTCTTGGACAACTCTTGAAGCTTCTGGGGTGAGGCTCAAGGATCTGTATTTTAAAGAAAGCTCTCTAGGAGATTCTCATACATAATTAAGCTGGGCAACAATTTAAGTACATCATTTTTTTTCTCTAAAGTTATTTCAAATGTCTAATGTTTATAGACTGTAAACAGACTGTAACTCCTTCCAGAATAGCCACTATGTAATACAACTTCCAGGTAGCATGCCCTCTTAGCCTTGCAATGTACCAAGTCTATTAGCCAGCTCCCTTTTGGCTACACACGCTCCCAAGCCAGATTCACCCACTCATCTGTACTCTTCACCACAAAATACCTTCCTTAATTAAATCTTTTCATGTTTCCTTCCAGAATTAGAAGAGAAGGTACCCTTCTTTCTTTCCAAACTGGTGAATTAAACTAAGTTTTACTTAATTCAAATGTAATGAGTCCTAAGAATTTTAACCGTGGCTTGTAGCTCGTAGCTATGACATAATATATGGGTGAGTGATCTCCAAGGGAAAGCCTGACATTTTAACAAGTATTGCTCTTGACACAGTAAGTGGTACGTCGGTGCTATACTAAGAGCCCAACATGATGGGGGGTAATGCCAAACTATAAGAAATGTGTTTTATATTTAAATCAGGTCATCAAGGAACGAATATTTAAAGTCATTACAGACTTTACAGCTATATAAAGAAGGATTTTTCTCAACAGGTAGCAAAAGTATGTGCTGATCATCAAATGGGAAAAGGAACTATACTGTAACTTTGGTACTTCTCATTTACTCACCTCTTAACTTTTTATTGGAAATCAAATCAAGACTAAGTATAAAAGGTTTTGTCTCATTTGAAGAGTTTATTCATTGTGTGTAATTTTTAAAAAGGAGAAACAAATTTAGTAAAGAAAATGATACACATCAGGAAAGAGCAGTGGATGTAGATATTCTCTAGTAAGTTTGGTTTCGTATGTGTGCCTGTAGAACTATTATTAAAGAGAGTCAGGAAGGTAGGAGGTCTTAGGAGAGAGTTGGGAGAAAAGACAGAAGGATAGAAAAAAGTCAACAATGAGAGTGTACCAGGGGAGTAGGAATTGAATTTGTCTCATTCATTGCTGTACTTCTAATTCTTTGCAGTGTCTGATACCCAGGAGGTATGCAATATATATAATGAATGAATAAATGAATGAATGAATAATATCATAAAGGTGTCTGCTAATTGCCTCTTCCTTACCAGTAATCTTGTTTTGCCTTCAGCCAAGTTCATTTCCTCTATTTTTAAAAAAAAACCCTTGGACTTCCCTGGTGGTGCAGTGGTTAAGAATCCGCCTGCCAGTGCAGGGACCTCGGGTTCGATCCCTGGTCTGGGAAGATCCCCCCTGCCCCACATGCCACAGAGCAACTAAGTCCGTGTGCCACAACTACTGAGTCTGTACTCTACAGCCCACGAGCCACAACTACTGAGCCTGTGCGCCACAACTACTGAAGCCTGCGCACCTAGAGCCTGTGCTCCACAACAACAGAAGCCGCCACAACGAGAAGCACACACACTGCAATGAAGAGTAGCCCCCACTCGCCACAACTAGATAAAACCCTCGCACGGCAATCCAACACAGCCAAAAATAAATTAAATAAAATAATTTATAAAAATAATAAAAATAAAAAAATAAATTAAAAAACCCTTCACTTTCCCCTTCTATTCTGTACCCATCTGCTCCTTTATTTAACCTCTAAACGACTGATTTAAACCCCTGTTTCTATTTCCTCTCCGCCTACTCACATCATTTGGTTTCTGCCACTAACATTCCATTGCATTTTCAAAGGTCAGCACTACCTTCATCGTCACCAAATCCAATTCTTTTTCTCTTAGTCCTTATATGTCTATATTATTTCATACTAAAAATCAATCCCTCCTTCATGAAATTCTCATCTCTTTCTTGCTCTTGTGGTATTTCATCATCTTGGCTATCCCTCCTATCTCTTTGATCAATATTTCTCTGACCCCCTTTTCAACATCAACTCTCTAAATATACCCCAAGGTTCTCCCTCAGCTCTTCTCTTTCTAAATTTTCCTTTAAACCTCATCAGCTCTCATGGTTCAGGATTATCCCTATACAGATAATTCCAATTCAGAATTCTCTCTTGGGCTTCAACACGTCAAATGCCTTCTAGACATTGGATAGCTCACAGATCTCTCCCTTCATCATGTCCAGAGCTAAATTTATCATTTCTTTCTCCTCCACCTGTAATATATATCCCTCTTCTTAAGGAATAGTACATTTGTCCGTTGCCCAGGCTGCCCATTCAATCATTAACACTCAGTATAATTTTCTGTTCTTCACAAGCGACTCACTTTCTCGCTTGAACACTTATATTCTATATCAGAGCTATCCCACAGAACTTTCTGTGATGATGGAAATGTCAAATATGGTAACCACCAGCAACATGTGACTACTGGGCACTCGAAATGTGGTTAGTTCAACCAAGCAACTAAATTTTTAATTTTAGTTCATTTAAATTAAATTTAAATCTCCATATGAGTCTAGTCATTACTGTATTTAACAGCATTAGAATACCTTTTTCTTAATACCATCCTGGAACAAAAGGCAGTACAGAGTAGTGATCAAAAGCACAGGTTTCTGAACCAGACTGTCTGGGTTTGAATTCCACCTCCATCACTTATTAGCATTGTGACCGTGAACAAGTCAGTTAATACTTCTGTGCCTCAACTACTTCATGTGTCAGATAGGGAAGCTAATAGTATCTACCTCAAAGGGTTGTGGGCATTAAGGCTTGTGGATTAGTATGCAAAATAGGTGCCTAGCCAAAGTAAGCACTAAAAAATGTTAGCCATCATTTATTATTACCATTATTTTAAAGATCATTTATATAAAGACCTTGTCCCACCTACCAGTTCCCACCTCATATTTTTAGTGGTAGGAAGACTGCCCTTAAAAAATTTTTTTTTCTCCCCAGCGCTTGTATATTGTTATGCTGCCCAAGAGGAATTCAACAGATATTGATTGTGTGCAATGTGTAAATTAGAGTTAAAAATCCCATTAAAGTGAACTAGAAATGACAAATCAATTTCCCTATTTATAATTTGTGAAAAGATTAAATTCTGTAAGTTTTGTTTTCATAATTAAGCATAGCCATGCATTTATATTGGTCCCATTAGACTTGGGGCAACAAAATTAGAACACAGCAATGAATGAAGAATACCACAAAATAAAACTTTTCTCTCTCTTCCCTTCAGTTCAGTTATGAACACCTCTGCACTGCATACTAAATCCAAAATGTTAATAATTACTGAGTACATACTTTAAGCTTATTAGCTTCACCCAGTACTTGAAATTAAACAATTACATTATCATCTTTACCATCTCTATTTTTAGTTGGCTGTTAACAGATGTGAAATGAGCTAAACGGGGCAACTGTTTTTAAGAGTTCTGAAGAGTGTGTATTTACGGATCTATACTGATTCTGGAGATCCCCTTTCAGGTTTCAGTAACACAGAAGCTGTAATTGCAATATAAAAGCTGCTACAGCAGAAAGTGTTCTTTCAAGTTATTTAGGTAAAGGCTTTATCAGATTTAACCATCCTTGCTAGAGGGAAGAACTGTTCACTTTATTACAACAACAGTCAATATAATTTACATGTCTATCAGAACTTACCTTAAGATTATCCTTTAAAAATGCCTTTTACTTATGTTGTCACTCAAGAAATGCATTTTTCTCAAAGAAGACAGATCAACCAGCCCAATTCAATGAAGAGTAATAAAAGCAAGATCACTTTCAGCCCCACATGCCCAACTCTTCCACGGTAATGCAATTCAGGCCAGTCTGGCTTTAAAGAAGTCACTAACACATTCATTCCAGTAAAATCCGTCACATTATTACATGACACTTGTCTTCGACTACTGTAGCCTTTATTCTAGTCTCCCTTTGGGCAGTTTTACATCCTCCCCACTGTTCCCTGGAACTATGGAGGGAGTTCAAAAGTCGGCAGTCTTTCATAAGATAACTCAAGGGAACTTCAATTTCACTTTCTCCAAAAGCAGGGGTTTCCAAAGGAAATCGCTACTGTTACTTCTAAAACTTGGTCAGGGTTCTTGGGAACTAACTAAACTCATATTGATCTGCAATCTGGGACGTACGTAGAAGCACTCCTTACAGATACACCCCGAGTCTCCACCTTCACATACAGGAGGCTGCTAAGACAAAGTTTCTTTTGGAAATTTTGCTACCAGCTACACTCAAGACCTGTTATCCTCAGTTACCATATACTTTGGGTCCTTAATTGGTTTCTTATATTCTGATTCCCAAACTGCTTTCTGCTTCCTCTACCCATTATTCAATCCCAATTGTTTCCTTCTTCCAAATCTTTCCACTTCTCTCCTAGAAACTTACTCCATGATTATATAAAATTCCATTATATTCTTATCCTCAACCTCATTGTATTAACTGATGCCAGCCTCTACCCTGAAGACAAAACTTCTCCTGCTGCCCTCTCAGATGGATGCTGTTCACTCTTCCACATTCGAATTACCCTGGAGTTAAAAAATAGGAAATACCTTGCATGAAGCTTTGGACCATCTAGCTATACTCCCTTCCCTTCCTCTTCCCTTACTGTTAATACCTTTTAACTCCCTGTCAGCATCTGATTCATAGTCTTGCCTCTCTAAGTCCTGTCATTAACCACTTCCATATCCACTTGGAAAACTGATTCCACATCCTACCCAGTGTTCCTCAAAACACTGTTCACCTGCACCAGAATTGTCTCAGGTGCTTCTTAAAATGTAGATTCCTGGGCATCGTGTATAACTCTGAATCAGAATATCTGGGGGCCTTTGTTATAAAGCAGAAACTAACACACCATTGTAAAGCAATTATACACCAATAAAGATGTTAAAAAAAAGAAAGAATATCTGGGGGCAAGGTCCAAGAATCAAATTAAAAAACTAAGACATCAGGGCTTCCCTGGTGGCGCAGTGGTTGAGAGTCCGCCTGCTGATGCAGGGGACACAGGTTCATGCCCCGGTCTGGGAGGATCCCACATGCCGCGGAGCGGCTGGGCCCGTGAGCCATGGCCGCTGAGCCTGTGCGTCCAGAGCCTGTGTGTCCAGAGCCTGTGCTCCGCAATGGGAGAGGCCACAACAGTGAGAGGCCCGCGTACCGCAAAACAAACAAACAAAAAAAAAAAACAAAAAAAAACTAAGACATCAGACTGCTTATCAAAGAAAAATTTAACTATATCTTATTTACAAGAAATACACTGTAAATACAAGAGTACAGGAAACATAAAAGTTAAGAGATGGAAGTAAGATACACCACAAAACATTAACTAAAAATAAGTTGGTTTATACAATATAATACTATTAACTATAGTCACCGTGTTGTACATTATATCCCCAGAACTTATTTACCTTATAACTGGAAGTTTGTACCTTTGACCATCTTCACCCATATTACCCCTCTCCCCCTTTCACCCCCACTTCTGGCAACCACAAATTTCTTCTCTGTTCCCATGAGTTTGGTTATTTCAGATTCCACATCTAAGTGTGCTAATACAGTAATTGTCTTTCTCTCTCTGACTTATTTCACTTAGCATAATGCCCTCAAGGTCCATCCATGTTGTTTCAAATGGCAGAATTTCCTTCGTTTTTATGGCTGAATAATATTCCACTGTATATATATAACACAATTTCTTTATCCATTCATTCATTAGTGAACACAATCTTAAAAATTCTCATGACAAGAAAAAAATTGTAACTATGTGAGGTTATGCATGTTACCTAAACTTATTGTGGTAATCATTTCTCAGTATATACATATATCAAATCATTTTGTTGTACACCTTAAACTAATACAAAGTTATATGTCAATTATATCTCAATAAAACTGGGGAAAAAAGTGGGATTTAGCTGTTTTATTACCAGACAAAATAGACTTCAAAGTACAATGTATTACTGGATATACAGAGGATATATCATGATGATAAAATGTTAAACCCTTCTGGAAGTTTAAACAATCTTAAATTAGAACACACCTAATAAAACCACCTCAAAATATATAAACAAAAATGGGCAGAATTAAAATGAGAAATAGAAAAATCCACACTTATAGTTGGAGATTATAATACTCATTCCTTAGCAACTGATGAAACAAGCAACAAAGAAAATCAGTCGAGATAGAGAAGATTTGAACAAAAAGACTAACAAACTTGACCTAATTGATATATTTAGAACAATGCACTCAACAGTTACAAAATATGCATTCTTTTCAAGTGCACAGAAATATTTACCAAAATTGGCATTAAGCAAATCTCATCAAATTTCAAAGAATGAAATCATACACACATGTTCTATGCACAATGAAAGTAAGCTAGAAATCAATAATTAAAAGATAATAAACATTCTCAAAGTTTGGAAATTAAGTGGCACATTTCTAAACCACCCATGAGTCAAAGAAGAAATCATAATGAAAATTAGACAGTATTTTGAACTGAATGATAATGAACAAAATTTCAGAGAGGCAGCTAAAGCTGTACCTAGATAGAAATTTAGAGCCTTAGAGCTTTCTAAAGGGAAGCCTGAAAAAAACCAATGAAACAACTACCCAGTGCAAGAAGTTAGAAAAAAAAAACAGCTAATTAAACCCAAAGAAAGTATAGACATAATAGAGAAAAAACCAGAAATTAATAAAATAGAAAACAGACATATAATAGATAAAATCAACAAAGCCCCAAACTGGTCCTAGATAGACCTCTAGCAAGACTGACCAAGAAAATAAGAGAAAGGCCACAAATTACCCATATCAGAAATGAAAAAAGGAATACTACTGCAGATCCTACAGATATTGAAAGACAATAGAGGATATAAAAACAAATTTTTTGACAATTTACATGAAACAAATTATTTCAAAAACATAAGTTATCAAAATTGATATAGAAGAAATAGTCATTTTCATATTTTCTTTAATGTTATTTAAAAACTCCCACAAAGAAAACTTTAGGTCCAGAGGTTTTTAACTGTGAATTCTTCCAAATACCTAAGGAAGAAATAAAACCAATCTTACATAAACTCTTCCGGAGAATAGATACAGAGGTAAAACTTCCCAACTCATTTTACGAGGCTAGCATAATCCTGATACTAAAATCCCACAAGGAGATTATAAGAAAGGAAAATGATAGGCCAATATTCCTCATGAATTTAGATGCAAATATTTGAAAAAAAAAGTATTAGTAAATTGAATCTAGTGATATATGAAAAGAATACATCAAGACCAAGTTGGATTTACTCCAAGAATGCAAAGTTGGTTTAACATTTAAAAATCAATCAAAATAATTTACCATAGTTACAAAATAAAGCAGGGAAATTATGATTATCATGCAAAAGCACCTGATAAAATCCAATACCAGTTCGTGGTTCAAACTCTCATCGAAATAGAAAGAGAAGGTAACTTTAATCTGATAAAGTATATCTACAAAAAGTCCTATAGCAAAACCCATATTTAATGGTATTACATTAAAAATTTCCTGAGATTGGGAATGAGACATGGATGCCTGTTAGCACCACTTCTACTTAACACTGTACTGGGGATTTAGCCAATTCAATAAGAAAAGGGGAAAAAAACCCCAAATAAGACAAAAGGTGAATTACACGCGCAGACTGGGCTCTGAGTAGATAAGAGGGGTAGGTGGGCGGGGCAGGAAAATGAATTTAAGTTCAATTTCAACTTCAAATTGTAAAGCACTAGACCTTAACTTCACACCTTTTAAGCTTCTCTCTCATCCTCCCTACAAACCTTTAGGCTAGATAAAGCAGGTATTATTTACCTCTAATTTGCAGATGACATACTAAGGCTCAGAGAAGTAAACTGATTAGTCTAAGTTTCTCTTTAAGAAGCAAAAGCAATATGCGACTGACCCAGGAAGTGGAAGTTCAAATCTAAGTTTCTTTTCAATATGTTAAGCTTTCTCACAGAAAGGGAGCTAGAAAAGTCCAAAGGGAAATTTTGTCCAGAGCTTATTATTGGGTCTCCCAAACTTAAATAAAGTTGCCACTGAATTCATTATCTAGTTTCTTTTTCTTCCATAGCGAAGAATTTGGGAACATAGTAGGCTGAAATGATATAGACAGGTCCCCTCTGACTTCAAACTCATAGAAATGCCATAAAAATATTTTTTAAAAATAAAAAGGACACACTTAAGAAAAAAAAAAAAAAGGAAATTCCCCAGATGCTAGAAATGAAGGAAAAACTTAAAGATTATGAAATGGGAGCTGACCCAGATTCAGATATAACTTTAGGGGTTGGTCCCCAAAGTTTTACTGCCCAGCCAAGAATAGGGGTCTGTTTTCCAGCTTTTAAGGCAAGAGTATATGTGGGTGAGTGACAAAGAACAGATTCCCTTCTTGAAATGTGGACCCTTGATGAGCAGCCCAGTCAGTGAAAGAGAGTAGGAAAAACTCTGTCCACTGGCTCAGGAAAGCAGGAAAAACTTTCTGTCAGGGACCTTGTAGAAAGTAGATGAAAGATCCACAAAAAATGGAAACCACAATCAGATGCTGGGGGGAATTTACATTATCAAGATTGCATGGAAATTCCAAGCTGAGTAATTACAAGGATCACTGAAATCGCTAGGGCTCTGGCAGCAACAGAAATGAAAGGCACTGTACTCTCACAACACAGCATACAAGACTTCAAAAGGGAAGAGGAGAAAAAAAATCCTGTTGAAGATGTGGTCATCTTCAAGAATTACAAACCATACAAGAGGTACATTTCCATGAGGTAGAGTCTGCATATATAGCAAGTAGGACATCTGTCACCCACCCAGAAAAAAAAATAGAACAAGCCAAAAGAAACCATAAAATATTATGTTGAATATGATTAAAATAAAAAGTAAAATATAATGAAAGATCAGAATATTTTGAAAAATTTTGACATTTGAAAAAGAACCGAAAGGAACATCTGGAAATTAGAAGTTACAGTTACTGAAATAAAAAACTGAGTGGATTTATTAAAAAACAGATTAGACATAGTTGAAGAGATTCTTAGTTAACTGGAAGGCAGATATGAGTACATCATCCAGAATGCACCACGGAGAAACAAACAATAGAAAACATGAAAGTGCAGTTAAAAGATGTGGAGGACAAAAATCCAATAGAAGTTCAAAAGAAGAAGACAGAAGGAAAGAGGTAAGGCAAACAGATAATGGCTAAAAATTTTGAAAAATGAAGATATATATGAGGCGTACAACTTCTGAGTAGGATGACTAAAAACTAATCCACCCCTAGATGTAAGTTAGCAAAACTACAGAACATCAAAGATTATAAAAATTTTTTTTTTTCTAAAGCAACTAGAGAGAAGAAATTACCTTAAAAAGAAATAACACTTAGGCTGACAGAGGATTTCTAATCAGTGGCAATATACATCGCAGACTGTGGAACAACAGGTTCAAGGAACTGAAGGAAAATAACTGTCAATCTAGCTAACTGCTATTCCCTCCTTATTTATTTCTTAACTCAATGGAGAGAGGTATGCTAGTACAAGAGAGGCCTGGACAGGAATAGCTGGAATTAGCAAACCAAAATATCTGGGAAGATAGCTAATTCAGTGGAAACTGCACTTGGGTTTCCTAAATGTGATGTGGAACAGATGACCTAGATATAAGGCTCCAGAAGCTTTTGCCTTTACACTATATTTCTAGCCAAAAGTTTGCTGTCTTAGTGGGAAAGCCTCGAGCAGAATGATTTATGGAGCATGTTAAGTGAACTCTAGATATACAGTATAGTAATTAAAAGTGAAGTCTCTGGAATCAGACTAATTAGGATCAAATCTTGACTCTGCTTCTTATGAACTGAATGAATTTGATCAAATTACTTTACTTCTCTATGCCTTAATTTTTGTAGCTATATCTTACAGTTTAAAAAAGACTAAGTGGGGCTTCCCTGGTGGCGCAGTGGTTGAGAATCTGCCTGCCAATGCAGGGGACACGGGTTCGAGCCCTGGTCTGGGAAGATCCCACATACCGTGGAGCAACTAGCCCTGTGAGCCATAATTACTGAGCCTGCGCGTCTGGAGCCTGTGCTCCGCAACAAGAGAGGCCGCGATAGTGAGAGGCCTGCGCACCGCGATGAGGAGTGGCCCCCACTTGCCGCAACTAGAGAAAGCCTCGCACAGAAATGAAGACCCAACACAGCCATAAATAAATAAATAAATATTAAAAAAAAAAAAAGACTAAGTAAGCAAAGACATGTAAAACATTGGGCATAGTATCTAGCACAAAGTAGGTGTTTAATAAAACCCAGCTATTATTATTACTTAGTCTTGACTACAGGGCTGTAATTGGATCATGAATTTGAAGGAGTTATCTTTAATATGGCACTGAAAAACTAAAATATAAGAAACACATACCCTGACATCTACTGAGCAGCCCACAGTCCATGACGGATTTCCCAGCACTTGATTTTGGCACAGGAGATGAACTAGGGAAGATTTCCCAACACCTGTAAAAGATACAAGAACTCTAGTCATTTAAAAGACATGCTGAAATATATTATGGCAAAAGTAAGACTGAGAATAAGCAGTAATAATGATATATAAAGCATGGTTGTTTAAAGGGTGTTCATACCATACCAATGATTTAATAAGCTTCATTGATAAAGAGAAGATGGTTAAGGACACTGGTTCTCTCAAATTTAGCATCAGAATCCTCTGGAGGGTTTGTTAAAACACAGAATGCTGGGTCCTGTCCCCAGAGTTTCCAATTTGACAGGTCTGTCATGGAACCCAAAGATTTTGCACTTCTAACATATTCCCAGGTGATGTTGATGCTACGGATCCAGGGAACTCACTTTGAGAACTACTGGTCCAGGGCAATTTCAAATAAACTAATCCCTTTCCTTTGGAAGGATTTCATCTATTCAGCCTATTTTAGAATTGTAGAATCTTAACATATCTTAGAGGTAATCTCCTCTATCCTGACCACCAATGCAGAGGCCCCTTCCACAGACCCTGTTAGATCGTCTTTCAGATTATGCTTGAACACTATCAGTGACAGGGATTCACCATTTCACAATTCCATATTTAGATATTCCAGTTCTCCCATACAGTGATTTTTAGAAAGCAGTCAACCACTTGGCCCAGACTTATCTTTTGTAAAAGGAGAACAACTCTTCTTCTTCTTCTACATCATGGCCCTTTAACTTCATAGACAGCATTTGTCTTTTCTTTTTATTGAAGTATAGTTGACATACAATATTATGTTAGTTTCAGGTGTTCAACCCTTAAATACATTACAAAATGATCGCCACAATAAGTCTGGTAACCATCTGTCCCCATGTAAAGCTATTACAGTACCACTGGTGATATTCCCTATGCTGTACAATACATCCCTGTGACTTATGTATAATTGGAAGTTTGTACCTCAATTCCCTGCACCTATTTCACCCCTTTCCCCACCTCTCCTTTCTAGCAACCACCAGTTTGTTCTCTGTATGAGTCTGTTTCATTTTGTTTGTTCATTTTTTTTTTAGATTCTACATATAAATGAGATCATACAGTATTTGTCTTTCTGACTTATTTCATTTAGCATAACACCTTCTAAATCCATTCATGTTGTCGCAAATGGCAAGATTTCATTCTTTCTATGGCTAATAGTCGACCTGTATGTGTATATATACACATATTTTCTTTATCCATTCATCTATTGTGGACACTGAGGTGCTTTCATATCTTGGCTACTATAAATAATGCCGCAATGAACATAGGGGTGCATACATCTTTTCGAATTGGTCTTTTTGTTTTCTTCAGGTAAATACCCAGAAGTGGAACTGCTGGATCATACAGTAATTCTATTTTTAATTTTTTGAGAAGCTTCCATATTGTTATCCACAGTGGCTGCACCAATTTACAATTCCACTGACAGTACATGAGGGTTCCCTTTTCTCCACATCTTCGATGACACTTGTTATTTGTTGTCTTTTTGATGAGTTATTCTGACAGGTGTGAGATGATATCTCATTGTGGTTTTGATGTGCATTTCCCTGATGATTAGAGATGCTGACCATCTTTTCATGTGTATGTCTTCTTTGGAAAAATGTCTATTAAGGTACTCTGCCTATTTTTTAATTGGATTGTTTTTTGATATTGAGTTGTATGAGTTCTTTATATATTCTGGATAGCCCCTTATCAGATATGTTGCTTGCAAATATCTTCTCCCATTCAGTGGGACAGCACTTTCTTTTCTTATAGATCTCCTGGGTTTAGGATAATCTAATTACTAATGCTAGGGCTAGTATTCTGAGATCTGTAGGAAGAGGAAAGGGAATGAGCTATCCCTGTACATTTATGTGTAGAGTTACTCATTCAATTAACATATCTGGGATGCCATTATAACAAGCATTGTTGGTGAATCTTTATGTGTCACTAGTTATCAAAAATTTAGCCGACCTCTTTGTGTGCATTACTGTGCATGGATCTATCACTTTTTATTATAAAGTTTTATTTACAGTCTATCTAGAAAGTAAAGAAAAAAAGAAGAAAATAAATCACCCAAAGAGCACTACTGTCAATAATGTAGATTTAAATTCATAAGCAGAGTTTTTCTATAAGCAGGTTGTTACTGTGAATATATTACACAGTGTACTTAAAAACAATGAAACATAGCCTTTGCTTACACAGTTGGTTTTGTCTGAAATATCCTACACATCCTCTCCTTCCATTTTCCCTCTCATTAGCCTGGTGAATTAATCTTTCAAGACTCAGCATCATTCTAGATATAAAGTCTTCTCTTACTCCATACAGGTAGAACTAAGCACATCACCCACCATCCTCTGCATCTCCGCTGTACACTGTACATTTTTCTATAGAGCACTTAAAATACACTATTACACTTGCTTGTTTATAGAGTTTACTCACTCTGCTTGATTTTAAGTTCTTTGAGGCCTGGGACTGGGTTTTACTCATTTTTTATTTCCAGTACTCAGAGAGGGCCTTAATTAGTACTTATTTAGTGGCTAAAAATTTCCATGTTATTATAGAATCTTCATAAATATTTTTAATGTCTCCATAGTAGTTCAGAGAGGAGACATAATGATTTATGTAACCATTTTCTCATTATTAGATATTAGGGTGCTTTGAACTTTTCATTATGCTAAGAAAAGATTTCTGTTTACACTTTCGTTTAAAATTAAAATTATTTTATTAGTATACCTTCCCAGAAGTGAAATTAATATGTAAACCGAAATCAACATTGAAAGTTCTTGATATACATTGACAATGTTTATCTGGTTACTATGCCACCCGCCATACACATAAGCCTGCAGGTCTTGTTGCACCTCAACAGTATGTAGTTGCTTTTTCATCTTTGTTAGCTTATAAGAGAAAAAAAAGTGACATCTTGCTTTAGTCTGCATTTCTTTACCTTCTGGTAAAGATACACAATATGTTCATCTTTGCTAACCAGTTGTTTTTCCTCTCTTATGAATTATCTATTGATGTGCTCTGCCCATTTATCTACTAGGTTTTACTGTTGTCAATTTACATGACCTCTTCATATACTAGCTGCTCATGTTATTGAACCAAACATTTCCCCAGATTTCCCTTTCATTCCTTTTATTTTTTTACATACAGGCACGTAAGATTTTTGACTACTCAAAGTGAGCTTTGTATTTTATTTACTGCATTGCATCTGATATCTATGGCCTTTAGGGCATATTGTTGATTTTTGTGTTTGCATGTAGGTTTGTTTATGTTGGAAGAATATAACTAGGCATTTAGTTATCAGCTTGATACAAGTCTTGAAATTCTAGTTAAGCTTAACTGTGTCAGAGTAAACAGCTCTATGTAATAATATTGTATAGCTCTCCATGAATTAACTGCATTGGGTGATAAGAGTTAGCTAACATGGGATGAACTTTAAACAGTAAGAACAACAGAAGTGCCAAGAATAGTGGTTAACTTTAAGAATTTTGGAAAATTCTGATTCTATGTTTTCATCATTAGAACTAACTTAGATCAAAAGAATGCACTTGATTTGCTGGGGAAAAAAAGTTCAATATAATCAAATAAATGCCAGCTCCAAACAGAGCTGGTAATGTATTAAGCTCATCCCTTACATATGAAGGAACAAAGAGAAAAGAGTGTGTGCATGTTAGAGAGACTTTCAGGATTCCTTACTAAATTATCAAATATCTCCATGGGATACAAACAAATTTCTAAATCCCTAGTCATTCCTTTATATATTTGCGAAATCCTCAAAATTTCACAGGGGAAATGAGCCTTTATTCAAGGTAAACTTTGAAGTTTAAATACAAAGGCAGATGAAATGTAAAAAGTATATTCTAACTTGTAAGACAGCAAATCATTGTTAAAAGGGAACTGATAAAAAGACAATAACTGACTTTGCACATATAGCCTAACATCAGTGAATGTGTGACAAGATCAATCACTTTCCTGGTGGGCATAGCTCTGTCTTCTGTTTTGCAACTAAACTATAATAATAATTTTAAAAGGCTTACTAACTGCCTGATCACTTTTTCACATTTAATACAGCAGCCAATTCAATGCTGTTGTGTAATGCATTGATTCCACAGTTATATCCCCAGCACCTAATTCAGCATTTGCCATGTATTATAGTAGGGAAATAATTTTTTTGGGAAAAAAATAAATCGATTAGTTTGAACAAGATGTAACATGAAGCGATTGTTAGATGCAATTGAAAGGTAATTATAAACGAGAGAAAGCACCCACTTCACATATCATGAAGAACTGTGTTAGCTCTGGATTCTTCTAAATCCTATTTGGTGATACTCCTACGAAGCCCATTTAGACCACTGTTGCTTTCTTTATCTGTAAAACTGAGTGCTTTTATTAAATTAACTTCAGCACCACTTCATGCTAAAGTTGACATAAATTGGATTATGTTCATAGAATTTCATAATGCAACTTTCTGAAGGGAATATTAAATAATGCTTTCTGTAAAATACTTTGCAATGCAAATAATCTTCAGGCAATGTGAAAATGTTCTCAACCTCCTCCCCCCACCAATTTTATTCAGTTTGGTAAGGCTAGTTTTCAAGCTCTTTGGGGTATGCCCTCTCCACCTCCAAGCATCTGACACAACGTCTTTGCTCAAGCAGACATCCAAAGGTCAACTCCAGAAAAGCACATCTATGAAATGCAAGGTTAATATTTATTCCAAGTTCTTAAGACGCTTAGGAGTGGAGGGTATGAGAAACAGGATAGTGAAGGGGAGATAGAAACACAGACTTCAACTCCTGTTCTCAAGCGTCCAAGGTAAGAATTTTAACATTAGGATTAAACTGGGCTCAGCATTAAGTCCTAGCTGCTTCATAAAATGGCCCTTATCTTATTTTTTCTATTTCTTCCAGCCTAGCACATAACAGTTTTTCAATTAAGATTAAACAGAACAAAGAAAAAAGAAGCGCAGTTGAGACTAAAACAGGTCTACCACCTGATACTTCACGAAATAATATGCGTTAGTGTTCTAAGTACGTGGACTCCCGGCTCAAACTAGTTCTGTCATTTACATCTCTTTAAAAGAGATTTGTCATTTGTGAAATGGGATAATAGGACTGATCTCAGGATTAAATGAGTTAATATATGCAAAGCACTTGGAACAGTGTCATTCTTCTTAGTGCACATTTGATTTCTTTAATTAACAAAATCTATTAAAGGCAAGGTCCGAACTTCTGTCTCAGCACGGCGCCCAGTACAACACTCAACCTCCGCAGATTTTTAAAACAAAGGATCACTAGGCTTCGGTCGCCCTGGAAACCAACGTAGAAACCAGCGAAAACAGAGAAAGGCCCCGGCTCCGCGCCCCCCACCCCTGCGATGCCGCCGCTCCGTTAAATTGAGCAAAGTCCTCTGGGAAGTGTAGTCTTTAGGCCTTAAGAGGGAATTCAGCCACGGGCCGGAGTCAGTTAGTCGGTGTGTAAAGGGAGAGTGAAAGGGGAGGATTTTCGGATAACTCAAAAGTGTCGGGAGTCCCAGAGGTGGGTTAAGCGGCTCACCTGAGTCTCCCAACACCAGTACCTTCACCCGATCCAGGGACGCCATCTTGCCACTGCCTTCCTAAGGTTAACGCCTATTCCGGGACTATAGGCCAATCAGAGCTGGGATTGGAAGGCGGAGTCTTCAATGTCATTGGCCAATAGGAGCGTGACCGTCTTGATTGAAGGCCTCACTGTGCTGATTGGCCCGCCTAGTTAAAAGTAGCGGGTGGTTTCTAAAGCTGGTCGCAGGAATAGGACGTTCTCCTTGTCGCACAAGTGGCGTGGCTCGTTTAAACCAGTAGTTGAGGCGCTGAGGAAAGCTGTAGTGGGAGTGTTCGAGGATTCGCCTTGGTAAACCTTGTTCCCTGTTCCTTGTTCTCGGTTCCCTGGCCCGGCGCCGCCTTTCAGGGTGTCTTCTCCTTTTCGCTCCTTTCTCCATAGCTAGCCTCCTCCCCCTTAGCTGCTCTCTTGACTCGGTTCTCTTCTTGGTTTCCAAAGAACTATTGACCCGGAGCGGCCCATGTGCGACCTTGGGTAGGACGGGCTTGGCTGCGCCGAGTGTGGCCTCTGGACTCAGCTGGTAGAGTCCGAGCGGATCTAGGGTGTCGGGGTGTCACAGTGGGGAGGAGGTAAACATTACCGGGCTCGTGGAGGCCAGCTTGTCCGGAGGTTTCGCGGTGATATGCCACTGTATGTATGAAGGCGTGGAGAGTACCGTGAAATATGGTAGCCGAGAAAGCCAGTTGGTTGTGTAGAATACAAGTTCTTCTAGAAATGGAATAGAAGTATACTGAAATAATCTGACAGGACTCCCCACATCCACTCCTTCCTTCTTTTACACGCTGCAGTCAGCATAATCCTTTACAATCACGAATTTGATGCTTCCACCTCCTTAAAACCATTTGAAGTTTAAGAAGAGGTTTTCCAATACCCTATCTTTTTCTACTCTGGAAGCTGCAGTGGAGGAAGTGAATTGGGGGGAAGCTGGCAGGGTGGGCATGTTTGAAGAAAAGGTGCTTTACGAGACCTATTGAAAGTTTTATGGAAGTACTAGACCAGCTGTGCTGCACGTTGGAAAGTCAGTGGTGAACAAGATTAATCTCCTGGTCTCCGAGGTAGACATGGAGAAAGTATAAGTCTATTCACTGCAGCGAAGAAGGGGAAAGAACTATGGGAACATGTGAAGGGGGGGGGGGATCATTCTGAGCCACTAAGGGAAGTCTGAGAAGGTGTCTCTGAGGAAATGTCATTTGAGATGTGAAGGATGATTAGGAGAAGGGACTTTGGGCTTAGCTGTGGGAGCAGAGAAAACAGCATGTGCAAAGGCCTGGAAGTAGGGAACGCATGTGTGGCTCACAGAATTGAGAGAATGCCAGTGTGGCCAGAGATGAAGCTGAGGAAGGTAGACCAAGCACAGAGAATGCATTCATTTCAACTTTGTTTCTCCAACTCTGTTGCCCGGTGTTTGTATGATTAGAATACATAGGGTTCAAAAGCAAAACCAACTTGCCTTTGGGGGTCTGGGCTGTAGGGTGGTAGGTGAGGCTGGGAGGTGATTGATAGATTCTGAGGCTAAGAAGAAGAAACAAGGCCTGGCCCCCAGAGGTCACACACTGCAAAGTCTCCAGAGGCCAGCCAAGCTCCTTCCCTGTTTAAAAATGTCAGCTACTCTTTAGCTAATTGTTTCCATGTGGGAACATGGTCTCATTTTTTTTTTTCCACAGATATTTGCTGTTCTCAAGAGGGCCTGAAAAAATTGAAATTGATGTGAAATCTCATGATTTTTAATGTTAACCGCAAATTCAGAAAATTTTCAAAACATTCTTTGAGTCAAACGATGTGGCACAGGCTACCAGTTTGAGACCTCTCATCTCAGTATTATGAAATCCAGAGATTGAGGAGATTCGGCATAATTGGGGGAGTAGAGGCAGTGAAGGAGAGAACACAATGTTCAGGAAGGAGGATTTTAGAGTGTAGAGATTTTGAACAAGGTGGCACAGCATGACTTCTTTGCTGAGTTCCAGTTTCATTTGTTCAGCCACCTGCAGGACATCTTCACAGTAATATTCTGTGTTATTTCCTCAAAGACAAGCAACTAAAACTGAATGAATGCCTCGTTTCTTCCAAACCTGTTTCTCTTCAGGTGTTAACCTCTTTCTCATAGTAGTACTTTTCTAGTTACACTGGTTTAAAACAAATAGCTATATGTTATTGTTTAATAGGTATAATGTTTCAGTTTTACAAGGTGAGAAGAGTTGTGGAAGTGGTTGGTGGTGATAGTTGGTTAGCATTATGAATGTATTTAACATTACTGAACTGTCTGCTTAAAAATACTTAATCGGTAAATTTTATGTTATGTATATTTTATCCCAATAAAATTTTGGGAAAAAAACCCCAAATAGCTATTTAAAATTTTCCTACTCTGTAACTCCATTTCCAATGTATTATTGGGTCCTTTTGATTTTGTTCCTCTAATAAGTTTCATTCATCCTGTCCTCTTGTAATTTTTTCTTGTCTTTCGTAGTTTAGGTTTGATTACTATCACTCTTAATGTTTCCACAGTGCCTCCATTTTCACTTACTTCAGCCCATTTCTCAAATTGTTGTAAGAGTCACTTTTCTAAGTAGGGAGTCTTGTTATGTATGCCAGTACTTAATGGAACTCTTACGATGCCAGCCTTGAAAGTCAAACACTTTACATGAATTATCTCATTTAATCTCATACATCAACTCTATGAGGAAGGCACTGTTAATCTGATGAAACTGAAGCTGAGAACTTTCCAGGTTCACAGGCTAAGAAATGGTGGAACTGGGATTCAAAACCTAAAACTATTGGACTGCAGAGTCCTCATGTCACTCCCTTTCTCAAATCTTTAGGGCCCCCTAGGGTGTTTCAGGCAAAGGTAACAGGCTGAATGATGTGGCACAGGGCCCTCCCTATGCAGGATGTGCTTTGGCCAGGTATGTAATAGTCAGGTACCCAGTTTGTTGGTAACAGTGGTCAGGGACTTATTCTGTATATTAGAGTCACCTAAGGAGCTTTAAAAATTAGTGTGATGCCTAATCTGACCTGCTCAGACCAGCTGAAACAGAATCTCTGGGAATGGGGCCCAGGGTGGGTATTTTTAAATGCTCCCCAGATGATTCTGCTTTACAGCCAGGGTTAAGAACCATTGGCCTGGAAAATGGAGTATATGGGGTGGAAGGTCAGGGAGGGGAGTACAATAGTAGGAAATAATACTGGAAAAGTAGGTTATTTTGACATTTGTCTACCATCCTTTGGTCTGTTTCCGAAGCCACATATTGTGTTCTGCCAACTGTTGACCATGTAAAACAAAACAAAACAAAAACCCAAAAACTAGGTTCAAGTTCAATGTATAGGCCAAATTGGAAAGAATAAAATGCACATGGCAGTGTGTTATACTACTACTTTGGTGTTGAACCCAGGCACTTGCTTGGCATCCTTAAGCCTTGGGATGACAGGAAGGCTCTAGGACCACAGGTTTGGACCTAGGTGCTACTTTGTTATCTCATATATAGTCATGCCTGAGTATTCACAATCCAAAATATAACTGACTTTCCTTTTATTTTTCCTTTATTAAAGGTAGGGTATTATAACCACCCTCCCCCCACCATATGTGTATTCATTGGTTATTTAGGAATGTCTTTTTAGAATAGTACTGTGGATATAAAACTGTTTCTTATAAAATAGGGTGATAGGGTTGATAACTACTGATTTTAAATAAAAGATTCAGTAGAAACTAGTATTAATAACACTATGATTCCCTATGGAAATAATTCAGTAGGCTGTTAAAAATTTCCTTATAGTGTAGGGAAATTTCATTTGATATAGTCTGTATGATATAGTCTGTGTGCCTGGCCGTTTTTAGTTTGAGATGTATTAAATTGATATAGATGGTGTCTTTATTAACAGGTGCTTCCTAAGCACATTACATTTTCATTCATCACAACCACCTCATTGAAGTAGTTGATATTATCCTTATTTCTCAGAGCGTGAAGTGTGGCTTGAAGTTGTTAAGGGATTTGCTCAGGATCACACAGCCACTTAAACAAGGCTATCTGACTCTAATTCCAAATCCCAGGCTTTTTAACAACCACATGAAAGTCTAGCCCATGCCAGTTTGGGCTTCTAGAAGACAGCTTTCTGGGTACAGTTAGCTTCTACTTGTCCTGCAGGGGATCCAGTATTTAAGGATATCTTGGTGTTTGTTGTTACTGTTTTTTAGAACCGTATAGCATTTGCTTACTTGGTCATTTAACTTTTCAAGGTTGGTAAAGCTGTCTGGATATAATTGTTAATTTCTTTCAGATTTATAACAGTAATTTTGCCAAACATCCCAGCTGGTGATTACTTAGGCATTTATTGGTTTGTTGTGATTTTATTGTGAGAGCATGACTATGTAAAACATCCTAGAATCTATCTTGGTAGAAAATTTTTACTCAAGAAATAAAGGCACTTAAAAAACTAGGCTAACTGCTAAGTTTCTCAGGGTTTTTTTTTTTTTCCCCAGCATTCCCAAAGATCTGTAGCATTAAGAATAATGAGACTTCGTTTAGATTTTTGAGTTTCTCTTTCTGAAATAAAGTGAGCTTGGTATAGTATATCATTGCTATAAGTAATGTTAATTTTTGGAATTAAACACACAGTAGGTCATGAAAGTAACCATTTAAGAAATATGTCAAGCTTTTAAGGTATAATCTTTTGTGTACTCTAGAGGAAAGTCTTGTTCTCTGTTAAATGCTTAGCATTATAAGTCTTTTAAAAACAATGTTGTAAGTACCTTTGTGGCACTCCAAGAATAGCGATTACCAACTACCTGATGGGTTGATTATTCTAGATTTAAAATGATTACTTTGTCCTTATGCCTAGCTAATTTTCTCTTTTTTTTTCCTGAATTCAGTACATTTAAAGTTGAAGTTTGCTGCTAAAGATGGCAGATCCAGATGTCCTCACCGAGGTTCCTGCAGCATTGAAGCGGTTAGCCAAGTATGTGATCCGGGGGTTTTATGGCATTGAGCATGCTTTGGCCTTGGACATCTTGATCCGAAACCCCTGTGTGAAAGAGGAGGACATGCTGGAGCTGCTCAAGTTTGATCGGAAGCAACTTCGATCAGTCTTGAATAATTTAAAGGGAGACAAATTCATCAAGTGCAGAATGAGGGTAGAGACTGCTGCAGATGGGAAAACCACTCGCCACAACTACTACTTTATCAATTATCGTACTCTTGTTAATGTGGTAAAATATAAATTGGACCACATGAGAAGGAGGATTGAAACTGATGAGAGAGATTCTACCAACCGGGCTTCCTTCAAATGTCCCGTCTGTAGTAGTACTTTTACAGATTTAGAAGCTAATCAGCTCTTTGATCCCATGACAGGTGAGATTGTTCCAGTTTATGAATCTTTCAAGTAACTTTTTAAAGTATGTAACCTTTTTCTTTAGTTGATTCATCTAGTTTTTAAACTGATCATATATATCATTATAAAATGGATATATTGGTGTAAGTAAGCATACAGTTATTCTTAGTCTTAATGTCCTGTTTGACTGTCATACTACTTTTAGAAGCTGTTGCAAAGCCTTTCTCCTTTACAAGGGAGTACTCATCCATGGACTGTTCTTTTACGCATAGCCCTCTACCTCTGTTTCTACCCCCATCCCTTATTTACAACTGCAGCCTAATCTAAACGGTTGACTTTCTCTACCACTTTGAGGCTATTCTGACTTTACTAAGTTTACTTTTGAACTCTTCATTCAACAAATATTTGAGTACCTACTTGTGCCAGTCACTGCCAGACAGTTATAATAAATACGTATTATTAGAACTTAAATGCTTTGTTAGTGGAAGTGCAAAGTGCTATCAGGAGGACATAACTAGGGCATCTAATGTGGATTTGGGGAGGCCTCTCAAAGAAGTTTAAACAGCGGGGACCTAAAAAATAAGTAAAAGTTAGCCAGATGAAATAAGAGGGGCACTTTTTCCAAGTTAACAACAGATATTTAGTTTCTTAGCCATTCATTAATGGAAGCGAATCATCAACAGGAGTTATAAATTGCTTCATTTAATTAAATACTTTAGTTTTAAGGATTTTTCTAATCAACACAGAATCTACAAAGCATGTTTTTTCTAAAAATACATGTCTAACATTAACATGGGACACTTTAAAGTGCTAGGTTGTATAGTTATGTTGTTATTTGTAAACTGGAAAAGAGACTATAGTTTTACTAATTACTCAAGTGGATCAATTTTGTGTTAAAAATTTGTAAAAAATCTATAGAAAGAATCACAGCTGTTAGGTTAGATTGTCCCTTTGTTACGGCTGAATTCAGGAGTATAGGTTACTTTTTAGTTCATAGATCTGACTTTAAAATAACTATCTGAAAAATATAATTTAAGCTTTTACACATGAAATGTTTTATTATAAAAAAATTACAGGTTTGTGTACATGTTTAATTTTGTATATGTTATATATTGTACATTTTAAAGAATTTTAAAAAATTTTAATGGGAAATAATGCTGATATCAATTAAGATTATTCACAAAAAGAGCAGTGATGGCCTATGACTTTTTTTTCCCCTTATTTACTGTGAAGCAGTCATCTTGGATGAAAATTCATTTAAAGAATTCACATTTCTCTTAAATGTTTAATTTGTCTGAACCTAACTATTTACCTTGAAAGGGCTTAACTAGGAGAGGTCTTGGTTATGAGAAAATCTTAGCCATCCTGAGTATAAGAATTGCTTGAGTGTACTATAGAGGAGGGTTGTAGACTATATCTGGAGCTCTTTCAAAATAGACTAGAAAAGTCTCATGATTTTTGCTATTCACTCTAACAGATTTCTTTAAGGAGCTCTGGGTTTTGGTTTTTGATTTTCTGCAGATGTTGGTGTTACAGTGGTCGTCCTCGTCACTCTTGACTGCAGTGAAGGTGTTATCCAGTCCCTCAGAGAGGGTAATCTAAAGGAATATGCTTCTACTACATTTACGTATCACTTGATTCTTATTTAATTTCATGGAAGTTTCTAAAAGGAAGTTATCCCATTACTTATATATCAGTATTTAGGAGTTTGATTCATGATGCTCTTCGAATTTTACCTAGGGTTTGTGTCTGAATGAAATTAGTTGTAATTAACAGGTGGCTTGTGGAAGAGATGGCCTGACCAAATATAGTCAAGATTATTTGTGTGAGGGAATTGAGATAGGGTAGGGAGCGTGAAAACATATTATGAAAGAGAGCTAAAACTGAAACAGTTGTTTTGTGGCCAGTCTGAACAGAGACTGTTTTCTTAATATGAGGGTTACGGTCAACATGATGGTGGAAAGAAGGGGTTCAGGAGAGCAAGAATAAGTCACTTTACATTGGTATCGCTCATGGGAGGATGCCCTGAACAGCCAGCACTAATAGTCAACTTAATTGGCAGTTATGTCTCAGTGAAGCCTGAGATACCATGATTGAAAATTCTTAATTATTGGGAACCCTCTTTATGAGAATATACTTGCCTTTTGATTATAATTTGGTTTTTCATTTGGACTTTCCTTTACAGAGAGAATATGATAATTGGGTGATATTAGACCCCCCAACCTCCTTATCAGTCTGGTTTTGTTTTGTTTTTCCACTATTAGTACCTTGACAGCCCTCCCTTGTTCTTCTATACAGTCCCTTTAGAAATCTTGGTCTTTTTCCCTCTGTTCCCTTCCTGTTTTGCTCAGTATTCATTGCCCTCCCTGTCATTTTGAAGAAGACGAGAAATAAACATTTGGTATATGTATCAGAAGAGGAGGAGGGAAGTTTTTCTGCTGTAATATTTATTCTCTCTTTAAATTAATAGTTACAGTTTTCATTCGAAGCCAGTGCTGTACAAAGCTGTTCTATTTCTTGGTTGCTATTGGAGATTGATGGTGTTTCTGACCGGTGATGGAGGTATCTAATGGGCTTCTATCTCCACTCCAATGTCAACAGTTGTTAGGTTTATAAACTATGGTTTATATTAGCAATTGGGGGTACTTAGGAATTAGATTTGAAGCCTTCTAGGCTTCACTTCTTCCCTGATAAAAAGTTCTTAACTCAAGTATATGGGCAACTCTGCCACTGGACAGAGAGTAGTGACTCCTAGATGAGTATCCAGGAATTCTGGGCTCAGGAAATTGGGTCCAGCAAGAATTGTTTTACCGGCATTAATTCACACATAAACCAACAATTTTCTTACTTCATTTTATAGCTTTTCCCTCCCCCGCCTCTCTTTTTCCTGAAAATTGTAGATTCTTTCCATACTTTCCATTTAGATTTTGCCTTTGGTGTTCTGGGGTTGAACTCTCCCAATGTTTGATGCTTGATATGTATAGCTAATTTTATTTTATTTTATTTTTAACATCTTTATTGTAGTTGCTTTACAATGGTGTGTTAGTTTCTGCTTTATAACAAAGTGAATCAGCTCTACATATACATATATCCCCAAATCTCCTCCCTCTTGCGTCTCCCTCCCACCCTCCCTATCACACCCCTCTAGGTGGTCACAAAGCACGGAGCTGATCTCCCTGTGCTATGTGGCTGCTTCCCACCCACTATCTATTTTACGTTTGGTAGTGTATATATGTGCATGCCACTCTTTCACTTCGTCCCAGCTTACCCGTCCCCCTCCCCGTGTCCTCAAGTCCATTCTCTACGTCTGTGTCTTTATACCTGTCCTGCCCCTAGGTTCTTCAGAACCTTTTTTTTTTTTTTTTGATTCCATATATATGTGTTAGCATACGGTATTTGTTTTTCTCTTTCTAACTTACTTCACTCTTTATGACAGTCTTAGGTCCATCCACCTGCTAATTTTATTAAAATGGAAGAGCCTAGCTTTTGCCCACTAGTCCCTGGTTTCAGAAACTTAATCAGGCAAAATCAGCTGTTTTATTTTCTGAAATATGGGGGTCTTATGTAATCAGAACAAAGGCAGCATGGCATGAAATCCATCAATCAGCAAAGTAGCATCTAGTGGTTCATAAATGCATGTTTTAGATTTAGCAAGGCTCTGACCGTGTGAAGAGACATAGCATTTCTACTTTAGCAATCTCAACCACAGTGATTTCATTAATGACACTTCTGAGTTAAATTCAGCAACATGCTTCCCCAAAAGGGAGGGGGATATTGTATTTTCTTCTTTTTTCTTTTTTTTTTGTGATACGCAGGCCTCTCACTGCTGCGGGCCCAGCCGCTCCGCGGCATGCGGGATCCTCCCGGACTGGGGCACGAACCCGCGTCTCCTGCATAGGCAGGCGGACTCTCAACCACTGCGCCACCAGGGAAGCCCTGTATTTTCTTTTTAGGTGTTAAAGTTAGATGATATAGAAATAGCTTTATATTTTCCATTTTTAATTTAAAAATTATGTAACCATGGTGCCAGAAAAAATTTTGAATAGAAAAAGTTACGACAAAACCACTACCCTTTTACGTGTTATTTATAATTACAGTCATAGTCAAGAATAGTTTGTGATCTCTTGGTCCCTTAATGTACCAACTCTCCTGTTTCTATCTAGTGTTCTAAATATGTTTTTAGGTGTGATTTTCTCTCCTGTTTTCCTTTCCACTCCTTTGGGGCACTTTGTATTTTTTTTTTTGCTGGTATAGATGTGACACTGAATATTTTTGTATATATAGCATTTTATTCTTGTTTTTAAAGTTTTTCCTTAAGGATTCTCAGCAGTGGGAATATTAGGTGAAAAAATACAGTTTTATAGCTTCTGTAAAGGCACATAAGGCAATGTAGTTTTATTGTGGGTTGGGTAAAATTGTTAGGTGTTTGAATTAGAAATAGTTTGGGAGCCCCTATTACTGAATTCACCTAGAGACCAGGGGATCACATTTTAAATAAACTTTGAAGTAAGTTAAATTTTAAAAAAAGGAATCTTATAAATGTTTGTTTAATACAATCTTATAAATAGGAGCTAAGAGATTATCTAGTTCAACTCATCAAATGTGTGTGGATACACACACACATGTCTTATACTCTAGGTTTTGGAGGATCTTACAAAGTAATAAATAAATGTAGGGCCATATAGATTTCCAGAATGTTTTAAATGAGTACTGGGGAAGATAAGATAGCTTTCATGGAGATTCAGCTTTTGTGTGGCTCCAGGGAAAAGACTTTGAGTCAGGTAGATTTTAGGATTAGTGTAAAAGAAGTCTTTAAAAACTGACTCTAAAATGTGTCCAATAAAAAACTCTTAAAAATAGCCAACAGGGCTTCCCTGGTGGCGCAGTGGTTGAGAGTCCGCCTGCCGATGCAGGGCACATGGGTTTGTGCCCCGGTCCGGGAAGATCCCACATGCCCTGGAGCAGCTAGGCCCGTGAGCCATGGCCGCTGAGCCTGCGTGTTCGGAGCCTGTGCTCCGCAACGGGAGAGGCCACAACAGTGAGAGGCCTGCGTACCGCAAAAAAAAAAAAAAAAAAAAGCCAACAATGGAAACAGACCTCTTCCAGTGGTTAGTTCTGAGTCCCTCAATATTCAAGTAAAGTCCTTATCTACTTGGGATATTCATTTCTAAGTTTGGTGTTAAATCACGAGTCCCTCTTTTGCTTGTGACTGCAGGAATGCTTTTTGATTTAGACACATCAGTTTCCTGATCCCCACATCATTGAAATTCCTCTTCAGTTCCTTTAACCTAACATTTTAAAACTGTCAGGGTCCTGTATTCATGAGCCTCTGAAAGACTTGTTTCCTTCATGCTCACCTTCATAGAGCAGGCTTTTTCCTGTTTTCATCTCTCTCTACTTAAGGCAAGAAGATGTCTTATAAGCAGTGTTTCCAATTCCTGAAATGCTAAAAACACAGACAAACAAACATTAAAAGAAATCTTTCTAGGAGTACTTTGCTCAGTTGCTGGTTTGGAATCTTTGCCCAGGATGGGTTCATTAGAAACTATACTGGAAAGCTCAGTGGTGTGGATTTTGAGGAGGCTGATGATGGGACAGAAGGAAGGTGATTACTAGAATGAGTTAAAAAAAACACAAAAAACTAGTTATGGAAAAATAGTAAGAAACAGGTGTCTTCTCTCTGCTACCCTTCACTTTCCACCAAAAGCTTTAGGGCTGATTTTTTAAAACTTTTGTTGCTCTTGGTTTTAAGGGTTTGAAAACTTAAAAAAAAAATCATCTGTGTTTTATCTTTTTTGTATTTTGAAGCTGATTACATAGGAACAAACTTATTTGTGAAAAGTTGCTTTTTAGTTTTGATGCTGGCATATAACATTCTGTTGATTATTGTCTTTCAAATAGTCATATCAAAACAACATACTTTTTGCCTGCTCACTGCATGTTGAGATGAATTTGATTTGGGCCTAATACAGAGAATTTATTATTGATATAAGCTTCAGTATTCACCCAAGTACCACACTTCAGTTTATTGTTTTCCCTCCCAGGCATAATACTTTTTTTCCCCTTTATAATGAGTTCCAGAATCTAGGAATAATGCATGATTAGATCAAACCTAGATGTGTTCAGTTAAGGAAGGACAGAAGCCATTTTCATTGATTAAATTGAGTTTTGGGGGTAGAGTTGTATTGGGTACATTATGAATACATTTGAGATCTTCTGAAATTAAAAATACATTAAACGTACTTCTATTTTTTTTCCTTTTGCATGCAAATGAGTATTTTACAGTGTTATATGTTATGCAGTGAATCGCTAAAGGATGATTTTTCAAATTCCATTTTATTATAGGTAAAATAATTATATAAAATATATAACTATGCTTCTCTCATGTCTGTTATTATTTTATAATAGCAATTCCTTTTTTCACACACTTCCCCTTGCCCAATTAAACTGAAGAAATTTGCTTTATAAAATAAGTTTGGAAATTAGAATAAAGGGTGACTTTTTGAGACTTCAGTATTTGGCTTAACATTTTAATATACATACCCCTGAACATTTTGAGTTATAAAAGGTTTAACAGAGGACTTGATAGTGCTTTCAAAGAATATCCTAAGAATGACTGTGTAACTTTTGTGTATTAAAGGGAGTTGAGTGCTTTTGGAGAATTCAAAATAACATTTGTTTTCTTTCTTCTAAAATACGTAAGTAATATATGAATATAAACTTGTTGAAGACTCAACTGACAGAAAAATAGATAGACTAAAATGGCAAACCTAGTTTTTCTTCTCTATGGTCTCCCGCGCAACCCAGTCCCTACTCTCTCCACCTTTCTCTGTGTTGACAACTGGTAAGTTTTATGATTATATAACGTTTCACTTTATGTCTCCAACCCCACCTCACCCTCCGTCCTCCATAAGCCTTTTTGAAATCTGAGAAAGCAAGGTGATTTTTTTTTTTTGGACAGGAAAGTAGAATTTATTGGTGGGCATGAGTAAAGAGGGGACAGTGCCAAAGCTCTCATGAGTGAGAGCCGTTTGTCCAGGAGACCACAACTAGGGATGTATTTGACCCCACAGCCATCTGGGATGAGCCGCTTTTCTGCCGCCATGTTTTCATATTCATCTGCATTAAACTTAATAAATCCCCAGTTCTTGGAGATGTGGATCTCCTGGTGGCCAGGGAACATGAACTTGGCCGTGAGTTGGGCCTCAGTCACGTGCTCCTTGTTCAGCTTGGTGTGGATGGATTTATGACTTGGCCAATGTGGACCCTAGCCACTGTGCCCTGGGGCTTTCCAAAGGCACTGTACATACTTGTCTGGAGTCCAGATTGGGGACAGCATCCAGACATGAATGTCCACTGGAAAGGGCTGTCTCCAAGGTCCCTTAGGGCAACCTGTATAAGCAACAGGCTGTACAGTGCCCAGGAGGCTGTGTTTGTAGCCATTGCACACCAGGCCTCCACAGGGAAGGTGATTCTTTTTTTTTTTTTTTTTTTTTTGCAATACGTGGGCTGTTGTGGCCTCTCCCGCTGCGGAGCACAGGCTCCAGACGCGCAGGCTCAGTGGTCATGGCTCACGGGCCTAGCCGCTCCACGGCACGTGGGATCTTCTCGGACCGGGACACGAACCCGTGTCCCCTGCATCGGCAGGCGGACTCTCAACCACTGTGCCACCAGGGAAGCCCAGGGAAGGTGATTCTTAATTAAATATTTTGTTGTTATAACAGCTCTGGTTATTAATGCTTGACCAACTTATGTTAGTATTGTAAGGGTTTTTCAGAGCACTTATTACATTGGGTCTTTTTGTGTAATCAGTGTTTTCAGTGGGTATGTCATTTTCAGAGGGTTTTTTTATCTTGTTTTGTTTTTTAAGCAGTGGCTATAAGACAGCAAAGTGACAGTGTATTAGGATTCCAGAGCCATGGCTGGCTTCCAGTCTTGGGCTATGTTAGTAACTATTCCCTGGGCAAATCCTATAATCATTGTAGACCTTTTTTAAGGATATGTAAAATGATAAGTTCAGTCTATTCTATACCATATATGGTTTCTTTCAACTCTAATTTCAAAGCACCCTTTGATTTGGAGAATAGTTGACATTTTAAAAGTATAGAGAAGCTTGGGGATGTTTTATCACTGCTTTTAGAAGATAATGTTAGTCACTTTGGTTAATATGAAATCCTAGGTTAGGAACTGAAACACCTTGTTATAGTAGTGTTCGTATAGAAAATATGCTATGTTGAATTAGGCCGTATTCAGAAACACATTGTGGCATAATGGGGAATAATATTTAGGATTCTTGGCAGTCTTATTTTCCCAAGCTCTCCAGTTTACTCCCTTTCCTCATATATACATAATCTATAAAATATTCAGTGAGAGGGGAACCAACGTCCAAATTTGACTCCTAAGATATATACAGTGGTTGGATTTTTACAGAGTGGTAAAATTAATACCATATATTAGTGATGTGTCTTGAAGTTTGTTTCCTCTTTATTTCACTAAAATCCTAGTGATTCTAGTCCCAATAACTTGGTTTTAACATGGAACTGTGAATTGTCTTCTGTTTTGTTTTGTTTTTCCTGGAAGCTTCTTGAGTGAGGGGAAGTAAAAAACATTTACTCAAATTTTTTTTGTAGAATTGTCTAGAAACATTAAGCCATTATCTCTTTTTTTTTAAACATCTTTATTGGAGTATAATTGCTTTACAATGGTGTGTTAGTTTCTGCTTTATAACAAAGTGAACCAGCTATACTTTTACATATATCCCCATATCTCCTCCCTCTTGCGTCTCCCTCCCACCCTCCCTATCCCACCCCCCAGGTGGTCACAAAGCACTGAGCTGATCTCCCTGTGCTATGCGGCTGCTTCCTACTAGCCATCTATTTTACATTTGGTATTATATATAAGCCCATGCCACTCTCTCACTTCATAACAGCTTACCCTTCCCCTTCCCGTGTCCTCAAATCCATTCTCTATGTCTACGTCTTTATTTCTGTCCTGCCCCTAGGTTCTTCAAAACCGTTTTTTTTTTTTTAAGATTCCATATATATGTGTTAGCATACGGTATTTATTTTTCTCTTTCTGACTTAACTTCACTCTGTATGAAAGACTCTAGGTCCATCCACCTCACTACAAATAACTCAATTTCGTTTCTTTTTATGGCTAGGTAATATTCCATTGTATATATGTGCCACATCTTCTTTATCCATTCATCTGTCGATGGACAGTTAGGTTGCTTCCATGTCCTGGCTATTGTAAATACAGCTGCAATGAACGTTGTGGTACATAACTCTTTTTGAATTATGGTTTTCTCAGGGTATATGTCAAGTAGTGGGATTGATGGGTCGTATAGTAGTTGTATTTGTAGTTTTTTAAGGAACCTCAATACTGTTCTCCATAGTGGCTGTATCAATTTACATTCCCACCAACAGTGCAAGAGGGTTCCCTTTTCTCCACACCCTCTCCAGCATTTATTGTTTCTAGATTTTTAATGATGGCCATTCTGACCAGTGTGAGATGATACCTCATTGTAGTTTTGCTTTGCATTTCTCTAATGATTAATGATGTTGAGCATTCTTTCAAGTGTTTGTTGGCAATCTGTATATCTTCCTTGGAGAAATGTTTATTTAGGTCTTCTGCCCATTTTTGGATTGGGTTGTTTGTTTTTTTGATATTGAGCTTCATGAGCTGCTTGTATATTTTGGAGATTAATCCTTTGTCAGTTGCTTCGTTTGCAAATATTTTCTCCCATTCTGAGGGTTGTCCTTTTGTCTTGTTTATGGTTTCCTTTGCTGTGCAGAAGCTTTGAAGTTTCATTAGGTCCCATTTGTTTATTTTTGTTTTTATTTCCATTTCTCTAGGAGGTGGGTCAGAAAGGATCTTGCTGTGATTTATGTCATAGAGTGTTCTGCCTATGTTTTCCTCTAAGAGTTTGATAGTTTCTGGCCTTACTTTTAGGTCTTTAATCCATTTTGAGCTTATTTTTGTGTATGGTGTTAGGGAGTGTTCTAATTTCATTCTTTTACATGTATCCGTCCAGTTTTCCCAGCACCACTTATTGAAGAGGCTGTCTTTTCTCCATTGTATATTCTTCCCTCCTTTATCAAATATAAGGTGACCATATGTTCGTGGGTTAATCTCTGTGCTTTCTATCCTGTTCCATTTGATCTATATTTCTGTTTTTGTGCCAGTACCATACTGTCTTGATTAATGTAGCTTTGTACTATAGTGTGAAGTCAGGGAGCCTGATTCCTCCAGATCCGTTTTTCTTTCTCAAGATTGCTTTGGCTATTTGGGGTCTTTTGAGTTTCCATACAAATTGTGAAATTTTTTGTTCTAGTTCTGTGAAAAATGCCAGTGGTAGTTTGATAGGGATTGCATTGAATCTGTAGATTGCTTTGGGTAGTATAGTCATATTCACAATGTTGATTCTTCCAATCCAAGAACATGGTATATCTCTCCATCTGTTTGTATCATCTTTAATTTCTTTCATCAGTGTCTTATAATTTTCTGCATACAGGTCTTTTGTCTCCTTAGGTAGGTTTATTCCTAGGTATTTTATTCTTTTTGTTACAGTGGTAAATGGGAGTGTTTCCTTAATTTCTCTTTCATATTTTTCATCATTAGTGTATAGGAATGCAAGAGATTTCTGGGCATTAATTTTGTATCCTGCTACTTTACCAAATTCATTGATTAGCTCTAGTAGTTTTGTGGTAGCATCTTTAGGATTCTCTATGTATAATATCATGTCATCTGCAAATAGTGACGGCTTTACTTCTTCTTTTCTGACTTGGATTCCTTTTATTTCTTCTTCTTCTCTGATTGCTGTAGCTAAAACTTCCCAAACTATATTGAATAATAGTGGTGAGAGTGGGCAACCTTGACTTGTTCCTGATCTTAGCGGAAATAGTTTCAGTTTTTCACCATTGAGGACGATGTTGGCTGTGGGTTTGTCATATATGGCCTTTATTATGTTGACGTAAGTTCCCTCTATGCCTACTTTCTGGAGGGTTTTTATAATAAATGGGTGTTGAATTTTGTCATAAGCTTTCTCTGCATGTATTGAGATGATCATATGGTTTTTCTCCTTCAGTTTGTTAACATGGTGTATCACATTGATTGATTTGGGTATATTGAAAAATCCTTATATTCCTGGGATAAACCCCACTTGATCATAGTGTATGATCCTTTTAATGTGCTGTTGCATTCTGTTTG
Source organism: Leucopleurus acutus (assembly GCF_964270905.1). Classification (NCBI taxonomy): domain Eukaryota; kingdom Metazoa; phylum Chordata; class Mammalia; order Artiodactyla; family Delphinidae; genus Leucopleurus; species Leucopleurus acutus. Next base: position 66,802,889 of record NC_139147.1, read on the forward strand.
CTAGTATTTTGTTGAAGATTTTTGCATCTATGTTCATCAGTGATACTGATCTCTAATTTTCTTTTTTTGTGACATCTTTATCTGGTTTTGGTATCAGGGTGATGGTGGCCTCGACAATTACCTTAAATGTAAATGGATTAAATGATCCAACCAAAAGACATAGACTGGCTGAATGGGTACAAAAACAAGGCCCATATATATGTTGTCTACAAGAAACCCACTTCAGACCTAGGGACACATACAGACTGTAAGTGAGGGGATGGAAAAAGATACTCCATGCAAGTGGAAATCAGAAGAAAGCTGGAGTAGCAATTCTCATATCAGACCAAATAGACTTTAAAACAAAGACTATTACAAGAGACAAAGAAGGACACTACATAATGATCAAGGGATCAATCCAAGAAGAAAATATAACAATTGTAAATATTTATGCACCCAACATAGGAGCACCTCAATACATAAGGCAAATGCTAACAGCCATAAAAAGAGAAATTGACAGTAACACGATCATAGTAGGGGAATTTAACACCCCACTTTTACCAATGGACACATCTTCCCAAATGAAAATAAATAAGGAAGCACAAACTTTAAATGATACATTAAACAAGATGGACTTGATATTTATATGACGTTTCACCCAAAAACAACAGAATACACATTCTTCTCAAGTGCTCATGGAACATTCTCCAGGATAGATCACATCTTGGGTCACAAGTCAAGCCTTGGTAAATTTAAGAAAATTGAAATTGTATCACGTATCTTTTCTGACCACAATGCTATGAGACTAGATATCAATTACAGGAAAAAATCTGTAAAATATACAAACACATGGAGGCTAAACAATACACTACTTAATAACCAAGAGATCACTGAAGAAATCAAAGAGGAAATCAAAAAATACCTAGAAACTAATGACAATGAAAATACGACACCCAAAACCTATGGGATGCAGCAAAAGCAGTTCTAAGAGGGAAGTTTATAGCAATTCAATCCTACCTTACGAAACAAGAAACATCTCAAATAAACAACCTAACCTTACACCTAAAGCAATTAGAGAAAAAAGAACAAAAACCCTCCAGAGTTAGCAGAAGGAAAGAAATCATAAAGATCAGATCAGAAACAAATGAGAAAGAAATGAAGGAAACGATAGCAAAGATCAATAAAACTAAAAGCTGGTTCTTTGAGAAGATAAACAAAATTGATAAACCATTAGCCAGACTCATCAAGAAGAAAAGGGAGAAGCCAAATCAATCGAATTAGAAATGAAAAAGGGGAAGTAACAACTGACACTGCAGGAATGCAAAGCATCATGAGAGATTACAACAAGCAACTATATGCCAATGAAATGGACAACCTGGAAGAAGTGGACAAAGTCTTCGAAATGCACAACCTTCTGAGAGTGAACCAGGAAGAAATAGAAAATATGAACAGACCAATCACAAACACTGAAATTGAAACTGTGATTACAAATCTTGCAACAAAGAAAAGCCCAGGACCAGATGGCTTCACAGGCGAATTCTATCAAACATTTAGAGAAGAGCTAACAGCTATCCTTCTCAAACTCTTCCAAAATATAGCAGGGGGAGGAACACTCCCAAACTCATTCTAGGAGGCCACCTGCTTTGTTTTTCTTTATTATACTTATCAACCCCTGACATTATTTTTTGTCTTGACTACTCCCCAGTAGAATGTGAGCTCCAAAAAAGCAGCTCAGAAGATGATTAGCAAGATTTAGGGAGGCAGAATGTGGGAAATCCTTGGTACGTTAATTGTGCCATGTTGGATTGAGAACTCTGCAGCAGGGAAGGTTTGATCCTGCCTGTTTCTTTGGCCAGCCTTGAGGACTTGGGCTGCAGCATGACTCCTGCTTCAGCACTGCAGCACCTGTAGCATATCAAAACAATTGGGCTTCTTTTATTTTGATTGATTGATTGATTTTATTTTTGGTAGGAAAATGGCTGAGTAATATTCCAGTTGCAATTAATATGTTTGATAAATCTTTGACTGTGGACTCTAGGCATTAGCTGGTGACCTATTCATTGTGTATTTTGGAGCGAAGAAGGAAGAACCACAATCCAAGTAATATCTAATTATTTGGGGATTTGACCCATAATGTCCTCTTCCCTTTTCCTCAGTTATGATAAATTTCCAAAGCATTTTCTTCTTGTTAAACTAAGGAGGAGAAACATTTTTTTCCAGTTTGGTTTTACCTGTATTTATTCATTGTTCCCTTGACTGAATACTCACATAATTGAAATGATGAGTAAACAGTTAAGTAGAAGACTTTGGCCAGCATAATAGACACTACCTGAATTTTCTTCTTCTGTGTTTAGCAAAGGAAAGTGTTAAGTTTGAATTTTGTTGAACATTACTGTTTTGTTTTTTGTTTTTCCTTTTGTTCCCAGTCCCTTCTCTCCCCTCCCCCATGTCTCTTGATTCCTTTCTATTTTTACATTTATTTTTATTTTTACATTTCTTATTTTGGGAGAAACTTAAAATTGTATGGCCCTCTTTCCCCTCACTGTCCCTCTTCTTTCCCTCTCATCCCAACAAGTAGGTCTCTATTTCTTTTCTCATTTTGGAGTAATAACTTAACTTCACTAAGAGAGTCCTGAGTCATAGAATTGGGACATTCGTATACTACTGCATGGACAACCCTAAAATATAATTTTGAAATATCTATTTTTAAAAGATCTTTTTTCTCCCTATTTTCAATGCCTGGTAATTATCTACATCTGGATATATTTTAATCCTTCTTGCAAACCTGATACATTAAGACTCAGCTGAGTCAATGCCAGGCATGTGATGCACATTTAATGTTAAATAAATTTTTTGTTACAAATCCTCTCCTGTTCCATATTTTTAAAAATTAGAACCTATGTATATACATGGGAAAAGTTTGCTAAATTGTAGCTGGCAGGGATGATAGGAGGTTAGGAAAAGGATGTGTAATTCAGGATGGTACGGTGAATTTACTCTTTTGAATCAGAAAGATTTGTATTTGAATCCAGGCTTAATGATTTTTGCTTTTACACTATGACCTGGTGAACTTAACTTCTCTGAGTCTTTATTCCCTCATATGTTAGATTTGAATAATACTGTTACACAGACTTGGCTATGATGAATACGTGGGAATATTTGTAAAGTAGCTTTTTAAGTTTTTGTGTGTGTGTGTGTGGTTTATGGGTGTATATGATCAGACATATATGTTGTCATTGAACTCTTCTTTTTCTCCTTATCTCATCATCTGTCAAGCTTTGCCTGAAGAATCTTTGTAGCCTTCATTTTCTCTCTGCTGCCACATTCTTTGATCTAGCTTGCATGTTCTCCCTTATGTGGCTTTTTGGTCTTATGTGTGGCAAGGGAAAAATGCTAAAGAGCTCTGAGTTTCAATTCCAGTTTCTTCTCTTATTGAATAGTATATTCTGTGCAGTATAGTATAGTCCAGTTTCAAGAAGAGTTGGGATATTTATATTGATTACTTAACAGCAGCTCTCCACAAGGGGTATGCATTAGATTCCTTGTCTCCAGATACCTTTCATCTCTATTAAACTTTAAGCGTCTGGATGACAGATTCTGTGTCTATATGTGTTACACTACTGCCCCCTCAGTAGAATGGTACTTCGTACAGTGTGTGCTGAGCCCCATCTCCCTTTCAGATTTTGGGGAAATTGATTTGCATTTTTATAATGTTTAGTAAAATTTATAAAAAATGCTCCTGGTATGTTAAGCTAGTCTTAAGTCATTTTCCATAAAATGTAGAATTTCTTATTTTTCTCGGACTCCAGGTCTGGCTTTTGACAGGCTGCTTTCTTGTCTACAACTTGTGTTTTTATGATAAACATAAGACTCAGATGTCAGGCTAGCTTTTCTTCTTGTAATGTTTGCCAGACATGGTTGTTGTTGGAAGACAGTTCTCCATGGGTCTCTCACATGTCTTGTATGTTTTACAAGCAGAGATGCTACTGACTGCCTTTTTTCTAGACTGTATTTTTCAAGGAGGTTTATATAGTGAGCAGCCTTGGAAGATAGAGTTATTGTTTCTCTCCAGAGCAAAAGGCAGGTTTGCTTGCTATTCAGTATAATAAAAAAGTCTCCCTTCAGAGTGTGTTTACTTAGTGTCCAGCATGGTAAAGGTAGTATCACCCTACAGAGCAAAAGATAAGCATGTTTATGCCCATTATAAAAGGTTTGGGTTCCTAAGCTCAGGGTTTCTTTCATGGAACATGATCCACTGCATGTACAGTTGTCACCTGGCCATCTTTGTGTTACCCTATGGGAAATGGGACTCAGGGAACTGGCACAAAACCTGATACTGGTACTGCTATTGCCATGAGTAATAAAGTTCTTTTCTCTAATCTGTAAGTCTTGTGTCTGTCTTCAGCATCTATAAAACCATGGTAGGATAATTTGTTAGTTTACGAGTGGGGTAAAATTTCAGACCCGTCACAGTTTTTGACAGTAATATGAAAGCCACTCTTTTCAGAACTGCAAAATGGGCCCTCTACAAGTAATTCTTGTTAAGCCTTAATCTACATTAAGCCTGGGTCTCTGGAAAGGTACCTAGATGAGGCTAGAACTCAGGTTCCTTATGACTATACTGTGTTTTCTCTTTTCTCCCTATTTTTTTTTAATGAAACTAAATTTATTCAAGTTCAAGGACTATCATTCTGAAATCATCTTTCTATGAAATGATGTTAACAGTGATCTATTTTTCTCTCTCTTTTCCCAAAATAAAAGCATTGCTATTTTATACAGTTAAGCTACACTGGCAAGTGTGTTGATTTGTTTACTTAACACTGAAGTTTGGAATGTATGTTATCTTCAAGAGAAAAATGCGGTAGTTGGGAGGACATTTCTTTTTCATTGGGTAACATGACAATCTCAATGATAAATAACCTAATAAACTAGGTAATAAAACATAGTATGTTGATGGTGACAAATGTTAAGGAGAAAGAAAGGGAGGACAGGACAGTGTTGAAATTTTAGGTAATGTTGGCCACGGAAGCTCTCACGGAGGTGACTTGAGTAAAGGTCTGAAGTTAAGAGACGAGCCATTTAACTCTCTGGAGGAAAAGCATTCTGGGCAGAGGGAACAGCAAGTACAAAGGCTCTGCAGCAAAGTGTTCCTGGTACAAGACATTGAGGAGGCTGATTTGTAATGCTTTGAAGACATATAATGAGAGGATTATAGCGTTGCCCTTTGCTTAGCTATCTTTTTATTCTTCAACCAGAGCACTTACTTTTATGTTTAGGTACTTTTTCACTTGAGGAATGGGATTTCTTCCTTTAAAGATAATTTGAAAACTACTAAACTAGATAATTTTTCTTCTGCAGTATTCTGTAGTTCTCCTTGATGGTCTCTGTAAGCGCTCATTTTTCAGCAGTCAACATAAGTCCCACATCTTTGTTTTTCAATTCAGCAGGTATTTGAGAGCTGTGTTAGACCTTACTTTACAGGCATACCTCGTTTTATTGTGCTTTGCTTTATTGCATTTCACAGATCATTGCATTTTTTACAAATTGAAATTTGTGGCAACCCTGCATTGAGCAAGTCTGTTGGTGCCATTTTTCCAGTAGCATTTGCTCATTTTATGTTTCTCTGTCACATTTTGGTAATTCTCGCAATCTTTCAAGCTTTTTTGTTATCTTTGTTATGGTGATCTGTGGTTAGTGGTCAGTAGCATCTTTGACGTTACTACCACAACTTGCTGAAGGCTCAGATGATGGTTAGCATTTTTTAGCAATAAAGTATTTTCTAATTAAGGTATGTACATTGTTTTCTTAGACCTAATACTATTGCACACTTAATAGACCACAGTATAGTGTAAACATAACATTTTCATGTACTGAAAACCAAAAAATCTTTGACTCGCTCTCACTTTATTGCGATATTTGCTTTATTGTGGTGATCTGGATCTGGACCTGCAATATATTTGAGGTGTGCCTCTGTATGACTTATGTTTTAACTCCCACATGGATTATTTTCTTTGTATTTCTGTTGAAGAGAAGAGACTGAGGCAGGCTGGAATAGTTAGAGAATACCCTAAGATAGCATACAAACTAAAACGTCTCTAGCCAAGGTCTCTATTTACCCTTTGTTACTAAATATAAAGGCTGGCTTTCAATTCTTGTTGACCTTGAAAATTAGTGCCATACCATTTCCTCCTTGAAACGCCATCCTATCCCTCTGGCTGTACCATTTCTATCTCTCAAGGATTCTTCTTTCCTTGGGTTTATACCTTGACTGTCCATGCTTCTTACTCTTTAATCTCTGGATACTCTGATCTACTTTATGGCTTCAGTTACTATCTATATGTTGTTGATTCTCATATTAAAATTTCTAGTCTTAAATTCCACTCTTGAGCTCTAAGCTGTTGTAATAAGTTGGCTTCTGACATATCCATTTTGATGGCCAGTGGGCAACATAGATTCAGATATCTAAAGCAAGGTATCTTTATTTATCTTTCTTCAAGAAAGGTATCTTTCTCCCACAAAGAAAAACAAACTTGTTCTTCCTCTTTCTTTATTTTGGTAAATAGTATTCTTGATCAGTTAAGCCAGAATATTTATGTTGATGCCCATTAGTCAAAGACCATCATGCCCACAGTGTACAAAATTGGGTTTGTTGATGCTTTCTGCAGCAAGGAAACCACACACCATAAGAAACCATGTATCTCAGCAAGACTATGCTGAATAAACTTAGAGAATATGGGCTTTTGTTAGATAATATTGGGGAGGATTCAGGGAATTGGTGGGGATTTGCTGTGGATTAGGTACTATCAAGAAGTGAGGGTAGGGCTTCCCTGGTGGCGCAGTGGTTGAGAGTCCGCCTGCCGATGCAGGGGACATGGGTTCGTGCCCCGGTCTGGGAAGATCCCACATGCCGCGGAGTGGCTGGGCCTGTGAGCCATGGCCGCTGAGCCTGCGCGTCCGGAGCCTGTGCTCCGCAACGGGAGAGGCCACAGCAGTGAGAGGCCCGCGTGCCACAATAAAACAAAACAAAACAAAACAAAAAAAGAAGTGAGGGTAATTCTATGATTGGATATCTTAATAAATCTTATCCCAGAGGTGAGAAGACCAGGGTGAGGCTAAAACTGTAATTGGTAAAGAAGTAGCAGTCATTCGTGTTAGCTGGGTTTGTGTGTGTGTGTGTGTGTGTGTGTGTGTGTGTGTGTGTGTGTGGTTGTGCAGAGATCTTGCTTTTGTCTATATTCAGACAGATTCAGATTGGCTTGGTTTTGCCTCACTTGCATCATGGTCTCAGAGGACCTTTTATCTGATGTTGGTGATCTGTGAGATTCCGTTTGGCAGAAAAGCATCACAGCCTAGCTATGAGTGCTAGGTTCCTTCTTAGCTATGAGGGGCTGCTTTTCTCTCTCTCACTTATTTGAAATAGATGTAAAAGATGAGGTAGTATATGGATAGCAGGAAGATGGATTAAGAGTGTTTAGACAGGGTATATGAACAAAGAATTTACTTGTGATTGGTTGTTTATGTGTGAGAGGCAGTAAAGAAACTTATTCTGTTTGAAATACATCAGTAGAATCTAGTGTTAATGTTGAAGCAGAGATGTCTAGTTTGTTTATTCCTTACTAGGGGAAGAGGGGTTGGGGGTGGGGTTATTTGTCAGTCATATATTGGGCTATTTAAAACTAAATGTTTGCATACTTACTATGTGCCAGACATTAAGTGCTTGTGTGATCTCTTTTAATCTCTTGGGTTAATTAGGTTAGAAAAGAAGGATGCATAGCCCTGGCATTGGGAATAAGGACCAAACTGGAGATCCAAGTGGGGCTAGTGGTGTTAAGTAATATTTAAGAGTGTGAGTTTCATCATAATAGATTGGGTTTGAATCCTGCCACCACCTCCCAATTAGTAGTGATAAGATCTTGAGCAAGTTACTCAACCCCTTAGAACCTCTGTATTTTACAGATTTAAATGGGCAATAATAATGATACTGTCTTCAGATGACTGGCAATACTTGGTACTTAGTAAGCACTCGGTATACAATAGCTGCTTTTATTACTTTTCTCTTATTGCCTATGTGCCTTTGGACGAATCACAAAACTCAGATCCTCAGTTCTGACGTCATTTTACAGGATTGGTATAGGGATCAAAAAGTGTAAATTGAAGTGCTTTAGAAAGAAAGCACTTATACAAATAAGATAAATGTTAATGTCTAATATATTGTTTCTCAAGTGTTTGAATTTACTTGACAAGTAAAGGACTGTGGTAGGGTTATGATGTTTTTGGATCAAGTTATACAGGTTCTTGAATGTTAGGATGAGAAATTTAGATTTGATGCTGTGGACTTTAGAACTTCAGCCATCAGATAGACTTTAGAGCAGGGGGATGAGATGATTCAAATGGTGGTCTAGGAAACTTGGAATTGGAGAGGGAGAGCCTAAAGGTTCAAAGACCAGATTTAGGAAGCTAAATTTCAGGCTAAGTAATGGTGGCCCAGATTAGTGAAATAATAGTAGAAGTGAAAAATCTGTGATGTTTCTAAGGAATTACTACAATATAATTATAAGCTGAATGTGAAGGCTGTAGAAATAACAATAAAGGCTTCTTGAACTTTAATTTTGGAAGTGGATTGGTTAAAGTTATTTAGATGTAAATAGTTAATAAATTTGAAGAAATAACCTTGTTACAATGTACAGAATGACCAGAAACTTTCGGTTTTAGGTACTTATTTGGCTTTCCCCATGACATAGACTCAAATGTGTACTGTGCAAAAAGAAAACTGTTGGAAAAGGATACAGGTTTCAGTGGTAAGCTGTAAAGAATTTGATTTTAAGTTAAAGTAAGTATATGTATGTTAGAAATGTTGTGATTAAAATCTGTTTGCTGTGCTGCAGTGAGGGGTGAAATTACTTTGAAATGCTTCAAAAAATGATAGATGGATAGATATGTGATAAATCAAATATACAAAAATGTTAATTGTAGAATCTCAGTGGTGGGCACATGGATGTTCACTGTAAACTTCTTTAATCTTTTCCATGTTTTTGAAAGTTTTAATAATAAAATGTTGGAGGAAGAGTGGAGATATAAACTGTTTGCTAAAGGCTAGTCTTGAGAATTTCTCTTCACTGACCTGAGACTTTTGTATTCTCTATAGGAACTTTCCGCTGTACTTTTTGCCATACAGAGGTAGAAGAAGATGAATCAGCAATGCCCAAAAAAGATGCACGCACACTTTTGGCAAGGTTTAATGAACAAATTGAGCCCATTTATGCTTTGCTTCGAGAGACAGAGGATGTGAACTTGGCCTATGAAATACTTGAGCCAGAACCCACAGAAATACCAGCCCTGAAACAGAGGTGAGTGTAGGCCCTGTGCTCTTACCAAGAACACTTTTAAGCTTGCCCTTGTTTTAACTACTTGTACTTTGGAGAGCAGGATTGGGTAAGTAATTTACCAGGAGACTAAAAACTATAAGATTATGTGGATTCTAAGCTCTGCCACACATGTCGTATTAACTTGTGCCTGTGATGAAATTTGTTTGTACTGAATGCAGAACAGTATGAGCCCTAGGCAAAAATCTTTAAATAGTCAGGTTTGACTTTTAAGTACTCAATCTGCTTGGGCCTACTGCAACTCAGCCAATTGTTAGTTAGTCCTAAATTGGTTGTGCCTTTTGGGGATATCTGAATTTTCCTAGTCAAGTTCTGAAGGCTGAAGTTCTTTAAGGAATACAGCTTTCACTTTTTTTGTATGTTTGTTTTTGAAGTTTTTAACCACACATTTCTTGCCTTCCTTAGTTTTCAATGCAACTTTCTTGAAAGCGAAGTATAGTGGGTGTTACCTATGGGTTAATACTTCTTACTGTGGCTCCCTATTTTTGTCAGTGTACCCTAATTTTTGAATTGCAGAGGCAGCCTTAATTTTGCCATGCCATAAAAAGTGGCTTTTCTTCTTTGAAAAGTATAACTGAGAATTGAGGTCAGAGAGTACTCTCCTATTCTTTCCTTTTTCTTTCTTCTTCCCAGTTTCAAGCTGAGGGCTTTTAGAGTTTATACCCGTCTACTCCCTTCCATAGAACACAGTAGTCCAAGTTGTAACTCTATAGATTTTGGGAGCACTCTTAGTATTTTGTGCCCTCTGGTACTGATGCTGCAGAAAAGCCAGTTCTGGGCAGTCCTGAGCAAACTGAGTTTCTTTTTGGTGGTTAAAAACAATCCAGTTATACAGAAGGTTTTGTATCTGTACAAGTTATTGTGAATTTTCTTTTCTAGCATCTGTGTCAGTTAGGATACCTTTATCTGTGATAACAGAAAACCAACTAGAAGTAGCTTCAACAGTAAGAAAAACTTTCTAGCATGACCAGAAGTCCTTAGGTAGCACAATTGAGAATTAATTCCACAGCTCAGTTACATCTTCAAGGATCTAGATTTGTTCCATACTTACTCTGCCGAACTTGGCCTGTTGGTTTTCCTCTTGGCACCACCAGGGGAGCTAGCCTAAGGTGGTCACATTTAGATGAAAATGTTCAAGCACAGAAAATTGGACCATCCCTTCCTTGTGTCCTGTTTTAAGATGGAAAAAAGCTGTAACATAAGACTTTAAAATATAATAAGACAAATAGATAGATTGGGTACAGAGAGATGGCCTCGTAGGCCTAGACTCAGAGTGGGCCAGCAAATAACTGATGAAAAAGCTATAGGAAAGAGTGATTTACAAAGCAGCCCTGGTACAGCTAAAGGCAGTAGTTACAAGGCATGGATTAAGTGACCAGATCAGCATGGTTTGTACAACTAGAGAGGGTGCATTTTTTTTGATAGAAAAAGTGGCAGTGGGTCTGTAGATATCCAGAGGCAGAACAGGAGGGAGGGATGGGATGAACCCACGATTACCTCCAGAGGTTGGTCAGAAACACAGTATTCTCAGGGAGAGATGTAATGGGCCAGTTAGAGACATGGATACGTCAGAGAAATCTCAACTAAACATGAGACAAAACTCAAGTAGATGTGAGTGGGCCCAGGAAGAAATGAGGAGCAATGGAGTAAGCAGATATGAAGTAGGACCAAAGAGAAGGAAAAACAGTGAATGGCTTCTGAGAGAGAGAACTGATACAGAACTTAAATGAAGAAGTATTGCTTAGGCTCAGAGTGAGACAGCCCACTACACAGGAGACAATCCAGGATTCATGGAAAAGATTTAGGAAAAATGGCAGAGAAGTAAAGGAGAAACATAGGGCCAAGAGAATCAGTCAGCAGACACAGAAAGGAACACAGCAAAAGGTATGGAGAAAGATACAGAACAGATACTAAATAAGCAGGTAGTTCATGAAATATGAAGATAGTTTGTGCAATAAAAGAGCTGTCTAAACAGAAAGGGAGGGACAGTCATGCCTAGAACTTGATGCAGAAAAGCATCAGTAGCAGGCAAAGAAAGACAAGGTGTGAGCTTAGACACACAGAAAATCAGGTATATTCAAAAGAATGTGGAGCACATTGAAAGTGAAACGATCAGATAAAACGGGGAGCAGCAGAAAGGCTGGAAACTCATAGAGATGAGGAAACGTTAAGTGACTAGAGAAAGATAAGGAATGATCCAACCTGGAACAGACTAAGAAGATCATGGATAGTAGAAGTAAGAAGCAAAAAAAAATAGACTCAGAAACAGATCATGGTTGCTGGGGGGTAGAAATAATGGTTGGGCCTGGATTTGGAGAGTCAGCATAGGTGCAGAGATGGACAGATACAACTTGAAAAGAAGCTGATCTCTGCATAAAGATTTGCCTTATTTGGTGAGTCGCAGAATATTAATTCTGAGTTGAAGTCTGGCTTTGTAGAATACTATTCTAGCCTCTCAGCACACAAAAGAAAGGGAAAAGCCCACAGAACTACTTTGAATTCTTCTGAGTTGAGCTGAGAGCATGCTTTTTAAAATATAACATGTGTTTTGTTTTGTTTGGGGTTTTTGTTTTGCTTTTAAACAAAATACTCATCAAAGATGTTACTGGGAGAGATTTTCACCAGACTAGTGTCTTTAAGTGGATTATGTCACTATTTCATTCTCCCCTCTGTCTAAGTAGACTTATTTAAACATCTTAATCTGTACAACCTCAATCATTTATATACACCTAATGCATTTATATACACCAGAGGATTCAGTGTTTGAGAAACTTAAATATAAATATGATGGGTTGTTCTAACCAATGTAACTTTCACCCTGTGGTATAAGAGCGGATTTTCCAGAATTATGAAAGCATGTGTGCATGATTGCTAGATAGAATTTATATGTAATTCTTCAGTAACTACTTCCCCAGCTGCCCTTCTTTTCTAGCACCAAGACTTCAAGTTTTCTTCTTCCCTTCCTCCTCTAATCTTGTTATATAGCAAGGACCGTGCAGCAACTGCTGCTGCAGCTGCTGGCCTGGCAGGTGGGCACCACCGGGAAGCATGGGCCACCAAGGGTCCCTCTTATGAGGACTTATACACTCAGAATGTTGTCATTAACATGGATGACCAAGAAGATCTTCATCGAGCCTCACTGGAGGGGAAATCTGCCAAAGAGAGACCTATTTGGTTAAGAGAGAGCACTGTCCAAGGAGCATATAGTTCTGAAGAGATGAAGGAAGGTAAGAGTAGAAGAAGTAAGATGAATATGTCTTGGGTATGGTAGAAAATGAACTTGACCTAGGAAATCACCTGGGCAATTCTTAGTTTTATTGGAAACCCACTGTGTCTGTTTTGTAAAACAATTGCATTATAGCAGGAAGTAAATTGAGCAATAAGCATTAAAACCAACCAGTATACTTGTATTAAACTTCAACTTAGTTGAAAAAACAGTCAGCTTTTTAAATTTCCATTCTAGATTTAAGAAATTTTCATTTTTTTATGTTAATTTCTTGAAAAAGTACTCTTGTGTTCAAAGTGGCCAAATTCATTTCTTCTTTAATCTTCTGTTGCCCTAACTTGCATGCATTTTTGTTTCTTTGAATTAGGAGCCATAACTATATACTAGCTATGTTGTCTCCTCATAAATACCAAGGAGATGCGCTACTTGAAATATATAAAAAGATACCAAATGAGTAAAGACAAGGATTCTCACCATCCAAGAAGATTGGCAAAACTTTATACTAGAAGATTTTGGAAATCTCTGTGAGCCCTGAAGGGTTAAGAATTATATAATAATCAGAAACTTGAGAACTGCACGATTTTACTTTTTAAATGTTAGTCTCAAATTACTGGATTCAGAGACTTTGGGTGATGATGGTTTAGGACTAGGTAGAAAATGGGAGACTAAAACTGGATAAGTATTGCTCAGAAACTGGGAAACAGAGGTGAAAGCGGGAGTCTGTCCCTCTGGTTAGATTTCATCAGCATTAGAATCTACCCGTCCCTATTCCTAGGTTATGTATCATTACTAACGTATCACTTGAGTCTGTTTCTTTAATACTAAAGAATCATCAGTAATTAAAAACCACTTGTTTTTTGACTTTTTTTTCTAAACTCTTTTCCCTTCATAATTAGCGTTTCTTTACTGTGTATGCTAAGAATTGTAAAAGTAGTGTGGAGTTGGGTAGTCATGGTAAAAGCAGATGTGTGATTCTCTGGTGTGATTCTCTTTGGTGTTTTAATTCCAACCAGAAAAAAGTTTTCCTTGGCAATCATACTTTACTCTCCCTCCTTCCCACTGATTACCTTGGCTATGAGGTTTAGTTATTTTGGTGCATATTGGTTTAGATTACATAGTAGTTAGGCTGTCAACTATTTAATAGGTTCGTTTTCCCCAACTTGGCTTCTTGCCTGTTCTTGAAGCAACCAAGCCTTTTTTTCTGTGAACTTAGGAACAAAAGTGAATGAAATAAAACTATTGTTAGCAAGTATTGTATACAGTTAGGCTCATATGTTTAACAGTCAATGTTTATAATTCCTAGAATGGTACAACTTGAATCATAAGGGCTTTAAATAAGTCATCTAGTCTACCCTGTTCCCTTTTGTGAATATTTCCTTCTATGTATAAAATAGGATATGCTTTTATGTCTAAATTTGTCTTCGTTAGGTTTTATTATAGTTGAATAGGCTCTATCCAGTGAATGTGTGAAGTGAGTCTTATTTGTCCTACACTTAATTTTCCTCAGAGTTCAAGTTATTTTAACATCTTTCAGAATTTTATAGACTTCAATCATGTCCTTATTACTCTACTGAAAGTTCTAATTCCTTTTGATTCTACTTTCCTTACAAAGGATTCTCTTCCCCCAAGCCATCTCCACCTACAGTTTTTGTCTTATTTTAATTATCTTTTTCTGGACCATCTCCAATTGTAATATACTTTACTTGAGACCTAGTGACCAGAGCAATACATGTTATTTATGCATGAATTTATCATTAATTATTTGAGTTTTATCTCAAATATCCTTCTAGCTTTTACATGACAGTTTATTATTGCTTTGCTTCTGGAAGCATATTAAGACCAATAACTTTAGAATTATGTGCAGAGATTTTTTTCAGACCCTCTCCTGCCCTTTATTTGATAACTTGGATAAGGTTTTTTAGTATATTTTAGATTACTTTTCTATAGGCAGATTTTCTTACACTTGCCAATATTGAAATAGATCTGCCACTTTTCTGCCCACTTATACAACCTTCAGCTCTTCCTATATTTTTTTGCTATCAGTTTGGCCTTTAAGAACCCAGAATTGCTTAGCATCATCAGTGAACTTGACAGTTTCCCAGGATACATCTTCGTAATTTGTAACTCTATTAAATAAGACTGCTCCTAGAACTAGTGTTTCTACCTTACCATCTAGAGATTTGTTCATTTATCCTTATTTTTTGTTTTCTGTCTTCATCTGTAACAGAATAATTCCTTTTTTGGCTAAATCTCTCAAGAACCTTGTCAGAAATCTTTCAGATATGACTTCATTTAATTTACAAAACTAAATTGCTTTTCCTCTAATTTTATATTTACTTTAAGCATTATTCAAAATACTATGTTGGTAATATTAAGGTATTTGGAAAATTCTTTTAGAAGTGTATAAGTCTTAGAGACTTGCATACATTCCTGGTCTTTTTTTCCTTTTGAAATACTGCATTGGTAATAAGGGCTCTAAGGAGGAGGTTCAGCCTTTGGCACTATTTTAAAATGGTTAAGTTTGATTTTAACCCTCACTTTTACATCCATGTTATCAAAAGCCTGTTTTCTCTGATCTAAACTTTTAACTTCTCAATTCCTGTTTCCCTTTCTCTCTCTTATGTGCCCAATATCTTATCTCAGGAGTTCTATACTTTCTAAAATGTCCAGGGTTACAACTAATTCATTCTAATATGTTAATGAGAAGATGCTTTCACTTCATCCATGGCCAGAATTGGCCATTTCTGGGTCTTCTCTTGATAATAAGTAACACTAATCTAAGTGCCAGGTCTTCACAAATATTCACTTAATACCCACAATAATCCAGTGAGGTAGATACTGTTTTTCCCCCTTTTTGTACTTGAGAAAATTGAAGCAGAAAAAGATGAAGTAACTTGGCCAAAATCATACAGCTAAAAGTGTTAAGAGTCAGGATTTGAATCAAGGAGTCAGGTTTCAATCAACATTTTAAATTCTTTTATGTATTTAAATGGCATTATATTTTGTATTATTTTCAGAATATAAATGTTTTTCTTAAATTCTTCATCTGTAATATGTACACAAAATGATAGGAGGTGTGTGGTGGGAGAAGTTTCATTTTTGATACTAGATTCCTAGATAAACAGTTCAAAGTACACTTAATTTGCTTCAGGAAAATAAAACTGCCATTTATTTACTCATTCATCAAATATTTATTCAGTGCCTAACAAGCAATAGGCACTATTCTGGATGCATGGGATATATCACTGAATAAAAAAGGTAAATATCTGTTGTGGAGAACCTACAGCTGTGGAAAGTAGGTGACAAAGACAATAGACATAAATTATTATGTTAGAAAATAAATGCTATGGGGAAGAAAATAGAGCATTGGGAATATAGAGGTAGGGATGAATTGAAAGAAGGTGAAATCTGAGTGAAGACGTGAAAGATGCAAGGGGGTATGGATACCTAGAGGAAAAATATCCCAGACAAAGGAAACTGTCAGTGCAAAGGCCCTGAGGTAGGAGTGTGTGTGTGGTGTGTACAGGGAATACCATGGAGGCCACTGTGACAGGAGCAGAATGATGAAGGGATAAGTAGGTGGGCAGGAGGAGTTCAGATGATGTAGGACTTTATATGCCATTGTAAGGCCTTTGGCTTTTACTCTGAGCAAGATAAGGAGCCGTATTTTGATGTCCTATTATGCCAGCTACAAAATTGGTCCTTCATAGACATTATTTCATTTTCTTATCCAGAGCCCTAGAAGACAAATGCTTTTATTATCCCATCTTACAGAAAAAGGTACCAAAGTTTAGAGACTAAATAACTTGCCTGAAGTGTTACAGCTTGCATGTGGAAGAACCAGGATTCAGATCCAAGCCATATATTTCTTAAAACCCACGTACAGTTGACCCTTCAACTGTGCAGGGATTAATCTGAGTATAACTTAAATTCATGGTTTCTCCACCTCCATGGATTCAACCAACCATGGATCATGTAGTACTGTAGTATTTACTATTGGAAAAAAAAAAATCCATGTATACGTGGACCTGCACAGTTCAAACCCACGTTGTTCAAGGGTCAACTATACTTAACCATTATGCTACTTAAGTTCCAGTTTGTGAGAAACATTTTGAATATCTTGTGGACAGTAGCTCAAAAAATGGAACCAGTGAAGTCTGTGTTATTTTATAATATTATCCTATATTTAAATATAATATATTAAAATATTATGTATTTTGTTACTTATAAAGGAATGCCTTTTATGTTTAAGGGTATTGACTTTCTGGTTTTTTTCCTTCCAGGTGGCTTAGATATAGACTCGTTTCAGGAGCGTGAGGAAGGCCGTGCGGGGCCAGATGATAATGAGGAGGTCATGCGAGCACTGCTCATTCATGAGAAGAAGACCCCCTCTGCCACAGCAGGCTCAGTGGGGGCAGCTGCTCCTGTGACCACTGCCAATGGCAGTGACTCTGAGAGTGAGACCAGTGAGTCAGATGATGACTCTCCACCCTGTGCTACAGCTGTGGCTGCACATCATGGGGAAGAGGATGAGGAAGATGATGAATTTGAGGAAGTAGCAGATGACCCCATTGTCATGGTGGCTGGCCGTCCGTTCTCCTACAGCGAAGTGAGCCAGAAGCCAGAGCTGGTGGCCCAAATGACACCAGATGAAAAGGAAGCGTACATAGCAATGGGACAACGCATGTTTGAGGACCTCTTTGAGTGAGCTTTCCCTACCTTTTCCTCCTTTCTCTAATGTGCATTTAAAAAGAAATTCCCTACCTTTGAAGAAAAGTGTTCAGTGGCCTTCTGCCTCTCTTGATGTAAATCAACTGTTAATCTTGTGCAAAGAGTAATGGGAGAGAGAGAAAGTTTGATTTTTATGCCAGAAACTTCTCCACGAGGTAGGTTGGCTATAAGCATACCCTTTCCTATTACTACAGTATTAATATTTTGCTGTATTTCCTTATCTCACCTTTTTTCTTTCCCTTTTAAGACACATTTTTCTCCCTTCTGAAATGAGTGAGAGAAGTCTAAAGGTAAATTCTTCATGTCTGCCTGTAGAAGCCCACTTTGATAGGTTACAGTAATTCATTGATCACATCCTTTTTATTTATTCTGACCAAGCATTCCAAAAAGCTCCTGATATTGCTGCCAACCAAGCAGCTTGGCAACAGGCAAATCATTGATGAAGGAAATAAAAAAATCTTAAAGCTTCATATTGCCTCACAGTTTAGGATGGAGTCAATATGTAAGGGGAGGTGGGAGTGTGTGTGGAAGAAGGATGGTTATGCGTAAATCTCACGATTAATATCTAAACCAAAATTGGTGTCTTTAGAACTGACTTGACTAACAGATATTATTGTTGTGCATAATGCCTTTTGGTTTGTATGTTAGGTAATAGAAAACAGAAAGTGTGTTTGGTAAGCCCTTAGGAAGAAATTAGAGAAAAAACACAGACTTAGGATAAGGAGTCCATGTAAGGGGTTGAAGAGTGGAGAGCATTGGGAACAGTACCCTTTAACATTGTCTGAGTGTGTGCTGATTTGGAAATCCTTTATATAAAGCTGAGACTGGTCCCCTTCTTTTTCAGTTCTTCCACAGTGCTGTAAATTGTTTAAAGAGGCCATTCCAGCAGAAATCAGCATATAACAATTGATTACTCCTCTCTCTTTTTTTTTTCTCTCAACATTATTGATGACCTTGTCTCTTTTGATTCTTGTCAGGAATGGTATTTTAGAGTGCATCCAGTATATCATTGAGCATTGTAACCTCAAGGAAAATACTTTATTTTTGGTTCTGATATGTAGTATGGTATTATTCCTTAAGGCAGAACTTTAAAGAACTTTCGTACAAAGGTCTACAACAATTGTATTTTTTATAATATTTTCCCTTGCATTGTCATTTTAAGTATTTATCATTTTATAGTACATGTGTAAAGTTGAGATAGATTTTAAACATCTGAGCCTTGTATAAAGTAATGGTTCATTTACCTGGGTTGTATTATGACTGAATATTGACAATAAATCTATTTTATACTGACTGAAATTTGTTAATCTAGCTCTGTAACATCTTTACATAATTAAAATGAATACTCTTCCCATTTAAAAAAAAGTGTTTCAGAATATTTTCTCTTATTGGTCATGTTTCAAATAATAGATGCAATTTTATGTAGTCTAAACTTTTTCTGGCAATAAGTTGCCTCAAGAATGACTTTATGGGAGGAGCTTCAAGATGGCGGAAGAGTAAGATGTGGAGATCACCTTCCTCCAGAAATACATCTACATGTGGGACAACTCCTACAGAACACCTACTAAATGCTGGCGGAAGACCTCAGACCTCCTGAAAGGCAAGAAACTCCCCACGTACCTGGGAAGGGTAAAAGAAAAAAGAGAAAACAGAGACAAAGAATAGGGACAGGACCTGCACCAGTGGGAGGGAGCTGTGAAGGAGGAAAGGTTTCCACACACTAGGAAGCCCCTTCATGGGCGGAGACTACGGGTGGTGGAGGGGGGAGCTTCAGAGCCATGGAGGAGAGCACAGCCACAGGGGTGCAGAGGGCAAAGTGGAGAGATTCCTGCACAGAGGATCGGTGCCGACTAGCAGTCACCAGCCCAAGAGGCTTGTCTGCGCCCCCGCCAGGGCGGGCGGGGGCTGGGAGCTGAGGCTCGGGCTTCGGTCAGATCCCAGGGAGAGGACTGGGGTTGGTGGCATGAACACAGCCTGAAGGGGGCTAGTGCACCACAGCTAGCCGGGAGGGAGTCCGGGAAAAAGTCTGGACCTGCTGAAGAGACGAGACTTTTTCTTGCCTTTTTGTTTCCTGGTGCACGAGGAGTGGGGATTAAGAGTGCCATTTAAAGGAACTCCAGAGATGGGCATGAGCCACGGCTATCAGTGCAAACCCCAGAGACAGGCATGGGATGCTAAGGCTGCTGCTGTAGCTACCAAGAAGCCTGTGTGCAAGCACACGTCACTATCCACACCTCCCCTCCCGGGAGCCTGCGCAGCCCGCCACTGCCAGGATCCCGTGATCCAGGGACAACTTCCCGGGGAGGACACACGGCGCGCCTCAGGCTGGTGCAATGTCACGCTGGCCTCTGCCACCGCAGGCTCGCCCCACATCCGAAACCCTCCCTCCCACCCCCACCCCCCTGGGCTGACTGAGCCAGAGCCCCCGAATCAGCTGCTTCTTTAACCCTGTCCTATCTGAGCAAAGAACAGATGCCCTCAGGTGACCTATATGCAGAGGCGGGTCCAAATCCAAAGCTGAACCCCAGGAGCTGAGCGAACAAAGAAGAGAAAGGGAAATTTCTCCCAGCAGCTCAGGAGCAGTGGATTAAATCTCCACAATCAACTTGATGTACCCTGCATCTGTGGAAAACATGAATAGACAACGAATCATCCCAAATTGAGGAGGCTTTGGGAGCAACGATATATATATATTTTTTCCCTTTTTCTCTTTTTGTGAGTGTGTATGTGTATGCTTCTGTGTGTGATTTTGTCTGTATAGCTTTGCTTTTACCATTTGTCCTAGGGTTCTGTCTGTCCATTTTTTTTTTAATTAAAAAAAATTTTTTAATAACTTTATTTTATCTTCTTTTTTCTTTCTTTCTTTTTTTCTCCCTTTTATTTTGAGCTGTGTGGAGGACAGGCTCTTGGTGCTCCAGCCAGGCATCAGGGCTGTGCCACTGAGGTGGGAGAGCCAAGTTCAGGATACTGGTCCACAAGAGACCTCCCAGCTCCACTAATATCAAATGGCGATAATCTCCCAGAGACCTCGTCTCAATGCCAAGACCCACCTCCACTCAACGACCAGCAAGCTACAGTGCTGGACACCCTATGTGAAACAACTAGCAAGGAAGGAACACAACCCCATCCATTAGCAGAGAGGCTACCTAAAATCATACTAAGGCCACAGACACCCCAAAATACACCACCAGACGTGGACCTACCCACCAGAAAGACAAAATCCAGCCTCATCCACCAGAACACAGACACTAGTCCCCTCCACCAGGAAGCCTACACAACCCACTGAACCAAACTTAGCCACTGGGGACAGACACCAGAAACAATGGAAACTACAAACCTGCAAGACTGCAAAAAGGAGACCCCAAACACAGTAAGTTAAGCAAAACGAGAAAACAGAGAAACACACAGCAGATGAAGGAGCAAGGCAAACACCCACCAGACCTAACAAATGAAGAGGTAATAGGCAGTCTACCTGAAAAAGAATTCAGAATAATGATAGTAAAGATGATCCAAAATCTTGGAAATAGAATGGAAAAAATACAAGAAATGTTTAACAATGACATAGGAGAACTAAAGAGCAAACAAACAGTGATGAACAACACAATAAATGAAATTTAAAATTCTCTAGAAGGAATCAATAGCAGAATAACTGAGGCAGAAGAATGGATAAGTGACGTGGAAGATAAAATAGTGGAAATAACTACTGCAGAGCAGAATAAAGAAAAAAGAATGAAAAGAACTGAGGACAGTCTCAGAGACCTCTGGGACAACATTAAATGCATCAACATTCGAATTATAGGGGTCCCAGAAGAAGAAGAGAAAAATAAAGGGAATGAGAAAATATTTGAAGAGATTATAGTAGAAAACTTCCCTAATATGGGAAAGGAAATAGTTAATCAAGTCCAGGAAGCACAGACAGTCCCATAGAGGATAAATCCAAGGAAAAACACGCCAAGACACATAGTAATCAAACTATTAAAAATTAAATAGAAAGAACAAATATTAAAAGCAGCAAGGGAAAGACAACAAATAACGCCTAAGGGAATCCCCATGAGGTTAACAGCTGATCTTTCAGCAGAAACTCTGCAGGCCAGAAGGGAGTGGCAGGACATATTTAAAGTGATGAAGGAGAAAAACCTACAACCAAGATTACTCTACCCAGCAAGGATCCCATTCAGATTTGACGGAGAAATTAAAAGCTTTACAGACAAGCAAAAGCTAAGAGAATTCAGCACCACCAAACCAGCTTTACAACAAATGCTAAAGGAATTTCTCTAGACAGGAAACACAAGCGAAGGAAAAGACCTACAAAAATAAACCCCAAACAATTAAGAAAATGGTAATAGGAACATACATATCGATAATTACCTTAAATGTAAATGGATTAAATGCTCCAACCAAAAAACATAGATTGGCTGAATGGACACAAAAACAAGACCTGTGTATATGCTATCTACAAGAGACCCACTTCAGACCTAGGGACACATACAGACTGAAAGTGAGGGGATGGAAAAAGATATTCCATGCAAACGGAAATCAAAAGAAAGCTGGAGTAGCAATTCTCATATCAGACAAAATAGACTTGAAAACAAAGACTGTTACAAGAGATAAAGAAGGACACTACATAATGATCAAGGGATCAATCCAAGAAGAAGATATAACAATTGTAAATATTTACGCACCCAACATAGGAGCACCTCAACACTAAGGCAAATACTATAGCCATAAAAGGGGAAATTGACAGTGACACAATTATACTAGGGGACTTTAACACCCCACTTTCACCAATGGACAGATCATCCAAAATGAAAATAAGTAAACACAAGCTTTAAATGATACATTTAACAAGATGGACTTAATTGATATTTATAGAACATTCCATCCAAAAACAACAGAATACACATTCTCAAGTGCTCATGGAATGTTCTCCAGGATAGATCATATCTTGGGTCACAAATCAAGCTTCGGTAAATTTAAGAAAATTGAAATCGTATCAAATATCTTTTCCGACCACAACGCTATGAATCTAGATATCAATTACAGGAAAAAAATCTGTATGAAATACAAACACATGGAGGCTAAACAACACACTACTTAATAACCAAGAGATCACTGAAGAAATCAAAGAGGAAATCAAACAATACCTAGAAACAAATGACAATGAAAACACTATGACCCAAAACCTATGGGATGCAGCAAAAGCAGTTCTAAGAGGGAATTTTATAGCAATATAATCCTACCTTAAGAAACAAGAAAAATCTCAAATAAACAACTAACCTTACACCTAAAGCAATTAGAGAAAGAAGAACAAAAATACCCCAAAGT
Source organism: Leucopleurus acutus (assembly GCF_964270905.1). Taxonomy (NCBI): domain Eukaryota; kingdom Metazoa; phylum Chordata; class Mammalia; order Artiodactyla; family Delphinidae; genus Leucopleurus; species Leucopleurus acutus. The sequence goes on from NC_139147.1 coordinate 66,825,533, forward strand.
TAGCGGAAAAAAAGAAATCATAAAGATCAGATCAGAAATAAATGAAAAAGAAATGAAGGAATGGTTCCTTGAGAAGATAAAAAAAATTGATAAACCATTAGCCAGACTTACCAAGAAAAAAGGGAGAAGACTCAAATAAATAGAATTAGAAATGAAAAAGGAGAAGTAACAACTGACACTGAAGAAATAAAAAGGATCATGAGAGATTGGTGCAAGCAACTATATGCCAATAAAATGGACAACCTGGAAGAAATGGACAAATTCTTAGAAAGGCACAACCTTCCGAGACTGAACCAGGAAGAAATAGAAAATATGAACAGACCACTCACAAGCACTGAAATTGAAACTGTGATTTAAAATCTTCCAACAAGGAAAAGCCCAGGACCAGATGGCTTCACAGGCGAATTCTATCAAACATTTAGAGAAGAGCTAACAGCTATCCTTCTCAAACTCTTCCAAAATAGAGCAGAGTGAGGAACACTCCCAGACTCATTCTATGACGCCACCATTACTCTGATACCAAAACCAGACAAAGATGTCACAAAAAAAGAAAACTACAGGCCAACGTCACTGATGAACATAGATGCAAAAATCCTCAACAAAATACTAGCAAACAGAATCCAACATCACATTAAAAGGACCATACACCGTGAACAAGTGGGGTTTATCCCAGGAATGCAAGGATTCTTCAATATATGCAAATCAATCAACGTGATACACCATATTAACAAATTAAAGGCGAAGAACCATATGATCACCTCAATAGATGCAGAGAAAGCTTTTGACTATATTCAAGACCATTTATGATAAAATCCCTCCAGAAAGTAGGCTTAGAGGGAGCTTTCCTCAACATAATAAAGGCCATATACGACAAACCCAAAGCAAACATCATCCTCAATGGTGAAAAATGAAACCACTTCCACTAAGATTAGGAACAAGACAAAGTTGTCCACTCTCACCACTATTATTCAACATACTTTTGGAAGTTTTAGCCACAGCAATCAGAGAAGAAAAAGAAATAAAAGGAATCCAAATTGGAAAAGAAGATGTAAAGCTGTCACTGTTTGCAAATGACATGATTCTATACGTAGAGAATCCTAAAGATGCCACCAGAAAACTACTAGAGCTCATCAATGAATTTGGTAAAGTAGCAGGATACAAAATTAATGCTCAGAAATCTCTTGCATTCCTATACACTAATGATGAAAAATCTGAAATTCAAATCAAGAAAACACTCCCATTTACCGTTGCAAGAAAAAGAATAAAATATCTAGGAATAAACCTACCTGAGGAGACAAAAGACCTGTATACAGAAAATTATAAGACACTGATGAAAAATTAAAGATGATACAAACAGATGGAGAGATATACCATGTTCTTGGATTGGAAGAAAAAATATTGTGAAAATAACTCTACTACCCAAAGCAATCTATAGATTCAATGCTTGCCCTATCAAACTACCACTGGCATTTTTCACAGAATTAGAACAAAAAATTTCACAATTTGTATGGAAACACAAAAGAACCCGAATAGCCAAAGTGATCTTGAGAACGAAAAACGGAGCTGGAGGAATCAGGCTCCCGGACTTCAGACTATACTGCAAAGCTATGGTAATCAAGACAGTATGGTACTGGCACAGAAACAGAAATATAGATCAATGGAACAGGATAGAAAGCCCAGCAATAAACCCACGCACATATGGTCACCTTATTTTTGATCAAGGAAGCAAGAGTATACAATGGAGAAAAGAGTCTCTTCAATAAGTGCTGCTGGGGAAACTGGACATAAAAGAATGAAATTAGAACATTCCCTAACACCATACACAAAAATAAACTCAAAATGGATTAAAGACCTAAATGTAAGGCCAGACACCATCAAACTCTTAGAGGAAAACATAGGCAGAACACTCTATGACATAAATCACAGCAAGATCCTTTCTGACCCACCTCCTAGAGAAATGGAAATAAAAGATAACCCGCAGAATGGGAGAAAATATTTGCAAATGAAGCAACAGACAAAGGATTAATCTCCTAAATTTACAAGCAACTCATGTAGCTCAATATCAAAAAAACAACCCAGTCCAAAAATGAGCAGAAGACATAAATAGACATTTTTCCAAGGAAGATATACAGATTGCCAACAAACACATGAAAGAATGCTCAACATAATCATTAGAGAAATGTGAATCAAAACTACAATGAGGTATCATCTCACACCAGTCAGAATGGCCATCCTCAAAAAATCTACAAACAATAAATGCTGGAGAGTGTGTGGAGAAAAGGGAACCCTCTTGCACTGTTGGTGGGAATGTAAACTGATACAGCCACTATGGAGAACAGTATGGAGGTTCCTTACGAAACTAAAAATAGAACTACCATATGACCCAGCAATCCCACTGCTGGGCATATACCCTGAGAAAACCATAATTCAAAAATTGTCAAGTACCAAAATGTTCATTGCAGTTCTATTTACAATAGCCAGGACATGGAAGCAACCTAAGTGTCCATTGACAGATGAATGAATAAAGAAGATGTGGCACATATACACAATGGAATATTACTCAGCCATAAAAAGGAACAAAACTGAATTATTTGTAATGAGGTGGATGCACCTAGAGACTGTCATTCAGAGTGAAGTAAGTCAGAAAGAGAAACAAATACCGTATGCTAACACATATATATGGAATCTAAAAAAAAAAAATGAACCTAGGGGCATGATGGGAATAAAGATGCAGACCTACTAGAGTATGGACTTGAGGATACGGGAACGGGGAAGAGTAAACTGGGACAAAGTGAGGGAGTGGCATGGACATATATACACTACCAAACGTAAAATAGATAGCTAGTGGGAAGCAGCCACATAACACAGGGAGATCAGCTCAGTGCTTTGCAACCACCTAGAGGGGTGGGATAGGGAGGGTGGGATGGAGGGGGATGCAAGAGGGAAGAGATACGGGGACATATCTATATGTGTAACTGATCCACTTCGTTATAAAGCAGAAACTAACACACCATTGTAAAGCAATTAAACTCCAATAAAGATGTGAAAAAAATATATATTTTTATATATATATATATATTTTTTATGTTTGGTAGAATTCAACAGTGAATCCATATGGTACATGGCTGTCTTTGTTGGAGTTTCTAGATTTGTGATTCAATTTTCTTAATTTTTTAAATCTAATCAGATTTTCTATTTTTTCATGGTTCAGTTTTGGTGGGAGAATTTCCAGGAATTCATCCATTTCACCTGGATTATCTAAAATCTTGAGGTGCAGTTGTGCATAATATACCCTTAGCATCCTTTTTATGTTTGTAAATTCAGTAGTAATGTCAACACACTTATTTCTTATTTTAATAATTTAAATCTTCTCTCTTTTTTCTTAGTCAACTTATTTGAAAATTTGTCAATTTTCTGGATCTTTGCTAAGAACCTACTTTTGCTGATTTTCTTTGTTCTTTTTTCTCTCCTCTGTCTCCATTTTAATCTATAGTATCTCATTCTATTTGATATATTCAAATTTAATTTTCCCTAGTTCTTTAAGGTGTATAGTTAGGTTGTTGATAAATATATTGGAAATAAATTTTTATTTGATGTAAAAGAAAAAAAAAGAATGACTTTATGTACCTCGTGCATATGGGGCTATTCAACTTTTAAACATTGTTTTCTAAACATTCATAATTTAGAAAGAAGTTCATTTAAATAAAATAGTAATCAGATGTTAAGTTTATAATGTAGTTGTAGGTGAACTCTCAGCTCTTCATTTCAGTGAATACATGTTTCTTGTTATTGTTTTTTCTTGAATCCAACTTACACGTTCTGCTTCCTAAAGCTACTGTTCTATTTTTCTTATCCATTATCTACCAACTTCTTAAAGACTCATCTAGACTTGTTGCGTATTTCTTTCATCTCCCTCTTGCAGTCTGTGTTATGCCCTATTACTACACTGAAACAGCTTTCTCCAGTCCTAATTGTCCAACTTAACAGCCCTTTATTTCTCAATCTCTTTGGCTGCCCTTTAGGATTTCATGCTATAAACCCACTTTTTCCTTGAAACATTTTCGTTTGGTATCCTAGCCATTACACTGGCCAGGTTTCTCCTTACTTCAGGAAGCCTCCCTGCTTCCCTGGCTTCTTCACCTCTCCTCTGCACTACATATACCGACTCTCACAGTACTATGGACACAAGTCTGTGTAGCAGAGCTTCACTGAAGTTTTTGTAGTAATGGGCAGGGGGCGGGCAGTGAGGGGTTTTTGTCTCAGCACTGAAGAGTCAAGGTATGAGTGGATTGTATACATCCTTGTTCTTAAAGAGTGTCTTTACCATTCTCACATATTTCATCCCAAGTAGAGTGCTGCCTTCCTTGCTAAAATTTCAGCTTCCTTTTTCCTTCTCATTATCACCCTTTTCTTTCCAAAGACCTTGGAAAGTTATAAATGTATTAGAGAAAATAATTTAGTTCTTTGTTTTATTCCTACTCCAAGCAGGGCCTTGAAAGGTCCTATCACATCCAAAGTGGCCTATCAAGATGTTTCCCTAACCAAGGAACCATTTTCCCACCTACTTTTTCCCCACACCCCCTACTTTCCAACTTTTTTCTCCTCTCATTACACCAAAAAAATATTACTCATATATTTGGCCAAAAGTAAGATGATGAGTAAATAACTGGCCCTAGATGATCCATAGCTTTGTATGTGCTGGAAAACTGCTTTCATTCTGTCTGCCCTTGAAGTTGAAGCCTTTTTCTTATTTAGATACCACTTTTTCCAAAACACCTTAAGGAGTGTTAACTTTAAATGATTAAAAGAAAATATCCAATTTAGCATAGCCTGGAAGTCAGGAGACTAGGTTCTAGTCCCAGCTCCAGTTAACTAGACACTTGCAGTGTGACACCGTTATCTGATGTAATCTTTCTGGGCTAGTTTCTCATCTGTCAGTAATGAGAGGATTATGCTAGAATCACCAATGATTCCTTTCTGCTCTGATAGTTTATGGAGGTAAGTGGTAGCTAATACATTTTATAATGAGGCTGAATAATAATAACAAAACAACAACAACAAAAACCTTCTGATGTTCTACAGCAATTCAAACCAGTTGAAGGATATTTTAATTGAGGGACTAGTGTAGGTGGCAGGTTTAGGATTTAGAATGTAGCAAACCAGAGCATAAACAGTTGCTAATTAGGTTTCTCTCTTCCTATCTTGCCAAGGTACTTCATTTCTAATCTCACAGACTAGGGCGGAAATAATCGAATATTTCATAACTCTTTTTGGTATCATTTTGAGAGAATTAGACGCTGAATGGGAATAAGATTGGGAAGAACAGTTTATTTTCTTTCTACTGGTTGGCTCTATGACTAGATTCCCAGCCAGGACCACAATAGAAAGACTTACATATGTACTTTCTTGTTCTCTTTATTCCTGAGTTTAAAAAACATTAACTAGGAAATGACAATCCAAAAACAAATATGAAAATCTTTAGAATTTAGAAATTGGTATAATTCTACCTTCTGTTTGTTCAGCATTTTGTTTCTACCAAAGCTATTTCACATGTGTTATCTCTATCAGAGTTGGGCTACTATCACTTTTTTTTTTTAATATCTAAACATCTCTTGGGAAATGAAGAAGATTTTCCAGAAAGGAATTGGAAGTATGGCACTAAATTTGCTGTCTTTTCTATTGGATTTTCATATTATAAAAGTAAAATAAACTGTGAACAAGATAAGTACAGGTATTCTTAAAACATGTAAAGCCAAATGGGTTGAGAAGGGGCAAGAGTCTTGAAATTTTACTTCTTCCTTTGAAGAGCTAAAGGAATGAACTAATTCTGGTGTGCCCTCAAGGGAAGGAACAAGTACCTTAGCTTCTCTTCAGAAAGAGCTTCCTGTCCTCCTGAATACTAGGCGCTGCCTTTCCTATTCCAGTTGCAAAGCAGATAGGTGTAGTACACGACCCAGCTTCAAGAATCAACCCACATTTCCTATCACACGAAAGTACATTATCGCCTACCTAATGTAAATAAGTCTGAGAAATTAGTCTGGAAATGAAGGCTGGTGCCAGGTGCTAAAGTGCCTTGAATCATGTCAAAGCATACAGGATAGTTGTACAGTTTGTTGTTGTTGTTATATAAATGTATTAATTATTTAAAAATTCATCCAATAAGAAATATATATATATATGGTAAAAAATGAGAACTCCCCACCCAGCCCATCCCTATTTCATTTACCCCGAGGTAACCATTGTTGATAGTTTAATGTGATATTTTCTAGGCCTTTAGAAACAACATACTCATACATCCCCACAGATATACTGCAATGCTTTTTAAATAAATACAATCATATACACATTGCCATTTGTTTTTGAAATATCTTGGAGATCTTTCTAAATCAATATATTTAAACCTGCTTCATTTTTAAAGATAAGGACTAGATTGAATTTTATAATATAATTATATGATGGTTTATGTAACAATTCCCTTCTTGAATGGCGTTTAGGTAGTGTCCAGTTTTTCACTATTAAAGTGCTATAATGAATTACCCTCATATCCGCATTCTCTGAGTACTTCTATAGGATAGAACCATAAGAGAGAAATAGCCAATCACAGGACATGTCCATTTTAAACTGATAGCTATTGCCAAGTTGCTCTTCAAAAAGATTGTTAGAGAATGTTAAGCAGGGGAAAAATTTGTAGCATTGACGTTGGGTTGGAATTTAAATGTGGAGATTATTAAGGTGATTTCAATAGTCTTAGTGAGTAATAGGTCTAAAGACCTGTCCAAGTCAGTAGGGATGGAAAGGAGGGGACAGCTTTAAGTTTGGGGAGGTGGCATTAACGGATTTGGTGACTCTTTGGATATGGCACCGCCTTGGATGAAGCTCTGGCTTCTGACTGAATGGTTGTTCCATTTATCAAGATTGGAAATAGAGGAGCGGGAGCAGTGTTTGTTCCTGTTTTATCTCCCCATCTCAGTAAATGACACCACCATTCCACCTGCATGCTCACACCAAAAGTCTAGTAGTTGGCCATCCTTCCTTTTTTTCATCCCATGTCCCATTCATCAGCAAGTCCTGTCAGATTTGAAATAGAGCTGATAGGACTTGCTAATAAATTGAAAATATATTCTAAATCTGACCCCACCACTACCAGCCTACTCCAAGCCATATTAACAAACCACCCCCCCTTCACCCCTGGCGCTTAAAACCCTTCATTGACTTTTTCTTAGAATAACATCTAGACTCTAAACTCCTGACCCTTTTCTATGGGTCCAAAGAGGTCTGGCTCCTAGTTTTATGACTACATCTACTATTCTTCTCCCTGTTAACTACTCTCTAACCACATTGACATTCTTCGTTTTGCAAATATGCCAAGGTTTTTCCTGCCTGAGGTCTTTGCCCTAGTTGTATTCTCTGCACAGAACATTCTTCTCCATTTTTGTCCCTATTATTTCATTCTCGGCTTAAATGGCACATTCTCAGAAAAGCCTTCTTTGCCGTATCTACAGTAATCTCTTCTCCCATTCATGATGATATTTTCCTGTTTTATTTTCTTCATAGCAAAATTGCTATGGACAGTGAACTTATTTATTTTTTTATTTAATTATTTATATCTATCAACTTCTCCCCCCAAAGATGGTAAGTTCCCTGAGGGCAGGATACTAGCATATGCAGTTACTTCTGGTGCATGATAGGCTGTCAACAAATGTTGAATGGATGAATGAACAGATGAATTGGCACTAGGAAAACATAGTCTTTTCTCTACCACGTCATATCATTTTGTTCCTGCCTGAATATGTATATGTATGTATACATACACACATACATACATTTATATATATATATATTTTTTTCTTAATCAGTGAATTATGTTTACTTGTGGTTTGTGGTACCTAGGGCTGTGTCCCCAGGACTAACAGTAGAGGGTAGCAGAATATAGCTTCTTTGGTGCAGCCAATGAGACGTCTAGAAGCTTTAGCTCTCGGGAGCCATTAGCTTTAATGTTCACGGAAAAGGGAACTTAGTGAGTACTTTGTCTAGGGCTGCCCTGTCCAATATGGTAGCCACTAGCCACTTGTGTCTATTGAGTACTTGAACTATATCTAGTCCAAACTGAGATGTGCTGTAAATATGAAATACATACCAAATTTTGAAGACTCAGAATGGGATTAAAGAATGCAAAATATCTTATTAATAATTTTTTATATTGATTATTTGTTGAAAAGATAGTACTGTAGTTATCTTGGGTTAGAGGAAATATGCTATTAAAGATAATTTCGCCTGTTTCTTTTATATGGCTATTAGAAAATTTTAAATTGCATATTTTGCTCACATTTGTAGCTTGCATTATATTTCTCTTGAACAGCACTGGTCTAGGGCATTCTCTTCAGGTGCTAGAGTTATGTATTGTGCTTAGTGATTATTTGCGTTTTTCCTCATGTACAAGCTTTTGACCTGAATGCTGTGCCCACCCTCCTCTCCTCCCTCATCCTCTACCGGAAAGGCAGGCTTTGTTTTGTTGGTAGGCTCTTTCTCTTGGGAACAATAATGGATTTTGCTTCTGGTTTAATTTTTCCCCTTTTAGGGGTGGGAATGGTTGGGATGAGGTGTTTTCTTGGTTTGTGTGTTTCCTGAAGTAAGGTGAAATGTAGGGATGACATCAGCAGTGGAGATAAGGAACTGAGAAATTTTTGACTACTGAGACCAATGTTGTGATGTTGAAAGTGCTGCTGACTCCTAGGTAACTGAGGAACCGGAGCACCCTGTGAAACCAGACCAGAGCCGGAGGAGCTGACAGCCAGTCCTAAATCAAAGGAGTTGGAAGCCCAGTGTGTTGCTCTGTATGCATGATATTAACAGGCAGTGTATGTGAGACTGCTCATGTGTTTATTGTCTGTCTCTCCCCTCACTAGAATGTAAGCTCCATGAGGGCAGAGGCTTATCTTTCTTGCTCACTGCAGTGTTCTGGCTCATATCCCTGGCTCAATGCCTGACACATAGTAAGTAGTCATCAATACATTTTGAATGAATAAACATTTATGTTTATTCAGGCCAGGAATAAACCATGGCCTTTATATAAAAGACTTATTTTCCATTTCTGTCATTACTTGAATACCTAATGTTTGTGATGCTATTTTGTATTAATTATCTTCCTGTTTGGAATACTTACAGATGGTGAGTGCTGATCTACGCAGCAAAGTGCATTTCCCCAGCAACTGGTGAAACCATCTAACCAAAAGTACATCTAACAAATGCATCTAACTGAAAGCTTACACGTGAATTCTATGTTAAGGTCAATCTTTAAAGAAGAAATTGTAAAGAAGAAAGGTTGTCCAATTTCTTCAACTAGGGATTTTATTTGTCTCTTAATAAATTAAAATTGATGATACCATGGTTTCCTTCATGATGTCAAAGACGTAGCTTCCTTTTATGTTTATGCTTAGCCATTCTTGGCAAATATTTGTTGCTTCGTGGTCACATAATGGCCGATACTTCACCTTTCTACATACACCTTCAGGTAGAAGTGAGGCAGTTAGGGGATAAAGGTATATGCTAGCTGAGTGAGTATCCCCCTCCCTTTTTTGATTGTGGTGAAATTCATATGACATAGAATTAATCATTTTAAATTGAACAATTCAGTGGCATTTGGTGCATTCACAATATTGTGCAAGCACCATCTCCATCCAGTTCCAAAACATTTTCATCACCCCAAAACAAAACCCATAACCATTAAGCAGTTGCTCCCCATTCTCCTTTCCCCCCAGCCCTTGGCAACTACCAGTCTTCTTTCTGTCTATGCATTTACCTATTCTGGATATTTCATATAAATGGAATCACTCAATATGTGACCCTTTGTATCTGACCTCTTTCACTTATAATATTTTAGAGGTTCACCCATGTTGTAGCATGTGTCAGTACTTCATTCCTTTTTATGACTGAGTAGTATTCTGTTTTGTGTATTTCTACAATTTGTTTATCCATTCATTGTTGATGGACATTTGGGTTGTTTCTACATTCTAGCTATTGTGAATAATAATGCTGCTATGAACATTCATGTACAAGTATTTGAGTACCTATTTTCAGTTTGGGGGGGGTATATAACTAAGAGTGAAATTTCTGGGTTTGTGATAATTTATATCTATGTGCTGTTTCTTTTTAAAGTAATACCTCTCCCAGCACTGTGTGCAGTAATTACTATTAATCACTGGGGAGAAGACAGGGCCTTGTAACCAAGATGTGAGAGTCAACAGAAAATGTCAGAACTCTAGGGTTTGTGACCAGAGAGCCTTTCCTGGCAACAGCTACAGAGGACAGAGTAATAGGAGATATGCATATGAGGTAAGAATTCAAGCATCCTTGATTTTTTTTTAACACCTTTATTGGAGTATAATTGCTTTACAATGGTGTGTTAGTTTCTGCTCTATAACAAAGTGAATCAGCTATACATATACATATATCCCCATATCTCCTCCCTCTTGCGTCTCCTCTTACCCTCCCTATCCCACCACTCTAGGTAGTCACAGAGCAGCTAGCTGATCTCGCTATGCTATGTGGCTGCTTTCCACTAGCTATCTGTATTACATTTGGTAGTGTATATATGTCCATGCCACTGTCTCACTTCATCCCAGCTTACCCTTCCCCCTCCCCGTGTCCTCAAGTCCATTCTCTACTTCTGCATCTTTATTCCTGTCTTGCCCCTAGGTTCTTCAGAAACTTTTTTTATTTTTAGATTCCATATATATGTGTTAGCATATGGTATTTGTTTTTCTCTTTCTGACTTATTTAACTCTGTATGACAGACTCTAGGTCCATCCACCTCACTACAAATAACTCAATTTCGTTTCTTTTTATGGCTGAGTAATATTCCATTGTATATATGTGCCACATCTTCTTTATCTATTCATCTGTCAGTGGACACTTAGGTTACTTCCATGTCCAGGCTATTGTAATAGACCTGCAATGAACATTGTGGTACATGACTCTTTTTGAATTATGGTTTTCTCAGGGTATATGCCCAGCAGTGAGATTGTTGGAAAATATGGTCGTATTTTATAAGGAACCTCCATACTGTTCTCCATAGTGGCTGTATCAGTTTACATTGTCACCAACAGTGCAAGAGTTTTCCCTTTTCTCCACTCCATCTCCAGCATTTATTGTTTCTAGATTTTTCAATTATGGCCATTCTGACTGGTGTGAGGTGATACCTCATCATGGTTTTGATTCACATTTCTCTAATGATTAATGACGTTGAGCAGCTTTTCATGTGTTTGTTGGCAATCTGCATATCTTCTTTGGAGAAATGTCTGTTTAGGTCTTCTGCCCATTTTTGGATTGGGTTGTTTGTTTCTTTGGTATTGAGCTGCATGAGCTGCTTGTAAATTTTGGAGATTAATCCTTTGTCAGTTGCTTCATTTGCAAATATTTTCTCCCATTATGAGGGTTGTCTTATTCATGGTTTCCTTTGCTGTGCAAAAGCTTTTAGGTTTCATTAGGTCCCATTTGTTTATTTTTGTTTTTATTTCCATTTCTCTAGGAGGTGGGTCAGAAAGGATCTTGCTGTAATTTATGTCATAGAGTGTTCTGCCTATGTTATCCTCTAAGAGTTTGATAGTGTCTGGCCTTACATTTATGACTTTAATCCATTTTGAGCTTATTTTTGTGTATGGTGTTAGGGAGTGTTCTAATTTCATTCTTTTACATGTAGCTGTCCAGTTTTCCCAGCACCACTTATTGAAGAGACTCTCTTTTGTCCATTGTATACTCTTGCTTCCTTAATCAAAAATAAGGTGACCATATGTGCATGGGTTTATCTCTGGGCTTTCTATCCTGTTCCATTGATCTGTATTTCTGTTTCTGTGCCAGTACCATACTGTCTTGATTACCGTAGCTTTGGAGTATAGTCTGAAGTCCGGGAGCCTGATTCCTCCAGCTCCGTTTTTCTTTCTCAAGATCGCTTTGGCTATTTGGGGTCTTTTGTGTTTCCATACAAATTGTGAAATTTTTTGTTCTAGTTCTGTGAAAAATGCCAGTGGTAGTTTGATAGGGATTGCATTGAATCTGTAGATTGCTTTGGATAGTATAGTCATTTTCACAATGTTGATTCTTCCAATCCAAGAACATGGTATATCTCTCCATCTGTTTGTATCATCTTTAATTTCTTTCATCAGTGTCTTATAATTTTCTGTATACAGGTCTTTTGTCTCCTTAGGTAGGTTTATTCCTAGGTATTTTATTCTTTTTGTTACAGTGGTAAATGGGAGTGTTTCCTTAATTTCTCTTTCGGATTTTTCATCATTAGTGTATAGGAATGCAAGAGATTTCTGGGCATTAATTTTGTATCCTGCTACTTTACCAAATTCATTGATTAGCTCTAGTAGTTTTCTCGTAGCATCTTTAGGATTCTCTCTATATAGTATCATGTCATCTGCAAACAGTGACAGTTTTACATCTTCTTTTCCAATTTGGATTCCTTTTATTTCTTTTTCTTCTCTGATTGCTGTGACTAAAACTTCCAAAACTATGTTGAATAATAGTGGTGAGAGTGGGCAACCTTGTCTTTTTCCTGATCTTAGTGGAAATGGTTTCAGTTTTTCACCACTGAGGACGATATTGGCTGTGGGTTTGTCATATATGGCCTTTATTATGTTGAGGAAAGTTCCCTCTATGCCTACTTTCTGGAGGGTTTTTATCATAAATCGGTGTTGAATTTTGTTGAAAGCTTTTTCTGCGTGTATTGAGATTATCATATGGTTTTTCACCTTCAATTTGTTAATATGATGTATCACATTGATTGATTTCTGTATATTGAAGAATCCTTGCATTTCTGGGATGAACCCCCTTGATCATGGTGTATGGTCCTTTTAATGTGATGTTGGATTCTGTTTGCTAGTATTTTGTTGAAGATTTTTGCATCTATGTTCATCAGTGATATTGGCTTGTAGTTTTCTTTCTTTGTGTGGTTTTGATGTCAGGGTGTTGGTGGCCTCATAGAATGAGTTTTGGAGTGTTCCTCCCTCTGCTCTATTTTGGAAGAGTTTGAGAAGGATAGCTGTTAGCTCTTCTCTAAATGTTTGATAGAATTCGCCTGTGAAGCCATCTGGTCCTGGGCTTTTGTTTGCTGGAAGATTTTTAATTACAGTCTCAATTTCAGTGCTTGTGATTGGTCTTTTTATATTTTCTGGTTCAGTCTCAGAAGGTTGTGCTTTTCTAAGAATTTGTCCCTTTCTTCCAGGTTGTCCATTTTATTGGCATAGAGTTGCTTGTAGTAATCTCTCATGATCCTTTGTATTTCTGCAGTGTCAGTTGTTACTTCTCCTTTTTCATTTCTAATTCTATTGATTTGAGTCTTCTCCCTTTTTTTCTTGATGAGTCTGGCTAATGGTTTATCAATTTTGTTTATCTTCTCAAAGAACCAGCTTTTAGTTTTATTGATCTTCACTATCATTTCCTTCATTTCTTTTTCATTTATTTCTGATCTGATCTTTATGATTTCTTTCCTTCTGCTAACTTTGGGGTTTCTTGTTCTTCTTTCTCTAATTGCTTTAGGTGTAAGGTTAGGTTGTTTATTTGAGATTTTTCTTGTTGCTTGAGGTAGGATTGTATTGCTATAAACTTCCCTCTTAGAACTGCTTTTGCTGCATCCCATAGGTTTTGGGTCATCGTGTTTTCATTGTCATTTGTTTCTAGGTATTTTTTGATTTCCTCTTTGATTTCTTCAGTGATCTCTTGGTTATTTAGTAGTGTATTGTTTCACTTCCATGTGTTTGTATTTTTTACAGATTTTTTTCCTGTAATTTATATCTAGTCTCACAACGTTATGGTCGTAAAAGATACTTGATACAATTTCAATTTTCTTAAATTTACCAAGGCTTGATTTGTGACCCAAGATATGATCTATCCTGGAGAATGTTCCATGAGCACTTGAGAAGAAAGTGTATTCTGTTGTTTTGGGGTGGAATGTCCTATAAATATCAATTAACTCCATCTCGTTTAATGTATCATTTAAAGCTTGTGTTTCCTTATTTATTTTCATTTTGGATGATCTGTCCATTGGTGAAAGTGGGGTGTTAAATTCCCCTACTATGATTGCGTTACTGTTGATTTCCCCTTTTATGGCTGTTAGCATTTTCCTTATGTATTTTTTTTTTCAAGATTGACTCAGATTACTATATTTTTGTTACGTGAGTGAAACAAATACAGTTATTAAGCATAAAGTACTTGTAATACTTACAGGTGAGTAGTTAACATATTTGTTTATCTGTGATAATAATGCCCCTGTCTATCAATGGCAGTAACTCATGTGCCTACGGTGGCCAGTTAGGGAATGTAAACGAATGCCAAGGGTCAGATTGGAGCAACTGCTACCTGGTATCAGCTGATCTTTGCTGTTTAATAATATAAGGCCACTGTGGCCTGCTTCAAAAGAAGTCAGAAATCCAGATTTTTAAAAAATGTTAGATCTCTTGATTTTTCAGTGTTCACAGCTAATTAAAACAAGGGTTTGTGATCTCTGGAGTAGGGCAGTAATCTGGGACTCCGAAATGAAGAGCATGTAAAAGCAGCTGTCTCATCATGGCATTTCTCAATCCTGGCTGTACTCTGAATTAGGGGTAAAGCTTTTTTTTAAAAAAAAAAAAACTCCATAATTCCTGGTCCTCACACTTGGTGATCTGATGTAATTGGTCTTGGGTGGGACCGGTGCATCAGTATTTTTTAAAAGCTCATCAGATGTTCTAATGTGAAGCTAGACTTGAGAACCGTTGATCTAATAGGTAGTATGGCTCGACAACAGTCCAGAAACTGCGGGATCATGTTAACAGTGACTTCTTGGCACCTTCTCTCATTTGTGCTAACTTCATCTTGAATCTTTTATTTTTGACAGCAGTTATTCCCTTTGCTTATGTTTCTAAAACTTGTGTTCGTAAGAATTGCTTAGGAGCTCATTAAAAATGAAGATTACCAGTCTTCATCTCAAGAGATTCTGATTCAGTAAATGGAGCCTTAGAATCTGAATCATCTGTATTTTTCACAGGCCCCCTGGATGATTGTGATGCAGAGGGTCTGAGGACTGAAGTTTGAGAATCTCTGACCTGTACTGTCTGTTGCTGATGGCAGACAAATCTGTATCTCTGGCCTTGGCTTGTTTTCTGAGCTCAACATTTCCACATCCAACTGCCTATTAGACACATTTTCACTTGGGAATCCCAGACTTTTCGTTGAAAACTTTTTATTTCATCATTCTTGAAAAGACCTCAGCCTCTTCTTCACACATCTTAGGCATGTAGGTAGACTACTTTTCCCAGCCTTCCTTCCAGCTAGGTGTGGCCATGTAACTATTTATCTCCAGAATAATGTGAGTAGGAGTTCTGTTTCTACACATATTCTTCCACAAGCATTTACCTTTTCCCGTGTTGCAGGGTGGACCCTGGAATGCAATGGCAGCAGGCATGTGACCTTGGAAGCCACATGTTGAAATAGCAGAGTGGTCAGCCAGGGTTCTTGGATGATGCATGGAGCAGAGTCTCTCACCTTGGAAGGCCTGCCCTAGACTGTTTCTTGGTGGTTAGATAGACTTCTTTTGTGTAATGACTCAACATTACATTTTTTGGTATTTTTGTTATAGCAAGTTAGGAACTTTTTCCTTAATAACATTAGGCACTGTTTTAGGTGTCAGTGATCAAATTGTGAATAACACAGAAAAGATCTATATTCTAGCTGGGAGATCTCAGCCCATATCTCATTCCCAGATTACTTTTAACTGTAAAGATGCGGTTTTGTGGAAAGAACTCTGCACTGGGTCCCCAAACTTCTCACCTCAACTCTGGTATAAGACAGTTACTTGATTTTGGGGTAGTATAGAATAAAAAGTAATGCGGGAAATCCCTTAGCTTAAGTAACAGTACCCCTCGTTCTCTTGTTCCACATTTAAAAACAGATATTTGAGGTCTGCACTTAACTTATTCTTAACCCTGCTCTACTAGTTACCAAGCTGCTTTCTCTAAATGATTCCTGAAAATTTAATTCCTTTTTGAAGTTCTTGTTGACAAGAAATGAAGTAGCCAGTATTTTGTGTGAAGTATTTCTGAGTGTTGAATGTGGGAAGGAAAGAAAGATGAGGTCCTGAATAAGAAGTAAAATGCTTGCTTTCTCCCCCTTGTTCCCTCCCATTGTATCTTTGCCTGATTTTTTTTTTTTTTGTCTGATATGAGAATTGCTACTCCAGCTTTCTTTTGGTTTCCATTTGCATGAAATACCTTTTTCCATCCCCTTACTTTCAGTCTGTATGTGTCTCTAGGTCTGAAGTGGGTCTCTTGTAGACAGCAAATATATGGGTCTTGTTTTTGTATCCATTCAGCCAATCTGTGTCTTTTGGTGGGAGCATTTAGTCCATTTACATTTAAGGTAATTATCGATATGTGTGTTCCTATTCCCATTTTCTTAATTGTTTTGGGTTCGTTATTGTAGGTCCTTTCCTTCTTTTGTGTTTCTTGCCTAGAGAAGTTCCTTTAGCAGTTGTTGTAGAGCTGGTTTGGTGGTGCTGAACTCTCTCAGCTTTTGCTTGTCTGTAAAGGTTTTAATTTCTCCATCAAATCTGAATGAGATCCTTGCTGGGTAGAGTAATCTTGGTTGCAGGTTTTTCTCCTTCAACACTTTCAATATGTCCTGCCACTCCCTTCTGGTTTGCAGAGTTTCTGCTGAAAGATCAGCTGTTAACCTTATGGGGATTCCCTTGTGTGTTATTTGTTGTTTTTCCCTTGCTGCTTTTAATATGTTTTCTTTGTATTTAATTTTTGACAGTTTGATTAATATGTGTCTTGGCGTATTTCTCCTTGGATTTATCCTGTATGGGACTCTCTGTGCTTCCTGGACTTGATTAACTATTTCCTTTCCCATATTAGGGAAGTTTTCAACTATAATCTCTTCAAATATTTTCTCAGTCCCTTTCTTTTTCTCTTCTTCTTCTGGAACCCCTATAATTCGAATGTTGGTGCGTTTAATGTTGTCCCAGAGGTCTCTGAGACTGTCCTCAGTTCTTTTCATTCTTTTTTCTTTATTCTGCTCTGCAGTAGTTATTTCCACTATTTTATCTTCCAGGTCACTTATCCGTTCTTCTGCCTCAGTTATTCTGCTATTGATCCCATCTAGAGTACTTTTAATTTCATTTATTGTGTTGTTCATCATTGCTTGTTTCATCTTTAGTTCTTCTAGGTCCTTGTTAACTGATTCTTGCAATTTGTCCATTCTATTGTCCATTCTATCTCCAAGATTTCGGATCAACCTTACTATCATTATTCTGAATTCTTTTTCAGGTAGACTGCCTATTTCCTCTTCATTTGTTAGGTCTGATGGGTTTTTATCTTGCTCCTTCATCTGCTGTGTGTTTTTCTGTCTTTTCATTTTGCTTATCTTACTGTGTTTGGGGTCTCCTTTTTTGCAGGCTGAAGGTTCGTAGTTCCTGTTGTTTTTTGTGTCTGTCCCCAGTGGCTAAGGTTGGTTCAGTGGGTTGTGTAGGCTTCCTGGTGGAGGGTACTAGTTTCTGTGTTCTGGTGGATGAGGCTGGATCTTGTCTTTCTGGTGGGCAGGTCCACGTCTGGTGGTGTGTTTTGGGGTGTCTGTAGACTTATTATGATTTTGGGCAGCCTCTCTGCTAATGGGTGGGGTTGTGTTCCTGTCTTGCTAGTTGTTTGGCATAGGATGTCCAGCACTGTAGCTTGCTGGTCGTTGAGTGAAGCTGGGTGCTGGCGTTGAGATGGAGATCTCTCGGAGATTTTTGCTGTTTGATATTATGTGCAGCTGGGAGGCCTCTTGTGGACCCGTGTCCTGAAGTTGGCTCTCCCACCTCAGAGGCACAGCACTGACTCCTGGCTGCAGCACCAAGAGCCTTTCATCCACAGGGCTCCTTAATTTGGGATGATTCGTTGTCTATTCAGGTATTCCACAGATGCAGGGTATATCAAGTTGATTGTGGAGCTTTAATCCGCTGCTTCTGAGGCTGCTGGGAGAGATTTCCCTTTCTCTTCTTTGTTCTCACAGTTCCCAGGGGCTCAGCTGTGGATTTGGCCCCGCCTGTGCGTGTAGGTCGCCGGAGGGCGTCTGTTCTTTGCTCAGACAGGACGGGGTTAAAGGAGCCGCTGATTCGGAGGCTCTGGCTCACCCAGGCCCGGGGGTAGGGAGGGTCACGGAGTGCGGGGCGGGCCTGCAGCGGCAGAGGCCGGCGTGACGTTGCAGCCTGAGGCGCGCCGTGCGTTCTCCCGGGGGAGCCGTCCCTGGATCCCGGGACCCTGGCAGTGGCGGGCTGCACAGGCTCCCCGGAAGGGCGTGTGGCTAGTGACCTGTGTTCGCACACAGGCCTCCTGGCGGCGGCAGCAGCGGCCTTAGCGTCCCATGTCCGTCTCTGGGCTCCGCACTCTTAGCCGCGGCTCGCGCCTGTCCCTGGAGCTCTCTCAAGCAGCGTTCTTAATCCCCTCTCCTCGTGCACCAGGAAACAAAGAGGGACGTAAAAGTCTCTTGCCTCCTCGGCAGGTCCAGCCCCCTCCCCGGACTCTCTCCCGGCCAGCCGCGGCGCACCAACGCCCTGCAGGCTGTGTTCACGCCGCCAACCCCAGTCCTCTCCCGGCGCTCCGACAAAAGCCGGAGCCTCAGCTCCCAGTCCCGCCCGCCCCAGCGGGTGAGCAGACAAGCCTCTCGGCTGGTGAGTGCCGGTCGGCCCGATCCTCTGCGCTGGAATCTGTCCGCTTTGCCCTCCGCACCCCTGTTGCTGTGCTCTCCTCCGCGGCTCCCAAGCTCCCCCACTCCGCCTCCCGAAGTCTCCACCCGCGAAGGGGCTTCCTAGTGTGTGGACACTTTTCCTCCTTCACAGCTCTCTCCCGCTGGTGCAGGACCCGTCCCTATCCTTTTGTCTCTGTTTAGTTTTTTCTTTTGCCCTAACCAGGTACGTGGGGGGTTCCTTGCCTTTTGGGAGGTCTGAGGTCTTCTGCCAGCGTTCAGTAGGTGCTCCGTAGGAGTTGTTCCACGCGTAGATGTATTTCTGATGTATCTGTGGAGAGGAAGGTGATCTCCGCGTCTTACTCTTCCGCCATCTTCCCGGAAGTCCTTTCCTTATGTATTGAGGTGCTCTTATGTTGGGTGCATAAATATTTACAATTGTTATATCTTCTTCTTGGATTGATCCCTTGAACATTATGTAGTGTCCTTCTTTATCTCTTGTAATAGTCTTTATTTTAAAGTCTATTTTGTGTGATATGAGAATTGCTACACCAGCTTTCTTTTGGTTTCCATTTGCATGGAATATCTTTTTCCATCCCCTCACTTTCAGTCTGTATGTGTCCCTAGTTCTGAAGTAGGTCTCTTGTAGACAGCATATATACGGGTTTTGTTTTTGTATCCATTTACCCAGTCTGTGTCTTTGGTTGGATCATTTAATCCATTTACTTTTAAGTTAGTTATCGATATGTATGTTTCTGTTACCATTTTCTTAATTGTTTTGGGTTTATTTTTGTCGGTCTTTTCCTTCTCTTGTGTTTCCTGCCTAGAGAAGTTCCTTTAGCATTTGTTGTAATGTTTGTTTGGTGGTGCTGAATTCTCTTAGCTTTTGCTTGTCTGTAAAGCTTTTAATTTCTCCATCGAATCTGAATGAGATCCTTGCTGGGTAGAGTAATCTTGGTTGTAGATTTTTCCCTTTCGTCACTTTAAATATGTCCTGCCCTTTCCTTCTGGCTTGCAGAGTTTCTGCTGAAAGATCAGCTTTTAACCTTATGGGCATTCCCTTGTATGTTATTTGTTGTTTTGCCTTGCTGCTTTTAATATTTTTTCTTTGTATTTTTGATAGTTTGATTAATATATGTCTTGGCATGTTTCTCCTTGGATTTATCCTGTATGGGCCTCTTTGTGCTTCCTGAACTTGATTGACTATTTCCTTTCCCATATTAGGGAAGTTTTCAACTATAATCTTTTCAAATATTTTCTCATTCCCTTTCTTTTTCTCTTCTTCTTCTGGGACCCCTAAAATTCGAATGTTGGTGCATTTAATGTTGTCCCAGTGTTCTCTGAGACTGTCCTCAGTTCTTTTCCTTCTTTTCTCTTTGTTCTGTTCTGTGGTAGTTATTTTCACTACTTTATCTTCCAAGTCACTTATCTGTTCTTCTGCCTCAGTTATTCTGCTATTGATTCGTTCTAGAGAATTTAAATTTCATTTATTGTGTTGTTCATCACTGTTTGTTTGCTCTTTATTTCTCCTAGGTCCTTGTTAAAAGTTTCTTGTTTTTTCTCCATTCAATTTCCAAGATTTGGATCATCTTTACTATCATTACTCTGAATTCTTTTTCTGGTAGACTGCCTATTTCCTCTTCATTTGTTAGGTCAGGTGGGTTTTTGCCTTGCTCCTTCATCTGCTGTGTGTTTCTCTGTCTTCTCATTTTGCTTAACTTACTGTGTTTGGGGTCTCTTTTTCACAGGCTGCATGTTCATAGTTCCCGTTGTTTTTGGTGTCTGCCCACAGTGGCTAAGGTTGGTTCAGTGGGTTGTGTAGGATTCCTGGTGGAGGGGACTGGTGCCTGTTTTCTGGTGGATGAGGCTGGATCTTTTCTTTCTGGTGGGCAGGACTGCATCCGGTGGTGTGTTTTGGGGTGTCTGTGCTCTTATGATTTTAGGCAGCCTCTCTGCTAATGGGTGGGATTGTGTTCCTGTCTTGCTATTTGTTTTGCATAGGGTATCCAGCACTGTAGCTTGCTGGTCGTTGAGTGGAGCTGGGTCTTAGTGTTGAGATGGAGATCTCTGGGAGGTCTTTCGCCATTTGATATTATGTGGAGCTGGGAGGTCTCTGGTAGACCAATGTGCTGAACTCGGCTCTCCCACCTCAGAAGCACAGGCCTGCCACCCGGCTGGAGCACCAAGACCCTGTCAGCCACATGGCTCAGAAGAAAAGGGAGAAAAAAAGAAAGAAAGAATAAAATAAAATAATTAAATTTTTTAAAAAAATTATTAAAAATAAAAAAATTAAAAAGTAATAAGGAAAGGAAGAAAGAAGAGGGCAGCCAAACCAAAAAACAAATCCACCAATGATAATAAGCACTAAAAACTATACTAAAAAAACAAAAACAGACAGACAGAACCCTAGGACAAATGGTAAAAGCAAAGCTACACAGACAAAATCACACAAAGAAGCTTACACATCCACACTCAAAAAAGAGAAAAAGGAAAAAAATATATCTATATATATATATATTTAAAAAAAAAAAGATGAGAGCAACGAAATCAATCAACAAATCTACCAATGATAATAAACTCTAAATACTAAACTAAGATAAACACAAAACAGAAACAGAAACAATTTAGATGCAGAACACAAACCCCAAGTCTACATTTGCTCCCAAAGTCCACTGCCTCAATTTTGTGATGATTTGTTGTCTATTCGGGTATTCCAGAGATTCAGGGTACATCAAGTTGACTGTGGAGATTTAATCCACTGCTCCTGAGGCTGCTGGGAGAGATTTCCCTTTCTCTTCTTTGTTCGCACAGCTCCTGGGGTTCAGGTTTGGATTTGGCCCCGCCTCTGCATGTAGGTCACCTGAGGGCATCTGTTCTTTGCTCAGATAGGACGGGGTTAAAGCAGCAGCTGTTTAGGGGGCTCTGGCTCACTCAGGCAGGGGGAGGGGAGGGGTAGAGAATGTGGGGCGAGCCTGCGGCAGCAGAGGCCAGCATGACGTTGCACCAGCCTGAGGCGCCCCGTGTGTTCTCCCAGGGAAGTTGTCCCTGGATCATGGGACCCTGGCAGTGATGGGCTGCACAGGCTTCCAGGAGGGGAGGTATGGGTAGTGACCTGTGCTCGCACACAGGCTTCTTGGTGGCGGCAGCAACAGCCTTAGCGTCTCATGCCGGTCTCTGGGTCCGCACTGATAACCACGGCTCCTGCCCGTCTCTGGAACTCGTTTAGGTGGTGCTCTGTGTCCCCTCTCCTTGTGAACCCTGAAACAATGGTCTCTTGCCACTTCGGCAGGTCAGACTTCTTCCCGGACTCCCTCCCGGCTACCTGTGGTGCACTAGCCCCCTTCAGGCTGTGTTCACGCAGCCAACCCCAGTCCTCTCCCTGGGATCTGACCGAAGCCCGAGCCTCAGCTCCCAGCCCCCGCCCGCCCTGGCGCGTGACCAGACAAGCCTCTCAGGCTGGTGAGTGCTGGTCGGCACTGATCCTCTGTGCGGGAATCTCTCCGCTTTGCCCTCTGCACCCCTGTGGCTGTGCTCTCCTCCTTGGTTCTGAAGTTTCCCCCCCACCCACCCACTACCCGTCTCCACCAGTGAAGGACTTCCTAGTGTGTGGAAACTTTTCCTCCTTTCCCCTACCCAGGTATGTGGGGAGTTTCTTGCCTTTTGGGAAGTCTGAGGTCTTCTGCCAGCATTCAGTAGGTGTTCTGTAGGAGTTGTTCTACATGTAAATGTATTTCTGATATATTTGTGGGGAGGAAGGTGATCTCCACGTCTTACTCCTCCGCCATCTTGAAGGTCTCTCTGGATTTTCTTTTCTGAAGGAATTAGCTTCTCTGCATTGCCCTTTATATCCATTCCTGGGATTTAGACTCTAAGTCCTAACATAGATTCATTCTGGCCATCTGAGTACTAACCTGTGACTGTGATATCTGTGCTCCAGTTCTCTGTCACAGAGTCAAGCCTTTAAGTCCAGGGTCATAGTGGGCTAATGTCTTCTTTTGGTTAAGTATGAGGTGAAGCCCTTCTGTTTGAACATGCTTGGAAGTGTACCAATATCAGGGGTGGAGGTCATGGTAATTGTTAAGATCCAGAGGATGGATCCAGAACTAAGCATTTTCTCAGTATGAAGTCAACTTTGATCAGCCCTTTTCTACCAGATTCAAAAACAGGAGGCTGGCAGCTTTTCCTTTCAGGGTAGTGACCTACCTGGGAGGTCTAATGAATGATTCTGAGAATGTTCCAAGAGAATCCTTCCCTGCTTTTATGTGCCTGTGTGCAGGTATAATGTGTATGTAGGAGGGTGGAAAAAAGGCAAGACAGGGTGGGCCTTTATGTTTAGTTGGTGGGTGGAGAGGACCTAGCATGCTGTTTATGTCACATTTCACATCTCTTTGACAGGCTATAACTGTAGTAAATTTATGGATAATTTCTTTGCTGCTTTTTCCACTGAGACTCATTAATCTATAGAATTATGGCAGTGATATGGAGACCTCTGTCCATGTCTCCTGCATTAGTCTAGTTCCTTCAAGACTGACACAGTCTTTTTCCTCCTTCCCCCACCCCAGCAGTTAAGAACAAAAACACCTAACAAGCAAAAAACTAATTGAAAGTCTGTGACAGTGGCTGCTTTTGCCTCCTAAACTACTATTTCTCAAAGAGTGCATTGAGCTACTTTGGGGATTCTTAAACATATCCTCACAGTGTTTTGAGCAACAGATATCTTCATTTCAGCATCTGTCACATTATACCACCTCCCTGTCTCCCAAAGTGCACTTGGTAAATCCCTTTTTTAAACTTGCTTTTCTCCCATAAGTGGTACTTTCCCTCTGCTGCAAATCCTCCCTTGATGTTCTTCCCTCCTGTGTCCTGTGTCCTCTTCTCCAGAATCATCACTTCAGGAACAAGCCTCTTAAGCCTACTTCCTATGGTGGACGTGGGTGGTTTTCATTTGTTCTCCCACAGTTTGCATTTCTCCCCCATTCTCCATCCATATGATTCAGCTGGGATTGATGCCAGTCATAGTGATTGATTCAGAGAGGAGCATATGATCCAGGCCAGATAATGAGAGTTACTTCAGGACTTTTGTTGAAATGAGAAAAAGGTACTGCCTTTTTCTACTAGGGTTACTAAACTGGTAGAGCATAACTGGTAGCTGCTGGGGCAATCTTTGTCACCATTTGAGGACAACCTGCCTGAAAATGAAACCAACACAGAGGAAGGCAGACACTGGAGATGGAGAGAGCGATTTCCAACCACAGCACTTGAGCACCTGAATCCTGCCATACTTGAAGCCATTTTTACCCTTGTAATTATTTCTATTATGTGGGTCAATACATTTAATTTTATTCTTATACCAGTTTGAGTTGGGTTTCTGTCTCTTGCAATTGAAAAAGTCTTGACTTATTAGACAATGCCTATCAGCCCACTGATATCTCCACTTCATCTTCACTCTGTCTTTCACTCTGGGCTCTGTTCAGTTGGAGATAGTCTCACCTATATCCTAACCACCCTCAACTCTTCCCACTGATCCACATCTCTGTTA
Organism: Leucopleurus acutus; assembly: GCF_964270905.1. Lineage (NCBI taxonomy): Eukaryota > Metazoa > Chordata > Mammalia > Artiodactyla > Delphinidae > Leucopleurus > Leucopleurus acutus. Next base: position 66,849,771 of record NC_139147.1, read on the forward strand.
TAATCCCACACATACATTTATCTAAGGCTTTGTAGTCTGCCAAGGGGCTTTCCTATCTCATTTGATTCACATAAATCACTAAGGAAGGTAGAGGACGCATGATTATCCCCTTTCTTCAGCTGAGGAAACAAGTTTAAAGAAGTTTATGTTGATTTGCCTGTATCATATTTATAGTCATTGCTGGGACTCAAATACAAGTTCCCTGACTGCTGATCTAGAAGAGTTCTTTTTTCTATATTGTGTTTCCTCCCCTGAGTAGAAACATGGCTCTAATGTAAACTCACACTCTCCTCTCCCATGGAGACCTCCTTTTTCTAACATGTATAGACTCGGTGGACAGAAGGCCTTATCTTTGTATCAGTATCTCATATTGGCTGTCCTCTGTTTTCCATCATTTGGATTCCATTTTATCTGTCTGCACCAGCTGTCACAAGTCTTTGTTGTAGGTTATTTCTCAAGGACTTAACCTAGTTTAAGAATATGACTGGTTCTGGGTTATATTATGACTTTGGCCCCACTGCCCATTTGAGGACCCCTTGACTTCTTCAACTCTTCAACTTCTTTAACAACCCAAGACCTCACACAAATCCCCTCAAATCATCCACCATCCCTACATACCTTCCTGATATACTTTTTATGTTCCCATGCCTGGGCTGGGAAGTGCAGCAGCAAAGATGCTAACTCATGCCCTGGCCCTGCTGCCTATTTTCATCTGGGCCCTTCCTGCTGTGCAGATCTCTAGATGGCTACAGTCCTACAGTGGTTCTCTCTCCCTCAACCTTTGCCAATCTGTTCATAATCTTCCTTTCTCCATTTCTGTGATGTCTAAGATCATTTTGCCTTCATATAACTTCTATAATAAACATTATTGATTGCCTATTTAGCATCCATTGCTCCCTTCCTAGTAGTACCTAATTTTTGCTAAGGGATCCCTTTCCCAAGGAAGTACATGTGCTTCAGGAGAAGTCATCTATACAGCTGGTCCTGACTGGGCCAAGAGCAATTGCAGTAGTGATTGTAGCTATTCTCAGATATTCTCATTCTCCTACATACATAATAGAATTGCATTTCATAACTTGTTGAATGTAGGTGTGGCCATGTGACTTGCTTTGGCTAATAAAATGTGAATAGAAGTGATATATGTCATTTCCAGGTAGAAGCCTTTAAGGGCTAGTGTATGATTCACCGGGTCCCCTTCCCCTTGATACAGTGATTGCTAAAGCATGTGTCAAGATGAAGCCTCCATCAGCCTGGGTCCCAGAGTGACTATAATGGTAGAGCTCCCCCTGCCGACCTATACCAGCATATAGTAAGAGCAAGACAAATTTTTGCAGTATTAAGCCACTGAGATTTGGGAGTTGGCTGTTACTGCAGTATAAGCAGGCCATTCTAACTGATATAGTAATCTCATCCTCTTAACAGTGCCTGGGTCAGAAACCTAGCCCAAGCCAAGTAGTCATGGCATTTCTTGGTCAAGGAATTGGTTGAGAAAAAGGTTGTGACTCACTTGGTACACTGAAATGAGAAGGGAGATTTGTTGGGGCCTTGAGGAAAGATTTTTCCTCACTTTTAAGAGAGCCGCCAGAAGAGGTGAATTCTCTCTTTCTCTGGATGCTGTGTATAAATGTGAAGCCTACAGTTACTACAATCATCTTGCTACCAGCCTGAGGATAAAGCCAAAACAGGGGAGTGGCACCAAAGGAATCACAAAGAAATGGAGACAAAACCCTGACTGGATCATAACCAATCATTACCCTTCCTCTGGAATTTCTCAGATAAGCCAGTAAGTCCCCTTTATTGCTTAAGTCATTTGAGTTGGGTTTCCTGTTACATACCTCCAAAAGTAACCTAATAGTTATAACTTCCCTTCTTAGTTCTTATCTCTACTTCTCACTCTTTTATCCACTATCACAGAAATAATAGCTAATGACAGTTCACTTATAGAAGACTTACTATGTGTCTGGCACTATGCTAAGTGTTTTCCAGATGAATTCTGATTCCATTTTAGAATAGAAAGTGTATGTGTGAGCTCCTTGAGAGTTCTTTTCTTATTTATATGTTTCCCTCACAGTGGTGATTTGGTGCAAAGTAGATGCTTACCAGATGCTGAATAACTGAACAAATATAAATTGAGTTTTACTCTTAAAGAGCTTATAGTATTATTGACTATCCAAGTCTCACAAACCTCAAAGATTGAGACTAATACAAAACATTATGAATGCCTTTAGGTACTAAACTGTTCCAAAAGGCAGGTTAAAGACTATGAAGAAAAGATATCATTATTGGGTGAAGGCTGGGAGTGAAAAGCTTTTGGAGAAAGTCAGATCTGTTCTTTTTAAAAAAAAAAAGGATCAGATATGGATAAGCATAGCAGAGTGGGAGAGTGATATTACTTAAAGTTAGGGCAATAACAAGCAACAGCATGGTATCAAGAAGGAACATGGTGTACTGAAGACCATTCAATACATTCAATTTAGGTGCTCAATAAATGTTAGATCTTTTTTTTTTCATTTTTCTCACCATGAGACAATAGAGAGCCACTTTCCCTTGCAATGTTTGACGTAGACTTAATATAAAAGGGATGTTATGGACACTACTCTGACTACTTAGCTCCTTACCTGCTCAAACCCCTTGCACATAGTAGGCAGTCATAGATGTTTGTAAAATTACAAAGACATCCATCAATGCACTATTTCTCCCTAGAGAAAGAAGTTTTTGAGGGCTTGTCTGCCAAGCATTCTACTTTTATGGCTCTTAACTCAATGCTGGGCACACACCATTGCACAGTAGGCCCTTAGTGAAGTACTTGATTGAATGGATTCAAATTATCTGGCTTGGGAAGAAGTTCTTTACCTAGTGAGCCTGGTTTTTCAGTACGTCAACGCTTCACCAAACCTCTGTCAGATCAGATTCTCAATAGGGTATCTTAAATACATGCTATTAAAATACCTAAATAGAAGTCCCATCTGTTTGAATAGACTGAGCCTGATGAATCAGCCAGAGAGGTGGGAGGTTTATCCAGCCAGACATGAACTGATCGGGCTGGGAACAGGCAGCTCTCTCTCCCTTTGCCACCCCAGAGTGCTCACATCAGAATGTACAGATTTATAAAGAGAAACCAGTTTGCAAAATATGAGGACTGAAGCATGCCACTGGGCAGTGTCTGTGGGCTAATCAACAGAGAGGTCTGGCTGGAGCCCTTTGTCCCAGCTGCAGATCATGCTGAAGAGCATGTCAGAGCAGGAGAAAGAGGAGCACAGGGACTTGCCCCTTTCATAATTCCTGCTCCTCTGGAATCTAGATTTTGTTTTCATGCAATTGCAAAAACAGGTTTATTTTGGGAACTGTCACTGGTGAAGTCAGCAAAGACTTAAAGACCTAAGGTAAAATACAATGATGGAAAAATGTTGAGGAAGCTGCAGTCTTTTTTATTCCCCAAGAAGCACTTTGCACAAACATCCATCCCTGATGAGATGTCATCAAGACCTCATTTCCAAATGGTCTTGGCTGCCAGAGTCCTAATCAAAGTCAGCTTCTCAACTACCACAGTCTCCCTTTCCACCTCCCCGAAATACACTGGGTGTGGATTGTACTCTTTGGTGCTGCATTAAAGAAGGAAGAAGATTTGGGGGTGGGGTGTCACTCTTTGCCACACCAAAATACATGCTTAAAAATATTCTTTCTGAAGCTCTCCTCCTCTTGATAACACGTAGCACATGAGGGCTTGTGCACAATAGGTACTCAATTCAACTGAACCATTCCTCGGTTGTCTGGGCTAAGAAGAAAGAAAATGTGATGTGCTTTCTTATTATCCCCACTGATCTGATTTCTCTTCTGCTCTGCTGTCTACCCCTCCATACCCATGTCCTTAACCTAATCTCCCATACACATGTGCAAACACAGTCCCACTCTATCTCATTCAGGTGATTCTATTGCTTCTTTAGGGTTTTGTTTAAAGTATTTTTTAAATTAAATTAGAGGAGAAGTGAAAGGAATAATGTATAAGAGCCAAAAGATCTGGATTCTGGTCCTAACTGGGCCATTTACTTTGGATCTAAGGTAAGTGACTATGTGCTCAGATTCCTCATCTCAGGAATAATAATAATAATAATAATAATAATAATAATATATGCCTGACTCACCTCACGGGTTGGTTCAAATGTCAAATGAGCTAATACATTTGAAAGCCCTTTGAGAAGAGAAAAAGCAATTTAAATGACTCTTCTTATTAGGTTAGGTTCTTACAACATAACCCCTTCTGAGCTAATGTACCCAATAACACACATGTAGTATCTAGAAAATCTAGGGAATTCCCTGGTGGCCCAGTTGTTGGGACTCCATGCTTCCACTGCAGGGGGCCCGGCTTCGATTCCTGGTCGGGGAACTAAGATCCCACAGGCCACGTGGCGTGGCCAAAAAAAAAAAAAAAGGATAAAAGAAAATCTTCCATAATGTGTCTCCCTGGGAAATGGGCTCCTTCTCATTTTCCTTCTCCAAGAGAGGTTAACTGGCTGGTTTCCTGGGGCCTGCATGGCATGCTTTTACTCTGATGAATTCACTGGGACCTAGGGTCAGGCCCTCAGCTTTGCAGCATCAGAATTCAATTTCTGCAGAACCTCTGAGTTGATCAGACTCAAGGATGCTGACTCATACTAACTCACAAGAGACAGATATATAACCAGAATGCCAGTTTATTAATTTACAATAGGAAACATTTGGCCTGATCTGCACCTTTTCTCCCTATAGACTAGTTGCAAGGGAAGAGAAATCATTAGAAAGTTGCTCAGTGAGCAAGGAACTTTGATAAGGGGAGTCAGTCGATTCAAATGGTTAATAACATCAGGCTCTGCTCATTTGGCTTTGCTATCTTCTCAAAAGGAATCCACCCTCCAAATAGTCTGGATGTTTCTGGAACCCTGGCAGGGCACCCAATTCTAGAATTTTGCTTACTTGAGCCAGAATGCGCCAGTTGTGCCCTTTTCTCCATATTCCCTTTGCTGACCAGCCCTCTTCAGACCTACACATTGTTCCTTATATATGTTAATCCTTTTCAGACCTCTTGCAGTGGTTCCCAAAGCCAGTCTGCTGGCTAGGCTGGGGTTTATTGCCACAAGATCACCTGGAGGGTTTACAAAGAAAGATATTTTTTGGCTCAACTAGAAATTCTAATTTATTGGGTCTGTGGAAAGGCTTAGGAATCTGAATGTTTACAGGGATCCCAAGTGACTGTAATCATTAGCCAGGTTGGGGAACCACTTATTTGGCTAAGAATCTGTACTGTCCCTTTAAGATGACTTTGCATATTCTGATTTGATCCGTTATGAATTGGTTGTATAGATTAACTCTCAGAACAAAATTTTATTTCCTAGTTCTCAAGGACCAATCACAGTTGCATCCTTGAACCAATCTTCCTGCCTCCTGCCTTCCTTCCTACCTTCCTTCCTTCCTGCCTTCTTGCCTTCTTTCTTCCCATAAATATTTATAAATATCCAATGCATAAGGAAGCTTACTAAGAGAAGATTGTGGCAATCAACCCTTCAAGTGCCAAAAGCAAAAGCTGCTTTTAGGTGATAACAGACTTTGAGGATTGGGATATATAATCCCAGTGCATAGACAGCTCTAAGGCCAGCCAATAAAAACCAAGGCCTGACATTAAACAATCTAGAGACAATTTCCCTGTGATAAGTAATCCTGGGTCTTGGTATACTTCCTGAGCTGATGTCCTCTAGGAAACAACCTTGTACCCACAAGTAGCCTTGATGGAAACTCCAAGTACCATGTCCCCATCCCACCCATGACAAAGAAAACAGGTCAGTGTCTTTCCTCTCAAACGTGGTTCTCATCTCACTAGCACCTGGCAGTGGCTTGCTCCTAGCAAAGCACCAAAATCAGGGGAATCAAGTGAGCATCATCTAAGGAGGGGTGCCAACATGTGATGGGTATCTCAATATTCCAGGCATTGTGTCTCCATACTTGGATGAGCCTTGTGCTTCCCAAAAGCCACTGATAGGGGGTAATATTCCTGTCTTGATTAAATGACTTGCTAAAGGTCATATAAGCAGTAAGTGGTGGAATTGGGATTTGGATCCAGGCCCACTCAGTTTTCAAGTTCTATGCCCTTTCCCCATGACCCCATGCTGCTTAGTAAAGAGGTGATTTTAAAGTAGGAGTTTTGAGCATAAGATTCATTGTGCTATAGGTAATATTTAAAATTTCTCTCTACATAATAATATATATGGATACCAATTACATATAGATATATATATTAGCATCTAAATCTGCATTTGGTTATATAACTGATTCTGATTCCTTTCTGCTATAACTGGGGACAGGATTGAGAATCAGGATACTTGGTTTGTAGTCCTGGCTCAGCCATGCACTCACTGTGTGCCTTAAGAAGCTCCTTTTTCCTACCTGGGCCTCAATTTCTTTATCTGCAAAAGGACGGGTCAAGCTAGATCTCTAATATGCTAGGATTCTAAGAATCTGCTGACAACAGTTACCAACTTTCTTAATTGTTTTAGATCAAAGCATAGCAATTGAATACCAGAAAAAATGAAAGCTGAATATATATATTAGAAAACTATTTTAAAATAACATATTTATTAAGAACTATATAGATGCCAGGAACCATAATAACTAATTTAAGACTTGATTAATTCTTATCACATCAACTCTACTTTTACATACCCATCTCTGAGGAGCAGAAAGATAAGTAATTTGCCCAGGACCACATGGCTGATAGGTAAAGAATCCAATACTGAAATCTAGGACTGATTTTAGAGCCAGGTCCCAAGTACGGTCCTACTCTCTATTCTCTTGTTTTATGGCTCCCACTCTGACGACTGTGTAGGACATTTCTTAAAGTTCCATTTGAGATTACCTGACCTTGAAATATGAGGAAAAAGCAGCCCATATAATCCTATGTAAGGGAATCTCCTGGAGACTTTTGTTACGATTATCTCCCTTTGGGAGGGGAGATATAAAAGTCAGATTGAATATGTTTGGGTTCAGAGAAAACATTATACTGGTGAGCAGACCCTGGCCATAAAATTGTTTCTATTTGTTAGTTTTATTAGTAAACTTTGTTTTCCTAATATTAAGCTCATAAAAGTTAGCCCCAGTTCCTCTGACTGGCTCTAAATAGTAGGAACTGAATCAATGAGGGAAAAACTCCTTTTCTGTCTCGTACTGATCCTGTGGAGGTGAAGGGAAGAGGGAGGAAGAGCTGGTTGCTGGTGGGAAGATAGAGAATTATCAACAGGCTGGGTCTTGTACAGACTGGGGCTGCTGCATCTGACTTCCATCCTCTTCAAATGTTGCCTCGATACCAACCTGTTGCCTCTGATCTTCCTGGACAGGGAAGTTGGGTGGCTAGGCTGAGCACTGGTCTAGAAAGAGCTATAAACACATTGTCAGCCTCATTTACCCCAAGGGATGATGCCTGAATCAGAGCACAAGAGTGTACAATCCTGGGACTAGGGATAGGAGAATAGGGAAGATGGAGGTAGTGTCACTACTTCTTTCCTTTTTCTTTCTTGCTCACTACCCACAGGAAAGAGGCCTCTTTTTCTTCTTTGTGTGCCTTGCATTACATGTCATGCGGGTGGGTTGGAGAGAATTGAAAAATGCTGTCTATAAATTGCTCAAGCTAATTTAGAAGTCATTCTGCAACATGTACCCAAGCCTACACTTCCAATAATGTCAGAAAAGTTTGCTTTACTTTTGCAATGCATTAATAGGTTATGGCATTTTTACTAAACCTACGAGTGACACAAAGCTAGAAAGTATAGCCACAAAACTAAATCAGAATGCAAAATTGTCTAGACAGTCTGGAGTGTCTTGTCTAACTCAATAAGATAAAATGTATCAGAAATAATTGCAGAATTCTACATTTAGGGTAAAAAAGAAACACAGCTATTAAGGATGGAGGAGATTACCTAGACAGTGTTTATTCATATGAAAGAACTGGGAATTTTAATTAACCACAAGTTGAATATTTGCCAAGACTATGATGTGTCTGCTGAAAAAAACCAACCCAACCTTTGACTGCATGAAGGGAAGTGAGGTGGAGATCACAGGCAACCCTGGTCCTATTGCAGTGGGCTGTGGTCAGACCACACTGAAGTACTGGGTTCCGTGGTAGCTACCACAATTCTTGGGGGATATTGACCAACTAGAGCAAGGCAAATTGAATGGTGAGAGTCAGGAAGTCAGAGATAGTTGATAGAAATGGTCACATTTAGCCTGGAGAAGAAAAAAAAGTCAACCAAAGGAACAGCAGATTATTGTCTGCAAATGTTTCAAAGGCTCTTATGTGACAGGCAGAATAAATTTGGTCTTCCCTATCAAGATGTAGAACTAGATCAAGGAGTAGAAATTAAAAGGCAGATTTCAGTTCAGCATGAAAGCTGTTCAACAGCTGAGCCATTGCTCTAGAGAGAGGGAGCTCCCAGATTCCAAAAGTACTATGGCTAAGGCTATCTTGGAGGAGAATTTTACACTGGGCAGTGGTGAGGTCAGAAGTGAGGAAGCATTATTTATTTGACTTATGTTCCCTACACCAAAGAGACCACCATTTTCTCTGTTTTCCTCCAGTTGGATTCATTTCTCTGATTTCACCTGATACGTATTTCATAGTTTTTCTTCGGCCTTAATTTGGGAGCCACTGACATCTGCTGGAGGTCCAGGATTCAAGGCCCGTGACTTCCTGAGGAGGGACCACCATTCTGGAAAACCTGAGTGGCTTAGAAATTCTCCCCACAGTGAAACTTAAGTTCTTGTACTCATCCATTAGCTTAATAAGAGAAAGACTCACTTTACTTTTTGAGCATATATTAGGCAATTATTTTTTCTGCTGGAGAAATATTTTTATTATTTCATATATTGTACTTTTATTTATTTGAGTTTCATTAGGTAATTCTTAGACACTTTTTCCCCTGCTTTTAAAAATGATGAACAGACCTTTGATAATATAATAATTTTAATTGATTACACGAAGGAAAAATAAGATGAACAGGAAATTTCTGCTCTGAGTGTTGACTGTGTAGTTAAAATGATACCAGGAGACTTCTCTCTGCAAAGTGCATCCATTCAGCCCCAAAAAAGATTGACCGCCATGCCCCCTTCATCCCTTACCTCACAGCTATCCCGCTAGGAAAGGTCAGGCAGTCTCATTCTTAAAATCCTTGATCCAGGAGCTTAGGAGAATTATAGCCCAGATTTCTTTTCAGAAGGATACAAGCCTGGCTTCAAAATATCTTGGAATAAAATAATAATAATAATAACAATAAGGACAGCAATACTTTCATAGTACTTACTATGTGCCAGGCACTACTTAAGCATTTTATGTAATATAACAGATTTAATCTTCACAATAACCCCATAGTAGGTGCTATTATCTCCATTATGTGGATGGAGAAAATATGGCATGGAGAAGTTATGTAACTTGCCCAGGGTCATGGAGGTAGCAAGACTGTACACAGAGTTGAACTCGTGAGTTCTGGCTCCAAAATCCAGGCTCTTAACCAACATGCTATATATACTACCATGCCATGTACCCTCTCGTTTTTAGAACAGTACAATTCCTTGAGATAAATCCATGACTAAATTTCTAGTTTCAACATCTTATAGTCTTTTTTTAATGTGTACTTTTTCCGTTATAAAAATAATATTGTGGTAGCTAAGAGTCCTGACTTTAATGTCAGCTAGACCTGGACTTAGATGCAGGCTACTCACTGATAAGTTACTTAATTTCTTTAGTTTCCTTATATGTAAATCCATAGATTTTTAAAGAGGATTAGGTGAGATAAAATATGTAATGTGCTTAGCAGAGTGCCTGGCCCAGAGTCAGTACTCAGGAAATGTTAATGTTTATTAATATGTATTATAATCAAAGAAAGTATGGTAAGACTGAAAGTAGAAAGAAGAAAAAAATAAACCACCCAGAATTCTACCACCTGAACTGAGCTATTTTCATTTTGTCTTTTATCTATGTGTAAAAGAAATTAATGTTTTGTTGTTTATAATTCTGAGAGGAGGTCCTGGTAGCTAGAATACTCTCTGTTTGCCAAGTCATCATGGGTGGTGGGGAGAAAATTTGGAGGTAGAAGTTGGGCTGTATGTGTGTGTAGAATTGCTCTGCATAACACAGACGGTAAATGAGATTTCCTAGGGAAGAAATAATTTAATCTCTGGATTAGATCTTATAAGCAGCCTCTATTAAGATAGAGAAGGAAGCTATTGAGGGCCCCAAGTTTTAGAACTGCCCCTGTCAGAATGGACTTCCTTTGTAATGTCTTTATAGCAGTTCTTTTTTTTAAAATTTTTATTTCTTTTTTATACAGCAGATTCTTATTAGTTATCCATTTTATACATATTAGTGTATATATATAGCAGTTCTTAATTCATTGAGAGTAATATGACTCTCTGAAAACCAAGCCTCAGATACTCATGCCCAGAGATGTTTATCTAGCCTTCCATCTCTGCCAAGTCATTCTTCTCTGACCCATTCCTCCCAGGGCCAGCCAAGCAGGTCTCTTCTGTGTTTTCCTATCTCAAACCAGGCTCTTATGCAAGTGGGAGCACACATGAGCCAAGTTAAATCACATTAGTCAATAGTCCTGTGAATGCTTTATTAGTAGGGAATCTGGACCAGGAAGATTGCTTCCCTGAGGGTTTGGGTTAAGGATAGCCACGAGAATCCAAGGAGAAAATACTTGACCAGACTAATTTATAGTCACAAGCTAATGTTGCTGAGTGATAGTTTAGGATAGAATTGTACTTACCACTAAAATCCAGGCACCAAGTTACTATTTAATAATTTACTTTGCTTATTTTTATCCACAAGTTGGATATTTTAGATTGGCTTAAAAGTTATCACTTATCCATTAAGTAAATCTACATCTTAAAAATTTCAGATCCTGTGTGTTGCTAGAATAATAACTCAAGGAGAAAGATAAGGGGTAAAAATAATATCATGGAACCAGGGCCTCTCTAGTTCTATGGCTGAACTTTGGGGGAAAATTTTCCCCCAAAAGCTTCTTCATTAGCCACCTATGGATAGATTTTTTTTCAGCTGGGTCTAATCAGCAATGATCACCCCTTGCTGGAACTATGGGGACTAGTCACTCGATTTGATAGAGACTGTTAGGAAGGGAAAATATATATCTGGAAATAGTAGATAAAATTTAAGCACATCTTAGGTGATGTTCTACAAAGAAATATTACATGTAAATCTTCTGTTAAGCATTTAGTATAAAATTGTCTAGGCTGACCCCCAGCAGGTGCAGACACTAAATTGAGGAGGGGGTGGAATGAGGAGGGGTGGGTTTAGAAGGAGCAGCAGCTTCCCAGGCAAAGCCAGGCCTTTTCAGCAAATGCAACGGGAAATGGGCAAAGGTAAGAGGAAAAGAACCTAGCCCTGGGCGTCAAGAGAGTCAAGTCTAAAGAGTCCAAAGGGTGAGGTTGTGGCCTTGCCAAGGCACCAATGTGGGACGTGGAGGTGTGTAGAGAGGACTGAGAAACCCCAAGTAACCAAAGGATCCAGACTTAGAGGAACCATTAGGGCATTCAAAGAGAGCATTCAAGGGAAGCTCTCTGAAAGCATTTCAGAGTTGTTTGGCACTTGTGTCAGTAATTTCTGGCTTCAAGTAAAAAAAAAATTCTGATAAAAACATAGCTTAAACAAGATGGACATATACTTTTCTGTCAAAGAACATAAAGTTGGAAAGTTGGTAGTCCAGAGCTGGTATAGCAGCACCACAATGCCAAGGTTGGCCTTATTCCTTAGCCTGTAGTTTTCATCTTCAGGATTGCCTTATGGTCACAGTTGGTTTCTGCAGCTCCAGCCATCACATCTACCATACAGGTAGGAAGAGGGAGGAATCGGGGAGAACAAAACAAATGTTTATCAACTGAGTCAGCCAGTCCCCTTTAAAGAGCATTCCCTGCACTATTCCCCCCTGTGACTGCTGATTACATCTTTTCACCAGGTCTGTTTCATTTGACCAATCCTAACTAAAAGAGAGGCTGCAGAAATATAGTTTTTTAAGCTTGGTATTAAGTTGCTTTAAATAAAATTGGGGTTCTCTTAGTAAGAAAAAAGGGGATTATGGATATTCAATAGAAAATTAGCAGGCTATACCACAAACCCCAACCATATAATGACAGAAAATTGATAACTCCCAGTTATGTGCTGGGTGAAGCTCTAAGATTTATTCGTGTTCTGTGGATGTCCTTTCACTGATTCTGAGGAAGAACAAGACAGTTTGTAGACAGCTTATTCCAGCACCAATTTAGAGCTAAGTCAGATTAAGGACATATAACAATGATATGAAAAAGAGATGCCTATGAGAACAGCCCGGAGGAAGTACATCATAGTGATTACAATGGTGGGTAAAGTGATAGGATCACGACTTTCCCAGTTTTCTGTTATGCATTTGTTGTATTTTCCATTTTCTTTAAAAAGAAAAAGAGAGGATTTTCTGTTGAGTTCTTTTTTCCTGTTTTAAGACTCCTTTTAGAAAGAAGGAATTTGGGCCAGCCTACTTAAAGTGAAACATATGTCCAATGTGCAAAGTAAGCCAAAAGGCCACAAAATGTGTTTAGGAAACAAACCAGGGCATTTGAGATCGCCCTTGCATAAACATATTGTGTGTGTGTCATACTGAGCTCCCTGTCATCTATAAAGATGCTATAAAGAGCTGTCAAAGGCCCCCAGGAGGGAAAATTAGAAGATAGAGAGCTGCCCAAGGAAAGCTACTGAAGACCAGGCATGACAGTAGGAGGCCTGTGGGAGGGGGACCTGGGTTCTATATCTTTCCCCACCCCTGCCTTTAACTGCCTATATGATTCTGGGAAAATTAACCTATCTTGTCCTAGTTTCCTTATCTAAAAAATGAGAGAAGGGGCTTCCCTGGTGGTGCAGTGGTTAAGAATCCGCCAGCCATTGCAGGGGACATGGGTTCGAGCCCTGGTCCGGGAAGATCCCACATGCCACGGAGCAACCAAGTCTGTGTGCCACAACTACTGAGCCTGTGCTCCAGAGCCTGTGAGTCACAACTACTGAGCCTGCGTGCCACAACTACTGAACCCTGAATGCCTAGAGCCCGTGCTCTACAACAAGAGAAGCCACCGCAATGAGAAGCCCGCACACTGCAATGAAGAGTAGCCCCTGCTTGATGCAACTACAGAAGGCCTGCATGCAGCAATGAAGACCCAACGCAGCCAAATTAATTAATTAATTTAAAAAAGAAAAGAAAATGAGAGAATAGGACAAGATGATCATTAAGGATCCTTGCAGTCCTAAATAGTTTTATCTTCTGTAATTGTGCAACCAAGAGAGAAAACAGAAATATTTTGTAAGGTAAGTGTAAGGGGGAATGAAAGTAAGCAAGTAGCCTAACATGTGAGCATGTTTAGCCAAAAGTAAAGACTTGGAAGTGGAACATGAAAGCAAGGAAACCATTTGGGGGTGGTTTTAGGTACGTGGTAGCTATATGGAACCCCTTTGAATTGGGGGATTTACCATCCCCCATTGATGAATTGAACATGCTGACTGCAATTCTAGCACTAGGAGGGGTTCCCCATGTGTATACGGTTGTAGCCACCCAATTAAAATTCCTGAAAAAAGGGATTACTTTTGTAATCACCTAAGTCCGTGAAATGGACTAATTCCCTGAGAAAGATTTTTAACACAATTATTTTTAAACAGCATTAATTCCACAGTTCTCTTAAACTTGTCATATAGCTTTCCTTAATGTCTGTTCATCCAAACTCCCAGTCCTTTTCTCTCTAAACTTCCACGGGTCTTTCCGCCTTAAATTTAGGAACATCTAGTGATCAGTTTATATTACTTTCTGGTTGCTTTTTAACTTGAAAAGTATGTATGTACTTTTAATTGGAAAATTAAGGGTATATGTCTGTGTCTGTTTGTGTGTGTACATGCAAGGCATCGCTATGGTTCTTCTGAAATGTTTTCCTGGAAAATATCTTATAATCTAATACACTGTTCTAATGAGATTGTTTTTCAAATGCAAATAAGGCCCTGAATTCAGCAGAAGAAATGGAGCATCTCTCCCTGCACTACCACGCTAATTATAGTTATTTTGTTATAATAGCTCTTCCTTGAGCAAAGCTTTGCTCATTCTTCTTGCCACCAGCAACTTGGGGATCAGGACATAAAGTCTGTTCTTGGGTGGGTGGGTAAGTCAATGAGCTGAATGTTAAGGAAGAGGAAGCAGAACAGTGCCGATTTAGCTACAATTTGCTGGAAATTAAGGCTTTTCACCTTCACTGTGGCCTCAGTGTAGACTCCACTCCTTGGCTCTCCTGAGCCTTCGGGACTACTTTGATCAACATGGGAATTCTAAAGCTTCTGCACAAAGTCCCTGCTTTCATTTCCTTGGCACCGGCATTCCATGAAACTACTCTTTCAAAATTGCCCTTCACTGTGACAGAGAAAACCCTTCCCAACTGTGTTCCCTCATCCTACCCTCCAGATCTAGAGAAAGAGGTGCCTCTCCATTTAAAGTTAATGTCTGTAATGTACACTTCTCCAGAGTTCCCAGAGACCATACCTTTAGGGAAATCTGAAGGAGCTGGGCTATCTAGCTTTCATCAAGGCCAGACTTGGCACATTATTGAAGACTAAAAAAAACTGAGGTAGAAAATTCTAAAGGGCAATGTAGATCTTCATTAAAAATTCTTGAGGACGTTGAGAAGGGATATGCAAAACTTCCTTAAAGTATCTTGTAAACTTCTCACCTTTCCAAATCACACTTCCTTCTTCCTTGCCTCTCCTCCCTCTACTTCCCACTACCCAATCTTTCCCTCTGGGGGTCAACTTCATCTTCTAAGCCATTTGGCTTCTATCAGCTTTTCCAGTGACCCTCTCCCCTCCGACCACATGACATAACTAAGGCTCAAAAATTAGCTGCCCAGGAAAATGTTCTTTCTCTTTAGAGCTCAGGGGACTGGGTGATGCTCATCATTCAACATTACAAAATAGGGATAAGAATCATACTTCATACAGTTGTTGTGAAAATTAAATGAGATAATATATATTAAGTTCTTTGGACAGTAACTGATACAATGTAAGTGCTAAATACATTTTAGTTCCTATTACTACTAGCTGTCTTTTCCTAGCACATCGCATTTATTTTTTTCCTTTTCTAGCAGTTTTCCCATTTGCTCCTGTTCTCCATCGTAAACAATCTATATTGACCATTTCTGACTATTTTTTTAAACAATAAGTTTTTGGGAAATATAAGCTATTCCTCTACATTTTCATTTTCTAAGTGCCTGTTACTCCTCAAGCCCTTGATTTCTACAAGTCAAAAGAGGGGAAAATACCATGAAAAGAACACATTGCAATACATACCTCTGCCTTACAAAGTTTTTAGTGCCAGAAGGAGGATGGGATGGAGGGCATATTAGGCTAAGTGGAGTGGTCTGGGACAACTTTAGCAGGGTTTGAGAAGAGGGGAAGATAATTTTTGCAGAGGGTGGGGAAGGGCATCCAGATGGGCATGAACTGTGGTTTGGAGCAGAAATGTATAAAGTGTTCAGGGAATAGTAAGGTTGTTATGATGAAGTAAAATGTCTGAAACAGAGCAATGGGATGTGAGCTTATTGAACAGTATAATTTGTGATGAATGAAGACTAGGCTGGAGGTAATTGGTAGAGAGCTTAAAGCAAATGCAAAAGTGTCTAGATTTAATACAAAGAGCAAGAGTAAGAGTACATAATTCAGGCTTGTAAGTATTAATAATAATGATGATTGGTCTTATATTTGGAGGGCTTTCATTGTGCAAGTCATTGTGCAAGAACCTCCTAAATGGTCTCCGTGCACTTTTTCTTGTTCTTCTGTTAATTCTTGCCTCAACAGAGCAGCCACAGTAATTTAAAAAAACTGCAAATCTGATCGTGTTGTTGACTTCTCCCTCACCCTTCTTAAAATTCTTCACCAGCTTCTCTTTGCTCTTCTGAAAAAGACCAAAATCCTTTTTCATGGCCTACTAGGTCCTGCCAGATCTGGCTCCAGCTTCTTCAGCTTCAAATCTTGTTCTCTTTTGGTTCCTTAACCCAAATTCTCCCTCTCCTGGCAGAGTGCTTTCACAGATGCTCTTTCTTACCCTGGACAGCTCCTGCTGGTACCTCTTGGTCTGGTTAACACTACTTTATCTTCTACATCTCCATGTAAATGATACATTGTCAGGGAAGCCTAGGTTAGGTTCTCCATTAACCTCTCTTAGAGTTTTCCTTCATAGCATGGACAGCCATGGAGGTACACCAAGTGGATCTTCCTTCAAGAATTTGCTATGCAGCTGCAAAGAGTACAGATGACTGAATGCCTTGTTTTAGTGACTTCAGGACCTGCCCCAGCTTTCTAGCCACGGCCACACTCTTCCAGGAAGCCCCAGTCTAATGAGTGGACATAGCAGATAGTCCTACTGCCTGGTCATTTCTATCCAATGTGGGATTCCTCTAATGGACAATCTTTTTTCCTAAGTCCCTCTTGACCTGGCCGAGCCTTTGGCAGATCTGCATTTCAGTCTGAGACTCTTCTGCCCTATTCTGCTTTCTCTGCCCTTAATGTTTCTCAGGCATTAACCTCCCCCCAAAATCTCTTTTGCTTATAATTCTGTCTTTGCATCTGTTCCCTGGAGGGTCCAAATGACACATAGCACTTATCGCTTTTTAAACTATATATTTACTTGTATGACATCTAATTAATGTTTGCACCACTGAAAAATTCATGAGGGGCACTTCTGCACTCAAAACTGTATCCTTAGTTATCTTCCAAAATATATAAAAACCCTCAAAAACTATTTATGACAAGAAAGTAAAGAACTTTTACTTGCATTATTATCTCACTAATCCTTTGAGAGAGGTTCTATTTTTGTGATATTTTGAAGATGAGGAAACTAAATGGGAGAGATTAATTTGCCCAAATTTGAATCCAGGTGTGTCTGATGTCAAAGATCTTCTGAACCACTACTTAATTCCCTTCCTGAGCAGAATGATTCTTCAAGTAGGATCCTTGGGTTTTTGCCTTGCTGGGTCCTTGCGCTCCTACCAAATATTGTAAGCTTGATTTGAAAGGAATCTTGCCAAATTAATTTTTATATTTCTAATAGTGCCTGACATAGAAAAGTACTCGCTCCATGTGTAGTAAGCTGGATGGGCAGTGGAGGGCAGGGATGATGCTTAAAGAAGATGATTCTTGCTGCCTCTGTAGATGCCAGTAGAGGAATGTGTGTCAACTCTATGAATTCTCAAAAGGAATCGATGCCCAGGACTCTGGAGCACAATTTTCTTTGCTCACAACTCTCCTCCCCCCATGTCTAAGGCAGTATGGCAGTGTCCTCAGTAAATTTTCCATTCATGCTGCAAAGAGAAATCAGTGCATCTGAGAGCCAGTCATTTCTCTCTTGCCTTCAGAGTTGTGATGCACTTGACGCAGTTAAGAATGAATTATTGCAGCAGAGCCTGGAAGGAATCTTAGAGAAAGACTTATCCTACTTATTTTGTATGGAGAAGAAATCGAGGGCCAGAGAGGTGAAGAAACTTGCTCAAGTAGCTGAGGTAGAACTGAAACCAAATCACATGTTTCTCCATTCCTGACTTCCAGCTTGCAGAAGAATCTATGGATCTTCATTTTTCTTCCTAGCAAGAAAGCTAAACTTTGCTTCAGAGAGAGTCACACAACTCCCTTTTGCTAGGATGTGGCCCAGGGGGAGAGGAATGGGGGTAAATAAAGGATTCTAGAACAGCAATACTGTGCAAGAATCAGTATTTCCAAGTCTGACTTCTGAAAATAAGATATATTTGCTGGAAAGAGAAGTGTAATTGCTTGACTACAGAGCTAATCTAGTTTGGATCTTATTGTTGGAAAGTCTGAGCAAATTTGAGTTCTCCTGTACTGCTTTCTCAAATCTTTAATAGTTCTAGCCTAAAGCAATCACTGCTTTCTTTCAAGGAGCTCTTGCCACTGCTCTGACATTGAGTGTCTCTGTGTGAAGATTTGTGACTTCTGGTGTTTTCATTTTATAAATAAAAAAGGAGGCAAGACTAGATCCTGCCAAAGGTCACACCACCTCAATATTAGGACCAGTCTCTCTTCATTTACAAAGGGATTCTCAGACTAGGAGGGATGGACCAGGTAGCCTTGGTTCTTTTCCAGCTGCTGGTCCTCTCTGGTGCCTGTCAGCCTGCCAAGAACCAGTGCTGCAAGGCTCTTACTGCTCATGATTATCCTGGTTGGTGAGGAGGCCCTGCTAGGTTTGGAGAGGGTCAGGGCACAGGGCCAGCCAAGATGAGAGGCCAGAGAGAAAAAATGAGGGGGAAAATCCTGGAGAAATGCATTAAAACAATGCTGAGAGCACAACTCTGGCTATGGACTGAGGACTGGCAAGAAACTGAAATAGCCTTGTTCAAGGTCGGAGCAGTGAGGACATTCTGTAGCTGGAAACTGAAATCAATTCTTCTTTCCTTTCAGCCTGGCAGCTGAATCTGGTGGGTGCCTAGGAAGCTGGAACACTAAGAGGCAGCACTGGCAGCAGCACAAGTAAAAGGTAAAAGGCTCACAAATACAAGGCTGGGCCAGAAAGGATCCCTTCTTTGACCCTTTTCATGGGTCCCTTGCTAATAAAGTCAGAGCTACTCCATGGCCTGTGAAGGGCATCAGGGGAGTATCTATTCTTGTGGGCTCCCATTTTCATCACAATTAGTTTTTCATAAGTTTGTTTTTAAAATACAGGAATCATATGTCCTTGTAGCTAAGGCCATATTTTGATAAGAGTGGGGGTGGGAAGAGGCTCTTCCTTTCTCATGAGTTTTAAAATTCAGGGCAGGCTAGAACAAAAAATTTTACAATTTGTATGGAAACACAAAAGACCCCAAATAGCCAAAACAATCTTGAGAAAGAAAAACAGAGCTGGAGGAATCAGGCCCCCTGACTTCAGACTGCAAAGCTACAGTAATCAAGATAGTATGGTATTGGCACAAAAACAGAAATATGGATAAATGGAACAGGATAGAAAGCCCAGAGATTAACCCACGCACATATGGTCACCTTATCTTTGATAAAGGAGGCAAGAATATACAGTGGAGAAAAGACAGCGTCTTCAATAAGTGGTGCTGGGAAAACTGGACAGCTACATGTAAAAGAAAGAAATTAGAACACTCTCTAACACCATACACAAAAATAAACTCAAAATGGGTTAAAGACCTAAATGTAAGGCCATACATTATCAAACTCTTAGAGGAAAACATAGGCAGAACACTCTATGACATAAATTACAGCAAGATCCTTTTTGACCCACCTCCTAGAGAAATGGAAATAAAAACAAAAATAAACAAATGGGACCTAATGAAACTTAAAAGCTTTTGCACAGCAAAGGAAACCATAAATAAGACAAAAAGACAACCCACAGAATGGGAGAGAATATTTGCAAATGAAGCAACTGACAAAGGATTAATCTCCAAAATTTACAAGCAGCTCATGCAGCTCAATATCAAAAAAACAAACAACCCAATCCAAAAATGGGCAGAAGACCTAAATAGACATTTCTCCAAGGAAGATATACAGGTTGCCAACAAACACATGAACGAATGCTCAACATCATTAATCATTAGAGAAATGCAAATCAAAACTACAATGTGATATCATCTCACACCGGTCAGAATGGTCATCATCAAAAAATATACAAACAATAAATGCTGGAAAGGGTGTGGAGAAAAGGGAGCCCTCTTGCACTGTTGGTGAGAATGTAAATTGATACAGCCACTATGGAGAACAGTATGGAGGTTCCTTAAAAAACTAAAAAAAGGAATTACCATATGACCCAGCAATCCCACTCCTGGGCATATACCCAGAGAAAACCATAATTCAGAAAGGCACATGTATCCCAATGTTCATTGCAGCACTATTTACAATAGCCAGGTTGTGGAAGCAACCTAAATGCCCATCGACAGACGAATGGATAAAGAAGATGTGGCACATATATACAATGGAATATTACTCAGCCATAAAAAGAAACGAAATTGAGTTATTTGTAGTGAGGTGGATGGTCCTAGAGTCTGTAATACAGAGTGAAGTAAGTCAGAAAGAGAAAAACAAATACCATATGCTAATACATATATATGGAATCTAAAAAAAAAAAATGAAGAACCTAGGGGCAAGATGGGAATAAAGATGCAGACCTAGTAGAGAATGGACTTGAGGACACGGGGAGGGGGAAGGGTAAGCTGGGACAAAGTGAGAGAGTGGCATGGACATATATACACTACCAAACGTAAAATAAATAGCTAGTGAGAAGCAGCCTCATAGCACAGGAAGATCAGCTCGGTGCTTTGTGTCCACCTAGAGGGGTGGGATAGGGAGGGTGGGAGGGAGGGAGAAGCAAGAGGGAAGAGATATGGGGACATATGTATACGTATAACTGATTCACTTTGTTATAAAACAGAAACTAACACACCATTATAAAGCAATTATACTCCAATAAAGATGTTAAAAAAATAAAATAAAATTCAGGGCAGGAAAGCTGCTGCACTTCTTACCAGAGTAAATTCTTGCCAAGACAGGTTCAAGTGTTTTGGGTTAGTGGAGCAAGAGTAAGGGAGGTGGCGGAATATAGAAAAAGCAAGCCCCTTTTCTCTCTCTTCTGCTTCACTGCTTAGTGGGTGCATAAAGGAGGATATAATTTAGGAGTGGAGAAGGGGTTGAGGGAAAATAATGTCCAGAGGAAAAAAGTATCACAGAACGAGAATTTTTAGAGAAAGAAGAAAATCCATATTTGGAGAATTTCAGCATGAAAGACACATTTTCCACACACAAACAGTTTATGTAGATCTGTAATTGAGCAAATAAACTAAGAAGGGAAAGGGAAAGACAATACAGTGGCCAGAACAAGGTGGGCTGGTGGCAGGTCTGCCAGCCTCTGTAATGGAGAAGAAAGAGAAAAGATGTGGTGGTGAGAGCACATTTTCACGTTTCAATTCAACATTTACTGAGCACATATTAGGTGCCAGGCAATGTGCTGGACGCTGGGTGTTCACAAACTAACAAGATAAAAGTTATACCCCTAAGGATTTCACATTCTAGAAGAGGAGAGAGATCTGTTCACAGACAATCTCAAAACAAGGCATAATGTGACAGATTCAATAGAGCTACACACTGCTTGCTACAGAAGACAGATGAGGCTGACAATAATTCCATCTAGCAGAGCACGGATACCATCACAGAGGAAGTAACATTTGCTCTGGAATGTGAAAGATGATTTTATTTTTCCTTTTCACTGTGCTTTGATGCTTTCCTTATATGTAAAGGTAAAGTTATTACCTTAAGAAAATTATATCTCTCCATTTTGCATTATAACAACAGCAGGGACAATATGTGAGATGACTCCTTGGGGATGTTATCATTATCTATCAGAGGGAAGGTCCACATTCAGTTGCTCCAGTAGCCAGGCAAAGGGTCTTATGGAAACAAAAGAATGCAGAATCCAGAGAGAATTCAACTAGCTACAATAAGAAATAGGAATTTCTCCAGGGCAAAGACAACTCATTATTTAAGACAAGCAATATTGCCCCTCCCTCAATAATATCCAGCTATTACATTCTTGTAATTACGTCTCAGATCATATTTACAATCCACTATTATTTTTACATGTGAAATTGCTTTAAGAACATAGCCAAGTATTAAAGTCAGGGACTGGACTGCCTTACGCAGGTGTTTTAACCAGAGGTCAGCAAACGTTTTCTGTAAAGGCCCAGATAGCAAATATTTTCAGCTTTGCAGGTCACATGGTCTCTGTTGCAACTACAGGGCTCTACCCTTATAAGCATGAAGACAGCCATAGGCAGTATGTAAATGAATGAACATGATTGGTTTCTAATAAAACTTTATTTACAAAAAGAGTGAGCTGCATTTAGTCCTAAGGCCATAGTTTGTCAACTTCAGCTTTTAACCCTCAGTTTAACATGACTCTCCACAAACCCTCCCACTTCTGTAGCATGAAGGGCAGAGGAGGTATCCATTAAAAGCATAGCCACCTTTCCAGCCCCTCATCAGTATTTTCTAATCAATAATTTCTTTTTATATTTTAAAATCAAAGCATTCTATACCTACTTTTTCACCTAAATTTCCACCTCCATTTTTTCTACCTCTAGCCAGGCATATCTTAATAGTTACATGGATTAATCTTCTCATCCCTAGCAACAACTGTGGCTAAGCTGCTCTAGAATCAGAATTTCCAGAGCTCTATCCTGAAATGTGGCATAGATTGCCAGTTGTTAGCCTCAATATTTATTCTTCTCTTTCCTTAGTAATATAAACCCCAATATTTACCTAGGCATATAGCCTCCCAGAATATAGACATTTTCCAGTTTCTTTGTAGCTGACCCCCAGGACAAGGTAATTATGATCTTGCTAATATGAGGTAAACAGAAATATTGTTCAGCACCTTTCAGGAAACCATTTTAAAAAGCAGCTGATGGGTGTCTTCTGCCCTTCTCCTTCATCCCTTTCTCTATTATTCTGCCTGGAAATATGATGTGATGACTGAATTCTAGCTATCCTCTTGGACCATGAGGACAAAGACTTTGTCATAGAATGTCAAAGCAGTGATCTGGAAAAAGCATTAATACTTGAAGACTGTGGATTCTCATACAAGCCCTGGGCCACCTTACTTTTACCTGATAGAGAAATAAACTTCTACCTTGTTTAAGTCACTGTTACTTGCAGCCATACCTAATTATAATGAATACGTTCAGTTGCTTTAAATTTTTAAATAAGGAAAAATTTTTTTGAAACAACTGAGATGAGCTTCACTGTAGTTCTTAAAATGACTATTTTTTTTTAAAAAATGATAATTTTAAGTCTTAAATCACCGAATATTTATGATTGTTAATTGTGGCAAAAGAGAGCACAGATGACTATTTGAATTTATTGCAAGTTTGTACTATAGCCTGTAAACTTTTTGCTTCTTATGAATTCAGATAACAAATAGAGGCAATGGAGAAACATTTACTAATACATTAAGTAATCCTGGGATCTGGAGCCTGCCTGGATCTCTCAGCAACAGGGCAAAGGTTATGCTATGTAACCAGGTTAAATTGACACCATCAGAGTGCTGAATAGAGCTGAGGGTGTACATCTACAGTTCCCTGTTGCCTACTTGCACTCCACACTTGCAATCTGCAGCAAAGCCTGTCCCCTCACACCCCAAGCTTGTATTCTAAGGGCAGTTTGTTGGAGGAGGTAATCAAAAGGACATGCCCTAGCACAAGGAGATCAGCTGGATGCTTTGTGACCACCTAGAGGGGTGGGATAGGGAGGGTGGGAGGGAGACGCAAGAAGGAGGGGATATGGGGATATATGTATACGTATAGCTGATTCACTTTGCTATATAGCAGAAACTAACACAACATTGTAAAGCAATTATACTCCAATAAAGATGTTTAAAAGAAAAGAAAAGAATGTGCTTGGCCAGCGAGAGGATCAACATGGAAATTAGCTGTGGCTGGAGTGAGGGGAGCAGGGGAAGAATTCACAGAAAAAAAGGGTTGAAACTACAAAGCTACACTAATCAAGACAGTATGGTACTGGCACAAAAACAGAAATATATATCAATGGAACAGGATAGAAAGCCCAGAGATTAACCCACGCACATATGGTCACCTTATCTTTGATAAAGGAGGCAAGAATATACAGTGGAGAAAAGACAGCCTCTTCAATAAGTGGTGCTGGGAAAACTGGACAGCTACATATAAAAGTATGAGATTAGAACACTCCCTAACACCATATACAAAAATAAGCTCAAAATGGATTAAAGATCTAAATGTAAGGCCATACACTATCAAACTCTTAGAGGAAAACATAGGCAGAACACTCTATGACATAAATCACAGCAAGATCCTTTCTGACCCACCTCCTAGAGAAATGGAAATAAAAACAAAAATAAACAAATGGGACCTAATGAAACTTAAAAGCTTTTACACAGCAAAGGAAACCATAAACAAGACCAAAAGACAACCCTCAGAATGGGAGAAAATATTTGCCAATGAATCAACTGACAAAGGATTAATCTCCAAAATTTACAAGCAGCTCATGCAGCTCAATATCAAAAAAACAACCCAGTCCAAAAATGAGCAGAAGACCTAAATAGACATTTCTCCAAGGAAGATATACAGATTGCCAACAAACACATGAAAGAATGCTCAACATCATTAATCATTAGAGAAATGCAAATCAAAATTACAATGTGATATCATCTCACACCGGTCAGAATGGTCATCATCAAAAAATATACAAACAATAAATGCTGGAGAGGGTGTGGAGAAAAGGGAACCCTCTTGCACTGTTGGTGACAATGTAAACTGATACAGCCACTATGGAGAACAATATGGAGGTTCCTAAAAAACTAAAAATAAAACTACCATACGACCCAGCAATCCCACTCTTGGGCATATACCCTGAGAAAACCATAATTCAAAAATTGTCATGTACCAAAATGTTCATTGCAGTTCTATTTACAATAGCCAGGACATGGAAGCAACCTAAGTGTCCATTGACAGATAAATGGATAAAGATGTGGCACATATATACAGTGGAATATTACTCAGCCATAAAAAGGAACGAAACTGAGTTATTTGTAATGAGGTGGATGCACCTAGAGACTGTCATTCAGAGTGAAGTAAGTCAGAAAGAGTGAAACAAATACTGTATGCTAACACGTATATATGGAATCTAAGGGAAAAAAAAAAGGTCATGAAGAACCTAGGGGTAAGACAAGAATAAAGACACAGACCTACTAGAGAATGGACTTGAGGATATGGGGAGGGGGAAGGGTAAGCTGTGATAAAGTGAGAGTGGCATGGACATATATACACTACCAAACATAAAATAGATAGCTAGTGGGCAGTAGCTGCATAGCACAGGGAGATCAGCTCCGTGCTTTGTGACCACCTAGAGGGGTGGGACAGGGAAGGTGGGAGGGAGGGAGACGCAAGAGGGAAGAGATATGGGAACATATGTATATGTATAACTGATTCACTTTGTTATAAAGCAGAAACTAACACACAATTGTAAAGCAATTATACTGCAAAAAAGATGTTAAAAAAAAATAGGGGGTGTCCTGGGGCCAGATTATGTAGGGCCCTGTAAGGCATGGAATAAACAGTCGTGATCTGATTTACAGTTTTAAAGTGTTGTTCTGGCTGTTGTGTGGAGACTAGACTGTAGAGGAGCAGGAGTGAAATGCCAGTCAGGTGGTGAGTACGTATAGTAATCCAAAGAGGGGTGATGACAGCTCAGACTAACATGCTACTGCTGGGAAGGTAGGAAGTGGATGGATTGGGATAAATTTTGAAGAATTTGCTTTTGCACTGGATATTGAATATGAGGGGGAAAAGAAAGCAAAGTTGACTTAAATCTTTTTTTGGCCTGAGAAACTGGGTTTTGTCATTTTCTGAGAAGGAAAACATTGGAGGACGAATAGGTTTAAGTAGGGGATATCAAGATTTTGATTATGGTAAACTTTTTTTCTTAGATTGATGAGTTTATTTTAATCTCTGAAAGCATCTGTTAATTCTCAACATCATTTCTATAACATATAAAGATAGTAAATTGAGTATGTCAGTTTATATACTTGTTGCACAGCAGCAAATATAATTTGGAGTTAGATAAGTCATAATTTTCATGATCTTTAATAAATTTAGTAATAAAAAGTAGTAAAATAATAACAACAGAAAGTACTTGACTAGCACTTACTATGTATCAGACACTATTCTAAGTGCTTTACATTCTACTAACTTAATCCTCAAAATAACCAAGGGGGAAACAGGCATAGAAAATTTCTGACTTGCCCTAGATCACACAACTAGCTAGTGGTGGAGCTACTATAGAAACCTATGTAGCTGGTTCCAGGGACTGTGCTTTTAGCCATTATGCTCTACTACCTCATGTGGTTTTGTTTCTTGGTCTATTAATATGGTGTATTACATTGATTTTCATATATCAAGCTACCTATACATTCCTCGGATGGATCCCACTTAGTTGTGACATATGATTCTGCTTTCTGGTATTTTGTTGAAGAGTTTTGCTTCTGTATTCGTAAGGGATATTAGTCCCTAGTTTTCTTTCTTGGGATTTCTTTGTCTCCTTTTGATATTACTGGCCTCATAGAATTAGTCAGGAAGTATTTCTCCCTGTTTTATTTTTTGGGAGAATTTGTGAAGTGTTGACAACCTGGGCTTTTCTTTTGGGAATTCTGTCAATTACTAATTCAATTTCTCTACTTATTATAGGTCTATTCAAATTTTCTACTTCTTCTTGAGTGAGTTTTGGTAGTTTGTGTCTTTCTAGGGATTTGTCCATTTTCATCTATATTATGTATTTTACTGGCATACAATTGTTCATAGTATTTCTTTATAATCCTTTTTATTTCTGTAAATTTGGTAGTAATGCTCCCTCTTTTACTCCTGATTTTAGAAATTTAGATATTTTTTTCTTGATAAATAAATACTTGTCAATTTGTTGAATTTTTCAAAGACTCAACTTTTAATTTTGTTAATTTTCTGTATTGTTTTTCTATTACCTATTCCATTTATTTCTACTATGATATTTATTATTTCCTTCCTTTTACTTGCCTTAGGTTGAGTTTCTTTAGTTTCTTAAGGTGGAAGTTTAGATTACTGATTTGTGATCTTTTATCCTTTTTCCCCAGCTTTATTAAGGTATAATTGACAAATAAAATTGTATTATACCTAAAGTATACAATGTGATGATTTGATTCATGTATATGTATGAAAGAACTCACACTATCAAGTTAACTAACACATTCATCATCTCATGTGTTTAATTTTTTTGATGAGAACACTTAAGATCTACTCTCTTAGCAAATTTCAGTTATACAATAAAGTATTATCAACTATAGTCACCATGTTATGTATTAGATTTTCAGACCTTATTCATCTTATAGATTAAAGTTTGCACCCTTTTACCATCTTTCCCCATTTCATCCACGCCAAGCCCATGGCAACATTCACTCTACCATCTCTTTCTATGAGTTAAAAAAAATTTTTTTAAAGATTCTACATATTGTGATACCATGCAGTATTTGTCTTTATCTGTCTGATTTAGTTCATTTATCATAATGCCCTCCAGGTTAATTCATGTTATTGAAGATGGCAGGATTTCCTTCTTTTTGGGTCTGAATAATATTCCATTGTATATATATACCACATTTTCCTTATCCATTCACCCATTGATGGACACTTAGGTTGTTTCCATACCTTGACTATTGAGAATAATACTGCAATGAACAGGGAGTGCTGATATCTCTTCAATATCCTATTTTCATTTCCTTTGGATATATCCCCAGAAGTGGGATTGGTGAATCATATGGTAGTTCTAATTTTTCATTTTGTGAGGAACCACCATACTGGATTTCCAGGTTTTCTAACACCGTTTACGGAAGAGATTATTCTTTCCCCATTGTACGTTCTTGGCACCTTTTTTGAAAATTGACCATATCTGTGTGGGTTTATTTATGGGCTTTGCATTCTGTTCTATTAGTCTATGTGTCTGTTTGTATGCTAATACTGTACCATTTTGATTACTATGGCTTTATAATATAGTTTGAAATCAGGAATTGTGATACCTCCTGCTTTGTTCTTCTTTCTCAAGATTGCTTTGGCTATTTGGAGTCTTTTGTGGTTCCATAAGAATTTTAGGGTTATTTTTCCTTTTTCTGTGAAACAGGCACTGGAATTTTGAAGGAGCTTGCATTGAATTTGTGGATTGCTTTGTGTAGAATGTATATTTTAACAATAGTAATTCTTCAAATCCATGAACATGAAATATCATTCCTTTATTTGTGTCTTCCTAAATTTCTTTCATCAATGTTTTATAGTTTTCAATGTACAGATTTTTCATCTCCTTGATTAAATTTATGCCTGAGTACTTTATTCTTTTTGATGTTATTTTAAATGGGATTGTTTTCTTAAAATTTCTCTTTCCAGTAGTTTGTTTGTATATACAAACACAACTGAGTTTTGCATAATGATTTTACATCTGCAAATTTACTGAATTCATTTATTAGTTCTAACAATGTTTTTTTTTGGTGGAGTCTTTTGAATGTTCCATATATAATAGCATGTCTTTCTGGGACATCTATAATACATATATTGGCCTTCATGATGTTGTCCCATAAGTTATTTAAGTTATCTTCACTCTTTTTTATTCTTTTTTCTTTTTGGTCTTCTGATTGGATGATTTCTACTGCCCTGTCT
The DNA here is from genome assembly GCF_964270905.1 of Leucopleurus acutus. Taxonomy (NCBI): domain Eukaryota; kingdom Metazoa; phylum Chordata; class Mammalia; order Artiodactyla; family Delphinidae; genus Leucopleurus; species Leucopleurus acutus. Next base: position 66,878,070 of record NC_139147.1, read on the forward strand.
TTGAGTTTGCTATTTTTTTTCTTCCACTTGCTCTAGTATGTTGTTGAACCCCTCTATTGAATTCTTCAGTTCAAATATTGTATTCTTCAGCTCTATGATTTGTGTTTGATAGTTTTCAATATTTTCTATCTCTTTGTGGAAATTATCACTTTGTTCGTGCATTCTTCTCCCGACCTCAGTGAGCTTCTTTATCATCAATAGTTTCAACTCTCTATCATATAAATCACTTATCGCTGTTTTATTAAGGTCAGTTTCTGGAGATCTATCTCGTTCTTTTGTTTGGAATGTGTTCCTATTTCTTCATTTTCCTTGACTCTCCGTGTTGTTTTCTGCACATTAGATAAAACCACCTCTTCTAGTCTTGACAGACTGGTCTTGTGTAGGAGAAGAAGCTCATCAATCAACCCGGCTAGAATTCCTGCTTACCTATCAAACTTTTGTCCAAATTGCTATCTTTGTTCTTAGTGGCTGTCTGTAGTTGAGGTTTTGCCAGGACCTGTCAGTGTCTGAACAGCATGGAGAATGCCCATACTTATGCCTGTTCAGACTCCCAGAGGACTACAAATTGCCTGCACCTTCAGCTCCATGATGCAAGAAGCCTGACCTTCAGGCAGTGTCTAGGAAAGTCAGCACATTAGATATGTACTTTAGGCCCTATCAAGGAGAAACTGGGAGCAGCATTTTCTTTGCTACTCATTCTGTGCTAAACCAGAAGGAATAGTTTCTGGGAGTGCTTACAAACCAAATAGAATCACCTCTTTGTTTTGTGTGGCTCTGGGAGACTGTGAATGCTGAGCCTTTATAGCTCTCAGAGCTAAGTGATTTGGGAGTCAGTACCTTGGGTGGCAGCCATAAAAGTTGGGGTCCTAGATATGCAGACAAGCTTCTCTCAGGGAGAAGATAGTGGCTTGATTTTATTACTGGAGTGAGCCAGGGGGTGACAGCAGGAACATGCCTACTCAGACTCCTTGAAGGAGTCTAGTCAGCTTCCATAGGCAGGCTCTGATTAGAAACCAGGACTTCAAGAAGCATCTGGTGAAGTGTGCAGTCAAACTCCTTCCAGGGAAAAACTGGGAGATGGGCTTTTTTGCTTGTTTCCTCTGTGTTGAGCCTGGTGAGGGAACAGCTGCATCAAGTGTTTCTGTGCCTCTTTGAAAACTCCTTTTTAAAAATTAATATGGTTCTGTGGGACTTGTGAAGGCCAAGCCCTTTTGGCAATCAGAACTAGGTGATTTGAAGGCCCATATCTCAGATGGCACACAAAATTTGGGGTGCTAGATATGTGGACAAGCTTTTACCAGGTAGAAGCTGGAGACTTTGTTCTTTTGTTGGAATGAGCAAGAGGGAGAATGTGGGGTAAGTGACTACTAGCCCACCAGTTCTTTTTGGTTCCTGGGAGGATTCCAGTCCTTGCCTAGGTGCAGACTGATTAGAAGCTAGCCCCTCAGGCAGCAGCTAGTAAAGTGTAAGTAAACTTCTTCTGGGGAGAAACTGGGAGATGAACAATTTTGCCTGCTCCTTCTACACTGAGCCTACGTATATAGCTGCAGACAGGGCTCACATGCCTGTTTAAATACTGCTTCTTTGGGAATTTCGTGGTGGTGCAGTAGTTGGGACTCTGTGCTTTCACTGACAAGGGCCCAGGCTCAGCCCCTGGCCAAGGAGCTAAGATCCTGCAGACCATGTGGTACAGCCCAAACAAACAAACAAAACAAAACAAAGCAAAAAAACCCACCTGTTTCTTTGTTGGCTAAAGTCCTGTGGAACTCATGAATGAATGCAAGCCAGACTGGTTATCACAGCTAGGTGATTTGAGGGTCTGACCCTTAGGTGGCAACCATAAAAGTTGGGGTGCTAAATGTATGGACACGTTTCTTCCAGGTAGATCCTGGTGAATTGGTTTTACCATTGGAGTTAGCCACAGAGAGAAGGTGGGAGAAGGTACCCACTGGCTGTTTGGTGGTCTGGGCATGATCTCAGTCAGCATACAGATGTGAGCTTATTAGAAGCTGGACCCTCAGATAGCAGCTGGTAATCAGATAGGAGAAGAGAAGTGTTATAATTCTTTTTTAAATTTTAAAATTTAATTTAATTTATTTTTTAATACAGCAGGTTCTTATTAGTCATCAGTTTTATACACATCAGTGTATACATGTCAATCCCAATCGCCCAATTCATCACACCACCATCCCCTCCCACCCGCAGCTTTCACCCCTTGGTGTCCATATGTTTGTTCTCTACATCTGTGTCTGAACTTCTGCCCTGCAAACCGGTTCATCTGTACCATTTTTCTAGGTTCCACATACATGCGTTAATATATGGTATTTGTTTTTCTCTTTCTGACTTAATTTACTCTGTATGACAGTCTCTAGATCCATCCACATCTCAACAAATGACCCAATTTCGTTCCTTTTTATGGCTGAGTAATATTCCATTGTATATATGTATCACATCTTCTTTATCCATTTGTCCGTTGATGGACATTTAGGTTACTTCCATGACCTGGCTATTGTAAATAGTGCTGCAATGGACATTGGGGTGCATATGTCTTTTTGAATAATGGTTTTCTTTGGGTATATGCCCAGCAGTGGGATTGCTGGATCATATGGTAATTCTGTTTTTAGTTTTTTAACGAACCTCCATACTGTTCTCCATAGTGGTTGTATCAATTTACATTCCCACCAACAGTGCAAGAGGTTTCCCTTTTCTCCACACCCTCTCCAGCATTTGTTGTTTGTAGATTTTCTGATGATGCCCATTCTAACTGGTGTGAGGTAATACCTCACTGTAGTTTTGATTTGCATTTCTCTAATAATTAGTGATGTTGAGCAGCTTTTCATGTGCTTCTTGGCCATCTGTATGTCTTCTTTGGAAAAATGTCTATTTAGATCTTCTGCCCATTTTTGGATTGGATTTTTGTTTCTTTAATATTGAGCTGCATGAGCTGTTTATATATTTTGGAGAATAATCCTTTGTCCGTTGATTCACTTGCAAATATTTTATTCCATTCTGAGGGTTGTCTTTTTGTCTTGTTTATGGTTTCCTTTGCTGTGCAAAAGGTTTGAAGTTTCATTAGGTCCCATTTGTTTATTTTTGTTTTTATTTCCATTACTGTAGGAAGTGTATCAAAAAAGATCTTGCTGTGATTTATGTCAAAGAGTGTTCTTCCTATGATTTCCTCCAAGAGTTTTATAGTGTCCGGTCTTACATTTAGGTCTCTAATCCATTTTTTTTTTTTTTTGTGGTACGCGGGCCTCTCACTGTTGTGGCCTCTCCTGTTGTGGCCTCTCCTGTTGCAGAGCACAGGTTCCGGACGCGCAGGCTCAGTGGCCATGGCTCACGGCCTTAGCCGCTCCGCGGCATGCAGGATCTTCCCAGACTGGGGCATGAACCCGTGTCCCCTGCATTGTCAGGCAGACGCTCAACCACTGCGCCACCAGGGAAGCCCTTCTAATCCATTTTGAGTTTATTTTTGTTAGGGAGTGTTTTAATTTCATTCTTTTACGTGTAGCTGTCCAGTTTTCTCAGCACCACTTATTGAAGAGACTGTCTTTTCTCCATTGTATATCCTTACCTCCTTTGTCATAGATTAGTTGACCACAGGTGCATGGGTTTATCTCTGGGCTTTCTATCTTGTTCCATTGATCTATGTTTCTGTTTTTGTGCCAGTACCATATTGTCTTGATTACTGTAGCTTTGTAGTATAGTCTGAAGTCAAGGCGTCTGATTCCTCCAGCTCCGTTTTTTTCCCTCAAGACTGCTTTGGCTATTTGGGGTCTTTTGTGTCTCCATACAAATTTTAAGATTTTTTGTTCTAGTTCCATAAAAAATGCCATTGACAATTTGATAGGGATTGCGTTGAACCTGTAGATTGCTTTGGATAGTATAGTCATTTTCACAATGTTGATTCTTCCAATCCAAGAACATGGTATATCTCTCCATCTGTTGGTATCATGTTTAATTTCTTTCATCAGTGTCTTATAGTTTTCTGCATACAGGTCTTTTGTATCCCTAAGTAAGTTTATTCCTAGGTAATTTATAAGTTTATTCCTAGGTATTTTATTCTTTTTGTTGCAGTGGTAAATGGGAGTGTTTCCTTAATTTCTCTTTCAGATTTTTCATCATTAGTGTATAGGAATGCCAGAGATTTCTGTGTATTGATTTTGTATCCTGAAACTTTACCAAATTCATTGATGAGCTGTAGTAGTTTTCTGGTAGCATTTTTAGGATTCTGTATGTATAGTATCATGTCATCTGCAAACAGAAGACAGTTTTACTTCTTCTTGTCCAATTTGTATTCCTTTTATTTCTTTTTCTTCTCTGATTGCTGTGACTAAAACTTCCAAAACTATGTTGAATAAGAGTGGTGAGAGTGGGCAACCTTGTCTTGTTACTGATCTTAGAGGAAATGCTTTCAGTTTTTCACCATTGAGAATGATGTTTGCTGTGGGTTTGTCATCTATGGCCTTTATTATGTTGATGTAGGTTCCCTCTGTGCCCACTTTCTGGAGAGTTTTTATCATAAATGGGTGTTGAATTTTTCAAAATCTTTTTCTGCATCTATTGAGATGATCATATGGTTTTTATTATTCAATTTGTTAATATGGTGTATCACATTGATTGATTTGCATATACTGAAGAATCCTTGTATCCCTGGGATAAATCCCACTTGATTATGGTGTATGATCCTTTTAATGTGTTGTTGGATTCTGTTTGCTAGTATTTTATTGAGGATTTTTGCATCTATATTCATCAGTTATATTGGTCTGTAATTTTCTTTTTTTGAAGTATCTTTGTTTGGTTTTGGTATCAGGGTAATGGTGGCCTCATAGAATGAGTTTGGGAATGTTCCTCCCTCTGCGATAATTTTGGAAGAGTTTGAGAAGGATGAGTGTTAGCTCTTGTCTAAATGTTTGATAGAATTCACCTGTGAAGCCATCTGGTTCTGGACTTCTGTTTGTTGGAAAATTTTTAATCACAGTTTCAACTTCATTACTTGTGATTTGTCTGTTCATAGTTTCTATTTCTTCCTGGTTCAGTCTTGGAGGCTAATCCCTTTCTAAGAATTTGTCCATTTCTTCCAGGTTGTCCATTTTATTGGCATAGAGTTGCTTGTAGTAGTCTCTTAGGATGGTTTGTATTTCTGTGGTGTCTGTTGTAACTTCTCCTTTTTCATTTCTATTTTTATTGATTTGAGTCCTCTCCCTCTTTTTCTTGATGAGTCTGGCTAATGATTTTTCAATTTTGTTTATCTTCTCAAAGAACCAGCTTTTAGTTTTATTGATCTTTGCTATTGTTTTCTTTGTTTCTATTTCATTTATTTCTGGTCTGATCTTTATGATTTCTTTCCTTCTGCTAATTTTGGGTTTTGTTTGTTCTTCTTTCTCTAGTTCCTTTAGGTGTAAGTTTAGATTGTTTATTTGAGCTTTTTCTTGTTTCTTGAGGTAGGCTTGTATAGCTATAAACTTCCCTCTTAGAACTGCTTTTGCTGCATCCCATAGGTTTTGGTTGTCGTTTTTTCATTGTCATTTGTCTCTAGGTATGTTTTGATTTCCTCTTTGATTTCTTCAGTGATCTCTTGGTTATTTAGTAACGTATTGTTTAGTCTCCATGTGTTTGTGTTTTTCACATTTTTTCCCTTGTAATCCATTTCTAATCTCATAGCATTGTGGTCAGAAAAGCTGCTTGATATGATTTCAATTTTCTTAAATTTACTGAGGCTTGATTTGTGACCCAAGATGTGATCTATCCTGGAGAATGTTCCATGTGCACTTGAGAAGAAAGTGTAATCTGCTGTTTTGGGGTGGAATGTCCTATAAATATCAATTAAATCTATCTGGTCTGTTGTGTCATTTAAAGCTTCTGTTTCCTTATTTATTTTCATTTTTGATGATCTGTCCATTGGTGTAAGTGAGGTGTTAATGTCCCCCACTATTATTTTGTTACTGTCAGTTTCCTCTTTTATAGCTGTTAGCAGTTGCCATATGTATTGAGGTCTTCCTATGTTGGGTGCATTTATATTTATAATTGTTATATCTTCTTCTTGGATTGATCCCTTGATTATTAAGAGTGTCCTTCCTTGTCTCTTGTAACATTCTTTATTTTAAAGTCTATTTTATCTGATATGAGTATTGCTACTCCAGCTTTCTTTTGATTTCCATTTGCATGGAATATCTTTTTCAATCCCCTCACTTTCAGTCTGTATGTGTCCCTAAGTCTGAAGCGGGTCTTTTGTACACAGCCTATATATGGGTCTTGTTTTTGTATCCATTCCGCAAGCCTGTGTCTTTTGGGTGGAGCATTTAATCCATTCACGTTTAAGGTAATTATTGATATGTATGTTCCTATGACCATTTTCTTAATTGTTTTGGGTTTGTTTTTGTAGGTCCTTTTCTTCTCTTGTGTTTCCCACTAAGAGAATTTCCTTTAACATTTGTTGTAGAGCTGGTTTGGTGGTGCTGAATTCTCTTAGCTTTTGCTTGTCTGTGAAGCTTTTGATTTCTCCATTGAATCTGAATGAGATCTTTGCCACATAGAGTAATCTTGGTTGTAGGTTCTTCCCTTTCATCACTTTAAGTATATCATGCCACTCCCTTCTGGCTTGTAGAGTTTCTGCTGAGAAATCAGCTGTTAACCTTATGGGAGTTCCCTTGTATGTTACTTGTTGTTTTTCCCTTGCTGCTTTCAATAATTTTTCTTTGTCTCTAATTTTTGCCAATTTGATTACTATGTGTCTCGGCATGTTTCTCCTTGGGTTTATCCTGTAAGGGACTCACTGTACTTCCTGGACTTGGGTGGTTATTTCCTTTCCCATGTTAGGGAAGTTTTCGACTATAATCTCTTCAAATATTTCTCGGGTCCTTTCTCTCTCTCTTGTCTTTCTTGGACCCCTATAATGTGAACGTTGTTGCGTTTAATGTTGTCCCAGATGTCTCTAAGGCTGTCTTCATTTCTTTTCATTCTTTTTTCTTTAGTCTGTTCTGCAGCAGTGAATCCCACCATTCTGTCTTCCAGGTCACTTATCCTTCTTCTGCCTCAGTTATTCTGTTATTGATTCCTTCTAGTGTAGTTTTCATTTCAGTTATTGTATTGTTCGTTCTGTTTGTTTGTTCTTTAATTCTTCTAGGTCTTCGTTAAACATTTCTTGCATCTTCTCGATCTTTGCCTCCATTCTTTTTCCAAGGTCCTGGATCTTCTTCACTATCATTCTGAATTCTTTTTCTGGAAGGTTGCCTATCTCCACTTCATTTAGTTGTTTTCCTGTGGTTTTATCTTGTTCCTTCATCTGGTACATAGCCCTCTGCCTTTTCGTCTTGTCTATCTTTCTGTGAAGGTGGTTTTTGTTACACAGGCTGCAGGATTGTAGTTCTTCTTGCTTCTGCTGTCTGCCCTCTGGTGGATGAGGCTACCTAAGAGGCTTAAGCAAGCGTCCTGATGGGAGGGACTGGTGGTGGGTAGAGCTGTGTGTTGCTCTGGTGGGCAGAGCTCAGTAAAACTTTAATCCGCTTGGCTGCTTATGGGTGGGGCTGGTTTCCCTCCCTGTTGGTTGTTTGGCTTGAGGCAACCCAACACTGGCACCTACCTGGGTTCTTTGGTGGGGCTAATTTCAGTCTCTGGGAGGGCTCACGCCAAGGAGTACTTCCCAGAACTTCTGCTGCCATTGTCCTTGTCCTCACTGTGAGCCACAGCCACCCCTCACCTCTGCAGGAGACCCTCCAACACTAGCCGGTGGGTCTGGTTCAGTCTCCCCTGGGGTCACTGCTCCTTCCCCTGGGTCCCGATGTGCACAGTACTTTGTGTGCGCCCTCCAAGAGTGGAGTCTCTGTTTCCCCCAGTCCTGTTAAAGTCCTGCAGTCCAATCCTACTAGCCTTCAAAGTCAGATTCTCTAGGAATTCCTCCTTCCGTTACCGCACCCCCAGGTTGGGAAGCCTGACGTGGGGCTCAGAACCTTCACTCCAGTGGGTGAACTTCTGTGATATAAGTGTTCTCCAGTCTGTGAGTCACCCACCAAGCAGTTATGGGATTTGATTTTACTGTGATTGTGCCCCTCCTACCATCTCATTGTGGCTTCTCCTTTGTCTTTGGATGTGGGGTATCTTTTTTGGCGAGTTCCAGTGTCTTCCTGTGGATAATTGTTCAGCAGCTAGTTGTGATTCTGGTGTTCTCACAAGAGGGAGTGAGAGCATGTCCTTCTACTCTGCCATCTTGGTTCCTCTCCAAGTGTTATAATTTTTAAATATATTTATAATTATAATTTTTATAATTACCTAAATAATTAATGTTACTGGTTCTCTTTATTTTTTATGTGGATTTGAGTTATTTTCTTGTATCCTTCACTTTAGCCTAAAGGTCTCCCTTTAGTATTTCTTGTAAGGTAGGTCTGTTAGTGATGCATTTTCTCAGTTTTTTGTTTATCTGGACTTTCTTTATTTCACTGTTTCTGAAAGAAAATTTTGCTGGGTGTAGAATTCTTTGGTGACTGTGGTTTTCTTTTAGTCCTTTGAGTATATCAACTCACTGTCTTCTGGCCTCCACAGTTTCTGATAAGAAATCAGTTGTTAATTTTATTACAGCTTCCTTGTACATGATAAATTGCTTGCCTTACTGATTTCAAGATTCATTGTTTTTGGCTTCCAACAGTTTGATTACAATGTGTTTCAGTATGGATCTCTTTGAGTTTATCCTACTTGGACTTTTTTGAGTTTGATTATGGATATGTTGATTAATGTTTTTCATCAAATTTTGGAAATTTCCAGCAAATATTTCTTCAAATATTCTTTCTGCCCTTTCTCTCTCTGTCTCTGTCTCTCTTGCACGCGTGCTCTCCCTCCCTCCCTCCCTCCTACCCTTCCTCCTTCCTGGGACTCCTGTTGTGCCTATGTTGATATTTTTGATGTGTCCTACAGGTTTCTGACACTCTGTTCATTTACTTCTACTTCTAGAAGCATGTATACATTCTATTTTCTCTGCAAACTGGATAATCTTGATCTATCTTCAAGTTCATTGATAATTTTTCTTCTGCCATCTCAAATCAGCTGTTGAGTCAGTAACAGCTGAGGTAGTAAATTTTTTATTTCAGTACTGTACTTTTCAACTCTAGAATTTATATTTGCTTTTTAGAAAATCATAATTTCTATCTCTTGATAGTTCTTATTTGGTAAGACATTCTTCTTTTATTTTCCTTTAGTTATTTGAACATATTTCTACTAGGTTATATAAAGTCTTTGTTTAGAAAGTGCACTGCAGTATTCATAGATTGCTTTTCTTGTTTCTTTGTATGTATCTTAATTTTTTTGTTCATAACTAGGCATTTAAAATAATGTGTCAACTTTGCACATCAGATTGCCCCTCTTTCCTGGGGTTTGTTGTTTTTCCCCTTATTGTTGTTATTGCTTCTTATTTGTTTAGTAACTTTTATAAACTAATTCTGTAAATTTTGCACATGTTCCATTACTAAACTCTCTGCTTGATTATCTTAGTGGTCAGCTAATAATTGCACAGTGATTTTCTTAAATGCTTTGAACTAATAGGTCTCCTATCCTTTGCTAATGAGCTCTGTGTGTGTGTTGGGGCACACCTTCAGCTCTCTGGTAGTTCACAACTCTGCTTTATCCCTCACTACCTGTTTATGTAGAACCTCAGTGTCACCCAGAGTCAAGAATTTAGGAGCTTCTCAATTCTTTCCTGGTCATGTTCACAGCCTTGCACATGTGTGTAGCCTTCTAGATTTCTAAGAATATGATGGAGCTTTTCAAAGCCCCCTAATGATATCTTATTCCCCAGCTTTTCTTCTTAGGTTTTTTTGATAACCTCTTATTTGTCCCAAAAATTATCTTCCTTGCAGGCATTTGTGACATTAAACAACTACCACAAATTGTTTTTGACAGATGCCTCAGGGAAAAGACTATATAAACTGAATGAGTTTTGGGCCAGATCAAATAAAGCCCTGTGAGTTGGGGCTTCCAGGGAGCTGTCAAACAAGTAAGATAATGGTAATTCTCTGATAAGGTGGTGTTCCAAACCAATTTTGTCTCCTACCAGTGGCTGCTAGGCTGATATTCACAGCTATGTATTCACAAGATTGTTAATATTCAAGGCTACTGAGGAGCTGGGAAGAGTGGGGTGGGAATAGGGCAACTTAAACACTAAAAAACTTCACCTGTTTTTTGACCACTTTTCTTAAATAAATGCTTCTCAGATTATAGCAAGTCTTTGGTTAATTTCCAGGGTTCTGAAACAGTTGATTTTGACTATTTTTTTGGCTAGTGTTCTCTTTGCTTTTATGGAGGAAAGGAATTTTACTCTACCATTTCTTATACCACCATTCCATAAGGGCTCTCTTGAATATGTTAAATTTGAATTATTTATTAGCATAAGGCAAGATTGCAAAATTAACAGCATGTAATCTAGAACCAGATTTGCTTGGTCTGCTGATTTCTAGCTGTGATAATTTTGCCTTAGTTTCCTCTTCTATGAAGGGAATATATTAATAGTAACTATCTCATAGGGTTGTTGAGAGTATTACAAGAGTTAATTGCAAGTACAGTATGTAGACTAGTAGTTGGCAAACCATCGTTTGTAGGCCAGTCTTGCTATTTTGCTTTTAAGGTCCATAAACTAAGAATATTTTTTTCATTTTTAAATGGTTTTAAAATCAAAAGAATATTTCCTGACACATGAACATATGAAATTCAAATTTCAGTGTCCATAAATAAAGTTTTGTTGATACACAGCCACACTCATTCATTTACATATTGTCTATGGCATCTTTTGCACGAAAAAAACAGGGTTGAGTAGCTGTGACCAAGGCTGTATGGCCTACAAAGTCTCAAATACTTACTATATGGCTATTTGTAGGAAAAGTTTGCTGGCCTCTAATATAGTACACTAAAAGGCATCAAAGAACTCAATAATTGTTAGCTATGATTTTTTACTAGACAGCTCATAGTTACTGTTCAGTCTCTGCTCTTTTTTAAAGGTATCTTTCACTTAGTCCACAGAGGTCTCAACTTTGTTTCATTAGGTCACATTGTACTCACCATGGCCTCCCAATCTCAGCATGGTCTGGCTCCTGTCTCCTTCTCTGAGCTCATCTTTCTGTCTTTCTCACTCTGATCTAGTTGCCCTGGCCGTCTGTCAGTTCTGGGAATGTGCCAAGCAATTTCCTTCCTCAGGGTCTTTGCATTTGCTTTTATCTATGTTTGGAACATTCTCTCCCTGACTCTTCACAAATCTGGATCTATGTCATTTTTCAGGTCTCAGTTTAAAAATCACACATCAACAAGTCCTTCCCAGACCCTAGAGTAGGGTCTCTCTCCCTTGCTATTCCTTATTCAAATATTCTATTCACTTCCTTTGTGGCAATAATAATACTCTGTCATTATCTTATTTATTTATTTATTTTTAACTGCTTTTTGTCTGCTTCCCCACTAGAACATTAGCTCCTTGAGAACAGGGACTTCATATTTCTTATTCCTTATTATAGCATGGTAGTGCCCTCGCAAAATATTTGTTCAATGAATGAATGATATTTTAGCTCCAACTCCCATGGTTAAGTATATTCATTCTCTCCTTTTTCTTATATTCACATGCCAAGGAAACTGATAGCCCTTACATATCATTTTGCTCAAGGGCATGTCATAGTCTCTGGCTGAGCTATTGTTTGGCTGACTGCTGCTGAAGGTTGTCTTGTTCCTCACAGAAAACCCTCCTCGGCACTGTTCTAACCAGTTCCAGGTCAACAGCCTCTTTCCTGTGTTGTCCATAACTGACTCACAGCAAACAAGCACCTTGGCTATGCTGTCAGTGGGGATGTAGTTACCTACCAGCTGCAGTGCTCTATTCTCTGCCTCAGGGTACTTCCGTCAGTCTCTAACCCTTTAGATACCTCACCGTTGACCTGGAGATGCATTCTGAACTCTGGTGTTCTCCCTGATACTCCTCTCACTGGGCTTGAGGTGGAATAGAGGGTTCCATGTTGGTGTGAGGTGGGCATGATGCGAAAGGAGAATGTCATCCCACTTCCACAGCTCACTCTAGAAGAAATCTTTTTCTCAGTCTCCAAAAACTCTCTCAGCATCTCCAGCCTTATTTTCCTAGGTAGGGAATGGGTGATCAACTAATGGTTACAAAACAGCAAGCCCTGCTTAGGGGATCTAGCACCTCACGTTGGAATATGGGAGTGGTTGGTGTTCGTTATCCTTGGAACTTTGGCCAAAGGCCGAGTCTTATTTTAACATCTCATTACACATGTCTGGTACCCTCTGAAACATTACGTCTCATGCATGAAACATTCACTTAACTTGTGTGCGTGTATGTTTTGTGTGTGTATGTGTGTGTGGCAGTTTTTATTAATTCTAAAGTTTGCACCATATGCTTTTCAATCTGTTCTGGAGGGTTTGCAAAGGTCTGTGGCCAAAATGTTTTAGCCTCATTTATGATCTAACTTAGACTATTGAGTTAATATTTTAAAAATCATGAGCAAAAATTAATTTTTTTTTTTTTGCAGTACATGAGCCTCTCACTGTTGTGGCCTCTCCTGTTGCGGAGCATGCACAGCCTCAGCGGCCATGGCTCACGGGCCCAGCCGCTCCGCGGCATGTGGGATCTTCCCGGACCAGGGCACGAACCCGTGTCCCCTGCATTGGCAGGCGGACTCTCAGCCACTGCGCCACCAGGGAAGCCCCCCAAAATTAAATATTTTAAAAATAGTTTCAGGTGTGTTAGGTGGGGTGGTAGAGTTTTTACTGCATGGCAGATTCTACTTGTATCCCTTGAGGCATCTTTTCTGTAACACAGTTTATAAAGGCAGCAGAAGGTAGTTCTGCGTTTATTACTTATGTGTTGGTGGAGTGAGAAAGAACAATTTCTAATTTCTGCCAGTGAAATTCTTTTCTGTTCCTGTCTGTTGAGCTTGTTCTGGCAGTAATCATATTCTCCCTCCCGTTTTCTCCCCCTAGCCTTAACAGAGATACATTTGTGCTCATGCTGGATTGATGTAGGAAAAGTGGAAAAACTCTTCTTTTTTGGAACCATTAATTTCTTCTTGAATTCAGAAATTAGGATTGAGCAGCCTACACATCTAATTGTCTTCTCTGCTATAAAGTAGAGAGAGCTTATGAAGACAGATGAAGAGTTAAATGCTTTGCGTCATCTTATTAGCAGCCTGTATCTCTTTAGCTCTTACTAATTATTTTCTCTCCACTTCCTTGTCTATTCAGTGACTTACCCCTTCTTAGAACCTTCTTTTTTTGAATGTGGGTGACATTGGGCCTGGATCAGAGTCAGTACTCAATATACGTTAACAAATGGATAAATGATTTTCTAGGAGTAACTCGCTATATGGGTACCATGGGTACTATGGCATTTAAGACGTCTCATGTTAGGGCTGCTTGACTAGAGAGCTGTCCAGGTACAGAGTGCTGAGGTCAAGTGGCCATAAAGTTGGAGGAGCACTACAAAGTGGAAGTCCCTGTTCCATTTGATGCTAACTGCCCTTGGACTTAACTCAAGCAAGAATAATTTGTGCGGGCTTCCCTGGTGGCGCAGTGGTTGAGAGTCTGCCTGCCGATGCAGGGGACACAGGTTCGTGCCCTGGTCCAGGAAGATCCCACATGCCGCGGAGTGGCTAGGCCCGTGAGCCATGGCCGCTGAGCCTGCGCGTCTGGAGCCTGTGCTCCGCAACGGGAGAGGCCACAGCAGTGAGAGGCCTGCATACCGCAAAAAAAAAAAAAAAAAAAAAAGTTTGTGGCCCCAAGGTTGATCTTAACTGGCTAGGAGAATAATAATGGTAGACTCAAACTCTGGCTTAAAAAAAATATCTGTGGGTCATATTTTACATCACTTCCAGTTAATGCCTGAATGAACAATTACTACTTCTCTCAGGAATTCAACCCACCAACAATATTAGCTGTTAATATTCAGCTCTTTCCTATAGTTCGTAAGGAGTTTTGTGAAAGATGATTCTCAGGAGCCCTGGGGCATCCTTGCACTGAAGGCTGACTCCCTTACCATGGAGACTGCACTCTCTAATCAGATAGGGGAGCTGCTGTGGTTTACCATGCATGCCTCTCTCCTTTGAAAGCTCCTTGTCTGCCTTATCTTTTAAATCTGTGTTCTTAACTATAGTAAAAGCTGCCATTTATTGATCTCTTACTATATGCCTGCCACTTTACATACATAATCATATTTAATCCGCCAGTGTTCCATCTTAAATCGTGAGTTATGCTCTGTCTTTCTCTATTCACCAGGAGAGCTTATCTGTTCCAATGGCTTCAACTATCATCGTCATACTTAATCTGGATATAGCCACATCACTGGGTCCACACATGAAAACCTCAATCAATGTTTCCCCATGGATGACTCGCCATCACCATTCTAATTCAACATTTTGGAAACTCTTTCATTTTCCTCCCCCATCTTCTTTTTCTGTGTGTGGAATCATCATCTTTGCTATCACCAAGACTTAAAACTTGTAGTCATCCTTGACTCATCCTTCTCCTCCTTTCATTCGTGTATGTATATATATATATATATATATATATATATATATATATATATATATAAAAGAGACTCACCAAGTCCTACTGATTTTCTTCCCTTCATTCCCTCTACCAGAATGTTACTTCAGATCTCCTCACGTCGCAGATGAATTACTGCAGATCACTTTTGGGGGCCTTCCCAATTCCAGGTACTTTGCTCTTTGATGCATACTGCTACCACACTTGGCCAATCTTTACACACTGTTTTCTCACATTACTCTGGTTGCCAGTGGCCCACTGAGTGAAGTTCACACCCTTATTCTGACCCTATTTATCTAACTTTATCCATGGCACCTTCTTCTTTTATTTACAATATGTAGTCTCTGCCTCAGTCAAGCCCAAGATCTTCTATGACTTTCACCTCCAGGTCTCTGGTCATAAGGTTCCCTTCATCTAGAATTTTCTCCCTTCCCTCACTTGGGATAAAAAATCCAAGGCTCAAAGAAGTTGAATGATTTTCCTGAGCTTGTATTGCAAGTGACTGAGCTGGATTTAAATCTATTCTTCTGACTCTCAAGACAGTGCTTTCTTTCCTTAGCCACACTGCTTGTTTCAGAATCAGATTAATATAGGATGGAACCATAAATGGAAACTCAAATTGCATTTGTATAGCACCTGCATGACAATAAAATACAGGAAAACATTAGCCTCTGAAGACTCTCTCCCTTATACTGGACCCTAGTCCTGGCAAATGAAGATATTTTAACATATCCAGCCAAATTACTCTGTAAAATATGGCTTAATTTTTATGGCTTTTCAATCTGTAATCCTTAAAGAAAACTTAAAATTCAAAAAAATGATAGTGGGATGCCCACAATTTGTTTTAAAATTACTAAAAATTCTCTATTCAAATTCAATTACAGAGGCATTGCTCCGAGTTGTCCTGGGTTTGTACTTTAAGATGCACCCAAAGTTCCAGCACTGTTTTTTTTTTATGATTCTAAAAAAGGATCAGATAGCACATGTTCAAGCTGAGCAAGCTACTCGGATGCCAATAGTATGTTTCTGTAAACTTTTGATTGTGGATTTCCTATGCAAATGGGATTTCTCAGGGTCCTGGCTAGTATTGCTTTTAAATGAGGACATGACCTTCAGTTCAAACAGATATCAAAGATCACTGGACGCTTATTCAAAGTCTTTCTTAGGTGTTCTTAGAATGCAGAGATTTGGATTTGTGATCTGGCTGCTAACTTGCTGAATAACCAACAGATATCTTTCTTCATCTCTGTTTCCTTCTCTAGGGAAGAAAGGTAACAACTGTCTCTTTCTATTCTCCCAGGGATATCAAGGATTAAGGATGTTGTGAACATTCTTAAAAGAGAGGTTGTATTTTATTGCATAAAAATATCATAAATGTAATCACATCATGACAATAGCTAAGTTTTATTACAGGTACATACAAAGGGCAGTTCTTGTTGCTCATTTATTCAGCTTCATTATTTACCATCACCACATTGATTTCTGTCTAAAAAGCCAGAATCTCAGGAACATACATAAAATTTGATTCAAACTATCAACACTTATGCAAATGTCAGATCTTTAGAGAGAATTAGAAACTAGACATTGTTAAAATCTGCCTCGGAGTCACCTTCTTTTTTCTTAGATTTTAGTGGTTCAGCTACACAGGCTAGTTGCTGATAGTAGCAGAAGATATGTCAGCCTCATCCTGAGCTCTCCAAGCCATGATGAAAAGCTAGTAACTTTCTGTGGTGAACACAGCAACTTCTCTCTACTGCTTTCCCAATAAAAGAAAACCACACATTATACAACAAACCAGATACCACTGACCGCTAATTCTGTTATTAGTTCAGTACCTACAATGTATAAAACATTCTTTGCAATGATGGGGCTGGGGAAGAAGGTTCAATGCTGCATAAGAACACAGTCTCTGCCTTCTAGGAACCCATAATCCAATGCAAATTTGTTGCACTAGCAATACTGTTAATTTGTAATTCATATCTAATAACTGAATTATTTTTCTGCATTTCTTTTTATACATGGAGTGCTGTAAAAAGCTTCATATGAGTGGTTCAAAAGCTTGGGTCTTAGGACTGGCTCTGCCATTGACCAGCTTATTTGACCTGGACAAGTCACTTTACTTCTCTGGACCCCAATGTCTTTAAAATCCAAGCTTTAAAGTTCTGCTCATTCCTCCAACATTCATCAGCTTTAAAGTTCTGCTCATTCCTCCAACATTCATCAGAACCTACTATATGCCAGGCACTGGTCCAGTTACTTGGGTTACCTTAGTGACCTAAACAGACGTATATCCTGCCCTCTCTTCTCTTATATTCTATAGGGGAGGAAGACAGACAATGAACAACATGATAATAAATATATAATATAGTATATTAGAAGGTTATAGTCCTATGGAATAAAGAGCATAATGAAGAGGGAGTGTGGTGTGGGGAAGAGTTGCAACTTTATATAGAGTGGGACTCTATATAAAGAGTCCCTATAGAGTGGGACTCTATATAAAGAGTCTCTATAGAGTGGGACTCAGGTGGGACTGAGAAAGTACCATTTAAGCAAAGATGTGGCAATGTCCTGTCCAATGCCCTCTCAAAGTATTTTTTCCTATATGGTAAGAGGGAAAAGAATTAGTGAAGTGCTAGGGCAAATACCACAGAGCAGGTCCACCCTTTCCTTGCTTTGCTCTTTCCTTTCCTTGCAGCTGAAGTTAGATATATGATCTAGAACTTCGCTGACCAACATAGTAGCTGCTAGATATATGTGGCTATTGAGCTCTGGAAATGTGGCTAGTCCAAATTGGGATATTCTTTACGTGTGAAATGCACATCAGATTTCAAAGAATGTAGAATACCTCATTAATGCTTTTACATCGATTGCATGTTGAAATGATAATATTGTGTGTATACTGGGTTAAATAAAATATATTTTAGTGTAGCTACCAGAAAATTTAAAGTTATCCATGTAGTTCACATGATATTTCTGTTGGGTAGCTCATACCTAGAACTTGAAATGGGTGGTTTGCTATTAGAGTGAATGTCATTCTTGCTTTGCTAGGTAAGTCATCTCTCATTTTGTTGAATGTCTTCCCTCCGGTGTCTCCTCACCCCCACCACCGTGGCCTCTGGGTCAAGAAATGCAATCACAGGGTTCACATTTCTAGAATTCAGGATACTTCAGAGCTACAATTAAGATGTGGTAGGGCCAGGGAAGGAAAAGGAATTTAGGTTCCAGAATAGAACATAGATTCACAAGGGCATGTTTTAGAAACTATAAGACAGAACATTTTTATTTAGTTATTATGCTAATTAGACTGAATTATTTCTATCTTTAATATTCATTCTGAACTTGATGACAGTTGAAAATGTTAGTGGTCACAAGTGGTAAATGAGGGCAAAACTGGTATAAAATAGGAACCATTTCTCCAAACCTCAACTAGTCATGGAAGTCAACAAACTTTGGAAAGTCAAATTTAAAATTAAGAGAAGGGCCCATATAAAATACAGATACCTCTTTTTGTTTTTTATTTTAGAAAGTCAGGTTATAGCATGGGATCAATTCAGCATACAGCTCTAAACAATTCACTTTCTAGAATCCTGAATTCCCCTGAATCATGTTTTTGGAAGTATTCTAAAGTCAGGCAGAATCTGAAAGATTGTTCAGCTACCTTTCTTTAAGAAGGCAAAGAATTAAATCTTCCAGCTCAGGGAGTTGTCTGTCCTCTTTATGATGATTCCCTAAGGATAGCAATAAATATTTATTGAATGATTAGAGATTTTACAGTCCCCTTAGGAGCCTGTTTCAGTATTTTATCCATCTGAGAGTAAGGAAAGCTTTGCTGGTATACAACTAAAAATAATATTCTTTACTCTAAGCCAATTTCTTTCCTTTCCTTTCCTTTTTTTTCCTGTCCCTGGAGAATGCCTGATGAGCACTAGTCTCTTAAAATTTTTCAAGTATGTAAGAAGTCTAAATGCAGTTCCCTCTCTTTTTCCCTTTGCAAATCATTCTATTAGCTGAAAAGCTCTACACAGTTGCACAGTATTGTTCCCTACCTTGTATTTATATATTTGTGCCTCTGTCTATAAATCAACTACTTTGAATTTTCTTTATTGAATTTCATTTTATTGTTCTATTTTCACATTTATCAGGGTCACTATCAACGTTTTTTTCCTTTCACCTCCTCTTACCAAATAGATGTATTTCTGAACCTGCAGTATCAGAATGCCATGAACCATGACACTCACACTCCTAAAATATATGTTCCAACAGGGAATCAAGACAAACCAGTTTCCACTGAAGATCATAGAAGAGAAGGAACAAAGAATGTGAGATTATGAGGAAGCCAATAACTGAAAATCAGATAGGAGTCACTTACCACAGAACACCAGGGAAGAGGAAAAGACAGAACTTGTTGAAAATAAAATGATTCCTGGATATCTCAATTTAAATTACATAATTTGGATCATCTCAAGAAATAGGCTATTTAGAAGTCCCCAGCCCATGCAGTTTAGAACAATTCAGTTTGGGCTCTTTTATTCAGAGCACTTTTCCTTGAGAAAAACAGAGAGTAAATCTTGTTCAGGTCCCAAAGTTTCTTCTAGTCATTTTTTTTAGACCAGTATCACCACTGGTGAGTTAGTCAATCTAACTGCTGTTGTCTTGCTGGGCACCAAATAAAACTCTGACTGAAGGATATATAACTTTTTACCGCTGGACTTAAGAATCATTTCTTCAATAAAAATGTAAAATACTCACGAGATAATTGCTTACTAGGGTAGGGTAATACTGCCTTTTGTGACTATGTGGGTCAGGGAGGGGAATTCCTAGAAAAGTAGCTGACAATTCCAGGTGTCTGATATAATTGCAATTATCTAGTTTTTTCTCTGTCTCCTCACTGGTCTGTAAGCTCCTTGAGCGAATTGATAGTGTCTTATTCATCTTGGGATCTCCAAATCACACTTCAGTTTCAGAACAATAGGTGCTCAATAAGTAAGTAGCTGATCAGTGAATGAATGAATCTGTAGATGTATGGATCAAGTAATCTATTTATGAAGAAAAACAAATGGCAACAGCAATATTTCAAAGCAAAATTATTCATTTATTTCCTCTAAAATCATTAGTAATAATCTAGTTTCTGTATAATTCTACGTTAAAACATTAAAGTAATAAAGTCCCTTAATTTTATATAAATTAGTTTGGTTGATAAAATAAGCAATATTGATATATAAAAAGAATTATATACATAATTTATGTGTGTGTGTGTGTATATATATATATATATATATATATATATATATATATATATATATATATGAAAGTACTTGGAAATGGAAATCAAGGTGATTATCAGTGTAACCTAAGCTTAACCAAAGAAGGTAGCAAGTCAGTCTTGAATCTGACTTCAATTGAATGCTGGTCATGAATTGATGGAGAGATGTTGAGAGCCATGCAGGCAAAGAGAAAAATCATTAAAAAATGAACAAAAATGGGAATTATCAAGAGTTGGCAGGGGGGAATGGTGATAATATCAGTTTGACTTATACCATGCAGAGATACTAAGAAATGAGGAAATATTAATACATAAACATCTATCTACCTGTTATTTATATTTGAGTCACTAGACAAGTGGAAGAAATTGGTTGTTCTTAAGAGAATGACAAGATGAAAACTTTTTTTGAAAGCTTTTCTGGGAAGAGCTGGAGACCAGAGGAAGAAAGTTCAGTCAGGGGGATATTATGATGATATGATAGTGAAATGATTAGTGTTTGTACAAGAATGACAACTATGGGATAAGATAGGAAAGAAGAGATACGAAAGACATTCAGTAAAACAAACCACAGAACTTTGTACAAGGATGTACATGGAACAAAGAAAAGAAAGTAAATTTGAGATTGTGAGTAAGGGGAAACTGAAGATACATGTGTCATCAATAATAACAGAGAATTTAGGAAGGTATAATATTTTGAAGGGGATAATTTTTGACCTGTTAAGTTTGTGTCATTAAAATAGGTAGCTCTGGAAGTAGCTGGAAATTTAGGACTAACAAGAGGAAGTCAGGGCTGATTTTTGCATATTCCTTCCTCTCAGCCTGATTGTTTCTCTACTCCAGGGATGATTTTCTATTTATTTGTTTGTTTATATGTTTTATTTACTGGCTTTGGACCAATTTGGAGACTGATATTTGCCTTTACAGGAAGCCTGTGTGAGCCTCTGAGCCAAGACAAATCTTTCATTTATTCATTCTTCCAAGTGATATGAACTGAGTACTTTCTCTGTGTTAGGAACAAAGCTGAGTGCTGTAGACACAAAGACAAAAAGATGATCTCTTAGTAGTCAACCAAACAAATAATTATAAAAATATAATAATCACCAGTGAAACCCAGGTTACTTATTCATCCTTGCTTGAGGGTAAAATTCAGAGTACAAAATTCATCATGAAACTAAGTCCCTAGTTTTGTCCCTAACATGCTCAGCAGAAAATCTGGCCTTTTCAAAAGCCTTTAAAATAGTTTAGGATTCCTTATTAGTGTCACACGTTTTCCCTTACCTACCACATGGCATCTCCTTTACACACTAAGGTGTGTGGAAAGTTCTGGATCTAAACCCACCTCAGTATTGCTAGAATATAAATTATGAAGTGAAGCCTAGTAGGATTTGATGCTGGACAAGTAGGGATGGTCAGATATCCATACTGGACTTCTCTGACTTCATAGTTTGCTTTTATGAAATGGTACCTAGTCTTCATAGGAATATTCCACAGGACTGCTCTTTGTTCAGAGGAACAAAGAAAAGCAAACAGATTTCTTTGTTTTGCATACTTGGAAATCTTTTGGTGTGAGTTGGGCTTGCTTCCTCTGATGGAATGCAGCCATTTGTCTCCTTTGGATGCTCCATCTCTCTTTTTCTCTTCTTTTTTTGTCTTATAACAGAGTCTGTTACCAATTTAATCCCTGGCTCTTCATGGCTAAGTATCTTCTCCCAGTCATCTAGAACTTTCTCCTAAGAGGATCTTTAGAGTTGCCTGATATTTTTTAAACTCTTACCTGCTTTGCTGGCCAAGGAAAGGAATCTGTTCTCTCACCAAGAGGTTCCACCCTTCCCCCTGCAGTAGTGCTGTGCTGGGCCTTCACCCTCGGATTTTCCCCAGTCTAGCTTTGGTTCAAACTGCAATTCATCATCTGTCTCCAGTTCCACAGATGAGCTTCTTCCTCCTGTCCTCTCTTTATATAGTCTGTAATGCTCTTTTGGATTCTCCAAGGATGTCCTAGACCAGTATTTTTCAAACTTTAAATTACATAGAAATCACCTGTAATTTAAAATGCAGATTCTAATTTAGTAGGTCTGGGCTGGAGCCTGAGATTCTGAATCTCTAATAGTATCCTTAGGTGAAACTGATGCTGCTGGTCTATGCATCAGACTCTAAGTAGCAAGGTTCTGAAGATTGTCTTCTTGGGGGTCTATCCTAGCTCAGGTCTAAGTAAGCCACCTCAACTGAAGATGAGATGGTGGCCACCACTACATCTGCCTGGCTGAATTATGCTTTCATTCACCTGCATTCCTGGGTCCCTGAGTTTCCAACCAGGCCTCATGAGATTCAGCATGAGTCCAAGTGGAATTAACCTCATATCTGGTCACCAAATGTCAGGGAACCTCATATAGGCCCTTCTACCACTCAGCCCCAAGGTTTCCAAAGCAGCTCTCTGTGCTCTCCTGTTTTTCTTTCTGTAGCTATTGCCATCCCTGGAGATCTGTCCCCCTACCCACCCCAGCTTGGCTACAGGGACACAGACTCCTTAGCTCCCCAGTCTCACAGTCTCTTGAGGATCACAGGCTGTGTAGGTTTTAAGGGTGTTCCTTCTAATTGTTTTGAAAAAAGTTTTTTACTACATTTATAGTAAAAAGTATAAACATAAAGAAGTTACAGAGATTAAAGCTCTTAAAATCCTGGTCCCTGTTTTGCAACAGCAGCTATCTTCCTCTGAGATGGTGAAATGGATGCCTAAAATCCCTTCTCTCTGTTATCAAAGTCCTGCATTCCTCTGGTTGCCTCATACCTGTCTTTTGGTTTCTCCCTGTTTCTCTGGTTATGTGACTTTCTTCCTTAGTTGCTGTCCAATATCTGACCCACTGTCTCATGACCCTCTCACTTCTTGTACATTCCAACTCTAACTTCCTACTTCTGGTCCCTTGCCTGCTCCAGCCTGTCCAACTCGCCATTTTGCTTCCTCCAAGGAGGCAAGGGACCAGGAAACCCTGTTGGTTTGAGAGCAATCTTTTAGATGTTTTAGAATGCTGGCTCTGCCAATATTACTTGACTTTGTTCCCTTAGACTGCAGCTCTGGCTCCTGACAAACACTTTGAACCTCAGCTGTGTTAGCACTATGCCTTTGTCAACTGCCCTGGTGTTCCATTATTTCTGCCACTGATTATTTTCTGTCACTTAATTTGGACTCCTTGTTCCTATCCCCATTTTCCAGTTCTAATCCACACACCTGCTGCCAAACTACAAGTATTTAGCATAGAGCAATTAGGGCTATCTCTCACATTTATACAAGATTTACTATTAACAAATTGACTGTCCTTGCTACATTTTAAACGAGTTGGAAAATCCAAAGTTTGTATCATAAATTCAAAATAAATTCAGAGGGAATATGCATTTCTTTAAAAGTTGACCAGCCATTCCTCAGCTGCACTGGCCTTTTTGCATATGCTGTTCCCTTCCAACACTTCCTCCCATGGCTCTGTAAGTGGCTGGTTCCTTCTCATCATTTACATTTTTGTTTAAATATTACCTTCCGTAGACCCCAATGTCCTTCTTGTTTCATTATGCTTGGATACTTTATTCTGTTTATTTTCTTCTTAGGCTAATCACAAGCTGTGCTTATATATTTACTCATCTCCATTTTTTAAAACTATTCACTAGGCTATAAATTCTACAAGGACACATGAACTATATCTGGCTAGTCCAATATTAAATCAGCAGCATGCTGATTTAAATAAATATATAAATCAGCATGCTATGTTGCAGGTGTTCAATAACTACTTGGAGAATGGATACTCGAATTGGATCTAACCTTGGTTGGAGGCAAATATGCCAGCATTATGTTATCAACCAAAAGAGTGTTTTAAGGCTTCTCAGTGATGGTGGAGGTCCAAAACTTTGAGTTGAAACAGACTGAATGGGAAGCCTGAAGAATCATGGGAGTTCTGTAATTCCAGAAACCTCACAAAAGTTTCAAGGCTAATCAGCAATTGAGCATAGTTCATCCCTTGACTTACTTTTTGCTGAAATCCTTCCTGAGACCATCAAACAATTATTGGATTAATAGACAAAGGATTAATGGGGTCTCTTGTTCAAATGGTTTGAAAAGCTGATGTAAGGCATTCATATTCTCTTAGTCTGTCCCTTGAAAGGTTATCTTTTTTCTCTGTCCTTAAATTATTTGCTGTAGCTCCTATATATAGTTCAGTATAGTTAAAAAACAGATGTGATGTCTCTAGGTGAATCAAGAGGTGAGTGGAGAGAAGTACAAACTGGTATGATTAGGGAATGGAACTATGCATGATTTCAGAAAATTTAAATATATGGTTAGAGCTCCTGAAAATAGCGCTGAAGAAAATTAAAATAATTTTCTGCTATGGTTGTGAAAAGGGCAAACAGGAGCACAGTGAAGAGTTTTATACAACATTCTCAGTCTCTCTTCTCAGAAGAAGGCTCTGTTAAGCTTAGACTATCCAACTTTTATTAAATCTAGGAAAAGCAAATAAGCTTCATGTAAAAGAATAAAACATATATGAATGCAGGGAAGTTTAACTATAAGAGGGAAGGAAGAGGAAAGTTATTCTTTGTGTGCAAAGCAAAAACCAAATTCTTTCCCTGAAGTGTGAAACCATTATATCCCCAAAAGTGCTTGGTAGAACTGAAGCCAAAAATGTGCATATGACTCAGCAATTCCAGTCCCAGGATATAACCAATAGAAAGGCATACACATATTCACCAAAAAAACATGCACTTGAATGTATATAGAAACACTATTTATAATAGCCTCAAACTGGAAACTACCCAAATGTCCAACAAAAATAGAAAGGAAAAATAAATTGTGGCATATTCACACAATGGAATACTATCTTGCCATGGAGAATTAAGATCTAAAACTGAACACAACAATATGAATAAACTTCACAAATGTAGCATTGAGCAAAAGAAAACAGTCACAAAGAATATATATGATATGATTCAAATGATATAAAATATGAATACAGGCAAATCTCTGCTATTAGGAAATAGGATAGCAGTTACCTTTGAAGAGGAAAATAAGGACTAGAAGGGGCCTTGGGGTTTAGGGTTTCTGGAATGCTGCTAATATTCTGTTTCTTGATCAGAGTATTGGTTAAATGGCTGTATTCAATTTGTGAAAATTAATCAAGCTATATGCTTATCACATATGCATTTTTCTATAGGTATACATTACATATTAATTTTTAAAAAGATAGTTCTCCTTTGGAGCTAAGTTTTTTTTTCTCCCCAACTTTCAGATAGTTACACTTTCCCCCCTGCTTTCATCCTTTTTGTTTGGCATCTTGAAAATTTAAAAGAGGAACAAGAAGCAGTGATTTAAATGGCTAAGCCCAAGTGAAAGGAATGATAATCAAAGAAAGCTTTTTCAAAAAGGAGAAGGAAAGAAAGCAAGATTAAAAAAAGAAAGAAAAGCAATCCCATCACCTAGTGTCAGCCCTTATAACTCCCTTTTTGTGACTGGGCTACTAGATCTCCCATAAACAGCTGCCATCTTCCTGTAGCCTCTCCATCACAGAGAAGCCAAGTCCTACACAGTCTGGGGGCTTTGTCAGGAAGACATGGCTGAATGGAGAAAGGAGAAAGAAAAAAAGGGGAGGAAAGGATAGAAGGAAAAGGAGTCACCATCTTCAGTGAGGCTCTTTATAAATCACTACCTGCACAATGTTTTGAAAATTTTACTTATTTTCTTGTCATTTAACTATCCAATGGACACTTTGAAAAATACACTCAGTAAAAAACATTAGATTGTGGTTTTCAAATCAAACACATTTAAGCTAGATATAAATTCTCCACTTATTCCTAAATATAACAAAAATACAAAACTTACTTCTCCTTTCAATACCATGATCAAATTTTATTTTTTATCTATTTCAAACTGTATTTCTGGAAGTAAATTGCTTTCATTCTCTAAAATGTCAATGGCCTACAGGAGATAAAACTAAAAATTACTTTCTGATAAGATTCTTTTGAGCGACTAAAACTTGATCTGGCTGAGGCTGAGTTAAGCAACAGAGTAAAAAGACAAGAGTCAGTTTGATTCCAGATATTACTGATGTATATGGTAATTTGTGATGGCTCTTACCTGTTCCTGAATTGTTTACATATTAACTTCTATATGAAAAAGTCCAGTTGGCTCTTTTGTCTTCACAATACCAAAACTTCAGGAACATCTCAATGATCTCTTTTCCATCCAGAAATAAAGCATTAACATAAACATTGTTACTGTTCTCCAATAAACTGGAAAACAAACTCTCAGAAGTCAAAAGAAGTCCCATGGCCTGGAGTCCTAGGTAAAGAAACTCCAGTGATTACCAGGTGCCAATTCCTCATTTTTATAGATGAGGAGGCAGAGGTGAAATAGCTCACTTAAGGTTAGACAGGAGTTGGTAACTGGAACCCAGGCCAATCCAGTCGTGGCATCCCTGGATAATATGTGATGCATGTTATCATATATTGTTTTTCAGAATCTGGTTTCAGTTCAGGGCACAGGAGAGAATTAAACTACTTTCAGTTTTTAAACTTTAGATACAATTATCATGGAACTAGGAGTATAGATTATAGAATAGATGTCCCCCAAAAACTTCTTTAAAAAAATGTGTTCCTACAAGGATATTTTCTCTGTGTGTCATCTTTTCTTCCATAATATTTTTTCTGCCCTTTTCCCAAATCACTCACTCTTGCATTATCTGTTTTTATTCATTCATTCTTCTCATTTCTGGGTTCAACTGGGAGATGATTTAAAAATAAATATATGGTTGAAATGTTCACGTATAGACCTTTCACTAGTTTAAAGGGCCTACTTATAAGAATATTGAAGTAGAAATAAAAGTTTATCTTAGGTAAAATTTTACTCAAATTCTATTTCCTTTTGAAAAATATTTTGATACAGAACATCATTCTGAATTTTTTTTTCATTCTGAATTTTTAAAAATAAATTATTTTCTCCTCCTTAATCTAGAATAATTGTGGAAATTTAAAGAATATTGGGTAGTAAATAAATATTTTGTTATGTAAGTAAATTTTTTACAAAGCCTTTAAAAGAAGAAAGCATTTATTTTTCTCCTTTGGGAAAAAAGAGTTTAAAAGAGTTGTCTTAGACACTAGGGTATCATGAGATGAGGATGTAATCTTTTACAGTTTACGGAGTATTTTAACACATATTAAACTTGCTTGATCCTTGTTAAAGTATGAGAAATAAGCAAGAGAAACATTATTATTACCGTTTCACAGATGAGGAAACTAAGACCAGAAGTGAAGAGATTTTTGCACAGTCAACTAGCAATTTAGTGGCAAGAAACAATTTGAAACTAGATTTTTGACCTCTTAGGTTCTGTGTTCTGTGACACATGGCTGCTGCCCCTTTTCCCCCTCACCTCCCCCGTACCCCTCCACCTTGTCAACTGCCCTTCCCATAGTGCTTATAAGGTGGCCTGTTCAGAGAATATACTCAGGAAGATATATTGAATTAAGAATTCTGGCTGTACAAGCCTCCACCCTCCTACCCAAGTGAAAAAATTCTGGATGGCCATCTGTTTAGTCAAGCATGTGCCTGATGGCTGTGGGAGGATCGACAACTGTACCACCATGGATTCAGGCCCCAGAGAGTAAATATTGAAACATGTGTTTGTTTCTGTACATGTGTCTCAGGGCTCAGTGATGGGCACATTTCAAAGATCTAAATAATAATAGTGATGG
The DNA here is from genome assembly GCF_964270905.1 of Leucopleurus acutus. Classification (NCBI taxonomy): domain Eukaryota; kingdom Metazoa; phylum Chordata; class Mammalia; order Artiodactyla; family Delphinidae; genus Leucopleurus; species Leucopleurus acutus. The sequence goes on from NC_139147.1 coordinate 66,905,578, forward strand.
TGATGCTTCCAGCCCCAGTACTATTGCAGTACCTGAGCTTCACTTGAAGAGCTGTGGCCATTTTGCTGATTACACAGTCTCTCTCCCTTTCGTGCTATGTCTCCAAAAATCCCTGCTGTTCCCATACTTGCCTTGGTTCTCTTCTTCCTACTCTCACAGCCATATTTTCTCTTTTGAAGGGGCCACTGTATATTCCCAAGGATTCTTGACAGTTGACTTCTTCCAAGGAGATGCCTAAATTCCCATTTTTTCTCCTCTATATGTTGGGCTACCTCACTCCATGTGTCAGTTAGAATCAAATAACACATCATCAGGATTTTATGAGTATGGTATGTATCGGGTGTTATGGGAGTATGCAAAACAAATGGAAAGCTGTATCTTCCCTCATTACAACTGGTTTAGAAAGTAAAGGATAAGATCACCTAAGAAAAGCAACATTTAAATGGGTGCCAAGTGTTATATGTGATGGCACTTGTAGGAGAATCAAGGGAATTCTGAGTAAAGGTATCAGGTGGGGTTACACAGGGGTAGATTTAAGGAAGAAGAGAAAAGAGTGTCAAGTAGTGATTTAAGTGTGCTTAGACTCAATAATTTCCATGAGCACTCATTCCCAAACTACCCCAAATAAACATACTATCCAAGCTAAGAAAAACAAGTTTCCTATACAATTTCAGCAGTAAAATAAGACCCGTAACTACTCCCCTCAGATCAGGTTGCCATATAACCTGAGTTCCTCAAATTTAAAAGTCCTGGAGGTATACTGAGAAGAAATGAATTTCAAAGAAAATGATGCATGTAGAATTTTATTTATTTATTTATTATTTATTTAAGCAGCAAAAGGTAGATTATTAAATTATGTAACTGAAAAGTCCAGGGGATGTTGTTGTTGTGTGTTTGTTTTTCGTTTTGATGCATGTAGAATTTTAGAAAAAAGGTTAAGGAAGATTTTTCCATTTGGAGATAGAGGTTTGTACAAAGCCAGTAACAAGCATGGAGAAAGGAGATATGGCTAAAGCAAAAAGAAAGCCATGTCAGGTTGTAGGGAGAAAAAAAATGGAGATTGGAAAAGGGTAAACTGATGGAGGTTCCTGAAAGCCAGTTAAATGATAACAAAGGCTAACACTTCTCAAGCCGCAGTTATATACTGGGCTCCATGTTACATATCACAATAAGATAGGGTACTATCTTAGCTCTACAACAATCCTACTGTTTTGCCGAAAGATTTATGTTCTGCTGGAAGACTTACTTTCGGTTTTAGGTTTAGAGGATTTACCGGCAAAATAACCACTCCACACTGCAATAAGCAAGCAATAAGGAAATTTATTATATTAGTAGTAGGTTACAGTATAAGGACAAGCTATATATATATATATATACATACATCATTGACTTGGGAGCACTTACATCGCCACAGACGTTACTAGTTTGAGAGAACTTTCATCACCAAATTGAGAGAACAAGCATCATCATCAACCTGGGAGAATTTGCATCACCAGGTTGGGAGAACAAGCAATATATAAAGAGACAGAAGCGCATACATCAGCAATTTGGGAGAACTTCATCCAGATCCAAGCAATGCTGGGGAGTCCCTGGAATAGCAATCTGAAGTCACAGTTGGGAAGGTCCTGGGTGGTGCTTCCACCCAAAGGGTGAGACTCTAGAGTGTCGTCCAAAGGAATCCTGCTTTTATCGCCAATCTGCAAACTGATAATCATCAGCTTACATGCAAATGTGTAGCTCTGGCTATTATGTTAAATGCTTGTATTTCTAATCATAAGTCTCAGAATGTTCACTGATCCCCAGGAACTGGCCAGATTCCCAGGGCCCAGGAAGCTTTGTGACTTACTCCCTTTGCTGGTTCTCAAGAACTGCCAGACTTACTCCCTCCCCTATCTGTTGGTTCTCAAGACCTACTTTCGTGGCTTCTGCTGGTCAGCAGTTTGACATGTAACTCTTTTAAGGTCTCTGTTCAGTCAAAGGCCTATTATTGCCTATGAAGCCTGAACAAGACTATTTTTATTAACTTCCCTTACACCTACCAGAAAGTATTATGAATCCTGTTTTAGATGATGCAATAAAAGGCTTAAAAAGGTTGACCAAAGTCACACAGCTAAAAAGTGACACATCTGTCTGAATCTGCAGTTCATGTTCTTTCCCCTTTTCAAAATTTGAGTGACAAGTAGTTTAGATTGACTATGCTAGGAAGCTGGGGGTATTTACAGGTTTTATTTTTCAATTCAATTTTATTTTTGTCAGAATAATATGTGCAAATAGTTTTGAAAGTCAAATATAAGACATAACAAAATTTATCAGTTCCCTGTCCACTTCTCCCTCCCTGCCTCTGGTACTGCTCCTCAAAGGCAACCATGCCCATTTCTTTCAGTTTTTTTTCATTCTGTTCTGTTTCCTATATTTCAAAATGAAATACTTGACTGCTGTTTATTGTTTCATCATTTTAAAACATTATCTATCGATATCTTGTTTTTGTAGATGAGGATTTATCTTTTATATACCTCTACCTCTTCTTCCTCTGTCTACTCCATCCTGTCAACAATCATATAATTTGGGAGGGATAAATTAATACTTAATGTTTACATTATGATGATGATATAAATAATGTTTACTGCTTAGCCAGGTATTGTACCCTGATTATGTTTCCTTCTTGTATACCTCTTTGCCTTTTTTTTTTTGAGTAAGAAATTTCCTTGTTTTTTTAATGACTTTGTTTCTTATCCACTTACTGCTAATTCTTTCTAAATGAGCCATAGATTTTTAGAAACATCTCACAATACTATTTCTATATGGTCAATTTCATCAGATAACCTATCAGTTCCCCACCCCCCCTTTTTGTGGTCTTTGAGAACCTTCTTTCTGCCCCCATCTCCTGCTCAAATCTGGACTTGTTATCCTACTATCATCTTTCACTGCTCCCTTGTGTTAGAGTTCATGTTTCCTGAATTATGTAACTCTTTATTTCTCAGTTTACTCTGTTGCTTTTAGTGGTGCACATCTCCCAGAAGCATCCTAAGAAAGGGTATATGGAAGGTCCAGTTTTGAGTCCTTGAATGCCTAAAAACATCATTAGTCTGTTCTTATAATTGATTGATAATTTAATTTAGCATAGAATTAAGGTTAAAATTTCCCTTAGACTTTTGAAGGTATTTCTCCAGTTATCTTACAGCTTTCGGTGTTGATGTTGAAAAGTCCAGTCATTTCCAATCCTTTCTTTGTGATTTGTTTTTTTCATCACAATTTTCTCTTTATCTCTTATGCTATCATTTTCTATGAGCCTTGGTACTTGGCTTTTTTCTTTTTAATCTTTTCCCTTCTATTATTCATCTCTTTGTCATTTATTCTATATTTGAGCGCTTTCCACATCTTTGTCTTCCAAGCCTTTTATTGCATTTTTATTTTTATCATATTTTTGTTTACCAAAAGTTCTTAGCCTCTAATTGTTCTTCCCTTCCCATTTTTGCTTCATAAGTGCAATAACTTTTCCTTTTTTCCCACAGATATTAAATCATGAGTATTTTGTTCTTGGAAATTTTTTTCTTTTCCTTGCATTTTCTTCTATGCTCTTTATTTTCCTGTTTGTTTTGGTCTATTTTTCATGTTGAAGGCTTTCTTTACATGTCTGGTCACCCTAGCCTGACCATTCATATTTAAGAATGACATACTATAAAACTGGAAATTCCATGAGTGGGGGCAGTGTAGGGTGATAGAGCAGTCAGATAGTTTCTTCATTGAGGACCTTCAAATGCCAGTATTGAGTAATTATGTTTTTTCTGAAGTCATTCAGTTTCTACAGAGAAAAATCCCCAATCTATTTTTTGAGGTCAACACTCCAGCCTTTGTGAAGAGAACTTATAGGAGTAAGCAGAGGGGAGGGGAGCAGTCTTCCTATTCAACATTCAGATTTTCATTTATTTCCAATATTTTCCGCTCCGAACCTCACTCCTCCTCTGGTGATCCTAGGATTCACAAATTCAGAGCCTCCCTACTCTGTTTTTTCTAGGAAATAAATCTCTAGTCTTAAGCAAAGATAAAAGAAGAAGCCTAGGAGCTGTAAGCATTTGGCATATTGATTTCAATCAGTCCCCTCTTGTCAACGTCGTTTTTGCATCTGCATCCAGAGGCTCCTGTCCTTCCAAGTCCTGAAACTTTCAGCGGTCTTCTGGAAGAAATCGTCCAACTTCTCATTGGTATCCCACTCTACAAGCATTTTTACTGCTTCCTCTTTTCTGCTAAAACAACTGTTATCCCTTCATAGACAGAGCTTCTTTTCTTTTCACCTGAGTTAAAAACAAGACTAATATTACTTTACCTTCATTTTAATGGAGTTTCTGAGATATAGAATACATATGTGTATGCCTAATCTGTCATGTTTAACATAGTCACAGTTTGGTTTCCCTGGAAACAGATGCTGAGTTAGTTTGAGGTTCAAGGTTAGAGATCAATACTTGTGAAAGGAAAGAGGAGGAAGCAGGATTGAGCAGAGGGAGAAGTCAAACCATGATGCAGGTCTGACAAAGCCTCAGGCAACCCAGCAAAGAGCTCTGTAGTGAGCACTGCTAGTCAGAATTGTTCTTGATCCAGTGGCAATAGCTGGGTCTTTATACTCCTGCCTTACTGGAATGTGGGCTGCCCTGGGAAGGGTGTGACCTTGGATGTAAAGGAAAAGCTCATTTTTCCACCTGTGCTTTTCTCCTGTGAGTCTCCTTTACTACTCACGCAGAACACTTCACTTCTGACACTTCTGGTCACCGAATGTGTGGAAGTTTACTCCCACAGCAAGCAAGTCTCTGCAACACCAGCTGGGCGTCCCACAATTTAACTCAATTATGACACTATCTACCGAAGATAGTGCCAGATCCCACAGGATAAGGGCTCAGACCCACCACCTCCTACCCTACTTTAGATGCCTACTCACAGGGAGTAGACCCCCAGGTTACCCACAGTTTCTGTCCAGTTTGGCTACAAATCAGAAGTTCCCACCACCCCCTCCTCCACTTCAATTAATTTGCTAGAGTGGCTTGCAGACCTCAGGGAAACATTTATATTTAACAGTTTATTAAAGGATATGATAAAGGATACAGATGTACAGCCAGATGAAGAGATATATAGGGTGTGGTCTGGGAAGGTCTGCAGCACAGGAGCTGTGGTCTCCATGGAGGTGGGGAGTGTCACCCTCTCAGTAGGTGGATGTGTTCACCAACCTGGAAGCTCTCCAAACCCGGTGCTATTGGGATTTTTATGGAGGTTTCCTCATGTACTCATGGTCAATTACTAACTCCATTTCCAGCCTCTCTCCCCTCTCTGGAGAAAGGGAGCAGGGGGATGGGGCTGAAAATTCCAAGCTTCTAATCATGGCTTAGTTTTTCTGGTTACCAGCCCCCATCCAGGAGCCACCCAGAGTCACCTCATTAGAACAAAAAATACTCCTAGTGCTCTTTTCACTTAGGAATTTACAAGAGTTTTAGGAGCCCTGTGTTAGGGATGGGGTCAAAGAACAAGAGGCGCTCCAGGTGTTCTTACCACTTAAAAAATTACAAGGGTTTTAGGAGCTTTGTGCCAGGAACCAGGGGCAGAGACCAATGTATATATTTTCTATCATCTCACATTGGGCAAGGCAGCTCCCTAAATCTGAGGGTAACCCTGAAGGACCTGATAGCTGTAGGCTCTCTGCTGACTATGCCCCTCACAGCTGGGCAGCAAGTCCTTCCTTGAAGGGGGATGTGGGTAGTGTATCTCCATGTCTATGATAAACAGGAGGCCCACAATAGGTTTTCTTTTAAAACAGCTTAATAGAGGTATAATCCACATACTAAGTGATTGACCTACGTAAAGTATACAATTCAATGGCTTTTAGTATATTCACAGAGTTGTGCATCCATTACCATAATTTTAGAACATTCTCTTTACTACAAAAAGAAACACTGCTCCCCTTATCTGTTACCCTTCAGTCCTCCCGTCATCTCCAGCCCTAGGCAACCACTAACCTACTTTCAATTTCTATACATCTGCCTATACTGGACATTTCATATAAATGGAATCATACAATATGTAGTTCTTTGTGACTGGCTTCTTTCACACAATATAATGTTTTCAAGGTTCATCAATGTTGTAGCATACATCAGTTCTTCAGTTCTTTTTATTGCTGAAGAATATTCCATTGTATGGGTATTATTTATCCATTTATCAGTTGATGGACATTTCACTTATTTTCACTTTTTGGCTATTGTGAATAATGCTGCTATAAATATTCATGTACAATTTTTGGTGTGGACATATGTTTTCATTTCTCTTAGATATATACCTAGGAGTAGAATTGCTGGATCATATGGTAACTCTATGTTTAACCGTTTGGGGACCCGCCAAACTATTTTCCAAAGTGGCTACACCATTTTCATTCCCACCAGCTGTTTATAAGGGTTCCAACTTCTCTATATCATTGCTAACATTTGTTATTGTCTATCTTTTTAAAATTATAGTCATTCTAACGGTGTGAAGTGGTATCTCCTTGTAGTTTTGTTTGGCATTTCCTTGATGGTTAATAATGTTGAGCTTCTTTTCATGTGTTTATGGGCCATTTATACAACTCTTTGGAGAAATGTCTATTCAAAGTCTTTGCCCATTTTAAATTGAATTATTTGTCCTCCTGTTATTGAGTTGTAGTAGTTCTTTATAGACTCTAGATACAAGTCCTTTGTCAGATATATGACAAGCAAATATTTTCTCTCATTCCATAGTTGTCTTTTCACTTCCTTTATGATGTCCACTGAAGTACAAATGTTTTAAAATTTTGGTGATGTCCAGTTTAATGTATTTTTTCTTTTGTTGTTCATGCTTTTGGTGTTATATATAAGAAACCATTCTGTAATCCAAGGTTATGAACATTTACATCTTTGTTTTCTTCTATGAGTTTTATAGTTTTAGCTCTCACATGCAGGCCTTTGACCCATTTTGAGTAATTTTCGAATATTTTGTGAGATAGGGGGGCCAAATGTGGATATCTACTTGTCCCAACCACCATAAATGTTAAAGCTTGAGAATGGCATGATTAATTTTTTAAAAAGTTAAGAAAATAGCTATTGAACACCTATTCTGTATGCAGCACTATAGTAGACATTATGAGATATAGGACCACAATCCTCTTTCTGGTTATAAGTTTCTGATTCTTATGCACTAGACGACTTGCCTTTAAAATTTTACTTGTTGATTGCTAGTATGAAAGTGTTGAAAAGGATAATGGTCATGCACAGGGCATTTGAAACATGCCACTTAATAATTCTGCTGTGGTTGACCTCTATCTGTTAAAAAGTTCATTTTGAGTAGACTTGTTTAAGTGCCTATGAATTCAGGAAAAATGGCTTGGGTACTTAGTATTTGTCAAGCATTGAATTAAGTACCGGTGATACAAAGACATATGAAATATGTTCTATTCTGTCATTGCGCTCACAGTATAGTGGGAGAGAGTGACACATTCTGAAGAAATTTCAACCCACTGTAAACCATCATCCTATCTCACAACAAATCATCTTGTCCATGACAGTCTAAAAGCCTTACTGAAATCATAATTTGTCTTTAGAATTTCTTTTATTTAGCAAACCTCTAATCTTAATGAAAGAAAATAATTTTTTTTTTAAGATCCCGTACTGGGTCCTGATGCTCACTACTTCTTTATCTATGTGCTTATTCACCATTGTAAATAAATCTGTTTGTAATTTCATACTTGTTTGTCCATAGTTCCAAGTCATAGAAAAAATTACTCTCTTTTACCTTGCCACTTTTGTTAATTAGGTAAAGTTATCTTTTTCTAATCTCTAGGCTTCTTTACTATCTTCTATGATTACTAAACATTAATCTGTAATGGTTCTGTAAAATTGACTTTTCTTGCTAATTTAGTTAGGAAAAAATTTCAACCTTACATATGACTTTTTACATAAGAGTCTTCTTTTCCATTTTAGTAAATGCAGTCACTTCATAGTGGACCAAGTAGGGCAGGGAGATATAGTCCAAAATCAAGAGCTATAATGAACAAGAATTTACCTTATATGAGGTAGGAAAAACAATTTAAAAAAATAATGGATGACGGTGACTCTGTAATTTAATGGAATGGAAAAATAAATAAGAATGAGTATAAAGACATTTACAATGTTCTAATTTTTAAAGCACAGCATATATTTTTGGTGCTAAGGATCCTAGTAAAGGTAGCAAAAGCTTATCTGAGCCTCAAATCTCCTTATCCTAAAATAAACATACTTTGGTCTGAAGACATGGTGCAAGTTCATAAGTGTCTTTCCTACCATTTCTCTCAAATTCCGGCCTCGCCTTGGCTATATGGATTCTGGGAGTCTGATTATATTCTGTTTCCTAGGAACTGGCCTAACTGGCTTTCTCAATCCCTCTCAGAGCAAATTCCTTTTCTTCTGGCTCAAAAGTCCCAGAATTGTTTGAGCTCTTGCATTTAACTTGGATTTCTCATCCCAGAGATGTGCTTTATTTACAGGCATGGCAAAAGTAATTGACATGAGTTCCCCTCTTGAGCTCAGGTTATTGATTCTCACAACTCTGGGTAATTTGAAGACATGGAATTACCAGAGAACGTAATGTTTCTTCAAAGTTTGAGGATTTTGTAGAATGAGTGAATCTTCCTGACTGTCTATCACCTATTATTGCAGATGATGTACCCAGCAGAGGTTTATAAGATTGCACCAATTCATTATGGACTTCCGAACATGCTTTAAAGTTAGTCTTTTAAAAAAATTAAACCCATGATGTCTAATTTTTTCTTGTACTTGGTCTCCTTCTAAAAATATAAAGCTATAGTAAATATCTGCAAGTGAACTCAGTCTCAGTAGCTGGGTTCCTATTAACAAAGATTCTACTATAAGAATACTCATGAAGTAGAAAATGTTATTTTTTTAAAAACGTGATTATAAGCCAAACTCTACCAGTGCTCCCAACTCATGATTAGAAGTGAAATATCTTGTCTTTCCCCGATTTTCATGTGCAAACAAAGAATTGTGTAAGCAGTATTTTCTGTTTATCATTTTTTATTATAATTTCACTGTTTATGCTGCACCATGTTGAGAGGAGCATTATATGTGAAATCACTATGAATTATTGTTGGCAGAAAGAAGAACAGCCAGAATAAATGATTAGAAAAAGAATGAGGCAAGGGTCTGGTGGAGTTAGGTTGCAGTGCTGCAGCTGCTACCTCAGCATGAGAACAGAGACGTGTTATGCACGTGGTGGGGAACACATGGTCTGCTTCCATCCTTGCAGAGTTCCTATTTCCGCTGAGTTCTCTGCTGACCCTAGTTCTCAGCCCAGAAAGAACTGGCACAATGTTTACTGCCTGGAGGGATCAGAAATAAAGACCAAGGCCCCCATGGTGCCTTTGAATAAGTAAGCTTAGAAAGCCACAGAAGGGTGGACAGATTGCTAATAGCAGTGGGAGGTGGGTGTGCCTTCTATAGTATGGTCCTAAGTGAGTACTATCTATGGACAACCAGAAAGAAGAGTCAGATCTCTGCTAGAAAAAAAAATTTCATTGCCTGGGTAGGGACTGATCAGAGACACTGGCCCTCTGTATATGTACTGTTGAGAGGACTGCTTAGGAAGAATGAGCACACATAAGCAGCCATTCCCCTGTTGGAAATTGCCTCTTGGCATGGTGAGCTCCTCATTTTTCGCATATAACATGTTGGCACCTAGACACAAAGCTCCTTGGAAATTCTCCAAGTGCACTTTCTGGGACATGCCAGGTTCATAGCAGTCACTTGGGATCACAGAATCTTAGAATTTAAAAGCCAAAAGGGACCTTAGAGGTCATCCAGTTAGCTGTGTATGCCCAACAGACATGGAGTGAATCATGAGTTTTCATCAAGTTTGGCACCTGCTTGTGAATTTACATGATGTCACTTCAATGCTGACAAAAGAACAGCCCAGCTAGAGCCAACACTTGTGTGGGATGCTTCATCCACAGGCGTTAGCTGGTTAATTTGATGAGAAATCAGTTCTTTTTGACTCAATGGACTGCAGCATCAGACTCTTGCCTGATCTGGCTTCATTTTCCTGTCACTGTCACCATGATTGCTGGGGCTCTGATCCTATCCTTTCTCCACTCTCCTGCTGACTTTCTGGTGGCTAGCTAATTGGCTCACTCTTCTCTCCTCTGTCCAGCTCCCCTTGCACTCTGTATTCTCAAATTTATCCTCTCAAATCAGGGAGAAAGAGGGGCATAGATCAGGCCTCCTGTCTCAGGATGAAGGTTGATTGTCCATCTTCCCTCAACCTGAAGTTCCTCCCTTCTCTTCCCCTCATTCTCTCCCTCATCAGCACACTGGGAGGATTAGGCAATGGGAACACCTACACTGATCCTGATTTCAGCCTGTGGGTCAGGGCCTGAGACCAGGCCAGACATGGAGAGGGAACTGCAGAGATTTAGTTCCAAAGAAGACCTTTGAGTTGGGTAAAGACACAGGAGTCTGCAACCTTAAATTAAGGGGACCTGCAGCTATAGCAACAATGAACCAGAGGTGGGATAAGCTGCAGACCTTTCTCTTAAAATCACTTGGCCAAAACCTGTCTCCTCACCTGAGGCCATGAGCCCGAGAGAAAGATACATACACATCAGAGAGATGAACATTAAGGTCAAAACCAGAGAGACAAGTGTGACTGAGATAAACCAAAACAGGGAGACAAATTTTACCTTGGGGATGAATAAAAGCAACGTTTGTCCATTCCATTTCTAAATGAATAAGTAATCCTAATCTTGTTGGAGAAGCTTGAGAGTTATGATAGTTAAACATTTGTACTAAGGGGGAAAATCCCCATAAATTCTGAATCTGTGATTTTCAACCTTGGCTGCATATTGGAATCATCTGGGGAGCTTTAAAAATACTGATGTCTGGGTCCTAGTCTCAGAAATTCTGATTTATTTGGTCTGGGGTGCTGCCTGAGCCTTGGAATCTTTAAAATCTGTCTAGGTAAATCTAACTTAACAGTCAGGGATGAGAACCAATGTTCTGAAAAGGAATGATGATAAGTAGCAGGGAAACTTTCCAGAGATTAAGTTTCTTTTTCTTTATTCTAGGAAGAGAGATACAATGAAGCATCTTGGAAATTACTTCAGGACTCTTTTAGAAGGCAAATTACCTTGGAATCTGAAGTTGGTTCCTTTCAGACTGGCAGGTGTATAGGAGCCCTGGAGTCTGAACTCAGCAGTCACTGTCTAGATAAAAGGTGATATGACATTAGATGCTTTAGGTTTTGAAAGTTCAAAAGAAAAGTCTACTCAATCCTCAGTTTCAGATCCTCAGAGAAAAGAGATAGTGGTTCAGGGTTGACTGATGTCCTGGCAGGTGTCTGTATATGATTTGCTTTTGCTGCTCTGTGCCTGAAATTCCATTCTCTCTCTTATCAAGTTCCCAGCTCAAATATCAACTCTCCTCCCTGTAGTTTTCCCTGACCACCTCAGGGAAAATTAATCTACCTTGCATTCCTAGAGTACCATATGCATATTTCTATTCACGTACTTGTCACATTGTATTACAGTTATTTCTTTACCTGCCTGTCCTCTTTCCCAGCTAGACTGTGAACTTCCTAAACTCAGTGACCTTTTCATCTTTATGTAATAAATGTTGAGAGTACCTGACATATGATAGGTTCCTCACAAATATTTTAGAAACTAATCAGAACAACAGATTATGTTCCTAGACTAGTTCAAAATCCTGTTTCACTTACAATGTAATTGAAATAGATATACATTAACAATAGAATGGTAGAAAGCAATCATATGAAATCATCTCCATATTTAAAGTACTATGACATTGGTTTAAATACACAGAATAAATAAGAACATAAAATATAGAATATATAAATTTCTCAGCATGTTACCAGTCAGTGGTCCAGGCATCATGTGGAGTGGCTGGAGGTGAGGCTGGGAAGACTGACTGCAGCCTACTGTGAGAAGCTGTGTGTGCTGTAGGAAGCATTTGGAATTTACACCGAAGTGTTAAGGAGCCAGAGAAGTCCTCCAAGCAGGAAATAACAAAATCAGATTAGTAATTTAGAAAAGGATCAATGAGTTTAGAAAAGGGTCAGTCTCATGGCTTTCTGACAGATTTAAAATAGTGCAGCAAAGTGTGATATCAGGTAGGAGGCTACTGTCCAATTAAGAGATGGCAAAACGTGTCCTCTATTCTTAGTTCCAAATAATAGACTTACCAGTTGTTATGGGCTGAATTGTGTACACCCCAAAATTCATATGTTGAAGTCCTAACCACCCTCCTCTACTACTTCAGCATGTGATTATGTTAGGAGATAGTGTCTTCAAAGTGGTACTTAAAAAAAAATGAGGTTATTAGGTTAGGCCTTAACCGATGTGACTGGTGTCCTTATAAGAAGAGGACATAAGGACACATACATACACACAGAGGGGAGACCATGTGAAAATACAGGGAGAAAACAGCCATCTGCAGCCAAGGAGAAAGGCCATAAGAAACCAATTCTCATGACAACTTAATCTCAGACTTCTAGCCTCTAAAATTGTGAGAAAATAAATTTCTGTAGTTTAAGCCACCCAGTCTATGTTATGTGTTATGGCAGCCCTAGAAAACTAATACACCAATAAACTCTTAGGACACGACCCATTGGTAAGTTGTATACTGCTGTTATGTATTATTTTTCATGATTGGCTGCTCTAGGGCTTGGTACAGTTTAGGGGCTGGAGAACAGATATTTTAACATACAGTGTGTGACTAAATTGTAAGATAAGAACATCCTAGAAACCTAGGGTTTGAAAGCACAATATGAACCTTTCAAAATCCTTGAATAAAGATATTTTTCATCCATTTTAGCTTTCCCTCAATGAATATATTAGAAATTGATATTTTTCACTTTCTCTCCCCCTCCCCTCCCATTCAACTTCAAACATGCACTCACATCCACTTAATTGTATAACCTATTGAGAGGATCTGCAGTATGACTCTGTTGGTAGCAAGTAACCCTGTCCCACCATGGCTACAGTGACCACAGGAGAAGTAGTCATCTGACTCAAAGAGATCTAATGTATAGGCAAGGCTGACCAATCAGCCTCTCTGTCACACACACATGCATTAAGAACCAAGAAGCCTAGAAGTTGAGGGCATTGGCAGCTGAATACTGTTTATGGTGGAATCCTAGACTGAAAACTGAGAATGACTGTTACTGAGGTTGATTTGACTTTTCTGAGGCCTCTAGGTTTGTAAGAGATCTGTATCATTATAATAAACTCCAAATCCCCCCTATTTTTAAAAATTTAAGTATAGTTGATTTCTAATGTTTTGGGTGTACAGCAAAGTGATTCAGTAAGAATATATATATATATATATATATATATATATATATATATCTTTTTCAGATTCTTTTCCATTATAGGTTATTACAAAATATTGAGTATAGTTCCCTGTGCTATACAGTAGGTCCTTGTTGTTTACCTATTTTATATATAGTAGTGTGTATCTGTTAATCCCAAATTCCCGATTTATCCCTCCCCTCCCTTTCCCCTTTGGTAACCATAAGTTTATTTTCTATTTCTGTGAGTCTATTTCTGTTTTGTAAATAAGTTCATTTGTATCATTTTTTTCAGATTCCACATATAAGTGATATCATATGATATTTGTCTTTCTCTGACTTACTTCATTTTGTATGATAATCTCTATGTCCATCCATGTTACTGCAAATGACATTATTTCATTCTTTTTATGGCTGAATAATATTCCACTGTGTGTGTGTTTGTGTATGTGTGTACATATATATACCTTATCTTCTTTATCCATTCATCTGTCAGTGGACATTTACGTTGCTTCCATGTCTTGGCTATTGTAAACAGTGCTGATATGAATTGGGGTGCATGTACCTTTTCAAATTAGAGTTTTTGGCTTTTCCAGTTGTATGCTCAGAAGATTACTTGAGTCATTTTAAGAAGCCTTCTCTTCCCTGCAACCACATGTGACCTAATACAAAGGATAAAATTACTTCTATGTATGAGATTAAGCTTTAGAGACCAAAACCATGAATAACTATTGATATATGCCAAAATGTGTGTAATTCTACATATCCTTTTATTCTTTAGAATAGAGGACAAAGTTCATACCATATAGAGGGGGCAGAGTAGAGAAAGAAAAACAAAGGTGGTTAAATAGCTGCTTCCATGATTCATGTAAACTTTCTTTTGAATCTTTTAAAAATAGTATTTTCGGGCTTCCCTGGTGGCACAGAGGTTGGGGGTCCGCCTGCCGATGCAGGGGACACGGGTTCGTGCCACAGTCTGGGAAGATCCCACGTGCTGCGGAGCGGCTGGGCCTGTGAGCCATGGCTGCTGAGCCTGCACATCCGGAGCCTGTGCTCCACAACGGGAGAGGCCACAACAGTGAGAAGTCTGCATACCGCAAAAAAAAACCCATAGTATTTTCATTTATACATGAAAGAGCACATATGTATGCATATATGCATATGCCAAATTTACCAGAATACTGGATAGAGTGTTACTTAGAAAAGAAAGAAGGCAGAAGATATAGAATTGAAGCATGAAGTTCCATGATATATATAGAAAGCAAACAATTTAAAATCTATTCCTATAAATACTAAAATGTACATGCGAAACATGAACATAGTCTAAATTTTTTTTCAAGAAACTCTAAACAGATGCCTGAAGTTTTCATTTTCTTCAGCAATTTTAAGTGTTATGACTAACCAATTGAAAGGCTTTATCTAAACCCGTGTATTATTTTAATCAAGGAAAATTTAGTAGATTTCTGAATTATAATTGAATTCCTGTACGTGAGTATTTAAGTCATCCTTAATTCTCTGAAAATACCTGGTGGGATGATTCTGGAGTGTGATTCATTTTCCTCTTCTCTCTGACTCAGTTCTGCCACAGGAGCATTGCTTTCTATGGGCATTGCCATAGATTCTGACTAATGGCCCAGCTTCCTTTTCCTTGTAAGAGGGTTTGGGGAAGCTTTCTGGACTTAGTGGAACATTTCTGGCAGGGTTCTGCATTCAAGGTTAGGATCTGAAAATGGGATTCTAAGCTGATGAGGTGTGGCTCTCCAGGAAGAGGCCTGAGCGCTTCATCCCTCACTGACCCAGGACCCGCTGCGCCTCAGGGTGGCCCTCCAACTGGCTCTCATTACGAGCAGAGAGAAGCCAAGTGAAGTGAATCTGACCTTCCCTTCTCAGCATCTGTGACAGAGGAAATAATTGGAAATCAAAGATTAAGTGATCAGTCCAGGGTCAGAAACATGGGGGCCAGGCTGGCTCAGAGAACAGAAGCAGCAAAGCAAATGTCCATGTAAGGACAGGATAGGATGGTCTAGCAGTTAAGTGCACAGATACTGAAGTCAGGCTACTGAGGCTTCCACTCCAGCCTGCCATTTATTTACTGAGTCTCTTGACGTCCCCAAGTCCTAATGCCCCCATCTGAATAGACATATGGTAATCATAGAACCCACCTCATAAAGTTACTTTCAGTACTAAATGTGATAATATATGTAAAATGAGTTGAGTCTATCTCATGTGTGACAAATGTTTTATGCTAGTAATATAAGGCTCGCCAACCTAGAGGAGAGACACACCGTGAGGGGGAAGGGCCAGGGGCCGTAGCACAGAGGGGATACAGGATAGGTATAGGCTGCAGGTCATACCACCTTGCTCTCTACCTGTCATAGGTGTAGCCTGTGCTCTTCTTGTCTGGGCAGCTGCACCAACACAGAATAAAATAAGAGGTGTGTAAATTCCTCAGAAAGGAAAGAACAGCTGTGATTTTCTCCTCAACTCAGCTTATTTTTGTTCCCATGAAGGCCATTATAGCTACTGAGATTAAAAACAACCCCCCCCCCCACAAAAAAGCCTCTCTCCAGTGAACCAAGAGATTTAAGTGGCAGCACCAGTGACAGAATATTTGGTTGTTTGGCTCCTGTGTGCTGGCGCTTCTCCACCCCACTCATCTCCATCCTAGTTTTGGCTTTCTTAGTCAGACTTCTCTGCATAGCAGCAGAGGGTATGTGCAGCAGCTCTGTCCAATGACTGATGGACCTGCTGCAGCCCCCGCTGGGGAGGCCAGGCTGAGATTCAGACTTCAGAGCACATTTGGAGGGTATTGCTTCTCAGCTGCCAGTAACAGTATTAGATGTTGTGTTCTGTTTGTGATGGGCACTCTGTGGTCATTTTTCTTTTCTTTTTAATATTTACTTATTTATTTTTGGCTGTGTTGGGTCTTCATTGCTGCATGTGGGCTTTTCTTTAGTTGCGGTGAGCGGGGGTTACTCTTTGCTGTGGTGCGCGGGCTTCTCACTGCGGTGGCTTCTCTTTTTGTGGAGCATGGGCTCTAGGCACATGGGCTTCAGCAGTTGTGGCACACGGGCTCAGTAGTTGTGGCTCATGGGCTCTAGAGTGCAGGCTCAGTAGTTGCCGCGCACGGGCTTAGTTGCTCCATGGCATGTGGGATCTTCTGGGACCAGGGCTCGAACCCGTGTCCTCTGCATTGGCAGGTGGATTCTTAACCACCAGGGAAGCCCTGTGGTCATTTTTCTGATTAATCAGTTCTCTTGTCTACCTAACCCTCTTCCCAATGACCCTGTATCTTTACCCCATCTCCCTTTTCTTTCACCTCCTTATTTGCCCTTGTGAATAACTACGCATTTCAGTGTATTTGGATATAAAGTTCTCTCTCTAATCAGATGGACAATGAAACTTAAATGTGAATCTCTTTGGAAGGGTTCTACTTAAAGACAAATGAGGCTACTCAAAAGAAGCCCCTTAGCCTACAACCAAAGCCCGTCCAGGGGTATATGATTTTCTTCAGCTGGAGGACCTATAGACATTTCATTGAGCTCTCAGGTTCCCAGATTCGTGGGCCCCTCAGAATGATCATGTGTGTAATCAGACTATTCTTTTCAGAGCCTGGGACCCTGAACCTTCAGAGACATGTCTGGTGCCCCTCCATCCTATGGTAAGTCCAAGTTATCTTATTCACATGCATATTGTATTTTTGCAAAGCACACAGACCTGTTGTTTATTGTGACTAAGGTATTTATAACATAAGGAGTAGACCAGAGCACTGGGGTTTGACAAAGGTGCCCTAGAGATTGCTGTGGTCACAATGAGCAAGATTAGAGAGAGGCAAGCTTGCAGACCGCCCTCCCCCACCCCGCCACCACCCAATTCAACAAGAATAGCTCTGCTTTATGAGTTTTGCATATTTGGTTTTGCACTGGATATTCTCTGTTTGCCTGTTTAAATCCATTCTCTGCCCTTCTCCATCTTGCTCTTTGCCCCCAAGAAGCTGACTTCCATGGATTGCATCATCTGGTCTTCCTTGCCCTCTAGCTAGGTTCAGCTAAAGGGAGGAGCAGTAGGAGACTGTAGGGCAGAGGAGAGAGAATCAGAGGTGTTTATTTCCCTGACTCCTTCCCTTCTAGGTTGTGGTTTGGCAATGGCTACATTGCTCTATAAAAGTCCACAGCTCCTATCTGCTGGTGGCTTCCTATAGCTACAATTCTTGCCAGATTCTGGTAACCATTCTGTCTCCTCCTTTGCCCCTTCAAGCCTAGGGGTGGCCATTGCATTCCACTGTGGTTAGTCCTGTGTTATTTTTACCATCCCTTGCTGGTTTCTCTTTACCCTATCCAGTCTTTTGTGAATAGTCCATTCATTAAACCCTTTTCAGTCACCCTTTTTTGAGTTTTCCATCTGTGTTTGAATTTTCCATGCTAGGACTATGACTGATTCAGTCTTCTATTGTAAGATCTTGTTTAGTAGAGGATTCTACTGCTAAATAAAACCACAAAATTCTACTGCAAAATAAAACCACTTGGAGAACCACAACACTGGATCAATCAGAAGCATTGTAAGAACAAATGTCACATTCTTTGTGAATGTGAATTACCCAAGATGGAGCAAAGTCTTCAAAAAACTGTTGAATTAGATAATCTTTACCATACATTTTAAAGTTTCTTTTGAAGAGTACATTTAATTCAGTACTAAATTTAGTTACTAAATAGAGGCTAAAATGACTCTGGAGTCAGACAGACTGAATCCTGACTCTGGCACTTATCATCTGTGTGATTTTGAGTAAGTTATTTAACCTCGCTAAGCCTCCACTTTCTCATCTGTAAAATGGAAGTAATAACATTCTCTGTCTCATGGAATTGTTGTGAGAATTAAGTTAGATACTATATATACAGTGCTCAATACTAAGCTTGATACTTAGCTTGATACCCAATAAACTTTAACTCTTGCTACTATGATTTATAATAATAAAATACAAAAGAATATATCAAACTAGTATAAGTCAACAGTTTGAAGAAACAATAGTTTGAAAATCTAAAAGTCTGGATGGGGAAGCAACAAGTGCTTCACTCACACAAATGCCAGACCTATTTCTTCCTGGAGCTTGTAGGAGTTTAAATCAGTCTTCCTGTTCAAAGACCCATGGTGAACCAACATGCATCCTGGGCCAGCAGAGATTCACTGGTGCCATCAGTAAATTCAGCCAGGTGTACAAAAGGCAGTGAAAGTAGAAGTTACCTGAGGAAGTTACCAATGTTGGAGATCCTTCTTCAAATCCTGGCTCAAATGTTGCCAATCTGTTTATTTATTACATTTTTGGTTTACTGTCTGTCTCTTCCAGTTGGAATATAAACTGTGTAAAGGCAGGGTTTTTTTGTCTTATACACTGATGTTTGCCAGCTTGGTACTCGGTAAATATTTGGTGAATGTGGTTGAGTCATCTCTGCATTACACTGTGTGTGAGATTTGGCTAACGCAGTATGCTAAATGATAACCTCTGGGTAATTATTTAATTGTATTCAATAGATGTTTACACCAGTTTAACAGGTCAGTTGTCATTTATCACTTGTGTCTGGCCTGTACTTGAACTGTTTCTGTTTAGCCATCTCGCACAAAGTAGACACTCAGGTGTGTTAGTCCCCTTGTGTGTTTAACTTTTTGTTGGATATAGCTTTTTTTTTTTTAAAGATTATTCTTTGTGTACATGTATCATTGCAGGTGGGTATACCTCAAGGCGCATCTGTGCTTGAGAGCAGTGTTAAAAGTCCTCAGCTATCTATTTGCAGCTTAGCAGAGAGAAGACATTAATTACCTCTTTAGTATTCCCTCTAACTTTGAGTGTTCCCCCTCATTTCCTTCTTCTCCACAAGAGTGACACATTTAGTTTTCTAAGTTTTAACCATTTAGGTTTTTTTCCACATTGAATGCTTGATAGGACAGAAGCAAGCAAAGTCCAGCATAATTTTTCTTTGTCAGTCTGGGGACTGTTTGTACTGTCCCACCCACTGTTAGAAAACCCTGTGATTCCTGTCCAAATTATCTTCTAAGGGTAGCAGATACCCTTCACTGCTTTCTTCTGATCAAAGGTGAGATTGGAAATTAACTTGATAGTTCACATATTCAGTCCAAAGGCATAGTACAAAAGGCTGGATCTAAGTCCAAGACAAAGGACATGAGATGGAGAATACATGATACTGAGTAGAAGCATCTTGGAAGGAGAAACCAGAAGTTTTGTGAATCAAAGGGAGGAGAGCTTTTATAGGATACCTGTAATATGAACTGTTAAGGGTTCTCATCTGCTCTGGAGAGCAGTTACCTGTTTTCTGAAGACCCATGGGGATAAGGTATCCTAACAAGTGATAGCAAATAGGGTCCGTCTTAGGGCCAACTGTGTTCAGTTATGGTAGTAACTGACTGAAGTAGTGTTTCTCACAGTGTGGCCCACCAACCAGCAACATTAGTATCGCCTGGCAACTTGTTAGAAATGCAAATACTTGGTCCTTACCCCAGACCTACTGCCTCAGAAACTCTGAGGTAATCTCTATTTTAATAAGTCATCTAGATGATTCTGATGCACATCAGTGTTTGAGAACAACTGGTCTGGAGTAGTGTGTTGAGCTCAGGGGAGAAAAAAATGCAGTAATCCACTGGTGATGTTACCACGAACGTGGGTGGGAGGGGTAACAGTGAGTAGACCATGTAATTTGTGATCTCACTTCTAGACAGAGTTTATAAATATAACGCAAATGAGTGATCTAAACAAGCCACCGAACTTTGGCAACCCAAAAGTTCTGAAGAACTAAAAGAACAATTGGTCAAAGTAAATAACAAATGCAGATGGAATGGTTGGTGGCAGTGGACTGAAGGAGAGTCACATGACTCCTCATCTATGAACATCTATAAACAGGTAAGAGAAGATGGTTATTGGAAGGATAACATAATAGGCCAGAAAGTGAAAGGAGTAAGAACCAGAATGGGCTGGTTTGGGGAAAAGATTTATTCTGAGTTTTTAAAGCAGTTTGGAGATAGAATTGAGGGAGGGGAAAAGTACATATAGAGAGAGATGGAGAGAGAAAACTTAAAGAAATTTTGCTATGTGTTAGGATAAAATTGATATTTTTGAGAGACTTCTGTAAAGATTTAAATTTTTTAAAATTATTATTATCACAATAATTTCTATTTTGGTTGTTGAACTGTTGTTTCTTTCTGAGTGATACCATATTAAAACTGAGCTTTATTGGATTAAGTATTTGTATATTTATTTGTTACTTTGTTTTTCCTCTGTCTTCCTCTAAAAATACTTTATTTAAGGTAGCTTATAGACAACAGTAGTGCTAATAACTTGCATTTGCTTAAAGTTTTGTAATTATAAAACTTTATAATCTTTGATTATCTTTTTGGTAGAACATTATGATGAGGCAGGTGGTGAGGGGACATTATTATCCCCATTCTCCAGATGAGGACACTGAAACTTAGTGAAGTTATGTACCTTGTTCTGAGTGAAACAACTAATAAATGATGGATTTGGGATTCAAACTTGGGTGTCCTAACTCCAGATTTGGCATTCTGTTTATTACCTCATATAGTAACAAAGAGTAAAGAAACGTCTCCTGTTGGGAAGGGTAATTTGTTTTAAACTTTAAATTTACACCGTGTTTCATAAAATATGGTTCTACTTTTAAAGCTTTTTTTTTTTTTTGGCCATGTCGTTTGGCTTGTGGAATCTTAGTTCTCTGACCAGGGATCAAACCCGGGCCCTCGGCAGTGAAAGCGTGGAGCCCTAATCACTGGACCGCCAGGGAATTCCCTTGGTTATACTTTTAGTCACACCTTGTAAGGAATTAGGGTCTCATTTGAAAGGTGAGATTACTGCAGGTTTTTGTAATGGGAACAAGGTAAGTTTTTCATTACCAGAACTGGAGCAATGACAGTTTGAAAGCAGAAGGCACTCAGTCTAGCTTAGTCTAGTTTACAGAGGATTAAAATGACCTCTTGGTGAGAGTTATTAAGAGAGGGCTTTGAGGCTCAGCATATGTCTTAATAGAGAGGGTACAGATGGAATAGGATAGAAAGCGAGCTGGCTACAAGACTGTCAGAAACTGCTGCATTGTTTTTATCCTTTTGTACTCTGCTTATTTTCTTTTTCTTCTTCTCTTCCTATTTAATAGAGTTGTGTTGAAGGTTCCATCCTGCCTAGCCAAGCCAAAGGGAACCAAGGAAAGGGATTTGGTCTTATTGGGTTGGAGCTTTACCTGTAGACCTCTGAGAATTCAAAATGGTGGTGTGGATGGAAAGGTCAATTTCTAGGATTTAGAGTTGGGGTGATGTGGTCAGTGGCTCTTCTTACTAGAGATACCCCTTCCTTGGATAAAATGTTGGAGGAATGTGGTCTTTTAATTTTTATCTGTTATTTCCGCCTTAAGAGAGAGAGAATCTTCACATGATTTGATGAGAATTGAAACAGGGTAAAGGAGTGGGTGGGAGGAAAAATTAATAATTATCTTATAAACTCAGGAATTTTTAAAATGTTCTTTTAAAAGAAAACTGACACTAAAACTGTTTTAAAAAATAAATGTTTAGAATGAGGCTTTTTTCTATTGATGTCTGGTCTTTGCGTGTTCCAAATTCAAAAGGAATTTTTTAAAAATGTAAACCTCTGTACAGTGTCAGGTGACAAGCAACACAGCACAGCTCTCAAAAGCAAAAATAAAATAAATTTCAGAATATCTTTCTATTTTTCCAAGCTGAAGAGAACAAAGAATTAAGGGCTTTCTTTGCTTATAGTCTTCTAATTTAAAAGTTGGGGAGCTTTCCTATTCTGCTGATTAGGCTTTGAAGTCTAGAGTGAAACAGTGATTACAACAAACATCTACCCGCTTAGAGACTGGAATCAAGAAGCATATTGCCCTAATTCTTCAAAGACTATTGAGGAAGAGAGAAAGTGAAAAAGAGAGAGAGAGAGGGAGAAGGAGAAAGAAAGAGAGAGAGAGAGGAAGGAGAATAAATAAATCTAAAGATATAGTAATTGGAATATGGCTTTTCCTGATCCACCAAGGAGTTGAAAGATCACCACTGACAAATAAGAGTTCAAATATACACAAATGGGAATACTAGACTATATTTTAACAACATTAGCATATTTTCCTAGCCTTAAAAATTGTCATTGAAGTTCTGTTTACCAAGTGTTATTGCATAATCACCTACTCAAACTTGGCAGCGAAATGAAGCTTAGACTTCATTTGTTTACATTTAACTTTGTGGGGACCCATCCCTATATTGGCACATGCTGTAGGTTGGCATTTACATGCAAATTAGCCAATTATTTATATATTTTTTTGTTACCCCCACAGCAGAATGGTGAAACCAATTCCTTGGATGTATAATTCTAAGAAGAAATGTAATTCTAATGAAAAAAAATTCACAAATGCTGTCCAATAAAATGTACAATTCCAATGCTACCAGGATGACCAAGCACATTTTTATATATAGGAAGTGTACTGCCTTTTTTTTTTTAAAGGAATCCTTCATGGATATAGGAGAGAAAGAGTCATAAAGAAGAGAGACAAGTTGCTTTGCCACTATTCTATCACCACATGTTCTGCTGCTACTTTTGCAAAATGAATAGAGAGGTACCCAATTAACTTCCTTGAGTAATCAAATATTTAAAACAAGTGAATACACAAAAACCTTTCAGTGACCTTCATTTGTAGGCAAGGTAACCACAGAGAATCAATAAATATATTGACCAAACACTTGTAAGAAGAATGAATTTGTCACAGGGCAGTGTTGTTTACTGACAGTACACCTGACTTTCTTCCTGTCTCCAGATTCCCCTCACCTAAATCTACCTGGACACTTTGCTTCCTCTCAGATCTTGGAATGAGTTTATCCAACTCATTGATTTGAGATCAAGTCAGGTTTGTTGATGGCCCCTCTCTAACCTTAGTGTCTGTTCTAACTGTTCCGGGTTAGGTTCCTTTCCTATTTCCTAATTACACAAGTGACTGAGCTTCTTGTCAATTTCTCCATATCTCATGTTTTTCTGTTCTCTGAAGCTTATATATTAGTTTGCTAGGGCTGCTGTAACAAAGTACCACCAACTAGGGGCTTAAACAACAGAAATTTATTCTCTCACAGTTTTCTGGAAGCTAGAAGTCCAAGATCAAAGTGTCAGCAGTGTTGGTTTCTTCTGAGGGCTGTGAGAGAGAATGTTCCATGCCTCCTAGCTTCTGGCGGGTTGTTGGAAATCTTTGGTGGTCCTTGGCTTGTGGAGGCATCACCCCAATCTCTGCCTTTATGTTCACATGGTGTTCTCCTTGTGTGTGTATGTCTATCTCTTCATATGGCATTCTTTTTATAGGGACAACAGTCTTATTGGATTAGGAGCCCAACCTACTTCAGTATGACCTCATCTTAACTAGTTGTATCTGCTGTATCTTTCTGGACTTCAACTACCTTTCCCTTATCTACAAAAGGGAGGTAAAAAGGCATACCTCTTACTATGAGGATTAGTAATAATATCTGTAAATGCAACTAACACAATGAATTGTACATTCATTGTACAATTAGGTGCATTGCACATTAGGTACTCAGAATGTGGTAGTTATTATTATGGCATTTTAACTTCTTAAGATCACTCTTCCATTTTTCTACTGCATGCTCTATTTAATCAAGGCTCATCTTGGAGTCAGAATATAAACAGGTCATGGGATCTTGAAAGGAAGAATCAGTGAGGAATTGTATCTTCTATGAATCCTAGCCTTTGAGAGTTTTAAAAAACTTCAAAAAATAGCATTAGTTATTAATAATCTTACCGTACTCAGAAAAACAGGGGCAAATCACCAAAGGCAGTATTTTGAGTTTAACTACAAAATTTAGCTACGAACTACAGAATATTTTAAAACCACAGTATTTAGTAATCATTGCCTCTGAATCAAATAGCAGTTTTGTTAGGTACTTGTCAACTAAATTATGGGTAAAGTCAACTTAAAATATATTTGGGATTCAAAATGTGTTTCTAATTTTAAGAACCAAAGAACATAAATAATAGACTTTTATTAAGAAACAGGAGTAATTGTTGTTAGTTAATTCCTGCTGCTGCAAGTTTCTTAAATCCCAGATTCAAAAAAGAAATATGGAGCCAACTCTATGATCATATTTTACAAGACTAGAAAGCAAGTGGTATCACTCTTGGAGGAACAGATGGGATCCAATGGGTAATTCCAGTTGCAGAGAGCAAGCGCAATGGCTGGAGTGAAGCCAGAATAACAGTTGTAAGAAAGAGGCTCTCCAGAATTTAGGGGAAGCTCCAGGATGGAAGTGGAGTACCTGGAAGAAATACACACCTTCCTCCTGGGGAGGAGCCAGATGCCCTGTTCAGACAGGTTGAAGATCAAAGTATGACACCAGAACGTGTGTAATGCACAAGGAAATAAGTGGGATTTATGAGGAAGTAGAAGGTTTCTGGGTGTGTCTAGAGGAGAGAGGACTGAAGAAACAGAGTCAGGAACAGCATGACATCACTCAGGATCACTGATCAAGAGCAAAGTAGGGGATACACAAGGGGATTTCAGAATCCAGCAGGCAGTTACTTCTAAAGATGAGCTTGTAGGCATGGCCTAATTTCCACACTGTCAACCAGGACCTTCTGCCCACTATTCTCAATTCTTAAAGTGGTCAGGCCTGGCCAGGTGGACAACAGTGTGAGTCTTGGCAAGCAGCATCCTTATGATTTGGTACTGCAAAGACAGAATATCTTCAGGTGGTAGGTCCCAGAATACAGGCTAGGATTCTGCTAAACCAATATGTCCTGAAATATGCTGAAAAGGCCTTTGCACAGCAAGGCTGCTGGCATCTCCTGCTTCTTGTCTGACTAAGATGTCCCTGACTTCTTCAGCCAGTGACAAAATTAAATGTTCACTCCAAACCAAGCTATAACCTGGCTTGCCATGAAGCAGAAAATTGTTTCAATTTGAGCAATCCTGTATTTTTTAGAAGTCTATAAAATGAGAAAAGTGAGATATCAGATGACCAGAGTCAACTGGAAACTTCCTAATTCATCTCAGTTATTGATTTATGTAATGATTTCAGTCAATTGGCCTTGCACGAGAAGTAAAGTCCTCAACTGCATTTATAATTCTAAATGTAATATATTGGTGTGATATCTTGCTCTTTGAGTTGGGAATACCCCAACCTCATTCCAGGGTTGATAAATGGTTGTGATATGAACTAGGAGTGTTTGCTGTATCTTACCTAGATGAATAAGTAAGTATACCTAGATAAAATACAGAAAAATATCTGAAACGTTGCAGGTTGCTGCTACATGCAACCCACATTTAATTAGAAACCATATTATTTCAATTCTGCCTCCTAAATATCTCCCAAAACAATCCACATTTTTTCGAGGCCTTTTAGTCACATTATCCTAGTTTAGAGTCCATCATCTGGATTATTGAAACAGCTTCTTAATTGGCCTCCAGTCTTGCTCTCTCTCATTTATTCCAATTCTTTTCACACTACGGGAATTATGGTTTTTCTAAATATTTGATCTAGTCATTTCACTTCCTTGGGTAACACATTTAATGGAGCTTCACTTTTCTTGGGATAAAATATTCTTTTCTCCTATATTTCTTAAAGTGGTCTGCAAAGATGTTCATGACCTGCCCATCATTCACTTCACCAATTTGAATTCCATAATCCAGCCCTAATGGACAACTTTCAAGTCCCACATGCTAAGCTCTCTCACCTCCGTGTTTTCTATTTTATGTTCTCTCACCCTATAACGTGCTTCATTACCTCTCTCCCAGTCCTCTTCCCCTTCAACTTTCACAGCTACTGCTACTCTCCCTTCAGATATGGTAGGCACTACCTGTGCTCACCAGCATCGACCTTTCCCTCTTCATCCTTGGCTCATGGCTACACTACAATCCTAGCCTCCATTGCAGTTAAGTGTGACCATGTAACTTAATAAAATGTGGTGGAAGTGATGTGCCACTGTCAGGACTGGTCCATAAAACCCTGCCACAAGCAAACCTTCTTCTATTTTGCCATCCACCATCTGACTGAAAAGGATTCAGAGAACTTAGAAGAGGACAGAGGCCAAAGATGAAGGTGTCTGGGACTTTCATTTGGCTGTAACATGAACAAGGGTAAATCACTAGTGTATTAAATTGCCCAGAAATTGGGGTTTGTTTCAGCAGCTGGTATTACTTTCCTAAGCAATACAAGGTTTTAGCTTAGTTTTAAATTTCCTTGATAAACCTTCTTTGACCGACAATGTCTGTTTCTCCACTCTACTGTAAGCTCGGTAAGAGTAAGGGCAGAGTCCATTATTTTATTCACTATTGTAGCTTCAGTTCTTATTACAGTGTCTGTATACAATGCATGAAGAAACAAAAATATCTGTTGAAACTTTAACGAATTGGCTTTATATTGAAGCTTAGAAAATTCAAATTTGAGTTTTCAGAGGTTAAACGTATGATTAAATTTGGAAAAGTACATTTAATTTCTTTACAGAACAAAGAGAAAACTATGAAACACTGGAAAATTCTTACATACTTGCAAACAAATAACTTAAAAGACCAAATCAGCATGTTGGGGACAAGAACTTTAATACAAAGTGCCTCACTTTGCCACTCTAGCTTGTCTGATTTTTTATTTTACTTAGAAGAGAAAACCATGATAAGGATATCTGTCACCTAGAGTGTCAAGAAGCTTTTGAAAAGCTGAAATAAGCTCTGATTTTTCTTATCAGTTTTTAGAGCTCCAGGCATTTCAAACCTGTTCAAACTGGCAGTTGACATGTCTGATAATGGTTGGAGCACTTTATTACAAGACCACAAAGTAATAATCATCTACTTATGAGAAAAATGTTGCCAAGAGAAAGAAACTTGTTTTCTCTATAGCATTAATATGAAGTAATTTCTACTTGGACAAACCAAATCTCTAAATTTGGCCAAGATTTTTTTTGTGTGTGTTAAGTGATTGTTAGGCTCTCTCTTAATTAGGATGTGCTGGGCTTAACAGTGGCATATAAAAAATATTCTGGAATGACAGTGTGAATGATTTTCAGAGAAGGAAAGAAGAGAGAGAGAGAGAGAGAGAGAGAACATACTAGAAAATTCTCTGTGTGACTAGAAAGCCTAAGGTTTTCATGTTTCCTAGAACTCCTTCAGCTAATAGAATTTATACAATTGAGCGTCAAGGGACATATGGCCAAGATGGCAGAGTAAGAAGACCCTGCACTCACCTCCACCCACCGGCACACCGAAGTTACAACTATTTGCAGAGCAGCTATCTATGAGAACAACCTGAAGACTATCAGAAAAGTTTTCCCACAATTAAAGATGTAAGGAAGGAACCACAAGATGGGTAGGAGGGGTGGAGATGCAGTATAGTAAAACCCACACCCTTAGCTAGATGACCTACAAACAGGAGGATAATCACAACTGCAGAGGTTCTCCCCAAGGAGTGAAGGGGTTTGAGCCCCACATCGGGTTCCCCAGCCTGGGGGTCTTGCATTGGGAAGACAAGCCCCAGAACACCAGGCTTTGAAGAACAATGGGGCTTGTGTACAGGAGGACTGGAGGGCTGTTAGAAACAGAGATTCCACTCTTAAAGGGTTTGCACAAAATCTCACGTGCTCTGAGTATCAGCACAGAATTAGTAATTTGAAAGGAGACTGGGTCAGACCTATTTGCTGATTTTGGAGAGCTGCCTGGAGAGACAAGAGGCAACTGAGATCCACCTGGGGACATAAATGTTGGTGGCAGCCATTCTGGGGAGCTTGTTCTACCAGGACACTGATGCTGGAAAGCACCATTTTTTTAAAAAAAAGACTTTTATTTATTTATACAATTAATTAATTAATAATTGAAATAGTTTATTTACAATATTATATTAGTCTCAGGTGTACAACATAATGATTCAATATTTTTATAGATTATACTCCATTTAAAGTTATAAAATGTTGGCTATAGTCCCTGTATTATACAATATATCCTTCTAATTTATTTTATGCATAATAGTTTGTACCTCTTAAACCCATACCCCTATCCTGCCCCTCCCCCATTCCTTTTCCCACTGGTAATCACTAGTTTGTTCTCTTTATATGTGGGTCTGTTTCTGTTTTGTTATATTAACTTGTTTTATTTTTTTATATTCCACTCATAAGTGACAACATATAGTATTTATCTTTCCTGTCTCACTTATTTCGCTAACTATAATGCCCTCCAGGCCCATCATGTTGCTGCAAATGGCAAAATTTTGTTCATTTTTATGGCTGAGTAATATTCCATTGTGTATGTATACCACATCTCCTTTATCTATTCATCTGTTGATGGATGTTAATGTTGCTTCCATACCTTTGCTATTGTAAATAATGCTGCTATAAACATTGGTGTGCATATATTTTTTCAAATCAGTGTTTTCATTTTCCTGGGATTTACTCCCAGACATGGAATTGCTGGATCATATGGTAGTTCTATTTTTAGGTTTTTTGAGGAAACTCTGTACTGTTTTCCATAAGGGCTGCACTAGTTTACATTCCCACCAACAGTGCACTAGTGTTCCCTTTTCTCCACATCTTTATCAACATTTGTTATTTGTGGTCTTTTTGACAATAGCCATTCTGACCAGTGTGAGGAGATATCACATTGTTGTTTTGATTTATATTTCCCTGATGATTAGTGATGTTGAACATCTTTTAATGTACCTGTTGACCAACTGTATGTCTTCTTTGGAAAAATATCTATTCAGGTTTTCTGCCCCTTGTTTAATTGGGTGGTTTGTTTTTTTAATATTGAGTGATACTGAGTTGTATAAGCTGTTTATATATTTTGGATATTAACCCCTTGTCAGTCATATCATTTCCAAATATTGATTTATTAGTTCTAATAATTTTTTGATGGCGACTTTAGGGTTTTCTATATATAGTATTATGTCATCTACAGTTAGTGAGAGTTTTACTTCTTCCCTTTCAATTTGAATTCCTTTCATTTCTTTTCCTTGTCTGATTGGTGTAGGTAGGACTTCCAATACTATGTTAAATAGAAGTGATGAGTGTAGGCAACCTTGTTTTGTTCCTGATATTAGGGAAAAGCTTTCAGTTTCTCACTATTGAGTATGATGTTAACAGTAGGTTTGTCATAAATGGGCTTTATTATGTTGAGATATGTTCCCTCTATACAAACTTTGATGAGAGTTTTTACCATGAATGGATGTTAAATTTTATCAAATGCTTTTTCTGCGTCTATGAAATAATCATTGACTTTTATCCTTTTTTTTGTTAATGTGGTGTATCACATTATTGATTTGAGGATATTGAACCATCCTTTCATTCCTGGAATAAAATACCAAGATACATTATAATTAAAAATGATAAAATTTATAGATAGAGAATCTTAAAAGCAACAGGAGAAAAGTAACTGGTTACATACAAAGGGACTCCTATATGTATCTCTGCCAACTTTTCAGCAGAAACTTTGCAAGATAGAAGGGAGTGGCATGATATATTCAAAGTGATGAAAGGAAAAAACATACAACCAAGAGTATGCTACCCAGCTAGGCTATCATTCATATTTGAAGAAGAGATAATCAAAAGCTAAGAGTTGGCAACACTAGACCAGCTTTACAAGAAGTCCCTTTAGGGACTTCTCTAAGAAGAAAAGATCACAACTAGAAATATGAAAATTATGAAAGGAAGAGTCTCATTGGTGAAGGCAAACACACAGTAAAAGTGGTAGATTGTACAAAGAACTCATACAACTCAATATCAAAAAACCAAACAACCTGATTTTAAAAATGGATAGAGGACCTGAATAGACATTTTTCTAAAGAAGACATACAGATGGTCAACAGTCATATGAAAAGATGCTCAACATCATTAATCATCAGGGTAATGCAAATCAAAATCACAATGAGATATCACCTTACACCTGTTAGAATGACTTTTATAAAAAAGACCAAGAGATAAAAAATGTTATCAAGGATGTAGAGAAAAGGAAACTTTTATACACTGTTGGTGGAAAAGTAAATTGGTATAGCCATTAAGGAAAACAGTATGGAGGCTATTCAAAAACTTAAAAATAGAACTGCCGGGCTTCCCTGGTGGCACAGTGGTAGAAAATCTGCCTGCTAATGCAGGGGACACAGGTTTGAGCCCTGGTCTGGGAGGATCCCACATGCCGTGGAGCAACTAGGCCCGTGAGCCACAACTACTGAGCCTGCGCGTCTGGAGCCTGTGCTCCACAACAAGAGAGGCTGCGATAGTGAGAGGCCTGCACACCGCGATGAAGAGTGGCCCCCACTTGCCACAACTAGAGAAAGCCCTCACACAGAAACAAAGACCCAACACAGCCAAAAGTAAATAAATAAATTAATTAATTAAAAAAAAATAGAACTGCCATATAATTCAGCAATTTTACTTCTGGGTATTTACCCAAATATACCAAAAACACTATTTTGAAAAGAGATACATACTTCAATGTTCATTGCAGCATTATTTACAATAGCCAAGATATGGAAGCAACTGGTAGATAAAGTGTCTACTGGTAGATAAAGGGATAAAGAGTATGTGGTATAAATATACAATGGAATATTACTTAGCCATAAAAAAGAAAAAGCAAAAATAAATGAGTAGGAGTACATCAAATTAAAAAGCTTCTGTATAGCAAAAGAAATAATCGGCAAATTGAGAAAGCAACCTATGCAATGGGAGAAAATACCTGCAAATCATCTATCTGATAAGGGGTTAATAACCAAAATATATAAGAAACTCATACAACTCAATAGCAAGAAAACAAACAATCTGATCAAAAAATGGGCAGAGGACTTGAATAGACTTTTTTCTATAGAAGACATACAGAGTGCCAACAGGTACATGAAAAGATGCTCAACATCAGGAAAATGCAAATCAAAACTACACTGAGATATCACCTCACACTTGTTAAAATGACTGTCATTAAGAAGATAAGAGATAAAAATTGCTGGTGAGTATGTGGAGAAAAGGGAATGCTTGTGCACTATTGGTGAGAATGTAAACAGTATAGAGGTTCCTCAAAAGATTAAAAATAGAACTACATATAATCCAGCAATACCACTTTTGGGTATTGATCTGGAGAAATTAAAATCACTATCTTGAAGAGATATCTGCACCTCTATGTTCATTGCAGGATTATTTACAAACACATTGATAAATCAATGAATAAAGAAGTTATGGTATATATATGGTATATGTATATTATATATATATGGCATATATATGATATATATATATATCATATATATATATGGTGGAATATTACTGAGTCATGAGAAAGAAGAGAATCCTGCCATTTGTGACAACATGGATGCACCTTGAGGGCGTTATGCTAAGTGAATAAGTCAGACAAAGACAGATACTCTATGTTCTCACTTATATGTGGAATCTGAAAATGTCAAACTCATAGAAATAGAGAGTAGAATGGTATTTGTCATGGGCTTGGGATTGGGCGTAATGGGGCAATGTTGGTCAAAGGGTACAAACTTCCAACTATAAGATGAATAAGTCCTGGGGATATAATGTACAGCATGATGACTGTAATTCACAACACTGTATTATACACTTTAAAGTTATTAAAAGAGTAGATCCTAAATGTTCTAACCACACACAAAAATAATGTGACAGGATAGAAGTTATAACCTTATGTGGTAATCATTTCACAACATATTCACGTATCAAATCATGTTGTACACCTTAAACTTATATATGTTATATGTCTACAGTATCTCAAAAAACTAGAAAACACACACTCTCTCCCTCAGCGAGGAGAAGCAGGTACATACTTCCTCAAGCTGCTAGTGAAGCTCCTCATCACACCAGAAGCATCTTAATGAGGATTCACTGAGGAACCCCTGCTAGTCAGGAACATGTCAAGGTTGCCCCCTGTAACCACTACTAGTTAATGTTTCACTGGAGGTATTACTTATTTCAACTATATGAGAGAAAAAAACTAGTGATATAAAATCTGAAAGAATATGTAAAATTATGACTATTTACAGAGGATATCATTGTATGATTGTAAAACACATGAGAATCAAATGACAAAAACCACTACAAATAAGAAGGTAAGTATGTTGCTGGGATATAGAATTAAAACAAAAATAAATAATTTGTAAAAAAAACCAAGTCTTATAGTTATAAGAACATGGGCACCATATTAGATGGGACTAGCAGTCAGACAGATAATACTGGAATGGTGAGATATTATTCTCACATGTCAGAATTTTTTTTAAATTACCCATGATAAGAACAGGACTGGTCATCAAGTCTGGGGCATGGCCAAACATTTGGTCCAAGCCAGGTAGGTAGACTCAAATTGTGGCATTAGGGAAAATGAGTCACTGGTAGGCAATTGTGTAGAAAGAGTTTTGATAAAGTTATGGCTATGGATCTCTATTAACCTATTATGGGGATTAGAGATGTTTGATTAATTATGTTTTGAGGGTTAGAATCTCAGGACCTCCTTATCAAATACCTCTCAGTATCAGAAATTGGGCGAGCTCAACCATTCAGCTGACCCAGGGCATAGTAAGAAAAAATAAATGCTTGGAATCAGAAAATCTGGATTTGAGTTCAGTGTTGTGACACTTAATAGCTCATTGACCTTGGAAAAATTACTCTGTTACTCAGTTTTCTCCATGAATGTAATACTCCTTTTCCTCAGTTCCTTCCAGGGTTTTTGCTAGGCTCAGATAATATAATGTATATAAGATCTTTTTGTATACTTTTAAATGCTACATGAATGTTGCTTGTCATGATGATGGTGATGATGATAGCAATTCATATGCCCACTGTGGTGCCTGGATATTACTCAGGAATTACTAATCTCAATTACCTCCTTCTAAAAACCACAGCAGGCTCTTCAGCACTGTCATTCATAAACATCTCTGTCTGGATTCAGACAGCAAACAGATATCTAGGGTCTAATTGCTGGAGTCATGGCTGGGCTATTGGCTAGCACATTTCTGGTAAACTCTCAATGTTACTGCCAACCTGAGGTGTGTTTTTCAGCTCACAGACTCCTGTCATCTGTCAGAGGCTGAGAGATTTTTAGTGAGGGAAGAAAAGTCTAAGGGCCATTTGCCTTCTTGCCCTTGAAAAGAAAATATAATTGTTTGGTAGAAAAAACATTCAGAGGTCTGACAAAGGCCTAACATTCTTTTAAAATGTGCTTATTATGAAATAGTTCAGACATACAGAAATTCATACCAATTTATAGTGGACATTCACAAACCTACTGCCCATTTTAAGAAATAAAACGCCAGCAATACAATTAAAGCCCTCTGGTACCCCTCTCAGATTGCATCTCAGGTAACTAGTATCTTGAATTATTTTGTTGTTTATCATAGAGGGAATTTCTCTATATTTTTGCTACTAACCAACCTCAATTCTTTATAAGCACAGCTCTTACTAGATTTATCACAGTTGTATATCCCAATATTCTTCTTTATCTTCTTTATCTCAAGAACTCAGTTTGGTGGAATATACATATTTTGGTAAAAAGTAAAGCATCAATACTTATTATCTTTATACATTGCAGAATGTCTCCCCCACTCACCTCCCTCTTCCTGAACCTCTTCCCCCTTCTTTATTTGCATTGGCATGTGGACTTCTTGATCCCACCAGATGAGTCAGTCAAGATAGAACGGATGTCAATGTCTCCTGAAAAAAAGATGCCATACTTTCTTGTAAAGTCACGAAAAAGCATTAGTTTGAGCCAACACTGAAAACAATTGGGAGAGCTCACATAAAAGTCTGGATTTCTGGCTTCTTTTGAAAAATTGAAAAGACTGATAACATAGTGCCCATGTTCCTAAGTGGCAATAATCCACCTGAGCCAAAGAGCAGCTGCCTCTTTTAGATGGGGCCCTCTTCATTTTGCCATATGCCTGTCACTCCTTTTTGATCCCTGAGACTAAGACCAATAACATTTGCCATTTATTATCCTACTCGGACTGCTGATGATCCACATGGTAGAGAAAAAATTTTTCCTTTACCCATATCAGTACTATCAAAAGTGGTGAAACAAAAAAATCTATCAAAAAGGCCACCTCTACTCTCACTCTACCCTTAAATAAACACAGGTGCCTAGAAAAAACAGTGTTCCTTTCACAATCACAATGTTAAGAGAAGTCCCCTTATCATTCAGATGGTTGCCTCTGAGGTCCTCTGCTGTAAAAATGTACTCTGGTCATCCCCTTCCCCTGCCCTGCCCCCGCACACACAATCACCAGCCTCTTCTCTTGTCTAGATTCATATGTAGTTTTCATAGACTTGAGGCAATGGGTGTGGAAAATGAGGCAAGAGAAATATAAGAAGAAGATAAATGTCAAAACACTCCCAATGTAAGCTAGAGCTTTAAATTTAGGAGCGAGACACAGGAATCAACACTTGGTAGATAGCACTCTTTGCAAAACAATTTCACAGGGGAGACCCACTTTAAATATCATTTATAAAGTGTTGCTGGTGAGATTAAGGTGTCCGGTCTCCTAACGTCTCATCAGGAAGCCAGTCTAAAATGTGATGATGAAGGCTAAGCTCTAACCTTGGAAATTATATTGAGAAGTAAGGCTGTAATGACTGAAGCACTTTGTGGACTAATAGGGAATATTAAAAAGGAAGAGAAGGAAAGTGAAAAAAAAAATGATGAGTCTTCAGCTAGTTGTGTCCAAGGGCAAAAAGCACTGTCTGTCTGGCAGGTAGACATAAGAATTCTAGTCTCTAGCAAGGTTTTCTCTGGACAGAGCAGGTATAAATCTTTTGGCTTTTGCACAAATTATTCAGATACCTTCTCTCTGGCTTCAGGTTTAAGAAAAATCTTATAATTATTATTTTGGGAAGAATATGTCTTAACTAATAGATATGAGGTCAAGTACTCCCAGATCTGAGAATATCTGATTTACAAACAACTGGAACCTTTGGAATATTTTCTCAATATTACTCACAACCCTGTTTCATATACCATCCTTCCCATCTCTGATACCCCTGCTATTTGTTCTCCTATTGTAGAGCACATGAGAAGTGAGGTGTAGGTGGGAAATTAAACGTTATTTGTGTCTAGAAGTATCAACCTAGCATCGGGTGACTGCTCCTATGTCACTTCTCCTCCTTCCACTTCTTCCCTAGGTCCCTGTACCATCTCTGTCATGGGAGGGGGAGTGTCACGGGAAAGCTGCTGTCACAGGATAAATGTATTCTTGGTGTCTTTATGTAGAATTCAGAATGTCTTTTTGTCTATAAATAATATTATAAACTGTGGCTAAGTGTAGTCAAAATAATATGGAAAGCACCATACTCAAGCATGTTTTGGGGTGGATCAATCTTTTAAAATTAGCCTGGGACTTCAAGTATGATTGAAAAACATACCCCACACTTAAAAAAATAAGATCTATGTACACATGAGATTTGGGGAACAACCAGTTTCGGAATTTGGGAAATGTCTTTGCTCTATCACTATTATAAATTACTGCTCATCATTAATTTATAATAATCCTATTTTCATTATTTTTGATTTTTTAAACAAATGAATGTAATTAGGGGACCTGACATCCTCCAGGAGTTAGGGAAGACTAAGGAGGGCTAATTGGGGACCTGAAAGATGAGAGGAGTTAGCCACTTAACCAAATGGAGAACAGGTATCCCCATTAAAGGAGCAAGTATCTGCAAAGAATCTGAAGTGAGGAGGAGCTTGAGGTACTGGAAGGACTGAAAGGAGGCCAGTGTGGCTAAAGTATATTTCATGAGCTAAGGCTGGAAGGTAGGCAAGGACTAGATCAGACAGGATGTTGCAGGCCTTGTCACAGATTTTAGACTTCACTCTAAGATCCATGGAAAACCACTGGAGTATGTTAGTCAGGAGAATGACACGACGACATGATTAGATTTAGGTTTAGATCCAGTATGAGGTCTACAGTGACCCCACGAAGCTTTAGCTGTCCCCCTAATTTAGTCTGTAGCAAATAGCTGCCTCAGTCCACTATACTGCAACCAGTAGCATTCTGTATAATGCATTTTTATAGTGTAACCAGTAGCATTGTATATAATGCATTTCTTAGTCCATTCTTGGAGTAAGTCCTTAAAATTTAAGATCACTGTGCTGCACATTGCTTCTTAGAAAAATTGACTTTAACTTCTTGGCCTAAGGCATGAATGCAGGGAC
Source organism: Leucopleurus acutus (assembly GCF_964270905.1). NCBI lineage: Eukaryota > Metazoa > Chordata > Mammalia > Artiodactyla > Delphinidae > Leucopleurus > Leucopleurus acutus. Next base: position 66,942,117 of record NC_139147.1, read on the forward strand.
TAATGTTTTCTTTATTTCATCTTTAGTCTTTTAAAATCTAAATAATTTATCATTTTTTCTACTAGCCTCTAAGTTCCTTTCCTAGAAGTCTGACAGGGTTTAGAGTCAATGTCAACTCTTTTAGGCCACTAGGAATTCATTTAGGGAACTGAAGAGGCAATTTATTAGCAAACTGGCAGGGAAGCCCGTTTCTTTACTTTATATTTGTTTCTGCATTTGGGCCATTCTGCAAAGTAGCAGTTACTTAAGGTCTGAGAGATCACGTGCAGCAACCAGATTGCTTAATTTATGACTAGTGAAATATTCTACTGGGAGAATTTGGTTCATTATAAAATGCTTTATAAGCATATCTAGAGACTCTTTGGCATCAGTCTCCTTAAAAAGATTAAATAAATAAAAGTAACTAAATATAACCCACCCCAGACTTGAGCTATTGTCTTTTTCTCACATGTGCAGAACTATCTCTGATTATGCAGAGAGTTCAGCCTGCAGAAGCAGTGTGGCGGGGGGGCTGGGCGGACAGAATGAAGTCTTGGCCCTCCATTGCAAACTGTTGCCTTTCCAAATGATGCACACATGCTTGGTCCATCTGTCTTCAAGGACTCGGCAGAGTAGTCAGTAAAACTTTCTATTTAGTGTTTGAAGCTGCATTGCCAAATATTAATAACTCATTTTATTTATAACTGAGTCTCGAGAGTAGGAAAAACAGGTGGTACTCATGGAAAACTCAATAGTAGCCAAATTTCAAAGGTCAGATGCTTCAAGTGTGGAATGAGAGAAAGAATTTTGTGTTCATTCTCTTCCTGTAAAAATGTTTCCTGTGGTTCCTTTTCCCAATCATAAAACTTGTACTTAAGACTGCCCAGGACTTCTCTCTAGAACTGCCCCCCACCCCCAAATCATCATTCTCAAGAAGTTCCCCAGAATGCAGACTTTTAAAAATGTCCCCATCGTCCTTCATTTCCTTCCCACATGGTCTTGCTCTGAAAACTTATGGCCATCTAATCTCACAAATTTATCCATAAATTGTTTTAGTGATGATTGATGTTAAACCCCTCCTGGAGATGATGACTGTACAACACAATGTCTATAGTGGTGAAAGATTTCAGCTATGTGGCACGTCAGTAGGAAAGATAATTGTGGGCAGACAGGATCTTTCTCTTAGTCTCCCATCCTATGACCATGAGAATATTAATAAACTTCTGAGGGATCAAGAACTGAAGGGATGCCAGGAGACAGCATAATGAAGCTCAGATTTTCAACAGGGAAAAAAAGGTTACTTTTTGGTTTTCCAGTGTCCCTCTATCCTTCTTTTCATTAAAACACCGATACTTCTTTTGAGAAATTACCTCTTTCCCCACTGACATGGGATATTAGGGGTACTTGATGTCCCCTAGCCATGGGGTGGGCATGTAACTGATTATAACCAAGCTATTCCCAACCCCTGGATGAGCAACAAAAACACTGAATTTGTGTGGATTTCATTCACCCTAATAGGGACACCTTGAAGAGGCCGTTCATTTATTTTTACTACTGAGACACCCAGAATGGCTCTGATTTTCTATCTTTCTGAACCTGGTTATTTAATCTTCTCTTTTTAGTCCTTTCTATGAATTCCTTTTTGTTGCTTAAGATAGCTAGAGTCAATTTCTGTTGTTTGCAACTAAAGAACTCTGATTGACACAAATGTTAATTCTAAACTGGTGAATATGGTATTCATCCTGTAAGACTCTAGGGATGTGGACAGTCATTAGTATTATCTTTCCATTTCCCCTGCTACTTACTTGGTAGGACTGGCCTTCCTCGTCTCCTTAGAAGGAAAGTCATATGACTTTTTTTTCATTTTGGCCAATGAAACATGATTGGAAATGATATGGAGCATTTCCAGGTGGAAACTTTAAAGAGCCTGTGTGCAATTTGCCACTGTTCTGGTGATCAGGGAAGCTCCTGTCCAGATGAAATCTATTAGCTTGGGTGTCTGAGTGACTGATGAGGAGAGATTCTCTCCTGTTTTACATGAGACTTGTAGTGTGAGGAACATAGAAACTTTCGTTATGTTAAGTTATTGAGATTAAGGAGTGGGGAGTGTTACTGACAATACTACAAGAGTGACTTTATAGGATGTAGAAAAGTGGATAGTTTTCTGGTTGCCAGCATGCGGTGATAAAGGACATGTCTCTCACTTTTTAAAATCAGAGTCATTAGACTAGAAATATAAGGAAAATGGAAAAGACTGGTGTTTCTCCAACTCTAGTAATAATTAAATCTAAATTATTTTTATTTTAATGATAATCAAATATAGATAAGACTATATACCAAGATCATCCAATATGAATCTAATAAAGCTACAAAACCAGAATTATTTAAATTCATCCCATTAATTTCATGTGACAGTTGGCATTGTTTAAATGAGCTAAAATCACTGTTTAGCAATGTGAATGTGGTACTAACTTCCATGGGTTTGATCTTCCAATCCTACCACATGCCATGTGATGATTCAGGTCACCCACGTCTTTTCTTTATTTGAAACACTGCAGAATCTTCACTTACAGAGGACACAATGATGTCATTTGGCCTGCTTTTTGTGTGCATGCGTCATTTAAGTATTAAGGCATCCTCTGTGTTTTTTTTTTTAAACTAACAATTAAAGTAGTACTTCTTGGTATCAATGTGAGGATAAATGCAGACCCAGAAACAGAAGTGTAGCAGTCTTAACTTATAAAGAGGTCATCCAAATTATATTGAATATGTCTGTATCAATTTAAAAAATTTAAATAAAAGGACACTAGAATAGTTCTCATATGGAACTTGAGGACCTCTGAGGATATATCTGCGGACTACTAGGGGCAGCATATGCTAAGCTGAGAAACACTGAACTTGATATAAAATATCAAAATTTCAATAAGGCATGCCTTGTCTCACAATACTGGACATCCTTATGGATGCACAAGATAATTATATTATTAAACCATAGCAATAATTAGTTGGATGTTTATTAATGGGTCAGTATCAACCTGGAGGGAGGTTTCTAGTGGCATGGTTTGGAGCTCTATCCTTAGATTTATTTTGTTCTATCATTTCATCTAAGTCACAAATAAAAATGTAGAATATGTGTTAAACAAAGATCAATGATAATCTGAAGATGAAAACAAGTATGTTGCGTACAGAAATATCCAAAACAACCTCTAAACCATCTCCTCTTAAGATTTGATTTTTATGTCATCAGACGTCTATTCCACCCGCTACCCCACCTGTTTGCAGTCACGTACTGACCCCCGGTAGATCACTCCTCCTCATTTTTGTCACTCTTTCCAGTAACACTGCTGTCTTGATTCTTCGTAATTTCTTTATATACATAGATGATCCTTCCAGTTGCCTGATTTTTCAGTTTCTCAACTTCCTCTCTTCCAATGACCTTGTCTTTCACCTTACCTCACTCACCCTATAGGTCACAACTTAAACCTTGTGCTTGTCAATAAGTGAAACCTCTGCATGATTTCAATGTCAAACTTTACACACCGACTACCTCTTTCTCTAACCTTTCTAGTTCATTTCTTTTAGTACCTCAATTCCAACAATCCCTTGAACTCACCAAGACCAATAAAGTATCTATCCTGTTTCCTTTTCACTATCTCATCATTTATGTCTTCACTTCCTTAGTTATTCAGCTTGAATTCTGTAGTCAATCACTATACTAACTCCTTGCCTATACTCTCAGCCTCTTTCTACTTTCTCACTAAGTTGTTCTCACTTGTCTTCAATCCTAGTTAAATCCAATTTTATGCTTCTTGCATGCCTGTACTTGTTTAGTTGATATGACTAAAGAAAAACACACAACCAAGCTGGCCAGTCTCCATTAATATTCACTACCATTAATCTTAAATGGGCCCTTAATGCTGCCTAGGAATTATACTCCCACTCTGTTAGACATAGATAATTATTTCATACTTCTTTCTTGTTAAACCTCCAACACTTCTTCCTTCATCCTCACTTTTAGTTTATGATCTTTTTTCCTGAGACAATAGAAGCAATAATTAAAGAACTTTCAAAAGCAACACCACCTTTTCTATCTACCCTCACGCGTCTGTAACCATATACTCTGCTTTCTCCCCTGTTATTGTGGATAAATTTTATGTACTTCTAGATAAGATCAGGCCCTCAACCTGTGTTCTCAATATTTTCCCTTCTCTCCCACTCAAGGATATTCTCCAACTATTCTCCCCACTTTTCATGCATCATTGATTTCCTCCTCTCTAATGGATTTTTCCTAATGGTAAACAAACATGCTGTTTTTATTCTATCTCAAAAAAAAATCACTCTTCTCTCAATCTCAGTTTCTTCCAGCTCCATGCCACTTCTCTTCTTCTTTTTGCAGAAAACCCAAAGAAAAAGTATTTATACACTTGATCTCCAATTCCTCTATTCCCATTCTTTGTTGAATCTGCTCTAAATAAGCTTTTGCTCTTGGCACTGCATCACAACCACCCTTGTCAATGTCATTCATGACCTCAAGTCTTCATCTTACAGACTTTCAGCAGTATTTGACATAGTTGAGCACACTGGCATGCAGAACACGCTCTATCAGTTTTTCAGCTATCTCATTGCTCCTTTTCATTCTTGTTTCCTGGTTATTACCTACTACTTTATGTCAGAATGCCCTAGGGCTCAGTCTTTGCATCTCTTCTCTTTTCTATCTATACTCATTCCCTTAGTGGTCTCATCCAAAATCATGTCTTGAAATACCATCTAAACACTGGGACTCACAAATTTATATCTTTCTACTATTCATAGCTCAGACCTCTTCCTTGAATACCTGACTTAAATATCCAACTACCAACTAACAGGGACCAAAATAGTAACAGGTCCAAAATTAAATCCTGTTCTACCCTTCCTTCGAAACTTTCTCCTTCCTAAGTTTTTCCCTGACTAGTTAATGGCAACTCTATTCTTTTAATTGTTCAGGCCTGAGACTATAGACTTTCATTCATAGTGTACCATTATATACTAGAGGAGTATCACTTATTTAATGGTTCTTCATATTACTAAACTTTTTAAATTGTTGATCAACTACTTATCTTAATACTTTAAGTAAGATGACCTTTATTTTATGGTATCTAGGATCAAGAAGATAATCTCCATATTTCTGGGAACAATAATTTAAGAGGGCTACAGGTATTTGGAAAGTAATAGGAGTAAAATGACCAAGATATTGAAGGAAAGTAACATGTTTTATGAGGAATAGTTGAAGAATTTGAGGGTATATTTAACCTAGAAAAGAAATTGAATAAGAAGTGGTATCTATTATTAAATATTTCTAGAGTCCTTCATGTGAAAATGTGATTACCATACTTGGACTGTCCATTTTGGTTCACTTAGATCATTAAAGATGTGACAATTGCTTTCTTCTTCTGAGAATGGATGGACTTGATAATCAGGAGAACACGATACTGTAAGAATTAGGTCATTTAGTTCCCAAGATATCTTTTATATATTTATAACAAAAAAGGAAGTAAACAATACCTTGAGATGTTTTACAGTCTTAATATCTTGCTCTATGTTCTAAGGATTTTTGTATGGTTGTTACTTTGCAATATCTCTGCTAGGTACAGAGGAAGCCCATCATTCGGTGTCCTAAAAGAAAATGTTTACTTGGATGTTATCACATCTCACATGAGAAAGAGATGGGCAGGCATCTCATGGGTAGAGAAGCAGTGACAGGGTCATGTCCATGGACCCAGACTCTACATGAAATTTTTCTGTCTAATCCTCTTTAGACAGGGGCTTCTCTTCCACTCAAATATGCAAAAGTTTAAGGAAAGAGACATTTCCTTCAAGCGCTAAAAACAAATGGGTATCAATGTGATGTCTTCACTTATAGTTTTGAAACTTTCACTCATGCTTATAAATATAACCTATTATTTAATTTTTGATCTGACAAGGAGATGAGAGTCTTTCCCTGCACTTCAGCTGAGAATTCTCAAGAAAGCTGCTTTTAGGACCAGTAGGCGAAAGTTGCAGCGTGACCGACTTTGGCTTCCAGTAAAAATCTTACAATTTTCAGGACGTATTGCCTCTAGAGAGGTGATTCTCAACCTTGGCTGCATTTGGAATCACTTGGGAAGTATTAAAAAATTTTGATTTCTGGGTCCCATCCCCAGAGGTTGATTTAGTTGACCTGGTCTGTAGCTTCAGTATGGAGATTTTAACAATCTCCCATGGATGTTCCATTGTGCAGCCAAGGTTGAAAACCTCTTCTCTAGACGTGTTTTACTCCTTCTTGCTGTTGCAGGGGATAGGTAAGGGTAGGATACTGGGAAGAGGAGGGTAATGTTTCAGATACCTGCTGGAAGACCACTTGGAGCAAATATTGTTGAGATAGTTTAAATAATAAACAGTTGATTCCAGTAGATGACCTTTTATATCTTTCCCAACCTTGAGATTCTATTATTTTATATCAGCCTACCATAATGCATGTATATGGAATCAAAGAATTATACACAAGGACACAAATTCCACTGAGCTATATTAATGAGGATGATTTTGCTAGTATAGCTGTGTTCCTAGTTGCTGCTTCTTTGGGTGGGTGAGCTATTCTTTTATTCTGGCTGCTTTTCAGTGTACATGACACAGTTTTATTAGATTACGTTATGCACAGCATCACTGAGTCAAATAGATGTTATTAGCCTGCTAGAAGAAGCTTCTTAAGCAGCTGTGAGGGCTTGTTAATATACATTATGATGTTAATAGTGCACATGAATATATGTGAGTAGGTGGTAGGGGACAGAAATTTAAACCAAATAAAAAATGTGAGAGACTGCAGCACATGGGAAATAAATGCTCATTGCTACGAGTCTCAATTATTTTTCATTATTTTCAAGGTCAAGTTGGCAATTTTTCACTTCTACCCACAAATGCCCTTCCCGACTGATTGACTCTTACAGCTAGAAGCTCTCCTTACACCCAGGAGGCAAGCCTGCTTTTTTATTGTATTAAAAAAATCTAAATGCCAAAGCAAAAAGAATACTGGGCTTCTGTTTATTTTTATCTGAATATCAAAACACCTTGCAAATTCTAAAGCAATTAATTTAGTAGTAATCTGGGATTTTAAAAAAAGTTTCAATGATTTAAAAAATAATATGTTGAGGAAATTGTTATTCTTACTGAGAAGCCGAATAAAGCCTATTATAATCCTCCTAGGTAGGAATCTTCTAAATCTTCCTTCCCATGCTCCCTGGCATTGCAAAAGAAAATCTTTCCTTCACCATTACTTCACCATTTCTACTGTAGAATGAAGAAATATCTTATGTTCACTTATAACTGTGTAGGACTTTTTCTCATGAATATTTTTGTCCTAAAAATCAACCATAACTTGGAAAATTAGGGTAAATGATCTTTTTTTTTTTTTTTTTTGCGGTACGCGTACCTCTCACTGTTGTGGCTTCTCCCGTTGCGGAGCACAGGCTCCGGACACTCAGGCTCAGTGGCCATGACTCACGGGCCCAGCCGCTCCGCGGCATGTGGGATCTTCTCAGACCGGGACATGAACCCGTGTCCCCTGCATCGGCAGGCGGCCTCTCAACCACTGTGCCACCAGGGAAGCCCTGATCGTACTTTTGCATGTAGAGAAGGTGCGAGGTTCCCAGGGATTCTTAATTGTCATACTGATAAACAAAGAGAAAGACATATGTGAAGCTTGGTAGAAGCGGGAGAGTGTAGCTAAATGTGAGAAGGAGGGAACAAGGTGGGAGGTAAGGGCTGTTAGTAGGAGCATTCCCTCTTCAATTAACAAAGGGGTGGGGTGAGAGTGCGAAGGCACAGAGGGTGCTGATGTTATTATCTATTATTGCCTTGAAGATGATGGTAGGAGGACGAGAATATTCTCATTTAATGGCTTCCATTTTCTCTGTTAAGGGCAAAACCATCTGCTAGGGTTGTAATGAGAGGGGAGAAGTTGGAGGGTTGGGGAAAGTACAAAGATTATGAAATTGTTGTTATGGACTATGACCTTGTTTCACTGGTTATCTTATTTTACTCTTGAATCTTTAATATTTTTCTTTCTGGTTTTACCTCTCTGTCCAAGAATAGTCTTCATTTCTATCCCCTCAAGCCCCTCTCTTTTCACTTTTAAATTTTCTCTACTTTCTTCTTTTCCCGTACTACCAAACTTCTTGAAATAGTAATTTATGATAACTACCAATTTTTGCTCATATTCCATTTGCTCCTTAAATCCTTAGGGGTTGGGAAAAGATGACTCAGTGAAGGAGGTGAAAAACACCTCAAAGCAGTAGAAGGAAAATCAACATAGACCTGTGTTGAGGAAGCTAAGTATACAAAAAGATTCAGGGAGAGCTAAAACCAACCTTCTCAATTCTTTCAGCTCTTCTTCACTGAGGCACCTGTAAGAAATAATTGTTTATTCTTTCAATGCAATCACAGGGCTCTGCTTATACCATTCACATTACTCTCAAAATTCTGTTTATAAGTAATTGTTTGCATGTCTGTCACTTTCCATACTCAATTATTGTAGGTCTTTTGAGTCAGTATTACTCTTTCTCTTTCTTTTGTGCCCTATAACATCCAGCATTCTACCTAGTGCAAAATAGGCATGCGATACATACTTGTTAAATAACTGAAGTCTTTTATCTAATTTGTGGCTTAATTACATTTTCAAAAAATTCAGACCTGAAATTCTTGCATGGAGCATGAATATCATACACTAGTATTCATTTGTTCAGCAAATCTAAACACCTACCACGTGCCAGACACTACTGTAAGTGCCAAGGATATAACCATGAACGAAATAGACAAAATTGATGTTTGTAAGCCATTTTACAGATTATAAAACTGACTCATATCTATTCTTGGTATTTTTCCTCTTTTCTCATCCTGTACTATAAAAGGCTAAGGCCTTCAATAGGCCTGGTATATATAAGGGAAATTAAGCTCCTTCCTCATTCTCTGCTTTGCTTCTCACATCCTTTGGAACATATGCTTTTGTAGCTACCACCCTTGATTCCTTTAGCTTCTTTCTTTCTTGGATTGTGGAAATCTCTGTAAGAGTTGATGAATTATAAATATGGTAACCACATTTTAAGATTTATAAATAAGGGCATATATTCTTACAAAAGGTTTATTTTTTCTTATTTGTAAACAAATTGACATCAAAAGTCTTACAGTGGCGTAAGTCTTTATATCACATTAGATTATACATATAATGTATAACTTTCATTTAAAAAGTATACAATTACGTGAAGAGAAATTTAAAAATTCAGCCAAGAGATATATTAGTTAATACAATATTTGCATTGTCAGTTTCATCATCTGCTGTTGAAATGATGGCACATTATTCTCCGCATACTTGTTTAAAGAACTCGGTTTGCTTAATAATTATTTATTCTTTCCAGTTTTTTTCCAGCATTTCTTGGCAAGTCTCTGAGTACTTCATGTGGATTATCAGGAAAGAGTTTATAATACCCAGTGGCTGCCAATGGTTATCCCAATTTCCAAAAGTTGTTAATGAGGAAAAAAAGACAAAGCACAAAACAACAACAAAGAGTAAGCAAGTAAACAATAACAGCAACAACTTTTCTCTATCTGGAGTTTGGACAAAGAGAGACTGAGTTTATACATTTTCTTTCTGTTTAGAGGAACAATGTTTCCTTGTTGAAAACCTTTAAACACATTCAACCATCTTTGATCTATAGATACATTTTCCTTCCTGTATTTCACTAGCAAGTTCTCATTAAGATGTGACTTAAGGATACAGTGTTCATTAAAAAGACAATATGACTAAATTAATTGCCTATTTTCCAAGATTTACCATTCTGGGCCTCCCCAACTGAAGCCAGCCAAGCTTATAGTTTCTACGAAGATTTCCTTTCCAAAGGGCTAGTTAATTATTAATCTACAAATACCCAGCTGCCTACTTCCCAAGGTCCTAATCACAACAAATAGCATTTCAGTAGTTTTCATGTTAAGATATTTTACTTTAGCAGTAGAATTAAATTTTTTTCTTACAATTCTTTTATGATCACCAATATTCATATGAGACTTCTGGTGCTGAAAAAATAATAGCTAACATGTATAGAGGGTTTCCTATGTGCCAGGCTGAGTGCCAGCATGAATTCTCTCACTTAACCTTTACAACCATCCTATGAGGTTGGTAATTTTATCTTCCTTTTATAGATAAGAAAATTGAAACACAGAAAAGATAAATAACTTGTCCAAGGTCTCATGCTGAATAACTAGCAGACCTGATTTCAGGTCTGTCTGAAATCAGAGTTCCTGCTCTTAAAAATATATTATTGTGTATCCTCCTTCTCCACAGGTTTTGCCAAATTTTAAAATGGCATCATGGAAAACAGTGGTATTTGTTGAGTAGCTGGAAAGTTTTTTGAAGTGGTTTTAATGGTTTGTGAGAAGAGTGGCATAGAATATTTTAAATAGAAACTGTTCCAGAAAATCCAAGAAGTTTGGTCTCCATAATTAAAGAACACTAGATAGACACAGACATGCTTGAAAAACTACGCAAAACAAAGTAATATTTGCATTAAATAAAGGATTATGGCTGAAGACAATAGAGAGTGTGATAATGGGGAGGAAGGAGTGACGCAGAGAAATAAAATTTGTTTTTCTAACTGAGGAGAGCTAGAAGAAGCCATAAATCACTCTGGATGTTACTGAAAAAATACTTGTAAGCTTCCTCTACTTTGCAAAAGTTAAGAGAACAACAATGTTTTGTCAGCCCAAGCTAGCCAAGGAGCTGATTGAAAGGGAAAGCTTATCCTGCAGGGCCAGAGAAGACACACAGGGTTTTCTCCTCTCTTAGAGTCTGCAACTGGGCAGACAAGAAGTCACTCATCCTTCTACACTCCTCTCTTTGGGAACTTTTGTTTATGGGAAAGCAAAGTCATGCCGGCACCCTGGCTTATACTCTGAAATTCTAGGGTGCCAATTTTTGCAGAGCTAATAACTAATATGGACATTTTATTGTCCATATTATAAAAATCTTATCTTAACCCTTTGTTAGCCATTATAAAAAATTAGGTAATGGCGTTATTAAATTTTGTGATCGCCATCACAAAAACAAATGCATATTCCTACTTAAATTGGTCCAAGCATCATGAGTCATGGTGAATCAAAGCTTCAGGAAACAAGAGGCTGGTCATAAAAGAAACTGTTTCCACTTATCTCCATATTCCAAACCCAGGAAAGGCTGTCAACACTTTATAGTTGTTATCATCTACATTAGGGACAGAGCGTCTATGGTCTGTGGTCTGAATATTTTTCTCCTGTTCAATTTGTATAACAAATTCCAAGAGTTCGCATCTCTATTTAGTCTATAGTGGCAAAAATCCAAACTATTTTTAAAAGCCTTAAATATTCTTTTAAGATTTGGTTGTTTTCCTGTGAAATTATGATTCTGTAGGTCTATCTGTATTTCTTTTTTATCCTTTAAGCTCTCCCTGTGCTTATTTTCTCATTTTCCTCCTCAAATAACAATAGCATATGACAAAATTATAATTTTAAGTTGTTGATATAACTGAATGGAAGTTTATGTTATTTCTTTTTTTTTTAATTAATTAATTTATTTTTGGCTGCGTCGGGTCTTCGCTGCTGCGTGTGGGCTTTCTTTAGTTGTGGCGAGCAGGGGCTACTTTTCATTGCGGTGCATGGGCTTCTCATTGCTGTGGCTTCTCTTGTTGCAGAGCATGGGCTCTATGCGTGCAGGCTTCAGTAGTTGTGGTGCGTGGGTTGCAGTAGTCGTGGCTCAAGGGCTCTAGAGCGCAGGCTCAGTAGCTGTGATGCATGGGCTTAGTTGCTTCCTGGCATGTGGGATCTTCCCAGACCAGGGCTGAAACCTGTGTCCCGTGCATTGGCAAGTGGATTCCTAACCACTGTGCCACCAGGGAAGCCCCTGTGTTATTATTTCTTAAATTTCAAAATCAAACATGTGAATTACTGTTTCTTTCTAAGTTTAAAGTTCTATGAAAACTTTTATATTTTCTTCCTCCAAACTGAAATTACAAGCATTACTTAAATTATATGTTTTACCTTGTCATATTTTTCTGCTCTGTTTAGTTTATTATGCTTACCAAGTCTTATAATTTTAAAACCTTATTAATTTTTTTCAACATCTAAACAAAAATGTCAATGTAGCTGGTATGGGATATCACTTTACAAAAATGTTTATTGTAACTTGAGTTCTCCACAGGAACATAAGCTCATAATGAGGGTATAATGAGGGTGCAACCTTTTAAAAATAAAATGTAGAAATAACTTTGAAGACATATTATTTTGACAGAGTAATATTCCCTAAAAAAATCTGATTGAAGAGTTCCTGTCTGAGGAATTAATATCATGCAGAAATTTAATATACAAGGCACATTTATGAAAAAATGATCTGAAACTTTGCCAAAGATCTAGTATAAAAGTCTTCTCACCATTATCATTTATAATAGTGTAAAATTAGAAATAAATGAAATATCCAAGAATGTGGAAATGATTAAATACATTGTATAAATATCTGTATGACTGAATATATACTGACATTCAAAACAGTATTTCTGAAGAATATTTAATGAAATACGGAACACAAAATTTTGAGTTCACAACAAAATGTTTAGTTAAAAAACCCCCCAAATCAAAGTGGTATATACTGGACACTTCCAATTTGTTCAAAAATGTCCTGAAATGGACTAGAAATAAATGCTTAAATTTTGTAAAGTTTCTATAACAAGCACACCTACCTTACTTTTATAATCAGATATATATGACATTCATATAAATAGAAATATTAATAAAAAATGTGATCTCCAAGTATGTCTAACTGGTAGACAGAAGGTTTTTAGGATTCCTGTGTTTTTTTGCCTACTGTAGGCTGCAGTTCAACTCTGTTGGCCTGTACCTAAATGGATATCTTTTAAATTACTTTTTCAATGATGCTTTATAGTATTTAGGAAGAGAATGCAGTGAACCTTGACTAAATAAATTATATAAAGACAGAATTCTGGATTGGAAAGAACCTTAAAGATCATCTAGTCCAAACCTCTCCTTCAATTTCAGCAACAGTAAATCCAGAGATGCAAGCATCTTTTATATTAATAATAATGGGAAAATAAATTCAACTCTAAAGTAAGTTCCTATAAACTGTTTCACTAAAACAAAAGAATAATGAAAGTAATAACAATATATTTGTATAGTGGTTTGCATTCTACAAATTCATACATAATCACATTTTTTTCTTAAAATAACCTACATATATAAAGGAAAAACCGAGGGTAGGAGGCTGAAAGGAATTGTTAGTGCTTCAGTTAGTAAACTTAGTCCTGTCTCAAGACTAAATCCCTTTCTCTTACCACATCCCAACGTGATGGATGGATATGTGAAAATCTATTTTTAAATATGCACGAAGAGCTGACTTTAATTACATGTTTAATGGCAAATATTTGCGTTTTGCCCTAGAAGGCATGAGTTCTGTTTGCAATTCTGTCATTGATTGTGTGCTGAGCCATACTTTGTATGTTTTGGGTCTATCCTAATGACACTTGTCTGTTTATCTAAAACCCATGAGGGCTATGACATTATTTAATTAACCCTGTGGTTTCTCCCTTTGTGGGCTTGGAGTAGGCTGAATAAGGGATTTTAATGCTGGTTGCTATTTCCTGCCATATGACAAAAATCTGACAATTACCAATCAGTACCCCTCCTGAAGGATATATAATAAAGTCAGAAAAAAGTCAGACGAAGATTTAGGAAGGAAATATAATTCCTAATCCTTTTGAAAGTTTTGCCAGAAAGGCTATAGGTGGAACCTGTTTTTCAACTGTGTTCTCTTAATGAAATTCTAATTCTTAGACTGGCAAATACTAAAGGGTGGTGCTATAACTTGACTGAGGAGTCAGAAACGGGTGATAAGTTAAGTTGCTCAGTCCAAAAGCCAGTATCTCTAGTAAGCAGATTGGAAACGTTCACACTTGCTAATGTAAATAATTCCCAGCCTGGCCTTATGGTAAGTCTTGCATCATCATCCAGCTGTTATGATATTTCTGAGACTACGGCCTCTCTGAGCAATGTCTAATTAGTTACAGAATAACTGATTTTCTTTGGTGGGAATACTCCCCTGGGACTCTTAATATACTTCAAATTATACTGAGATTTATTGTGAGATAAGACTTCCTATTATCTTGCCATCCCAAATGTTCTCTGCTGCTAGTTCTCACTCCCCCGCCAACTCTCAAATGTCTTTTTAGGTCTAGTATCCAAACTCCTTAGCATATATTTTTCCTTTCTTTTATCTCTTCTGTCTGTTTTATCCTAATATTTATATTCTATAATAATTTCCTTTTCTGATATCAAATATCTATATAATGGGATTTCTTTTTTTTCTCTAAAGAAAGGTAACAGCATGAGGAAAGAGCTTTGAGGTATGACTTATAGGAGTCCAAATTCCTATTTCACAACCTACTAAATGTATGATATTGGACATACTACTTAACCCTTCTTTGCTTCCATTTTCTCACCTGTAAAATAGAGTTATCAATAGCTACCATACATGACTGTGTGAGAATTAAATAAGAAATGAAATGTAAAATTGTTTACACAGTCCCAGGTCATAATAGATGCTCTCCTCAAAGAACCTTGAATTTGATTGCCACATTATTATGGGCTGAATTGTGTCCCTCCTACCCCCAAATTCTTATTTGAAGCCCTAACACCCAGTACCTCAGAATGTGACTGTATTTGGAGATAGGGCATTTAAGAGAGTAAGTTAAAATGAGACCATTAGGGTGGGCCTTAATCCAATCTGAATGGTGTCCTTATAGAAGAAAATTTGGACACACAGAGACACCAGTGATGCACACCACAGAAGAAAGACCATGTGAGGATACAGTAAGAAGGAAGTAATATACAAGCCAAGGACAGAGGCCTCAGAAGAAACCAACCCTGCTGACACTTTGATCTCGGACTTCTAGCCTACAGACTGTGAGATACTTAGTTTCTGTGTTTTAAGCCGCCCAGTCTGTAGTATTTTGTTATGGCAGCCCTAGCAAACTAGTACACATATATTCACTATTTCAGAGGAATTGACCCCCACACTTCTCCTGTTCCTGTTTTTATTTAATTCTCCACTTAGCGATAGGGCAGTGATTAAGAGCATAATCTTAGAAGTTAGCCTTGAATTTGAAGACTGGGTTATATACATAAGTGAACTCAGGTGAACTTCTCAAATGTTTTTGAGTCGCAAATTTCTTCACGTGTGAAATGGGGATAATACCTATCTCATAGAGTTATAGTAAGGATGAAGTTTAAAAAGATGTTTATAAATTTCATAGTATACTGTCTGGCATACAGGTGCTAAATAAGTTGTAGAATTTATCAACTTTATGTATGATGGACCATTTGCCTGCATTTTGTCAATTTGGCTTAGTTTTCTCCAAGCCTGGTCAGTTTAGTAAATCTTCTCTTTATGAAGTGCCACACACATACATACTTTCTACGATTATTTGATTATTTTTGGGGTGTGGAAAAGCAGCATCTGTTAGCTTCCTTGTTGGCTTGAAGCCAAGATCACAAACCCATAAAGTGAGTTGTAATATATTTTAAACATATATCCGAAAAATCCTTCTAATGTATTAGACTTGTTTAAATTATCTGATAACTTTTCTCCAAGGACCAAGTTAGGCTATTTTTCTTTCTTGAAGTTCTTCAAACTTTTCATTTTAGGAAAACATCATGGCTTATCAGAAACTCCACTCCATGAGGTATTCTAGTTTGCAGTAGAAAGAACATAGTTCTACAATTTCAGTATCTGACTCAATTCTAAAGTTCTCTATATTATTTATAAGGTATATTTCATAGTCTGGTCTCATTCCCTTTACCAGATGGTTTATAGAATAACATCTTATTTCTCTTTAATTAATTAAGAATGGAATTTGCTTCCATAGATATTTCACTATGCTTCTCTTACCTAGTAAGAATTTTAGGCTATAAATGCTTATGCTGTCTCCTCATGTATATAATTCACCCTATCTCTTGCTCATTTCTTTTGCTCACAGTTTGTAAACTGGCATCATAATATCCTTTGTCCCCAGTGTCTCTCTCTCTCTCTCTCTGTGAGACTGCAATTATGTGAAGATTTTTACTTGCTATAATTTATTCAAATTAATATTTACTGAGCACTTACTATGTATAAGACACTGTGTTACGTATCTACTGTGGAGGAAGAAGAATATTTAGAATAGCCTCAAAGAGTCCACAGTCTCATTCTAATCATATTTTTTAGGCTTCTAATATTTGTTTGAAAACATTTATATATTCTGATGACTTTTCTTCCACTTCCCATTCCTATTTGTTGTCCCATCTGAAGAGATATCTACTCTGTCACCTCTTTTTTTTTTTGTGGTACACGGGCCTCTCACTGTTGTGGCCTCTCCCGTTGTGGAGCACAGGCTCCGGACATGCAGGCTCAGTGGGCATGGCTCATGGGCCCAGCCGCTCTGTGGCATGGGGGATCATCCCGGACCGGGGCACGAACCCGTGTCCCCTGCATCGGCAGGCAGACTCTCAACCACTGCGCCACCAGGGAAGCCCTCTGTCCTCTTTTTAACTCAAGAAAGCCAATGAATTCCCTCCAGGTCCTCAAGCAGAGTCTTTGTCAATCTGTTTTGTGTGCTTTTTCATTCTCAGTTCTCCCATAATATTTAGAATAAAACCACCACTTAGTTTGCTAAGATAGTATAGTGTTAGTGATTAGCAGCTTAGGGGGTTTTCTTGCAAACATTACCTGTCACTTTGCTGAATTAGGATATCTTCTTTCTTCATTCTCATCAAAAGACCAAACAATCACTTGCTATAGGTTTGTTTCCCTTTATTTGAAAATTAAGGAGTTGCCAATAGACCTTCTGATGAAGGAAAGGAGGACATCTAAATCCATTATTTTAGACCACAATGCCTACTTCTCAAAGAGTTGAAGCAATTCCCCTCTCCCCTTTTTAAAAGAAAAGCAAGACATAAAAAAGAGGAAAGCAAACTCTTCAGCCTCACTAGGCACCCATGCTTAGAGGTGAAATGGGCCAGGAAGAAGAGAAGAAAAAGAAGAAAAAGAGAGTAAGGACAGATACACATTGTTAGGAATCCAATATAAAATTTGGAACCCTACTAAAATGGGTTTACATCAGACATGGCATTTGCTTCACCCTTATTTTTACCCCTCCAAAACCAGATATAATTGGGTGCCATCTCATAAATCTTTTACTAATGACTGTCAATAACCCAATTGTTCAAAACCCTTTAAGCACCTCTTATGTGTGAAACATTGTGTCAGGTGCTGAATAAGATAGGAGAAATATACAATACCATGTCTGACTACAAGAGCATTACTTTCTAACTGTGGCAATAAGAGACTACTAGGCAGTATTGGAGGGGTCCTTGGGAGGTCTCCAAAGGAGTAAAATAGTACTAAAAAAATAAAAAAGAGAACATGAGCATTGAGCTGAGGATCCAAAAAAACTGTGCTCTATTCTCTCTGCCATTTCCTTGCTATGTGACCTTGGGCAACTCATTTCTCTTTCAGGTCTCCCCTTTCATCCCTCATCCCTTCCATTCGCTTCCTCCAAAGGAAAAAAAAAAAGAGAGAGAAAAGAAAAGAAAGAAAAAGAAGAGGTTATCCTAGAAGATCGCTAAAATGTAAGAATATATGGGATGATTACTAATAAGCTCTGTTGCATTGCCCAGATTGTAGTCTACAGCTTGCTATGGTCCCCTGAGCTGCCCTTCATTTTCGGAGATGAAGAAATCGAGGTCCAAAATTCCCCAAATTCAGTAGCAAGTTAGGACTCAGAACCACATCTTCCCATGCATCTTTCAAAATGATTATAGTGACTCATAGAAAAAGCTTAAAAAATATTTTTGACATGGCTTACTAAGTGAGAGAGATGTTTCTTAAAATTTTTTTTTTGTATATATGAACATGGGAGGAAGGGACAAGTCTACGTATTGGAACAAGGTGAGCGATTCATTCCTCAGGATCTGAAAGGCTGTATATTCCAAAACTCTATTGCAATAACAATCCATTTGGCAGATGTGACCTGTTAAACAATTATACAAGTAGCACGGCAGTGAGGGAAGCCCATAGATGCACCTGGAGAGCGGGAAGAGGCTCAGAGGTGGTAAACTGCAAAATAGTTGCTCAAATCACAATATTGTCCAGAGTCAGACCTAGGGAAACCCTTCCTGCAGCCTTGAAGGCGCCCAAGTTCTCACGCTTCCTGGCATTCTATTGATTCACACTTGTGTCCTTCAACAGGTAGCGCCAATTACAGCCCACAAAGCACGGCCCCCCAGCATAGTGGCCAATACCGCTGTCAATCAAATACTTCACCTGCCTTTCTAAATTTTCCCCTCCCCCTTTCATTGGCGCTTCTTTCGACCTATCCACAAATTTCTTCCGCGCCTCGCACCGCGGAACTTGGCTATTTGGAGCCTAGGATTGGAGCCGAGGCTACTCCCGCCCTTTGACGTACCGGAGCTCTCCGCCCCTTTCGCGGGCCCCTAGCAGCCAGGGGAGAAGGGGCGGGCGAGCGAGGGGGTGGTTTGGGGGCGGGGCTTGCCTCCCACGGCGGGAGGGCGGAGCCTGCGGTGGAGACTGCCTGCTCCGGTAGGACCTCGGAGAGCGCCGGACGCTGCTACCAGAGGGACTGGAGAAGCGGCTGGAGCCGGGCCGGACCGACGCCTGCGAGCCCGCATCTCTCCGCACTCACAGCTTTCCGGGCTGGCAGGCGGATAGTAGCGGCTGAGGAAGGTGCCTAAGTCGGGAGTCAGTCATCCCTCTGGGACGCCGACGCCGCCGTCCAACCGCGGCTCCCTCACACCTGTGTGTGTGTCTGTGCGCGTGAGCGCCCGCGCGCGTATGTCTGCGTGAGGGTGTTTGCGTGTGCTCTGGCTGGGCGCGCGAATGTCTGTGTGAGGGTGTTTGCGTGTTAGCGCGCCCGCGGGCGAGAGCCCGGCGCCTAGGCGCTCGGCCCGGGGAGGGACCGCGGGAGCGGCGGCTCTCCTTGCCCAGCAGGCTGTGGCGGGACTCGGGCCGCAACCGTCGTCACCACTGCCTCATGTCCCCCAAGAGCCACCAACGTGCTGCGGGGAGAGCGGACGGGCGGGCTAGCGAGGCGGCGGCTGCGGGCAGAGCGGGGCGGGGGTGGTGGTGGTGGTGGTGGTGGTGGTGGTGGTGGTGGTGGTGGTGGTGGTGGTGGTGGTGGTGGTGGTGGTGGTGGTGGTGGTGGTGGTGGTGGTGGTGTGGAGGGTGAGAGCAGCGGGGTGGGGGCAGAGACTCGGGGAGGGAAGGGGGAGACGGAGGGGGAAGCGGAGGCAGTCGGCGCCGCTGCTGGCCCCTCCCGTCGGCTGTTGCTGTGGGTCACCTGCAAGTGTTTTGGGGTCCGGGCTGTACCGGGTGGAAATGGAAAAAGGCCCCCTCACCACCCCGTGTTTCCTGTTGAGAAAAAGGGAGCTTTGAAGATGATGAGGGAAAGCCCAGAAGGTGGTGGCAGAATAAATACGAGCTCTCCCCCACCACCATTTTTCTGAAAATAAAATACTGTGAGCTCAACCTTTAGGAGGAAAGCCCACCTTTAAGAAAGAGAGTCTTGGTCTGATGGACTCTGGTTTGATTGTATAATAATGATGATATAATGCTAATGACGATGATGACACTGCCTTTTATTTTTACCCCGGTGCTGATAAAGCGTAGCTACAGCTGGGGATAAAGCCCTTGAAAATTTGGTGTCTGAGGAGGGAATACTGGTGCTTTTGGAGTTGTGTTTTCTTTTTCTTTTTCAAGGATATGCTTTTTAGAATTAAAATTTGACCAAAGGTTGATTTTTTTCCTTTTTTTTTACTCATTGAAAGCCAATGCTCGTAAAATGCGGACTGGCTACTGCCATGACTGATGAAAAGCTAAACACTTTTACCCACGTATAATTCCATGTGTTAAGTCACCCTTTCCTTTGAATTTCTCAACAGTTTTTAAAATGAAGAAGTTTAATTTCCGAAAAGTTTTGGATGGCTTAACTGCCTCCTCCCCTGGCAGTAGTAGCAGCAGTGGCAGTAACAGTGGTGGCGGGGCTGGAAGTGGTTCCATGCATCCAGGAGGGACTGCAGGGGTTCTCAGAGAGGAGATTCAGGAAACCTTGACTTCAGACTATTTCCAGATTTGTAAGGTAAGTTTTGAATTGGCTTAAAGCTTATTATTTCTTTATTTTACTACTGTGAGGAAAGAATTAAAACACTCCAGGGACTGGAAATTGTTGAGATGCCAGTATCAGAGAGTCTGGTGCAGAGAATTTTGTGGGTAGGTCAGTTTGAATTAAGATATTCCAAGCATCAACTTAAAAAGCAATGATAGTTTAAGAGGGAAATAAGCAAACATAAAAAGTAGACTCTGCAAGATAATATTAAGGCCCATTAATGGACTACTTTTTAAATTTAATATTTATGTATAAATAGTTAATCCCATGCTGTCATTCAGAGAAACTAATTTTATTTCACTGTTCAGTATAAAATGATTAAAGCTATTAAGATGTTGCTAGAATTAAGTGGATAAGAGCTAGATGAATATGTCCATTTTAAAATATCTAGTGGCAGTGTTTAAAATTCTGAATAAAAACACACCCAGATTTTTAAATTCTTAATAAACAAACAAACAAACGCTATGGGCTTAATACTTGTAAGAACTCAAAAATAGCCTGTGTTCTGGTTTAGTGAGGAAGCATTTTCGGTAATTATACTTTAATATTGAACTTCTAATAAATAAGCAAAAGAAAGAGTTTCTGATGGGGAGAGATGAGAATTTACAAAACAAGCATTGTGTTAATATATAGAGATAATTGTTTTATTTTCTGACATCAAGTGATTTATAATTTGTATTGTCCTTTTTTGGGGGGTAGCCTAAGAATGTGCTTTTGACGTGTCATGTGCAGTAAGAAAGTTACCAAGTCATTCATATGATGCAGATGAATATAGTTTTATAAATGTGTTTGAATACATGAGAAGAAATAGTAAATTTTTGAAATTAAGTATTAAATTTTTCAGTAATTCAACACAAATTTTTTTGAAATTATTAAAATTATTTTTGTAGTAAACAGATTATGTGTCATGGGATAAGTTTCAATTATTCCCTTAATTTCTGTTCCCAGTAGGGTCATTATAAAAACAAATCTATAATTACTAAAATATTATAAATTACATAAAAGCGAGTTTATTTAGAATTAGGTTAGATAAACAGATTTAATTCTAATCTACCCTGTGAAATTTGTATACAATACAATTTTGTATACAAAGTTGTATACAATTTTGTCCTCACTTTGAAATAATAGATATTTTGTCAGATTAGGGAGGAGCTTAATAGTGGTCATGAGGCAAATATGTGAAAGGGTCCTAAAGGCCAAATTTGAACTGCTAAGCAGGGGACTTAGGCCCTGATTCTCTAATCTTTGATGTATTACTATTACCATTCCAAGAATCTTAAAAAATTTCCAAAGTCTCTCAGTTCGTGAATATGATAGTAATGCAGGATAGTTTTAGTAGAGGTAAACTTGATATAGAAAAGATAAATTTCTGAAACAGAATGGCATTGGACTGTTGATGGTATAAACTGGTAGAGAAGGTTTTAAGTAAAACATTTCAGGGGAAATGGGTGAATGCAAGAGAGGAAAATGGGATAGATAATCACCTTCCTATTTATTTAGGCAAGACAGTCATGCAAAGTGGCTGAAGTTAAATATGTATTACTTCAAAAACATATGGGATGGTAGGTAGAGCACTGGCCTAGGAATCAGAAAATTTATATTTTATTTAAAGCTCTGCCACTTGCCAGCCACATATTCTTTGGAAAGCCATTTATCTGCCTTGTGACTTGATTTTCTCATCCGTAGTATGGTAATAAGTATTTCTGCTCTTCTTACCTAAGAGGGTAGTTGGGAAGATCAAACAAGACAATTAGGTGAAGGCAATGTATAAGTTGGAAAAGGCAGTGAAACGCATATTTATATGATTGTTAAAGTTTTAAAATCACCTTGTTCTTGGTGGAATGACTATAACCAGTGGGTTATAAAATATTAGGTAACAATATTCAAAGAAATTATAAGGATAGAAAGCTATGTGAGCTGAACACTAATAGTATTGAAATCTCACTAAATGGGGAAAGTTCTGTGACATCTTTAGATAGGAATATAGTTAATTTTAAAAAGTGGTTATATGACTTTAGGTTACCTGGACTGTAATAAAATGTGTAAAGATGCATTAAGGAAACTCCAAAATTAAAACTGTTACTAAAATGGGGAATTAATTTGGACTCACTGATTAGATGTGCAAAGAACATTCTATTCTGAGTACTAAGCAGTTGGTACCTTCTGAGTACTTCTACCTTTTCAATATGGCCAAAATTAAAGTACAAATCAAGAATCTGCTCTTTTGAAAACTATCTTCCTCTCTATTATTTGATTGGTTGTCAAATTCTATCCTATTTCCTTAGTATTTTTACAATTTATTCCCTTTTCACCATCTCCGGTACTTGTTCATTCCACCGTATTTTCTTGCCTGGTCTCTTCTTTTTTGTGTGTGTGTATGTAAAATTTATTTTGGATCTATAACATGTTTACTGATTTGAATAAGGCTTATTTCATTAACATGTAATTTCCCCCCTGTAACTGTTACTAACAATGCACTCTGTTGAATCTCTCTCTGGTATCAGG
This sequence comes from Leucopleurus acutus, assembly GCF_964270905.1. NCBI lineage: Eukaryota > Metazoa > Chordata > Mammalia > Artiodactyla > Delphinidae > Leucopleurus > Leucopleurus acutus. The sequence goes on from NC_139147.1 coordinate 66,964,862, forward strand.
TTCTCTTTAACAATTCAGTCCAATTTCATAACCTTAAAAAACACCTTTATTGTGAAAAGGAGGGATAAAGTGTTTAAAAAGCTTCTCTGACTGCACCTTGTTTTATAGTTTTGATTTTGGAACATGTGAACATTTCATATAATTAAAAAATTTGGATCAAAAAGGAAAAAAACTCCTACAAATCTGAAACAAATACCACAACCTAGGAGTATATAAAATTGATAGTATAAACCACACAGAAAAAAACAATTATTTCAAATGACATTAAAACTCAAACTTTTGGGCTTCCCTGGTGGCGCAGTGGTTGAGAGTCCGCCTGCCGGTGCAGGGGACACGGGTTCATGCCCTGGTTCGGGAAGATCCCACATGCCGCGGAGCGGCTGGGCCTGTGAGCCATGGCTGCTGAGCCTGCGCGTCCGGAGCCTGTGCTCTGCAACGGGAGAGGCCACAACAGTGAGAGGCCCGCGTACCGCAAAAAAAAACCAAAAAACAAAAAACTCAAACTTTTAATGGACCTCCATGGTGAGGTATATCCTAAAGAGCAAAAAGAACCACAGTGAAATATTCAGTTGCAATTCATAGTTCTTTTTGACCACACAGCTTGTGCAAGTGAAAGCATGCAAGTGAAAGCTTGGAGTCCTAACCACTGGACCACCAGGGAAGTCCCACAATTGATAGTTCTGTTGTTAGTAGTAATACTAGTCTTGTAGCTTTGAAACTATTTTATGCATAATATACATTATATATGTATATGTTATGTATATGCATAAGCAAATACGCAATCATGTTAATGTCATTAAAACCAAGATTTTCAGTGTGAAAGCAAAGGGATACAAATATAATAATTGATGATTTAATTGTTCACTTCAATTGGAAATATCCATATGAATGCATGATTTAGTTTTCTTTCTGAAATTCACATATTTCCTAGCTTTATTTACTGAGAGGGCATAGAAATAGTGACAGTAGAAGTGAGCATCCCCAGTGCTGATCATAGTCTCTGAAAGCCATTTACCAACAAAAGGAAGAAGGGCTTCTTGAAAAGAATGGCTGATTCTAGGTCCCGGGCAGGAAATGTACCAGATGAACTTGATACCTCTTGCTATGCCAGAAAGCAGGAATGCTTTCCATACCACTGGGATTGTGTGTATACAGGGGTCAACTTCAAGGAGTTCACATTGGCCAAATTTGGGACAATTTGAACCTTGAATACTGCAATGTATAAAGCATAACGTATACAGGCATACCTCATTTTATTGTGCTTTGCTTAATTGCGCTTTGCAGATACTGTGCTTTTTACAAATTGAAAGTTTGTGGCAACCCTGCGTCAAGTAATTCTATTGGAACAATTTTTCCAACAGCATTTGCTCATTCCATGTCTCTGTGTCACGTTTAGGTAATTCTCACAATAATTCAAACTTTTTCATTATAATTATATTTGTTGTGATCTGTGATCCGTGATCTTTGATGTTACTATTGTAATTGTTTTGGGGCACCACGAACCTGTGCCCATTTTTTTTTTAACATCTTTATTGGAGTATAATTGCTTAATGGTGTGTTAGTTTCTGCTGTATAACAAAGTGAATCAGCTGTACATATACATATATCCCCATATCTCTTCCTTCTTGTGTCTCCCTCCCTCCCACCCTCCCTATCCCATCCCTCTAGGTGGTCACAAAGCACAGAGCTGATCTCCCTGTGCTATGCGGTTGCTTCCCACTAGCTATCGATTTTACACTTGGTAGTGTATATATGTCCATGCCACTCTCTCACTTTGTTCCAGCTTATGCTTCCCCCTCCCCGTGTCCTCAAGTCCATTCTCTAGTAGGTCTGCGTCTTTATTTCCGTCCTGCCTCTAGGTTCTTTATGACCATTTTTTTTTTTTTTAGATTCCATATATATGTGTTAGCATACGGTATTTGTTTTTCTCTTTCTGACTTACTTCACTCTGTATGACAGACTCTAGGTCCATCCACCTCACTACAAATAACTCGATTTCATTTCTTTTTATGGCTGAGTAATATTCCATTGTATATATGTGCCACATCTTTTTTATCCATTCATCTGTCGATGGACACTTAGGTTGCTTCCATGTCCTGGCTATTGTAAATAGAGCTGCAATGAACATTGTGGTACATGACTCTTTTTGAATTATGGTTTTCTCAGGGTATGTGCCCAGTAGTGGGATTGCTGGGTCGTATGGTAGTTCTATTTTTAGTTTTTTAAGGAACCTCCATACTGTTCTCCATAGTGGCTGTATCAATTTACATTCCCACCAACAGTGCAAGAGGGTTCCCTTTTCTCCACACTCTCTCCAGCATTTATTGTTTGTAGATTTTTTGATGATGGCCATTCTGACCGGTGTGAGGTGATACCTCATTGTAGTTTTTATTTTCATTTCTCTAATTAATGATGTTGAGTATTCTTTCATGTGTTTGTTTTGCCTGGTCTCTTGAAATCACTTCCTAACTGATTTTGTCACCTCTTGTTTTACCCTATTCCAATTCATTTTGTTATAATAATGGTTATTTCTGAATTATAATGTAATTATGTCATTTTCCCTGCTAAAAATTCTATGTTGGTTTCCCTAGAGCAGTGGTGATCTAGAAACAAGGGTCTTATGTAAAATCCAAGCAAAATAACACCTATTAAAACAAATAAATATGGTACTTTATTGGTGTACATTAAAAAAATAAATTATAATAAATTATTCAGTCAATAAATAAAAAACTTTTTTATATTTGGTTTTGTTGTATGATATTATCCATAGACAGGTCGTAGGATATTTGCTAACCTTAAAAAAGTAAAAGTACAGCCTTTATAATCAGTGACACATCTATATGAAGTTCAAAAAGAGAAATGGTAGAAGAAATTTTTGTTCAAGGTCAGCAAAAAACAGGTTAACGGCATCGGTTTACTGCAGTGTTTTAAGTTCAGTATGTATGCATTTGAATTCCCATGTTGTTCAGATGTTTGTGCAGTAATGAACTGCCTTTTCCAAACTTGAATTCCATGAACACAATTTGAAACCACTGCTCTATACACTAAACTTCAAACTGTTTAATTGATCTTTATATAGTTCCTTTCAAAAGGGGCTCATGTTTACCTTTCCATCCTCATTTCCTTGATACACTAAATATATTGTATTCCCTGAAAGCACCATATTTTCTCATATCTCAACGCCTTTTCTTAGCTTATTGCTACAGATTAGAATATCTCTTCCAGCTTTAATATAATTAGAGAATTCCAGTTACTTTTCATTACTTTGTAGTTGAAACACCATCTATATGAAACCAGCTCTGACCACTGCCTTCCTCATCTACCCACCCCAGGCAGAGTTAGGTTTTTTTTCCTCCTCTTCTCTGTTTGCGTATAGCATCTGCTCTAGTGTGAATTTAGCAACTTATTGTGGTTAAAAAAGATTTTTTTGTCACTACTATTATACTATGAACTCTGGGAGACAATTATATTTTATTTTCTTATTATTGTTAGGGTGCTCACTACCTGTTAGGCCACTGGTTCTTAACTCTGTCTAAAAGAAAGATTTCTAGTTCTACTCCAGTCTTAGAAAATCAGAGTTTCTAGGAATTGGGCCTAGGCACATGCATTTTTAAAAAAGACCCCACAGGAGATTCTGATGCACAGTCAATATTGAGAACCAGTATAGCAGGCACTTGATATACTTTATAAATGAAGTAGCATATACATGGTTGGTTGATTAATTGAAAAGAGATTAAAGCATAAAGTCATTAATAATGATATATGTCTTAAACATTTTATTTTAAATGAAAACATTTAAATATGCATCAATTTACAAATCACTTGATAAATGACCAAGATTATTTTGTTGCACACTGGTTCTCTGATTAGAGTTCTATGTGAATTTCTCATCCATAAACCGTCCCAAATTCATTACGTGCAATTTTCAGTTTTTGTTTGTTTAAAGTAGAATAAGGAGGAAACTTCAGTGTCAGATGAGATATATATTTCAACAAGCAAATAAATTATATATATATACGTATACATATATATGTATATATATCAGCTGACAGTTTATACACATGGGTGTATAATCTAGATGAATATATATATATATATATATATATATATACACAGACCTATATACAAAGTATAGATGAACATACATATGTGTGTGTGTATATATATATATACATATATTTTTTTTCTAGATTTATTTTGTGTTCATCCCTATAGCTACCTGGCCCACACCTAGTTAGTCTGGGAGCAGGAGGGTGTGAGTATTCTAGCTACAAGTTTACTAGTTTCAAGCATTTAATGAACCATTAGTATCAATCTGTGTTTTACAAAGAGAATGGAGAGTTTTTGTTAATCTAGTAATTTGCTTAAGTTAAAATTAGAAAGCTTCATCTGCAAAATATCCCATCTGACCTTCGTAACAGTCCTATAAAGAAGCCAAGGGTAGTGTTAATATTTTCCTTTTACTGAGAAGATATCTGAGACCAGAGAATTTAAGTGGTATCCTTACATCTCCAAGTTGGTAAGAGACATAGATAAGTTTAATGCTCTGGTTTTTGATTCTCAAATCCAGTACTTTTTCTGCTTCATTTTTCTTACTTATTAGAAAAGGCAACATGATTAATTCCTTAGGAAACATAGAGACTTTGAGAAGATAAAGACTATTCTGTTGCCTCTCCCTTAAAAATACATCTCAAATCTGACCATGTCTCTTCCACCACATGTCTTGCCTGGGCTACTATTTTATGGCCTTTTCGGGTTTCCCCTGCTTTCACTCAATCTTCACCACAGTCTCATAATAGGTAGAAGAATCCTTTTAAAATTTAAATCATATCATGTCATTCCTGCTCAGAGTTCTTCAATGGCTTTTCATTTCTCTTAAAAATAAAATCAAAAGTCCTGTTATGTCTTACAAAGCTCTAAATGATCTGGCCCCTGACAAGACATGATTTTCAACTGTTTTCTGTTACTTATTCTGCACCAGCTACACTTGCTTTCTTACTGTTTCTCAGACATGATTCCTGCCTCAGGGCTTTTGCATTTGCTGTTTCCTTTACCTGGAACGTTTTCCCCCCAAATAATTATATTACTTGTTCCCTTTACATCATTTAATTCTTAGTTCAACTGTTAACTTCTCCGAGAGATCTTCATTGACCACTGCTCATCCCCTTTACTCTCTACCCTTATCCTGATATTTTTTCTTGATAACACTTATAACTGCCTGTTATTAAATTATATATTTATTTGCTTGGTTTTTTGCTTCTCCTATTATAATGTAATTCCATGAGGACAGAGCTTTATTTTGTTCACAACTATCTCTAATTCCTAGAGCAGAGCTTGCCACATAGAAGGCAGTCAAATATTTGTTGAGTGAATAAATGAGAGCAAGGAATCTGATAGAGTGATGTATTAAGAGCAAAATAGATATATTTTGAACAATTTTTTGGAAAAGGCTTTTATTAAATACATTTTATATTACATAAACACAAGGAAACCACTGAGCAAAAGAGTGACACCACTTTAGGAACATGGTATATATTTTTTAGAAAGATATGGAAAAGAAGATTGTAGAAAGATTCAGTTAAATTTATTTCAATTTTTATTTTTGTTTCCAAATGATCTTTTTAGGGGAACAATTCAGAAATATTAGACTGACAGTGACAAACATACAGGATGTTCTATACCTAATTAACAAAATAGACAAAATAAATATATCATTAGAACCAGATGGCGTAATAGCTGAAGTTTGAATAAACTCTTAAATTAACCAACTCACTATTCATCAACATTTATAAGTTGAATTTATAAATAGTCATGGTGTCAGAGACAATGTGTAGGTAACTAGTGTAACTTCTTACATGGAAATGGATTTGTAATCATGATATTCATACCAAACATAATATCAGATCTTTCCAGATAAACTGGTGTAAGCTCAGAAACATGGTCGTGGACTGTGGAGAGTTGGGCTTTCCAGGACCCTGGAAAGCTGAAAGGAGATTAATTGCCTAGATATCCCTTCCTCAGGTTTTTCATTGTCCCATATTCTTCCAATTTCATATCATTTTACTTGGGAGATTCTGTACCTGAGATTGGCACAAGACCATGATCATAGTTCCACATTTCTGCAGTTTTCATTCATTAAAAGAACTATACAAGATTCGCTGAGATGTGTGGACTTGTCTCATTCTATACTTATAAATGGGTTGAATAAAACATAGTACAGTTGACACTGCAGGATAACTTATTATGGATAAAGCATCTGACAAAGACTTCATGCTCCCGTCACTAGAATGTACAGTAGCGAATAGACATCTTTAAGAATAGTAATGGAGGCAAACCAAAAGAATTAAGCTCTCTTGTTAGGATTGAGGTGTTAACAAATTTAAGAACCAAAAAGAATTAAAATAAAATTTTTTTAAGAGCTAGAAAAACCAAAGCCAAGTTATTCAGTACTCTAGGCTCTCTACTTTGCCTATCCTGAGAGCATAAGGGTGCAGGGGCAGACTTGAGTAAGGAATTATAGATTTGTGGGAAGTATGATTACAAATTTTTTAGGTTACCATAGAGAACAATTATGTTTTCTCACAAAAGGTCCTTTGGTGCTAGTATATTTTCAGCAAAATGAGCTGTTGGTCTCATTTAGTATGGCAGTTCTTATGTCCTTAAAAACAAACGGTGTCGTGCTTTGTGTATGTCTCAATATAGAACTAATTTAAAATCTTGTGTAATTTCTGACTTTGGTTATCTGTAGGATTATCAGTAATGATTAGAGTAGATTCCTATCTCTTGAAGTTTAGTGCATTTCTGTAGACCCCTTCCGACTTTACTTGAAGATGTGCCTGTGAAAAATCATAGTTAAATTTCATAGTTTACTTGTAATGATAGAATGATTATATTGATTTCCTACATTATGGTTCCATGAACCATTTACATATTAGTTTAATAGCAATAACTTTGTATCCATTAAAGGTTTCAAGTACAATAGAAGTCCTGTTCTAAGCTTTTAAATTGAGTTTTTCTTCAGAGAAAATTGAGTTTTTGTTCCTAATTAATTGTCAAAATAATAATCTTTATAAAAGATCTTAGTTATAGCAAGGGTTCTTTTCTTTTTTAATTTAAAAAAGAAGACAACTTTTCTTCTTTTTATTATTTGAAGGCTAATCTTTTGATGTGTGTTAAACACAAGTGTTTTTATTTAAAAATATATATTAAGCATACTGGGGAATCATTTCTACTTATCTAAGTAAAGCTAAAAGTTATCTATAAGGACTGCTAGAAAATCAGTGATTAAGTTTTAGAAAAAAAAATAGAAATTGTATTTAAAGGATTTATGGAAGGTAGTTGTAAACAATAGAATATAAGACTTCCAAAAAGTGCATAATAGGCCTACTGTGATACATGTAGAGAGGCTTGGTTAAATGGAGCATTCATAGTCACTGAAGGAATACAAGAAGATATTTTGACAAGTTTATCATTCAAAAAATATTTATTATACAGAGTTAAAAATGATTAGGTCATAAACCATTCTCAGCCAACTGACTCTAATGAGTGAAATAATGTGTTTTGGTTGACTTATCAGAGAAATCACTTATGGTACTTTCTGGACTTACGTAAGATATTAGAAAGAAGAGTATGATTTTAGTTCTATTGGAGGCCCCAAATTACCAATTGTTGTTGATGGTGTAGAGAATGACTTTGAATATATTATGTAATGATGATATATTATCAATATAATGAATTTTAATTAAAATATATAATATTTAATGTATTAATTTTAGTTGTGTCTTATAATTGGATTATGTATATACAGTAAGTATCTCTTGGATTGAAAATAGCATAAAAGCAACAAATAATGGTGGTTTTAGATGTAGGTTTAATACCTGGATTTAAAAGGTAGGGTAGCTAGAGAAAACTGTTATATTTCTTCAGTTTTTCTCCTCTGTTAATCACCTATAGATTTCAGTCACATTAGAAATCTAGTACTTTACCTAAATGAACACAATAAAATTAGACTGTCATGAAAATTTATTGGATGGCTTAATGTTCAGTCTAATTTGTTCATTATAAATTGACTAAAAACCTGTCTATAAGTCTGCAAACCAAAGAAAGTTTGAAAATAAGTAGTACAGTAAATTGAGAAGTTAGGTTGAGTCTGGGGGAAATGCTTAGTTTGTCAACATTTAAGTAGATGGAAAATGTAAAGCTAGCAAAGGAGACATAGGAGAACTGAGCAGAATGATATGAGGAAAACTCAAAAGTAGAAGCAGATAATCTGAAGCTTTCTTAAGAAAGATTATTAAGAGACAAATTCAAGAGTATCTCAGCATTGTAAAGAGATCAAGGATGGTGAAAACAAAACAAACGAAAAACAAGCAAACAAACCAAGAACTACCAAGAGACAGCTGAATTAGACCAAGAGGAAGTTGATTAGGGTAAAAATATTTATGGTAAAATGATGGACAGAATTAAGGTCACACTATAATAGAGAGTAGAATTCATAGGATTAGTACTTTTAAGAGTAAGTGTGTAAATTGATTTTAAATAAGAGAAAAGTGTTGGGAAAGTAGCAGAGATGGTAGATTCTGATAGCATTTTGGTATATTGTAGGGGGGTAATGCAGTCTATCCACAGAAGAGAAATTGAGGCTACCAGAAAAGGAAGAGTAGGGTGGGAAATAGAGGTATGGTTTGCCCTTTAAAGTAGTAAGGGTATCTTCCTAACAGAGTTTACTGTTGTTTAGAAATTTGCAAGGGCTTCTTTTCCACAAATGCCACCAACAGATTATACTTTTGTCAGCAGTGCTCTGTTTTCTCCTTTTAGTACCACCAAACTTAGACCTGCATCATTCATGGTATAAATTTTACTCTTGCAAGATAATTCCCTCTCTCAAGACAAGACAAGGTTAGCATGATATAAAAGCCTTGTTATTTTGTTTTTCAAGACAAAGGCAAGCTTCCCTAATTGAATTTATAGTTATTAAAAAAGAAAACAAAAACAAACAAAATAAGACACAAGAAAAAGAAATATCCTGAGCAGTAAAAGATTATTTTAAACGAAAAAAACAACAAAAAAAGTAAGGGTATCTGATTTGGAAATTTTTCTTTACTTGAGGAGAATACATATTTCATTTGAATTCTCAGTAAACTCTGTGCTTTATTTCCATATAAAAATACGTGGTTCTACTAGAAGATTGTATTAGTTTCTATCTCTGCTGCAACAAAGTACCAAAAACTTAGTGGCTTAAAACAACACAAATTTATTATCTTATAGTTCAGGAGGTAAGAAGTTTGAAATGGGCATCACTGGGCTAAGATCCGGGCATTGGTAGGACTGCATCCCTTTCTGGAGGGTCTAGGAGAGAGTGTTTTCTTTCCTTTTCCAGCTTTTATAGGCTGCTCACAATTCCTTGACTGGTGGCCCCCTTCTGTCGTCAAAGCCAACAGTGGCCAGTTGAATCTTTCTCGCGTTGCATCACTTTACCTCTCCTGCTTTCCTCTTCCACGTTTAAAGACAGTCGTGATTACATTGGGCCCACCAGGATAATCCAGATTAATTTCCCCATCTCAAGGTCCACTGATTAGCAGTCTTCATTCCATCTGCAACCCTTAACTCCCCTTTGCCATATAACCTAACATATTCACAGGTTCTTTGGGGAGCCATTATTCTGCCTTTCACAAAGATGCTCATTACTTTCACCTGTCTTTTGTTTTCAGTTACTTTATGGAAAACCAAATAACAACAGAGACAATAGTATAATAAACTCTTAGCTTCAACGATTATCAACTTTGTAAATCTTCATCTCCCATTTCATTATTTTAATGCAAACCCCAGACATTATACCATTTTATCTGTAAAAACTTCAGAGATCAGATAAGGACTCCCTCTCTCTTTTAAAAGCTATGAACCCCAAACCATTGTCACATCTAAAAACATTAACAAAATTTCTTTATATAATCTAATATGCAGTTAATGTTTAAACTTCCTAAATTGTTCCATAGTATCATTTTATAATTGAATTGTTTGGATTGGGATCCAAACAAGGTCCACATTTCATTTTCATCTGACTTGAACTTATCTTTAGTTCAATTTGTGTGCTGTTACAGAGTCTGTTGGTTTGTTTTGAGATCAGCTATCCTGTGCTTTTGTGTGTGTTGTTGAGAACAAAGCTCTCTGATTCATTTCTGAACTGGATGACTATATGTGAGGAAGTGGGTGGGCTGTGCAGTGTACCACAAGATGAAAAGTAGACTTAAAAGTTATTTTCTAGAGATGGTCACATCTTTTAAGGAATTGGAAAATAATATTTTAAGTCAGCCTGAGCTATTCCTACGTTTGTTGCTACTGTGGGGTATATTTCCCTGAGAATATTAGAAAAGAGGAAAATATTAAAGACATAGGATATATCAAAGTGAATAAGAGTGGAGTAGATTTTTTAGGTTGCACTCAACAGTATTAATTTTTATCTATGAAATAACTTACTGGAGGGATAGGATGGGATCCCGTTGCACGTCTCTTTTTTTAAGTGAATATTTAAAAGACAGGTGAAAAAAGAAAACATTTGCAAGGACTCACGCTACTTAGAATTATGTAGCAAGAAGCTGAAAGTGGATTGGTCAAGTCTATTAACGTAGATTTCTTCTACATTATAGGATATCAGATTAATAGACTAAATATACTTGAAGAAATGAATTAGAGTGCATTAAGAGGAGGAGCAGAATACTGATGAGGAACGTACTTTGATTTATTGAGAAATCCATTTATAAATAATTTGTACACTATTTTTATTGGTTACTTATATAATTCAAAAGCCTCCTGGTAGTTTATTTATTATAGGATCTTTCTTTGCTTTTTCCAGTTCTATCTTAACCAAAATTCCGTTGCTATTTGAGGTAATATTCAATACTCTTTTTTTAAATTCTGGTTTTAATGAGATATAATTGACATACAGCACTGTATAAGTTTAAAGTGTACAACATAATGATGCGATTTACATCTATCATTGATTAGCACAGTAAGTTTAGTGAATATCCATCGTCTCATATAGGTTCAAAATTAAAGAAATAAAAAATTTTTTCTTGTGATGACAACTTTTAGGATTTACTGTTAACAACTTTCACATATAATTAGCAGTGTTAATTATATTTATCATTTTGTACATTACATCCCTGGTACTTATTTATTTTATAACCAGAAGTTTGTACCTTTTGACTGCCTTCATCCAACGTCCACCCCCCACCCCCTCTGGTAACCACAAATCTGATCTCTTTTTCTATGAGTTTGTTTGTTGGTTGGTTTGTTTTTGAAGTATGACTGACCTACAACACTATGTTAGTTCCTGTTACACAACATAGTGATTCAGTATTTCTCTACATTTCAAACTGATCAATATTCAGTACTCCTTTGTTCTGACACAGGTATTAGTATTAGCCTAGGCATTAGGTGAATTCATTTACTTATTATGTATATTACTTATTATGTACTTATTTATTAAAGACCTATATTATGTATAACTCTATATTAGGCACTTTTTAACTAGGTCATCATTTTTTTGGAATGAGTTTGCAAGGCCAGCACACACTATATGAACCATTTATATTTTTATGGGATTAATGATTTGCATCATGTGTACTTCATTTTTTTGGCAAGTTTTATAAAACTTCCTCTTTTATTTTTTTTAATGAAATTAAAAAAAATGGCTTAAATTCTTTGCTTCTTCCCTCCTCTTTATTTGTACTTCTACTATTTTTGCATCATTTTTAACATATTTATTGTCTTTCTCTTTCTATTTCTATTCTCTTGACTAAAAGCTCTTTTATTCTAAAATGAAAGAACCTGGAAAATGTTTAAAACATATTTCTTTTGCCACAATTTTCATTCTCCTAACAAGTCTAATAGTTTTATTGGGACTATTAATATACCAAAATAGCTGTTTAAGTCACAGATTCTCTTTTATTTATCAGTATTCTCTTTAAAGGATTGAAAGGTGTTTAAACTTGGTATGCTCAGTGTAATCCTCAAAGAATTATCTTCAAATCATGCTATTTGATAACTAACCTAATTTCTGTCTTCATACAAAGCAGGATTATACATTTATGATAAAAATTTTATTTAATTTAAACATTTTTCACATGCCCATGTATTTTATTCTGAGGAGAGCTATAGGTTTAAGAAGCTTGGAGTAAAAGATAAATATCGAGGGGATTGGATACTAGGAGCAGAACACTCGAGAGCTGACAGCTGAAAGCAACATAAGAAAGAGCAGGGAAGCAATAATTTGAGGTATAATTTACACATCATAAAATTAACAGATTTTAAGTGCTCAATTCAATGAGTTTTCAGTTATAAACACTATGTAACCATCAGTCAAAATATGATATAGCATATCTTAAATTTTTAAAAAGTTTCTTCCTGCCCCTTTCCAGTCAGTTTCTACTTCCACCACTTTCCAGAGGCAATGAATTCTTAACTGTTATCACCATAGCTTAGTTTTGCCTGTTTTTGGACTTCATATAAATAGAATCACACAGTATGTATTGTGTGTATGTGTCTACGTGTGTGTGTATGTCTTCTTTCATGCAACATAATGTTTTTGATATATGTCTGTGTTGTTGAATCTATCAGCAATTTTTCTCTTTTTTATTGCTGAGTAATAGTCCATCAGATATTTTTATTGAAAAATTACATTTCTATTACAAATATAAACATGCTCATAACAGAAAATACAACAGGTAGAGAGAAAACACTCCTAAATTATTCAAATTTGTACTTTGAATACTCAGATACAGAAAATGATTAGTGATTTTTTTGAGGTACATTTTATATCAGAATTTTTTGTTTAGTTTTTTGTTATTTGGAAATAAATGACCACCCATATGAGAAGAGATGTTGTTTTTGCAAAGCTTGCTATAGCAAGGGAGTCAGTGACCATTACTTGCTTTTGGCAAAGACTCAAAGACCAGCAAGGGAGTGGGGAAAGCTTTATACTGAAAAAAAGGGTAGGCTTCAGGTATGCTCCTTTTTTTTTTTTAAATTGAAGTACAGTTGATTTACCATGTTGTGTTAGTTTCAGGTATACAACAAAGTGATTCAGTTATATATATGTATATATATATGTTCTTTTTTCAGATTCTTTTCCATTATAGGTTATTACAAGATACTGAGTATAGTTTCCTATGACATACTTGTTTATTTTATACATAGTAGTATGTATCTGTTGATCCCAAACTCCTAATTTATCCCTCCCCCCCTTCCCCTTTGGTAAGCATAAGTTTGCTTTCTACGTCTGTGAGTCTATTTCTGATCTGTAAATATGTTCATTTGAATCATTTTTTTAGATTCCACATATAAGTGATATCATATGATATTTGTCTTTCTCTGTTTGAGCTACTTCACCTAGTATGATAATCTCTAGGTCCATCCGTGTTGCTTCAAATGGCATTATTTCACTCTTTTTTATGGCTGAGTAAGGTCTGCTCTTATTGGAGGTTGTTGGCATGAGAAGCTGGAGGCAGACTAACTATAAGTAGGGCATCCTATATGATGGGTTTGGGAATCATATTTGCCTTTCTTATTAGTACTGAGTTTGAAGTGTTGTGGAGGAGGGGTCTGCAAAAATTAGGAAGCCCAGCAGTCATTGACCAAATCTTAATATTCTGGGCTGATAGCTGCAGAGGTTGTGGTTTGGCTTCCTGGAATGATTGCTGCAGGGATTGTGGTTTGGTTTTCTGAGCTTACTTGCTGCTGCAGAGTTGTGGACCAGAGCTCTGTTGTCATACCTGGTCCAGTATTACATATTGTATTGTATGTTCAGTCTCTCAGTTGTATTTTGGTTTGTGTTGTGGATCCTGTATAGAATTCTACATCCTAGGATTTTTTTTGCTTATTATTAAACATTAATATTTTTTTCATGTTGTTAAGATTTTTTTCTTTGCATAAGTTTAATGGCTTTAGAACAGTCCATCTAGTGGATGCACTCTTCCTTTATTATTGGAAATTCAGGTTGTTTCAGTTTTCCATTCTTTTAATAATGCTGTTATGAATGTCTGTGAGCATTAAACCTTCAGCATATTTATTATTATTTCTTCAGACTAGATTCCTAGAGGTAAAATAGTTGGGTTATATAGACATATATATATATATATGAGTTGGGTTATATATCTTGCTGAATTACTTTCCAAAGGATTCACCAATTTAAACTCACTTTAGTAATATATAACTGCCAGTTAAATAATAGTCACCAGCTTTAGATATTTTAAAATATTTTTTCTAATTCAGTAGATGAAAAATAGAATTTATTTTAATTTGTATTTTTTGATTATTAGTGACCTTGATTATTTTTCCATATATTTATTAACCAGTTGAGTTTCTTCTTTCATGAATTATTTTTTCATATCCTTTACCCTCTTATCTATTTGTTCTTAGTAATTTTCTATTAGTTTGTATAACATTTTTATAAAGCATACTAATCAATTGTCTATTATATTTTTGTGAAAATATTCCCTAGTTCATGATTTTCATTTATATATATACATATATATATTTACATGTATTTATTGATTTATTTTTTGTATGGTTAAATCTATTGGTCCCTTTTTTTTTTATCTCCTAAGCAAGGAAGTGCCTCTAAAATTCAGAGTTTTGGTTAAATACCTATTTCTATTTTTTTTCTGGTGCTTTGATATTCTATATTTTAATGTTTTTATCCAAACAGAATTTGGCTGCGTAGTGTGACTCTAAAATGATTTTTCCTCCAAATAGACAGTCAGTTTTAACATACCACTTAATAACTGATTCTTCCTTTTTCTACTGTTTGTGATACTCCTTTGTCATATATTAACATTTGATATGTATTAGGATTTGTATCTGGGATTACAATGTTTTTACATCTTTCTGCCTGTTCTTATACCAATACCATACTGACAATTTTCAGGCAAAAGACTGATCAAAATAATGTGTAGGCTGGGTTTTGGAATATTTGAAAGGAAATGCAGTGCCTGTGCCCATCAACCAAAGACTGTATAAATATGGTCAAACAAATCTGGGTTTATTACAACAAAGGAGATTGCATACCATAGGGAACCATGAGACATCCCAGTAAGAGGATGTTAGGAAGGGCTTGTTATATAGGATACAGGCTTGGGTCAGGTGATTTTAGCAAAGTTCAAAGAAACATGAATTGAGTGTTGTTAGAAAGTTGGGGACATTTCTGTCATTTGGTATCCTAAGAATTTTTATCCAGGAAGCAAGAGGAATGGCATAAAACTATAATTGCTAAAGAGCAGCAGTTGCTTGTGTTAGCTAGATGAGGGGAACGTTTAATCATTAGTGTGGTTTGCGCAATGTTCTTGTATTTATCTGACCTAGACATGATTCTGCAGTGGTTTTGTTTTTATCTTGCTTCATAGAGTGGCCTTGTTTGATATCTGTTCTGTGAAATTGTACATGTTCAACAGGAGAACACCATGGCCTGCCTAGCTGTTAGTGCCAGGCAAGCTCCAGCTGACAGCTGTTAGAGGCTGCTTTTTTTCTCTTTTAGCAATTTATTACTTTAAAAGTAGCTTTTGTAGCTAAAGTTCCTACAATATGTTGCTAAGCAGGCCTGGTTCAATACTTAGACAAGAGAAATTTTTCTTATTGACAACCAACAATCCATGTTGGTTGATTTGAGTTTGTTATATAATTGTTGGACAACAGCTATTGTTTAGTATAATTATATAGTTGAAATAGTGTACTTGAAAACAACTATCCTAAATAAGTATAATTTCTTGTTTTCTTTTCATTTGCACTATTTCTCCATTTATTCACATTTTCTTTTCCTCTCCATTTTGAGAAAATAATGCAGATTTTATTTCCTCTGTAAAATGCTCCCTGGCAGGCAGCCAGGTAACTCTCTTTTTAGTTTTTTTTTAAAAAAATAATTAATTAATTTATTTTTGGCTGCGTTGGGTCTTCATTGCTGTGCATGGGCTTTCTCTAGTTGTGGTGAGCAGGGGCTACTCTTCGTTGAGGTAGCTTCTCTAGTTGCAGAGCGTGGGCTCTAGGCATGCGGGCTCCAGTAGTTGTGGCTTTCAGGCTCTAGAGCACAGGCTCAGTAGTTGTGGCACATGGGCTTCGTTGATCTGTGGCATTTGGGATCTTCCCGGACCAGGGATTGAACCTGTGTCCCCTGCATTGGCAGGTGTTTCTTAACCACTGTACCACCAGGGAAGTCCTCTTTTTAGTTTTTTAAGGAACTTCTATACTGTTCTCCATGGTGGCTGTACCAATTTACATTCCCACCAACAGCGTAGGAGGGTTTCTTTTTTTTCCACACCCTCTTCAGCATTTATTATTTGTAGACTTTTTGATGATGGCCATTCTGACCAGAGTGAGGTGGTACCGCATTGTAGTTTTGATTTGCGTTTCTCTAATAGCGATGTTGAGCATTTTTTCATGTGCCTTTTGACCATCTGTATGTTTTCCTTGGAGAAATGTCTATGTAGGTCTTCTGCCTATTTTTTGATTGGGTTGTTTGTTTTTTTGTTATTGAGTTATATGGGCTGTTTGTATATTTTGGAGATTAAACCTCATTTGCAAACATTTTCTCCCATTCTGAGGGTTGTCTTTTCGTCTTGTGTATGGTTTCCTTTGCTGTACAAAGCTTTTGAGTTTAATTAGATCCCATTTGTTTATTTTTGTTTTTATTTTCATTACTCTAGGAGACGGATCCAAAAAGATATTCCTGTGATTTATGTAAAAGAGTGTTCTGCCTTTGTTTTCTTTTAGGACTTTTATAGTATCTGGTCTTACATTTAGGTCTTTAATCCATTTTGAGTTTATTTTGGTGTATGATGTTGGAGAATGTTCTAATTTCATTCTTTTACATGTAGCTGTTCAGTTTTCCCAGCACCACTTATTGAAGAGACTGTCTTTTCTCCATTGTATATTCTTGCTTCCTTTGTCACAGATTAATTGACCATAGGTGCATGGGTTTATTTCTGGGCTTTCTATCCTGTTCCATTGATCTATATTTCTGTTTTTGTGCCAGTACCATACTATTTTGATGACTGTAGCTTTGTAATGTAGTCTGAAGCTAGGGACCCTGATTCCTCCAGCTCCATTTTTCTTTCTCAAGATTGCTTTGGCTATTCGGGGTCTTTGTGTTTCCATACAAATTAAATTTTTTTGTTCTAGTTCTGTGAAAAATGCCATTGATAATTTGATAGGGATTGCATTGAATCTGTAGATTACCTTGGGTAGTATAGTAACTTTAACAATATTGTTTCTTCCAATCTGAGAACACAGTATTTCTTTCCATCTGTTTGTGTCATTTTCAGTTTCTTTCATCAGTGTCTTATAGTTTTCCGAGTACAGTTCTTTTGCCTCCTTAGGTAGATTTATTCCTAGGTATTTTATTCCTTTTGATGTGATGGTTACTAGGGTTATTTCCTTAATTTCTCTTTCTGATTTTTCATTGTTAGTGTATATAAATGCAACACATTTCTGTGTATTAATTTTATATCCTGCAACTTTACCAAGTTCACTGATGAGCTCTAGTAGTTTTCTGGTAGCATCTTTAGGATTTTCTACGTGGAGTATCATGTCATCTGTAGGCAGTGGAAGTTTTACCTCTTCTTTTCCAACTTGGGTTCCTTTTATTTCTTTTTCTTCTTAGATAGCTGTGGCTAGCACTTCCAAAACTATGTTGAATAAAAATGGTAAGAATGGGCATCCTTGTCTTGGTTCTGATCTTGGAGGAAATGCTTTCAGCTTTCACTGTTGAATATGATATTAGCTGTATGTTTGTCATATATGGCTTTTATTATGCTGAGGTATGTTCCCTCTATGCCCAGGAGAGTTTTTATCATAAATGGATGTTGAATTTTATCAAAAGCTTTTTCCACATCTATTGAGATGCAGCCATTTTTAAGTTCCAGCAGGTTAAAAAGAAGATTTGAAGTAACTCTTGCTTTTCTGAGAGTTCAACCCAGCAAATTAATTTAGTATTTTTGTATAGCTGGGTGGATATGCAAAATTCCATTTACTGTGGAAATAAAACTGATTTTCAAAAATAAACTATTTATAGAAATAAAGCTAATTTTTGAAAATCCTTTGGGAAGCTCTGTTGTGTATGAGTGAAGTAAGCTGTCTATAATACTCTGATTTTTCTTCTGAACTCTGTGACATCAGCTAAACTAGTTATTTTAACTAAGTTCCAGAGAGAAATTATTATCTGTCCTACATCACTGCAAACATTTTACAATGCTGAAACAGTCTCACTTCTATTTTTCGAACCCTTTCTTTTTAGTCACTCCTATACTGGCAAACATAGATTATTTGATAAAAGAAAATTATGTGAGGTAAAATAATATCCTTAGCAATTATGTATTTTGAGGATAGAATTGTATTTGGGAACAGGATGGCCAGGCTGTTGAATGAATCATACTCAAAAACTTAACTTACTGAGTCTGGTGGAGATGCAGGCAAGGAAGTGCATAGGGCATAGTCACAGAAAGCAGTTAATTTGTCTAAAGATTGTATTTGCTAGCTTTAGTGTGATCATATATAGTTAGAGATTAAGATTCAAGATGAAGGCTTGGAGGGAAGAGTGATGCAGGAGAACTGTGATATCACTTGGTACCTTTCTCCATTCATTTATTTTTAATTGATCGGTGTCTTTACAAATAAAGTAGGTTACTTGTGGAAAAAGTATAGTTGAGCTCTTATTTTCTTTTAATCCACTTTGACAGTCTCTGTCTTTTAATTGGTATTTCGTCTATTGATATTTAAAATCGTTATTAATGTAGTTGGATTAACATATATTATACTTGTTACTGTTTTCTATTTGTTGCTCTTGTTCTTTGGTCATTTTTTTTTTTTTTTGTCTTAGACTTCTTCCCTACCTTTCCTGGTTTTAACTGAGCATTTTATATGATTCAATTTTCTCTCTTTAACTTATCAATTATACTTCTTTTTATGCTTCTTTAGTGATTGTCCTTGAGTTTGCAGTATACATTTACAACTAATCCAAGTCCTCTTTTAAATAACACTCTGTCACTTCATGGGTAGTACAAGTTCCTTATAACAATGTATTGCAAATTTCTCCCTCCTGTCCTTTATAACATTGCTCTTGTTCATTTCACTTATCTGTAGGTTATAATCACCGAATTCATTGTCGCTATTATTATTTTGAACAAACTATCATCTGTTAGATCGATTAAGAATAAGAAAAATAAAAGTATTTTTTAACCTCTATTTATTCCTTCTCTTACACATTACTTTTCTATATGTAGATTTAAGTTTCTGACCTATATCATTTTCCTTCTTTCTGAAGAAATTCTTTTAACATTTCTTGCGAGGTGACAAATTCACTCAATTTTTGTTTGTCTTAGAAAAATTTTATTTCTCATTCACTTTTGAAGAATAATTTCACAGGATACAGAATTACAGGCTGGTGGTTTTTTTCTTTAAACACTTTAAATATTTTACTCCACTAATGGTTTCTGAAGAGAAGTCTGATATAGTTCTTATCCTTGATTCTTTACAGGTAAGGTTTTGTTTCTCTGGCTTCTTTCAAGATTTTTCTCCTGGTCTTTGACTTTCCACAGTTTTAATATGATATGCCTATGTGTAGATTGTTTTGGTATTTATCCTGCTTGGAATTCTCTAAGTTTCCTGAAACTATGATTTGGTGTCTGTCATTAATTTTTGGAAATTTTCAGTCATTGTTGTTTCAAGTATTTGTTCTGTTTCTTTCTCTCTTCTCTTTCTCATATTCTCATTACATGTATTACACCTTCTGTAATTGTTCCATAGTTCTTGGATATTCTATTCTGATTTCTTCATTCCTTCTTCTCTTTGTATTTCAGCTTTGGAAGTTTCTGTTGACATTTCTTCAAGCTCACTTATTCAGTTCTCAGCTGTGTCCAGTTTATTGATGAACCCACCAAAAGTGTTCTTCCTTTCCATTTTATAGTGTGCTTTATTTCTAGCATTTTTTTATTCTTAGAGTTTCAATTGTTATACTTACATTACCCACCTATTCTTGTGTACTATTTTCCTTTAGAGCCCTTAGCATATTATCATAGTTGTTTTACATTCCTGGACTGATAGTTACAAAATTTCTGCCATATCTGAAGCTGGTTCTGATGTTTGTTGTCTCTTCAAACTGTGGTTTTTTTGGTTTTTAAGTATGTCTTCTAATTTCTTGTTAAGGGCCAGACATGATATACAGTGTGTTTTCCCCATGATTAGGTAACCTCCTTATATAATACATTATGGAATATATGAATACACAGATTGAATTCAGGACTATTTTACTTGGCTCATGCAACTGGGATGCAGATTGAAGACTTACAAATCTTGGGGAAACCATTGAATCCCTTGGAGATAATTTGAAATCATCACAAGATTTTAGACATGGAAGAGAATTTAGAGATAATAAAGTTGAATGTATGCCTTTTACAAGTGCAGAAATCAAGTTCAAAGACATTAAGATTATATTAAAGTAACATTAAGGTTAGACAGTGTTGACTATTGTTATATTTTTGCCAAGTTTTTTGCAAAGGAAAATAACCCATTCTGTGCTCTTGAACTAGAGATATAGTTTGAACTCTATTTTAATAAACACCTCATAATGTTTTATTCAGTATAACACATCTATTCCCATATTTCATTAATGTCTTTTTATTAATGTTAATCTCTTGAATGCCAGTTCTTATTCAAATAATGCTTTCATATGTCTCTTTGCCTTTAACAAGCTGTTCAATAAAGCTGTACTTTTTTTTTTTTTTTTTGCGGTACATGGGCCTCTCACTGTTGTGGCCTCTCCCGTTGCGGAGCACAGGCTCCGGACGCGCAGGCTCAGCGGCCATGGCTCACGGGTCTAGCCGCTCCGCGGCATGTGGGATCTTCCTGGACCGGGGCACGAACCCGTGTCCCCTGCATCGACAGGCGGACTCTCACCCACTGCGCCACCTTAATTTTCATAGTAAATTAGCAACGGATAACTACTTTGCAAACAACTCAATGTTTACTTCATTTTTATATTTGAAATTTGTTCTGAAAGGAAAGCTAGATAGCCTCCTTACTCTCCTTAACAAAATAAATAAAAAGAATTTAAGTCTTAGGAATTAAGATTCTGTGCATATTTGGTGAATGAACTCCACCGCTTTTTATGAGATGGAAATAGTAAGAGAACTTTATGGGCAAACCCAGCCAGCCTACAAGGACTATGGGTGAGGAATTGGGTAAACTAAAGTTATATTTTGGGGAAATACGGGTGTTTTTGAGCTCTTGATGTAAATTTTATTTTTGTTTTCTTGGAATTGTTCCTCATTGTCTCTGTGATAAAAGTGGTGCTCAAGAATGTGAGCAGGTCTTTGTTTTGGATGAAACAATAGCACTATAACACAATAGTTACTATAGCACTGTTTGCTAATAGGAAACACTATGGATACATGATATGGTAATTTACAAAGTAATTTGGGTGAGTTTTAGTTGTTTTTTATCTTGCTGAACCCACAATTGCTACCTGAAAGCTGACCAATGCCACCTTCAGTTTTAGCTTTTGTTGGCATTGAGTTAAAACAATTTCTAAAAGCAAAATACCCTGTATTAAACCCTAAGACATTCATTAAATAGTGTTGTGAAAAGTACGCAGGGGGGAATACACCCCTGCTATAGGAACACCCCTTTATACAATATCCTTCTTACCCCTACTTATTTGAAGATATGTGGTATATTTGATGTTTTCCTTATGGAAACCAATACTAATAAGAAGCATATGAATCTATTCTACATAGTATAGTGCTGGACAACTATTTTTAGTAAAACTTTTGAAGTTTCTTTGAATTCTTAAAAGGTATTTCAATTTTTTTCAGATTCCTCTAAAAGACAGTACTAATCTGGTCGAATAGTATATATGCCAGAGGATCCTTGAGACAGATAAAGAAATTGAAAGACAAGGAAAGCTTATTTACCCTCTGATCTATCTATTTGACCAGCTGAGCATTCTTTTTTTTTTTTTTTTTTTTGCGGTACGTGGACCTCTCACTGTTGTGGCCTCTCCCGTTAGGGAACACAGGCTCCGGACGCGCAGGCTCAGCGGCCATGGCTCAAGGGCCCAGCCCCTCCACGGCATGTGGGATCTTTCCGGACTGGGGCATGAACCTGCGTCCCCTGCATCGGCAGGCAGACTCTCAACCACTGTGCCACCAGGGAAGCCCTAGCTGAGCATTCTTTAACAAAAATATTATAGGGAAGAATTTTAATATAGACAAAAATAGAAGAATATAAAAAACTATATGTATCCCTCACTCAGTTTCAATAGTTATCACATTTTGCTGTTATTATTTTGTCAATTACCCCTTTCCTCAAACACACGACTTTTTTGTTGGAATATTTTATTTTATTAAATTTCATTTAAGTATAATTTCAGATATACAGAAAGATTGCAAAAGTAGTACAAAGAATTCCATATATCTTCACCCAGATTCCACAAATATTATTTTATCACATTTGAGTTACTATTCTTTCTCATTTTCTGTACTGTTTGAAAGTATGTTACAGACATGATGCCCCTTTGTCCCTAAATACATAAGCTTTTATTTTCTTGAAATAAAGACTTAAAAAAAACAACACAGTACAATTATCAAAATCAGGACATCTGCATTGGTATAATATTACTATCTAATCTATAGACTTTATCCAAATTTTGCCGGTTGTCTCACTAATGTCTTTTATGACAAGATAAAAATAAATTTATTTCTGAGCCAGGATCTAATCCAAGATCATATGTTATATTTAGCTGTCATGTCTTTTTAGTTTCCTTTAAAATGGGGCAATTACTCAGTCTTTGACTTCTCTCATCTTGATATTTTTGAAGAGATCAGGTCAGTTATTCTGTAGAACTTAGAAACAATTTACTGGAGTTATTGGTTTACTGGAGTAATTTAAAACAAATCCTAGAGCCTTTGTGGAGCATCTGCCCTGCTCCTTCCCCATCTTTAGCAGTCAGAGCTCCCCACCCTTCACCCCTAGCAGCCTCCCAGAGAGAGGACTACAGAGGCAGAAGCCCTTCTGCATGTTTTTAGCCCCTGCCTTTCCCCTGGAATCTGGGAAGTGCTTTTGTTTTTACTTTTATAGGTCAGCATTGTATTCAAGACAGAAGCTGTGACTGACTGTCAATGCCAAGGAAAGGGGTTTCCTGTGTGTCCCTGGGGTTTTGGGCTCTTCCCAGAGAGAGAGGTGTTCAGTGTCCCCCACTGTCACTGTCACACCCCACACAGCTCATGAGATGTGTGACCTGTGTTGGATGTTCAGTGTTTGGTAGCAAAGAGGTGGGGGATGGTGGCAAGGAGGTGGCACCCTCTTGGGAAGCCAGGCAGTGTCCCCTGTGGGTAACACCATGAGTCTGCCAGAGAAGCCC
Organism: Leucopleurus acutus; assembly: GCF_964270905.1. Taxonomy (NCBI): domain Eukaryota; kingdom Metazoa; phylum Chordata; class Mammalia; order Artiodactyla; family Delphinidae; genus Leucopleurus; species Leucopleurus acutus. The sequence continues at coordinate 66,988,266 of NC_139147.1, forward strand.
ACCACGCTGGCATGTAGTGTTTCTCATTGAAAGCTGTTTCTCAGGCATTCTTTCTAGCCCTTTTTCCCCTTCAGTGTGCCTCAATTGTCTCCTTCACAGAGTGAGAGGGCTGTGACCCTCCCTCTACTGGACTAATTAAAGAAAGACACTTGTGTTCCCAAGTGGTGGTTTTATTTTTTTTAGTTCTTATGTTTGTGTGGGAAATTGTGGATAAAGTGAAAGAATTGTAAATAAATAATGTATTTCCTCCTCCAAAAAGTAAAAATAAAACAAGTCCTAGATATTTATTATTTCACCCAATAGTACTTAAGTATATATTATTAACATGTAAGGATTTAAAAGAAGCAACCATAGTGATACTATCTTAGCAAAATTAATTCCTTAATATTATTTAATATCTAATACTTGTTTAGTTTTTCCCGATTGTCTCAAAAATGTCTTTTTATAATAGATTTGTTAGTATAATGATACAAAGGCCATGCGTCCTGTTTCTTTGCATATGTCCCTTAAGATTATTTTAATTTATAATAGTTCCCTTTCCTTTTCTTCCATGCTATTGATAGTTGAAGAAACCAGGTCATTTGTCTTAGAATTTCCCACATTCTGTATTTCGCTGGTTGCTCAACTGAGTGCTCTTAACCTCAGACTTTTTAAAAAGGTGGGCAGTGGCTTAAGAAGGAAATATTGGTGCAAACCACTTCCCCTTGGTCAGCTCTCTTGGTTCCAGAGCATGTTGTTTTCATGGTGGAGGCATTCTTCTTTATAATTGTTATAATGTTGATGATGACTCTTGAATCATGATTTGGCTCTGCTCTTCAGTGTCTGCCTAAGGTGCTCTTTTTACAGTCAGGCATAGGGATCAAGTCCAGTCTAAAAGTATCAACTGAACTAGCATGATGGTCACTGTAAGAATTTTAGTATATAATCAGGGCTTATTTTGTCTCATAATTCTATTTCACTCCATCTAATACAAATATGACTTGCTTTGTTCCTAGTCCTAAAATTGTTACAACAAAAATGAAGGCTTATTTTTCATTAGCTTGTTCTACTTCTGAGACTAATTTATTTAGAAGCAGGGGCCTGATTCTTATTGACTCATCTGCTTTATCTTGCCTAGGGAAAGACAGTTGAATAAAGTAGAACATAAACTATTTTTGCCAGTACTGACCAGTTCAAGCTAATGCCTTTCTGCCACTCCATAGGATTTAGGTAACTTGGCATTTAAATATTTTTTCATCATTTTTTTTCATGTTTCATCACACACACAGACATAAATATACCCACATTTTCCACTAACTAGACTAAATCATCAGCCTGTCAGGAGGAGAAGGTAACAGTAAATTTAGAGATGCTAAACATAGAGTAAGTGGATTTTAAGGACCTGACAAAGCCAAGGATAGTCAAAATGAATATCTGGTATCATTTTTTACATTAAATTATAAAAGAAGGCAATGATAATAGTTAAAATTTATTTAGTGCCTACTTCTGGTCATGCACCAGAAATACAGTAAGTATGCAGAAAGTATGAAGCACTTTGGAGGGATTACGTCTTTTGGTTGTCATCATAACAACCCTATGAAGTAAGAACTGTTCTTATTCTCATGAATCAGATAAGAAAATTAAAGCTTAGAGAGGTTATATGAATTGTCTAAAGTCACATGACTAATAAGTGTAGGGCTATGATTCAAAATCCAGTCTGTTTAACCTGAGAGTTACACTCTAAGCCAGGTCAAATTTGCCAGTTTTTATGAGTTGTTTCACTATTGCCAAGTCATTTATCACTAGTAGTTCTCTTAATTTCTGCTTATTTATCTGAAAATAACCTCCAACCACTTAAATACTTGAATACTATCTTGGGTGTTTTCAGACAGACCTGCCTAGTAACAAAGGCAGTCCTGTCTGTAAAATAGGCAGGTCTATCTACAAAATCTTGTTACTGACAATCCAAAGGCTTTGTTTCCTTTTTTCTTTTCCTTTTCTGGCTTTACAAATAATCTTTTATTTTGCTCATGATTCTGTGAGTTAGCTGGGCAGGTTTTCTGCTGTGGACCCACCAGCTAACCACAGACACAGGCTCAGCTCTCTCCCATGTTTGGGATCAGCTGTTGGGTTGGCTGGTGGATTAATGATCTAGCATGGCCTCACTCACATGTCTGGAGTTTGTGCTGGCTGTCAACTATGATTGGTTTTCCTCCCTGTGGCTGCTCATTCTCCATTAAGCTAGTTTGGGCTGGATCACATGATGATCTTGAGGTTCTAAGAGCAGCAAAAGACCAGTTCCCAGTGTACAACACTTTTCAAATGTTGGGTCATATGTACTATTGTCCTATTGGTCAAAGCAAATCACATGACTAAGATAGAGAGGAGGGGAGGATAGGCTCTACTCATTGATTGGAGGGAAAGAATTTTTGGTCATTTTTCCATCTATCAAAGAACTCCAGGGTGAGAAATACAGTGGCACTTTTGAAACATTTTAGCCAAGACTTAGAGTTCAATCAAACATCAAGACTTTGTGTGGTGTGATTGAGAACCTAAAATTATTTTTCTGAGTAGTTATTTAATTTCCTGAATTCCAATTCCTGAATAATTAATTCCCTTCCTAGTAATTCTTGATGTTTTCTTTATCATATGTTAAATTCAACCAAAAATCATGGTCTGCTTCTGAGATATCAATTCTATTTCATTCATTGGTATCTAGTCCTACCCTAGTAGCATACGGATTTATTTAATCATTACACATTTAGAACATGTTTTATTAAGTGGTAGACCTAGTTTTTTCTTACTACACTTTTTAAAAGTGTATATATTTCTTGCTAAACTTAAGAATCTTAATCTACCTCCTCCAGTACACGTAAAATGCATTGAGATTTTGATTTTAAAAATATATTAAATCCATAAGTTAATTTGAGAAATAAGTAGTACCTTAATATTTTTCCTATCCATGCAGGTATGTGGATCTCATTCTGCATTTGTTCAAATCTTTTATCTTGGTCTTTTTATCCCATATATTTCTTGTTATAATGAATCCTGATTCCGATATTATGCATTGTTAGTTTTTGCTACTATGAATAAGCATATTTATCCTGAATCCAGATCCTTTAATGAAATTGATGAGTAGATTTAAAAATTTTCTTTCTTTCTTTCTGAAAAATAAAAATTGTATATAAGATATACAGCATGATGTTTTGATATATGTGTGCATTGTGAAATGATTACTACAAACAAACTGATACATCACTTCCCATAGTTGCCATTTTGTGTGTGAGTGTGATGAGAATCCTTGAGATCTACTCCCTTAGCAAATTTCAGAGATACATATATTATCATTAATTATAGTCACCATGTTGTATATTAGGTCTCCAGACCTTATTCGTCTTATAATTGAAAGTTTGTACCATTAAATATCTCCCCTTTTTCCCCACCCCACCAGCCTCCTGTAACCACTGTTCTACTCTCTGTTTCTATGGGTTTGACTTCTTTTAGATTCCACATATATGTAAGATCATGTAATATTTGTCTTCTGTGTTTGGCTTATTTCACTTAGTATAATGTCCTCCAGGTTCATCCATGTTGTCACATATGGCAGAATTTCCTTCCTCTTAAAGGCCAAATAATATTCCATCATGTGTGTGCACATGTGTGTGTGTGTACACAGTATTTTCTTTATCCATTCATCCATCAACAGACACTTAGGTTGTTTCTGTATCTCGTGAATAATGCTGCAGTGAATATGGGAGTGCATATAACTCTTTGAGATAATGTTTTTATTTTCTTTGGATATATACCCAGAAGTAGGATTGCTGAGTCATATCATAGTTCTATTTTTAATTTCTTGAGGAAGTTCCATACTGTTTCCTATAGTGGCTGCACCAATTTATAATTCCACCATTTGTATGTCTTCTTTGGAAAAAAATGTCTGTTCAGGTCCTTAGCCCATTTTTTTTTTTTTTTTTTTTTTTTTTTTTTTTTGCGATACATGGGCCTCTCACTGTTGTGGCCTCTCCCGTTGCAGAGCACAGGCTCCGGATGCGCAGGCTCAGCAGCCATGGTTCACGGGGCCTAGCTGCTCCACGGCATGTGGGATCTTCCCGGACCGGGGCACGAACCCGTGTCCCCTGCATCGGCGGGCGGACTCTCAACCACTGCACCACCAGGGAAGCCCCCTTAGCCCATTTTTTTTAGCTGGGTTATTAGTTTAGTTTTGTTTTTTTGCTCTTGAGTTATATGAATTCCTTATATATTCTGGATATTAACCCCTTATCAGATAGATGGTTTGCAAATATTTTCTCCCATTTTGTAGATTGCCGGTCAATGGCTTTCTTTGCAGTACAGAGGCTTTTTAGTTTGATGTAGTCCCACTTGTTTATTTTTGTTTTTGTTGCTTGTGCTTTTGGTGTCAATTCCAAACAATTGTTGCCAAGACTAATGTCAAGGAGCTTTTCCTGTATCTTTTCTTTTAGGAGTTTTATGGTTTCAGGTCTTATGTTTAAGCCTTTAATCCATTTTGAGTTGATTTTTGTATATGGTATGAGATAATGGTCTAGTTTCATACTTTTGCATGTGACTATCCAGTTTTCCCAATACCGTTTATTGAAGAGACTATTCTTTCCCTATTGAACATTCTTGGCACCTATGTTGAAAATTGATTATATATGCATGGGTTTATTTTTGGACTCTCTATTCTGTTCCATTGGTCTATGTGTCTGTTTTTATGCCTGTACCATACTGTTTTGATTACTACAGACTTGTAATATAGTTTGAAATCAGGAATTGTGATACCTCCCACTTTGTTCTTCTCTCTCAAGATTGCTTTGGCTATTTGGAGTCTTTTGTGATTCCATATAAATTTTAGGATTTTTAAAATTTTTGTGAAAATGCAATTGGAATTTTGATGGGAAATTGAATTGAATCTGTAGATCATTTTGTGAAGAATGGACATTTTAACAATATTAATTATTCCAATCCATGAACACAGGATATCTTTCCATTTATTTGTGTCTTCTTTGATTTCTTTCACCAGTGTTTTAAGAGAATTATGAGCCAATATCCCTGATGAACATAGATGCAAAAATTCTCAACATAATAGAATCAAACAGAATTCAACAGTACGTTAAAAGGATTATATACCATGGTCAAGTCAGATGATAAATCCCTAGTAAGCAAGGATGCTCAACATACACAAAGCAATAAATGTGATACACCACATTAACAAATTGAAGGATGTAAATGATATGATCATTTCAATAGATGCAGAAAAAGCGTTTGATAACATTTAATATACTCTCATGATAAAAACTCTCAACAAATTAGGTATAGAAGAGTGTACCTCAGTCTAATAAAAGCCATATATGACAAGCCCACAGCTAACATTGTACTCAATGGTGAAAAGCTAAAATCTTTTCCTCTAAGATTAGAATGAGACAAGAGTACCCACTCTCACCTCTTCTCTTCAACATAATACTGGAAGTCCTAGCCAGACTAATTAGGAAAGAAAAAGAAAGAAAAGGCATTCAAGTTGGAAAGGAGGAAGTAAAATTGTCTCTGTTTGTAGGTGACATGATCTTATTATATATAGAAAACCCTGAAGACTCTCCTAAAAATCCTGTTCAAACTAATAAATTCAGTGAAGTTGCAGCATAAAAAAAAACAACATATAAAAACCAGTTGCATTTCTATATGCTAACAATGAACTATCTGAAAAAGACATTAAGAAAACAATCCTGTTTAGAATAGCAAGAAAAAGAATAAAATACTTAGGGATGAATTTGATCAAGGAAGTGAAAGATCTGTACACCAAAGGTGTTTGTTCTTAAGGTTTCTTTTTCTTCATCTTTCTACTGCTACTACCCAAGGATCAGGGATTATAAATCTTTAAGTATTACCTTTGGGATTAATGTTTTTCAACATGAAAAATACCTTCTTTCATAGCTTCTATTTCAGTAGATGAGGTTGGTATTCAGCTTCCAGTCTTCTCTTTCTTAACTTTTTCCCTACTATTATCTTGACATCCCTCCCACACTTTAGGAGTATAAACACTGCTATCATTATGATAGTCCCATTGTGAAAAGGTGTTTAGTCAATGTGTTGTTTTATAAAATGTGTCTCCCAGGTGTTGTCTTTACTAGGTATTTGTCTTTTGAGTTTTTGTTGCTGTGGTATTAAAAAATGTGTTGACCTTCTGAGAGTTATATTTTGGGCAGCGGACTAAATTAATGGAAATTATGGGGGTATATGGAGCCAAAAAATATTTACACTGCTTCTGAAATTCTGCTTTGGTGGGTAGAACTCTTAGAGTCAGCATAAATAGCTCACATTTTGCCCTCTCAAGCATCCACCTGTTTCTCAGTTTTTACCTAATGGACTGACTGTGCTGGCTATAGTTGAGGCCTATTACCAGCAGCAACTTGAGGTGGAGGCCTGACAGAGCGCAGGGTCACTGGCCTATATTTTTTCCCTTTGGTGATCTCTGCCGGCCTTTTTCTTTCCCCTTTGAGTGTGGACCTTGTTCTCCTATTCCTTCTTTTTTTTTTAAACCATTTAAAAAAAAATTTAAGTATAATTAATGTACAATGTTTTGTTAGTTTCAGGTGTACAGCAAAGTGATTCAATTATACATATACATATATATCTATTTTTTCACATTCTTTTCCATTAGAGATTATTACAAGATATTGAATAGAGTTCCCTGTGCTATACAGTAGGTCCTTGTTGTTTATTGCATATACAGTAGTGTGTATATATTAATCCCAAACTCCTAATGTGTCTCTCCCCCTCTGCCCCTGCTATCCCTTTTTGTTCTCCCATTCTTAATTATAAATTTCTGAGTTCTTGTATCCATTTTTACTGTACCCTGAACCACCATACTTTTGCTATCACCATGCTCTTGTTTTTTTCTGCCCTATTTTTTTGTAAAATGAACTGTTTTTACACATTCCAAGAAAATTAATAAGCTAACACTTTAGATTTTTATAAGTACCTTGAGGTATAAAGCCATAAGAACTTAAAGGTTGGCATGGATCAGTTTCTTCTTAACATGAAATAGCTTATTCCAGAATGGCTCTGAGTAGTGGGAGGAAAAAAAAAACATTTTTAGCTTTTGGGGACTTCCCTGGTGGTGCAGTGGTTAAGAATCCACCTGCCAATGCAAGGGACACGGGTTTGAGCTCTGGTCCGGGAAGATCCCACATGCTGTGGAGCAACTAAGCCCGTGCGCCACAACTACTGAGCCTGTGCTCTAGAGCTTGTGAGCCACAACTGCTGAGCCCGTGTGCCACAACTACTGAAACCCGGACGCCTAGAGCCTGTGCTCCACAACAAGAGAAGCATCACGCACCACAACAAAGAGTAGCCCCCGCTCGCTGCAACTAGAGAAAGCCCACGCGCAGCAACAAAGACGAAGACGAAATAAATAAATAAAAAGGGGGAAAAAAAGCATTTTGCTGGTTTGTAATGCCCCTTTTTCCATACCCTATGACTCAAAGATCAGGGATGACCACAGCTCCTCCTTTTTTTGATACAATGTTAATATTTTCTTGATTGAAGCATGAAGCATCCTTCACTTGATTTTATTTACACAACTTAGTGAAGTTAGGAGCAGAAGTGTTTGGTTATTGTCTTTGTGGTTTCCCTTGATATTGATTCTACCCCAAGGTGAAACTCTGATATTTCTTATGATCCTTTTGAAAGGCATTTCTTGTTCTGATTTTAAATTCTTATCATGCAAATCAGAAGGTTACATTCTTTCATCCTGAGACAAGATTAGAGTACCAAAAAGCTACATGGCTCTCATTTCCAAAGCTATCAATCGAACTGTTTATCCATTAGCTTGGTGACTTTGGATAGGTTGATTAACTTTACTAAGCCTCAATTTCTTCCTCTGTAATGACACCACCTACCTCATGGGGCTACAGAAATAAATGCAAATTGAATGAGATAAACCATGTAACGTGTTCTTCACTATACCCTGTACATAGTAAACAAATGGTGGTGACAGCGACCCTGGGGGCAAGGACTGTATACATATAGTCTTCATTGTCTATTTCTAATGTAGCAAGAGGAAAATTTTCATTTTCACATTCTTTGCAATTGACAGTAAATAGGCTGAGGAAAGAAAGACATCAGCTCTGCATTACTTCTTTGGTAGAGAGCAAAATGCTGTTTCTGCAAGTAGATTGTAAATTTAGATCTTATTTTATTTGTAATGGAGGCTCAAAATGTCTACCCTTCCTATTATTGGAAATTTAAGAAGGTGCCATCTGAGGAAGAGAGGTGGCCCTCAAATACTTAAAGACTATTTATACTAATAGAAATAACAATAGTATCAGCTATCTCAGTGGACTGTTTGAAATCCAAGTATGTAGCTCACAAGGGAATCAAACTAAATAAACAGCAAATCACTTTTAATAGTCTAACACAGTAACTAAGTAGATAATTAGTCCTTTTGAATCAGGGAATATGCCACTAAATATAAGCCCATTGTTTGTTTCTTTTAAGGAATACATTCTTTGTGAGAAATATCTATTGGTCTATCATGTGTCTTTAAGTCTGCCATTGTTTCTAGTACAAGTATTTGTATTAGGAGTATAGTATGGAATTGGAAAACACCTTGAAATAATTTAGTTCATTCCCTTTATTTTATAGATGAAGAAACTGAGAGCTTAAGTAATGTGTACAGGTTAGATAGTCAATGACAGAGTTAGGACCTGGACTAGCTCTTCTAACTCCTAGTGCAATATTCTTCCACATCATCCTACCTGTAATTTTGCTTCACAAGATTTTTATTTTCTTTTCTTTTAAAAGTGATTTTTATTTTACCCCTAGTCCAGATTATTTTTCTATGACTACTGATTTCCATTTTTCTTATTTATCAATGGGAAAAGATCTTTAAGTTCCCAGAAATTTGTTTGATAGCTATATAGACATGTAAAATAGTTTCAAAAAAGATGTATATATTTCCTTTAAGCATGATACAGAATTAAGTTGAAATGTTAAATAAGTTGGGAATAGACACTAGTGTAGCCAGAAAGAAAATAAGGGTATCAAATAAGTAGGGTTTAAGCGGAAATACTAGGATAGTAAGAAAGATGGAATAGAAGTGATGACAGGAAAGGTACTGTGAGTGAATATAGAGAATGCCAAATCTGGGTTCTTGAAAGAGGTCTGGAAGTCTATGATGATAAGGCTGTGTTCATTTGAGGCTGGTGATATTAATTGTGATGCTCAGTTGAATTTAAAGGGAAGGAAGAATGATGTAGTCAAGGTGTATGATAGATTGAAGCAAGGATATTGAAGACATAAGGCTGTTAATAGGGCTCAGAGTAGAAAGAAAATATATAAGCCAGATGGTAAAATCACCTAGAAGATAAAAATGAGTCCTGTGGATGGAAGAAACAAAACATAAACGGTGGAAGTACTTTGGAGAGAACAATCTGGCCACATTGAAGACATTCTATCCTTCAGTTGTGTCCTTTATTAAATAGTAAAGATGATAGATTTGGATACCTTTGGGTATACCCATGGTTACTTGTTATTAGTGTGCTCGTATTCATATTACTTATGTCAATACATATTTGTATATATATCTCTATACGTTTCTGTAGTGAGAATTAGGCCTGTTCATATGTTACTTGGAGTGTTTTTTTGAAGGTATGTTTTAGCATACCTACGTGATATTATGAGAGAACGTGATAATATGAGAGATAATGAGATAGTATTAGAGAAGATAAATTCATTTAATTTGCACGTGATTCCCTCATGTTTTGAAAGGACACCTTTCTATTAAGTGTAAATACTATAAACATATATTTACATAGTATGCTCAATTTATAAAGCACATTTACATGCATTACCTCATTTATGAGTCAGATTTTTTTGGTAAGATTAACAGTGTGAACTATAGAGTCCAAGTTACTCACTATATGTGTTAAACTGTTGTAATAAAAATCAGTAGTTTTTTGAATGCCTGTAAGGCTGTTAAGCTTGAAACAACAGAATCTCTAACCTCAAGTAGTTTGTAATATAATATGGTAGGAAGAAACACAATTAGGTAGTAAAGAATAACCTACTTTTACATTAGATTTAATGATACATTAGTATCTATAACATATTCCCAATTAAATAACTATATATATTAAATATATTATCCAAGTGTGGGTTCTTTTTCTGTTCATCACCTTAGCATTATGTAATTGCATGTGGTTACAATAATTCACGAAGGTGCTCAGAGGGAAAAGGGTGAGAATGATAACTATTGAACATTTAAAGTAAAATCTCAAGTGTGCTTTCATTACTATGGAAAGTTGAGACAATAGCTCCAGATACAGAGATATTCTAGATAAAGATTTTATTTCAATACTTATAAAATATTTGGTTGTAATTATTCATCTTTCTTAAAAATATAAGAGAATAGTTTTTGAAGGAACTACTGCTTACATGGACAAATCATATTGATGAACTTTAAAAAGCCTAACTATTTAATCATAGCACTAAGCTTAGTGAAGGGGACACATTAAAGGCATGGTCCCTGCTCACAAAGGAGTTAGAACTTATTTGGGGAGATCAAAGGGCAATATCATTCTTCAATAAGTGCTACACTGTGGTGTTGGTTTAGAATTTTAGTAAATATTTCATGTAGGAGTGAGACCTTGACTTGGAATTTGAGAGATAAGTAGGTAAATATTTTATTTTCGAAAAACACTAATAATTAGGACCTCATTTGTTTATTACTATGTATAAATAAAATTTCCAGTTTTTCCTATGTGTAAATATATTTTCCTACAAAAAACTAGGTTTTTGTAGATACTTTGGAAAGAGATGCTTTTAGCAGCTTAAATCACACAACAATAATGAAAAAGTTTCTGAAGTATATAAACAAATAATTGCTTCTTGAATACTAAATCCTGATGGGATTTTGTTGTCCTAGCTACAACAGAAACTACATCAGCTCTGCATTTCTAATAGAATTTTAACAGTTGTGTTGTAACTTCTGTAGTATTAAATAAACATTGATACATATGAATATAATTCTATTATTAATCACTAAGTTCTAGTCTAGTGAAAAATATTTTGTCTCCCTAACCATTTTATATATTAGAAAATATATTATTCAATGCTACTGAATAAAACATTTATTTTTAGACTTTTAAAAAATTTGACAGACTTCAAATTAACAACCAAAAATAAAAATGGGGATTTCCCCCCAATTTTATTGGTAATTGGTTACTTTTAGTGGAGGGAAAAGTTGCTGATTTTTGTCTGCTTACCTTGTATCTAGACGACTTACCAGATTCTTTTTCTTCCAAAAAATTTTAGTAATTTGTTTTTTACTTTCCTATATTTATATATTATTTCAATTTCTTGTCTTACTAAATTAGCTTGAATCTCTAAAACAAAGCTGAACAATAATGGGAATAATGAACATGTATTTCTTCTTCCTGACTTTACTGGGAATACTATACCTTTCTGCCGTTTAGTATTTTATTTGTTGTTATTTTTGTTATTGTTAATATTTATCATATATAAGAAGTTTTCCTCTAATCCTATTTTACATAAGATGTTTACTTGGATTGACTGCTGAAGTTTATCAAATGTCTTTCCAGAACGTACTGATATAATCATGAGGTTTTATCTTTTTATTTGTTCATTTAATGAATGTCAGTATATATCCTCATATTGAGCTGTCTTGTGTTAATTTAAATGAGATTAGGCAACCAAACTCTATCTAAACGCAACAGAGACATACTTTAAAATTTTATTTTCTCTTCCATCCTTATGAAAGAAAAAGTACTAACGATCTTCTTATGGCTTTTTCAAGAAAACTCACATGTATTTATATTTTTCTGAAAATGCTATGTCAATTTAAATATTGTCAGGGGAACACATTAATAAATAAAACAACCAATCAGAATTATAGACTGCTTAAAAACTAAAGATTGCATTCACAAGAGGTAGCATCAATTTGTAGGGTATAGGCTCCTTTTTAGAAATGGCATTTGCAAAGATATTTATATGATGAAGAATATTATTTGCTTTTCTGTGTCTGTATCTTGTCAAGGTTTATTTTGTAAGCCGAAGTACCCTGAGTTTCAAGGCTAAGGCCTGAAAAACTTAAATTAAGGAAAAGAAAAGGATGAAATATGTTAGTAACAAATGAAATATGAGGTATATGTACTTACTTAAATTTTTGGGATAAACAATAACTTGGTCTTGGTTTATCATTGTTAGTATACATTACTGGATTGGATTTACTAGTATCTTATTTAGTATTTTGTACCTATATTCATAAGTATTTACTTTATAATGCTTAAAACAATCTGAAATTATGTATATTGTACTATGTGATGTGTTTCCTGTGAAATCACTAGGACAGACATTTTCATCACTCGTGGCCTTTGCAGCAGCCCATCCCTCTTTCTGTTCCTGGACCCAGGCAACAGCTGATTTGCTTTTAAGTCATTAGGGATTGTTTGAATTTTATGTAAATCGTCTGTCCCTTTCTCTCTCTTTCCCTCTCTGTCTCTTTCTCCTTCCTCTCTCTGAATCTATATACCTGTTGTGTTTAACATATTGAAAGATAATGTGGGCAATTGGGGAAAAGTTTGGGGTTGAATTAGTGACAAAAGCACATAAAAACTTAGCAAATGCAACTTAAAAAAATGTAACCTCAGGGAATAAAACATTTGTGAGGCAAAATAAGAGAGCAGTATTAATAGAGTGTTAACACTAACTGCTATGATTTATTGAGAAGATAGGGATATGGCAAGTGTGCTTGTATGTGTAATGAGGAGGTGGGAGAAAAGAGAGAGAATTTTTTGAAGTCAGTAAATAGCAATATAAAAATGTTATTTTCAGGGCTTCCCTGGTGGCGCAGTGGTTGAGAGTCCGCCTGCTGATGCAGGGGACACGGGTTCGTGCCCTGGTCCGGGAAGATCCCACATGCTGCGCAGTGGCTGGGCCCGAGAGCCATGGCCGCTGAGCCTGCGCGTCTGGAGCCTGTGCTCCGCAACGGGAGAGGCCACAACAGTGAGAGGCCCGCCTACCGCAATGTTATTTTCAGACTCATTAGGTAAATGCCAAAACAAATAGCAAAAAGATCCTCTAGAAAGCAGGAAATGGGTGAGGGAAGGGGACAGATTATTTCTAATTTTCGTGACATGTCCTGTAGAATTATCTGACTTTTTAAATTATGTGGCGTGATTGAGTTTGATGAAAATAAAACTAAAATGAATATAAAATTTTAAAATATTAATGATAAAATCACATTTCTGTTATATCTACTTCCAAATATCTTATCAAATGGGGGTATATTTGGGCATTATTCTAATTTAATTTTTTTTTTTTAATTTTTTGGCCACGCTACACAGCATGTGGGATCTCAGTTCCCCAACCAAGGATAGAACCCGCGCCCCCTGCATTGGAAGGGTGGAGTCTTAACCACTGTACCGCCAGGGAAGTCCCTCTCCTTTAATTTTAATATCAACTGCCTTTTAGATCTTTGAGCGTGGTGGTTTTCTCAATCTTTCAAGAGATTTAAAAGTCTTAATGAGAAACTGGTACCAATACATCAATTGCCAAGGGCATTTGCATGAGTAGGTATTTTGCCATACTTGTGCATATAGCACAATCTTACCTTTCTATCGCAAAGTGACAGGGTTTCATAGGAACTTGTTATTTTTGTTACCATTATGCCACTCCATGGTGTCATATGCCTATCATAGTTCTCTTAGTCTTATTCTTCATCTAAGGGAGCAGGAAATCATTCAGCAATATTTTCAGGGATCTAAGATGACATCACATCTAGAGAAGAGCTATGGACATACACACATATCCCTAAAAACCCTCAAAGTTCAAGTAATTTGGCTGTTATTGGAAACAAATATCATTGAAATTGAGGGACTTTTCCCATCAATGGGAGTTGCTCCAGTTACAGTAATAATTGGTTTTTGCTTACCAAAATATGTGTGTCCATGTGAATGTTCTTTTTTGTAGTAGAACAGCCCAGATATTTTATCTCAGATTATATGACTTTATGACTTACTGAACAAATTTTGAGACTGTGGTTAATTTCCAGTTTCTGGATCCAAGATCAGGAATGATTTACCCCACTCTACCCTTTGCCCAGAGTGTAACATTTGTAGACCTAACCAGGCAAGTGAACTTACATCAGAAAAAGTACATATTATGTAATCATAAATATTGAGAGGCAAATTGTCTATCTAGAGGAAGTTTAAATAGAATTAATTTATTTCATAGTTGTGATATTCTATCTTCTGTAATCTATAGGTAGTTTTATTTTCTATATATGGTAGTTTTCAATTGTTGCATTCATGTTATTAGATGAAAACTGGTATATGATATTAGGAGTTCTATGCTCAGATTATAGAAATGATAGCTTTGGCATATCAGTAGTATAGAGATGATAAATATAAGCATGAATCACCAATACAGTAGCAAGTTGGAATCCTAGTAGTATAGAATCAAAAGCCATATTTGTATCTTTTAAAAAATTAATTAATTTAGTTTTGGCTGCATTGGGTCTTTGTTGCTGTGTGCGGGCTTTCTCTAGTTGTGGTGAGCGGGGGCTACTCTTCATTGTGGTGCACAGGCTTCTCATTGAGGTGGCTTCTCTTGTTTCAGAGCACCGGCTCTAGGTGTGAGGGCTTCAGTAGTTGTGGCACGTGGGCTCAGTAGTTGTGGCTCGCAAGCTCTAGAGCACAGGTTCAGTAGTTGTGGCACATGGGCTTAGTTGCTCCCCGGCATGTGGGATCTTCCCGGACCACGGCTCGAACCCGTGTCCCCTGCATTGGCATGTGGATTCTTAACTACTGGGCCACCAGGGAAGTCCCATATTTGCTTCTTTCATTTTTCAGACTAATGAGCAATACTAGGGAACATTCCCCATAAACCAACTTGTTGGTCTAATAAATATTTACTTCTTTTTAGGAATGAATGGTTGGTATGGGTGTTAGGATGACAGTTAAGATGTTTTAACAGGCCATAATAACTGCAGCTTAAACATTGTAGAAGTTTATTTCTCTTTCATGAAATCTGTCTAATTTTAAGCAACCAAGGACTGATTCAATGGCTTTATGGTATCTAGAACCCAACAAGGTCTTTCTATCTTGGTGCTCTACTGTCCTTGACATATGGCTTTCATCTCATGTTCTAAGTTGGCTGATCCAATTCCTGCCATTGAATCCATTTTCCAGTTAGTAGAAAGGTGAGAAAAATAAGTTGTATTTGCCCTTACGTTTATGGGTTTATATCATTTCTGCTCTCATTCCTTTGTTTAGAATCTAATCTCGGCTGTGGAGGCTGGGAAATGTAGTGTGAACTGGATTGCCATGTGCTGAACTCAAAATTTTAGTACTATAGAAAAAGGGGAGAAGAAGATAGTGGGAAGCAGCAGACAGTCTCTGTCATAGGTGGTTTTGAGGCTGTTTTGAAATATTATGATAATATTAAGCCCAGTCAGCCAGGCCTAATATGAGTTCTTCTTTGTCTCATACTGCCCTTGTTCCACACTGGCCCTTCGGTGTTCTCATTTGTATACTGAGGAAATTAAAATGAAAACTAAACTAAAGCTAAATGTTCAGAATTCCTTCCTAGCTGTGTTGTGGTTAGATTCTGCCAATGGAAGGTGCCAGATTAAAAGACACGAAGAAAGTAAGTCATTTTATTTCTGCTAGTGCCTTTTGCAGTGTCAGCAATGAGTACAAGTTTGTGTCTTTCATTTCAGAGATGGTAACAGCTTCCTAACTCAGGGTGACATGACCAGCATTTCCACGTATTTGTAACCATCTTTTTTCGCTCCAGATATCTAGAGAGATTTGTGTAACTTTTGGTACAGTTGGCCACCTTACCTCATCCCCTGTAATGTTGTGAAGGGAGAATGCTATGGACTGAATTGTGTTCTCCCAAAATTCATATGTTGAAACCCTAACCCCCAGGGTGATAGTATTTGGATATGGGGCCTTTGGGAGTTAATTAGAATTAGATGAGGTCATAAGGATAAGGCCTCATGATGAGATTTGTGGCTTTATAAGAGGAAGAGACAGAGATGCTTATCTCCCCATCATATGAGGACACAGTGAGAAGGTGGCCATCTGTAACCCAGGAAGAGGGCTCTTACCAGCAACTGAATTGGCTAGTAACTTGATCTTGACTTCCTAGCCTTGAGAACTGTGAGAAATAAACATCTTGTTTAAGCTACCCAGTATTTTGTTATAGCAGCCTGAGCAGACAAATAGAGAGCAAAACAAAGCAAGAGAAACAAAATAATATTAGGAAAAATTAGATATTTAAGAACCTCATTTTATTTGTTGGTGATCAGCTTTGCTTATTTCACCAACTGAACATAAACTATAGTATTTCAACAACCCTTTCTGACTCTGTCTAAAATTGAGAATTTTTCACCTTGACAAGTTGTCTTCAGTTGTCCTACATTTTTCTCTGCTTCAATTTTTTTTTTTTACCACATCTATGCCATTCCAATTGATAGCCTTGATTCTTTTGAAATCAGCCCGGTATCCCAACTGATCCTAACTTCTTATTGTATACATTGTCTGATGATGCAATATCAGAATATTTGATATTCTTGAGGAGAACAGTATTTTTTCTTTCAAATTAAAATAAAATTCACCCAGTTAAAGCATACATTTCACTAATTTTTAGTATATTCACAGTTATGTAACAACTACCATAATCAGTTTTAGAACATTTCATCACCCCCAAAACAACTCTGTACTCATTAGCAGTAAATGCCCATTATCCAGAGCCCCTCTCCCCCATTCCTAGGCAACCAGTAATATATGGGTTGGCCAAAAAGTGCCTTCAGTTTTTAAGTAAAAATAAAAGATACATTTTCATTTTCAACAAGAACTTTATGGAACAACCTATTCACCCTTTTGTTCCCCTACCTTCTGCCATTTTTCAGGCAACTTCATAATTCCATCTTCTCAAAACTTTTTATCTTTTTGAGCAAAGAACTTTTCCAGGTGCCTTTTACAGTCTTCCAGGGAATTGAAATTTCTTCTATTAAGAGAATTTTGTAAAGACCTAAATAAATGGAAATCTGAAGGTGCAATGTCTGGTGGATATGGTGGATGAATCAGAACTTCCCAGCCAAGCTGTAACAGTTTTTGCCTAGTTGTCAAAGAAACATGCAGCCTTGCATTATCCTGATGAAAGATTGTGCGTTTTCTGTTGACTAATTCTAGATGCTTTTCATCAAGTGCTTCTTTCAGTTGGTCTGACTGGGAGCAGTACTTGTTGGAATTGTTTCGTTTTCCAGAAGGAGCTCATAATAGAGGACTCCCTTCCAATCCCACCATATAAACAACATCAACTTCTTTGGATGAAGACTGGCCTTTGGTGTGGTTGGTGGTGGTTCATTTCATTTGCCCCAGGATCTCTTCCATTCCACATTATTGTACAGTACCCACTTTTCATCACCCGTCATAATTTGTTTTTTTTTTTTTTTTGCGGTACGTGGGCCTCTCACTGTTGTGGCCTCTCCCGTTGCGGAGCACAGGCTCCAGACACGCAGGCTCAGCGGCCATGGCTCACGGGCCCAGCCGCTCCGCGGCATGCGGGATCTTCCCGGACCCGGGCACGAACCCATGTCCCCTGCATCGGCAGGCGGACTCTCAACTACTGCGCATGCACCAGGGAAGCCCCATAATTTGTTTTAAAAACGGAAGTTTTCATTATGTTTAAGTAGAGAATCGCATGGGAAATATGGTCAAGAAGTTTTTTTTCACTTAACTTATGTGGAACCCAAACATCAAAGCAATTAACATAACCAAGCTGGTGCAAATGATTTTCAACACTTGATTTGGATATTTTGAGTATGTCGGCTATCTCCAGAGGGGTATAACGTTGATTGTTCTCAATTAATGTCTCGATTTGATTGCTGTCACCTTCAACTGGTCTAATGACCGTGGAGCATCGTCCAGCGAGAAATCTCCAGCATAAAACTTCGCAAACCACTTTTGACACATTTGATCAGTCACAGCACCTTCTCCGTACACTGCACAAATCTTTTTTGCGTTTCAGTTACGTTTTTACCTTTCTTGAAATAATACAGCGTAATATGCTGAAAATGTTGCTTTCTTTCTTCCATCTTCAATTTTAAAATGGCTACACAAAAATTCACCAATTTTGGGCTTCCCTGGTGGCGCAGTGGTTGAGAGTCTGCCTGCCAATGCAGGGGACACGGGTTCGTGCCCTGGTCTGGGAAGATTCCACATGACGCGGAGCGGCTGGGCCCGTGAGCCATGGCCGCTGAGCCTGTGTGTCCGGAGCCTGTGCTCTGCAACGGGAGAGGCCACAACAGTGAGAGGCCCGCATACAGCAAAAAAAAAAAAAAAATTCACCAATTTTGTTGGCTTTTTTTAAATGCACACTGATATGACAGCTGTCACATACAATCTAACAAAATTGTTTTGAATGGAGTTAAAGATGACTAAGAGCTATTAGAGCCATCTTACAGAAAAAACTGAATGAACCTTTTGGCCAACCCAATAATTTCTGTCTCTATAGATTTTTCTGTACATTCCATGTAAATGGAATTATACAATATATGACTGGCTTCTTTCATCTTCAAGGTACATCCCTGTTGTAGCATGTATCATAGTTAAGTTGCTTTTATTGATGAATAATATTCCATTGAACAGACGTACAAATTTCATCTACTCATTCATCAGTTGATGAATGTTTGAGTTGTTTCTACTTTTTGAATATTTTGAGTCATGTTGCTATGAATATTTGTATAAAAGTTTTATATGGATTTTTTTATTTTCCTTGGTTATATACCCAGGAGTGGAATCCCTGGGTTATAGTGTAACTCTATTTCACATTTTGAGGAAATGCCAAACTATTTTCCAAAGAAACTACATGATTTTACATTTCTACCAGTAATGTATTAAGGCTCCAATTTCTCTACATCTTAGTCAGCCTGTATTAATATCTTTTTTTGTATCCATTCTAGTGAGTATGCCGTTATAGCTCATTGTGGATACGATTTGCAGTTTACTAATGGCTAATGATGTTGAGCATCTTACCATGTGCTTATTGGTCATTTATATATATATAAATGATCTATTAAGATCCTTTGCCCATTTTGTCAATTGAGTTATTTGTCTTTTTATTATTGAGTTGTAAGAGTTCTTTATTTATTCTGGATATAAATTCCTTATCAGATATATGCTTTGCAAATATTTTCTCCCATTCTTTGGGTTGTCTTTTTACTTTCTTGATAGTATCCTCTACAGCACAAAAGTTTTTAAGTCTCACGAGGTTCAATTTATCTATTTTTAATTTTATTGCTTGTGCCTTTTGGGTCATATGTAAGAAACCATTGCCTAATCCTAAGTCACTAAGATTTAAGCATATGTTTTCTCCTAAAATTTTTATAGTTTTGGTCCTTACATTTAGGTCTATGATCCATTTTGAGTTAGTTTGTATATATTAGTCCAACTTGATTCTTTTGCATGTTGATATCCAGTTGTTGCAGTATCATTTGTTAAAAGACTGTTCATTTCTCATTGAATTGTCTAAGCACCCTTGGCAGTAATCAACTGACTGAAAATGTGAACATTTATTTCTGGAATCTCAATGCTGTTCCATTGATCTAAATGTTTATCCTGTGCCAGTGCCTTATTGTCTTGATTACTGTAGATTTGTCTAAATTTTAAAAATGTGAATGCTCCAACTTTGTTCTTCCTTTTCAAGATCATTTTGGTGTTCTGGGCCTCTTGAGTACCCATATGAATCTTAGGGTCGACTCGTCAATTTCTGCAAAAAAAAGCCAGCTGGGGTTTTGTTAGGGATTGCATTGATTCTGAAGATCAATCTGTGGAGTATTGTCACCTTAACAATAGTATTTTAATCCATGGGTATGAGAAGCCTTTCTTTTTATTTAGATTGTCTTAAATTTTTTTCAAAAGTGTTTTGTAGTTTTTAGCATGTAAGTTTTGTACTTCTTTTGTTCATTTTATTACTGAATATTTTATTCCTTTGGCTGCTATTATAAATGAAATTTTTCTCTTAATTTCATTTTTGGATAGTGCATTGCTAGTATATAGAAATATAATTGATTTGTACATTAATTTTGTAATCTTGCTTAACTTCTTTATTAGTTCTAATTATTTTTCAGTGTATTTCTTAGGCTTATATACACAAGATCATGTCATCTGCAGATAGTTTTAGTTCTTTTTTCAAAAAAATCTGATGTCTTTCTTTTTTTCTTGCCTAATTGCCCTGGATAGGATGTAGAAGTGGCAAGAGCGGACATACTTGTTTCATTCCTGATCTTAGAGGGAAAGCACTTATTCTTTCACTAATTAGTATGATGTTAGCTGTAGGTTTTTTGTTATTTATCAGATTGAGGAAGTTCTCTACAGTTCTGTTTATTCAGTGCTTTTTAACATGAGTGGGTGTTGGATTTTCTGAAATAATTTTTCTGCATGTATTGAGGTGACCATGTGATTTTTGTCCTATGTTCTATTGAGACAGGATATTACATTAATTTTTTGATGTTAAACCAACCTTGCATTCCTGGGATAATTTCTACCAAGTCACATTGTATTTCCTTTTTATATGTTGCTGGAATTGGTTTGCTAATATTTTATTGGGGATTTTTATACCTATATTAATTAAGAATTAGTGGTATTTAGTTTTCTTTTCTTGTGATGACTTTGTTTCTGGGATCAGGGTAATACTGGCCATAGAGTGAGTTGGGAAGTGTTCCCACCTGTTCTGTTTTTTTTTGAGAGAAACTATATTCGATTATTGTTATCCACATTGATCTGCATGAAGATTATGAATATCTTCCTGTTGACAATTCTGTTTATAAGTCAAAATAGGAAGGACAGTTCAGAATCAAAGGGAAACACCTCAGTTAAGGATCATGAATAGAAAATGGGTCTTCTTAGTAATAATTTTTTAACCAACTTAGTTGAGAATTCTTTGGAGGTTATAGAACAGTAGTTGGTTGGTTAAAGACATTGTGGTATATTCATACTATAATAAGCTCTGCAACTTTTAAATAGGTTGAAGCATTATACATCTAAACATATTTTTTTGTGGAAATATTTCTATGATATACTGCTAAGGGAGAAAACCAGATTACAGATCTGGTTATATATTAGTTAATATGCATATGCATATATGTTCATATATGCTTTAAAAGAAAATGAGGAGTTTATGCAATGAACTCCTTACCGTGTTTTCTCTGGGGAATGAGTTTTAGATAAACTACATGCTATAGTTAATCTTTTCATCTTCAAATGTTTACAAAAGCCATATTTTATTATAAAGATATTTCCATTAAAAATAGCTTTTGGAGCACTAAATATGTGGCTGAACAAGGTATAGAATCCCTTTTATCCTGACCTATGTGGGTCCTCTATTTTTTTGGAAAAGGTATAGCACATTTCATATTGAAATTAGCTCCTGTCTAATATTGCATATTCCTTTTTTACATGTTAGTCTTATCTCTTTTGTGATATTATGAACTCTTTGTATTTTCTTTCCTTTCTTTCCCGCTGTGTTATTATGAAAGGTTTCAAACATACAGAGGAGTTGAAAGAATTATACTGGAACACTCATATATGTATTTATGTGTTGTCACAATTTTATTGTACTGTTTGATGAGTTTTGACTAAAGTATACATGTTTGTAATTCAAACCTTGTCAAAATATAGAATATTATCTTCACTCAATAAAGTTCCTTCATATCCCTTCCAGTCAGTTCTCCTCAAATCAACCACTGTTCTGATTTTTTTCACCATAGGTTAGTTTTACTTGTTTAGAATTTAATATAAATGTAATCATACTATATGTACTCTTTGTGTATTGCTTCTTTTACTTAGCATAATATATTTGAGAATCATCCATGTTTTGGCTTCTGTCATTAGTTTTTATCTTTTAATTGTTGAGTAGTATTCTATTGTATGCATATACCACAGTTTTGTTTTTGAATTCTCTTGTTGATTGTCACCTGGGCTGTTTCTAGGTTGTTATGTATAAAGCTGTTAGGGACATATACAAATTATTATGTGGGCATATGCTCTTCATTTCCTTGGGTACATACACAGGAGTGGAATTTCTAGGTCATAGGACAGGTATATGTTTAGTTTTTAAAGAACTACAGCACATTTTTCTAAAGTGGTTGTGTCATTTTACACTTCTACCAACAATACTTGGTAGTAGTTTTTAAAAAATAAATAATTATTTTAGTCATTCTGGTGGTTGGATAGTGGTATCTTGTTGTGATTTTAATTTTTATTTCCCTGATGACTATTTTCACTGTTTTCTCTCTTTCAGACAGTTCGGCATGGTTTTCCTTATCAGCCCACAGCGTTAGCCTTTGATCCAGTTCAGAAAATCTTGGCTATTGGGACGAGAACTGGTGCTATACGAATGTATCCTTATTTTTTGGTTCATTATTTGCTATATTAATACGAATTACATTTCCTTAAATATTTAGGTAAGTGAAAATATTTATGACCAAATAAAGTTTACTGTTTCTTTAGCAATGAGTAACCCACATCATCAAATTTATTGGCATATATTTAATGTCTGTGAGATAAGTATTGATGCTCCTTTTAAAATCCCTGATATTGGTGATTTGTGTCTTCTACTTTTTCCTGATTAGTCTGGCTAGAAGCTTATCAGCTGCACTGATTTTCATAAGAACCAACTTTTGGTTTCATTGCTTTTCTGTATTGTTTTCCTATATTTTATTTCATTGATTCCTGGTTTGATTTTTTTTATTTCCCCTCTTTTGATTAATTTTGGGTTTCATTTTATCTTCTTCTAGTGTTTTAAGGTGGAAACTGAAGTCACAGATTTGAGAACTTTCTTCTTTTCTAATATATGCCTGTAGGGCTGTGAATTTCCTCCCAAATTTTGTTTTAGTGTCATCCCGTTTCTGTAAATGTTTTCCTCTAAAAGTTTTATAGTGTCTGGCCTTACATTTAGGTCTTTAATCCATTTTGAGTTTATTTTGGTGTATGGTGTTAGGAAGTGTCCTAATTTCATTCCTTACATGTAGCTGTCCAGTTTTCCCAGCACCACTTATTGAAGAGGCTGTATTTTCTACATTGTATATTCTTGCCTCCTTTATCAAAGATAAGGTGACCCTATGTGCATGGGTTTATCTCTGGGCTTTCTCTCCTGTTCCATTGATCAATATTTCTGTTTTTGTGCCAGTACCATACTGTCTTGATTACTGTAGCTTTGTAGTTCAGTGTGAAGTCAGGGAGCCTGATTCCTCCAGCTCCGTTTTTCTTTCTCAAGACTGCTTTGGCTATGCGGGGTCTTTTGTGTTTCTATACAAATTGTGAAATTTTTTGTTCTAGTTCTGTGAAAAATGCCATTGGTAGTTTGATAGGGATTGCATTGAATCTGTAGATTGCTTTGGGTAGTAGAGTCATTTTCACAATATTGATTCTTCCAATTCAAGAACATGGTATATCTCTGCATCTGTTGGTATCATCTTTAATTTCTTTCATCAGTGTCTTATAGTTTTCTGCATACAGGTCTTTTGTATCCTTAGGTAGGTTAATCCCTAGGTATTTTATTCTTTTTGTTACAGTGGTAAATGGGAGTGTTTCCTTAATTTCTCTTTCATATTTTTCATCATTAGTGTATAGGAATGCAAGAGATTTCTGTGCATTAATTTTGTATCCTGCTACTTTACTAAATTCATTGATTAGCTCTAGTAGTTTTCTGGTAGCATCTTTAGGATTCTCTACGTAAAGTACATCATCTGCAAACAGTGACAGTTTTACTTCTTCTTTTTTGATTTGTATTCCTTTTATTTCTTTTTCTTCTCTGATTGCTGTGGCTAAAACTTCCAAAACTATGTTGAATAATAGTGGTGACAGTGGACATCCTTGTCTTGTTCCTGATTTTAGAGGAAATGGTTTCAGTTTTTCACCATTGAGAATGATGTTGGCTGTGGGTTTGTCATATATGGCATTTATTATGTTGAGGTAAGTTCCCTCTATGCCTACTTTCTGGAGAGTTTTTATCATAAATGGGTGTTGAATTTTGTCGAGAGCTTTTTCTGCACCTATTGAGATAATCATATGGCTTTTATCCTTCAGTTTGTTATTGTGGTGTATCACATTGATTGAATTGCGTATATTGAAGAATCATTGCATTCCTGGGATAAACCCCACTTGATCATGGTGTATGATCCTTTTAATGTGCTGTTGGATTCTGTTTGCTAGTATCTTGTTGAGGATTTTTGCATCTATGTTCATTAGGGATATTGGTCTGTAGTTTTCTTTTTTTGTGACATCTTTGTCTCGTTTTGGTATCAGGGTGGTGGCCTCGTAGAATGAGTTTGGGAGTGTTCCTCCCTCTACTATTTTTTGGAAGAGTTTGAGAAGGATAGGTGTTAGCTCTTCTCTAAATGTTTGATAGAATTTGCCTGTGAAGCCATCTGGTCCTGGGCTTTTGTTTGAAGATTTTTAATCGCAGTTTCAATTTCAGTGCTTGTGATTGGTCTGTTTATATTTTCTGTTTCTTCCTGGTTCAATTTCGGAAGGTTGTGTTTTTCTACAAATTTGTCTATTTCTTCCAGGTTGTCCATTTTACTGGCATATAGTTGCTTGTAGTAATCTCTCATGAGTCTATGTATTTCTTTTTTTTTTAAAAAAACATCATTATTGGCATATAATTGCTCTACAATGGTGTGTTAGTTTCTGCTTTATAGCAAAGTGAATTGGCCATACATATACATATATCCCCATATATCCTCCCTCTTGTGTCTCCCCCCACCCTCCCTATCCCACCCCTCTAGGTGGTCACAAACCTTTATGTATTTCTGCACTGTCAGTTTTCACTTCTTTTTCATTTCTAATTCTGTTGATTTGAGTCTTCTCCGTTTTTTCTTGATGAGTCTGGCTAATGGTTTATCAATTTTGTTTATCTTCTCAAAGAACCAGCTTTTTGTTTTCTTGAGCTTTGCTATTGTTTCCTTCATTTATTTTTTATTTTTTTTTTTGCTCTCATTTATGATTTCTTTCCTTCTGCCAACTTTGCTTTTTTTTTTTGCTCTTCTCTAATTGCTTTAGGAATAAGGTTAGGTTGTTTGAGATTGTTCTTGTTTCTTGAGGTAGGATCGTATTGCTATAAACTTCCCTCTTAGAACTGCTTTTGCTGCATCACATAGGTTTTGAGTCATTGTGTTTTCATTGTCATTTGTTTCTAGATATTTTTGATTTCCTCTTTGATTTCTTCAGTGATCACTTGGTTATTTAGTAGCGTATTGTTTAGCCTCCATGTGTTTGTATTTTTTTACAGTTTTTTTCCTGTAATTGATATCTAGTCTCATAGCGTTGTGGTCAGGAAAGATAATTGATATGATATCAATTTTCTTAAATTTACAAAGGCTTAACTTGTGACCCAAGATATGGTCTATCCTGGAGAATGTTCCATAAGCACTTGAGAAGAAAGTGTGTTCTGTTGTTTTTGGATGGAATGTCCTATAAATATCAATTAAGTCCATCTTGTTTAATGTGTCATTTAAAGCTTGTGTGTCCTTATTTATTTTTATTTTGGATGATCTGTCCATTGGTGAAAGTGGGATGTTAAAATCCCCTACTATTATTGTGTTTCTGTCGATTTCCCCTTTTCTGGCTGTTAGCATTTGCCTTATGTACTGAGGTGCTCCTGTGCTGGGTGCATAAATATTTGCATTTGTTATATCTTCTTTGATTGATCCCTTGATCATTATGTAGTGTCTTTCTTTGTTTCTTGTAATAGTCTTTATTTTAAAGTCTTTTTTGTCTGATATGAGAATTGCTACTCCAGCTTTCTTTTGATTTCCATTTGCATGGAATATCTTTTTCCATCCCCTCACTTTCAGTCTGTATGTGTCCCTAGGTCTGAAGTGGGTCTCTTGTAGACAACATATATATGGGTCTTGTTTTTGTATCCATTTAGCCTGTCTATGTCTTTTGGTTGGAGCATTTAATTCATTTACATTTTAGGTAATTATTTATATGTATGTTCCTATTACCAGTTTCTTAATTGTTTTGGCTTTGTTTTTGTAGGTCTTTTCCTTCTCTTGTGTTTCCTGCCTAGAGAAGTTCCTTTAGCATTTGTTGTAAAGCTGGTTTGGTGGTGCTGAATTCCCTTAACTTTTGCTTATTTGTAAAGGTTTTAATTTCCCCATCGAATCTGAATGGCATCCTTGCTGGCTAATCTTTTTTGTAGATTTTTCCATTTCATCACTTAAAATATGTCCTCCCACTTCCTCTGGCTTGCAGAGTTTCTGCTGAAAGATCAGCTGTTAACCTTATGGGGATTCCCTTGTATGTTATTTGTTGTTTTTCCCTTGCTGTTTTTAATATTCTTTCTTTGTATTTAATTTTGATAGTTTGATTAATTTGTGTCCTGGTGTGTTTCTCCTTGTATTTATCCTGTATGAGACTCTCTGTGCTTTCTGGACTTTATTGAGTATTTCCTTTCCCATGTTAAGGAAATTTTCAACTATAATCTCTTCAAATATTTTCTCAGTCCCTTTCTTTTTCTCTTCTTCTTCTGGAACCCCTGTAATTCGAATGTTGGTGCATTTAATATTGTCCCAGAGGTCTCTGAGACTGTCCTCAATTCTTTTCATTCTTTTTTTCTTTATTCTGCTCTGCAGTAGTTATTTCCACTATTTTATCTTCCAGGTTACCTCTCCGTTCTTCTGCCTCAGTTATTCTGCTATTGAAATCTTCTAGAGAATTTTTTTTTTGTTGTTGTTGTTGTTGTTGTACACGGGCCTCTTACTGTTGTGGCCTCTCCCATTGCAGAGCACAGGCTCTGGACACACAGGCCCAGCGGCCATGGCTCACGGGCCCAGCCTCTCCGTGGCATGTGGGATCTTCTTGGACCGGGACACGAACCCATGTCCCCTGCATTGGCAGGCGGACTCTTAGCCACTGCGGCACCTGGGAAGCCCCCTTCTAGAGAATTTTAAATTTCATTTATTGTGTTGTTCATCATTGTTTCTTTGCTCTTTAGTTCTCCTACATCCTTGTTAAACATTTCTTGTATTTTCTCCATTCTATTTCCAAGATTTTGGATTATCTTTACTATCATTACTCTGAATTCTTTTTCAGGTAGACTGCCTATTTCCTCTCATTTGTTTGGTCTGGTTGTTTTTTACCTTGCTCCCTCATCTGTCGCCTATTTTCTGTCTTCTCATTTTGCTTAACTTACTGTGTTTGGAGTCTCCTTTCACAGGCTGCAGATTTGTAGTTCCCGTTGTTTTTGGTGTCTGCCCCCAATGGGTAAGGTTGGTTCAGTGGCTTGTGCAGGCTTCCTGGTGGAGGACACTGGTGACTGTGTCCTGGTGGCTGTGGCTGGATATTGTCTTTCTGGTGGGCAGTGCTGAATCCAGTGGTGTGTTTTGCAGTGTCTGTGAACTTAGTATTAGTTTAGGCATCCTCTCTGCTAATGGGTGGGGTTGTGTTCCTGTCTTGGTAGTTGTTTGCCATGGGGCGTCCAGCACTGGAGCTTGCCTGCCATTGGGTGGAGTTGGGTCTTAGTGCTGAGATGAAGATCTCTGGGAGAGCTCTCGCCGATTGATAATACATGGGGCTCGAGGTCTCTGGTGGTCCAATGTCCTGAACACAGCTCTCCCATCTCAGAAGCTCAGGCCTGACACCAGCCTGGAGTACCAAGATCCTGTCAGCCACACGACTCAGAAGAAAAGGAAGAAAAAAAGAGAAATATAATAATTAATAATAAAGAAAGAAATAAACTTAAATAACATTAAAAATTATTAAAATAGAAAAAAAAGTAATGAAAAAAGAAGAGAGCAACCAAACCAATAAAAAAAAATCCACTAATGGTAACCAGCGCTTAAAACTATACTGAGATAAACATAAAAATCAGAAACAAGTCAGTCACAGACAGCAAACCCCAAGTCTGCAGTTGCTACCAAAGTCCACTGCCTCAATTTTGGGTTGATTTGTTGTTTATTCAGGTATTCCACAGATGCAGCGTACCTCAAGTTGATTGGGGACATTTAATCCACTGCTCCTGAGGCTGCATGGAGAAATTTCCCTTTCTCTTCTTTGTTCCCACAGCTCCTGGGGTTCAGCTTTGGTTTTGGCCCCACCTCTGTGTATAGGTTGCCCTCAGGCTTCTATTCCCACCCAGACAAGATGGGGTTAAAGCACCAGCTGATTAGGGGGCTCTGACTCACTCATGCAGTTTGGAGTTTGGAGGGAGGGGTACGGTTATTATAATTGGAATGCGGGGTGAGCCTGCAGCAGCAGAGGCCACTGTGACACCTCAACAGCCTGAGGCATGCCGTGTGTTCTCCTGGGAAATTTGTCCCTGGATCATGGGACCCTGGCAGTGGCAGGCTGCACAGGCTCCCGGAGAGTGGGTGGGTGGGGAGGGCATGTAGATAGTGATCTGTGCTTGCCCACAGGATTCTTGATGGCTGCAGCAGCAGTGTTAGTGTTTCATGCCAGTCTTTGGTGTCCGAGCTGATAGCTGCAGCTCATGCCCATGTCTGGAGCTCGTTTAGGCGGTGCTCTGCCTTCTGTGGGCAGACAGGGAAGGAATCCCCTCTCCTCGCACACCCCGAAACAATGGTCTCTTGCCTCTTAGGCTGGTCCAGAGTTTTTCCTGGACTCCCTCCCAGCTAGCTGTGGTGCACTAGCCCCCTTCAGGCTGTATTCATGCAGCCAACCCCAGTCCTCTTCCTGGGGTCTGACTTCCAAAGCCCGAGTCTCAGCTCCCAGCCCCCACCCGCCCCGGCGGGTGAGCAGACAAATTTCTCAGGGTGGTGAGTGCTGGCCGGCACTGATCCTTTGTGTTGGAATCTCTCTGCTTCGCCCTCTGCACCCCTGTTGCTGCCCACTCCTCCGTGGCTCTGGAGCTTCCCCCGCCCACTCCCTGTCTCCACCAGTGAAGGGGTTTCCTATTGAGTGGAAACTATTCCTCCTTCACAGCTCCCTCCCAGAGGTGCAGGTCCCATCCCTATTCTTTTGTCTCTGTTACTTCTTTTTTTCTTTTGCCCTACCCAGGTACGTGGGGATTTTCTTGCCTTTTGGGAAGTCTGAGGTATTCTGCCAGCGTTCAGTAGGTGTTCTACAGGAGTTCTTCCACATGTAGATGTATTTCTGATATATTTGTGGGTAGGAAGGTGATCTTCACGTCTTACTCCTCTGCCATCTTGAAGATCCCTTGTTTATCTATTTTATATATACTAGTTTATATCTGCTAATCCCAAACTCCTAATTTGTCCCTCCCTCTCTTTTCCCCTTTGGTAACCATGTTTGTTTTCTATGTCTGTGAGTCTGTTTCTGTTTTGTAAATAAATTCATTTGTATCATATTTTAGATTCCACATATAAGTGATAATATGATATTTGTCTTCTTCGTCTTTAACTTGTCTTTTCACCCTCTTAACAGGGCCTTTCAGAGTTCAGTTTATCAGTTTTTCCTTTATAGGTGCTGGGAGCTGAGGCTAGGGCTTCAGAGGTCAGACCCCAGGGATAGGACTGGGGTTGGCTGCGTGAACACAGCCTGAAGGGGGCTAGTGCACTACAGCTAGCCAGGAGGGAGTCCAGGAAAAACTCTGGACCTGCATAAGAGGCAAGAGACCATTGTTTCGGGGTGCGTGAGGAGAGGGGATTCCTTCCCTGTCTGCCCACAGAAGGCAGAGCACCGCCTAAATGAGCTCCAGAGATGGGCGTGACCCATGGCTATCAGCTCGGACACCAGAGACTGGCATGTGCTCTTTTGGAATCACCTTTTAGAACTCTTTGTCTAACCTTGGATCTTAATTATTTTCTTTCATTTTTTTCTAAAAATTTTATAGTTATACATTTTATATTTAAATACAGGTTCCATTTTGAGTTTACTTTTTATTTCTATTGTCTTTATCTGCTTTCGGTATTAGGGTAATACTGGGTTCATAAAATGAATTGAGAAGTGTTCCCTCTGCTTCTGTTTTCTGTAATAGTTTGTATAAAATTGGTGTTAATTCTTTAAGTGTTTGGAAGAGTTTTCTAATGAGAGTACCTGGGCCTAGAGATTGTGAGATTTTTTTTTTTTTTAACATCTTTATTGGGGTATAATTGCTTTACAATGGTGTGTTAGTTTCTGCTTTATAACAAAGTGAATCAGTTATACATATACATATGTTCCCATATCTCTTCCCTCTTGCGTCTCCCTCCCTCCCACCCTCCCTATGTGAGATTTTTTTTATTACAGATTCACTTTTAAAAATTAGTTTTAGGACTATTTTAGCTTTCTCTTTTATCTTGTTAAATTTGCATAGTTTGTAGTCTTACTAGTGGTTTTTAAATTTTACTGATTTTTTGTTTTTGAGGAGCTAGGCTTTTGTTTAATTGATTTTTCTCTGTTTTATTCTTTTCAATTTTTTTCTGAATTATCTTTATTATTTCCTTTCTTTACTTTTCTTTGAGATTATTTTGCTCTTTTTTCCTAGTTTTTTGAAGTAGGAACCTACGTTACTGATTTGTTCCCTTTCTCTTTTCTAAGGTATACATTTAGTGTTATTAATTCTCCTCTCAGCATGGCTTTAACTGGATTCCACAGATTTTGATATGTGCATTTGAATTTTCATTCAATCATATGCAGTTTTAAAAATTGCCTTTGAGACTTCTTTGAACCATCAGTTACTTAGAAGTATTTTAATTAATTGGCAACTGTTTGGAAGTTTTCTTGTTATTGATTTTTAGTTTTGATATCATTATGGTCAGAAAACACACTCTTTATGATTTCAGTTCTTTTAAATTTGTTAAGATTTGTTTTGTAGCCTAGGATATGATCTGTCTTGGTGGATACTCTATGGACTATGGAAAAACATGTGCATTCTTTTCTTGTTGAGTGGAATGTTTTCTATTTGTCAACTAGATATTGTTGGTTGATTGTGTTGTTGAGTTCCATATTCTTGCTAATTTTTTGTCTGAAAATTCCTGTCAAATCCTGAAAGTAGAGTGAATTAGTTCTCCAGACTCTAATTTTGGATATATTTATCTCTTTCTAACTTCATTAGTTTTTGCTTTCTGTATTTTGAGACTCTGTGGTTTGGTGTGCACACATTTAGGATTGTTATATCTTCCATGGATTGATCCCTTTACCATTATGTAATGTCTTTACTTATCTCCAGTAATTCTCTTTGCTCTATAATTGACTTTATGTGATCTTAGTATAACCACTCCTACTTTTTAAAAACAAGTTAATGTTTACATGTTATATCTATTTCCATTCTTCTACTGTAACCTTATGTCATTGTACTTGAAGTGAGTTTATTGTATACAGCATATTGTTGGATCATTTTCTTTCTTTTTTTATTGAGGTGTAATTGACATATAACATTATCTTAAGTTCAGGTGTACAACATAATGATTTGGTATCTGTATATATTGTGAAATAATCACCACAGTAAGTCTAGTTAACATGCATCACCACACATAGTTACATTTTTTTTCTTCTGATGAGAACTTTAAAGATCTACTCTCTTAGTAACTTTCAAATATACAATAGAGTATTATTAACTATAATCACCACGCTATGCATTATGTCCTCAGATCTTATTTGTTTTACAATGGAAGTTTGACCTTTTGACCACCTTCATTGATTCTGCCCACCCCACACCTCCCACCTTTGGCAACCACCAATCTGTTCTCTATATCTACGTGTTCAGTATTTCTGTTTGTTTGTTTTTTAGATTCCACTACAAATGAGATTGTACAGTATTTGTCTTTCTCTGTCTGACTTATTTCAGTCAGCATTTGCCTTTAGTGTCCATCCATGTTATCACAAATGGCTAGATTTCATTCTTTTAATATGGCTGAATAACACTCTGTTCTCTATGTATACCATATTTCTTTGTCTATTCCTCCATCATTGGACACTTAGGCTGTTTCCATATCTTGGCTATTGTAAATAATGCTGCAATGAATATGGGAGTATAGATATCTTTTTAAGTTAGGTTTTCATTTCCTTCTGATAAATACCCCAAAGTGGAATTGCTGGATTGTATGGTAGTTCTGTTTTATTTTATTCTTAAAAAAATTATTTTATTTTATATTGGAGTATAGTTGATTAACAATGATGTGTTAGTTTCAGGTGTACAGCACAGTGATTCAATTATACACATGCAAGTATCCATTCTTTTTCACATTCTTTTCCCATTTTGATTATTAAAGAATACTGAGCCGAGTTCGCTGTGCTATACAGTAGGTCCTTGTTGGTTAACTATTTTAAATATAGTAGTGTTTACATGTCAATTGCAAACTTCCATACTGTTTTTCATAGTGCCTGCACCAATTTACAGTCTCACTAACAGTGCACAAGGGTTCTCTTTTTTCTACATCCTTGCTAACACTTGTTATTCCTTGTCTTTCTGGTAATAGCCATTTTAACAGGTGTGAGCTGGTTTCCCATTGTGGTTTTAAGTTGCATTTCCCTGATGATTAGTGATGTTGTATACCTTTTCATGTACCTCTTGGCCATCTGTATATCTTCTTTGGAAAAATGTCCATTCAGCTCCTCTGCCAATTTTTTAATTGAATTGTTTGGGTTTTTTTGCTATTGAGTCATATGAATTCTTTATATATTTTGGCTATTAATCCCTTATCAGACATGATTTGCAAATATTTTCTCCCATATGATAGGTTTCTTTTCCATTTTGTTGACAGTTTGCTTTGCTGTGCAGGAGCTTTTTAGTTTGATGTAGTCCCACTTAGTTTTGTATTTTGTTGTTGTTTTTTTGCTTTTGGTGTCAACTCTAAAAAATCATTGCCAATAATGATTTACAGGAGCTTACTGCTTATATTTTCTTCTAGGAGTTTTATGGTTTCAGGTCTTTTGTTCAAGTTCTTAATCCATTTTGAGTTAGTTTTTGTGTGTAGTGTAAGATAATGTCCAGCTTCATTCTTTTGCATATGGCTGTCCAGTTTTCCCAGCATCATTTATTGAAGAGACTGCCTTTTCCCTATTAAGTATTCTTGGCTTCCTTGTCAAATATTAGTTGACCATATATGCATGGGTGTATTTCTGGAATCTTGATTCTGTTCCATTGGTTTATGTGTCTGCTTTTATGCCAGTATCGTATTGTTTTGATTACTTATAGCTTTGTAATATAGTCTGAAACCAGGGAGCATGACACCTCCAGCTTTGCTCTTCTTTCTCAAGATTGCTTTCGCTATTTGAGGCCTTCTGTGGTTCCGTACAAATTTTAGGATTATTTGTTCTAGTTCTGTGAAAAATGCCATGGGTATTTTGATAGGGATTGCATTGAATCTTTAGATTGCTTTGGATAGTATGGACATTTTAGCAGTATTAATTCTTCCACCCAAGAGTATAGTATATCTATCCATTTATTTGTGTTTTCAGTTTCTTCCATCAATGTCTTATAGTTTCCAGTATATAAGTGTTTTACCTCCTTGGGTAAACTTATTCCTAGGTCTTTTATTCTTTTTGATGCAATTGCAAATGGGATTGTCTTCTTAATTTCTCTTTCTGGTAGTGTATAGAGATGTAACAGATTCCTGTATATTAATTTTGTATCCTGCAACTTTACTGAATTTATTTATTAGTTCTAGTAGTTTTCTGATAGAGACTTTAGGATGTTATACATTTAGTATCATGTCATCTGCAAATAGTGACAGTTTTACTTCTTCATTTGCAGTTTGAGTGCCAGGTGGGTGTGCATGTTCAGTTTCTTGGTGAGCCCTGTCAACATACCCCCAGAAAAAGGATAGTGACTGACACTGCCTCACTTAAAATGGATGGGGTGGAAGTTCATCGTCCCACTGTGCTCCAGTGACATCAGGAGATAGAAGAAGCATAGCATCAATCACTTCTCCCTGCACCACCTTGTTTTGCCTCATCAATGTGAATAGAGGTTCAGCTCCTACTAGGATTCTCTGATACAGTGTGGTTGCTGACTAGCCCTGCTTCACCCACCTTGTTCAGTCTTGTTGCTGTCAGGTGGAAGTGAGGATTCTGGTTCTGAATGACCACCTTGCTGACTTGGAGTGCTAGGAGGGTGTGAGTGAAGGCTAATGATGACTAGCCCCACCTTATACTACCTCATTCAATCTTGTTGCCCCTGGACTCCACTGATGCTACCTTGGTGGGGGAATTAGAATAACTCTTCCTTATGCTTGTAAGGGGATGGAAGATCAACTGCTAATTTAGACTCACTAATACTACTGCATCAGGATTGGATTGCTGCCACCTGCCTCCGCTTGTATGGAGATGGGTGATCAGCATCCTGCTGAGTGCACTGATACAACCTGGCAGTGGAACAAAGTGCTACCTGCTTCTTCCAGGCAGGGGATGGGTGATTAGCAACCTGCTTGTGCCCTTAAATACTACCTTCTCGGGGAGTTGAAGTGTGCTCTCTGCAGCGTGGGAGTGAGATGAGGTAGAAGATCAGCTCTGCAGTCAGCTCTGTTGAACTCCCATGGAGTGGGGAAGAGAAGAGTATGGTTTTCTCGTTGTTTGGCTAGAGTATGGTTTTCTCATTGTTTGGCTAGAATTGTGGGTAATGCCACAATTTGCTTTTAGCCTACCCTCTTCTCTGTCCTTTGACTGGGAGAACAGCCTTTTCTTTGATTGTTTTTTGTTTTTGTCTTTATTTTTTGCTTGTGCTAGTTGGTGGTCCTGGGTTGGAAACTTCTGCAGTGTCCTGTCCAGGACATATGGGACACAATAAGGAAACTCAAGGAACTCACTGCTGTGTCACTTCCCATTTCCTGAGATGCCTAGGCATTTCTCCTTTCTACCTCAGAGTTTCCTTTCACTTGTTTATAATATTATCTCCAGGGCAGGGTTTTTATTTTTGTTTTCAGTTGTGAAAGACAGAAACTGGGAGGAATAGGGCTCTTTCATCTTGGCAGAATTGTAATTCTCCATCCCCAGATTTTAACACGTTGTTTTTTCCTTCCATTTACCTTAAAATATTTTCTAATTTCTGCTTGATTTCTTTTCTTTACATGTAGGTTATTTATAAGTGTTTTATTTAGTTTCTAAACATTAGAGATTTTTCCAGAGATCTTTCTGTTATTGATTTCTAATTTAATTCAATTGTGGTCAGACAATATACTTTATATGACCTGAATACTTTTAAATTAATTGAAGCTTGTTTTATGGCCCTGTCTGTGGTCTATCATGACAAATGTTAAATATGCATTTGAAATGAATATGTATTCTGCTATTGTTGCGTGGATTTATCTGTAAGTATTAATCAGGTAAAATTGATAGTGTTCCCTAATACCATACACAAAAATAAGCTCAAAATGGATTAACGACCTAAATGTAAGGCCAGAAACTATCAAACTCTTAGAGGAAAACATAGGCAGAACACTCTATGACATAAATCACAGCAAGATCCTTTTTGACCCACCTCCCAGAGAAATGGAAATAAAAACAAAAACAAATGGGACCTAATGAAACTTCAAAGCTTTTGCACAGCAAAGGAAACCATAAACAAGACCAAAAGAAAACCCTAAGAATGGGAGAAAATATTTGCAAATGAAGCAACTGACAAAGGATTAATTTCCAAAATTTACAAGCAGCTCATGCAGCTCAATAACAAAAAAACAAACAACGCAATCCAAAAATGGGCAGAAGACCTAAATAGACATTTCTCCAAAGAAGATATACAGACTGCCAACAAACACATGAAAGAATGCTCAACATCATTTATCATTAGAGAAATGCAAATCAAAACTACAATGAGATATCATCTCACACCAGTCAGAATGGCCATCATCAAAAAATCTAGAAACAATAAATGCTGGAGAGGGTGTGGAGAAAAGGGAACCCTCTTGCACTGCTGGTGGGAATGTGAATTGGTTCAGCCACTATGGAGAACAGTATGGAGGTTCCTTAAAAAACTACAAATAGAACTACCATATGACCCAGCAATCCCACTACTGGGCATATACCCTGAGAAAACCAAAATTCAAAAAGAGTCATGTACCAAAATGTTCATTGCAGCTCTATTTACAATAGCCCAGAGATGGAAACAAGCTAAGTGCCCATCATCGGATGAATGGATAAAGAGGATGTGGCACATATATACAATGGAATATTACTCAGCCATAAAAAGAAACGAAATTGAGCTATTTGTAACGAGGTGGATAGACCTAGAGTCTGTCATACAGAGTGAAGTAAGTCAGAAAGAGAAAGACAAATACCGTATGCTAATACATATATATGGAATTTAAGAAAAAAGAATGTCATGAAGAACCTAGGGGTAAGACAGGAATAAAGACACAGACCTACTGGAGAATGGACTTGAGGATATGGGGAGGGGGAAGGGTGAGCTGTGACGCGGCGAGAGAGAGTCATGGACATATATACACTAACAAACGTAAGGTAGATAGCTAGTGGGAAGCAGCCGCATGGCACAGGGATATCGGCTCGGTGCTTTGTGACTGCCTGGAGGGGTGGGATAGGGAGGGTGGGAGGGAGGGAGACGCAAGAGGGAAGAGATATGGGAACATATGTATATGTATAACTGATTCACTTTGTTATAAAGCAGAAACTAACACACCATTGTAAAGCAATTATACCCCAATAAAGATGTTAAAAAAATTGATAGTGTTATTCAAATCTATATTTGTGCTGATTTTTTATCCACTTCTATCTATTACTGAGACAGAGGTATTGAAATCTCCCACTATCATTTTAGAATGATCTGTTTATCATTGAAGTTCTATCAGTTTTGTTTTATTTCATGTATTTTGAAGCTCTGTTTTTAGCTGTATGAACAGTTAGGAGTATTAAGTTATTTTGTTGAGTTAACTCTTTTAACATTATGAAATGACCTTCTTTGTCTTTGGTAATATTCTTTGATCTGAAATTTACTTTGTCTGATATGGATATAGCCGCTGAAGCTTTCTTTTGATTATTCTTAACATGGTGCATCTTTTTCCGTCTCTTTTACTTTAACCTATTTGTGTCTTCATATTTAGTGTGTTCTTGTAGGCAGCATATAGTTGGGTATTGCTTTTCTGCCTAATTTGACAGTCTCTGTCCTTTATAATTTTTTGATTCATTTTTATATTAAAGATAGATTTATGTTTTAACATAATAGTTATTTTTAAGAGATGTTACTTTTCTTGTTAGAGAATACATTAATCAATTTAAATTTCATCTTTTAATATTATCATATAGTAAATTTGACTTTCCTTTTAATAATATACAGTTCTATGAATTAAGTACAGGTATACCTCATTTTATTTTGCTTTGCAGGTATTTGTTTTTTATAAATTGAAGGTTTGTGGCAACCCTGTGTCTTCAGGTTTATCAGCACCATTTTTCCAACAGGATTTGTTCACTTACTGTCTCTTTGTCACTTTTTGGTAATTTCTCAATATTTCAAGTCCTCCACCAGCAAAAAGAGTGCGACTCACTGAAGGCTCAGATGATGGTTAGCACTTCCTAGCAATAAAGTATTTTTAATTAAGGTATGTACATTTTTTTAGACATAATGCTATTGCACACTTAATAGACTACAGTATAGTGTAAACATTTATACACACTGGAAAATCAGAAAATTCGTGTGACGCCCTTTACTGTGACTGCCTTCCTCTATTAGTTTTATAGTTTTAGCTTTTTAATTTAAGCTGTGATTAATTTTGAGTTAATTTTTGTATATGGTGTTAGGATGGGATCTACATCCTTTCGCATGTGGATATTCAGTTGTTGTAGCACTATTTCCTAAAAACAAATAATCTGTCTCCATTAAATTGTCTTGATATCCTTGTTGAGAATCAGTTGACTAAGTATGTGAGGGTTTATTTCTAGAATCTCAATTCTGTTCCAGTTAGCTCTATGTCTGCCTTATTCCAGTACCTTATTGTTTTGATTACTGTAGCTTTCTATACAATTTTAAGTTAGAATCTTCCAACTTTATTCTTGTTTTTTAAGATTATTTTTATATTCTGTGTCTCTTAAATATCCATATGAATCTTTGGATCATTTTGTCTGTTGCTGCAAAAATGCAGCTGGGATTTTGATAGGGATTGAATTGATTCTGAATTTGGGGAGTACTACCACCTTAATAATATTGTCTTTTGATCTATAGGTATGAGATGTCTTTCCATTTATTAGGTCTTTAATATTTTCATCAATGTTTATAGTTTTTAGAATATAAGTTTTATACTTTTGTTCAGTTTATTCCTATTTTATTACTTTGGATGCTACTATAAATGGTATTATTTTCTTAATTTAATTTTTGGGTAGTGCTTTGCTAGTGTATAGAGAAACATAATTGATTTTTGTACATTGATTTTGTTACCTGCAGCCTTAATGAACTCTTTTATTAGTTGTAATAATTTTTCAGTATATTTCTTAGGATTGTGTACAGACATACCTTGGATATACTGTGGGCTCAGTTCCAGACCATTGCAATAAAGCGAATATTGCAATAAAGTGTCACATGAATTTTTTGGTTTCCCAATGGATATAAAAGTTATGTTTACACTCTGCTATTGCCTATGAAGTATGCAATAGCATTATGTTTAAAAAAATAATGTATATGCCTTAATTGAAAAACATGTGTACATGCCTTTATTGCTAAAAAGGCTAATCATCATCTGACAATGCAGGGTTGCCATAAACCTTACATTTGTAAAAAAAACTCAGTATCTGAGAAGTGCAATAAAGCAAAGCACAATAAAAGAAGGTATTCCTGTGTGTACAAGATCATGTTACCTACAAGTAATTTTAGTTCTTCCTTTGTAATCTGGGTGTCCTTTATTTCTCTTGTTTAATAACCGTTGATAAAACCTTTAGTATACATTTGTCTCATTTCTGATCTTAGAAGGAAAGCATTCATTGTTTCACTAGTATGACATTATCTAGCAGTGGGTTTTTTGTACACACCCTTTATCAGATTGAAGAAATTTCTTTCTATTGTTAATTCATTGAGAGTTTTTTATCATGAAGGTGTACAAAATTTTCTCAAATACTTTTTCTGCAGCTACTGAGATGACCAAGTGACTTTTGTTCTTTATTCTATTGATATGGTATATTACATTAATTGATTTTTTAATGTTAAACCAGTGTTGCAATCCTGGAATAAATCTCACCGGGTCATGATAAATGACCCTTTTTAGATGTTGCTGTATTCAGTTTGCTTATATTTTGCTGAGAATTTTTGTGTCTATATTAATAAATTATTGGTCTTAAGTTTTCTTTCTTTGTAATATCTTTGTCTGTTTCTGATTTCAGGGTAGTCTGGCCTAATAGAATAAGTTGGAAAGTGTTTTCTCTTCTGATTTTTAAGAGAGTTAATGAAGAATAGGTATTAATCTTAACTTTTTGGTAGAATTCACCAATGAAGCCATCTGGGCTTTTTATCCTGAGAAGTTATTTGATTACTAAATCAATCGCTTTAAAGGTCGATTCAGATTTTTAAACTTGTTTTCTAATCAATTAGCTTATGTCTTTTTAGGAATTTTTTCATTTTATCTATATTATCTAATTTGTTGGCATATAATTGTTTATAGTATCCCCTTATAATCTTTATTTTTGTAAGATTTGTAGTCTGTCCCGTTTTTTACTTCCTGATTTTAATTATTTGTGTGTTCTCTTTATGGTTGATCTAGATGAATGTTTGTAAATTTTGATGTTTTTTTAAAGAACCAACTTTTGGTTTCATTGATTTTCTTTATTTTTGTTTTATACTCCATTTTAGTAATATCAGCTCATCATTTTCATTTCCTTTCTTCTGATTGCTTGGGTTTAGTTTACTCTGCTTTTGTTTTTTCTTATGGTGCAATTTTAGGTTATTAAATTGAGATCTTTTTTTTTGTATAGATGCTTAATTTCCATCTAAGAACTTCTTTAGCTGTATCCCCTAAGTTTTATTATGTTGTGTTTTCATTTTTATTCATCTAAAATTATTTTAAAGTTTCCCTTGTGACTCCTTTGACCTGTTGGTTATTTAGGGATATGCTCTTTAATTTCCACATATTTGTGAATTTCCCAAATTTCTTTCTGTAACTGATTT
The DNA here is from genome assembly GCF_964270905.1 of Leucopleurus acutus. Classification (NCBI taxonomy): domain Eukaryota; kingdom Metazoa; phylum Chordata; class Mammalia; order Artiodactyla; family Delphinidae; genus Leucopleurus; species Leucopleurus acutus. The sequence continues at coordinate 67,028,295 of NC_139147.1, forward strand.
CTAACTTCACTCCATTGTGGCCAGAGAACATAATTTATATGATGTCAACCCTTTTAAATGTATTAAGGCTTGTCTTATGGCCTATCTGGTTTCAACTTCTACATGTGAAGAGCTTGGAAGTTGTCAAATGAAATAAAATGAAGTTAAAATGTTGGTCAAACCTAAACTCAACAACTTTTCCTGAACCTATTAGAGAAATAAGGTTGCAGGGCATACTTCCACCCCAAAATCTGAAGAGAACAGCAAATCTAGAGAGTCACAGACATTTCAGAAGCCGCTGGAACCATAAGCTGGTAGGAGTACTCAAATAGTAATTTTTTTTTCAAATTGTTAGATGCTGAATGTGTGATTAGCATGAAAACATGAAACTCCTGAGGGCCAAAGTGTTAGGGGAGCCCCCATACTTTCATGTCTGACTTTCAACAAAAAATTGTAAGCCATTCCAACAATAAGACATGCCGTCTAAACAGCAATAGAAATGCAATCTAAATAGTTAAAGCAAGCATCATAACCAGACTCAGCTATGACACAGATTATAGAATTATTAGATAAGAAATTAAAAATAACTATGATTAATATGCTAAGAGTTCTAATGTAAACATTAGACAATGTATCTAAAAGTTAACCACATGTAAGATGGGTAATCTAAGCAGGGAGATGGAAACTCTAAGGAATAGTCCAAAGGAAATGCCAGAAATCAAAAACACTGTACAGAAATGAAGAATACCTTTGTTGAACTTATCAATGGACAAGACTCAGGCAAAGAAAGAATCATTGAGTTTGAACGTGGGTCAATAGAAATTAAAGAGTGAAGAGAGAAAATAATTGAAGAAAAAGCATGGTAGAATATCCAAGAGCTGTGTGACAGTTTCAAAAGGTATAAAGTAAATGTTCTTGGACTACCAGAAAGAGAAGAAAGAGTGAGAACAGAAGAACTATATTTGAAGTAAACTATGGCTGAGAACTTTTCAGAATTAATAACATACACCAAATCACAGATCGAGGAATCTCAGGGAACAACAAACAGGGTAAATACAAAAAAGAAAACTGCATGAGGCATGTAATATTCACTTGAGATAAGAAAATACAGAAAATTTTGAAGGAAGCCAGAGGAAGGAAACTGCCTTACTAGTAGAGGAACAAGGATAAGAGTGAAATATATAAAGTGTTGAAAGGAAAAGCCAGCAACATATAATTCTGTATCTAGGAAATTATATTTCACAAGTGAAGTGGAAACCGTAAAAATTAAAAAGAAATGTTAGAACTAATAAATAAATCCAGCAGAGCTTCAAGATACAAAATCAACACCAAAAAATCAGTTTTTTCTATATACTAACAATGAATAATCTGAAAAGGAAATTAAGAAGACAATTCCAATTACAGTAGCATCAAAAAGAATAAAATATTTGGGAATAAATTTAACCAAGGAGACAAAAGACTTGTACACTGAAAACTACAAAATGTTTCTGAAATAAGTTTAAGAAGATCTAAATAAATGGAAAGAAATCCTGTGTTCTTGGCTTAGAAGGCTTAATATTGTTAAGATGTCAGTACTACCCAAAGTGATCTACAGATTCAGTGTAATCCCTATCAACTCAATATGTTTTTCAGAAAGAGAAAAATTCATCCTAAATTTCATATGGAATTTCCAGGGACTCCAAATAGCTAAAACAATCTTGAAAGAGGGCAAAGTTGGAGGTCTCAAACTTCCTGATTTTGAAACTTATTACAAAGCTATGGTCATCAAAGCAGTGTGGTAATAGTGCAAAGACAGACATATAGACCAATGGAATAGAATAGAGAGCCCATAAATAAACCCTTGAATACATGGTCAAATGATTTTTGATAAGAGTGCCAATACCATTCAATTGGAAAAGGACAGTCCTCTCAACAAGTGGTTCTGGGAAAACTGGATATCCACATACAAATAATAGAGTTGGAATCTTACCTTAAACCATATACAAAAATTAAGTCAATATGGATCAAAGACCTAAAAGCTAAACCTATAAAACTCTTAGAAAGAAATAAAGGAAAAATTCATGACAATGGATTTAGCAATGATTTTTGCTTATGGTGTCCAAAGCATAGGCAACCAAAGAAAAAAATAGATGTATTAGACTTCTTCAATATTAAAAACTTTTGTGCATCAAAGGACACTATTAAGAGAGTGAAAAGGCAACCCGTGGAATGGGAGAAAATATTGGCAAATCATATATTTGATAAGGGATTGATATCAGAATATGTGAAGAACTCTTACAACTTAACAGCAAGAAACCAAACCCAGCTAAAACTGGGCAAAGGACTGGAATAGACATTTCTCCAAAGAAGATATACAGATGGCCATTAAACATATGAAAACATGCTCAATATTAGGGAAATGCAAATCAAAACCACAATGAAATACCACTTCACACTTACTAGGAAAGATATTATTTAAAAAAATTTAAAACGTGGATGGATTAGCAGAAAGTAGTACATATACATGGTGGAATATTATTCAGCCTTGAAAAGAAAGGAAATTTTGATACATGCTACAACATGAATGGACCTTAAAGACATTATGTTAAGTGAAAGAAGCCAGTCACAAAAGGACATGTATTGTCATTATATGAAGTTCTTTGAGTAATGAAATTCATAAAGACAGAAACTAGAATGGTAACTTCCAAGGCTAGGAATGGAGAGCGTAATGGGGAGTTATTGTTTAATAGGTACAGAGTTTCAGTTGGGGAAGAACAAAAAAGTTCTGGTGATGGATGGTGGTAATGGTTCCCAACAATGTGATTGTACTTAATGCCACAGAACTGTGTACTTGATAATGGTTAAAATGGTAAATTTTATGTTACATATATTTTTATCACAATGAAAAAATAAAATAAGAATATAATTAAAATTTTTCAAAAAGAAATAAAATTTGGGGAGAGAAGTAAATAGAAATAAAGAGTTCCTCAGACAACAAAAAATTAGAGAATTCACTGCCATCAGAGCTGCACCTAAAAATGTTAAAAAGAAGTGTTTTAGGGAAAAAGAAAATGATATGTCAGAAATGTAAATCTATGTAAAGAAAGAGTGTTGGGGAAGGAATAAATGAAGGTAAGGCAGAATCTCCTATTTTTTCTTCTTATTTTTTTATTGAGATATAATCAGAGTATAACATTGTATAAATTTAAGGTATACAGTATGTTTGATACATTTACATATTGCAATATGATTACAATGTAGTATTAGGTATTGTTCCCAACCTCAGGAGCACCCCAGGTGAAATTCAAAACTGGGTTCCATACACGGAGGGCAAAGAGAGGCCAAAGAAAGAGGCAGACCAATCCAGATTGGTAGGTGGTAGTTTTAATCAGCAAGGCAATTTGCATACAAGGCTTGTCCTGGAAGACTGCAAGATGAATAGATGACCACTCTGGCCCACCAGAATCCCGAAAGTTTATATAGAGGGCTTAACTGGGTTCAGCCATGTATTCAATCTGGATGGTCTCAATAATACATTACTCTCTCAAAGCTGCATCTTTGAAATGGCTACTAGTATGAGAATAGCAGTTGGATGGACCTTACATTCCAAGGACAAGGGAGGGTGTGTGGAGCCTCTAATTGCCTGGATAGACTGGTGGTTTTATCTTCTTGATGATATCCTCCAACATACCTTCATCATATCCCATAATTATCTTTTTATTTTTGTGATCTAGTTTCTTTATAACTTTGTAAAGAGTTTCTTCACAACTTTGAAGTATATAATACAGTATTTTTAACTATAATGACAGTGTTATACATTAGATCTCCAGAACTTATTCATCTTCTAACTGCAAGTTTGTACCTCTTGATCAACATCTCCCCAATTCCTCCACCTCCCCAGACCCTGGTAACAACCATTCTAAGTTTCTACAAGTTCAAGTTTATTAGAGTCTACATATAAGTGATAATATACAGTATTTTTTCTTCTCTGTCTGACTTATTTCACTTAGCATAATGCCAACAAAGTCCATTCATGTTGTTGCAAATGGCAGGATTTCCTTCTTTCTCATGGCTGAATGATATTCTATTGTGGTGTGTGTGTGTGTATGTGTATACATGCATTACATATATATGTATATATGTACATATATTTATACACACATATATAAAAAATGTTTTCTTTATCCATTCATCTGTTGATGGACACATAGTTTGTTTCCATGTCTTGGCTGTTGTGAATAATGCTGCAGAGCATGGGGCATGGGGATACTGATATCATTTTGAGAGAGTGATTTCATTTCCTTAGTATATATATACACCCAGAAGTGGAATTGCTGGATCATATGGTATCTCTATTTTTATCTTTTGAGGAACCTCCAAACTGTTTTCCATAATAGCTGTACCAATTTACACTTCCAGCAACAGTGCACAAGGGTTCCCTTTTCTCCACATCCTTGCCAATGCTTTTTGATTACAGTCATTCTGACAGATGTGAGATGATAGCTCATTGTGGTTTAGATTTGCATTTCCTTGATGATTAGTGATGTTGAACATGTTTTCATGCTGTTGGCCATTTGTATGTCTTTTTTGGAAAAATGTCAGAAAAAATTCAGGTCCTTTGCCCCTCCCCTCCTCTTGTGGCTATTGATTTCTATGAATATTTTGGTACATTTTGGATATTAACCTCTTACCTGATATATGGCATGCAAGTATGTTCTCTAGTTCTGTAGGTTTCTTCTTCATTCTGTTGATTACATCTTTTGCTGTACAGAAGCTTTTTTGTTTGCTGTAGTGCCACTTGTTTATTTTTGCTTTTGTTGCTTGTGCTTTTGGTGGCATATCCAAAAAATCATTGCCAAAACCAATGTCAAGGAGATTTTGGTGTATATTTTCTTCCAGGAGTTTTATAGTTCCAGGTATTACGTTGAAATCATTAATTCATTTCAAGTTACTTTCTGTGAGTGATATAAGATAGGGGTCCATTTCATTCTCTTGCATCGGAATATTTATTTCTATGTATAGAAAACACCCAATGTCATTTTTTGAAAATACTCTCCTTTCTTCATGGTGTATTCTAGGCTCCCTTGTCAAATATTAGTTGACTGTATGTGTGTGGGCTTATTTCTAGGCTCTTGATTCTGTTTCATTGGTCTCTGTGTCTGTTTCTGTACCAGTATCATACTGTCTTGGTTACTGTAGCTTTGTAATATAGTTTGAAATCAAGAAGTGTGGTGGCTCCAGCTTTGTTCTTTTTTTTAGGGGGTTTGAAAAATGTAATAGTTGAAATAAAATTCTTTTTTTATACATCTTTATTGGAGTATAATTGCTTCACAGTGCTGTGCTGGTTTCTGTTGTACAGCAAAGTGAATCAGCCATATGCATACATATATCCCCATATCTCCTCCCTCTTGAGCCTCCCTCCCACCCTCTCTATCCCACCCCTCTAGGTTGTCGCAAAGCATTGAGCTGATCTCCCTGTACTCTGCTGCTTTCCACTAGCTATCTGTTTTACATTTGGTAGTGTATATATGTTGATGCTTCTCTCACTTTGCCCAGCCTCCCCCTCCCCCACCATGTCCTCAAGTCCATTCTCTATATCTCTGTCTTTATTCCTGCTCTGCCACTAGGTTCATCAGTACCATTTTTTTAAGATTCCATTTATATGCATTAGCATATGGTATTTGTTCTCTCTTTCTGACTTACTTCACTCTATGACAGACTCTAGGTCCATCCTCCTCATTAAAAATTACTCAATTTCGTTTATTTTTATGGCTGAGTAATATTCCATTGTATATATGTGCCACATCTTCTTTCTCCATTCATCTGTTGATAGACATTTAGATTGCTTTCATGTCCTGGCTACTGTAAATAGTGCTGCAGTGAACATTGTGGTACATGTCCCTTTTTGAATTATGGTTTTCTCAGGGTATATGCCAAGTAGTGGGATTGCTCGGTCATATGGTAGTTCTATTTTGAGTTTTTTAAGGAACCTCCGTACTGTTTTCCATAGTGGTTGTATCACTTTACATTCCCACCAACAGTGCAGGAGGGTTCCCTTTTCACACACGCTATTCAGCATTTATTGTTTCTAGATTTTTTGCTAATGGCCTTTTTGACCAGTGTGAGGTGATACCTCATTCTAGTTTTGATATGCATTGCTCTAATAATTAGTGATGTTGAGCATCTTTTCATGTGCCTCTTGGCCATCTGAATGTCTTCTTTGGTGAAATGTCTATTTAGGTCTTCCACCCATTTTTTAATTGGATTGTTTGTTTTTTTGAGGTTGAGCTCCATGAGCTGTTTGTATATTTTGGAGGTTAATCCTTTGTCTGTTGGAGATTAATCCTTAGTCCATTGTTTCATTTGCAAATATTTTCTCCCATTCTGAGGGTTGTCTTTACATCTTGTTTATGGTTTCCTTTGCTGTGCAAAAGCTTTTAAGTTTTTTTTTTTTTTTAACATCTTTATTGGGGTATAATTGCTTTACAATGGTGTGTTAGTTTCTGCTTTATAACAAAGTGAATCAGTTATACATATACATATGTTCCCATATCTCTTCCCTCTTGCGTCTCCCTCCCTCCCACCCTCCCTATCCCACCCCTCCAGGCTGTCACAAAGCACCGAGCCAATATCCCTGTGCCATGCGGCTGCTTCCCACTAGCTATCTACCTTACTACGTTTGTTAGTGTGTATATGTCCATGACTCTCTCTCGCCGCGTCACAGCTCACCCTTCCCCCTCCTCATAACCTCAAGTCCGTTCTCTAGGAGGTCTGCGTCTTTATTCCTGTCTTACCCCTAGGTTCTTCATGACATTTTTTTTTCTTAAATTCCATATATATGTGTTAGCATACGGTATTTGTCTTTTTCTTTCTGACTTACTTCACTCTGTATGACAGACTCTAGGTCTATCCACCTCATTACAAATAGCTCAATTTCGTTTCTTTTTATGGCTGAGTAATATTCCATTGTATATATGTGCCACATCTTCTTTATCCATTCATCCGATGATGGGCACTTAGGTTGTTTCCATCTCCGAGCTATTGTAAATAGAGCTGCAATGAACATTTTGGTACATGACTCTTTTTGAATTTCGGTTTTCTCAGGGTATATGCCCAGTAGTGGGATTGCTGGGTCATATGGTAGTTCTATTTGTAGTTTTTTAAGGAACCTCCATACTGTTCTCCATAGTGGCTGAACCAATTCACATTCCCACCAGCAGTGCAAGAGTGTTCCCTTTTCTCCACACCCTCTCCAGCATTTATTGTTTCTAGATTTTTTGATGATGGCCATTCTGACTGGTGTGAGATGATATCTCATTGTAGTTTTGATTTGCATTTCTCTAATGATTAATGATGTTGAGCATTCTTTCATGTGTTTGTTGGCAGTCTGTATATCTTCTTTGGAGAAATGTCTATTTAGGTCTTCTGCCCATTTTTGGATTGCGTTGTTTGTTTTTTTGTTATTGAGCTGCATGAGCTGCTTGTAAATTTTGGAGATGAATCCTTTGTCAGTTGCTTCATTTGCAAATATTTTCTCCCATTCTGAGGGTTGTCTTTTGGTCTTGTTTATGGTTTCCTTTGCTGTGCAAAAGCTTTGAAGTTTCATTAGGTCCCATTTGTTTATTTTTGTTTTTATTTCCATTACTCTAGGAGGTGGGTCAGAAAGGATCTTGCTGTGATTTATGTCATAGAGTGTTCTGCCTATGTTTTCCTCTAAGAGTTTCATAGTTTCTGGCCTTATATTTAGGTCTTTAATCCATTTTGAGCTTATTTTTGTGTATGGTGTTAGGGAGTGATCTAATCTCATACTTTTACATGTACCTGTCCAGTTTTCCCAGCACCACTTATTGAAGAGGCTGTCCTTTCTCCACTGTACATGCCTGCCACCTTTATCAAAGATAAGGTGTCCATATGTGCATGGGTTTATCTCTGGGCTTTCTATCCTGTTCTACTGATCTATCTTTCTGTTTTTGTGCCAGTACCATACCGTCTTGATAACTGTAGCTTTGTAGTATAGTCTGAAGTCAGGGAGCCTGATTCCTCCAGTTCCTTTTTTTGTTCTCAAGATTGCTTTGGCTATTCGGGGTCTTTTGTGTTTCCATACAAATTGCGAAATTTTTTGTTCTAGTTCTGTGAAAAATGCCAGTGGTAGTTTGATAGGGATTGCATTGAATCTATAGATTGCTTTGGGTAGTAGAGTCATTTTCACAATGTCGATTCTTCCAATCCAAGAACATGGTATATCTCTCCATCTATTTGTATCATCTTTAATTTCTTTCATCAGTGTCTTATAATTTTCTGCATACAGGTCTTTTGTCTCCTTAGGTAGGTTTATTCCTAGATATTTTATTCTTTTTGTTGCAGTGGTAAATGGGAGTGTTTTCTTGATTTCACTTTCAGATTTTTCATCATTAGTATATAGGAATGCCAGAGATTTCTGTGCATTAATTTTGTATCCTGCCACTTTACCAAATTCATTGATTAGCTCTAGTAGTTTTCTGGTAGCATCTTTAGGATTCTCTATGTATAGGATCATGTCATCTGCAAACAGTGACAGCTTTACTTCTTCTTTTCCGATTTGGATTCCTTTTATTTCCTTCTCTTCTCTGATTGCTGTGGCTAAAACTTCCAAAACTATGTTGAATAAGAGTGGTGAGAGTGGGCACCCTTGTCTTGTTCCTGATCTTAGTGGAAATGCTTTCAGTTTTTCACCATTGAGGATGATGTTTGCTGTGGGCTTGTCGTATATGGCCTTTATTATGTTGAGGAAAGTTCCCTCTATGCCTACTTTCTGCAGGGTTTTTATCATAAATGGGTGTTGAATTTTGTCAAAAGCTTTCTCTGCATCTATTGAGATGATCATATGGTTTTTCTCCTTCAATTTGTTAATATGGTGTATCACATTGATAGATTTGCGTATATTGAAGAATCCTTGCATTCCTGGAATAAACCCCACTTGATCATGGTGTATGATCATTTTAATGTGCTGTTGGATTCTGTTTGCTAGTATTTTGTTGAGGATTTTTGCATCTATGTTCATCAGTGATATTGGTCTGTAGTTTTCTTTCTTTGTGACATCCTTGCCTGGTTTTGGTATCAAGGTGATGGTGGCCTCGTAGAAGGAGTTTGGGAGTGTTCCTCCCTCTGCTATATTTTGGAAGAGTTTGAGAAGGATAGGTGTTAGCTCTTCTCTAAATGTTTGATAGAATTCGCCTGTGAAGCCATCTGGTCCTGGGCTTTTCTTTGTTGGAAGATTTTTAATCACAGTTTCAATTTCAGTGCTTGTGATTGGTCTGTTCATATTTTCTATTTCTTCCTGATTCAGTCTTGGCAGGTTGTGTATTTCTAAGAATTTGTCCATTTCTTCCAGATTGTCCATTTTATTGGCATAGAGTTGCTTGTAGTAATCTCTCATGATCTCTTTTATTTCTGCAGTGTCAGTTGTTACCTCTCCTTTTTCATTTCTAATTCTATTGATTTGAGTCTTCTCCCTTTTTTTCTTGATGAGTCTGGCTAGTGGTTTATCTATTTTGTTTATCTTCTCAAAGAACCAGCTTTTAGTTTTATTGATCTTTGCTATTGTTTCCTTCATTTCTTTTTCATTTATTTCTGATCTGATTTTTATGATTTCTTTCCTTCTGCTAGCTTTGGGGTTTTTTTGTTCTTCTTTCTCTAATTGCTTGAGGTGCAAGGTTAGGTTGTTTATTCTAGATGTTTCCTGCTTCTTAAGGTGGGCTTGTATTGCTATAAACTTCCCCCTTAGAACTGCTTTTGCTGCATCCCACAGGTTTTGGGTCGTTGTGTCTCCAGTGTCATTTGTTTCTAGGTATTTTTTGATTTCCTCCTTGATTTCTTCAGTGATCACTTCATTATTAAGTAGTGTATTGTTTAGCCTCCATGTGTTTGTATTTTTTACAGATCTTTTCCTGTAATTGATATCTAGTCTCATGGCGTTGTGGTCAGAAAAGATACTTGATACTATTTCAATTTTCTTAAATTTACCAAGGCTTCATTTGTGACCCAAGATATGATCTATCCTGGAGAATGTTCCATGAGCACTTGAGAAAAATGTGTATTCTGTTGTTTTTGGATGGAGTGTCCTATAAATATCAATTAAGTCCATCTTGTTTAATGTATCATTTAAAGCTTGTGTTTCCTTATTTATTTTCATTTTGGATGATCTGTCCATGGGTGAAAGTGGGGTGTTTAAGTCCCCTACTATGAATGTGTTACTGTCTATTTCCCCTTTTATGGCTGTTAGTATTTGCCTTATGTATTGAGGTGCTCCTATGTTGGGGGCATAAATATTTACAATTGTTATATCTTCTTCTTGGATCGATCCCTTGATCATTATGTAGTGTCCTTCTTTGTCTCTTTTAATAGTCCTTATTTTAAAGTCTATTTTGTCTGATATGAGAATTGCTACTCCAGCTTTCTTTTGGTTTCCATTTGCGTGGAATATCTTTTTCCATCCCCTTACTTTCAGTCTGTATGTGTCTCTAGGTCTGAAGTGGGTCTCTTGTAGACAGCATATATAAGGGTCTTGTTTTTTTATCCATTCAGCTAATCTGTGTCTTTTGGTGGGAGCATTTAGTCCATTTACATTTAAGGTAATTATCGATATGTATGTTCCTATTCCCATTTTCTAAATTGTTTTGGGTTCGTTATTATAGGTCTTTTCCTTCTCTTGTGTTTCTTGCCTAGAGAAGATCCTTTAGCATTTGTTGTAAAGCTGGTTTGGTGGTGCTGAACTCTCTCAGCTTTTGCTTGTGTAAAGGTTTTAATTTCTCCATCAAATCTGAATGAGATCCTTGCTGGGTAGAGTAGTCTTGGCTGCAGGTTTTTCGCCTTCATCACTTTCAGTATGTCCTGCCACTCCCTTCTGGCTTGTAGGGTTTCTGCTGAGAGATCAGCTGTTAACCTTATGGGGATTCCCTTATGTGTTATTTGTTGTTTTTCCCTTGCTGCTTTTAATATGCTTTCTTTGTATTTAATTTTTGACAGTTTGATTAATATGTGTCTTGGCGTATTTCTCCTTGTATTTATCCTGTATGGGACTCTCTGTGCTTCCTGGACTTGATTAACTATTTCCTTTCCCATATTAGGGAAGTTTTCAACTATAATCTCTTCAAATATTTTCTCAGTCCCTTTCTTTTTCTCTTCTTCTTCTGGAACCCCTATAATTCGAATGTTGGTGCGTTTAATGTTGTCCCAGAGGTCTCTGAGACTGTCCTCAGTTCTTTTCATTCTTTTTTCTTTATTCTGCTTTGCAGTAGTTATTTCCACTATTTTATCTTCCAGGTCACTTATCCGTTCTTCTGCCTCAGTTATTCTGCTATTGATCCCATCTAGAGTATTTTTAATTTCATTTATTGTGTTGTTCATCGTTGCTTGTTTCATCTTTAGTTCTTCTAGGTCCTTGTTAACTGATTCTTGCATTTTGTCCATTCTATTGTCCATTCTATCTCCAAGATTTCGGATCAACCTTACTATCATTATTCTGAATTCTTTTTCAGGTAGACTGCCTATTTCCTCTTCATTTGTTAGGTCTGGCGCATTTTTATCTTGCTCCTTTATCTGCTGTGTGTTTTTCTGTTTTCTCATTTTGCTTATCTTACTGTGTTTGGGGTCTCCTTTTTGCAGGCTGCAGGTTCGTAGTTCCTCCTGTTTTTGATGTCTGTCTCCAGTGGCTAAGGTTGGTTCAGTGGGTTGTGTAGGCTTCCTGGTGGAGGGGACTAGTGCCTGTGTTGTGGTGGATGAGGCTGGATCTTGTCTCTCTAGTGGGCAGGTTCACGTCTGGTGGTGTGTTTTGGGGTGTCTGTGGCCTTATTATGATTTTAGGCAGCCTCTCTGCTAATGGGTGGGGTTGTGTTCCTGTTTTGCTAGTTGTTTGGCACAGGTTGTCCAGCACTGTGGCTTGCTGGTCGTTGAGTGAAGCTGGGTGCTGGTGTTAAGATGGAGGTCTCTGGGAGATTTTCGCCATTTGATATTATGTGGAGCTGGGAGGTCTCTTGTGGACCAGTGTCCTGAAGTTGGCTCTCCTACCTCAGAGGCAGAGTCCTGACTCCTGGCTGGAGCACCAAGAGCCTTTCATCCACACGGCTCAGAATAAAAGGGAGAAAAAGTAGAGGGAATTAGTAGAAGTATGAGGAAAGAAAGAAGGAAAGGAGGGAAAGAAGGAGGGAAGGAAGGAAGGAAGGAAGAAAGAAAGAAAAAGAAGCAAAGAAGGAAAGAAGGCAAGAAGGAACGAAAGGAGGTAGGGAGGGAGGAAGGAAGGAAGGAGGGAAAGAAGGAAAAACAGAAAGAAAGAAGATACAGTAAAAATAAAATAAAGTATAATAAAGTTATTGAATTAAAAAATTCTTATTTAGAAAAAAAAAAGGGACGGATATAACCTTAGGACAAATGTTGGAAGCAAAGCTATACAGGCAAAATCTTACACAGAAGCGTACACATACACCCTCACTAAAAGAGGTTAAAGGGGGAAAAATCATAAATCTTGCTGTCAGAGACCACCTCCTCAATTTGGGATGATTCGTTGTCTAAAGGAGGGAAGGAAGGAAGGAAGGAAAGAAAGAAAGAAAAAGAAAGAAAGAAAGGACGAAGGTAAAGTATAATAACGTTCTTAAAATTAAAATTGATTATTAAGAAAAAAATTTTAAGAAAAAACCATGGACGGATAGAACCCTAGGACAAATGGTGGAAGCAAGACTATACAGACAAGATCTCACACAGAAGCATACACATACACATTCACAAAAAGAGGAATAGGGAAAAAAATCATAGATCTTGCTCCCAAAGTCCACCTCCTTAATTTGGGATGATTGGCTGTCCATTCATGTATTCCACAGATGCAGGGTACATCAAGTTGATTGTGGAGCTTTAATCCGCTGCTTCTGAGGCTGCTGGGAGAGATTTCCCTTTCTCTTCTTTGTTCTCACAGCTCCCAGGGCTCAGCTTTGGATTTGGCCCTGCCTCTGCGTGTAGGTCGCTGGAGGGCGTTTGTTTTTTGCTCAGACAGGACGGGGTTAAAGGAGCCGCTGATTCGGGGGTTCTGGCGTACTGAGGCCGGCGGGGAGGGAGGGGCACGGAATGCGGGGCGGGCCTGCGGCGGCAAAGTCCGGCGTGACCCTGCACCAGCCCGAGGCCCGCCGTGCGCTCTCCCGGGGAAGTCGTCCCCGGATCCCGGGAACCCGGCAGTGGCGGGATGCACAGGCTCCGCGGAAGAGGGGCGTGGAGAGCGACCTGCGCTCGCACACAGGCCCCTTGGTGGCGGCAGCAGCAGCCCCAACGTCTCCCGCCCGCCTCTGGGGTCCGCGCCTCCAGCCGCGGCTCGCGCCCGTCTCTGGGGTCCGCGCCCTCAGCCGCGGCTCGCGCCCGTCTCTGGGGTCCGCGCTTTCAGCCGCGGCTCGCGCCCGTCTCTGGGGTCCGCGCTGTCAGCCGCGGCTCGCGCCCGTCTCTGGGGTTCGCGCTTTCAGCCGCGGCTCGTGCCCGTCTCTGGCGTTTGCGCTTTTAGCCACGGCTCGCGCCCGTCTCTGGAGTTCCTTTAAGCAGCGTTCTTAAACCCCTCTCCTCACGCACCAGGAAACAAAGAGGGAAGAAAAAGTCTCTTGCCTCTTCGGCAGGTGCAGACTTTTCCCCGGACTCCCTCCCGGCTAGCTGTGGTGCAGTAACCCCTTCAGGCTATGTTCAAGCCGCCAACCCCAGTCCTCTCCCTGCGCTCCGTCCGAAACCGAAACCCGAGCCTCAGAGCCTCAGCTCGCAGCCCCGCCCGCCCCGGCAGGTGAGCAGACAAGCCTCTCGGGCTGGTGAGTGCCGGTCGGCACCGATCCTCTGTGCGGGAATCTCCCCGCTTTGCCCTCCGCACCCGTTGCTGTGCACTCCTCCGTGGCTTCGAAGCTCCCCCCTCCGCCTCCCGCAGTCTCCGCCCGCAAAGGGGCTTCCTAGTGTGTGGAAACTTTTCCTCCTTCACAGCTCCCTCCCACTGGTGCAGGTGCCGTCCCTATCCTTTTGTCTCTGTTTATTCTTTTTTTCTTTTGCCCTACCCAGGTACGTGGGGAGTTTCTTGCCTTTTGGGAGGTCTGAGGTCTTCTGCCAGCGTTCAGTAGGTGTTCTGTAGGAGTTGTTCCACGTGTAGATGTATTTCTGGTGTATCTGTGGGGAGGAAGGTGATCTCCGCGTCTTACTCTTCCGCCATCTTCCTGCTCTCCCTCTTTTTTAGTTTTATTTTAGAGTATACTTCTTTAACAATGTTGTGTTAGTTTTAGGTGTACAGTGAACTGCAAGTGATTCAGTTATACACATACAAGTATCCATTCTTTTTCAAATTCTTTTCCCATTTAGGTTATTACAGAATATTGAGCCAAGTTCCCTGTGCTATATAGTAGGTCCTTGTTGGTTAACTATTTTAAATATAGTAGTGTGTCCATGTCAACACCAAACTACCAATCTATCCTTGCCACCACCACCTGTTCCCCCTGGAAACCATAAGTTCATTGTCTAAGTCTGTATTTCTGTTTCATAAATTAGTTCATTTGTATCATTTTTTTTAGATTCCACATATAAGCAATATCATATGATACTTGTCTTTCTCTGTCTGACTTAACTTCACTTAGTATGATAATCTCCAGGTCCATCCATGTTGCTGCAAATGGCAGTATTTCATTCTTTTTAATGGCTTAATTGTACTCCATTGTATATATGTACCACATCTTCTTTATCCATTCATCTGTCACTGGACATTTAGGTTGCTTCCATGTCTTGGCTATTGTAAACAGTGCTGCAGTGAACATTGGGGTGTGTGTATCCTTTCAAACCATGTTTTTCTCCAGGTATATGCCCAGGAGTGGGATTGCTGAATCATATGGTAGCTGTATTTGTAGTTTTTGGAGGAACCTTCATACTGTTTTCCATAGTGGCTGTACCAATTTACATTCCCAGTGGTGTAGGAGGGTTCCTTTTTCCCCCACACTCTCTCCAGCATTCATTGTTTGTAGACTTTTTGATGACGGCCATTCTGAGAGGAGTGAGCTGGTACCTCATTGTAGTCCTGATTTGCATTTCTCTAATAATTCGTGATGTTCAGCATCTTTTCATGTGCTTCTTGGCCATCTGTACGTCTTCTTTAGAGAAATGTATATTTAGATCCTCTGCCCATTTTTTGATTGGTTTGTCTGGTTTTTTCTTTTTTGTTTTTAATATATTGAGCTCATGAGCTGTTTGTAGATTTTGGAGATTAATGCCTTGTTGGTTGCATGGTTTGCAAATATTTTCTCCCAACCTGTGGGTTGTCTTTTTGTTTCATTTATGGTTTCCTTTGCTGTGCAAAGGCTTTTGAGCTTAATTAGTTCCATTTGTTTATTTTTATTTCCATTACTCTTGAAAAAGATATTGCTGTGATTTATGTCAAAAGTGTTCTGCCTATGTTTTCCTCTAAGAGTTTTATAGTATTTGGTCTTACAATTAGGGCTTTAATCCATTTTATTTTTGTGTATCATCTTAAAGAATGTTCTAATTTCATTCTTTTACATGTAGCTGTCCAGTTTTCCCTACACAATTTGTTGTAGTGACTGTCTTTTCTGCTTGTATACTCTTGTCTCCTTTGTTGTGGATTAATTGACCATAGGTGCATGGGTTTATTTCTAGGCTTTCTATCCTGTTCTATTGATGTATATTTCAGTTTTGTGCCAATACCATACTGTTGTGATGACTGTAGCTTTGTAGTGTAGTCTGAAGTGAGGGGAACTGATTCCTCCAGCTCCGTTTTTCTTTCTCAAGTTTGCTTTGGTTATTTGGGCTCTTTTGTGTCTCCATACAAATTTTAAGATTTTTTGTTCCAGTTCTGTAAAAATTGTCACTGGTAATTTGATAGGGATTGCATTGAATCTGTACATTGCCTTGGGTAGTGTAGTCATTTTCACAATGTTGATTCTTCCAGTCCAAGAACATGGATATCGTTCCATCTGTTTGTGTCATCTTCAATTTCTTTCATCAGCATCTTATAGTTTTCAGTGTACAGGTCTTCTGCCTCCTTAGGTAAGTTTATTCCTAGGTATTTTATTCTTTTTTATGCAGTGATAAATGAGAGTGTTTTTTAAATTTCTTTATCTGCTCTTTTATTGTTAGTGTATAAAAATACAACAGATTTCTGTGTATTAATTTTGTATCCTGCAACTTTACAGAATTCATTGATGAGCTCTAGTAGTTTTCTGGTAGCTACTTTGGGATTTTCTATGTATAGGATCATGTCATCTGCAAACAGTGAGTTTTACTTCTTCTTTTCCAGTTTGGATTCCTTTTATTTTTCTTCTCTGATTGCCATGGCTAGGACTTCTAAAACTATGTTGAATAAAGATGTCGAGAGTGGACATCCTTCTATTGTTCCTGAACTTAGATAAAATGCTTTTAGCTTTTTGCCTTTGACTGTGATATTAGCTGTAGGTTTGTCATATATGGCCTTTATTATGTTGAGATATGTTCCTCAGTGCCCACTTTCTGGAGAGTTTTTATCATAAATGGGTGTTGGATTTTGTTAAAATCTTTTTCTGCATCTATTGAGATGATCATATGGTTTCTATTCTTTAATTTGTTGATGTGGTGTATCACACTAAGGGCTTTGCAGATATTGAAAAACCCTTGCATCTCTGGGATAAATCCCACTTGATCATGGGATATGATCCTTTTAATGTATTGTTAGATTCAGTTTGCTAGTATTTTGTTGAGGATTTTTGCATGTATGTTCATCAGTGATATTGGCCTATAGTTTTCTTTTTTTGTGACATCTTTGTCTGGTTTTGGTATCAGAGTGATGGTGACCTCATAGAATGAGTTTGCGAGTGTTCCTTCCTCTGCATTTTTTGGAAGAGTTTCAGAAGGATAGGTGTTAACTCTTCTCTAAATGTTTGATAGAATTCACCTGTGAAGCCATATGGTCCTGGTCTTTTGTTTGCTAGGAGTTTTTAAATCACAGTTTCAATTTCAGTACTTGTGATTGGTGTGTTCTTATTTTCTATTTCTTCCTGGTTCAGTCTTGGAAGGTTGTGGCTTTCTAAAAATTTGTCCATTTCTTCTAGGTTGTCCATTTTGTTGGCATATAGTTGTTTATAGTAGTCTCTTAGGATGCTTTGTATTTCTGTGGTGTCCATTTTAACTTCTTTTTCATTTCTTATTTTATTGATTTGAACTCTATCCCTTTTTATCTTCATGAGTCTGGCTAAAGGTTTATCAATTTTGTTTATATTCTCGAAGAACCAGCTTTTAGTTTCATTGATCTTTTCTATTGTTTTATTTGTCTCTATTTCACTTATTTCTCTTCTGATCCTTATGATTTCTTTCCTTCTACTAACTTTGGATTTTGTTTGTTCTTCTTTCTCTAGTTGCTTCAGGTGTAAGGTTAGGTTGTTCATTTGAGATTTTCCTTGTTTCGTTAGGTAGGATTGTACTGCTATAAACTTCCCTCTTAGAACTGCTTTTGCTGTGTCTCATAGGTTTTGGATCATCATGCTTTCATTTTCATTTGTCTCTAGGTATTTTTTGATTTCCTCTTTGATTTCTTTAGTGATCCATTGATTTTTTAGTAGCATATTGTTCAGCCTTCACGTGCTTTGTTTTTTACAATTTTTTTATTGTAGTTGATATTTAATCTCTTAGCATTGTGGTCAGTAAAAATACTTGGTATGATTTCAGTTTTCTTAAATTTTCCATTGCTTGCTTTGTGGTCCAGCATGTGATCTATCCTGAACAACGTTCCATGTGCATTTGAAAAGAATGTGTATTCTGCTGCTTTTGGGTGGAATGCTCTATAACTATCAGTTAAGTCCATCTGGTTTAACGTGTCATTTAAGGCCTGTGTTTCCTTATTGGTTTTCTTTCTGGATGATCTGGCCATTGATGAAAGTGGGGTGTTAAAGTCCCCCACTATTATTGTGTTACTGTTGATTTCTCCTTTTATGGCTGTTAGCATTTGCCTTATATATTGAGGTGCTCCTATGTTGGGTGCATATATATTTTCCACTGTTATATCTTCTTCTTGGATTGATCCCTTGATTTTTATGTAGTGTCCTTCTTTGTCTCTGTTTCAGTCTTTGTTTTAATGTCTTTTTGTCTTATATGAGTATTGCTACTCTGGCTTTCTTTTTTTTTTTTTTTTTTAACATCTTTATTGGAGTATAATTGCTTTACAATGGTATGTTAGTTTCAGCTTCACAACAAAATGAATCAGTTATATATATACATATATTCCCATATCTCTTCCCGCTTGCGTCTCCCTCCCTCCCACCCTCCCTATCCCACCCCTCCAGGCGGTCACAAAGCACCGAGCTGATCTCCCTGTGCTATGCGGCTGCTTCCCACTAGCTATCTACCTTACGTTTGGTAGTGTATATATGTCCATGCCTCTTTATCGCTTTGTCACCGTTTACCCTTCCCCCTCCCCATAGCCTCAAGTCCATTCTCTAGTAAGTCTGTGTCTTTATTCCTGTTTCACCCCTAGGTTTTTCATGACATTTTTTTTTTCCTCTGGCTTTCTTTTGATTTCCATTTTTATGGAATACCTTTCCATTCCCTCACTTTCAGTCTGTATGTGTCCCTAGATCTGAAGTTTGTCTCTTGTAGACAGCATATATATGGGTCTTGTTTTTGTATCCATTCAGCAAGTATATGTCTTTTCATTGGGGCATTTAAACCCTTTACGTTTAAGGTAATTACTGATATGTATGTTCTTATTGCCATTTTGTTAATTGTTTAGGATTTGTTTTTGTAGGTCTTTTTTCTTCCCCTACTCTTTTGTTCTCTTCTTTTGTGATTTGATGACTAATTTTAACATTGTGTTTGGGTTTCTTTTTTGCATGTGTATCGTAGATTTTTTGGTTTGGGGTTATCATGACTTTTTTTTTTTACCATGAGGTTTTGATATAAGTCTGTATAGGAACAATATTGTTTTACGTTGCTGGTCTTTTGATTTCAAATGCATTTTCAATATCCTGCATTTGTGCTTTCCTCTTCTCACGAATGCTGATTTTGATATCATATTTGTTAGTGGATGATTTCCTACCTTTACTGTGTGTTTTTCTTTACCAGAGAGGTTTTCCATTCGTAATTTTTTTGTGTCTAGTTTTGGTCTCTTCTTTTCCCTATAGAGAAGTTCCTTAAGCATCTGTTGCAGAGCTGTTCTGGTGGTGCTGAATTCTCTTAGCTTTTGCTTTTCTATAAAGCTTTCATTTCTCTGTCGAATCTGAATGAGAGCCTTGCTGGGTAGAGTATTCTTGGTTGTAGGTTCTTTCCTTTCATAACTTTAAATATATCATGCCACTCCCTTCTGGCCTGCAGAGCTTCTCCTGAGAAACAGCTGATAACCTTTTGGGATTC
Source organism: Leucopleurus acutus (assembly GCF_964270905.1). Lineage (NCBI taxonomy): Eukaryota > Metazoa > Chordata > Mammalia > Artiodactyla > Delphinidae > Leucopleurus > Leucopleurus acutus. Next base: position 67,047,618 of record NC_139147.1, read on the forward strand.
CTTGTAAGTTATTTGTTGCTTTTCCCTTGTTGCTCTTTATATGTTTTCTTTGTCTTTAATTTTGTAATTTGATTACTATGTGTCTCGGCATGTTCCTCCTTGGGTTTATCCTGCCTGTGACTCACTGCGCTTCTTGGGCTTGGGTGACTGTTTCCTTTCCCATGTCAGGGAAGTTTTCACCTGTTATCTCTTTAAATATTTTCTGACGGCCTTTTTCTCTCTCTTCTCCCTCTGGGACCCCTATAATGCAAATGTTGGTGCATTTTATGTTGTCCCAGAAGTCTCTTAGACTGTCCTTGTTTCTTTTCATTCTTTTTTCTTTATTCTGTTCTGCAGCAGTGATTTCCACCACTCTGTCTTCCAGTTCACTTATCTGTTCTGCCTCAGTTATTCTGTTATTGATTCGTTCTAGTGTATTTTTCATTTCAGTTATCATGTTGTTCATCTCTGTTTGTTTATTCTTTAGTTCTTCTAGATCTTTTTTAAACATTTCTTGTGTCTTCTCGATCTGTGCCTCCACTCTCTTTCTGAGATCTTGGATCGTCTTTACTGTTATTACTGTGAATTCTTTTTTGGGTAGATTGCCTATCTCCACCTTGCTTTGTTGTTTTGGGGTTTTATCTTGTTCCTTCATCTGGGACTTATTCTTCTGCCATATATCATTTTGTCTAACTTTCTGTGATTGTGGTTTCCTTTACATTGGCTGCAGGGTTTTACATTGGCTGCTGTAGTTTTTCTTGCTTCTGCTGTCTGCTCCCTAGTGGAGGCTGTCTAAGAGGCTTGTGCAGGACACTGGTTCTTGCCCACTGGTGGGTGGAGCTGTGCCTTGTCCCTCTGGTGGGTAGGGCTGTGCCAAGGGGTGTGTCTAGAGAGCTGTGGGTTCAGGAAGACTTTATGCACCCTGTCTGCTGATGGGTGGAGCTGTTTTCCCATCTTGTTGGTTGTTTGGCCTGGGCATCCCAGCACTGGAGGCTGCAGGCTGTAAGGTGGGGCCAGGTGTTAAGAAAATGACAGTCTTTAGGAGGGCTCACACCAATGAGTACTCTCAAGAACTGCCACCGCCAGTGTCTTTGTCCCTGTAATGAGCACAGCTTTCTCCCACCTCCACAGGAGACCCTCCAATACCAGAAGATAGGTCTGGCACAGTCTTTTATGAGATCACTGCTTTTTCCATGCGTTCTGATGCACACGAGACCTTGCATGCACCCTCCAAGAGTGGTGTTTGTGTTTCCCCCAGTCCTGGAATTCCTGTGATCAAACCCTGATGGCCTTCAAAGCCAGATTCTCTGGGGGCTCCTCCTCCCCTTACCACCATTGTCAGACCCCCAGGCTGGGGAGCCTGATGTGGGGCTCAGAACTTTCACTTCTGTGGTATAATTATTTTCCAGTTTGTGGGTCACCCACCTGGTGGGTATGGGATTTGATTTTATAGCAGTTGCACCACTCTTACTGTCTCATTGTGGCTTCTTCTTTGTCTTTGGATATAGGCGATTTTTTTGGTAGGTTCCAGCTTTTTTTGTTTATTTTGTTTTGTTTTTTGTCGATAGTTGTTTAGCAGTTAGTTGTGATTTTGGTGTTTTCATAAGAGCAGTGAGCTCATGTCCCTCTACACCATCTTGTCTCCATCCTTTGTAATTTTCTTTCTTTTTTATTCTTTGCGGTGTCTTTGGTTTAGGTATTAGGATTACAATGGCCTCATAGAGTGAACTTGGAAGTGTTCCCTCTTCTTGAGTATTTTGGAATAGTTTTTGAAGGACAGGTATTGATATTAGTTCTTCTTTTTATGTTTGTAGAATTTCCTGGTGAAGTGGTTTGGTCCTGGAGCCTTGTTTGCTGGGAGCTTTTAAAAATTATAAATTCAATTTCACTACAAGTGATAGTTTGTTCAGATTGTCTGTCTCTTCCTGAATCAGTCTTGGAAGGATATGGTTCTAAGAATTTATTTATTTTATCTAGGTTGTTCAATCTATTGGCATATAACTGTAGTATTCTCTTATGTTTTTTTGTACCTTTGTGATATCAATTATAAATTCTCCTATTTCTTATGTTGTTAATTTGGATCTTGTCTTTTTTTTTCTTGATGAGCCTAGCTATAAACTTATCAATTTTGTTTATCTTTTCAAAAAATAAGTTCTTGGTTTTATTGATTTTTCTGGTTTTCTTTGGGGGGGGTCACTATTTTATTTATTTCCTTTCTGATCTTTATTATCTCCTTCCTTCTCCTGACTTTGGGCTTTGTTTGTTCCTTTTTTTTTTTTTTTTTTAATTCTTTCGGATGGTAGGTTAGGTTGTTCATGTGAGATTTTTCTTATTTCTTGATGAAGGCCTATATCACTGTAAACTTCCCTCTTAAAACGGCTTTTTTTTGTGTGTATCCCATAGATTTGGAAAGTTGCATTTTTAGGTATTTTACGATTTCTTGAGGTATTTTACGATTTCTTCATTGATCTATTGGCTTTTTAGTTGCATGTTGTTTAGTCTCCATTTTTTTTAACCCATTTTTCTTTCTGTGATTGATCTCTAGTTTTGTATTAGTTTCTAGTTTTTTTTTTTCAGAAAAAATGCTTGATGTCTTTTTATCCTTTTAAATTTGTTTAAACATGTTTTGTGGCATAGCATGTAATACGTTCTGGAGAACATTCCATGCGCCCTTGAAAAGAATGTGTAGTCTGCTGTTTGGTGATGTAAAGTCCTTTAGATACCTATTAAGTCCAGTTGGTCTAATGTGTCATTTAAGACTACTGTTTCTTAATTTTTTTTCTGGATAATCTGTTTATTGATGTAAGAGGATGTTAAAGTACCCTACTATTATTGTATTATTGTCAATTTCTCCCTTTACGTCTGTTAAAATTTGCTTCATTTACTTATGTGCTCCTATATTAGCTGTATATATGCTAACGAGTCTTATATCCTCTACTTGTATTGATCCCTTTATCATTATATGATGCCCTTCTTTTTCTTCTGTGGTTGATTTTGTCTGATGAGAGTATTGCTACTCCATCTTTCCTGTCGTTTGCATTTGCATGAAATATCGTTTTCTATTCCCTCGCTTTTAGTCTGAGTGCCTTTAGCTTTGAAGTGAGTCTCTTATAGCCAGGATATAGATGTGTCCTGGGTTTTTTAAAAATACAATCAACACTTTATGTCTTTTGATTTGAGCATTTAATCCATTGACATATAAAGAGAGCATTGATTGGTATGTACTTATTTCCATTTTGTTACTTGTTTTTTGTTATTTGTTTGTTGTTTTTGTTCTTCTCTGTTCTTTTCTTCTTCTTTTAATTTCTTCTCCTGTGGTTTGATGGGTGTGTGTGTGTGTGTGTGTGTGTGTGTGTGTGTGGTATGCTTGTGTTCCTTTCTCTCTAGTTTTTGTGTACCTATTGCCTATTGTATGGTTTTGATTTGTGGTTAACATGGAGTTTATATATGTTGACCTATAACTATGTCTACTTCTTCCAAAGCAGTAGTCATTTAAGTTTAAACACATTCTAAAAGATCTACATCTTTTACTCCCCTCCCCCATGTTTTTTGTTTTTGATGTCATATTTTACATCTTCATATTTATCCCTTAACTGTTTATTGTAGTTATAGTTGATTTTGCAATTTTTGTTTTTTAATCTTCACATTAGCTTATTTAAGTGGTTGATCCACAGTCTTTACTATATATTTGCCTTTACTAGTGGGATTTTTCCTTTCCTATAAATTCTTACTTGTTGTAGCCATTTTTTTTCCATTTAGGGAAGATGCTTTAACATTTCTTTTAGGGTCAATTTAGTTAGTATTGATGAACTCTTTTAGTTTTTGCTTGTCTGAGAAATTTTTTTCTCTCCTTCATTTATGAATGATAATCTTGTGGGACAGAGTATCTCAGGTTGTAGGTTTCCCCTTTCAGCACTTTAAATATATCATGCCACTCCCTTCTGGCCTGCAAAATCTGTAGAATAATAAGATGATAGCCTTATGGGTATTCCCTTGTATGTGACTCTTTGTTTTTCATTTGCTGCCTTTAGAATTCTCTATCTTTAACTTTTTCCATTTTAATTATGATATCTCTTGGTGTGGGTCTCTTCAATTCATTTTGTTTGGGACCCTCTGTGCTTCCTGTATCTGGATGTCTGTTTCCTTCTTCAGGCTTGAAAATTTTTTAGCCATAATTTCATCAAACACATTTTCAACCCCTTTCTCTATCGCTCCTTCTTGAACCCCTATAATGCAAATGTTAGTATGCTTGATGTTGCCTCAGTGATCCCTTAAACTATCCTTACCTTTTTTTTTTTTTTTTTGTGGTATGCGGGCCTCTCACTGCTGTGGCCTCTCCCGCTGCGGAGCACAGGCTCCAGACGCGCAGGCCCAGTGGCCATGGCTCATGGGCCCAGCCGCTTCGTGGCACATGGGATCCTCCCAGACCGGGACACGAACCCACGTCCCCTGCATCTGCAGGCGGACTCTCAACCACTGCGCCACCAGGGAAGCCCTATCCTTACCTTTTAAAATTTATTTTTCTTTTTGCTGTTATGATTGGGTGATTTCCATTATTCTTTCTTACAGATTGCTTATGCATTCTTCTGCATCACCTAGTCTGCTGTTAAATCCTTCTAGTATGTTTTTCATTCCAGTTATTATATTCTTTTTCTCTGACTGGTTCTTTTTTATATTTTCTAGTTCCCTGTTAAAATTCTCACTGTGTTCATCTATTCTCTTCCCAAGTTCAGTTAGCATTCTTATTACTAATGCTTTGAACTCTTTATCTGGCAAATTATTTATCTCTGTTTCATTAGTTGTTTTTTCAGGGCTTTGTTTCTTGTTCTTTTGCTTGAAACAAATTCCTTTGTCTTCTCATTTTACTTAACTTTCTTTGTCTTTACAAAATTAGGTGAAACATTTACCTATTTCAGTCTTGCAGGGGTGTCCTGTGTGACAGCATCCCCATGCGTTTTCACATGCTGAGTGGCTTTCTTGGGATTGCTAATCTGAAGTGAGCACAGGTCACATCTTCCCTTTGGGTGTGCTGGCAGCTACCACCTTGCTGGGAGGCAGGGGTGGACGTGGAGGGGCTAGAGCCAGAGCCAGGTGTGAGCCTGGGTTTCTTCTATGCTCAGTGGCTGTCACCACCCTATGGGAGTGGGTTTTGGGCCCAAGATGCTGGAGCTGAAGTCCCATGTGTCGATTGGAGCTGGTTCCATTCCCTGTAAGTGTGCACTCTCCCCTGCCCTCGGTGTTGGCACCTCCATCCCAGTGGAAGGGAACATAAGAGGAAGAGGGGTTTGAGCGGCCCCCAGTGGGGCTGGGTTATGCCCTGGTATGGTCCCAGCAAGCCAGTCAGAGCCCCAGGCCATTTCTGATCCGCTGTCTTCATGTGCTCACCAGAAACATTCTTCCTTGCCCTGTTTAGAAGCAGGGCCTGGCCCTAGCTGGCTCTGCTTCCTCCAAATGTGTGCCTTCACCCTAGTGGAGAGCAGCTCTGGAGCAAGAGGAGCTGGAGCAACTGCCTGCCGTGGGCCAGGGTGCCTGCTGGGTTGATTCCCATACAGAAGTCAGAGCCCCAGGCTGCTCCCAAACTGCTTCCTCCCCACATACCAGCAGTGGCTGCCCTCACCCTGTTCAGATTCAGGGCTGGTTGCACACCAGCTCCATCACCTCCAAGTATGTTATTCCTTAGCAGTGGCAGGCTTTGCCCTAGTGGAGAGGTGTGCTGGAGCAAGAGGGGCTGCAGCAGTCTCCAGATGCAGGCTGGGGTGACTGGGGCAGTAGTGGGAAACTGGCCTGAGCCCTGGGGCGTTTTCAGCCTACTTTCTCCACCTTGTTCCTGGGAGTAAGCAAGCATGTGTGAGTGGAGTCTCAGTTTCTTTCAACTCTCTGGTACATCCCACTGGTTTTTAAACCTGCTCAGGGGACTCATCTACCTGATGTCCAACCCAGTGGCTGGGGTGCCCAATATGTAGTTCAAACCCCTCAGTCCCCAGGGAGGATCTCCCAACCTGTGATATCTCCTTCCTCTTGTCTGTTTCCTGCTGCAAGAACTGGTCCCAGCCTGATCCCCTCTCCTCCCTTCCTACCTGACTTCATGTGGGTCTTTCTTTATAGCCTTGGTTGTAAAAGAGCCTTTCTGCCAGTCTCTAGTTTGTTTTCAGCTAGAGTTGCCCCACACATAGATCTGTTTTTGATGCATTCATTGGGGGAGGTGAGCCCAATGTCCTACTCCACCATCTTGATTTCTCCATTTCTTTATTAAATGCATTTAGTTCGTGAATTGTTTTCCTGATTTTGCTTAGTTGTATATCTGTGTTTTCTTGCATTTCATACAGTTTAAGATGATGATTTTACATTCTTTGTCAGGGAAATCATAAATTTCCATTTCTTTGGGGTCAGTTGCTGGAGCTCTATTACTTTCCTTTGGTGGCATCATATTTGCATAATTCTTTGTTGTCTATGTAGCCTTATATTAGTGTCTGTGCATTTGTGAAGCAAGCACCTCTTCCAGTCTTTACAGACTGGTTTCAGAAGATAAAGACGTTCTGTTTGTTTCCCGAGCTGATAGGATTACTTCCATAATTGCAGTTGTGCTGCATTGGAGCCAGTTGTGAGGCTTTTGCTGGGTCTGCAGTAGCATCTATGATTTGTGGGCTTGATACTAGGTCTTATGCTGGTGTGGATCCCTTCCAGTCCCCAGGTAGATGTGACTACCTGCAGTACCTTGTTCAGTAGGGTGGGACTGGGACAAGGGTCTGCTTTGGGGTCCACGTATGGGTCCCCAAGTAGCAAGCCTATTACCAGGTAAATGGTGGGTGTGCCTCCTGCCAGATCTTGGGTGGACTGCTGCCTGGTCACTGGATGGGTCCCTGGATGGACAGGACTGACCCTGGACTGTAGCTGAGAGGTACTGGAATTGAGCCTCAATGCTGTTTCAGATTCCACAGCCAAGATTTGCTCTGCAGTCATGGATGGGTATGGCTCCCTCCAGATCACTGGATGGGCTGAATTGGTCCCTGACTGTGGCCAGAGGGGCTGGAGTTGAGTATAGGGCCCTTTCAGGATCTCTTGGAGTGCAGTTATGTTTTCTGACAGGTTCCTATGCCAGGACTGCTTGGGGATTGTGGTTGGGAGTATTAGGCCCTTTCAGGATCTCTGGGAGTACATACAGGAGTGTGTCCTGTTGGGTACCTGTGGCAGCAGAACTGTTCACAGCCTCCAGTTGGAAGGGGCTAGGACTCAGTGTAGGGCCCTTTCAGTTCTCCAGGGTTGCAGCCAGGTGTGTTTCCTACTGAGACCTTGGACCCTCAGGACTGTTGTAGACTGGCAGACTGTAGTTATGAGGAAGCTGGAGTCACATACAGGGCCTTTTCAGGAACTCCAGAGGACAGAGACAGGAGTGTCTCCTGCCTGGTCTTTGTGCAAGCAGAAATTCTAGAAGACTGGCAGTGAGGGGGCTTGAGCTGAGTATAAACCCCTTTTAGGATCTTAGAGGGTACAGACAAGCGTGTTTCCTATAGGGTTCCTTTGCCAGCATGATTGTTCCTAGACTGTGGCTGGGACTTGCTGGAGCCCTGTTACAGGCCATTTCAGAATCCACAGTCTGACGGACTGTACCTTAACTTCCAGGGGCTTACCTTCAGGGGTTCCCACACCGCAGCCTAGTGAGGCTGGAGCTGGTTCAAAGGTCACTTCCTGTTCTACAGCCAGGAACAAGTTCTTTAAGTTCTTTATTATGCCTATTACCTGATGCATGAATGAGTGTGACTCCTTTGGGTCCCTTGACATGTGGCATATACTGATGACAGACCCAGAGCCAAATGGAGCTGTAGCTAAGTTCTCAGGGGTACAGAGCTATTTCTGTTTCTATAGCTGAGACCACAGTCAGTGAGTCAGCTGCCTAAGTGCAAGCCTGTCTCCTCAAAATGGCTGTCTTCATTCTTGGACTGCACCAGGGTTTCACAATCTCCAACCTGGATCCTGAAGCTCCTGTGAAAACACTTTTGTCTGTGAGTGTAGATGCAAAATTATTGTTCTTGAGGGGGGTTGATTATGTACGAGGGACATTTTATCCAGCCATTTTTCTGACAAGCAATGCTATATAATGTAATTTCCATCAACTAAGACCAAGATTTTTCAACTCTTTATTTACAAAAAATAAAGATAACTAGTAAGCCAAATGTCAGTTGCTAAGTAAGTTAGTTTTTTCTTTACACATTAGTATTAATGCTAATTAAAATGTTAGAATCCTTGACTTTTATTATTTTAGACTTGGGAGACCTGGCGTTGATTGTTATTGTCAACATGAAAGTGGTGCAGCTGTTCTGCAGCTCCAATTCTTGATCAATGAGGTAAGGATTTTCTTAGATATTTCTATCTCACACACACATTGTGTAATCTTTTTAATATTATTTTTCTACATGCTTAAAGATATATACGTATGCAATATTGTTCATGGTCACATTTTTCATAAAAGACTGTACTCCTGTATTTGTCAGTTTATTAAATTTTAAAGGAAAAATTTTGTATGTACCAGAAGATCCTGTTATTGTGATTGTGTAGTATAATTTATAGATTGTTTAAATGGTTTTAAAAAAATTACTAAAATCCTTTGATTGCTACACTGACCATTAAACTCTCCCTCTACACACTCTCCTCCCACCAATTTGTTTTCTAATCCAGCATTAATTTTCATGTTTTGTCTTTATCTTCCATTAAATAATCTTTTCAGTTATTTACTTTGGGCTTCTTTGTCTGTATATATCTCCATATTCATTTGTTGGTATACACATGCATAGCTTTATAACAATTGGCTGCCTACCCTACTCCTATTTTTATAGACCTATGGTAATGAGGAACTCCCTAAAGACAAAGTTTGTAAAGCTTAGAAAGTTTGCAGATCTTCCAGTAGTTGAAGGCTACTTAAGGCCTTCTTTTTTTTTTGCGGTATGCGGGCCTCTCACTGTTGTGGCCTCTCCCGTTGCGGAGCACAGGCTCCGGACGCACAGGCTCAGCGGCCACGGCTCATGGGCCCAGCTGCTCTGCGGCATGTGGGATTTTCCTGGACCGGGGCACGAACCCGTGTCCCCTGCATCGGCAGGCGGACTCTCAACCACTGCGCCACCAGGGAAGCCCCTTAAGGCCTTCTTGACTCATATTTTTACAATGGATCCTTGAGTCTTTTGAACTCTTTTATATTAAGTGATTCAGTCAATGCAAAAATGTTTTAAGAGTTTATGCCATACCAAATTTGGGCACTTAGGAGATTGAACTCAGTGTATTGAAAGAAAAAAAAAAGAGGTATCACTGGTTGTTTCTTGTGGCATGAATGATGATCTTTTATTCAGTATCTCTATATATTTGCATATATATATTCTAAGAACTTTTACTCATAAACATGGGTGAAATGTTTCATATAACTTTATACCAGAGATACCTGAGGCATGAAAAATTTGTGATACTGGGAAATGTCCACTTTTTACTTCTCTTAGCTCAAAAATCTTTCTCATAAGGCTGTGAGATTCTCCTTGTTGACCAGCCTAGCATATTTCATGTTGTAGGCATACTTGCTGTGGGGTACCAAAACGAGAGAGGGAAATAAGGAAGAGCAGGGGAAACATTAAAAAAATATTTTATCGTAATAACTAATCTTTAGTATCTAGACTGACAACCTTTTTGAAGTCTCAGTGTTACTCTATAGCTCCTAGTTGAGAGATCTCAGTCTTTTGCCTTCTGCATGGATGTTTACTGGCAGGCATAAATTGTTTCCAGGTGATTTTCTGTGTGTCCTGTCCTCTGAGAATTGTCTTCAAGGCCATAAGTTTGCCTCTGTGCTGTTACATAACTAAGAAGAAATAAAGCAAGCCTTCAACATCTTTCCAGTGTTTACATTGTCTGTCCTGAACTGCTCACCTCGATCTGCCTTATACTCAACTTCTGTACCTTTTTCCAAACTTCCCAGCTTCTGACCTCTTGACCTGTGTTTTTATTCAGTTTTTAATCTTTTCACAGATCTTCATTAGTAGTGCTTTTTATGGATTTGCTTTTGTAAATGAGCCCTAGACACCCTGCCAATGTGCTTACTTTCATGTGTCTTATGTTTCTGTTGGTGTTGTTCAGTGGTTCTATTCACCTCCCTTAAATGCTAAGTTATCTCCTAGTTTTATCATAGAGTTATTAATACTGATTTCCTTCCTAGATTTATTCAGCTATTACACTAAGATATTATTGAACATCTGCTGATTTATTTTACTTTCATTGCCGTTGGCATATTATATCTTTTGTATAACACATAACTATTTACTGTAGAGAATGTTTTATTAATTTTATATATCATAGTCTATCTTCACCCTATCCCAAATGAGTTTCCACTTTCCTGAGAAATGAGATCACTATTCTATATCTCAAAAAACAAAATTGTAATTCATCAAGTACTTCCAAGCAGTCCTAATAATTTTCTAATTTGAATATATAGAACACTTGAGAACAGTTTACAAAAAAAGCAGACAAACACAAAAATCCTCAAGGCATGTGTAGGATACATTTTATTGCATGAATGTAACTATCTATGAGTTCATTTTAAAATGTATATATCAATGTATACCTCTTTGAATATGTGTATTTACATATTTATATACAAATATGCAATTTGTATACATTTTAAAACATTTTAATGGTTATACTCTCTGGTTATGATTATTGTTTTAAAAGTTATTTTTCTTTGAGACTAAAATCATAGGTATATAATATTGAGAACCATCATAGGCTACATGAGCATATGTTTGTTGTAGGAATTGTTATGGAAGAGCATTTAGATTCCTATATTCTCTCTAATTCCTAAAGAAGAAGTAAATTCTAGGAATTTCAGTATAGTTCTTCCTAACATCTACATGGTTTATCATTTTTATATCTGTGATTGATTTAATAAACTGTGAAAGGTTACTTGTAACCGAGTACTTTGTAAAGTATGAAAAGAATTTTAGGTATCTCCGGACTACCATAATTGTGCAAGATCACTTTTACAGAACACATTCAATACTCTAGAGTAGCTTCAGGCTCTGACAGGGCAACATTGATGTTTTTTTGCTGGGAAACTCAATGGCAAAAGTTCTGACATAGTTTAAGATGATCTTACTTAACTCAGTAAAATAAATAGTTTAAAATAGTTTAAGATGATCTTACTTAACTCAGTAAAATAAATAGTTTAAAATATGTATATGAAGTCATACATGGCAGCTAATTTTCTGCCCATATGGTGTCTGCCATACTAATAGATAGAACCCATCCTATTGTATTTGAAGTAGGATCCATTTTTATTTGGAGGCTTTGTATAAAAAGGATCTTAGTATTATTTTTGTAGTTATACTGAATTCTAGTTGGAGAAATGTTTTCTTTTATTACAGATGTTTTCTTTTGTCATAGATGAAGCTTTTTGAAGTAAGAAAACAAATTAAATTATATCAAATATACTGTATAGGAAGACTATATACTTCTTAACTATACAGAAAATTTTAAGGAAGACTATATACTTCTTTTAGGAAGACTATATACTTCTTAAGTATACAGAAAATGTTTACAAACAGTGTATTTTTATATGACCAGATTGCAATTTAAAACTGGGTTGGATATTTGCTTTTCTGTAGAGCTACATGGTATATGTATAAATAGTAAAAACAACAAAAAAATTAAACTTAGTTTTTCCCAAAGAAAATATAAGAAATCTTTAATAGTCACAATGATTCTTATAATAATAATCCCTCTATTGATAAATGCATGTTCCTTGAACTAATCATTCTCACCAATCCATATACAGTAGTTTACCTGCTTCTTCTACTGTTAGCATTCTTAGGCTTCCTGACTGAAGTATGTGCATTGTCCTTCCTTGTATTTCTACATTATATAAATACAAATAACATTAAAAGCAGTGAAAAATTCAGTAAATTAGCTTGGTTTTGCTTTGCAAAAAAACCCCCATAAATTAAGTAAATCGCTCACTTTGTCTTCATTTTGTTCCAGGGTGCTTTGGTCAGTGCAGGTTCAGATGATACACTTCATTTGTGGAACCTTAGACAAAAAAGGCCAGCTGTTCTTCATTCTCTTAAATTTAACAGAGAACGGTAAGAATGTAAGAGTTAAACAATTTCTTAACGTGTAAGAAAATTATTTCCCGATCAAGTTTCAGGTTAATTTTTGAAAGAATTTAAAAAGTAATATTAATAGCTAGAAATAATATTTATGCTTACTTTTATAATAGTTTATTTTCATAGAAAATTCATAATTGATATAGATTCAGTCCTTTTCTAATGGGAACTCCTAGCATTCTTGTTCTCCTTGCTATAAACTAGGACTTCACCAATGATGTGTTCTTTTCCTTAGGTCAAGGTGCTGAAAAGCCAGACCTAAAATTTAAAAGTCAAGTAAATACTAAATGTATTTCCACACCTTTTGATCATGGAAGTTACCTCCTACACTTTCACCCTTTTGCTTAAATATTTTTTACCTTAAAAAAATATGAGACAGAGGTTTTAGACATCCAAAAATGTTGGTACTAAGTGTTGCGCAACATTGCACATCCAAGATTGATATTTTCAAAGATGGTGAATTGATCAGAATTCAAATTCTCCCATTTTAGAATGAAATAATAATTAGAAAAAGAAAATTTTATGAATGGATATGGAAAATGTTATTAGATTTTATTTGTAACAAATTGTCCCAAATTTTAATGTTTCTAGTGTTGGTTTCAACCAGAGCTGGAATATAACAGACATCTACTTAGCTGATAATCCACCTTGAGATGAAGTAAAATTTGTATTTTATTATCTGTATTTGTTATTTAACTATTAAATGATCTGATATTTGTTTATTATTTGGGAAACAGTCAGACTTTTTGGTGTGATTGAGAAGGGCTATCACAGGAAAAATTGATATTAAAGAAAGAAAAAGAAACCTCTGAGACGTAAATTTACACAGATTAGCAAGTACTAGTCAAAACTGAGTTAGGTAGATGATAGAGACAGGCAGCCACTGCTGAGAGCACAGGAAAGTACTTATTTTATTTTGTTGAATGGTAATAGTTCATAAGGAATCATCACTGTATGGGCAGAGCTTAATGAAGTAAACCTGTTTTTATAGGTTTGTTGAGAAAAAAGGATGGCAGCTATACAGACATTCTTCCTTTTTCTATTTGGAGCTTTTTCTTTTTCTTCTTATATGCGTACTGTAATATTTGAATCATTAACCTTCAATATTCTGAGTAGTATTCATGAATATTATGTCCACAGTATTTTGGGATTCAGCATCAATGGAAGTTTTTGTTAATCCAGTATTTTTTTGAGAGGAGGAAATTTATATTTTAGCTATTTGCTAAAACTAGATAGGACTTCTTTCTTTATATTATATCTAATTTTGGTTATTTTATCTTAAATTTTAAAATAAGTAATGTAGCAAATATTTCAGGATATGAAAAATTGAAAGATCAGTCAAGAGTTGTTATACTGTTCCTTGTACCTTTACCACTAAAAATATTACCTGCCTCAGATATTGCCATATTGATTTTATCTCTTTCTCTACTTGTAAGATTTTTTGTTTGTCAATGTTTTGAGTAGATCTGGCCCTACCCTTTTGTGTAGATAGGCAGAATGGGTTTTTTTCCCCTCACAATTGGAATGTTGAAGGAAATGCTCTGGCCTCTTTTATAGCCATTTTGGGGAGAAGAAATGATTGATGGTGATGATTTCCAGTTATAATTTTATTAACTCATTTGAGGTATATTTAACTGGTAGGAACGTAAAAGACCAAGCTGACAGATTTTGGACAAGTTTAAATCTTAGGAACTTTGCAGGCACTGCCTATTTTTTTAAATTAATTTTTATTGGAGTATAGTTGCTTTACAATGTTTTGTTAGTTTCTGCTGTTCACGAAAGTGAATCAGTCTTACGTATACATATATTCCCTCTTTTTTAGATTTCTTTCCCATTTAGGTCACCACAGAGCATTGAGTAGAGTTCCCTGTGCTATACAGTAGGTTCTCATTAGTTACCTATTTTATACATAGTAGTGTATATATGTCAATCCCAATCTCCTACTTCATCCCACCCACCCACCTTGGTATCCATAAGTTTGTTCTCTACATCTGTGTCTCTATTTCTGCTTTGCAAATAAGTTCATCTATACCATTTTTCTAGATTCCACATGTAAGTGATATTATACGGTGTTTGTTTTTCTCCTTCTGACTTATCTCACTCTGTATGACAGTCTCTGGGTCTGTCCACATCTCTGCAAATGGCACTATTTCATTCCTTTTATGGCTGAGTAATATTCCACTGTATATATGTAGCACATCTTCTTTATTCATTCTTCTGTTGATGGACATTTAGGTTGCTTTCATGTCCTGGCTATTGTAAATAGTGCTGTAATGAACATTGGGGTGCATGTATCTCTTTGAATTATGGTTTTCTCTGGGTATATGCCCAGGAGTGGGATTGCTGAGTCAAATGTGGTTCTGTTTTTAGTTTTTTGAGGAATCTCTGTACTGTTCTCCATAATGGCTGTGCCAATTTGCATTCCCACCAACAGTATAGGAGAGTTCCCTTTTCTCTACACACTCTCCAGTGTTTATTGTTTGTAGGTTTTTTTGATAATGGCCATTCTGACCAGTGTGAGGTGATACCTCATTGTAGTTTTGATTTGCATTTTTCTAACAATTAGTGATGTTGAGCATCTTTTCATGTGCCTCTTGGCCATCTGTATGTCTATCTAGGTCTTCCGCCCATTTTTTCTTTGGGCTATTTGTTTTTTTGATATTGAGCTGCATGAGCTGTTTGTAGACTTTGGAGATTAATCCCTTGTCAGTTGCTTCGTTTGCAAATATTTTCTCCAATTTTGAGGGTTGTCTTTTCATTTTTTTAATGGTTTCCTTTGCTGTGCAAAAGCTTTTAAGTTTAATTAGGTCCCATTTGTTTATTTTTGTTTTTATTTTCATTACTTTAGGAGGCGGTTCAAAAAAGATCTTGCTGTGATTTATATCAAAGAGTGTTCTGCCTATGTTTTCCTCTAAGAGCTTTATAGTGTCTGGTCTTACATCTAGGTCTTTAATCCATTTGGAGTTTATTTTTGTGTATGGTGTTAGGGAGTGTTCTAATTTTATTCTTTTACATGAAATTAAAAGACAATGTTGTCCGACATTGCTTGTTTTAATGCTTACAAAAATGTGATATTTATCTTTTTGTGAAAGGTAAATTAATTATCTTGAACTTGAGAATAATAATTAATATCACAATTTATTGTGGAGCGGAAAATATCTTTAAATGTATCATGAATGCAAGGCTTAAGTCAATGAAGGAGAATTTAACCAAGTGTCTTTGGGAACTCTAAGCCCTCTTAAATCGGCCATTTAACTGTATACATTTCTATATACTTGTCAACTGGAAGAAAGACACACAATATGAGAGTTGTGAGTGAAATTTTATTGAGGGTCTTACTGAGGACTATAGCTGGGAGATAGCCTCTCAGATAGCTCTGAGGAACTGCTCCAAAACCACAGGGGAGGAGCCAGTATATATATTAATTTTTTGGCTGGGAAATACACGTAGCAAGCATAAAAGATTACTGCTAATCACAAGGAACAGACATCTCAAGTTAATGATTTAAGTGCTTTTCTATGTATGGGAAGATGCAAGAATCTGGGGTCATTCAAATTCTTCCTTAGATATGCATCTTAACTGTCTAGGGACCATATATCTAAAACACAGAATGCTCCATCCTGTTTTTCTCTGTCCTGAATTCCCCTCTGGGGGCACTGTCATTGGGTGACTGCAGTGGGTTGCAACTTAATCCTTGTAGAACTGGAATGTTGGGCAATATTCTTTGTTTATGTATCCTTCTGCTTATACCATATACATATTTAGTTTATATAGTTTGTAAATTTTAGGTTTTTTTAATTAGGGCAACTTCAGTCTTTGGTTTTATAGTCTTTGAAGGTAGCAACAAGGCTTAGATTGTTGAGAAGTAGGTTTAGATATTCCAGCTGCTTCTGGTGGATGATCTTTGGGTTCCTCTCATATCAGAGTTTATAAACCTAAATATGGAAGAAAAACTTTTGATCTCTGTGGTGCATGATCTGAAAAATGAATAAAATCAAGCATTTACATTTCAGGCATATTAACAGTCCTTGCTATCACTGATCATAAATCATGTAATGTTGGGGAAAGCCTAGAATTGTTTTATATGGTTTTCAAGTAAAATTCAACAGATAGGCTATAATATACAGATCATAAAGTATTTGTACTAATTATATCAGAGTTTATTTTTTCTGTCGGTGGTGTTCTGCTAATTAATATTGTCAGAATACTTCTAAGGAATATTAGCTAAACTGCCAGGAAGGAATATGTTATTAAGAACCTTATTTCTGAAATCTCTAGCAAACTTGACCCATCAGAGTTAGCTTTGGGGGACACTATTTATAACCCAAATTTAAAATATTTTATTGCTTTATAAAGATAATCTGAATTACTTTTCTTTTAAAATTTTCTTAAGTATTAACATATTTGCCTGGTTTGACAGTCAAAAGATAAAAGTTGTATGTACAGTGAAGGATCTTTCTTCCCCTCCTGTCCCCTGGACACTCAGTGTCTATCCGCAGAGCCAAGCAGTGTTATTAATTTCTTGTGTCTTTCTAGAGATTCATTCTGTACACATATAAGCAAATATTATATGTAACATAATTTTCTTCTTTATGTATTTATAGACAAATATGAAAGTATCATATATTTCTGTTACATAAGTTGTAGCACATTATACAGTTTTGTACCTTGTTTTTTTCCCTTTACATGTTTTCAAGATCGTTCCTTATTAGTACATAAAAAGTTTCCTTATTCTTTTTTTGGTGTGTGTGCAAATGTTACCAAACTGCCAAGAAACTGTGTAAATATTAAAGTGTATGCCTTGAAATAATTTTACATCCATGTAACAAATGCACAATTCAAGAAACAGAAAATTGCTAAAGCCACAGAAATCCCTCTGTGTTACCTTCTAATCACTACCTAACCCCCTAGTGTAACACTATTCTGATTTCAAACATTATAGATTAGTTTTGCCTGTTGTTTTTGACAGTTATAGGAATGGTATTGTACATATCTACTTGTATTTGGCTTCTTTTTTTAAAAATAAATTTAATTAATTAATTAATTTGGCTGCATTGGGTCTTTGTTGCTCTGTGTGGGCTTTCTCTAGTTGTGGCGAGTGGGGGCTACTCTTCATTGCTGTGCGTGGGCTTCTCACTGAAGTGGCTTCTCTTGTTGCGGAGCATGGGCTCTAGGCACGTGGGCTTCAGTAGTTGTGGCTCCTGGGCTCTAGAGCACAGGCTTAGTAGTTGTGGCACACGGGCTTAGTTGCTCCCCGGCATGTGGGATCTTCCCGGACCAGGGCTCGAACCTGTGTCCCCTGCATTGGCAGGTGGATTCTTAACCACTGTGCCATCAGGGAAGTCCCTATTTGGCTTCTTTTGCTCAACATTATATTTGTAAGTTTCATTCATGTTGCATGTAGCCATAGTTTATTATTTTCATTGTTATGTAGTATTCAATTTAATGGATATTCTTTAATTTTAAAAATTTAATTCTTTAATTTAAAAACTTTTAAAATTTTGTAAATTTTAGAAATAACTTGTCAAATTCCACAAACACATCTGAGATTTTGATTAGAAATATCTTGAATCTGTAGATCAATTTGGGGAGAACTGACATTCCCCATGATGATGGGGAATGGCAATATCGATTGATTGTCATTAACAATGATGACATATTGATTCATTGCCTGAATCACACACAGTCAGGGAATCAAACATGGTATATATCCCACCACTTACTTAGGTATTCTTTGATTTCTCTAAGTGACATTTATAGATTTCTCGGTAGAAGTCTTCTATATTTTTATGTTTAGTCATAAATACTTGATAATTTTAAATGCTATTGAAAATTGTACATAATGATAAAAGGATAATATATTGTAAATTGTACGTAATGATAATTATATTACAATATATTATTTTTAATATTTTTGTTGGAATATGAAAATATAATTTATTTTTATATGTTGACTTTGTGTCCAATGACTTTACTTAAATTCAATTAATAATTCAAATTGTTTATCTATTGTAGATTTTCCTATGTACACAGTCATGCCGTCTTCAAATAATGACAGTTTTATTTCCTTCTTTAGTTTTATATGTATTTATATTTATTTCTTTTTATTATTGCACTGGGGTTAGGACCTTCTATTAGTTTTTTTTTTTTTCACTGTTGGAGTACTGAAGCATTTATTTATTTATTATTATTAATTTTTTTTACATCTTTATTGGAGTATAATTGCTTTACAGTGTTGTTAGTTGCTGTTGTACAACAAAGTGAGTCAGCTATATGTATACATACATCCCCGTATCCCTTCCCTCTTGAGCCTCACTCCCACCCTCCCTATCCCACCCCTCTAGGTCGTCACAAAGCATCGAGCTGATCTCCCTGTGCTATGCAGTGGCTTCCCACTAGCCTTCCATTTTACATTTGGTAGTGTACATACGTCAATGCTACTCTCTCACTTCGTCCCAGCTTCCCCTTTCCCCGCCTGTTGTACTAGTTATTTATTGCTGTGTGACAAAATTACACAAACTTAGTGGCTTAAAACAACATGCATTTCTTATCTCAGAGTTTGTAGGTCGGGAAACCAGGTGTGGCTTAGATGAGTTTCTGTTTCAGGATCTCACAAACTACAGTTAAGGTGACTGCCAGGGCTGTGACCTCATCTGAGGCTTGATTGGGAAAGGATCCATTTTCAAAACTTATTTGGTTGTTGGCAGCATTCTGTTCCCTAGCAAGTTGATGCATCGAGAGCCTTAGTTTTTACTGGCTGTTGACCAGAGACCACTGTCAATTGCTTCCAATATGCCTTTCTCCATAGGACATCTGACAACCTAGCAGCTTCCTTCTTCAGAGTCAATAAGGGAGAGAGTCTTCTCACAAGATGAATGTTACAATCACATGTGATTTAGTAATGAAAGTGGCATCTCATGACCCTTGCCATATTCCGTTGGTTATAAGCAAATCACAGGTCCTGTGCACACTGAAGGGGAAGGGGATTATGCAAGGGCAAGGATATCAGGTGGTGATTGTGGGGACTACCTTGGAATCTGTCCATCATAGACTTCCAGTACAATATTGAATAAAAGGTCCAAGGACAATGCTTTTCTTGTCTACTTACTGATCTTAGGGAAAATATTTTTATTATTTCACCTTTAAGTGTATGTTTGCTGCAAGTTTTTAAATAGATATTCTTTATTAGTTTAAGAAAGTTTCTTGTGCTCCTAATTTGTTATAAGCATATATATTTTAAAATCATGAATGGTATTAAATTTTATCACATAGTTCTTATGCATCTTTTGTGATGATCATATTATTTTTTTCTTTTTTATCTATTAATGTGGTAAATAACATCACTTGATTTTTGCATGTTAAATGACCCTTGTATTCCCAGAATAAATACAACTTTTGTGATGTATTAGCATTAATATATGTGCTGGATTTGCTAATATTTTGCTAATAAGTTGGTTAAGAGTTTTATATTTATGTTAAAAAGAGCTTTGCATGTAAGTTTCCTTTCTTTTGAATTCCCTGTTAGGTTCTTATGTCATAGTTATTTTGACCTTATAAAATGGAGCGGAATGGGGGAATGTTTCCTCTTTTCTATACTCTACAAATACTTGTGAAAGATTGGTATTATTTCTTTCTTAAAATTTGAAAAAACTTCATCAGTAAAGCAGTCTGGGCCTGGGTTTTTCTCTGTGGGAAGATTTTAAATGGCATATTCATTTCTTTAATAGGTTTAGGAATATTCAGATATTCTTTTTTTCCTTGAGTCAGTTTTGGTAAGTTATGTTTTGATAGAAATTTATCCTGTTCATCAAAATTTTTAAATTTATTGGCCTTAATAGTAGTGTCTATAGTAATTTCCTGTTTTTCATTCATTTTTTTCTCTCTTTTAAATTGAGGTATAGGTGATTTAGAATATTGTGTTAGTTTCAGGTGTAAAGCAAAGTGATTCAGTTATATATATATATTTCAGATTATTTTCCATTATAGGTTATTATAAGATATTGAATATTGTTCCCTGAGTTATACAGTAAATCCTTATTGCTTATCTGTTTTGTATATAGTAGTGTATATTCATTAATCCCATACTCCTAATTTATCCCTCCCCTCTTCCCTTTCCCCTTTGGTAACCCATAAATTTGTTTTTTAAGTCTGTTAGTCTGTTTCTGTTTTGTAAATAAGTTCATTTATATCATTTTTTTTAAAATTCCACATATAAGTGATATCATATGATATTTTTCTTTCTCTGTCTGACTTACTTCACGTAGTATGATAATCTCCAGGCCATCCATGTTGCTGCAAATGGCATTATTTCATTCTTTTTAATTCCATTGTATATATATACCACATCTTCTTTTTCCATTCCTGTCGATGGACATTTAGGTTGCTTCCATGTCTTGGCTATTGTAAACAGTGCTGCAGTGAACATTGGGGGTGCATGTATCCTTTCGAACCATGGTTTTCACTTTTCTCCACACCGTTTCCAGCATTTGTTGTTTGTAGACTTTTTGATGATGGCCATTCTGACCAGTGTGAGGTGATATCTCGTGGTTTTGATTTGCATTTCTCTGATAATTAGTGATGTTGAGCATCTTTTCATGTGCCTCTTGGTCATCTGTATGTCTTCTTTGGAGAAATGTCTATTTAGGTCTTCTGCCCATTTTTGCATTGGGTTGTTTGTGTTTTTTTTGGTATTGAACTGCATGAGCTGTTTGTAGATTTTGGAGAGTAATCCCTTGTCAGTTGATTCATTTGCAAATATTTTCTCCCATTCTGTGGGTTGTCTTTTCATTTTGTTTATGATTTCCTTTGCTGTGCCAAAGTTTTTGAGTTTAATTACGTCCCATTTGTTTACTTTTGTTTTATTTCCATTACTCTAGGAGATGGATCGAAAAAGATATTGCTACGATTTATGTCAAAGGCTGTTCTTCTGTTTTCCTCTGAGAGTTTTATAGTATCAGTCTTAAATTAGGTCTTTAATCCATTTTTAGTTTATTTTTGTGTATGGTGTTAAAGAATGTTCTAATTTCATTCTTTTTTATAGCTGAGTAATATCCCATTGTGTGTATATATATATATATATATATATATATATATATATATATATATACACACACCACATGTTCTTTATAGATGGCCAACAGGCACATGAAAAGATGCTCAGCATCGCTAATTATTAGAGAAAAGCAAGTCAAAACCACAATGAGGTATCACCTCACACTGGTCAGAATGCCATCATCAAAAAGTCTACAAATAATAAATGCTGTAGAGGGTATGGAGAAAAGCGAACCCTCCTACACTGTTGGTGGGACTGTAAATTGGTGCAGCCACTATGAAAAATCAGTATGGAGGTTCCTTAAAAAAGTAAAAACAGAGCTACTATATGATCTAGCAATTCCACTTCTGGGCATATACCCAGAAAAGCTGAAAACTCAATTCAAAAAGATACATGCACCCCAATGTTCATAGCAGCGCTATTTACAATAGCCAAGACATGAAAGCAACCTAAGTGTCCATCAACTGATGAATGGATAGAGAAGATCTGTTCTTCATTCTTGATATTGGTGATTTTTGAGTTATCATTTTTTATGATCAATCTGCATATTTATCATTTTTGTGATTTTGATAGATTTATCATTTTGATGGATTTGTTGACTTCCTCAGTTGAACAACATATGTTGCTCTAGTTCATTGATGACTACTTTTTGGAACTTTTGTTGTGTCTGATTAACTATCTTTTAACTAGATTCTTGAGATGGAATCTCATGTAATTAATTTAATATTTCTTCATTATAACAAATGAATTTAAGGCTAAAATTTTTCCTGTAAATTATACTGTTTTAGCTGTATTTGGAGATTGTAGGTATATCTTATCCTTATTAATGTGAAGCTAAAATCTGTTATAATTTCTTCATGATTTCTTGTGTTATTTATAAATGACTTAATTTCCAAGCAGTTGGAGGTTTTCTATTTATCTTTTTATTGTTAGTAAACAATGAAATACTACTGTGGAGAGATTATAGTCTATATGATTTTAGTTCTTTTTTCATTTGTTAAGACTTGTTTTATGATTCTGAATATGGACAATTTTGGTAAATGTGCACAAAAACTGAATTTTTACTCATCTGTTATTGGGTGCATGTTATATATGTAAATTAGACCAGGTTTGTTAATTGTGTTGTTTGGATTTTTAAATTATTACTGACTTCCATTTGTATTTGTTCCATGTAGTACTGAGGAGTGTTAAAATATCCCACTATGATTATAGATCTGACTACCTCTCTTTCTCTCTCTTTTTTTTTATTGGGGTATAGTTGTTTACAATGTTGTTAGTTTCTGCTGCACAGTGAAGTGAAGTAGAGGGATACTTCTCTTTTTAATGCTAACAATTTATATGTTTTGAAGCTAAATTGTTGGATGCATACAGATTTGGAATTGTTATATATATTTATTTATTCCTTTATCAGTATGAAATATCCCCTTTCTCTTTAGTAATGTATCTTGTTTTAAAATATACATTGTTGATATTTATATAGCTATACCAGCTTTCTTTGGTTAGTGTTTGCATGGTGTGTATTTTTCTATTGTTTTACTGTCAATTTCTCTATGTTCTTTTTTGTAAACATATACTTTAAAAAATTAGTCTGACAATCTTGGTCTTGTACTTGGTATATTTACATTTAATATAGTTTACTGATATATCTGGGTTTATATCTACTATCTTAATGTTTTTTGTTTCACTCTAATTTTTATATTTCTTTTTAATTTCCCTTTCTTTCAATTTAAACTTTTGATTATCCTAATTTCTCTATGTGAAGTTAATATGTATTTTTTCCCTTTTGTTTGAGGGTTTAACTTAGAGGTTTCAACATAGTAGCTTCACTTATTTCAGCCTAAAACAGTATTTCTTTTGTCACTTCTTTGATAATGACAGTAACTTAACGTTTATCTCCATTTACCATCCCTCTTGCCTTTTGTATAATTGATACCATGTGTTTTATTTCTAGATTCGCTTTAAACTCCATAATGTATTGCTAATATAGTTTATAATCTCAATATTCAGTTTATATTAATATATTTTTACCATTATATATTTATTCTTTCTTCTGATCCTTATCTCTTTCTGTAATTCTGTTTGGATTCATTTTCTTCTTCCTAAGAATATTCTTTATTCTTTATTTTACTGTAGGTTTATTGGGATGAATTCTCTCAGGCTTTGTTTGTTGTTATTTCACTTTTTAGAAAACTTCTTATTTTGAAATAATTGTATATTTGCAGGAAGTTGCAAAAATAGTACAGAGAGGTTCTGTGTTCCCTTCACCCAGTTTTCTCCAATTATAATATCTTATATAACTATAGTACAATATTAACCAAGAGATCAACATTGTACTACTCACAGTTTCAGATTTCACTCACTTTACATGTACTCATTTGTGTGTGTGTGTGTGTGTGTGTTTGTAGTTGAGTCTGCCATAAATAATGCAATTTTATCATATGTGGACACTCATGTAAACACCACTACAATCAAAATAAGAAACTGTTCTATTATTTCAGAGATCTTTTTTGTGCTGTACCTTTGTAGTTACACTCACTCTCCTCCCTCCCTGTCCCATTACTAACCCATGGAAATTTTCTGCATATAGATCTTGTACATATGTTGTTAGAATTATATCCATGCATCTCATTTTTTGGTGCTATTATAGATGATATTGTGTTTTTAAATTTAAATTTCATTTGTTTATTTCTGGTACGTAGTAAAGCAATTGACAGCAATTGTCCTGTATCCTGAAACCTTACTAAAATTGCTTATTAGTTTTAGGAGGTTGTTTTTGTCAGTTCTTTGGAATTTTCTACATAGACAATCATGTCTTCTATGAACAGACATTTTTATTTCTTTTTTTCCCAATCTATATATCATTTATTTCTTTTTAATTTTCATATTACATTAGCTACGTCATCTAATACAGTGTTGAATAGGAGTGATGAGAGGGGACATCATTCCCTTGTTTCTGATCTTAGGGGACAAGCATGTATTCTCACCATTAAGTGTGATGTTGAAGCATTTTTGTAGCTATTCTTTTTTTTTTTTTTTGCTGTACGCGGGCCTCTCACTGTTGTGGCCTCTCCTGTTGCAGAGCACAGGCTCTGGAAGCACAGACTCAGCAGCCATGGCTCACGAACCTAGCTGCTCCGTGGCATGTGGGGTCTTCCCGGACCGGGGCACGAACCCGTGTCCCCTGCATCGGCAGGCGGACTCTCAACCACTGTGCCACCAGGGAAGCCCCTGTAGCTATTCTTTATCAAGTTGAAGAAGTTCCTCTTTATTCCTAGTTTACTGAGAGTTTTTGTTATTGAGCAAGGGCTCGTGTGCCCATGGCGCAGAAAGCCAAACTCTGACAGTGGTTGTTTGAAGCCAAGTTAGGGCTTATTTGTAGGGCGGCAAGCAAGGAAGTGGGAGACGTGTCTCAGATTTACTCCAACTTGGTCTTTGAATTAGAGTTTTTTTTATAAGGGGGAAGAACATAGAGGCTGGATTAATCATCATCTCGTGACATTTCTTAATCTTTGTTTCAGGAGAAAGGATGTCTCTAGTTTATGATTCTTAGGCCAGGTGGTCCATGGCTCAGGGGTCTGTTAGCTCATCTTGCCCTGGAGAAACAACCTGAGTTTGTACGTTAATGATGATATCTATAGTAGCAATTTTAGTGCATTAATGATGTCATCAACAATAGCAATTTTAGTCATTTGACTGGTTGATTAGTTTTCAGTTAGCACCAAATTGATGTCAGAGGGGACAAGAAAGGGAATAAAGTTTTTGATGGAGAGGTTAATCATAAACTCAGTAAGGGAACTCGGATTTAGCAAGAGTTGGTTTCATTTTTGTTATGAATGAGCGCTGGATTTTTTCAAATGTTTTTCCTGCATCTATTGACAATATCCTTCTTCTTTCGACTGGTGGTATAATTCATTACATTAATTGATTTTCAAATACTGAACTAGCCTTGCATACCTAGAATAAATCACGTTGAGTTGTAGTGTAGAATTATTTTTATACATTTTAAAAATTTGATTTGTTAATATTTTGTTGAAGATTTTTGCAGGTATGCTCATGAGAATCATTGGTCTATTGTTTTCCTTTCTTGTGATGTCTTTGTCTGGTTTTGGTATTAGGCTAATGTTAGCCTCATAGCATGAGTTAGAAAGTGTTGCCTCCGCTTCTATTTTCTGGAAGAGATTATAGATAATTGGTATTTTCTTTTCCTTAAATGTTTAGTGGAGTTCACTAATGAACCCATCTGGGCCTGTTACTTTCTTTTATTTTTTTTAAAGGTTATTAATTCATTCAGTTTCTTTAATAGGTATAGTCCTACCGTGTGACTGAACCACACAGATTCCATTTTGTTAGCTCCCTCTTAGGCCTGAAGTCCTAATTCTTCCTCTTTCTGTGGGACTGAGCTTTAGCCTACTCACAAGGAATATGCCCAAACCAGATAAGTCCCCAATCAACTTCTACCCTTGCCCTTATGAAAACTAGAAGAATGCCTTTTGCTGATACAGATGCTTAATGGTCATGAGGCCCCTGGGGTGGGGGGAAACCCTTGTTCCTGTTGGTACGGACATGCTTCTCACTTGGTAGGCAGATTCTATTCTTACCTTTGGCCCTTTTATATCTCTAGGCACCCCTTTCATCCTCTTGGAGTGCAGCTGCAAATGCCTCTGAATCATTGTCCACCCAGTCCTGCCTTTGTGTAAGATAACTACAGTAAACTTCATAATTACACTTTCTGGAGATGCCTGCTTCATTTTTTGGTCTTAAAGTTCCCTCTCAGTTCAAAGGATATTATTCAATATCTCCACCTCCCAACACCTATTCAGATTATCTACTTTTCTTTGTGTGAGTTTTAGTAGTTTGTGTCTTTCAAGGACTCAGGCCATTTCTTATAGGTTATAAAGCTTGTGGACATAGAATTTTTCATAGTATTCCTTAATGATCCTTTTAATATTCATGGGAGTAGCATGATGATCCTCCTTTGTTTCTGACATTGGTAATTTGTGTTTTCTCTCTTTTGCTCTTGATTAGCCTGGCTAGAGGTTTATCAATTTTATTAATCTTTTTAAAGAACAATATTTTGGTTTTGTTATTTTCTCTATTTTTTATTTTTTTTACTTTTGCTCTAATTTTTTACTCTTTCCTTTATTCTTCTTGCTTTAATATTAAATTGCTCTTCTTTCTCTAGTTTCCCAAAGTGTAATATTAGATTATTGGTTTTAAAACTCTTTTTTTTTAAGTTTTATTTTAAATTGAGGTATAGTTGATTTACAGCATATTATGTTGTGTTAGTTTCAGGTGTACAGCAAAGTGGTTCAGTTTTATATATATATATATATATATACACATACACATATATTCATCCTTTTTCAGATTCTTTTCCCATATAGGTTATTACACAATATTGAGTATAGTTCCTTGTGCTATACAGTAGGTACTTGTTGATTATCTATTTTGTGTATACTAGTATGTATATGTTAATCCCAAATTCTTAATTTATCCCCGCACCACCACCTTTCCCCTTTGGTAACCATGTGTTTGTTTTATTTTCTCAAATATTCACTTTGGTGCTATAAATTTTCCTCTTAGCCCTGCTTTCACTGTGTCCTGTAAATTTTGAGTAGTTCTGCTTTCATTTAGTTAAAATATATAAAAAAATCTTGAGATGTCTTCTTTGAACCATGCTTTATTTAGATATGTATCTCTAAATGTGTGGGAATTTCCCAGCTATCTTTCTGTATTTGATTTCTATTTCAGTTCCATCATATTTTGAAAACACACTTTATGTAATTCCTACTTTTAGAATTTGTTAAGGTGTGTTTTATTCCAGAATGTGTTTGTCTTAGTGAATATTTCATGTGAGCCTAAACAGAATATAATTTTGCTGTTTTTATTTGGAGTAATATATAAATGTCAATTACATCAAGTTGATTGATGCTGCTATTCTGGTCACCTGTATTCTGACTTTCTGCCTTGGTGTTAGAGTCTCCAGCTATATTAATAAATTCTTCTCTTCATACTTGAATTTCTATCAGTTTTTTTCATGTATTTTAATGTCTGTTGTTAATTTATTTTTGCTGTGTTGGGTCTTTGTTTCTGTGCGAGGGCTTTCTCCAGTTATGGCAAGCGGGGGCCACTCTTCATCGTGGTGCGCGGGCCTCTCACTATGGCAGCCTCTCTTGTTGCGGAGCACAGGCTCCAGACGTGCAGGCTCAGTGGTTGTGGCTCACGGGCCTAGTTGCTCCGCGGCATGTGGGATCCTCTCAGACCAGGGCTCCAACCCGTGTCCCCTGCATTAGCAGGCAGATTCTCAACCACTGCGCCACCAGGGAAGCCCTTAATGTCTGTTGTTACGTGCATATACATTAAGATGTTACATCTTCTTGGAGAATTGACCTTTTTATCATTATTTTATGCCCATCCTTATCCCTGATAATATTTATTGTTCTGATGTCTGCTTTGTCTTAAGTTAATATAGCTACTTTAGCTTTCTTTTGATTAGTGTTAGCATCATATGTATATCTTTCTCCTTTCACATATAAGTGAAAACATGCAGTATTTGTCTTTCTCTGTCTGACTTCACTAAATATAGTACTCTCCAGGTCCATCCATGTTGTCACAAATGACAAAATTTCATTCTTTTTATGGCTGAGTAATATTCCATTGTATATATCTCCCACATCTTCTTTATTTACTCATCCGTTGTTGGACACTTAGGTTGCTTCCGTATCTTGGCTGTTGTAAGTAATGTTGTTATGAACCTTGAGGTGCGTATATTTTTTGAATTAGTGTTTTCATTTTCTTTGGATAAATATCACAGAGTGGAACACTGTCAGTATTTTTAAGAGTTTTTGTTTCAATAACACATAGTTATTTTTCTTATCTACTTTGAAAATCTCTATCTTTTAATTTGTCAACAAAGACATTTACATGTAATTGTTGAATAGTTGAATTAATATCTACCATATTTGTAACTGTTTTCTAAACATTGCACTTATTCTTTAAATCTTTTCTTCCCCCTTTTCTACCTTCTCTGGTTTTAATTGGGCATTTTGTATGATTTTGTTTTCTCTCTTCTCCTAGCATATCAGTTATACTTCTTTAGAAAGTTTGTAGTGGTTTTTCAATATGCATTTACAATGAATATAAGTCTACTTTCCAATACCATACACTAAGGACACTAACAGGTTGTAAGTGAAGGGATGGAAAAAGATATGTCAAGAAAATGGGAACCAAAAAAGAGCAAGGGTAGCTATACCTGTATCAGTAAAATATACTTTAAGTCCAACACTAACAAAAAAAAATAGTTCATTATATAATGATAAAGGGGTCAATTTATCAAGAGGATATAACAGTTGTAAACATATCCATATCAAATATTGGAGCAGTTAAGTATATTAAGCAATTGTTAACAGATATGAAAGGAAAAATAGCAATTCAATAATAGTAGGGGACTTCAGTACCTACTTTTTTAGCAATGAGTAAATCATTCAGACAGAAGATCATTGCAGAAATAATGGACCTGAATGACACTTTAGACTAAATGGATCTAACAGACATACACAGAACATTCCACCCAACAGGAGCAGAATATACATTCTTCTCAAGTGCACATGGAACATACATACTTTAGGAGAGATCACATGATACATCACAAAACATGTCTTAGCATTTAAGAAGATTGAAATCATACCAAATATCTCCTGACCACAACAGTATGAAACTAAAAATCAATAACAAGAGGAAAGCTGGAAAATTCACAAATATGTGGAGATTAAACAACATGATCTTGAACAGCCAATGGGTTGAAGAAGAAATCAATAGAGAAATCAAGAAATATCTTGAAACAAATGAAATTGGAAACATAATATATCAAAACTTATGAAAGTCTGCACAAGCAGTTCTAAGAGGGAAGTTTGTAGTGATAAATGCCTACATTACAAAATGAGACAGACCTTAATAATTTCACTTTACACTTCAAGGAACTAGAAATAGAAGAACAAACTAAGCCCAAAGTTAGCAGAAGGAAGGAAATAACAAAGAGAAGAGAAGAAATAAATGAAATAGAGACCAGAAAAACAATAGAAAAGATCAGTGAAACTAAGAGCTGGTTCTTTGAAAAGATATACAAAATAGATAAATATTTAGCTAGATTAATGAAGATAAGAAGAGAGAGGACTCAAATAAAATCAGTATTGAAAGAGAAAACATTATAACTGATACCACAGAAATAAAAAGGATTATGAGAGACTACTACCAACAAGTATGTGCCAACAAACTGGATAATCTAGAAGAAATGGATATATTCCTCCAAACATATGATCTACCAAGACCAAAAAATGAAGAAATAGAAAATCTAAACAGATGAGTAAGGATACTGAATCAGTAATTAAAAACCTCCCAACACAGAAAAGACTGGGACCAGATGGTTTAACTAGTGAATTCTACCAAACATTTTAATAATTAATACCAGTCCTCCTCAAACTCTTCCAGAAAAATTGAAGAGGGGGGAATACTCCTAAACTCATTTTATGAGGCAAGCATTACTCTGATACAAAAGCCTATTAAAGGCACTACAAGAAAAGAAAATTACAGACCAATATCCTGTTGAATATAGATGGAACAGTTCTCAACATAATATTAGCAAACTGAATTCAACAGTACATTAAAAGGATCATTCACCATGATCAAGTGGAATTTATCCCCAGAATGCAAGAATGATTCACCATACACAAATCAATTCTGTGATACACCATAGAATGAAAGATAAAACAGATAGAATGAAAAATAAAAAATAGCTACAGAAATGCGTTCAAGAAAATACAACATCCTTCCATGAGAAAAACACTTGACAAATTGGGTATAGAAGGAATGTTCCTCAGCATAAAAAAGGTCGTATATGACAAGCCAACAGGTAACATCATACTCAATGGTGAAAGTTAAAGTCCTTTCCTATAAGATCAGGAAGAAGACAGGGCTACTCACTCTTGCCATGTCTGTTCAACATAATTCTGGAAGTCCTAGCCAGAGAAGTTAAACAAGAAAAAGAAATAAAAGGCATACATATTAGAAAAGAAGAAGTAAAATTATCTCTGTTTGCAGATGACATGATCTTATGCACAGAAAACCTGAAGACCCCACTAAAAATTTTTTAGAACTCGTAAATGAATTCAATAAAGTTGCAGAATACAAAATCAGCATACAGAAACCTTTGTTTTTCTATACATAAACAGGTATCTGAAAGAGAAATTAAGAAAGCAACCCCATTTATGATAACATCAAAAGCAGTATAATACTTAGCAATAAATTTAACCAAGGTGCTGAAAAACCTGTACATCAAAAACAATAAAACATTGATTAAAAAGACTGAAGAAGACACAAATAAATGGAAAGATATCCCATGTTCTTGGATTGGAATAGTTAATATTGTTTAAATGGCCATACTACCCAAAGCAATCTACAGAGTCAATGTAGTTCCAATCAAAATTCCAATGAATTTTTCTACCAAAATAGAAAAAACTATCAAATTTGTTTGGAACCACAAAAAACCCTGAATAGCCAAAACAATCCTGAGAAAGAAGAACAAAGGTGGAGGCATCACAATACCTGATTTCAAGCATTATTTCAGAGCTATAGAAATCAAAACAGTATGGTACTGGCCTAAAAACAAGCATATAGATGTAACAGAATAAAGAGCTCAGACATAAACCCCAACAACTAATTTTTAATATGGTCACCAAGAACACTCAATGAGGAAAGGACACTCTCTTCAATAAATGGTGTTGGGAAAACTGGTATCCACATGCAGAAGAATGAAATTGGACCCCTGTCTTATGCCACTCACAATAATTAACTTGAAATGGATCAAAGATTTAAATGCAAGACCCAAAACTGTAAAACTACTAGAAGAAAACATAGGGAGAAAGATCCTTGACAATGTAGAATAAACAAGTGGGGCTATATTAAATTAAAGAGCTTCTGCACAGCAAAGGAAATAGTAAATTGAAAAGGCAACCTAGGGAATGGGAGAAAATATCCACAAACCATATATCCGAAAAGGGACTAATATCCAAAATATATAATGTATACAACTCAATAGCAAAAAAAATGAATAATCCAATTTAAAAATGGGGAAAGAACATGAATAGACATTTTTCCAAAGAGGACATGCAAATGGCCAACAGATACACGAAAAGATGTTCAACATTACTAATCATCAGGGAAATGCAAATCAAAACCACAATGAGATATTACCTTACACCTGTTTTCATAAAAGGGACTAAGAGATAAAAAATGTTGTTTGGGATATGGATAAAAAGGAACATTTAAATACTGTTGGTGGGGAAGTAAATTGATGTAGCCATTATGGAAAAGAGTATGGAGGCTTCTCAAAAAATTAAAAATTGAACTACCATATGATCCAGCAATCCCACTTTTGAGTATATATTTAAAGAATTGAAATCACTATCTCAAAGAGATATCTGTACACCCATGTTAATTGCAGCATTATTCACAATACCAAGATATCAAAACAATCTGAGTCCATCAGTGGATAAAGAGGATGTAGTTTATATGTGCAAAGAAATATTTCAGCCATAAGAAAGAAGGAAATCCTGCCATTTGCAAAAACATGGATGGACCTTGAGGGCATTATGCTAAGTGAGACAAGTGAGGCAGAGGAACACAAATACTGTATGATATCCCTTATATGTGGAATCTAACCTGAAATTGTAAAAACACAGTAGAATGGTGTTATGAGGAGCTAGGGTATGGAGGAATTGGGGAGACGTTTTTTACGGGTACAAACTTGAAACTAGTAGATAAATAAGTTCTGGAGATCTAATGCACATCATAATGATTATAGTCAACAATACTGTATTATGAACTTCAAAGGTGCTAAGCGACTAGATCTTAACTATTCTCCATACAAAAAAGAAATGATAATTATGTGAAGTGATAAATGTGTTAGCTAACATAACTGTAGTAATCATATTATACTATATAAATGTATCAAACCAACACCTTGTACACCTCAATCTTACATAATGTTATATGTCAATTATGTCTCAATAAAAATTTTAAAATAACATATATTACTTCAAATATAGCTTATAATGGAATATTCCCAAATTTTTCTTCCTGTCCTTTATGACATTGTTGCCACTTAATTCATCTATTTACAATAATTACACAGTGCATTGTTACTGTTACTACTTTGAATAGACATTTATCTTTTAGATCAATTAAGAAAAAGAAAATATGTTGTTTTACCTTCATTTATTCCTTCTCGCAAGTTCTTCTTTTTTTTTTTTGTGGTACACGGGCCTCTCACTGTTGTGGCCTCTCCTGTTGCGGAGCACAGGCTCCAGACGCGCAGGCTTAGCGGCCATGGCTCACGGGCCTAGCCTCTCTACGGCATGTGGGATCTTCCCAGACTGGGGCATGAACCCATGTCCCCTGCATCGGCAGGCAGACTCTCAACCACTGCGCCACCAGGGAAGCCCAAGTTCTTCTTGTTTTTAATGTAGATTCCATCTCCCTGAAAAATTTTCAACATTTTCTTTTGCCATGCAGCTCTACTAGCAAAAAAATTCTTAATTTAAAAATTTTTTCTGAGAGTGTTTTTTTAAATTATAGTTGCTTTAAAATATTATATTAGTTTCAGGTCTACAGTATAGTGATTCAGTATTTTTTTATAGATTATATTCCATTAAAAGTCCTTGCAAGATGATGGCTATAATTCCCTGTTCTATACAATATATCCTTGTTGCTTATCTATTTTACACATAGTAATTTGTATCTCTTAATCCCATACTCCTAACTTGTCCCTCCCATGTTCCCTATCCCATCTGGTAATCACTAGTTTGTTTTCTATATCTGTGGGTCTGTTTCTGTTTTGCTGTGTACATTCCCTTGTATTATTTTTTTGATTCCACATACAAGTGATATCATACAGTATTTGTCTTTCTCTATCTGACTTACTTCACTTAGTATGATTGTCTCTAGGTCCATCCACATTGCTGCAAATGGCAGAATTACATTCTTTTCATAGCTGAGTAATATTCCATTGTGTGTGTGTGTGTGTTTGTGTTTGTATCACATCTTCTTTATCCATTCATCTGTTGATGCATACTTGGGTTGCTTACATTATCTTGGCTATTGTAAATAGTGCTGCTATGAAGATTGGGGTGTGTATGTATTTCCAAATTAGAGGTTTGGTTTTTTTTGGTTTTTTTTTTGGATATATACCCAGGAGTGGAATTGCTGGGTCATATAGTAGTTCTATTCTTAATTTTTTGAGGAATCTCTATACTGTTTTCCATAGTGGCTGCACCACTGTACTCACTCTGACAGTGTTTTTATTTCTTCACTCTTGGAGCATAATTTCTTTGGATATACAAATCTAGGTTGGTGAGGGTATTTTCCTCTCAGCACTTTGATTATTTCACTCCACTCTTATTCTTTCATGCATGGTTTATGATGAGAAGTCCATCATAAACCTTATCCTTTTTTTCTCTAAAGGTATTGTAGGTAAGGGGGCTTCCCCTCTACCCCTGGATTTATTCAAGATTTTCTCTTTGCTGTTGGTTTTCTGCAGTTTGAGTATGATAAAGCTAGGTGTCAATTTTGTATACTTCCCCCTCCTAGGTGTCTCTGAGCTTCCTGGATCTGTGGTTTGGTGTATGTCATTAATTTTGGGAAGTTTTTAGCCATTATTGCTTCAAATACTCCTATTCAGTTCTCTCTTCTGGCATTCCACTTATAAGTATGTTACACCTTTTGAAACTATCCCACAGTCCTTGGATATTCTCCCCTGCCTCTTTTTTTTCTCGTTGTATATAAGTTTGGCAAGTTTCTAGTAACCTATGTTCATGTTCGTCGATTGTTTACTTGGCTATATTGACTCTTGATGAACACATCAAATGCATTCTTCATTTTGTATACAATGGTTTTAATATCTAACATTTCCATTTGAATCATTGTTAATGTTTTCATCTCTTTGCTTACATTACCCATCTTGCATGTTGTTTACTATTTTCATTAGTGCACTTAAAATGTTAATCATAGTTATTTTAAATTTCTTATCTAATAAGCATATTATTTTTGTCACATCTGAGTCTGGTTCTAATGTTACTTTGTCTGTTCAGACATTTTCCCTTGCTTTTTAGCATGCCTTAAAAATTTTTTGTTGAAAGCTAGACATGTGTATTGGGTAATAGTACTTGAGGTAGATAGGACTTTAATATGAGGTTTTATGTTGATACAATAAGGAGTTAGGCTGTATCGACATTTGCTGTGGCTGTAGGTACCAGAGGCTTCAAATTTTTCTAGTGTCCTTGATTTTGTCTCCCTTGCTTTTTGGATTCCCTAAGAACTTCTCATATAGAAATTTTGGAGTTGTAGTTCGTTCCAAGATTTCACTTCTCTCCTGGGTCCAGTAATTGATTTTCCATTTGTTAGCACTTTCTCATGTTTTTTTTTTTTTACCATTCAGTTTTGAGCATTTAAAAATTTATTCTAAAAACTAGTCCTTTGTTGGATATATGGTTTGTAAATGTTTTCTCCCAGTCTATAGCTTGTATTTCCATGCTTGTAAGAGTCTTTCATGTAGAAAATGGGTTATATTTTGATGAAGCACAATTTATTAGTTTTGTGATTATGGATCATACTTCTAAATTAAATCTAAGAACATACTGCTTAGTCCCAGATCCCAAGAATTTTCTCCTTTTTTTGGTAAACTTTTATACTTCACATGTAAATATAAATGTGTGATCTGTTTTGAGTTAGTTTTTGTATAAGGTTTGAAGTTTAGGTAGAGATTCAATTTTGTCTCAGTAGATATCCAGTTCTCTAGTACTATTTGTTGGCCTTCTTTCATTGAATTGACTTACAAATTTGTCAAAAGTCAGTTGGACATATTAAAGGGTTTATTTTTCTGTGTTCTCTATTCTATTGCATTGATCTATATTTCCATCCCTCTGCAAATACCACGTAGTCTTTATTATAGATATATATTGTCTTGAAATTGGGTAGGCTGGTTCCTCCCACTTCATTCTTCTTTTTCACAATTGCTTTAGCTATTCTTGTCCCTTTGCCTTTCTATATAAATATTAAAATAAGCATGTCAATGAAATCTGCAAAAATATTTTGCCAGAGTTTTATAAAAATGTGAATTGACATTTTTACAATGTTGAGTATTAAAATTCATGAACACAGGATGTCTGTTTACTTAGATCTTTTATTTCTTTCGTCTGGATTTTGTAGTTTTTAGCATTCAAGTTCTATAGTTGTTTTTTATATTTATACCTCAGTATATCATATATTGAGTGATTTTAAATGGTGTTGCATTTTCAGCTTCCACATGCTCATTGTTAGTGTGTAGAAATACAACTTAGTTTTGTATGTTTATCTTATATGCTGCAACATTACTGAACTTATTTATTAGTTCTGTGAGTTTCTTTGCAGATTCCTTGAGATTTTCTATGTGGACCATCATGTTATCTGCAAACAAGGAAGTTTTATTTTTTCCTTTCTGATCTACATGCCTTTATTTCTTGTTCTTGCTTTTCTGAACTGGCTGGAACTTCCAAAACTATGTTCATGAAGAGGGATGAGAGCAGCCATGCTTGCCTTGTTCTTGATCTTAGAGGGAAAGCATTCATTCTTTCACCATTAAGTATAATGTTTCTTGTAGGCTTTTTGTAGCTGATCATTATGAAGTTGAGAGAATACTCTCTAATACTATTTTTGATAGCTTTTATCATGAGTGCGTGTTGAATTTTGTCAAATGCTATTTCTGCATCAATTGATATGATCATGTTTTCTGTTTTAGCCTGTTACTATGGTGAATTACACTGACCGATTTCCAAATATTGAGCTAGCCTTGCATTCCTGGAATAAGCCTCTCTTGGTCTTTTTATATATTGCTGAATTCTATTTGCTAATCTTTTGTTAAGGATTTTTACATCAGTATTCATAAGGAGTATTGGTGCATACTTTTTCCCCCTCCCAGCTTTATTGAGTTAAAATGATAAGCAAAAGTTATATATTTTTAGGGTATACATTTTGTGGGTTTCTTTATTGTATTGTCTTTATCTGATTTCACTCTCAGGTAATCCTATCTTTATAGAATGAATTGGGAAGTTTTCCCTCTTGTATTTTCTGGAAGAGATTGTTAGAATTGGTGATAATTTTTCTTTAAATATTTGATAGAATTCTCTTGTGAAACCATATGGACCTGAAGATTTCTTTTCTGGAAATTTTTAAATTACTAATTAAATTTTCTTACTAGTTATAGAACTATTCAGTCTACTTCAGATTTGGGGAATTGCTCTAACTTGTGGTTTTTTTTTATTTGCTTGTTTTTTTTTGCGGTATGTGGGCCTCTCACTGTTGTGGCCTCTCCCATTGCGGAGCACAGGCTCCAGACGCGCAGGCTCAGTGGCCATGGCTCACGGGCCCAGCTGCTCCGCGGCATGTGGGATCTTCCTGGACCGGGGCACGAACCCGTGTCCCCTGCATCAGCAGGTGGACTCTCAACCACTGCGCCACCAGGGAAGCCCTCTAATTTGTACTTTTTGAGGAATTAGTTCATTTCATAAGTTGTCAGAAATACTTGTGTAAAATTGTTACTGTCATATTTAAGTTTGCATGATCTGTAGTGATATTCCTTTTTAATTCCTAATATTGCTAAATGGTCTTCCCTTTTTTTTTTTCTTGTCAGTTTTGCTGGAGATTTTTCAGTTTTATTGAACTTTTCAAGGAAACTGCTTTTTGTTTCATTGATTATTTCCATTGCTTTACTGTTTTCAATTTCATTAATTTCTGCTCTTTATTATTATTATTTTTTTGTCTACTTGGTTTAGATTTATTTTCCTCTTATTTCTCTAGGTTCTTGGGAGTGGGAACTTAGACATAGATTCGAAACTTTTCCTTTTTTCTAATGTAAGTATTTAGTGCTATAAATTCCCTTTTTGGCATTGCTTTAGGAAAAGTTTCAAATCAATGTCTAAGCTCCCACATATTTTGATTTATTGTATTTCCAGTGTCATTCAGTTCAGTGTATTTTTTGAATTCCCTTGTGATGACTTCTTAGGCCCATGGATTAGAAGTGTGTTGCTTAATTCTAAGTATTTGGAGATTTTTTCCTATTATCTTTCTTTTATTGATTTCTAGTTTGATTCCATTGTGTTTAGAGAACACATTGTATATGATCTGAATTATTTTAAATTTACTGAGGTTTTTTAGCCCAGGATATCATCTATCTTAGTATATGTTTTATGGCTGCTAGGAAAGAATGCCTATTTTGTTGTTGTTTAGCAGATTATTCTATAAATGTTGATTAGTTTCTGTTGGCTGATGGTTGTGTTGAGTTCTTCTGTATC
Organism: Leucopleurus acutus; assembly: GCF_964270905.1. Taxonomy (NCBI): domain Eukaryota; kingdom Metazoa; phylum Chordata; class Mammalia; order Artiodactyla; family Delphinidae; genus Leucopleurus; species Leucopleurus acutus. The sequence continues at coordinate 67,085,159 of NC_139147.1, forward strand.
CTTACTGATTTGCCAGAGACAGGTGTTGAAATCTACTAGCATCATGGAGTCCCTCTTTTTTTCTTTTCAGTTTTATCAGTTTTTGCTTCATGTATTTTGCAACCTGTTGTTTGGTGCATGCACATTTGGGATTGCTCTGTCTTCTTGGTGGACTGACCTTTTATCTTTACATAATGTCCTTCTCTGTCTCTGGTCATCTGAACTCTTTTTTATCTGAACTCTTTTTTTAATCTGATATTAATATAACCTCTTCTGCTTTCTTTTGATTAATGTTTGCATGATATATCTTGTCATTCTTGTTACTTTCAGCTTTTCCATGTCAATATAATTGAAGTAAGTTTCTTGTAGACAGTGTATAGTTTGGTTATGTTTTTTCAATTCACTCTGTCAATCTGTGTATTTTAATTGGTGTTTACATTTTCTGTAATTATTGATATCTCAGGACTTAAGATCTCATTTTATTTTTTGTTGTCTGCTTGATCTCTCTGTTTTTAACCTACTTGGTATTTTTTTTCTTGCCATCCTGTTTTTAATTGAACATTTTTTTAGAATTTCATTTTGATTTATCTTTATTTTTTAGTGTCTTTTTGTATCACTTCACTTCTTTAGAGGTTACTGTAGACATTTCATTATATATAAACAATTTACCACAGTCTTTTGCTATTGCATTTTCCCAGTTTGAATGAAGTATAAAGACCTTTTCTTTTTTATTTCCCTCATTTATAATAAATTTTCCTCTCTCTATATTTAGAACCAAATCAGACTGTGTTATAATTTTTCCTTCAACTGTCAAACATAATTTAGGAAATTATGAGAAGGAAAATATATTGTATTTACCCATAGTTTTACTTTTTGTTGTTTTTTATTCACACTTGATATTCAAATATTCCTATTTTAAAAAAAATTATTCCTTTTTGTTTAGTAAACTCCCTTTAACCATTCTCTTAGAGTTGATCTTTTAGTGACAAATTCTTGGCTTTCCTTCATCTAATAAAAGCAGAAATATATTTGGCATGTATAGAATTCTGGGTTGATAGTTCTTTTCTTTAAGCCCTTGAGTAATGTTCTACTTCCTTTTGGTCCCCTGTTTTCTGATGAGAAATCTGCTATCATCGGAATTTTTCCCCTGTAGTTAAAGTGTTGTTGCTCTCTTGCCACGTTCAAGATTTTTTTCTTTTCATTTTTAGTTTTCAGATATTTGGTTGTGATCTGTCTTGGTTTTATTTCTTTGGGTTTATCCTTTTCGGTTTTTTCAGCTTCTTGAATCCTTTGTTTTGCCTTTTACCAATTTGGGAAGTTTTTAGACATTATTTTTTTGACTCCTTTTTCAGTCCCATCCTTTTCCTTCTGGGACCCTGGGACCCTGATAACATGATTGTTATCACATGTTTTGTTTTTGTCCCACAGGTTTCTGAGTCTCTGATTTTTTTTTTTTTTACATCTGTTTTCTGTCTGTTTTACAGATTGGATAATTTATATTGCTTTATATTTGAGTTTACTGCCTCTTCTGTTTCCTCCATTATGCTACAGTTTATCCGTAGATTTTAAAATTTTCTTTATTGTACTTTTTAATAGTAAAATTTGCATTTGATTCTTCTTTTTATCTTCTGTTTCTTTGCTGAGACTTTCTGGTTTTTGTTTTTTTTTTCATTTTATTCATAATTGCTTGTTCCATTTTATGATAGCTTCTTTTAAATATTTTTCAGTGAATTTTAACATCTGTATCATCTTGATATTGGTATCTATTTTTTAATTCAAACTGTGTGATTTTTCTATTTCTTGGTATGAGTGATTTTTTAATACAAACTGAACACTTTCAGTATAATGTTATGGCACCCTAGGTCTTATTTAAACCTTCTGTTTTGGGTGGGTTGTTTTGACCTTGCTCTGGCAACAGAAGGGCAGATGACCTCTTGTTACTAACTGGTGGGAATAGAAGTTCAGGTTCCCTATTTGGCCTTCAACTAACACCTGAGGTTGGGAGAGGCATCTTACTGGGGTGGGGTTATGGCTCCCCATCATACTTCTACTTTTATCACCCTGACCAGAAGACCTGTGATTCATTCCTGCTCCCCACGTGGCCTCCACTAATTCAGTTCTCCCGTTCAGAAATTGAAATAGTCTATGAATTTAAATGATGATAGAAAATGTTATTTCTTTCACTGTAGGAGAATGAAAATAAGCTTCTCAGAATTGCATTTGCCAAAAATCATTGTTATTCCCTATGCAAATGCATATTTGACTTATTTTTAAAATTTGACTTACATTTGTTAGTTTTTCAACTAATTATGGGCAATAAAATTCAGTGAATTTTTTACTGTCTGGTTAATTAGAGCCCATTAAGACAATGAATGAAATTTAACTAAAATGTCACTACCTATTTAATTTTATCTCTTGTATTATAATTCAGCTAGGTATAGGTTGTCTAAAATTATCAGATTCTTTTTCATAAAGAAAATTTAATTCCTTATTTTTGCTTTTTATATGATTTGAGTTTTTCCACTAAAACTCCTAAATATCAGCCTTTGACTTAAGGTGTTGAGGGAATCTTAGGGTAGCTATCTGTCCCTTTCCCTAGCTGTTGTTGTGCTTCACCTTATCATCATTATTATAACCATCATTAGCTGTTTGGGGGGTACTACATAGCTTTATCCCTACTACTAACTTAGTAATTTAGGTTCTTATCCTAAAACTTGAAGAGTAAGTAAGCAGCAGTCATTCAGCCACAGAACTACATTTCTTAAAATGTAGTTCATGAATTGTCTGTATCAGAATCACCTAGAGAAGTGCTTCCTAAACTTTCATGTGTGTGTGACTCACCTGGGGGTTCTTCATAAAATTCAATTTTTAATTCTGGGATTGGGCCTGAGATTCTGAATTTCTACTAAGCTTCCAGGTAACATCCATGCTGCTGGTCTATGGACTTCATTTTGAATAGCAAAATATTTGTTAAAATATCAGTCATATGTTCCATCCCAAGTCCAAGGAGTCACAGTTTGTGTGACTGGAATCTGGGATATGCATTTTAATGAGATATTTATCTATACTAAAAACTTTAAGGTTGTTGTTAAAATTTAGTAGTTCTTAACTGTGGTTATGTATCAAAACCACCCAGAAAGAGTTTTAAAACAGTATTCCTAGATATTACTGCAGAACTATTGAATCGTCATCTCTGGTTTGTATTTTTAATATGCAGAATCACATACCTGATTCTGAGTATAACCAGGTTATAAAGAATGATTATAAATATTATAGAAGGGACTGGTGCCAGAGTCATCATGCCCGGTACTAGAAGTTTCACCTGGAATCCAGACAAAAAATAAGATTAAAATTGAACTATGTTAGAACTTAGTGGGGGGGAAGGTTTCAAAACTGAAATCTTCCACTAAATTTTATACAGCATAATTTTTGTAATTTTAAGCCATTTTCCTTTTTACAGTATATTTTTGGCTTGTGTGTTGACAGTGTTTCTCAAAATAGGATTTATAGTCTTGGGGTTGTGAATTATCCACAGTAATTTATAATCAGACTAATGGAAATATTCTGAATGATTTGAATAAACCCTCTTATGCAAAAATACTGCCATACAATTTCAATATGTGAAGTTATATTTGCATTTATGGTTGTGTTGGTACCAAGTAGTATTATTTTAATTGTTATGGGTTAATAAAAAATCGAAGTGGACTATGCACATGTATTATGTATTCATACCAAATGATTATAAAATTATGTGATGGTATACTATGGAACAGAATTCAAAGGTATTCAAGTAGAGGCAAGTGGTGAAAGAGAGACACAGAGTAAGTATAGACATAAAAGAACCTGTGGAGTCAGAATCATATCCATATTGTGAGATTGTTTTATTTTTGTAAAAAAAAAATTCATATGTCATGTAAATTAATTGTCATTTGAATTCTAGTTTTATTTGTATTTAATTTGTTTTTTGTTTTATGTATATATGAGTCATAAGTATGAGGAATTTCTTATTTTTATATATAAGTTAAAGAAGTTATAAAAGTAAGTCAAAGTGAGGATCAGCAAAAATTTTTTTAAAGATCTGTGTATTATTCAAGCTTGAGAAACATGTATTTTGTTTATTTAATATGCTTATGTAAAAAATATATCAAATTACAGAGTCCTTTGGCCCAATTCAAATACTGTACAGTTTTCTACCTTAGCTTTCCTTGATTTCCCTTACTTGAATTAATCCCTCCCTCCTTTGAACTCTTTATAGCAATTAACACATTTTACTTTTATTTTTCTTACTTGTCAACTTGTCTTATCTCTTCTGTTAGATGTTATATTTTTTTAAGGAAAAAGATTAGGTATGTTGTAATCAAGGACAGTACTTTTTATAAAGAATTATTCAGTGAAGCTTGAATAAATGGATGAATGGAAGGAAGACTGACAATGTGTTAGATGATTTACTACGAAAGAATGAGTGAATATGGATATAGGAACAATATTATTTTTCCAAGGGCCACATATAATAGAAAATCCTTCATCTTGCAGGTGGTGGTGGTGGTAGAAATACATTATAAATGAAAGTGTAGCTATTAAGTACAGTAAATTAAGTTCTATAAGGATATTGATTAGTCACTTATGGTTATCAAACACACAGCACAAGTTTAATCATGCCCTCTCCTTCACCTATGTCAATCATAAGTAAATCACATTACTTTTTTTTTCAATTTTAAGAGTTAATTTGAGCGAAAATCAATTTGAATTGGGCAATGCCAACAGAGGTGGTTAAGAGTGCTCCACAGATAGCTAGGGGCAAGACTTTTATAGATAAGACATGAAAGCAAAGCAAAGGATTATGGGATTGGCTATAGCTTAAGTAGTTGCTTTATTTAGGAAAGCATAGCTGGCTTTTTGCGAGTGGTTGTCCTTAGGTTTCAGTTTCTTTTTTTTCCTTGCAGTCTTATTGCAATAAAATGGACATACGGCACTGTATAACTTTAAGGTATACAGCGTAATGACTTGACTTACATACATCATGAAGTGATTATGACAATAAGAAGAGTGAACATCCATAATTTCATATAGATACTAAATAAAAGAAAAAGTATAATTGACCTACAACCCAATGTTAGTTCCAGGTGCACAACATAGTGATTTGATATTTCTGTATATAATGATCACCACGATAAGTTTAGGTATCATCTGTCACCATACAGAGATATTACATTGTTGACTGTATTTACCATGCTATACATTTCATCCCTATGACTCATTTGTTTTGTAACTAGAAGTTTGTACCTCTTAATTTTCTTCACCTATTTCACTCATCCTCCCATCTTCCTCCCCTCTGGCAACCACCTGTTTGTTCTCTGTATCTATAACTCTGTTTCTCTTTTGTTATGTTCATTTGTTTTGTTTTTTAGATACCACATATAAGTGAAGTCATCTAATAGTTGTATTTCTGTCTGACTTATTTCACTTAGCAAAAGTCCATCCATGTTGTCACAAATGGCAAGATTTCATCCATTTTGTAGCTGAGTAATATTCCATTGTACATGTATATACCACATGTTCTTTATCCATTCATCTACTGATGGGCACTTACATTGCTCCTGTATCTTGGCTATTGTCAGTAATGCTGCAGTGAACATAGGGGTGCATATATCTTTTCAAATTAGTGTTTTTATTGTTTTATTGTTCTACTTTTCAAACTGGGTTCAGATTAATTCTGGGAATCTCTTACTTGTTTAACCATGACCCATCAGTTGGACTTTGGACATAAGATGAAACCCTTTTGTCATAAAGGGTCTAGTTTCTTATCAATAAGAATGAGGAATACAGTAGTGTTGGTCCAAGGAATATTTATATTTCTGTTTGGATCTTCATGTATTCCACTGTTCTTGTACTTACTGTAAAGTCTGTCTATATTGGAATTTTGCTGCTTGCTTCAGGTCTCATTACTGAAACCTGGCAGTTCTTAGACTTTTCTTCTTAACCTTATAAATGACCATGTAATATTTAAGTTTGCTCCTTTTCTATCTGAACTCCTGTATTTGTGTCTACTTTAATGGGATTGGTGTTTTTTCTACTCTCCCAGTATTCAGAAAGGGTGATCATAGATCCTTTTTAAAATGAGCTTCCTCTTTCTACATGGATTGAATTGAAAATTGATTGTTCATTGCCTAGAAACATGACTATCAAGTTATTTTCTGTGGAACATTATTGAGTATCTCTTGGCAACAGCAATTCTAGACTTTAGGTTTTAATCAAAATTGTCCAATGTCATATATGTTATACTTTAATTAGATTGTCAATTGACTCTGTAAATGTGTATGTAATAACAAGGCTTCTAGTTTTTTGGATTGTAGTGTGCAAGGTGCCTTCAACAGAATACTTTTGAATAGATAAAGTTTGGTGTAGAGAAAGTCAATGAACCAGATTGAAAATATAAATTTGACATACTGCATGTTCACTCTTATATAAAGAGGTACAAGATGGAATCCTTTTTGGAATTTACCATTCATTTTCTTTTTTTTTTCCCCATAGTTGTGTGTCTGCTTGGTGTCAGAATTCTGTTTTGCTCTGCTAACAATTTACCAGCTCCTTTTCTAAATAAATTCTAGGAAATATTATGATTTAGTAACAAGTTCGGATAAGGAATAACTGTGAACTTATCCCCCCATGTCTTTTTAAGAGTGGTTAAGGAGCCTAAGTAGGCCCAACTAGAAAAAGTGATGATGCTGTGGATAGAAGACTCTGATAAATTCCCAAATTTCATATATAGGAGTCATGGTTGCTTTGGCTGTGGAACAGTTTCCCAGAATTGGTCAGAAAGCCCATTGTGAAGATGAAGGCAGAACAAAAGAATAAGGGAATAGTATAATGGATCTCTGACCTTATAAGTTTTCGTTATACTACTTAGATGCCAAACATCAGAATAAAAAGTAAATAATTCATCACCTCATGTAGACAAAGCTACAGACTCTCTGACCTCTGAAATTTATGTTTCATATATACCTAATATTTATTTCAAGTGAAAAAAAGCAAACAGTGTAGCATTGTAGAAATATGTCAGTTTTTCAACCAAACAGGAATGGATTTGAATCACAGTTTTGCCACTTATTAGCTGTCAGTCCTAGGCAAGTAAAAGAAAATATTCTTGTGAAACAGAAATATATATATGTCTTGAAGTGCTATTTTCAGTTAGAAATAATATATATCAATGCCCATGTTAGATACTTAATAGTGGTTGTTTTATCATTATTATTTTTAATGACATACTATTGTTATCTATCCTATAAACTCTAACTAATAACTAAGGGCTACTGAGTATATGGTAAATTTTATTGTTTATATAGGTATCACTATGTTATAAGCATAAGGAAAATATAATGCTGACCAGATATAAAATTTAGATATTTTAATTGTAATTTTCTTTCTTTCAGAATTACTTACTGTCATCTACCTTTCCAGAGTAAATGGCTCTATGTTGGAACAGAAAGAGGAAATACACATATTGTAAATATTGAATCTTTCATTCTTTCTGGATATGTTATCATGTGGAACAAGGCAATTGAACTGTAAGTTTGAACTTGAATACCACTTTATTTGGATTAAATATATCTTATGGTTATGCAGTATATATATCAAATTGCAGAGTTATTTGAAACATCAATGGCTAATTTATGATGAATTTGAGTGAAAAGTTCATCTAAAATAATTTAAAACTCGAAAGGCTTTTAAAAATAGATATTGTAGTATTAACATATGCTAATTTTAGACTTTCCAAATACTGTAAATAATTAAGGGTTATTATGTATACAAAATTTGATGATAAAATATTAAAGCTTATTCTAAAACTTATACATGAAAATCATCTCATTTCTTTATAGTCAACCTTAGTATAGCCACTTCCAGTGGGAGTGGCAAGTGGATTATGACCACATTTAGCTTTATGTAAAAATAATTATGATCAGTTCACATATTTTTAAATGCTGGTAGCTTACTCTTCACTTGCCTCATTAACATATTGTTCTGAGTTCCAAGAAGAATCAGTTCATCAGTATCTTTCATGTTGTGATGTATACAGCTCTTTGGGTATGTGGCTGATGGCAATTACCACTTTCATTTGGCACTGATATTTACGTTTCTACACATGTGAAATGTGAAATCCCTCAAATGTGAAATTTCATGGAATTCCAAGCCATCTTTTGTAGCATATACAGAGACAATTTTCCTGGTCAATGTGTTAATTGGAAAAACAATTTTTCTTTAATAAATGTTTGTGCTCTGTACATATTAGGTCCTTAATAAGGTACGTTTGACTTGAGGTTGGCTCATTCTCTCAGGTATATATACATTCTAAATTGCGTAATTAGTTTTCTCTAAAACTCTGATTAAAACAGCCTATTTTCATGAAACTTGACTGTGGTCTTTAAAATAAATCTACTATTCCCTATTCCCAATGTTTCAATGTTCATGTATATTACTTGATAGGGAAGGTTGTTACTAGTTATATTCTTATTAAAATATTCCTCTCATATTATGTCCTAATGAGTTTTTTTAATTAATGATAATTCTTCCTCATTAGATTAAGAACTGCTCCAGGGCAGAATCCTTTGTTCATTGCTCTTTTTTTCTTCATATTTGGCTTATTTTGGTGCTTTCCACAGAGTGGCTACTAAATAACTAATGACAGTGAAAATTAGTATGATAAGTAGATACAAGTGCTGTTGACTTACAGCTTTCATTTATAATTATAATTGGTATGAGCTATTTTGCTCATATATATTTTAATATTCTATGTGTATGTTTTTAAAAACACTTGTCCGGTAGACAATTATGTGTCTCCCAAAAAGTTATCTATTTTTTCAGCTATTTGGGAAAGACTTTTCCCCCTATAATCTTAGTTCTATAAAAGCACTAAATAGGGCTGAACTTAATATTTGTTTTCATAATATTGTTTTGGGATATTGATAAAGTAAACTTGAGAGATCAAACATAGAGATTTTATATAAATTTAATATTAGTACAGATAGTAATAGGTGTGTCATTTGTGGTCAATTCAATGCTGATAAAGTAATTAAGAAGAGTTTTTTATCTAAACAGATCAAATATTTCACCACACTTGCAATGTTGTTTCTATATTCATTTACTTAACAAATCCTTTTCATAGTTCCGATTAATACGACCTGAACTATGACTTACACCCTATATGTATTTACATAGTCCATACTTTATGATTTCAGAACTAATGAAAAATTTTAAATGTATATTATAAAGGAGGGTAAAATTAGGAGAAATTAAAGAAATAAAATAAGGCATTTTATTTTTTCATAATATTTTCTTATGCATGTGATTCTGAATAGAATCTCACATTTATATAAATCCGGTGTTTTATAGAGTTGTACATGCCTCTGAAAATGACTTTGAAATATCCTCAAGAAATCATTAGTAGCCACCTTATCTCCTGACTGTTTCTTGCTTTATTTACACCAGATTTCCAGAAGTCTTTTCCATGAAATTATAGTCCCACCGTGATAGATATAATTTTAAATGCTAACTTCCAGTCTCCCTGAGCAGTCAGTCTTTTAATTGCTCTCTACCTCTTGAGATACATTAGAAAATGCATGCCACTTATTAATATGTGTTAAGGGTATGGGATAATAATAAAATACGTATTTAATTAAGAAGAATCATTTTATAATTAGAAATTTAAACAAATTTTAACAGTACATGTTTTAAGTGTGAGAAATGCAGAATTATCTTTGAGCTATATGAGATTATTTCTATTTTAAGTTCTTACTTGAAATACTTTTCATTCAATGTTTGTTATTTTTTAACTTGTTTGTGTTTTTAGTGAAGTCTCCTAATTGTAATTGTAGGCAGTTCCCATAATTATAAATAGCTTGTGTTCTCATAATGTGTATATTGGTTATTTGGAAACTGGAAGCCATTTTTGTGATGTTTGTAGAAACGGTAATGTTTGTAGAATACCTTATAAAATAGTAGTATAGAACAAAAATGACATTAAAAAATTTTATATGGGAAAATATGTTCCAGGTTATAGCACAGAAATAGCTGTTTCTGAAGGACAGCCCTAGCTTTAAAAGAAAAAAAAATAACCAGTTTTTTCTACATGTGATTAAAAATTTGAGCATGAAATTTAGAACTAAATCATAGATGTAAGGCATACAGACTTCAAATGTATTTATTGAGCACTATGATATACTAGCTCCTGGAAACAAGTATAAACTGAGAAGACATAGTTTCTCTCCTCTCGGGATTCCAGTGTAATAAAGGTGAGATTAAGTAAAAAGGCAATTACAATATATTGGAAATATAAAGTGAAAATTCTATAAGAAGGATACCTAATATAGACATGAAGTCTCAGAGAAGTATCTGTGAAGGAAGTTACATCCATGAGATCTGAAGGATGAGTTTCAGTTAGGTGAGTGGAGAACTGGAGGAGAGGGCTTCCAGGAAGAGGGAACAGAAGTTTTAAAGGATAGAATGTGAGAGTTTTTGTTCCATGCACAGAAATTTTAAGTAGTTTAGTTGGTTGGAAAGGCTGGGGGAAAGGATGGCAAGAGATAAGGTTGAGAAGATAATAAAAATATATAGTATGAAAGGCTTGTAAGCCAGTTTGAGCATTTAGACTTTATCTAAGGTCGGGAGCTAGATTTTGAAGAGTTTTAAGCGAAGAATTGACTTGACCAAATTTGCATTTAGGAAGTCCACTCTGAATGCAGGTATGGAGAAATCATTGAAAAGAGAAAAGACTGTATTCTTGGTAAAAATTAGGGTGGATTTAGGAGTGAAGATAAGCTGACATATTAAACAAATAGTTAGAAGATAGAAGAGGCAATACTTGGGTATTGTGGGAAGATGTAAGAATAATATATTAAGAATTAAGAGTGACCCAAAGCGTTTGACCTGAGTAACTGTGTTGATAAGGGTGCCATTTAGTGAAAGAATGCAGGAGATGGAGTAGGTTGGGAGTAAAATAATGAGTTCAATTTTAGGTAGGTTGAGTTGTATGTGTTTTTAAGTTATTCAGATGGAATTGGTATGGGAGAATGGTAGGATGTTGGATGTATGAATCTGAACCTAATGAGATCAGAATTTACATGGTCATTGAAATTATAAGAATATTTGAGATTGTGCATGAAAAGTGTATATAAATGAGGTAGCAAACTTGTAGACAGTGAACCAATTCTGACTCACAGATATGTTTTGTTTGCCCATCAGAGTATTTAAATATATTCTGAATTATTAGTTTCAAATATTTAAGAACTGGTAGAGTAGAGATAAAAATTTGGATTTCCATCTTTTCATGAAAAAATTCCTGATGAAACAGTCCCAGTCCAGTATTCTTGCATGGAAGTCAGTAATCAACAGGAACTGACAACTTTCCTTTTGTAGGTGGGTAATGTGCTATCCAGTTTGGCACAGTTCTTATTCAGCCTGTTGAACTCATTTGCAGTACCTGCCTGGCTCCTGTGGGCTCTTGAATTCATGACCATATATAATATGGGAATACACTGCAGTCTAGGACAGAATACAAAGGAATACCAGTATTTAAGATAAGGGAAGAGTAAGTCCACAAAGAAAACTATCGAGAAGCCATTCTGGTGAATGGGAGGGAGAGAAATAAATAGGGATATTAGAAAAATTGTTTAGATGACTATCCCATGAAGTTAATTTCATTGATAATTCTATCTAAAGTAATTTTTATGGGATTTATAGAATCCAGGGTACACAGTTGCTTTTTAAAGTCAATTTCTAATGGCTGTAAATTTTGCAAGTAATGCTTGGTAGTTTTTGGAAATTTAATATTAGGGAAAAAGTCAGAAAAAGTATCAAAATGTTAACAGTCATATCTAGGCAGTGAAATAATATGAGAGATTTTTTCTCTTAACTTTTGTTATCTTCTGAGTTTCAGGGTTTTTTTTTTTTGTTTTTTTTTTTTACAATTAAAAAGAAGTCTCTTCTATAGTCTGAAAAAGTTATTACAAATACCTGAAGATTAATTGTAGATTTTTTTCCTGAACTTGAGTGTTTTATAGAGTCATAAGCTAAATGGAAGAGTCTTTCATATGGTCTAAGTAGTGTTTCTCAACGTGTATTTCAGTGATTCCCTCAATAGAGGATCAATGAAAAAGGATTATATGGACCAAAATTTTGGAAAATATTGAAGATTTGCAATGGTGATTTGCATATTATGGCTCTAAGAAGTTCTGTAAAAGAACTTTAATATTATTAAATAAAAATATTTAATTTTAATGCAAGGTTTCCCAAACTTTTTTTTTTTGATATGGGACAGTCTTTATGTGAAACACCTTATATATATTCACTAGTTTATCATGGTGTACACTTTGGGTATTTGTTGTTGCAATCAAACCCAAAAGACAGATAGGGTTTTTGGTTTGTTGGATACTATTAGTTACCAAAAGATAATTGAAAAACATTGTCTTTTATCAGAGGCATTTATACTGTAATAAAGCACTGCATTTATATGTGAATAATATATTACATATAAACATAAAAGAAATGCAAAAAACCCTGTAAACGTTTTATGAAGCCTTTTCTTCCTGCACATATCCCAGAATGCAAATAGTAACTCTAATTTCTAATTATTCCAATGATTTACAACAATCATAATACATACTATTTATTGAGTACTATGTTTTGGCATTATGTTAGATGCTATATGTATATTTTAACCCTCACAGTTACTCAGTAGGTACACTGCTATCATCTCCATTTTTAAGTGAGAAAATTTAGGATAAAGCCACTAACAAAATATCTAAAAAAGATGTATTTTTCTGAGTTACTCTGGTGAGTCAGTATCTAGGGAACCTGGAGTTACTTAATTTGTCACTTTTGTCTGAGTCCAAAGAATTTCTAAAATTTAAATCTTCATTATTTTTTTTGTGCAGAATATTTGATGACTTTCATGTGTGCTTAAGAAATAAATTATAAGTATGTCAATATACTTATACTAGGGTTAATCTGGCACAATTAGGTCATTGAAGAAAGGATTTGGAAAAAAGAGCAATAATAAATCTATGTCATATCCGTTCATGTCATATTTAACCATGACATATTCATACTCAACGGTGACATCAGTTAAAGTAGGAAATATAAAAGAAACATGCCAGATATTAGAATAGAATAAATTTAAAGTCAGATTAACAGAGCAAAGATCCCTTTAACAATACGCTCTTACACTATTATTGATTACCCTAGTTAACCAGATAAATGAGACAGAACCAGTGAACTAGGTTTCCCTAGTTGCTCAGTTTTCTGTAAGATGGCTATCACTAGAAGGGGTCTATTTGTAAATAAAAGGAGCCACTGTACTTTCCTTTAGGAGCAAAATCAGAGATTTCATGTCAAAGGAAATTTTAAATTTGGTATGTAATTTGCGGTTTGGTTGAAACAGGTTTGCAGCATTAGCCTTGTGGCTGTATAAGTAAAACTTCATTGTCAAATTTTCAGAGAACCAGATCTGGCAACAAACATATAAGCATATAAGATAATAAAGAATCCCATTGTTATGTGGATCTATGTCCTTAAACCTGATTTTTAAAAATAGACCTACTTTAATAGAGTTAGTAGGAGAAAAAAAAGTAGTCTTAAAGAAAAACAACCAAAGACTCAAATCAGTCTAAGCTAAACTCTAGAATATTGGGAGTGTATTCCAGTATAATCTTAATTTCTTTGTTTCAGTCTCTAACGGTAAGGTGTTTTAATGTTTTTTTTTAATTACTCTTTTGAATTGATTTAACAGATCCACAAAGACTCATCCAGGTCCAGTTGTACATTTAAGTGATAGCCCAAGAGATGAAGGGAAAGTGAGTATTACAATACCACTATTCTTGAATTTATTTTCCTTATTCTTGAATAAAGGTGTTTCTTACTATTATTTTATACCTAACATCTAGCACAGTGCATTCAGTGTAATCTAAAATTAAAATATGTTGAATGAATGAATGAGCAAATAAATGAATGAACATATTATTTACACTAATAATGGTCCCAAATTGAGTCTTTAGTTTCACCTAAAGTTGATATTTAATTCTAGAATTTTGAGGAAGGCATATAACACATAGAACAACTTTAATTTTCAAATATTCAATGCCTGAAGTTAAAAATATTGTCAATATTATTAATCATTGGCCCCTGATATTCAGTAATGGTAATGATAAACAACCAATATTAAATAATCATAAATTAGCTAATCTTAATTTTATAAATAGGTAATAATATAGAAAATGTTCTAAGATTACAGAAATAATCCTTATTAATTTTGATTATTCATAATTTTCCTTTAATTATGAGAAACAAAGTTGATAATGTGAAAATCTCTAGAGTGTCACTTTCATTATAAATATCCCTTCAAGTATATAATTTTTGCTAAGTACTATATAAAACACCTAAAATTATTTAGTATGGGTTTGGTTCTTTATTTTTAAATGATAGAAACTGAATTAGCCTAATAAATATTGAACCTGAAAGACAAGTCCCCTGATGGTGAGAGAAAGAACATTGAATTTCTTCAAACTGATTTATAAATACAGTGTAATTCCAATCAGATGTCATTAGAATTTACTTTTTTAATTGAAGTATAGTTGATTTACATTATTATATCACTTTCAGGTGTACAACATAGTGATTAAGTATGTTTACAGATTATACTCCATTCAAAGTTATTGAAAGATAATGGCTCTAATTCCCTGTGCTATACAATATATCCCTGTTGCTTATCTATTTTATACATAGTAGTTTGTATCTCTTAATCCCATACCCCTAACTTGCCCCTCTGCCCTTCCCACTCCCATCTGGTAATCACTAGTTTATTCTCTATATCTGTGCATCTGTTTCTGTTTTGCTATACACACTCATTTGTATTATTTTTTAGATTCCAAATATAAGTGATATATATTTTTGTGTTTGTTTGAATAATTTCACTAAGCGTAATATTCTGTAGGTCCATCCATGTTGCTGAAAATGGCAGGATTTCATTCCTTTCTATGGCTGAATAATATTTCATTGTGCATATATGTATATATACCACATCATTTTTATCTGTTCATCTGTTCATGGGCACTTGGGTTGCTTCCATATCTTAGCTATTGTAAATAACGCTGCTATGAAGATTGGGGTACATGTATTTTTTTGAGTTAGTGTTTTCATTTTCTTAAGATATATACCCAGGAGTGGAATTGCTGGATGATATGGTTGTTCTATTTTTAGTTTTTTGAGAAACCTCCTTACTGTTTTCCATAGTGGCTACACCAATTTACATTCCCACCAACAATGTACAAGAGTTCCATTTTTTCCATATCCTCTCCAACATTTGTTATTTATGGACTTTTTTTTAATAGCTTTTAAAAAAATTTATTTAATTTACTATTTATTTATTTTTGGCTGCTTTGGGTCTTCATTGCTGCGCGTGGGCTTTCTCTAGTCGCGGTGAACAGGGGCTACTCTTGATTGCCGTGCATGGGCTTCTCATTGTGGTGACTTCTCTTGTTGCAGGGCACAGGCTCTAGGCGATGGACTTCAGTAGTTGTGGCTCATGGGCTCTGTAATTGTGGCTCATGGGCTCTAGAGCCCAGGCTCAGTAGTTGTGGCACACGGGCTTAGTTGCTCTGCTGCATGTAGGATCTTCCTGGACCAGGGCTTGAACCCGCATCCCCTGCATTGGCAGGCAGATTCTTAACCACTGTGCCACCAGGGAAGCCCTATTTATGGTTTTTTTTTTTTTTTTTTTGCGGTATACGGGCCTCTCACTGTTGTGGCCTCTCCTGTTGCGGAGCACAGGCTCCAGACACGCAGGCCTAGTGGCCATGGCTCACGGGCCTAGCCGCTCCGCGGCATGTGCGATCTTCCCGGACCGGGGCATGAACCCATGTCCCCTGCATCGGCAGGCGGACTCTCAACCACTGCGCCACCAGGGAAGCCCTTTTTATGGACTTTTTGATGACAGCCATTCTCACAGGTATGAGGTGATATCTCACTGTGGTTTTGATTTGCATTTCTCTGATAATTAGCAATGTCGATCATAATTAGCAATGTCATGTGCCTGTTTGCCATCTGTAAGTCTTCTTTGGAAAAATGTCTATTCAGGTCTTCTACCCATTTTTTAATCACATTGTTTGTTTTTAAATATTGAGTTGTATGAGCTGTTTATATATTTTGAATATCAGCCTCTTGTCAGCCATATCATTTACAAATATTTTCTCCCATACTATAGGTTGTCTTTTCATTTTGTCAGTGGTTTCCTTAGCTGTTCAAAAACTTTTAAATTTAATTAGGCCCCATTTTTTTATTTTTGCTTTGTTTCTTTTGCCTTAGGAGGCAGATCCAAAAAATCTTGCTACAATTTATGTCAAGAGTGTTCTGCCTAGGTTTTCTTCCAGGAGTTTTATGGTTTCAGGACTTATATTTAGGTCTTTAATCCATTTTGAGTTTATTTTTGTATATGCTGTGAGGACATGTTCTAATCTCACTGTTCTACATGTAGCTCTCCAGTTTTCCCAGAACCACTTGTTGAAGAGACTGTCTTTTCTCCATTTTATATTTTTACCTTCTTTGCCATAGATTAATTGACCATAGGTACAAGGGTTTACTTCTGGAATCTCTATTCTTTTTCATTGATGTATGTGTCTTGTTTTGTGACAGTACCATACTTTTTCATTACTGTAACATTATAGTACAGTCTGAAGTCTTGGAGCATGATAACCTCCAGTTTTGTTCTTTTTTCTGAAGATTGCTTTGGCAATTTAGCATCTTTTGTGATTCTATATGAAGTTTAGGATATTTGTTCTAGTTCTGTGAAAAATATCTTGGGTATTTTGATAGGGATTGCATTAAATCTGTATATTGCTTTGGGTGTATAGACATTTTAACATAATTAATTTTTCCAATTCGAGAGCACAGGGTATCAGTTTCTTTGTATCATTCTCAGTTTCCTTTATCAATGTTTTAAATTTTTCAGAGTGTAGATATTTTATCTCTTTGATTGTTTATTTCTAGGTATTCTTTTTGATGAGATTTTAAATTGGATTGTGTTTTTACTTTCTCTTTCTGATAGTTCATTGTTAGTGTATAGAAAAGCAATAGATTTCTATATATTAATCTTGTATCCTGCAATTTTGTTAAATTTGTTTATTCTAACAGTTTTGGGGCGGAGACTCTAGGATTTTCTATATAAAGTATCATGTCATCTGCAAATAGTGACAGTTACTATTTCTTCCATTCCAATTTGAATTCCTTTTCTTTTTCTTGTCTGATTCCTGTGGCTAAGACTTCTAATACTGTGTTAAATAGAAATGGCACGAGTGGGTATCCTTGTCTTATTCCTGAATTTATAGGAAAGGCTTTCAGCTTCTCACTGTTGAGTATGATGTTAGCTGTGGGTTTGTTATAAAGAGCCTTTATTATGTTGAGGATAGATCAAAAGCTAAGCCAGAAAACAAGTCTCAGCAAATTTAAGAGGATGGAAGTTATACCGAACATTTTTTCAAACCACAACAGTATGAAAGTAGAAATCAATTACAAAGAGAAAAATGGGGAAAGAACAAACATGGAGACTTAACAACATGCTACCAAAATACCAATGGGTCAATGAGTAAATCAGAAAATACCTTGAGACAAATGAAAATGGAAACACCACACTCCAAAATCAGTGGAATACAACAAAAGCAGTTCTAAGAGGGAAGTTTTTAGTGATACAGGCTTTCATAAAGAAACAAGAAAAATCTCAAACAATCTAACCTATCACCTAAAAGAATTATAAAAAGAGAAAGAAACAAAGTCCAGAGTTAGTAGAAAGAAAGAAATAATAAAGATCAGAGAGGAAATACATAAAGTAGGGATTAAAAAACAATAGAAAAGATCAGTGAAACCAAGAGCTGTTTTTTTGTAAAGATAAACAAAATTGATAATCCTTTAGCCAGGCTCACCAAGAAGAAAAGAGAGATGACCCAAATAAACAAAATAAGAAATTAGAGAGGAGAAATAACAACCAGTACCGCAGAGACACAAAAAAATCATGAGGGAATACTACATACAGAATAATAAGATAATAATACAACAGTTATATGCCAACAAATTGGACAACCTAGATGAAATGGACAAATTTCTAGAAACATACAACCTACCAGGACCGGATCAAGAAGAAACATAATTTGAACAGACCAATCACTAGGAGTGAAGTTGCATTTGTAATTAAAAAAAAAAGAAACCTTGCAGCAAAAATGTCTAGGATTGGACAGCTTCATAGGAAAATTCTGACTAACATATAAAGAAGAACTTATACCTATCATTCCCAAACTATTGCAAAAAAATTGAAGAGGACAGAACACTCCAAAAATCATTCTACTAGTCTAGCACTACCCTGATACCAAAAACCATAAAAAGACATTACAAAAAAAAGAAAATTACAGGCCAATATCTCTGATGGATATACATGTAAAAATCCTCAACAAAATGTTAGGAAGCGGAATCCAACAGTGTGCAAAAAAGATCATGCACTATGATCAAATGGGATTTATTCCAGGAATGCAAGGATGGTTCAACATTTGCAAATCAATTGATGTGATACACACATTAACAAAAGGAAAAATAAAAATCACATGATCATCTCAATAGATGCAGAAAAAAGCATTTGGCAAAATTCAACATCCTTTCATGAAAAAAACTCTCATCAAAGTGGATATAGAGAATTTACTTACATTTTTAAAGAATTTACAAGCTGATTTTAAAATTCATAAGAAAAATGAAATGTTTAAGAATAGGCAAAACATTTTTTCAGAATGAATAACATTGTGATATTGGTACAGGGGAATATAAGAAGACCAATAGATCTAAACAGATATTCCAGAAATGGTTCAGGTGTTTGGGAGAATTTTGTATATTTTGAGAAGATGTTTCAGGGTATGATAAACTATTGAATAAATGGCTTTGGCCAATTAGTATCCATTTTGGAAAAAATATAAGACCTCTACCTTATACCATTCACAGAAGTAAATTCCAGATGGAGAAAATACACAGATATTCAAATAGCAACTCAGAGAGTTTTAGAAAACAATAAGAAACAGGTTGTTACTGTGGAGTAGGGACCTCCTTAGGAAAGCTTTAAGGAATATGCCATAAGATAAGAGACAGGCAACAAAGTGGGAGACAGTGTTTTCTAGATATATAGCAGGCAAATAATGAATATGCAAAATCTATAAAGATCTTTTGCTAAATCCTCATCTTTCATAATAGGAAATCAATAGATAATGTCTAATTAATAAATCAAGAAATGGCATTATAAATATAATTAGAAATATGAAACTAAGTCTACTAGAAAAGATGATTTTAAGAGTTGAAGGTGTGGTTGCCTCTTACCTCTGAAGATAAGGGTTTGGCAGTGAGGAGGAACCAGCCTCATTAGTAATCACTAGGGAAATGCAGTATGCCCCTTGTCCCCCATTAGACTGGCAAAATATTAAAAGTTGAAAATATTAATAATATCAGGTAATGGAAAAGGCATTGAAAAATGGGCATCTAGATGCAGCAATCATGGGTATACATACCAGTATGGGCAATTTGTTATCAACATTTACAACATGTTGATAGATAGAAAATCCATTTCAGATATCTATCCTATTTATATGACCAAAGGTCAAAATACTGAAAACAGCCTAAAGATCTATTAATAGAAAATTGAATAAATGAATGATGATGTATACTTACTGTGGAAGGCAGTGATGATAAGGAAAGTTCTTCAAACCACATTTTTAAAAGAAAAGATGCAGAACACTAAGTGTAGTATAAAACCACTTGAATAATGAATTTGTGTTTTTACTTATATATTCAGATACTCAAGGGAAAAAGCCTAAAAGGAAATGTATAAATCTGGGGAGGATACTAGTGATTAGAATTGCGGAAAATGGTCAAAGTTATTCTTATTTTACTTGTGTTCAAATTTTTATGAAAGAATATAATATGTGTTAATTATGTAATTAAAAATTAAAAGGAATGCAAAATAAATTAGTATTACAGGCAGAAGACTGTGTTTGAATTGTGGCTCCACTGCTTATTAGCATATAACCTTAAATAAATCACTTGACTTCCCGTTGACTAGTTTTTCCATCCGTAGCCTTTTGTCACATACAAATTCTTGATTTGAATGTACTCAGCCTTTTCAGTCTTTTTATTTGACTCCTGCATTTTGTTTGTTACCCAGTAGATCTTTCCCTTCCTGAGGGAAAATATAATTCTATTTTTTCTATCAGTTTTAAGGCTTTCCATTTCACAATTCGATTTTAATCTATGTGTAATTTATTTTATGTTGGTTTGTAATAAGGGTATACTTTCATTTTTACATATGAATAATTCATTTATTGAATAGTCAGTTCAGTTTCCACTGATTTATAAGGACATCTCACTTATATATCAAGTTCCCATATTTGGGTGGGTCTTTTTCTGGATTTTTTTTCTCTGTTGCACTGATATATTTATCTATTATTCTACTAATAGCACACTTTATTAATTATAATAACTTTACAAAATATCTTGATATTTGGTAGGTCTCCCCTTCTCTCTCTCTCATCTTGGCTTTTTATGACCATTTATTCTGCTATATGAATTTTAGGATTAGCTTATCAAGCTCTGTGTAAATCCTTGTTGGGATTTTGTTTGAAACTTGAACATATTGATGTATTTAGAGAAGATTTACATAGTTAAGACATGAGTGTTCCATCTTTCCATCTTATAAACACGGTATATTTACTTTGGCTTTCTTTTATGTTTTTTATATGGCTTCATAACTTGTTCACGAAAGTCATACATATCTTTTGTTACCTTAAATTTAAGTATCTTATAGATTTTATTGCTCCTATGAATTAGTTTTCTTAAAATCAGTTTCATAATTAATTGTTAGTATATAATATATTGTTCATTTTTGTTATTTTATATTTGACTACATCACGGAATATTTTATATTTGACTACATCACGGAATGTTTTATATTTGACTACATCACGGAAAGATAGTAGCTATCTTTAGATTATCTGAAATATTTTGTGTATAAAAGCATAGCAATTGTAGACAAATTTTGTTTCATATATATGTTGATGGAAAATTAACCAATAGTCAATTTTTGAAAGAGATGGAAAACATTATTCGAGCCAAATTGAAGATTATAACCTGGGAACAGCTTC
Source organism: Leucopleurus acutus (assembly GCF_964270905.1). Classification (NCBI taxonomy): domain Eukaryota; kingdom Metazoa; phylum Chordata; class Mammalia; order Artiodactyla; family Delphinidae; genus Leucopleurus; species Leucopleurus acutus. The sequence continues at coordinate 67,106,344 of NC_139147.1, forward strand.
TCAGAAAACTCTGAGAACTGTTCTACCCATTAGAGGTCAAAGCACAGTTATATAGGTTTTTGAGACAGAGGGCTATACCCTTAATTATGTAGATAGTTTACACAATCCAGATCTGCAAGTACAAAGTGATGGGTCATTGTGACCCCTTACAAGATTAAAAAGGAATGTTATCTTTTAAGGAGTTGTCTAGTTGGTGCTAGGAGAATGTTGCTCTTTATCGTTGAGCAGGTATTTCTGCCGATGCGGGTGGGGGGGGGTTGGTCAATGCGAAATGCAGGTGCACAAAGTACAGTAGAGGGGAGAGAGGAGGCCAAAGGGCAGGAAAAATTTTTGTGTTTAAATTTTCCTTGACTTGCCTTAAAATATATATATTATATATATATTTGTTTTGTTGGATAGGAACCCAGTGTAGTGCTGAATATAAATTGTTTTAATGGGAACTGTCTTTTGTTTCTAATTGCAAAGCAAATGCCTCCAAGGTTTCAACTTTAAGATGTTTGCTGCAGACCTTTGATTGATGAAGTTAGAAAGTTTCCACCTCTTTCCAGTATTCCAAGGGCTTTACATTATGAATGGTGTGGAATTTTATTTAATGCTTTTCTATAGTATCAAGATGTGTTTTGTACCAGTCTCAGCCTATTGATAAAGATGGTATTGACAGTGATAGTAGAAATGCCTGGTGACACTCAATTGGGTGAGTCTTCACAAATGTTAACCCTTTTGAAGCCAGTGTTGAGGCTGGAACAGCCCTTGTGATTCTTATTATGATTGCAAGACACACCTCAGCAACAACTATCTGAGAACTTTGAAAAACATGGTTTATTACTCATAGCTCCTGGAGAGTACATGGCATGCCTGGGGCCACACAGGGATGTCGTGGTCAGGGAGAGAGGGAAATAGGGAGGGGGAGACAGAGAGAAAGAGAGAGAGAGAGAGAGAGACAGAGAGAGAGAGGGACAGAGAGAGAGAGAGGGAGGGGGGAGAGAGAGAGAGAGAGAGAAAGAGAGAAAGAGAGAGAGAGAGAGAGAGAGAGAGAGAGGGAGGGAGGGAGGGAGGGAGGGAGGGAGGGAGGGAACATGGACCTGGAGTTTTATTGAGATCGGGGTGGGATACCTATGGTTTCGCAGGTTCACTTTATTGGTGAATTTAAAACAAGAGGAGGCATTAAAGTGCAAGAAGGGAAATGCAAGCAGTCAGTCAAATGGCCAGTTTATCTAAGTCAACCAGAGCTTTCTTAAGAAAAAAAAAAGGAAACTTCCTGGGTGGCTCATCCTGGCTCTTTATCTAGTAGTGTAGCTGGCAATGGGTTTATTTCAGGTGGAGGTCTTTGCAATAGATGCCTCAGTAATCAAAAGCTTAGTGTCAGGCACTTACATTGCAATTTAAAAAGCTAACTGTCAGGTACTTACACTACAAAATGACTGTTCCTTAATTATTTGTTGAAATATGTAAATAGATTTTCTAATGTAAATATTTTTGCATTTCTGGGATAAATTCAACCTGGAAGGGGAAAACTTTCATGGAGGCTTGTTGGTGCAGTGAAAGAAGGAACAAATTACTGATGTTAAGGTTCCTGCTGAAACAAAATAGTATCATAAAATCAGAAAATAGAACCCCCTGTCCCTGAGACACCATTTACTAAAGAAACTGCATATTAGCCTATCAAATACAAGAGGGTGCTCTTGGACTGAGAGGTACCTGTATTGGGCATGTTACTGTGTATAGCTCCTTAGATTCTCTCAGCTTTGCATATCTCTCAAACCCTTGGCTGCTTGCTTCATCTCAGTTTTGTCAGGGTTAATCAGCTTCATGCAGTACTACTTTTTGAAGCTGACTGGCTATACCCAGAGTCTTTGGCTCCTCTCTTTAATTCTGGATTTAGATAATGTGCCATACTGTAAGGCATGAGATCTGGCTTCCCTAACAGATGCCAAAGGGGTCAAATGACACAGCCCTGGAGTGAAGGGGTGTTAATTTCCCATGGAGAAAACCTTGACCAATATTATTAGACAAGACACAAGAAATAAATTCTCCCTCCCTTCCTTCCTATGGTTGGGCTATTCTGAATCATGGTTTTTCCCTGTAAGCTGTTAGAGACATCCTGCAAGCCAAGTAAATACACCTGCTGGGTTATTGGCTATGTCTCTTCTGCTTCTCCCCAAGAAATAGTGGTTAGTATGATAATGAATCATCTTTTACTTCTTTGCTTTACTTCACTTTTCCTTTATTATTGCAGCCCTGAGATTATACTTCTTAGTGAAACATTAGCACTTAGGCCTTGCCTCAGTCTATTTTCTACAGTACCCTAGTTAAGATAATAGTATCAGAATTGTTCTAGATCAGGGATAGGAAACTGTAGCCCATGGGACAAATCTAGTGTACTGCCTGTTTTTGTAAAATGATTTCTTGGAACACAGCCATGCTCATGCGTTAACATGTTTTTCTGTGGCTGTTTTCTTACTACAAAAGCAAAGCTGAACAGTTGTGACAGAACTATATGCCTGCAAAGCCTAACATATTTGCTCTCTATCCCTGCATAAAAAGTTTGTTGACCCCTGTTCTAGACTGTAGACCTTCAGGATGGGATTTTAGAGTTGAGTTATCTCCTACCTAAAATCAAAGGACCCAGTGAAGGTGTCAAGTGAAGTATTAAACCCTATCATGTGGTGACATCAAAATTACTCAAACATTCTTTGATTAATTAGGATGAGGGGCTAATGGAAAGGCAAGCCAACAGGAGATCGAATATTTGTGGTACTTAATTCATAAAGGGCAATGATAATTATAATGATGATGGAATAAAATAGCTTGCTTTGATGCCATTTGTGTTATTTTCTATTCCAATTTAAATTATGACAAATTTGGTAGTTTGAAACAACACAAATGTATTGTCTTACAGTTCTGTAGGCCAGAAGTCCAACACAGGTCTCACTGGGATAAAATCAAAATACTACAGGGTTGCATTACTTTCTGGTAGCTCTAGAGGAGAACTTTTCTTGCCTTTTTCAGATTTTATAGGCTTTACACATTTCTAAGCTTGTAGCCACCTTCCTCCATCTATAAAGACAGTAATTTAGCATCTCTTTGACTTCCTTCCACCATCAAACCTCTTTCTAACCACATCTGGGAAAGGTTCATCACTCTTAAGGACTCGTATGTTCAGATTGGGCCCACTTGGATAATCCAGGATACTCTCTCCATCTCAACAAACCTTAATTACATCTAAAGTCTTTTTTTGTAATATCAGGTAATATATTTATGGGTTCTGAGGATTAAGGCATAGACAGTTTTGGAGGGAGCATTATTTCACCTACCAAAACACAGAGACTGTATGAAAATAAAATGATCAACTTAGAACAGTTCATTACTGATTTAAGGCATTCCAGAGGCCCTCTAAAACAACTTTAAAGGAACTCTTAGCTTCTGCAGCTCTAGGGCAGACTGTGCTAAAAATAGGCCCAGGATCTTTTTATAAGGAGACTGAACACATAGTTTGAAAGGTCTTATTTGTTAAAGTCAAAGCCCTGATAGGAAAGAGTATGACCCTGACACCTGGTATAGCTTTCTAGGGCTGCCATAACAATGTTGTATAAACTGGGTAGCTTAAAACAACAGAAATTTACTAATTCACAGTTTGCACACCAGAAGTCTTGGTTGGGCCATTCTCTCTCTGAAGGCTCTGGAAGAGAATCCTTCTTTGCCTTTTCCAGCTTCCGGTGCCTCCTAATGTTCCTTGATTTTTGGCAGGATAACTCCAATCTCTTTCTCTGTCTTTACATGGCCTTTTCCTCTGTGTCTCTTTATCCTCTCTTCTTCTTTTATAAGGACACCAGTCATTTGATTTTAGGGCCCACCCTAAATTAAGGATGATTTCGTCGCAAAATTCTTAACTAATTACATCTTCAAAGACCCTATTTCCAAGTAAGGACACTTTCTGAGGTCTTCCAACTCTCATCTGGTGAGCAGAAGTGGCAAGTAGCTATATAGCTCATAAGATTCATATGTCAGAGACTCATGTGTCCTAAGGCTTTATCCCATAAATATCTAGGACCTGGCCCTATATGTGATGATTTTGAAGGTCTAATGGTCTGGGGATGGAGGGGCATCTCCTCTAAGATAAAATGTAAGCTTTTGTATTTCTCCTTATTAAGAAAGTGTCATGTCAGTTGGTGGGTGCTTTTGGATTTAGATAATAGTATATAAGGCCCTAGAAATTACTGTTCCAAATCAGTTTTTTAGGTTATCCAAAATTCTGCCACTTTTGAGTAGAGCCTAGAGAAAAAAAGGTCTCTTCCCTAAGTCCAAGTGCAGCCTACCCTACCATTTGGTATCTATGATCTGCTAGAGCTTAATGTATTTGGTAGTTAAGAACACTCTATTGGAAAGCCCCATAAGAGAGGAACAACAGCTGCTCTCCATTTTCAAAGTAACTTCTGGTATGCTAATGGGCCCTTGTGGAGACTGAACACCTAACGATGGGACACCAAGTGACTGTGACTTGACCTGTCCAGCATGAGTTGGATGTCATCATATTCATTGATTCCTAGGATTGGGTGAGGGATGTGACAGTCCATTTTACAATGGAAGAGGTATATTTGGGAAATCAGCCTTGAACTGTCCAAAAGGCCTAAGTGAATTGGATAAATGGGGAACCAAGAATTCCTATGTTGCAACAATGCCTTTCTCTCAACCCACATATATGGTCTTATGGAGTAGGAGGGGAATATCTAAAACCAGCTAATGGAGTAGGACAGAATTCAGGCCTGGTTCATAGACAGGGTCAGATGATTGGTTGGTACTATCTGGGCAAGGAGTACTGCTCAATTATGTCTTCACTTAGGGGGTGACATGGAGCGGCCTGATGAAGAAAAATTCTTACAGTGCATAGATTCCCACACAGTATACTTGATTGTGCATTTCATATTGAGAATGAAACACAATAATAAAAAAATCCAGAAACAAAAATTTCTTTCCATTCGATGGGAATGTACATTGATGCAGCCACTATGGAAGGCATAGTGGTTTTCCACTATGAAGGCGCCTCAAAAAATTAAAAATAAATTGATCTTGTAATTCCACTCCTGGATATTTATCCAAAGAAAGCATAGACACTAATTAGAAAGGATATGTGCACCTCTATGTTTATTGCAGCATTATTTACAATAGGCAAGGTTTGGAAGCAACCTAAGTGCCCATTAATAGATGAAAGGATTAAGATGTGGTACACACACACACACACACACACACACACACACACACAGGAATATTTTTCAGTCATGAAAAGAATGAAATCTTGTCATTTGCAACAATATGGGTAGACCTAGAGTGTATCATGCTAAGTAAAATAAGTCAGACAGAGAAAGACAAATACTGTTGTGAATCACTTATATGTGGAATCTAAAATACAAAACGAACAAATATAACAAAACAGAAACAGAGTTACGAATACAGAGAACAAACAAGTGGTTGCAAGAGAGGAGAGTTTGGCGTGAGGAAAGAAATAGGTGGGGGAGATTAAGCTTAACAAACTTCCAGTTGCAAAATAAATGAGTCATGTGAGGAATACAGTCAATAACTATGACTCATTGTGGTGATCATTTTGAAATGTATAGAAATACCAAATCACTATGTTGTGTAATAGGAACTAACAAAATGTGGTAGGTCAATTATACTTCAAAATAACAAAAAACTCATAGAAAAAAATGATCAAATTTTTGGTTACCAGAGACAGGGAGTGGAAGGAGGGGGAATTGGATGAAGGCTGTCAAAAGGTAGAACCATCCAGTTATAAGATAAATAAGTACTAGGGATGTAATGTACAACATAATAAATATAATTAACACTGTTGTATGTTATATATGAAAGTTGTTAAAAAAGCAAAACCTAAGAGGTCTCATCAAAAGAAAAAAATTTTTCTATTTTATTTTGTATCTGTATGAGATGATGGATGTTCACTAAACTTATTTGATGAACATTTCATGATGTATCTAAGTCAAGTCATTTTGTGGTACACCTGAAACTTATACAGTGCTGTATGTCAATTATGTCTCAAAATTGGAAGAAAAAAATTAAATGTCATTACTAAAGAAAGACACAGCTGTAATTTGTGTACTTTTCTATATGTATATTTCAATAAAAATATTAAAAAATTAAACATCTATTCCTGATAAAATAAATTTATAAAATATTGAATGAATTCATACTTCTTTAATGATATATGTTATATATATTATATATATATGTATAATTATATAATAATTTTATATATATATATATATAATCTGGGATTTTATTTAATAGGGAAACACCGAGAGACATTGTCACTAAAGTTAGGAAGAAAGCAAGGATGCTCATCCCCTCCACTATTTTTAACACTATAGGATGTTTTAGTAATGCAGTTAGACAAGTACAAACAATTAGAGGTATAAAAATTGGAAAGGAAGAAGTAAAATAGTCTCTATTTTAGATTATATGATAATATAACCTGGAATGCCTAAGAAAATCAACATTAAAATTAATACAAAGAATAAAATAATTTAGAAGGTAGCATACTAAAATCCAACTATAGAAACAATACCCTCTTAGAAAACATAATAAAGAGAAGATCCTGTACAAAATAGCAACAAAAGTTTTAAAAATAATTTGCTATAAAATTAACAAGGAAATCTATATGTGGAAAACTCAAAATTCCTGAAAACTTGAATAAGTGAAAGGTATGCTTTGCTCCTGGATAAGATGACTCATTTTTTCTTCTATTTGTTGGACTTTATTCTTTTTCTTGACATTCTACTGTTAAATGCTTATATTTATTAAAAATTTATACTTTTCTCCTTTTAATATGTACAGGCACGCCTCGATTTATTGTGCTTCACTTAATTGCACTTCACAGATACTGCATCTTTTTTCAAATTGAAGATTTGTGGCAACCATGAGTTGAGCAAGTCTATTGGCACCATTTTCCCAACAGCATTTGCTCACTTTATGTCTCTGTGTCACATTTTGGTAATTCTCACAGTATTTCAAACTTTTTCGTTATTATATTTCTTAAGGTGGTCTGTCATCAGTGATTATTTTTAATTGAAATACAGTTTACTTATATTAATTTCAGCTGTACAACATAGTGATTTGATACTTTTATAGATTATGCACCATACAAAGTTACTATGATATTATTGACTATGTTCCCTGTGCTGTATATCACATGCCTATGACTTATTTTAAAACTGGTAGTTTGTGCCTCTTAATCCCCTTCACCTATTTTGCAACCCTTCCCTCTGGCAACCACTAGTTTGTTCTCTGTTGTGAGTCTGTTTCTGTTCTGTTGTATTTGATTGTTTTGTTTTTTAGATTCCACATATATAAGTAAAAACATATACTATTTGTCTTTCTTAGTCTGACTTATTTCACTTAGCATACTACCCTCCAGGTCCATTCATGCTGTCGCAAATGGCATTATTTCATTCCTTTTTATGGCTGAGAAATATTGCAGTGTGTGTGTGTGTGTGTGTGTGTGCGTGTGTGTGTGTGTGTGTACCACATCTTTATCCATTCATCTGTTTATGGACATTTAAGTTGCTTCATATCTTGGCTATTGTATATAATGCTACAGTGAACATTGGGGTGCATATATGTTTTTGAATTAGTGTTTTCCTTTTTTTAAAATAAATACCCAGGAGTGGAATTGCTGGATCGTATGGTAGTTCAATTTTTAATTTTTTTGAGGAACCTCCATACTGCTTTCCATAGCGGCTGCACCAGTTTATATTCTCCCCAACAATGCACAAGTGTTCCCTTTTCTCCACATCCTTGCCAACACTTGTTAATTATTTGTTGTCTTTTTGATGACAGCCATTTTGACAGGTGTGAGGTGATATCTCATTGTGGTTGTGACTTGCATTTTCCTGTTGATTAGTGATGTTGAGCATCTTTTCATGTGCCTGTATAGCTTCTTTGGAAAAATGCCATTTTTTAATCGGATGGTTTGTTTTTTTTGATATTGAATTGTATGAGTTCTTTATATATTTTGAATGTCAGTCACATCATTTGCAAATATTTTCTCCTATTCCGTACTTGTCTTTTAATTTTGTTGATGCTTTCCTTCACTGTGCAAAAGATTTTTAGTTTGATGTGGTCCTGTTTGCTTATTTTTGCTTTTGTTGTCCTTGCCTGAGGAGACAGATCCAAATAAATATTGCTAAGACTGATTTCAAAGAACATACTGCCTATGTTTTCTTCTAGGAGTTTTGTTGTTTCAGGTCTTATATTTAAGTCTTTTGTACATTTATTTATTTATTTATTTTTTAATGGTATGCCCATTGCTATGGCTTTTTAAAAAAAAATATTTATTGGGCTGCATCAGGTCTTTGTTGTGGCACATGGGATCTTCATTGTGGCATGTGGGATCTTTCGTTGCAGTGCTCATTGTGGTGCATGGGCTCTTCGTTGCAGCACGTGGGCTTCTCTCTAGTAGTGGCATGAGGGTTTTCTCTCTCTAGTTGTGGCATGCAGGCTCCAGGGTGAGTGGGCTCTGTAGTTGTGGTGCACGGGTTCCAGAGCATGTGGGCTCTGTAGTTTGCAGCATGCAGGCTGTCTCGTTGAGGTGCATGAGCTCAGTAGTTGTGGCGTGCGGGCTTAGTTGCCCCGCAGCATGTGGGATCTTAGTTCCCCAACCAGAGATCGAACCCCCGTCCCCTGCATTGGAAGGCAGATTCTTTACCACTGGACCACCAGGGAAGTCCTCTTTTGTCCGTTTAGAGTTTATTTTTTATATGTTGTGAGAAAATGGTCTAGTTTCATTCTTTTACATGTAGCTGTCCAGTTTTCCCCAAACCACTTATGTGAAGAAACTGTCTTTTTCCCATTGTATATTGTTGCCTCCTTTGTTGTTGATTAATTGACCATATGTGTGTGAGTTTATTTCTAGGCTCTCTATTCTGTTCCATTGATCTATGTGTCTGTTTTTGTGCAGTGTCATACTGTTTTGATTACTTTAGCTTTATAGTATATTTTGATAGGGATTTCATTGAATATGTAGATTGCTTTGGGTGGTATAGACTTTTTTTTTTTTTTTTGCGGTACGTGGGCCTCTCACTGCTGTGGCCTCTCCTGCCATGGAGCACAGGCTCCAGATGCGCAGGCCCAGTGGCCATGGCTCACAGGCCCAGCCACTCCATGGCACATGGGATCCTCCTGGACAGGGGCATGAACCCGTGTCTCTTGCATCGGCAGGTGGACTCTCAACCACTGTGCCACCAGGGAAGCCCCTAGACTTTTTAACACTATTAATTCTTCCAATCCATGAACATAGAATATCTTTATTTATGTTGTCTTCAGTTTCTTTCATCAGTGTCATATAGTTTTCAGAGTGTAGGTCTTTCACCTCCTTGGTTAACTTTATTCCTAAATATTTTATATTTTTTGATGCAATTTTAAGTGGGATTGCTTTCTTGCATTCTCTTTCTGATAGTTCATTTTTAATGTATAGAAATGAAGATTTATGTATATTAATTTTGTATCCTGCATCTTTACTGAATTTATTTATTAGTTCTAATAGTCTTTAGGGATTTTTATATAAAGTATCATGTCATCTCCAAATAGTGACAATTTTACTTTTTCCCTTCTAATTTAGATGACTTTCATTTCTTTTTCTTGTCTGATTCCTGGGGCTAGGACTTCCAATACTGTGTTGAATAAGAGTGGACATTCTTGTCTTGTTCCTGAACTTAGAGGAAAAGCTTTTAGCTTGTCACCATTGAGTGTGATGTTAGCTGTGGTTCTGTCACAAATGGCTTTTATTATATTGAGATATATTTCCTCTATACCAACTTTGATAAGGATTTTTATCATGAATAGTTGTTGAATTTTGTCAAATGCTTTTTCTGCACTGATTGTAATGATCATGTGATTTTATCCTTCCTTTAGTTAATATGGTGTATCACATTGATTGATTTGGAGATACTGAACCAAACTTGCACCATTGGGATAAATCCCATTTGATCATGGTGTATGATCCTTTTTATATATTGTTGAATTTTGTTTGCTAATATTTTGTTGAGGATCTTTGCATCTATATTTTTCAGATTTATTGACGTGTAATTTCCTTTTGTTGTAGTGTCTTTGCCTGGCTTTGGTATCAGTGTAATGCTGGATTCAAAGAATGAGTTTGGAAGTGTTCCCTTCTCTTCAGTTTTTTAAAAGAGTTTGAAAAGGATAGATACTAAATCTTCTTTCAGTGTTTGGTAGAATTCCAGTGTGAAGCTATGTGATACTGGACTTTTGCTTGTTGGGAGTTTTGTTTTTGTTTTTTATTACTGATTCAATTTCATTACTGGTAATTGGTGTCTGTTCATACTTTCTGTTTTTTCCTGGGATATTGTACATTTATGAGTTTGTCCATTTCTTCTAGATTGTTCAAGTTGTTGTTGTGTAAATGTTTGTAGTATTCTTCAATTATTGTATTCCTGTGATATCTTGTATAACTTCATGTTCATTTTTTTTTTTTTTTTTTTGCTGTACGCAGGCCTCTCACTGTTGTGGCCTCTCCCGTTGCGGAGCACAGGCTCCGGATGCGCAGGCTCAGCGGCCATGGCTCATGGGCCCAGCCGCTCTGCGGCATGTGGGATCCTCCCGGACCGGGGCACGAACCCGCGTCCCCTGCATCGGCAGGCAGACTCTCAACCACTAGCGCCACCAGGGAAGCCCTCATGTTCATTTTTGATTGTATTTAATTGGACCTTCTCTCTTTTTTCTTGATGAGTCTGGCTAAAGTTTCATCAATTTTCTTTATCTTAAAAAAATAACCTCTTAGTTTCATTGATCTTTTTCTCCTTTTTTTTGTCTCTATTTTATTTATTTCTCCCCTGATCTTTATTATTTCCTTCCTTCTACTAACTCTGAGTTTTTTCTTTTTGTAATTCCTTTAGGTTTCAAGTCAGGTTTTTTGAGATTTTTTAAATTTCTTGAGATAGGCCTGTATTGCTACAAACTTCCCCCTAAGAACTGTATTTGCTGCATCCCACAGATTTTGAAAAGTTGTGTTTCAATTTTCATTCATCTCAAGACATTTAAAAAAATTTTTCTCTTTGATTTCTTCATTGACCCATTATTTTTTTTTAGCAGCCCATTGTTTAGCCTTCATGTGTTTGTGTCTTTTCCACCTCTCATTCTGTAATTGATATCTAGTTTCATACCACTGTGGTCAGAAAAGATACTTTATATGATTTTACTCTTTAAATTACTGAGATTAGTTTTGTGGCCTACCATGTGATCTATCTTGGAGAATGTTCCATGTGTACTTGAAGAAGATGTGTATTCTATAGTTTTTGGATGGAATACTCTGTAGATATCTATTAAGTCCAACTGCTCAAAGTATCGTTGAAGGCCAACGTTTTCTTATTGATTTTCTGTCTGGATGATTTATTCATTGATGTATGTGGGGTATTAAATCCGCTACTAATACTGTGTTACTGTCAATTTCTCCTTTTATGTCTGTTAATATTTGGTTTATATATTTAGTTGCTCCTATGTTAGGTGCATATATGTTATGAATATTAGTTCCTCTTTTTGGATTGACCCCCCTTTAACATTATGTAATGCCCTTCTTTGCCTTTTGTTACAATCTTTGTTTTAAAGTCTATTTTGTCTGATATGAGTTATATTACTCCTGCTTTCTTTTCATTTCCATTTCCATGGAATATCTTTTCCCATCCTTTCACTTTCAGTCTATGTGTGTCTTTAGCTCAGAAGTGAGTCTCTTATAGGCAGCATATAGATGTCTTGTTTTTTTTATCCATTCAGCCACCCTGTGTCTTTTGATTGGGGCATTTAGTTCATTTACACTTAAAGTGATTATTGATAGGCATGTCCTTTTTGCCATTTTGTTATATGTTTTCTGGTTGTTTTTGTAGTTCTTCTCTATTCTTTTCTTCTTCTTTTAGTCTCTTCCCTATGGTTTGATGATTTTTTTTAGTATTATGTTTGGGTTTCTTTCTCTTTGTATTTGTGTATCTATTCTAGGTTTTTGGTTTTTGGTTACTATGCAATAAATAGGTAGGTAGGTAGATAGATATTTGTTTTAAACTGATAGTCATTTAAATTCAAACACATTCTTAAAGTTCTACAGTTTTTATAATCCCATCACCATGTTTTATGTTTTTGACATTATATTTTACATCTTTTTGTGTATCCTTTAATTACTCATTGTAATTAGAATTGATTTTACAACTTTTGTCATCTAACCTCCATATCAGCTTTTTAAGCAGTTGATCCACTGCCTTTACTATTATATTTGCTTCTACCAATGAGATTTATTTTCTTCATGTATTTTCTCATTTCTTGTTATGGCCTTTTCTTTTTTGCTTAAAGAAGATCCTTTAACATTTCTTGTGTGGCCTGCTTAGCGGCGATAAACTCTTTTACTTTTTGCTCGTCTTGGGAACCTTTATATTGCCTTCAATTCTGAATGCCTAACCTTGTTGTGTAGAGTATCCTTGGTTTAGGTTTTTCCCTTTCAGCACTTTAAATATATCATGCCACTGTCTTCTGGCCTACAGTTTCTGCTGAAAAATCCATGAGAGCCTTATGGGGGTTCCCTTTTGTTTGATTCTTTGTTTTTCTCTTGTTACCTTTAGAATTCTCTCTCTTTAACTCTGGCTGTTTTTCTTATGATGTGTCTTGGTGTTGACTCTTTGGGTTCATCTTTTTAGGACTGTCTCTGATTCCTGGACCTGGATATCTATTTCATTCCCCAGGGTAGAGAATTTGTCAGCCCTTATTTCATCAAATATATTTTCTGCCCCTTTTCCTCTCTTTTCTCCTCCTGGGACTAAATCCTATAACATGAATATTGTGACACTCAGTGTTGTCTCAGAGGTCCCTTAAACTATCCTCATTTTAAAAACTTTTTCTTTTTACTGTTCTGATTGGGTGATTTCCACTATTCTGTTTTCCAACTCATTTATTAATTCTTCTTTACCACTTAATCTGCTTTTTATTCTCTCTGGTATATTTTTCATTTCAGTTATTGTATTCTTCAGCTCTGATTGGTTCTTTTTTAATATTTTCTAATTTTTTATTGAAGTTCTCACTGTGATCCTCTATTCTTCTGAGTTTGGTAAGCATTTTTATGACATTGCTTTGAAATCTTTATCATGTAAATTACTTATCTTCATTTCATTAGGAGTTTTATCTTGTTATTTCATTTGGAACATATTCCTCTGCCTTCTTAATTTGTTTCACTTTCAGTGTTTGTCTTTATTAATTAGGCAAAACATTTGTCTCACCTGGTGTGGAAAGTGTGTCATTGTATAGGAGTGTCCCTTTGCAGACTGTGTGTGCTTGGTGGCTTTGGTGGGAGGTCTGGAGCTGAAGTGAGCATTGGCTGGGACCTCTGAGTTTGTAATATCCCCTTTGTCTTTTGGGTGACCTGCTGGGGGTGTGGGTCCTGACTAGATCACTTCTTTCACCCTTGTACCTGTCTCTGTGTGATTAAAAAAATATATATCCTTAATTGTAAAAAAGCTGTACAGCCAGTCTTCAGGTTGTTCTGAGAGAGAGTTATTTTATATATATGTTGTAGTTTTGGTGTGTGCACAGGAGGAGGTGAGCTCAGGGTCTTCCTACTCTTCCATCTTGATCCCACCTCTGCCCAGTGATCTTTGATATTACTCTTGAAAAAATATGAGTCACTGAAGGCTCAGATGATGGTTAGCATTTTTTAGCTATAAAGTACTTTTAATTAAGTTATGTGCATTGCTTTTTTAGACATAATGCTATTGTACACTTAATAGATTACAGTATAGAAGTCTACATGCACTGAGAAACCAAAAAAAACTTGTATAACTCACTTTATTTTGATATTACATTCTGTTGAGGTGGTCTGGAACTGAACCCACAATATCTTCAAGGTATGCCTGTATTTATAAAACCATATATTTCCCTCTTGATGAGGATCATCTGTATCCCACAAGGTTCTATATGAGGCATTTTTGTTCTTTTCTGTTTCATACTTTTCATTATGATTTCTTGTTTGGCCATAATTACTTAAATGCATATTTTTTAGTTTCCAAAATATTTTTGTCAATGAGTTCTAATTTTATTTCATGTTTGTTAGAGAATATATAGTATCTTTGATTTTGATTATTTGGTATTTACTAACTAATTTAACAGATATTTTTGCAGATATCTATTTTCTTCAGAAACTTTTCCAGGTCCTGATAATATGTAGTGAAGAAATCACCTACTTCTTTGCCTATATATATATATATAAATATATACACACACACACATATATATGTATATGTATATATATACACACACACACATGTACATATATGATATGTATTTGTGATGTGGGCAATATTCCTGTTTTGATGTGATCAGGCATGATTACAGAGGGATCTTATTTTTGTCTTGATTCATCATGGTCACAGAATGACTTTGTCTGGTGTCTCCTGGATGTCAGGGGCTGTTTTTCTCATTCTCAATTCTTTAAGTGTTTCTAATGTATTTTCATATTTCCCATATCACAATCTTGTATAGTTATCTCAATTTTTTGATACTTTGAGGTTTATTATTTTATATTTTGTGATTTACTGGGGCTATTGCTTATAATGTTTTATAAACAAAATGACTTCTATCTTGTGTTTATTATAAAAAATATAATAGCATTTTAGATATCATTCCATTACATCTTGAGGCTCAGTTTCTGAAAGGTTATATTATTCATTTTCTTGCTTAGGTCAGATTTTCCAAACTTTTTAGACTTATAAATCTTCTTTCCGTACATTTCATAGAAACTTTTATCATACACCTCATAGGATTTGGTTTTATTGTTTATCATTTTCTCTGGTATATAAAAAAAAGTTGAAGTTAATACATATCTTAGTACAGTATATATTACTTTATATAAATTTTATTTTAAGAAAGTCTTTGTTTACACTAATTTTGACTTTTTAAATTTATGAAGTCATTATGCCATTTACTTTAACTTAATATGTAGAAAGCTCAATTTTTTAAGTCAATTTTAGAATTTATTGTTTGCAGTTTAATAATAAAACATTTAAGTATATGCTATGCCTTCAAAAGTAATATGCATTGCTTTCATGATCTGATATTTGAAATTTTGTTTCCTGTTAAAACTACTAGCTGGCTTATTTTTGTTGTTTTTTTGTGTTCTGTTATAAAATTTCTAGGGAAATGATTAGGTCTCAAGAAGCTATGTAGGAGTAACTTATAACTACCATTATATTTTCTGTTTTTACCACTGTGTTTTGGAGTTACTGAAACATCTTTATTAAGAGTATAAGAATTTTCACCAGAGAAATACTAATGGATTTCAAGAAAATCATCTTAAGGCACATTCCTGTGAAATATCATTATTTGAACGTTGGCCTATTTTTATCCTTTCTGGGTTTTTTTTTACTAATGGTAGATTAAATTTAACAAAATATAACTACAAATAAAACTCAGAATCATAGTAAAAACCATCAGCACAGCTAGCAGTATTTAACTGAATGACTGAGTCTTGAATATGATCATCTAATAATCATTTTCTGTTCTCAAATCCTTTTCTTTTGAAATGAAGAATGTATATTTTGTTAATTGTCTTATTTATTGATTTATAAGTCAGTATCAACTATATTTAATGATGTGAATCTCTAGAATACCTTTGTGAACTGCAGAGAGTTCATAAATCACCAATTTAAAATACTGACGTAAGTCAGAAAATTGGATTTGATAGAAAGAAATTTGAAGCCAAATTTGTGGCCACATTTTTCAAGTGCAAAAAACTGAATGGCATATACACTGTTTGTTAAAGTTATCACATTTCATCCTTTATTTCATCTTCATTTTCTATCCCATTTTTCTTTTGTTCCAATGTTCTCATTTATTTTTATGTTGTTTCATATATACTTACATATTTTCTCAATATACTCTTTGGAATGAGGTAGATTTCATTGGTAAATGTTTGTATTGAAGTAGAGTTCATTTGCCAATTTTTTTCAATGTAGAAAACCTGTATTCAGTTTTGGAAAAATTGGTATTCTAAATAAAGTTGTATAATGTAGTATGATTATACTTTATTGTATTAACATTAATCTTTATTTGGAGCAAGGTAAAATTAATGTTAGAATTACAAAAATGATTGTTCTAATGTTTTCCAGCTGCTAATAGGTTATGAAAATGGTACTGTAGTATTCTGGGACTTGAAATCTAAAAGAGCAGAACTGAGAGTTTATTATGATGAGGTAAGTGATTTCTACTGGAATATTTGAAAAGAGTATTGTGATTTTATGCCTGTTTTCTACATTTAAGGCTTGTATGTTACCAGTATTTTTATCATTGGAAAACTGCCTAGTTCTGATCCAGTGCCTCACACTGCCTGTTGGTATTTGCACGAGTTCCACCTCTGGGTTGTTCTCCTGAGTGGAAATTTTGCCTTGACGGATTATTTTTAAGCCTTTTTTGGGCATTTACATATGTTGGTGTCTATTACCTATCTTTTTCTTTCCTTTAGGCTCTATGTTTGTTTATTTCTTTTTTTTTTTGCGGTACACGGTCCTCTCACTGTTGTGGCCTCTCCCGTTGCGGAGCACAGGCTCCAGACGCGCAGGCTCAGCGGCCACGGCTCATGGGCCCAGCCACTCCATGGCATGTGGGATCCTCCTGGACCGGGGCACGAACCCGTGTCCCCTGCATCGGCAGGCGGACTCTCAACCACTGCGCCACCAGGGAAGCCCTATGCTTATTTCTTAACCTTTTTGTCCTTAAGGTCTCTAAAGATACTACTAAAGATACTCTAAAGATACACATCTTTAGAAAATTGTTTTTCTGTGGCAGAAAGTTTAAGTAGTCAGTTTGAAAGGCCTTATCTTCTAATACTTGCCTTCTTACAGTAAAGAGAGATTTTTAAAATAGTAATACTTAATAATAAAAGTCAGATCTTGAAGTACATTTTATCGTACAGAATTGAGATTTTAGGTTTTCATGTAGAGAAAACAATGAACTCTTATCAAGGATAGTCTGTTAATTGATACTTCGGTTGTTTGAAGATTGATTCTAGGCTATTATTTCCTTCTTAAGAAGAAGCTAATGTGAAAAGAGTGAGGCTAGGGGCAAAAGGTGAGAAAGGGAAATTATATCTTGTAGCTGTGGAAATAAAGGTGATCATCTAGGCTCTCAATTAAATTAAAAATTGTTACAGTGATGAGAGATAGGAAAATACAGGTCAAAAATCACTGTTTAGAATTACCCAGGCTTAAATGGGAAGAGTGCCAAAGAATTTAAGACAACACTAAGATAAATAGAGAAATAAATTTGAAAGGAAAACACATTTTTTTAGAACAGTTTCTTTTTATGCCCTCTTCCATCCCCTTATAAAAGTAAAATTTAAATTTTGGTGCTTAAAGGTACAAGCCTTCGGCTATCCCATAACCCCCACCCCCCATTCATTTCTTAGTGGTTCTGGAAAACTAAGATTTTATGATATATACAAGATTATTGTCATGGTGACAAAGAATTCAGAAGTAAATGATATAACAGCTGGGTAATTTGGTCATGATTAGTGAACAGTACTCTGGCAAGCAATGTCATACAATTATGCTCTTTATGATCAACTTACGAGGCACCTTGAATCATAAGGCAAGAAGGTCCTAGAGAGCTAAGCTAGGGTTTTCCTTTTGTTAAATACATAAAATACAAAGATGAGTATGAAGATCACTTCCTCTCTTAAGACTAGCAGTTAAGGCTTCCTAACCGGATGCCCGGGTCCGGGAAGATCCAACGTGCTGCAGAGCGGCTAGGCCCGTGAGCCATGGCCACTGAGCTTGTGTGTCCAGAGCCTGTGCTCCACAACGGGAGAGGCCACAACAGTGAGAGGCCCGCGTACTGCAAAAAAAAAAAAAAAAAAAAAAAAAGACTAGCAGTTAGGTAAGAGTCCAAATACCATCTGTGTATTTAGCCAGTTGGAACTAGAGTGGAGCAGCTGAAATGGAAATCCAGAAGAGAATGCTCAATCAGCTAGTTTTCCTGTGGCCTTAAAAAGTGTGGAAGGAAGATTTCTAACTTTAAAAAGTAAGTGAAAGTAATTTTGCAATGAAATGTTTAAATAAAGATTAACAATGTTTAAGACAGTAGAATACTACACTTTATACTTAGAATTATATGAATATATATAAAATTGATTTACTTTAATGCATAATTATATGTCCTATCATTTTAATAAAGATAGTTGTATACTTCATGTTATTACCAAACTTTTCAAACTTTCCTCATCACTTTACGTCTCATATTTTGAAATCATCTGTCCTGAAATGGTTTCTCATAAGTCACCAATGATCAGTGACCCCTTCTTAGTCTTTTAAGTTCCTCACTAAACCTGTGACTTTACATCAATTCTTCCTTCTTAAAATGGTTTCTTCCCTTGTTTGTGTTTTTCCACCTCATTTTTCACCCCTCCTTTCTCCATCACTGGTTCTTTCCTTAACTCTCCTTTACATTATAGATACTCTTCAGGATTCTACATCTTCACCCTCTCTTCATTTCTCCTTCAGTTTACATTTATGTTCATATCCCCTCTCACCATTTCAAATATTACCTATATTATGCTGATAAATTAAAAATTCATATATCTTTAACTCTTACCTCTCTCCTGAGATCTAGATCCAAATATCTAATAATCTATAAGTCCAGATGAATATTCCATTGGCACTGAATTTATAGTTACAGGTCTGAACCTCTTTTTCAGTTTTTCAATTTTGATTTAGTTATTTTAATTTATAACCCTCAGAGTCATATTTGACCCTTTTTTCTTCTTCATATATCATATGCAATCACTTTTGTGGTCTTCTTGATCCAATTTTTATATTGTCTCTCATTTATTTCTTCTCCTTTTTCATTCCCACATTCAGCGTCCTCGTTGAGGATGTTGTCTTTTGCCTGGAAGACTTACAATTGCCTTTTAACTAATCATGTTTCCTCAGATATCTTACCTTTTCAAAATATCTTTCACTAACAAGATTATCATTTTAAGACATAGCAGATCAGGTAATTCTCTACCTCAAAACCTTTGAATGGCTCCCAGTTGTCAACAGTACAAAGTCTTATTCCTTGACAGGAGGTTTAAGGCCCTGGTGCTTTTTCCCTTGAATTTAATTTACTGCATCCTTCTACACACTTCTACACTTCAGACATGTTACTCACTGTCTCCTAAACATACCATTTACTTCCTACCTCCAGGCCTTTGCTTCTGCTAATACCTTATCATGAACTCCCTTCTTTCCTCTTATGCATATCAAAATTCTATTATTTAGCTACTGTAAAGCTATTTGGACTATCTAACTAGCCACTTGATAAATAACCACTGATGAATTCAGAGTTTTGTTTTGGAAATCCAAGATCATTTTCAGAAATAACCATATGAATTTTACTTCCACATTAGCTGTGAAATTTTTGTTTCATTGCATCAATATTTCTTAAATAATCTCTCATAGAGAAATCTCTCAGAGTCTGACATGAGGATAAATTTTAATTCCTTACTAACTGCTGTTTTTCCTTTTTTCAGATTGTTACCTAGCTTTTTGGGTTTCCTTTGTCTTTTTCGTTTACAAGAAATTCAGTCACAGCCACTGAGTTTATTTTCCATATTGTTCTTCATTAAAAAATTTTTTCTTTAATTAGTTGTATTATATTTGGTTTTTCAGCAAATGCTTAAGGTCCTTTTTAAAGAAAAGAGTGGGGTATAATCAAATAAATAGAAATTGAATTTTTACCCATTAAGTCAGTTCAAATTCCAGCTGTTCAGTCTCTTCAATGATGGGCTATTTGACATCCTATTCTTTAATAACAAGTTGGTTTTACATGCCTACTCTTCTGTACAATAAATGTACTTCTTTTATAGTACTTATCTTGGTTTTATGTTATATATATCATTTTTATATCTGTCTTCTCCAGTAGACAGAAATGCAGTGGGATAGAAAGAAAGGTTAGGGCTGGGGCTCTGCACCTACCATTTATAGCAAAGTAGTCTGAGAGAACTTTAAATTGACTGAGGTTCATCCAGGTTAACATGTAGAGGAGGCAAGAAGTGACATTTCCCTTTAGTCACATAAAAAATGAGAAGAAATACGCAGAGGAGAAGACAAAGAAGAGCGTTTTTTCCCTCTCACTGCCTCTACTGAACCCTGGCAATAAAGAAGTCTTCTCTGCCCAGTAATAAAGACCAGGGTGAGAGAAAACATAAGTCCAGTGTGTCATGGTATCTTTTGCAATTAACCAAATCTTAACTTGTCTTGAGGTCCACTCATATACTATTTCATTTCTGATGTGTCTAATGACTGCTCTAGTCATCATTTATTTATAACTCTAACAATACTTATTGTTTGGAAATATGTGTGTGTGTGTGTGTATATATGTATAAGTTTGGTATAAAATAAATATATACATAACTTAGTTTTATAAATATAGATTAAAAAACTAAACATTAAAAGTTCCAAACGATAAGTAGTATTAATATTGGTATAAATGTTTCCTACCTCGCAGTTGTTTAAGTTCTTTTAAGGAAAGGATCATGCTGTCTGTATATACATCTGTTCAACTTTTATGCCTACTAGAGTTTCTTTCATTCTGCTTATTAGCACATTACCCAAGTTCCATATATACTTTATTAATTTTGAAAGAATACCAAGAGTGTGGAAATATTTGATAACATTAATTACTTATTCATTTAACAGATTTTTTGAGTACCTACTTTATGCAAGACACTGTGCAACCACTGGGAATAAAACAAATTAGGAAAATATAATGATCACTTTTTAATTTTATTTAATTCACATCTACAGAATGAATCTGTAAATACAAAAATTTTAAACTCTTCTTGATTTAAGTCAAATTAAGTAGTATATGTTAGAGTTAATATAGTCCAATGATTCCAAATATGGGTTTTGTAGTCAGACACTGGCTTTGAGTGGTGTAACCTGAGCAAGTATCTCAATCTTTCTAGGCCTATTTCACCACGTGTAATTTGGAAAAACATAATATCTGTTTTGTAGGATTAAATGAGATAATGTACATAAACTGCTTACCCTGGGGTCTGGCATGTAGTAAGCCCTCAAATTGCAACTCTTATGTAAACTACCTTTTAAGTTGGCTATTTTAAGTGGAACTAGGCTTCTACCTCACCAGAGATTATTTTCTGATAACCTTGCTTTTACTTCTGTGTAATAATTTTCAAAGAAGCATTAAAGGATACGGGGAAGACCTAGAATTTACAACAAAAAGTTCTGGGATCTAACAATACTATGAAATTTACTTAACTTTTCTTAGGAGGTGAGTTTTTGTAGCCTTCTATAAGCCTATAGAAGGTTGAAACCAAAGGTAGTATGACCTAGGTCAGAAAAATTACATATGTTTCCTAAGTGTTATTGCTATAATAATTCTGTGTTAACATATTTTTCCTTTGGAATATAGAATGATATATCAACTTTTCCCCTCCTCTACTTGTTTTTAATTGTTATTTCATTAGGCTATTCATTCAATTGATTGGCATCATGAGGGCAAACAATTCATGTGCAGCCATTCAGATGGTAGCTTGACTTTATGGAACCTGAAAAGCCCAAGTCGTCCTTTCCAGACCACAATTCCACATGGTAAGATGTATGCTTTCAAAAGAAATCAACTCTGGAGATTCAGTGCCGTTACTTGAAGTAGGAAAGTTGGTATCATTATCACTAGAAAGAGGTAATAGGACATAGCTTCTGATTCTAAATACCCCTTTATACCTCCTTCAGATCCCTACATTATGACCCAAAGGCTCTATACTTCCCTTCCTCCTATCTATCAACTTTCCTACATTGTAAGTGATACCTATTCAATTTTGATACCAAAAATTGAATAACTGATGGTTGATGTACCTGAAGCAGAGGAGATAATGTAGGATATTTGACGAATTTTAAGGGGTAAGGAGCTAGTGAGAGAATGGCACTTTATAGATCTGACTCTTGGACCTAATTTCTATACTGCTTTAGAGTCTGTTGTTTTCTAAATTCTCCCATTTATTTCCATTTCTGCCATTTGATTCCACTAAATTATGACTACATGGTTTTTATCGTAGGTTGTATTTATCTTATTATATTCCTCATTGAAAGGAGATATTTAGCATTTATGTTGGATCTAACTAGGCAGAATAAAAATTTCAAATGTATGAATATTTTTTATTCAGAGGCCATATTATTTTCCCTAATATTGGTGATGATCTGAGTTTCGTGTTTATCTCTTACCATTGGTTGGTTGTAAGAATAAAGAGGTCAAAACCTAGAGGTTAATGAAATACATTCTATTTCATAGTTTCTGAGTGTTTATTATAGTTTCACATTGAGAAAATAGTGGTATGTTTTTATAGTGGGTGAAATCAAAAGATGGAACTATTCCAGCTTGGGTTGGTTTGCCATTTTTTGTACCACAGTTGCATGTTCCACCACAAAAGATTAAATTATTGCAACATTTACCTTAGCAGTTTACTTAGCGATTATCTTACATTTAAAAACTTACTTAGAGATGCTTTATTTATTTATTTATTTAAATAGAAGTACAGTTGATATATTATTTATATCAGTTTCAGGTGTACAACATAGTTTTTCAATATTTTTATAGATTACACTCCAGTTAAAGTTTTTACAAAACAATGGCTATAATTCCTTGTGCTGTACAATATTCCTTATTGCTTATTTATTTTATACATATAAATGTATATGTATCTCTTAATCTCATACCCCTAATTTGCCCCTCCCCCCTTCCATCTCTACTCTGGTAACCACTAGTCTGTTCTCTATATCTGTGAGTCTGTTTCTGCTTTGTTTTTGTTTTATTGTTTGGTTCCACGTATAAGTGATAACATAGAGTGTTTGTCTTTCTTTGAATTATTTAACTTAGCATAGTACTCTATGCTATTCTGCCATCCCTGTTGTTGCAAATGGCAGAATTTCATTCTTTTACATGGCTGAGTAATATCCATTATATAGATGTGAGATATATACACACACACACACATATATGATCTGAGTCAAATTTGAAATTCTCATTTTTACTTTGTACTGTTTAAATCTTCACTGTTTTTTATTATTGGTTGATTTTTCAATTCTTAGAGAAGTAAGTTAAAATATGTGTTATGAATATTTTCCTTGTACTTCTATTTATTTTTGTTTTTATACTCTAAAAATCAAATAGCTAAATGTGGCTGATATCGTTTATCAGATATTCTGTGATTTAACTGGTGTTTGACTAGGAATCAATTTCTGAGAAAGCGGTATTAAAATTTAATGATTATGGAATTGTCTACTTTTCATTTTAATTCTGTACTTTTTTTTTCATGTATTTTAAGGTTTTATTGTTAGGTAGCTATCATGTCTCCTGTAGAGAACATATAGTTGGGTCTTGCTTTTTTATTCAGTCTTACATAATTTAGTTGGAGTGTTTAGTCCGTTAATATTAAATATAATTACTGATGGGATTGGATTTAGGTATACCAGTTTATTTTTTGTTGTTGTTGGTCCTATCATTTTTTGTTCCTTTTATCTCCCCTTTTTGCCTTCTTTTGGATTATTTGAAAGTTTTTATTATGATTCCATTTGAATTTACATATAGGCAATTTATCTTCACATATTCTTTTTAATCTGTTGCTCTAGGGATTACAATATATTGTACTTCCTTAACTTTCCATATTCTATTAGGGTTAATTGTAACACTTTACATAAAATGTAGAATTTTCACTACCACATATATTTATTTGTCTTCACCCATTGTCCTTCATGCAACAGTTATCATATGTATTACATCTAAATACAATGTTACAATTTTTGCTTTCAATACTCTTTAAGTATGTTTTTATTGATGTATAGTTAACTTACAATGTTTTGTTAGTTTCAGGTGTACAGTGTAGTGATTCAGTTATTTTTATTTTCATATTATATTACAGTATAGGTTATTATAAGATACTGAATATAATTCACTGTTTGATACAGTAAATCCTTGTTGCTTATCTATTTTATGTATAGTAGTTTATATCTGTTAATCCAATACATGTAATTTGTCCCTCCCAACCTCCCTCCCCTTTGGTAACCATAGATTTGTTTTTTATATTTATAAGTCTGTTTCTGTTTTGTATATAGATTAATTTTTAGATTCCACATATAAGTGATATCATATAGTATTTGTCTTTCTCTGTCTGACTTACTTCACTAAGTATAATATTCTCTAGGTCCATCCATTCAAATGACAATATTTCATTCTTTTTTATGGATGAGTAATATTCCATTGTATTTATATACCACATCTTCTTTATCGATTCATCTGTTGGTGGACATTTAGGTTGTTTCCATGTCTTGGCTATTGTAAATAGTGCTGGTATGAACATTGCAGCGCATGTATCTTTTCAAATTAGAGTTTTCATTTTTTTCTGGATATATACCCAGGAGTGGGATTGTTGGATCATATGGGTAGCTCTATTTTTAGTTTTTTGAAGAACCTCCATACTATTTTCCATAATGGCTGCACCAATTTACATTCCTTCCAACAACATACAAGGGTTCCCTTTCCTCCACATCCTCTCCAGCATATATTATTTGTAGACATTTTGATGATAACCATTCTAACCAGTGTGAGGTGATAACTCATTGTGGTTTTGACTTGCATTTCTCTAATAATTAGCAATGTTGAGCATCTTTTCATGTGCCTGTTAGCTATCTGTATGTCTTCCTTGGAAAACTGTCTATTTAGGTTTTTGCCCATGTTTTGATTGGGGTTTTTTTTTGATATTGAGTTATATGAGCTGCTTGTATATATTGGATATTAACCCCTTGTCAGTTGCATCATTTACAAACATTTTCTCCCATTTTGTAGGTTGTCTTTTTTTTTTTTTTTTTTTTTTTTTGCGGTACGTGGGCCTCTCACTGTTGTGGCCTCTCCCGTTGTGGAGCACAGGCTCCGG
Organism: Leucopleurus acutus; assembly: GCF_964270905.1. Taxonomy (NCBI): domain Eukaryota; kingdom Metazoa; phylum Chordata; class Mammalia; order Artiodactyla; family Delphinidae; genus Leucopleurus; species Leucopleurus acutus. The sequence continues at coordinate 67,131,323 of NC_139147.1, forward strand.
ACGCACAGGCTCAGCGGCCATGGCTCACGGGCCCAGCCGCTCTGCGGCACATGGGATCCTCCTGGACCGGGGCACGAACCCGCGTCCCCTGCATCGGCAGGCGGACTCGCAACCACTGCGCCACCAGGGAAGCCCTGTAGGTTGTCTTTTTATTTTGTTGATGGTTTCCTTTACTCTGTAAAAGCTTTTAAGTTTGATTAAGTGCCATTTGTTTATTTTTGCTTGGATTTCTTTTGCCTTGGGAGACTGATCTAAGATAATATTGCTACGATTTATATCAGAGAATATTTTGCCTATGTTCTGTTCTGGGAGTTTTATGGTGTCAAGTCTTGTATTTAAGTCTTTAAACCATTTTGAGTTTATATTTGTATCTGGTGTGAGGAAGTGTTCAAATTTCATTGATTTATATGTAGCTGTCCAGCTTTCCAAGCACCCCTTGCTGAAGAGACTATTTTTTCTCCTTGTATATTCTTGCCTCCTTTCTCGTAGATTAATTGACCATAAGTTGTGGGTTTATTTCTGGGCTCTCTGTCCTGTTCCATTGATCTATGTGCCTTTTTTAGTGTGTGCAAGTACCACACTGTTTTGATGACTGTAGCTTTTTCTGAAGTCTGTAAGGGTTATACCTCCAGCTTTGTACTTTTTCCTCAGAATTGCTTTGACAATTCTGGGCCTTTTGTGGTTCCATATAAATTTTAAGATTGATCTAGTTCTGTGAAAAATGTCATGGATATTTTGATAAAGATTGCACTAAATCTGTAGTTTGCTTTGGGTAGTATGGCCATTTTTAACAATATTAATTCTTCCAATCCAAGAGCATGGAATATATATTTTTTTAAATCACTTTTAGTTTCATTTATCAAAGTTTTATAGTTTTCAGTGTAAGGTCTTTCACCTCCTTGGTTAAGTTTATCCCTAGGTATTTTATATTTTTGATGCAATTTTAAACAGGATTTTTCTTTTATTTTCTCTTTCTGACATTTCATTGTTAATATAAAGAAATACAACAAATTTATGTATATTAATCTTGTATTCTGCTACCTTGCTGACTTCTTTTATTAGTTCTGATAGTTTCTATGTGGAAACTTTAGGGTTCTCTACATACAGTACCATGTCATCTTCATAGAGTGACAGTTTTACCCCTTCCTTTCCAGTTTCTTATTGCTCTGGTTAGGTTAGGACTTCCAATACTATGTTAAATAGAAGTGATGAGAGTGAACATCCTTGTCTTGCTCCTGAGTTTAGCAGGAAGTCTGTCAGCTTTTCACTGTTGAGTATTATATTGGCTCTGTGTTTGGTGTAAATGGCCTTTATTATGTTGAGATATGTTCCTTATACCCACTTTGATGAGAGTTTTTATTATGAATGGATGTTGAATTTTGCCAAATGCTTTTTCTGTGTCTATTGAGATTATGATGTGATTTTTATTTTTTCTTTTGTTAATGTGGTGTATCACATTGATTGGTTTGTGAATATTGAACAATTCTCATGACCCTGGAATAAAACAAACTTGATCATGGTGTATGATCCTTTTTATGTATTGTTGGATTTGATTTGCTAATATTTTGGTGGGGATTTTTGCGTCTATATTCATCAGAGATATTGGCCTGTAATTTTCTTTTCTTTCTTTTTTTTTTTAGTGTATTTGTTTGGTTTTGGTATCAGGGTGATGGTGGCCTTATAGAATGAATTAGAGAGTGTTCTATTCTCTTCAGTTTTTTGGAATAGTTTGAAAAGGATAGGAATAAGTTATTCTTTGTATGTTTGGTAGATTTCCCCAGTGAATCTGTCCAGTACTGGACTTCTATTTGCAGGGAATTTTTTTTTAAGATTTATTCATTATTTATTTATTTATTTTTGGTTGCATTGGGTCTTAGTTGCAGACCTCGGGACCTTCATTGAGGCATGTGGGCTCTTCATCATGGTGCATGGGCCTGTCTCTTGTTGCTGCATGTGGGTTTCTCTCTAGTTGTGGCGTGTAGGTTTTCTCTCTCTAGTTGTGGTGCGCAGGCTCCAGAGCAAGTGGGCTCTGTAGTTTGCAGCACGTGGGCTCTCTCGTTGAGGTACATGAGCTCAGTAGTTGTGACACGCAGGCTTAGTTGCCCCATGGCATGTGGGATCTTAGTTCCTTGACCAGGGATCAAACCCCTGTCCCCTGCATTGTAAGGTGGATTCTTTGCCACTGGACCACCAGGGAAGTCCCTAATTTTTTTTTTTTTATTTATTACAGATTCTATTTTACTTCTAGTGATTGGTCTGTCCACATTATCTGTTTCTTCTTGACTAAGTTTTGGCAGGCTGTATGTTTCTAGAAACTTGTCCATTTTTTCCAAGTTGTCTAGTTTTTGGCATATAATAGTTGTTCATAGTATTTTCTTATGATGTTTTGTATTTCTGTGCTATCAGTTATTATTTCTCCTCTTTCCTGTCTTATTTTGTTTATTTGGGTCCTCTTTCTTTTCTTCTTTGTGACCTTGGCTAGTGAATTGTCGATTTTGTTTATCTTTCTAAAAAACGGCTCTTGGTTTCATTGCTCTTTTCTGTTATTTTTTAAATCTTTATTTATTTCTTCTCTGATCTTTATTATTTCTTTCTTTCTGATAACTTTAGGCATTTTTGTTCTTTTTTTCTAATTCTTTAAGGTGGTCACTTAGGCTGTTTGAGATTTTTGTTGTTTCTTGACGAAGAACTGTATCAGTATAAACTGCCCTCTTAGAAATGCTTTTGCTGCATCCCATAGATTTTGTAAGGTTCTGTATTCATTGCTATTTGTCTTGAGGTATTTTCTGATTTCTTCTTTGATTTCATCATTGACCGATTGGTTTTTTTAGTAGCATGTTGTTTCGTCTCCATATGTTTCTTATTTTTCCATTTTTCTTTGTATTGTTTATTTCTAGTTTCATACTGTTGTGGTCAGAAAAGATGCTTGAAATAATTTCTGTCCTCTTAAATTTGTTGAGACTTTGTTTTGTGAGCTAATATGTGCTCTATCCTAGAGAGTGTTCCATAAATACTTGAAAATAATGTTTTCTATTATTTTTTGGATGTAGTGTCCTGTAGATATAAACTAAGTCCACCTGGTCTCTTGTGTCATTTAGGACCTGTATTGCTTTATTGATTTTCTCTCTGCATGATCTGTCCATTGATGTCAGTCGGGTGTTAACTTCTCCTATTATTATTGTATTCCTGTAAATTTCTCCCTTTATGTCTCTTAGTATTTGTTTTATATATTTAGGTGTGCCTGTATTGTATGCTTATATGTTGATGTGTGTAATATCCTCTTCTTATGTTGATTCTGTTATCATTATATAATTCCCTTCTTTGTCTTTGTTATAGACTTTGTTTTAAAGTCTATTTTGCCTGATATGAGTATTGCTACCATCTCTTTCTTCTCATTTCCATTTGCAGGAAATATCATTTTCCATCCCCTCACTTTCAGTCTCTGTCTTTAGCCCTGAAGAGAATCTCTAGTAGGCAGCATATGGTAGGCTCTTGTGTTATTTATTTTTTATCAACTCTGCCACTCCATGTGTTTTGATCAGAGCATTTATTCCATGTATTGATAGGTATGTATTTATTGTCATTTTATTCCTTGTTTTCAAGTTGATTTTGTAATTTTTCTTTGTTTATTCTTTTTTTTTAAACATCTTTATTGGGGTATAATTGCTTTACAATGGTGTGTTAGTTTCTGCTTTATAACAAAGTGAATCAGTTATACATATACATATGTTCCCATATCTCTTCCCTCTTGCGTCTCCCTCCCTCCCACCGTCCCTATCCCACCCCTCCAGGCAGTCACAAAGCACCGAGCCGATCGATATCCCTGTGCCATGCGGCTGCTTCCCACTAGCTATCTACCTTACGTTTGTTAGTGTGTATATGTCCATGACTCTCTCTCGCCCTGTCACAGCTCACCCTTCCCCCTCTCCATATCCTCAAGTCTGTTCTCCAGTCCTGTCTTACCCCTAGGTTCTTCATGACATTTTTTTTCTTCTTAAATTCCATATATATGTGTTAGCATACGGTATTTGTCTTTTTCTTTCTGACTTACTTCACTCTGTATGACTGAAGCTAGGTCTATCCACCTCATTACAAATCTCAATTTTGTTTCTTTTTATGGCTGAATAATATTCCATTGTATATATGTGCCACATCTTCTTTATCCATTCATCCGATGATGGGCACTTAGGTTGTTTCCATCTCCGGGCTATTGTAAATAGAGCTGCAATGAACATTTTGGTACATGACTCTTTTTGAATTTTGGTTTTCTCAGGGTATATGCCCAGTAGTGGGATTGCTGGGTCATATGGTAGTGCTATTTGTAGTTTTTTAAGGAACCTCCATACTGTTCTCCATAGTGGCTGAACCAATTCACATTCGTACCAGCAATGCAAGAGTGTTCCCTTTTCTTCACACCCTCGCCAGCATTTATTGTTTCTAGATTTTTTGATGATGGCCATTCTGACTGGTGTGAGATGATATCTCATTGTAGTTTTGATTTGCATTTCTCTAATGATTAATGATGTTGAGCATTCTTTCATGTGTTTGTTGGCAGTCTGTATATCTTCTTTGGAGAAATGTCTATTTAGGTCTTCTGCCCATTTTTGGATTGGGTTGTTTGTTATTGAGCTGCATGAGCTGCTTGTAAATTTTGGAGATTAATCCTTTGTCAGTTGCTTCATTTGCAAATATTTTCTCCCATTCTGAGGGTTGTCTTTTGGTCTTGTTTATGGTTTCCTTTGCTGTGCAAAAGCTTTGAAGTTTCATTAGGTCCCATTTGTTTATTTTTGTTTTTATTTCTATTTCTCTGGGAGGTGGATCAAAAAGGATCTTGTTGTGATTTATGTCATAGAGTGTTCTGCCTATGTTTTCCTCTAAGAGTTTGATAGTTTCTGGCCTTACACTTAGGTCTTTAATCCATTTTGAGCTTATTTTTGTGTATGGTGTTAGGGAGTGATCTAATCTCATAATTTTACATGTAGCTGTCCAGTTTTCCCAGCACCACTTATTGAAGAGGCTGTCCTTTCTCCACTGTACATGCCTGCCTCCTTTATCAAAGATAAGGTGACCATATGTGCGTGGGTTTATCTCTGGGCTTTCTATCCTGTTCCATTGATCTATATTTCTGTTTTTGTGCCAGTACCATATTCTCTTAATTACTATAGCTTTGTAGTATAGTCTGAAGTCAGGGAGCCTGATTCCTCCAGCTCCGTTTTTCATTCTCAAGATTGCTTTGGCTATTCGGGGTCTTTTGTGTTTCCATACAAATTGTGAAATTTTTTGTCCTAGTTCTGTGAAAAATGCCAGTGGTAGTTTGATAGAGATTGCATTGAATCTGTAGATTGCTTTGGGTAGTAGAGTCATTTTCACAATGTCGATTCTTCCAATCCAAGAACATGGTATCTCTCTCCATCTATTTGTATCATCTTTAATTTCTTTCATCAGTGTCTTATAATTTTCTGCATACAGGTCTTTTATCTCCTTAGGTAGGTTTAATCCTAGGTATTTTATTCTTTTTGTTTCAATGGTAAATGGTAGTGTTTTCTTCATTTCACTTTCAGATTTTTCATCATTAGTGTATAGGAATGCCAGAGATTTCTGTGCATTAATTTTGTATCCTGCTACTTTACCAAATTCATTGATTAGCTCTAGTAGTTTTCTGGTAGCATCTTTAGGATTCTCTATGTATAGTATCATGTCATCTGCAAACAGTGACAGCTTTACTTCTTTTTTTCTGATTTGGATTCCTTTTATTTCCTTCTCTTCTCTGATTGCTGTGGCTAAAACTTCCAAAACTATGTTGAATAAGAGTGGTGAGAGTGGGCGACCTTGTCTTTTTCCTGATCTTAGTGGAAATCCTTTCAGTTTTTCACCATGGAGGACAATGTTGGCTGTGTGTTTGTCATAGTCATATATGGCCTTTATTATGTTGAGGAAAGTTCCCTTTATGTCTACTTTCTGCAGGGTTTTTATCATAAATGGGTGTTGAATTTTGTCGAAAGCTTTCTCTGCATCTATTGAGATGATCATATGGTTTTTCTTCTTCAATTTGTTAATATGGTGTATCACATTGATTGATTTGTGTATATTGAAGAATCCTTGCATTCCTGGAATAAGCCCCACTTGATCATGGTGTATGATCCTTTTAATGTGCTGTTGGATTCTGTTTGCTAGTATCTTGTTGAGGATTTTTGCATCTATGTTCATCAGTGATATTGGCCTGTAGTTTTCTTCCTTTGTGACATCCTTGTCTGGTTTTGGTATCAGGGTGATGGTGGCCTCGTAGAATGAGTTTGGGAGTGTTCCTCCTTCTGCTATATTTTGGAAGAGTTTGAGAAGGATAGGTGTTAGCTCTTCTCTAAATGTAGATAGAATTCGCCTGTGAAGCCATCTGGTCCTGGGCTTTTGTTTGTTGGAAGAATTTTAATCACAGTTTCAATTTTAGTGCTTGTGATTGGCCTGTTCATATTTTCTATTTCTTCCTAATTCAGTCTTGGAAGGTTGTGCTTTTCTAAAAATTTGTCTATTTCTTCCAGGTTGTCCATTTTATTGGCATATAGTTGCTTGTTGTAATCTCCCATGATCCTTTGTATTTCTGCAGTGTCAGTTGTTACTTGTCCTTTTTCATTTTTAATTCTATTGATTTGAGTCTTCTCCCTTTTTTTCTTGATGAGTCTGGCTAATGGTTTATCAATTTTGTTTATCTTCTCAAAGAACCAGCTTTTAGTTTTATTGACCTTTGCTATCGTTTCCTTCATTTCTTTTTCATTTATTTCTGATCTGATCTTTATGATTTCTTTCCTTCTGCTAACTTTGGAGTTCTTTTGTTCTTCTTTCTCTAATTGCTTTAGGTGCAAGGTTAGGTTGTTTATTCTAGATGTTTCCTGTTTCTTATGGTGGGATTGTATTGCTATAAACTTCCCTCTTAGAACTGCTTTTGCTGCATCCCATAGGTTTGGGTCGTCGTGTCTCCATTGTCATTTGTTTCCAAGTATTTTTTGATTTCCTCTTTGATTTCATCAGTGATCACTTCGTTATTAAGAAGTGTATTGTTTAGCCTCCGTGTGTTTGTATTTTTTACAGATCTTTTCCTGTAATTGATATCTAGTCTTATAGCGTTATGGTCAGAAAAGATACTTGATACAATTTCAATTTTCTTAAATTTATCAAGGCTTTATTTGTGACACAAGATATGATCTATCCTGGAGAATGTTCCATGAGCACTTGAGAAAAATGTGTATTCTGTTGTTTCTGGATCGAATGTCCTATAAATATCCATTAAATCCATCTTGTTTAATGTATCATTTAAAGCTTGTGTTTCCTTATGAATTTTCATTTTGGATGATCTGTCCATTGGTGAAAGTGGGGTGTTAAAATCCCCTACTATGAATGTGTTACTGTCGATTTCCCCTTTTATAGCTGTTAATATTTGCTTTATGTATTGAGGTGCTCCTATGTTGGGTGCATAAATATTTATAATTGTTATATCGTCTTCTTGGATTGATCCCTTGGTCATAATTTAGTGTCATTCTTTGTGTCTTCTAATAGTCTTTATTTTAAAGTCTATTTTGTCTGATATGAGAATTGCTACTCCAGCTTTGTTTTGGTTTCCATTTGCATGGCATATCTATTTCCATCCCCTCACTTTCAGTCTGTTTGTGTCTCTAGGTCAGAAGTGGGTCTCTTGTAGACAGCATGTATATGGGTCTTGTTTTTGTATCCAGTCAGCCCATCTGTGTCTTTTGGTGGGAGCATTTAATCCATTTACATTGAAGGTAATTATCGATATGTATGGTCCTATTCCCATTTTCTTAATTGTTTTGGGTTCGTTATTGTAGGTCTTTTCCTTCTCTTGTGTTTCTTGCCTAGAGCAGGTCCTTTAGCATTTGTTATAAAGCTGATTTGGTGGTGCTGAACTCTCTCAGCTTTTGCTTGTCTATAAAGGTTTTAATTTCTCCATCAAATCTGAATGAGATCCTTGCTGGGTAGAATAATCTTGGTTGTAGGTTTTTCTCCTTCATCACTTTAAATATGTCCTGCCAGTCCCTTCTGGCTTGCAGACTTTCTGCTGAAAGATCAGCTGTTAACCTTATTAGGATTCTGTTGTGTGTTATTTTTCCCTTACTGCTTTTAATATGTTTTCTTTGTATTTAATTTTTGACCGTTTGATTAACATGTGTCTTGGCGTGTTTCTCATTGGATTTATCCTGTATGGGACTTTCTGTGCTTCCTTGACTTGATTAACTATTTCCTTTCCCATATTAGGGAAGTTTTCAACTATAATCTCTTCAAATATTTTCTCAGTCCCTTTCTTTTTCTCTTCTTCTTCTGGAACCCCTATAATTCGATTGTTGGTGCGTTTAATATTGTCCCAGAGGTCTCTGAGACTGTCCTCAGTTCTTTTCATTCTTTTTTCTTTATTCTGCTTTGCAGTAGTTACTTCCACTATTTTATCTTCCAGGTCACTTATCCGTTCTTCTGTCTTAGTTATTCTGCTGTTGATCCCATCTAGAGTATTTTTAATTTCATTTATTGTGTTGTTCATCATTGCTTGCTTCATCTTTAGTTCTTCTAGGTCCTTGTTAAATGTTTCTTGCATTTTCTCTATTCTATTTCCAAGATTTTGGATCATGTTTACTATCATTATTCTGAATTCTTTTTCAGGTAGACTGCCTAATTCCTCTTCATTTGTTAGGTCTGGTGGGTTTTGATCTTGCTCCTTCATCTGCTGTGTGTTTTTCTGTCTTCTCATTTTGCTTATCTTACTGTGTTTGGGGTTTCCTTTTTGCAGGCTGCAGGTTCGTAGTTCCTGTTGTTTTTGGTGTCTTTCCCCAGTGCCTAAAGTTGTTTCAGTGGGTTGTGTAGGCTTCCTGGTGGAGGGGACTAGTGCCTGTGTTCTGGTGGATGAGGCTGGATCTTGTCTTTCTGGTGGGCAAGTCCACGTCTGGTGGTGTGTTTTGGGGTGTCTGTGGTCTTATGATTTTAGGCAGCCTCTCTGCTAATGGGTGGGGTTGTGTTCCTGTCTTGCTAGTTGTTTGGCATAGGGTGTCCAGCACTGTAGCTTGCTGGTCATTGAGTGAAGCTGGGTGCTGGTGTTGAGATGGAGATCTCTGGGAGATTTTCACCATTTGATATTACATGGAGCTAGGAGGTCTCTTGTGGACCAGTGTCCTGAAGTTGGCTCTCCTACCTCAGGGGCACAGCACTGACTCCTGGCTGCAGCACCAAGAGCCTTTCATCCACATGGCTCAGAATAAAAGGGAGAAAAAGTAGAAAGAAAGAAAGAAGGAAAGAAAGGAAGGAAGGAGGGAAGGAAGAAAGGAAGGAAGGAGGGAACAAGGGAAGGAGGGAAGGAAGAAAGGAAGGAAAGAAAGGATAAAATAAAATAAGATAAAATAAAATAAAGTTATTAAAATAAAAATAATTATTAAGAAAAAATTTTTTAAAAAGAAAAAAATGGATAGATAGAACACTAGGACAGATGGTGACAGCAAAATCTATAGAGACAAAATCTCACATGGAAGCATACACATACACACTTACAAAAAGAGGAAAAAATAGTCAGTCTGCTCTCAAAGTCCACCTCCTCAATATGGGATGATTCGTTGTCTATTCATGTATTCCACAGACATCAAATTGATTGTGGAGCTTTAATCCACTGCTTCTGAGGCTGCTTGGAGAGATTTCCCTTTCTGTTCTTTGTTCGCACAGCTCCCGGGGTTCACCTTTGGATTTGGCCCTGCCTCTGTGTGTAGGTCGCCGGAGGGCATCTGTTCTTCGCTCAGACAGGACGGGGTTAAAGGAGCAGCTGCTTCGGGGACTCTGGCTCACTCAGGCCAGGGGGAGCGAGGGGTGCGGATGCGGGACGAGCTTGCGGCGGCAGAGGCCGGCGTGACGTTGCACCAGCCTGAGGCGCGCCGTGCGTCTCCCGTGGAAATTGTCCCTGGATCACAGGACCCTGGTAGTGGCGGGCTGCAGAAGTTCCCAGGAGGGGAGGTGGGGATAGTGACCTGTGCTCGCACACAGGCTTCTTGGTGGCAGCAGCAGCAGCCTTAGCATCTGATGCCCGTCTCTGGGGTCCGCGCTGTTAGCTGCGGCTCACGCCCGTCTCTGGAGCTCCTTTAAGCAGCGCTCTTAATCCCCTCTCCTTGCACACCAGGAAACAAAGAGGGAAGAAAAAGTCTCTTGCCTCTCTGGCAGGTCCAGAATTTTCCCCGGACTCCCTCCCGGCTAGCCATGGTGCACTAACCCCTGCAGGCTGTGTTCACTCCGCCAACCCCAGTCCTTTCCCTGGGATCCTACCGAAGCTGGAGCCTCAGCTCCCAGCCCCGCCCGCCCTGGCGGGTGAGCAGACAAGACTCTCGGGCTGGTGAGTGCCAGTTGGCACCAATCCTCTGTGTGGGAATCTCTCCACTTTGCCCTCCGCACCCCTGTTGCTGTGCTCTCCTCCGCGGCTCCGAAGCTTCCCCCTCTGCCACCCGCTGTCTCCGCCCATGAAGCAGCTTCCTAGTGTGTGAAAACTTTTCCTCCTTCACAGCTTCCTCCCACTGGTGCAGGTCCCGTCCCTGTTCTTTTGTCTCTGTTTATGCTTTTTTCTTTTGCCCTACCCAGGTACGTGGGGAGTTTCTTGCCTTTTGGGAGGTCTGAGGTCTTTTGCCATTGTTCAGTAGGTGTTCTGTAGGAGTTGCTCCACATGTAGATGTATTTCTCGTGTATCTGTGGGGAGCAAGGTGATCTCCGCATCTTAGTCTTCCGCCATCTTCCCGATTCCCCCCACTCTGTGGTTTTGATTGGCATTTCCCTAATGAGTAAAGATGTTGAGCATCTGTTCATGTGCTTGTTGCCTGTTCCTGTGTATTCTTTGGAGAAATGTCTATTCAGTTGTTTGCCCATTTACAAACTGAAGGGTTTTTTTTTAAAATTATGGAGTTGTAACAGTTCACTGTACATTCTGAATACACATCTCTTATTAAATATATGATTTGAAAATATTTTCTCCTGTTCTGTATGTTGTCTTTTCACTTTCTTAATGGTGCCCTTTAAGCACAAAATTTTTAATTTTGATAAAGCTCATTTTATCTGCTTTTGATTTTATTGTTTATGCCTTTAGTATAGTATCTAAGAAATAATTGCCTAACCTAAGGTCACAAAGATTTATTCCTGTTTTCCTCTAACAGTATATAATTTTTTTTTTTTTTTTTTTTTTTTTTTTTTTTTTTTTTGCTATATGCGGGCCTCTCACTGTTGTGGCCTCTCCCGTTGCGGAGCACAGGCTCCGGACGCGCAGGCTCAGTGGCCATGGCTCACGGGCCCAGCCACTCCGCGGCATGTGGGATCTTCCTGGACCAGGGCACGAACCCGTGTCCCCTGCATCGGCAGGCGGACTCTGAACTACTGCACCACCAGGGAAGCCCTAACAGTATATAATTTTAGCTCTTATATTTAGGTCTGTGATCCATTTTGAGCTAGTTTTTATGAATGGTGTAAGGAAGAGGTTCAGTATCATTCTTTTACATGAGGATAGTTTATTGTTCCAGCATCATTTGTTAAAAGATTATTTACCCATTGAATTTTGTTGGCACCCTTTTTGAAAATTAATTTATGAATAATGTAAGAGTTTATTTTTGTATTCTCAGTTCCATTCCATTAATCTATATGCCAGCACCACACTGTCTTGATTACTGTAGTTCTTTGGTAGGTTTTGGAATCAACAAATACAAATACTCCAAATGCAGACTTGAACGTTTGCTCCAAAGGCTCTATGGAGTAGAATGGAGGGGAGTAGGTAAAACCTAGAGGCCTACTCAAGGTGAATAGTCTAATAAGAAACACTTGTGCAAAGCCTGTACTCAAGGTGGTTGTACAGTTAGTGAAACTAGTTAACAAGAAGTAAGTTCTACCTTTCAAAAATGCACAAAAGTAAAACTTGATTGCCTGCATCAAAACTAGTGCTTATTAGGAAGGGAGATAAAAGTAACCTGAGAACTGCCAACCAGAAACCTGCTTTAAAAATGCTATTGTGCACTGCAAATTTATATTACCTGTTCTCAGAAGGAGAATTTAATTTTATTAATTTATTCAAGTTTAGAATTTTTAGGATGTAAGAAACCATTGGTCATTTTGTAAATCATCTCTATGCCTAATAATGCTTGTTGTCTTAAAACATTTTGTCTGATAAGAAATACGACTGTACTAGCTTTCCTTTGAACAGTAGTTGCCTGATATATATAGTTTTTTTTTGTTATTATATGATTCTTTATTCATGTAGTCAACAAGCACAATAAAATTCCTGTTTTTCATGTTCATGTATTGTTTTATTAATTTTCCTATTGAACAAACTTTGATTTTTATTTTATTTTTTATACAGCAGGTTCTTATTAGTTATCTATTTTATACATATTAGTGTATATATGTCAATCCAAATCTCCCAATTCATCCCACCACCACCATCCCACTCCCGCTTTATCCCCTTGGTGTCCGTATGTTTGTTCTCTACATCTGTGTCTCTATTTCTGCCATGCAATCCAGTTCATCTGTACCATTTCTCTAGATTCCACATATATGCATTAATATACAATATTTGTTTTTATCTTCCTGACTTACTTCATTTTGTATGACAGTCTCTAGTTCCATCCATGTCTCTACAAATGACCCAGTTTTGTTCCTTTTTATGGCTGAGTAATATTCCATTGTATATATGTACCACATCTTCTTTATCCATTCATCATTTGATGGGAATTTAGGTTGCTTCCATGACCTGGCTATTGTAAATAGTGCTGCAGTGAACATTGGGGTTCATGTGTCGTTTTGAATTGTGGTTTTCTCAGGGTCTATGCCCAGCAGTGGGATTACTGGGTCATATGGCAATTCTATTTTAAGGTTTTTTTTTGTTTTTTTTTGGTACGTGGGCCTCTCACTGTTGTGGCCTCTCCTGTTGCAGAGCACAGACTCAGCAGCTATGGCTCACAGTCCCAGCCGCTCCACGGCATGTGGGATCTTTCTGGACTGTGGCATGAACCCATGTCCCCTGCATCAGCAGGCGGACTCTCAACCACTGCGCCACCAGGGAAGCCCTATTTTTAGTTTTTTAAGGAACCTCCATACTGTTCTCCATAGTGGCTGTGTTAATTTACATTCCCACCAACAGTGCAAGAGGGTTCCCTTTTCTTCACACCCTCTCCAGCATTTGGTTTTTGTAGATTTTCTGATGATGCCAATTCTAACTGGTGTGAGGTGGTACCTCATTGTAGTTTTGATTTGCATTTCTCTAATAATTAGTGATGTTGAGCAGCTTTTCATGTGCCTCTTGGCCATCTGTATGTCTTCTTTGGAGAAATGTCTATTTAGGTCTTCTGCCCATTTTTTGATTGGGTTGTTTGTTTTTTTAATATTGAGCTGCATGAGCTGTTTATATATTTTGGAGGTCAATCCTTTGTCCACTGATTCATTTGCAAATATTTTCTCCCATTCTGAGGGCTGTCTTTTTGTCTTGTTTATAGTTTCATTTGCTGTGCAAAAGCTTTTAAGTTTCATTAGGGCCCATTTGTTTATTTTTGTTTTTATTTCCAGTACTCTTGGAGGTGGGTCAAAAAGATTTTGCTGTATTTTATATCAAAGAGTGTTCTTCCTATGTTTTCCTCTAAGAGTTTTATAGTTCTGGTCTTACATTTAGGTCTTTAATCCACTTTGAGTTTATTTTTCTGTATGGTGTTAAGGAGTGTTCTAATTTCATTCTTTTGCATATAACTCTCCAGTTTTCCCAGCACCACTTATTGACGAGACTGTCTTTTCTCCACTGTATATCCTTGCCTTCTTTGTCATAGATTAGTTGACCATAGGGCTGTGGGTTTATCTCTGGGCTTTCTATCCTGTTCCATTGATCTATACTTCACTTTTTGTGCCAGTACCATATTGTCTTTATGACTGTAACTTTGTAGTATAGTCTGAGATCAGGAGTCTGATTACTCCAGCTGCAGTTTTCTTTCTCAAGATTGCTTTGGCTACTTGCGGTCTTTTGTATCTCCATACAAATTTTAAGATTTTTTGTTCTAGTTGTGTAAAAAATACCATTGGTAATTTGTTAGGGATTGAATTGAATCTGTAGATTGCTGTGTGTAATATAGTCATTTTCACAATATTGATTCTTCCAATTCAAGAACATGGTATATCTCTCCAGCTGTTTGTGTCATCTTTGATTTCTTTCATCAATGTCGTATAGTTTTCTGAGTACAGGTCTTTTACCTTCTTAGGTAGGTTTATTCCTAGGTATTTTATTCTTTTTGTTGCAATGGTGAATGGGATTGTTTCCTTAATTTCCTTTCTGATTTTTCGTTGTTAGTGTATAAGAATGCAAGAGATTTCTGTGCGTTAATTTTGTATCCTGCAACTTTACCAAATTCATTGAATAGCTCTAGTAGTTTTCTGGTGGCATCTTTAGGAGTCTCTATCTATAGTATCATGTCATCTGCAAACAGTGACAGTTTTACTTCTTTTTGTCCAATTTGTATTCCTTTTATTTCTTTTTCTTCTCTGATTGCCATGGCTAGGACATCCTAAACTATGTTGAATCATAGTGGACATCCTTCTCTTGTTCCTGATCTTAGAGGAAATGGTTTCAGTTTTTCACCATTGAGAATAATGTTTGCTGTGGGTTTGTCATATATGGCCTTTATTATGTTGAGGTAGGTATCTTCTGTGCCCACTTTCTGGAGAGTTTCTATATAAATAGTGGTGAATTTTGTCAAAAGCATTTTCTGCATCTATTGAGATGATCATATGGTTTTTATTCTTCAGTTTGTTAATATGATGTAATCACAGTGATTGATTTGCATATATTGAAGAATTCTTGCATCTGTGGGATAAATCCTACTTGATCATGGTGTATGATCCTTTTAATGTGCTGTTGGATTCTGTTTGCTAGTATTTTGTTGAGGATTTTTGCATCTATATTCCTCAGTGATATTGGTCTGTAATTTTCTTTTTTTGTAGTATCTTTGTCTGGTTTTGGTGTCAGGGTGATGGTGACCTTGTAGAATGAGTTTAGGATGTTCCTTCCTGCAAGTTTTTGGAAGAGTTTGAGAAGGCTGGGTGTTAGCTCTTCTCCGAATGTTTGATAGAATTCACCTGTGAAGCCCTCTGATCCTGAACTTTGTTGGAAAATTTTTAATCACAGTTTCAATTTCATTACTTGTGATTGGTCTGTTCATATTTTCTATTTCTTCCTGGTTAAGTCTTGGAAGGTTATACCTTTCTAAGTGTTTTTCCGTTTCTTCCAGGTTGTCCAACTTATTGGTATAGAGTTGCTTGTAGCAGTCGCTTATGATTCTTTTGTATTTCTACAGTTTCCGTTATAACTTCTCCTTTTTCCTAATTTTATTGATTTGAGTTCTCTTCCTCTTTTTCTTGATGAGTCTGGCTAAAGGTTTATCAATTTTATTTATCTTCTCAAGAATCAGCTTTTTGTTTTATTGATCTTTCCTATTGTTTTCTTTGTTTCTATTTCATTTATTTCTGCTCTGATCTTTATGGTTTCTTTCCTTCTACTAACTTTGGGTTTTGTTTGTTCTTCTTTCTCTAGTTCCTTTAGGTGTAAGGTTAGATTGTTTATTTGAGATGTTTATTGTTTCTTGAGGTACGATTCTATTGCTATAAACTTCCCCCTTAGAACTGCTTTTGCTGCATTCCATAGGTTTTGGGTCATCGTGTTTTCATTGTCATTTGTTTCTAGGTATTTTTTGATTTCCTGTTTGATTTCTTCAGTGATCTCTCAGTTATTTAGTAGCATATTGTTTAGCCTCCACGTGTTTGTTTTTTTACAGTTTTTTCCCCTGTATTTGATAGCTAGTCTCATAGCGTTGTGGTTGGAAAAGATACTTGATACAATTTCAATTTTCTTAAATTTACCAAGGCTTAATTTGTGACCCAAGATATGATCTATCCTGGAGAATGTTCAATGAACACTTGAGAAGGAAGTGTATTCTGTTGTTTTTGGATGGAATGTCCTATAAATATCAATTAAGTCCATGTTGTTTAATGTGTCATTTAAAGCTTGTGTTTCCTTGTTTATTTTTATTTTGGATGATCTGTCCATTGGTGAAAGTGGGGTGTTAAAGTCCCCCAATATTATTGTGTTACTGTTGATTTTCCCTTTTACAGCTGTTAACATTTGCCTTATGTATTGAGGTGCTCCTATGATGGGTGCATATATATTTATAATTGGTATATCTTCTTCTTGGATTGATCCCTTGATCATTATGTAGTGCCCTTCCTTGTCTCTTGTAACATTCTTTATATTTAAAGTCTATTTTATTTGATATAAGTATTGCTACTCTAGCTTTCTTTTGATTTCCATTTTCATGGAATATCTTCTTCCATCCTCTCACTTTCAGTCTGATTGTGTCCCTAGGTCTGAAGTGGGTCTCTTGTAGACAGCATATATATGGGTCTTATTTTAGTATCCATTCAGCAAGTCTTTTTTTTTCATTGGAGTATTTAGTCCATTCACATTTAAGATAATTTTCAATATTTATGTTTCTGTTACCATTTTCTTAGTTGTTTTGGGTTTGTTTTTGTAGGTCCTTTTCTTCTCTTGTGTTTCCCCCTTAGAGAAGTTCCTTTAGCACTTGCTGTAGAGCTGGTTTGGTGGTGCTGAATTCTCTTAGCTTTTGCTTGTCTGTAAAGCTTTTGATTTCTCCATCGAATCTGAATGAGATCCTTGCCGGGTAGAGTAATCTTCGTTTTAGGTTCTTCCCTTTCATCACTTTAAGTATATCATGTACTCCCTTCTGGCTTGTAGAGTTTCTGCTGAGAAATCAGCTGTTAACCTTATGGGAGTTCCCTTGTATGTTATTTGTCATTTGTCTCTTGTTGCTTTTAACAGTTTTTCTTTGTCTTTAGTTTTTGTCAGTTTGATTACTATGTGTCTCTGCGTGTTTCTCCTTGGGTTTATCCTGTTTGGGACTCTCTGCGCTTCCTGGACTTGGGTGGCTATTTCCTTTCCCATGTTAGGGAAGTTTTCGACTATAATCTCTTCAAATATTTTCTCGGGTCCTTTCTCTCTCTCTTCTCCTTCTGTGACCCCTATAGTGTGAATGTTGTTGCGTTTAATGTTGTCCCAGAGGTCTCTTAGGCTGTCTTCATTTCTTTTCATTTTTTTTTTCTTTATTCTATTCTACGGCAGTGAATTCCACCATTCTGTCTTGCAGGTCACTTATCCATTCTTCTGCCTCAGTTTTTCTGCTATTGATTCCTTCTAGTGTATTTTTCATTTCAGTTGTTGTATTGTTCATCTGTTTGTTTGTTCTTTAATTCTTCTAGGTGTTTGTTCTTTAATTCTTCTATTCTTTGTTAACCATTTCTTGCATCTTCTCAATCTTTGCTTCCATATTTTTCCAGGTCCTGGATCATCTTCACTATCATTATTCTGAATTCTTTTTTTGGAAGGTTGCCTGTCTCCACTTCATTTATTTGTTTTTGGGGGGCTTTATCTTATTCCTTTATCTGGTACATAGTCCTCTACCTTTTAATTTTTTCTATCTTTCTGTGAAAGTGATTTTCATTCCACGGGCTGCAGGATTGTAGTTCTTGCTTCTGTTGTCTGCCTTCTGGTGAATGAGGCTCTCAAACAGGCTTGTGCAAGTTCCCTGATTGGAGGGACTAGTGGTGGGTAGAGCTGGGTGTTGCTCTGGTGGACAGAGCTCATTAAAATTTTAATGTGCTTGTCTCTTGATTGGTTGGGCTGAGTTCCTTCTCTGTCGGTTGTTTGGCCTGAGGCGACCCAGCACTGGAGCCTACAGGCCCTTTGGTGGGGCTAATGGCGGACTCTGGCAGGGTTCCCACCAAGGAGTACTTCCCAGAACCTCTGCTGCCAGTGTCCTTGTCCCTTTGGTGAGCCACAGTCACCCCCAACCTCTGCAGAAGACCCTCCAACACTAGCAGGTAGGTCTGGTTCAGTCTCCTATGGGTTCAGTCCTTCATCCCCCTGGGCCCTCATGCACACACTACTTTCTGTGTGTCCTCCAAGAGTGGAGTCTCTGTTTTCCTTAGACCTGTAGAAGTTCTGCAATCAAATCCTGCTAGCCTTCCAAGTCTGATTCTCTGGGAATTCCTCCTCCAGTTGCCGGACCCCCAGCTTGGGAAGCCTGACGTGGGGCTCAGAACCTTCACTCCAGTGGGTGGACTTCTCTGATATAATTGTTCTCCAGTTTGTGAGTCACCCACCCAGTGGTTATGGGATTTGATTTTATTGTGATTTCACCCCTCCTACTGTCTCATTGCAGCTTCTTCTTTGTCTTTGGATGTGGGATATCTTTTTTAGTGAGTTCCAGTGTCTTCCTGTTGATGATTGTTCAGCAGTTATTTGTGATTACGGTGCTCTCACAAGAGGGAGTGAGCACATGTCCTTCTACTGATATATTTAGTTTTAAAGACAGTTTTTAGAGCAGTTTTAGGTTCACAGCAAAATTAAGAAGGAGATACAAATGTTTCCCATAAACCCCCTGCCCCGCACACATGAGTAGCCTCTTCCATTATCAACATCCTCAAGCAAAGTGGTACATTTGTTATAACTGATGAACCTACATTTCCACATCATAATTAACCAAAGTCCATAGTTTACCTTAGGGTTCACTCTTGGTGTTGTGCATTCTGTGGATTTGCACAAATGTATAATGACTATATCCATCATTCTAGTATCATACAAAGTAGTTTTAATAACTTAAAAATCCTCATGCTCTGCCTATTCATCTCTCTCTCACCCTCTTCCCCCACAACCCCTGGCATTTTTACTTTCTCCGTAATTTTGCCTTTTCCAGAATATAGTTGGAATCATACAATATGTAGCCTTTTCAGATTGTCTTCTTTCACTTAGTAACATACATTTAAGGTTTTCCATATCTTTCATGGCTTGATAGCTCATTATTTTTAGTGCCAAATATTATTCCATTATCTGGTTGTACCACGATTGATTTATGCATTCACCTATTTTAGGACGTCTTGGTTGCCTCCAAGTTTTGGCAGTTTTGAACAAAGTTGCTATTAGCATACATGTGTGAGTTTTGTGTAGATGTATGTTTTTAGCTTCTTTGGGTACATACTAAGGAGTGAAATTCCTGGATCCTATGGTAACAGTATGTTTAGTTTTTTTACAAAATTGCCAAATTGTCTGGTTTTCCAAAGTGGTGTACCATTTTGCATTCCCATCAGCAATGAAAGAGCGTTCCTGTTATTGCACATCCTCTTCAGCATTTGATGTTGTCAGTATTCCAGATTTTGGCCATACTAATAAATGTGTCCTGGTATCTCATTGTGGTTTTAATTTTCATTTCCCTTGTAACATATGGTGTGGAGCATATTTTCATATGCTCATTTACCATCTGTATATCTTCTTTGGTGAGGTATCTGTCAAGACCTTTGGCTCATTTTTTGTTGGGTTGGTTGTCTTATTGCTGCCTTTTAAGAGTTCTATGTAAATTTTGGATAACAATCCTTTATCAGCTGTGCCTTAGCAAATATTTTCTCTCAGTCTGTGGCTTGTCTTTAATTCTCTTATCTTCCACAGAGCAGAAGCTTTTAATTTTAATGAAGTCCAACTTACCCATTATTTCTTTCATATATTATGTCTTTGGTGTTGTATCTAAAACGTCATACCAAAGGTCAGATAGGTTTTTTCCTATGTTATCTTCTAGGAGTTACGTAGTTTTGTGTTTACACAAATTGATCTATGACCCATTTTTAGTTAATTTTTGTAAAAAGTGTAACATCTGTGTCTAGATTCACTTTTTTTTTGCATGTAGGTGTCTAGTTGTTCCAACATCATTTGTTGAAAAGACTGTCTTTGCTCCATTGTATTGCTTTTGCTCTTTTGTCAAAGGTCAGTTGGCTATATTTACAGAGGTCTATTTCTGGGATCCCTCTTCTGTTGTATTGATCTATTTGTCTATCTTTCTCCACATTGTTTTGATCATTTTAGCTTTATAGTAAATCTTGAAGTCCCGGTACTTTCAGCCCTCCCATTTTGTTCTTCAGTATTGTGTTGGCTATGCTAGATATTTTGCCTTTCCATATAAACTTTAAAAATCAGTTTGTTGGTATCCACAAAATCCCAAATTCGATTGGGATTGCATTGAATCTATAGACTACATTGGGAAAACTGACATCTTGACAATATAGTGTCTAACTATCCGTGAACATGAAATATCTCTCCATTTATTTAGTTCTTTGATTTCATCATCAGCGTTTTTTAGTTTTACTCCTGTAGATCTTGTACATATTCAGTAGACTTATACCTAAGTATTTCATTTTTTTGGATGCTAATGTAAATGGTATTGTGTTTCAATTTCAAATTCCACTTAGTTTTTGCTGGTATATAGGAAATAAATTGACTTTTGTATATTAGCAATGTATCCTGCAACCTTGCTATAATCATTTCTTAGTTCCAGAAGATTTTTTGTCAATGCTTTTGGATTTTCTACATAGGTGATTATGTTATCTATGGATGGATAGTTTTATTTCTTCTTTCCCAGTCTGTATACCTTTTATTTCATATTTTTGTCTTATTTCATTAGCTAGAACTTCAGTACAATGTTGAAAAACAGTAGTGAGTGGTGACAGCCTAGCCTTGTTCCTAATCTTAGTGGGAAAGATTTTAGTTTCTCACCATTAAGTACCATATTACCTATAGAATTTTTGGTAGGTATTATCAAGTTAACAAAGTTCCCATCTATTTCTGTTAGTGAAGCAAACTTGGGTACACTTGCCTGTGTGCAGTAAAGTCAATCTGCTGATACTGGATTTTTGTGAAGAAAAGTACAGCGTTTATTGCAAAGCGCCCAATGTGGGGCAAGCAAGGAGAATGGGCAGCTCATGCTCAAAAGACCTGAACTCCCCATTGGCCTTTAGGGCTTTTGAAGACAGTGTGAGGGAGAGGGTTGCAGAGTACATGATCAGCTTGTGCTCAATTCTCTGGCTGGTTGATGGTGACATAACAGGGTGATGTTTCTAAAATCTCGATCATCAACTTTCTGGTTCCAGCTAGTCTGGGGTCTACATGCTGGTTGTCAGCATGCAGTTAACTTCTTCCACCTGGTGGGGTTTTTTTAGTATCTGCAAAACAACTTAAGGATATGGCTCTAAATATTATCTATAGCTCTTGTGGAGGAGCTAAATATCCTCATGATGTTTTATGGCTAATTAATATTATTTTGTCTTGCTTGGCTGTTTTCCTTTGTTCCTGTATTTTCTCACTTCTTTAATTAAAGTTGCTCTTTGGAACTCGGCAAAGGCCTAGGAGGCTAAACCTTCTTCTACAAACAAAAGGCAGGGGACACAGTGGGGTGTCTGTGTCTGAGAAGGCCTTTCAGCGTCCTGCTCAGTTTCATTCTAGTCTACTGAGAATTTTTGTCATGAATGGGTGTTGGATTTTGTCACATGCTTTTTATGCATCTATTTATATGATGATGTGGTTTTTCTTTTTTAGCCTATTGATGTGATGGATTTATCAATTGGTTTTTGAATGTTGAACCAGCCTTGCACACTTGGGATAAATAGCACTTAGTCATGGTGTAGAATTCTTTTTACTACACTCTCTTTCTTCTCATATCTATTTTCATGAAATACCTTTTTCCATCGCTTCAATTTCAGTCTGTGTCTTTAGCCCTGAAATGAATCTCTTATAAACAGCGTATTGTGGGCTCTTGTTTTATTATCCAGTCTGCCACTCTGTGCCTTTTGATTTGAATGTTTAGTGCATTGACATTTAAGGTAATTTTTGATGATTGCCATTTTAAACCTTGTTTTCCAGTTGATTTTATATTTCTTTTTTGTTCCTTTCTTTTAGTTTTTCTTTCCTTTTATGGTTTGATAATTTTCTTTTGTATTATGCTTGTGTTCTTTTTGGGTTTTGTGAATCTATTTTATGTTTTTGATTTGTGGTTAGTGTTTTTCAAGTGTATTAACCCATTACTATACCTACTTGCTTTAGACTTGTAGTCATATAGGCTCAAACACATTTTTTAAAAATTCTCCATTTTCTTACACCCCTCCTCAACATTTTATTATTTTGATGCACTGTTTCACATCTTCATGTTTATCCTTTTGCTATTCATTGTAGTTTCATCACGTTCAAGTTTTTTTATCTTTATTTTTTAAATTTATGTACTGGCTTTTTAAAGTGATTTGCTTTCCAACTGTGATTTTCTCTTTCCTATAGATTCTTGCTTCTTTTCTGTTTACATAAGTCCTTTCAATAGTTCTTTTGGGTTACATTTAGTATTGCTGTATTCCTTTAGTTTTTGCTTATCTGAGAAATTCTTTATCTCTTCTTCTAGTCTAAATGCTAATCTTGCTGGATAGAGTATCCTAGGTTGCAGGTTTTTCCCTTCTAGGGCTTTGAATATATCTTGCCACTCCCCTCTGGTCTGTGTTTCTGTAGAGAAATCAGATGATAGCGTTATGGGGGTTCCCTTGTAACTGACTCTTTGTTTTTCTCTTGCTGCCTTTAGAATCCTCTCTTTAACTATAACTTTTGCCATTTTAATTATAATATATCTTGGTGTAGGTCTATTTGGGTTCATTTTTTTTGGGACCCTCTGTACTTCTTGTACCTAGATATAATTTCCTTCTTTAGATTTGGGAAGTTTTCAGCCAATTTATTTGTAACTTCTTCAAATACATTTTCAATCCTCTTTTCTCTTTCTTCTCCTTCTGGGATCCCTATTATGTGTAAATTTGTTTGCTTTATATTATCCCATAGGTCTTGTATGTTGCTTTCATTTTTTTTTTTTTCATTTGTCTTTCTGTCTGTTGTTCTGACTGGGTGATTTCCATTCTAATCTTCCAGATCACTTATTCGTTCTTCTGAATTATGTAGTTTGGTATTTATTGCTTTAGCTCAGCAAATTAGTTTTCTAATTTTAATTGGCTCCTCTTTATAGTTTCTAGTTCCTTGTTACAGTGGTCTGCATTTCTATTAATAGCCTTTCTTAATTCCTTCAGTATTTTTATTACATCCTTTTTGAACTCAGGATCTGGTAGACTGGAGAGATCTGTTTAATTGTTTTTTCATTCAGGGGATTTCTCTTGTTCTTTTAATTGGAAGTGGTTCCTCTGATTCTTCATTTTATATTTCTGTGACTCTACGAATTTAGGAGAAACAGTTATCTACTGTGGTCTTGAAGGGCTGTTTTTATGTGGGACCCTCCCTGTCTAGCCTGTGTGAGTCTAATATTTTTGGTTAGAGGACTGTTTTTAGTATGGATGCCTTCCTTGGCTTTCCTCAGTGTGTGCTGCCTGTTATCCTCTTGATGTGGGGTGTGGCTGGTGTTGTGGTGATCAGAGCCTGCACTGGATGTTGAGCGGGGCCTCCGTTTTGCTCTGTGGTTTACACAGCCCTGTTGTGGGTAGGGTCTGTTCCCCAACTGTTGGAGTAGAAGCTTCCTGATCTGTTTCTAAGCTGTGGTGTGAGGTAGGTGGGACTGAAACACTTCCACTGGAAGAAGAGCCACTGAGTGTTCCTCCACAGGAGCTGTCTATTGGGAAGTGCACTCTGTGGTCTAGCCCATTACCTGTTGTGTGGGCTCACAAAATATACTGTTGTTGGCACTGCCCTTGGCCCTGCCTCAGCCTTGAGAATGCAAGCAATCAGCCCAGATGTCCCTCAGGCGCTGTGCTCACCAGTCCACCAGCATAGATAGGCTGGCACAGATCCACTGAAATCAGACACTGGGACCAGCCGAGACCTATGGAGTCAACCCACACCTCGACCCTGCCTCTGTGTGTTCTGGAAGCTGCTAATGCTGGATCCACCCAGCCACAGGAGTACCAGTAGTCTGCTCGAATGTTCCGTAGGCACTGAGCTTACAAAGGAGATGATGGCATAAAACCTCAAAAGCCACCAGGACACTGCTCAGATTTCAGCCCCGCTTCGAAAGTTGTGCGGTTCCTGGGGATCAGCACAGATTTCAGCCTTGCCTCTGAGTGTGGACAGCCCATGGTCCTTGTGTACTCCCAGAGCTCACAGAGGCAGAGCTGTGCCCACTGCAAGCATGTTTTGGTGGGGCTCCACCCTTCCCTTCTTGCACACACTAACAATGGGGCTTCAATGGGAGACTTGGGCTCTGTCCTGTGTACCCCCAGTTGCAGCCTAAGGCACACTCCAGCCCCTTCAGGCTGAAATAGGTAATTATGTTCCATCTTTTGTGTGTGTGTGTAAGTCTTTTATCTCTGTCTGTCTCTTTTCTGGTCAGTTTAGCTAAAGGATTGTCAATTTTCTTGATCTCTTTAGAGAATCAAATTTTAGTTTAATTGATTTTCTATATTTTTCTCTTTTCTATGTCATTAATTTCTGCTCAAACCTTTATTATCTCTTTCTTTCTTTTTTCTTCAGCTTCAGGTTGTTCTTTTATTCTGTGACTTAAGGTGAATGGTTAGGTTAGTGATTTCATATATTCTTTTTTAATATAGCTGCTCGTAGGTATAAATTTCCCTCTCTGCTCTGCTTAGGCTTCATCTCAGAAGTTTTGATGTGTTGTATTATACATTGTTCTACAATTGTTGAACAATGTTGTGAACACTGTTCATTGTATGAATGGCATTGTAGCATACACTGTTCTACAATATTCTTGTTTTTTTCTTTCACCCATTTGTTATTTAGTCAAGGGTATATATTATATATATATGTGTGTGTGTGTGTATATATATATATATATATATATATATATATATATACAAACTCACATATGTATAAAATTTGTTACATTAGCCTTTTTGCTTCTGATTTGTGGTTCTCTTCCTTTGTTCTTGTGGACTCAGGTTGCCATTTGGTGTCATTTTCTTCCTCCAGTGTAACCTTGTTCCCATACACCTTCTTTGTGTTATTATTTTCAAATATATTATATATCCCATATTACAATAATATACATATTACTTTTTACATTGCTTTTTTAACCAGTTAAGATTGGAGAGGAAATATGCAATTATACTGTCTTTTATAATTATCTACGTTAATTACTTTTCCTTGTAATCTTTTTTTTTGTGTGTAGATTCATATTACTCTCTTTCAGCCTGAAGAACTTAAGTATTTTTTGAAAGGGAGCTCTGCTAGCAACACATTCTGTCAGTTTTTGTTATCTGGAAACATCTTTATTTCACCTCCATTTTTTTTTTTTTTTTTTTTTTTTTTTTTTTTTTTTTGCAGTACGCGGGCCTCTCACTGTTGTGGCCTCTCCGGTTGTGGAGCACAGGCTCCGGACGCGCAGGCTCAGCGGCCATGGCTCACGGGCCCAGCCACTCCGCGGCATGCGGGATCTTCCTGGACCGGGGCACGAACCCGTGTCCCTTGCATTGGCAGGCGGACTCTCAACCACTCCGCCACCAGGGAAGCCCTCACCTCCATTTTTGAAAGATAATTTTGATGAACTTTGATTCTTGGTTAACAGGGTTGTTGTTTTTTTTCCCAGTACATTAAGTATGTCATTCCACTACCTTTTGGCTTCATTGTCTTTGGTAAGAAAGTCAGCTATTAATCTTATTGGGGCTCCCTTGTATACAATGAATCATTTTCCTCTTGCTGCTTTCAATATATTTTTTTTTGATTTTAGCATTTTTACCTTGATGTGTCTGGGAGTAGGTTTCTTTGATTTTATCCTACATGGAGTTTATTGAGGTTCTTAGATGTATAAATAATGCTTTTCAAAAAATTTAGAACATTTTCAACCAATATTTCTGAGTGTTTTTCTCCTCCTTTCTCTCCTTTCCTTCCAGTACTCTCAAGATGCACAAGATCCCACTTTTCTTTGAGACTGTTCACTTTTCTTCAGTTTTTCCTGCACAGTTGTGATTATCTTCTCCTTGTTTTCCATTATCAGTATCTTACATCCTCAAAATTTCTTTATTAAATAAATCCATATTAATATTTCTGAGGCATTGCTTACACATATTATTTCCCAACTTGAAAACTTCCAGTGACTCTCCCTTGTCTATACTGCAAATCAGTTTTATAGATTGCCATTGTATGGCTCTTTTGTACCTCATCAGCCTTTTTGTACTCTTCTTCTACATTAATCTTTTAATCTGCCCAATTTGGCTTATCCATTATTCTCTCAACATACTAGGCACATTCTGCCTTCATGTCTTTTCTTATGCTCTCCTAGCCAACTTCTATCTTTTAATGTTTAATCTAGCTTCTAGGAAGTCTTCTGTGAAAATCTAGGTAAGTCTGTTGTAAAAGGAAGCCACAGTTTTATTCTCAACTCCTACAACACTTCATGTCTATCACTTGTTTATGGTACCACGTGTTGTCATTTTCAAAAATTGTTTTGTTCAGTTTAGTAAATTTTAAGCTTTTTGGTAGTTAGTTATTTCTTTGCATCTTCCCACTTAACACAGTACTCTGAACATAAGGAAAAGCAATAAATGCAGTTGTTGATAATGTTTTATGCAACATGACATTTAAGCATATTTCAATTACTGACAGGCAATGAATATAATCAAAACAGAAAAGCTTTACCCCCAAATTAATTATTAGAGTTGGAAATTGAAGTAAAACATTAATTAATTAAACAATTACTCTTTTCTACTAAAATCAGTGCATGATAGTGGTATTTATTGATTGAAAAATAGTAGTTGGTCCCATATATATAAACAACTGCAAATATACTGTTTTGGTCAACTAATGGTTTGGCGATTATTAGAGAAGCTCTGGATAGAAAAAACATCAACTGAGAAGAATGGGTCTCTTTGCTGACTCTGTCATTTCCTTCAGTTCTCTCTATTTCCATTCATTATCAAAACTAGTAATCACCAACCAGATGTTCCTCACCTCTAAGACCACTGTTCAGAGTGAGTCCCTGAGCCAAAGTTGTCTCTTTGTAATGATCTATATTTAATATCAGCAATTGTTTTTCATATATAATACAGTTAATGTCAGCACTTCTTTTTCACATATAATATAGATACTTTTAATCCTGTTTTACAATGTGAATGATACTGACCAATATTTTATTATTGGGTTGCCTCTTTAGTTGACATAAAAGAAAGAGAAGGCACTTTCAGAAAGCATGCCATGGAGCAGATAAGGTGTATTCTATGCTGATAGCCCGTTAAGCAAATTGGATAAAATTGTCCTGACATCCTAGTTGGATTTGGCTTTGCCATTCTGAAATTTTAACTTATATGCCTGTAAACATCTATCTACATAATAGGTTTCTGTGTCTATAAACAGCTATGGCAATACAAGAATAAATAGGGTACTTATTAAAATAACAAACAAACATATCTTGAAAAACAGATGAATTTTATCAAAATGAGATGTAGAATTATGAGTAAAATCATAACTAGAAAGATAAGTATGTTATAGGCAGAAGCAGCTTTATTTCCATTTTCAACTCTTCTTGATCTTTCATTTAGACTCTTATGGAGTCTAAACAACATAATCCTTCCCTTATAAGAAACTATTATTTTTGTTTTATGCAAATAGAGAACATCATTAAAATTTTAAAAAATCATGAAATATACCATCAGTGTTCATTGTCTAATGGACTTTCCTTTAAATAAATTTGATGAAAATGCAAAGATTTTCATAAGTTTTAAATGGCAAATCTTCCTGCATAAGAAAGGGATTTGCTTGTTTTATAGGTAAAATTTTCAGCCTAGTATGGATTTTCATTATACGTTTCATTATGCAGATAAGTATGTATGTGTATGTCTTCAATTCTGAAGTTGTTTATCTTGAAACTTAAATAATTAAGATAACTTTATATGATACTATATTTATACATGGAAAATGTGAAGCAATACAAATATGTTTACAAATAACTTTATTGTTTATATAACAGTCAATTATTAGGGTTCAACAAATTGTTTATAAATTTAACAAATATGTTAGGATGCGTAGAAATGTGTTTATTGTATTATGAAAAACACATAATTACATTTAAAAATATTCCTTTAATTAAGCTTTTAAAATTCTCATGGGTTAGTAGAATTTAAATCATATTTAATAAAGTCCTTTTTCTTTCTTTAGGAAAAACTCAAAGAGAAGGAAGAAAATCTGAATCTTGCAAACCAATTCTTAAAGTAGAATACAAAACCTGTAGAAACAGGTATGCATTTTTACTTTGAGAGTTATGGGAAAATATGTAAGAAACAGAGACAAGAAATTCAGATAACCTTTAATGTTTATATATTGTTTAAAGTTTTACATAATTATATTAACTGGCTGAATCTTCTTCATTGATAATAACAGATTTCTTATTGTTCAAGTGGCAAATGTATTATGTCAACGTTATTATAAATAGCAAATCAGTTATTTTAAAATTTATATGAATATTCAGATGAGTATTATATACATTAATTTTAACAATGTAGGGCTTTTGGGCCATGCAATTACAAGCAGCAGTCATTCAACATTATTAAACAGCAGAAGCTATGTACCTGTTGGTATTACACATGAATTAAATACATAACCAAGTCTCTGTACTTTAGGATCTTACATTCTGAAGTTGGAAAGACTATAGTTAGTTGTGAAGGTAAACATTTATGTATATTGCCATAATACAATAGTGCTAAATTTTAAGATACAGAAAATTAAATAAAAAATAATATTTAATAGAAATTTATCTTGTATATACAGCAGCCATATCCTATGCATCAGCAATGTTTATACTTACAGTAATTATTAGTGGCAATACTCTCATCCAGAATTACCATAATTACAAATCTTGCCTAGACCTTAGTTTTATTTTAAGTCTAAATTGGATAATTCTACTTTATATTACTTAAATGTTCACACTAGAATATTTTCCTGTTGTCATAGGTGCATTTAATGTTTGCTTATAGCTGCTCTTCTCAAGGTATAGTAGATAGTTCATTAGTTCAGCCTAATGTTACTATGTATAACTAGTAAAAATCATCATGGTTTTATTACTATTGTAACTAAAGTATTAAAACACTTAAAATTTAATCATTATGGATGAAAATATTTTACATATATTCTTTTCCTTCTTAAATCAGTGTTTATAACTTAAACTTTGCTTGAGTCTTCAGGCTCAATGTTATTTACATCCATTGTTATACAGTGTCACACTTAAAGGACTATTGAAGCAGTTGAGCACTTCACACTTATTAACTGTTCCTAGCAGCTTGTGGTGTCTTTTTTTTCTTTTCTTTTCATGTATGTATTTGTTTTTGAAAGTTTTCCTCTATCCTTCAGTTTTGGGCTTTTGGGACTTCTAATTTCCATTGTGTTTATCCACTAGTATCTAGTCTTTTATTTGCTATAGACTAAGAAATTTGAAACCCTAGTTTGTAAAATGAGAATGAAGAGGTTCATGTGAAGGCGTGAGAGGTTTTTCCCTGATAAAGTACATGATCCATGGACTTTATGACATGTATTTTGTTATATATAAATGTATTTTTTATGAGGTGCTCAACAATATGTAGCTTAATTCAATTAAAACAAAATGTATTAAGTTATTACTGCATAATGTGCATTGAGCAATTTGTTTGGCACACTAAAATAGAAATTACCGCCTGCTTTTGAATCTGTTATGGTCTAGTACCAGAAGTAAGCCCATAAACTCGTGGTTTCTATACAACATGTAAGGTGCTTTTATAGAGACATGCTATGAGAGCACAGCAAAAGGACAGCTAACCTTGCCTAAAGGGAGTAGGGAGGACAACAGTGAAGAGAGAAATCACTGAAATTCTTCTTAGGAAAGGAGATGCCTGAGATGGGATTTAAGGGATGGAAGATAGGATGGTGCCAGATGAAGGGAGAAAAGGGTAAACATGAAGAAAATGTACTTCAGAAATCAAGAATTCAAGGCAAGGCAGTTTAAAATAATGATTAAGATCATTGCGGCACTATTTACAATAGCTAGGACATGGAAGCAACCTAAATGTCCATCAACAGATGAATGGATAAAGAAGATATGGCACATAAATACAATGGAATATTACTCAGCCATAAAAAGGAATGAAATTGAGTTATTTGTAATAAGATGGATGGACCTAGAGCCTGGCATACAGAGTGAAGTAAGTCAGAAAGAGAAAAACAAATACCGTGTGCTAACGCACATATATGGAATCTAAAAAAATAAATTAGAGCATTTTCCCTTTTTTAGCTTACAACACAAATATTTATATGAAAATATTAAGACAGAACTTTAAATAAAAAGTAGTGAAGGCATTTTATATGTAGGTTTTGATGGAAACTTTTTAAAAGGGTTTTTTGTTGTTACTACATAGCCAGCATAAGATTAGCAAATGTCCCTTTGATAATGTTTGGTATTATGTATGATACAAAATGGAAAAGAAAGGGAAATTTTATGGAGTGAGTTCTAGAAACAAGTAGATTCTTCAGTTTAGTAGATGGATAGAAGTGAATTATTTAGAGAAACATGTTCTCAAGGAATTTGGTACAATAAAAGGGTCTAGTTCCTTTAAAAAAATTTTGGAGAGTATTTTCAGTTTGGTCTTATTGAAAAATACTTCATATCAACACACATTTTCTTTTATATACATATACTAGAGATACAGATATTTGAGAAAAGGAAAATGAAAACTTTTGGAGATATTTCATAGCTATGATATTTTATGGTCATTTCAGCCCCACTCTATTATCTAACTGTAACCTGCAGTTAACAGAAATGAAAAAATTTGTTCGAAGTTAGTTTTACAAGCTAAATAGACCTGGCTGACCCTAGGTAAAGTTGAGAAGAAGGTCACATTTACTTTTGGTGAATCATTTTCCCGTTATATATTCGTTTTCTCCATCTGTTTGTCATAACCGTTTCCCACAGAAACTCTATTATGTAGACTTTTCATGTTACCGTCTACCATTCTGGGCTTGCCACTGTCACATTTCATTTCATGTTGAAATTTGCCTCTATTTCTTAGTGATTTGGGGTCCCACATGCCTACTGGTTAATATGATAAAGTAACATAGCCTAATATTCCAATAGTAGTAATTTAGAGTTTGGTAACCAACTAATATATGTGAAGATGTTCTGTTGAGTCAGTCAGCATCTTCCCCTCTCACCAAACTCACTGCCTTTCCCCCATCTCACCTCAACATCTTTAGATTGATTCATTAGTAATTTTAATGGTGAGAATATACATCCAGAAAAAAGGAAATGGTAGAATAGTAAATTGTTGGGTGAGATATTTGGGGCCAGGAAAGGCTTTTACTCTCTGTCAAATTATTGTATATAATCCCTACTAAGCCCATTCCTTTTTGCCTCAATACTGTGAGATTGTGTCATTTTAAAGAACTCAGTCTCATTAACTTTTTTTCCTCTGTAGTGAACCATTCATAATATTTTCTGGTGGGCTGTCCTATGACAAAGCTTGCAGAAGACCAAGTTTAACCATCATGCATGGAAAAGCAATTACAGTGCTTGAAATGGATCATCCTATTGTTGAATTTCTAACTTTATGTGAAACACCCTATCCAAATGGTAAGTAACTAAAATGAAACTATTAATGTTGAAAAATCATTTTTTAAATGATAAGTTCCTAACAAAATTAAGCTTAAATATTTTTAGTTTTAGCAGCTGATATCGACTGTGATACAACACGGTGAGCTACAGGTGCTGGAGCAGGTTCTGCAGCTGTACCTACTTGAGAAAATGGAAGTAAGACAGATGTAGTGCAACAGTGCTGGAGTTTCAGGTTCTAATATCAGGTAAGTGCTTTAAACTTTGATAAGGATGGTGGAAGCTGAGCTGGGAGGGTCCACTCAGGGTCCGGGGTGAAATCACTTGGAGAAACTGAGGTCTCCTAATAGCCTTTCCTAGGCCAGCTCCACCCATCCCAATCCTGTGCCAATCAAAGTTAAAGCACTTACCTGATATCAGTGATCTGTAACTCTGGTGGTGCTGCATCTGTTTCACATCTGGCTTTGCTTCAGATGCAACTGTAGCACCTGTGATTACTCTAGGATTGCTGATGTATGGTTAGTGATTTATTCCAATTTTGAAAATAATTAGAAGAGCCTTTGGGAGGAGAGGTGCTTATGTATTTTTATTATCCCAAATATAAAGACTTCGTAAACGTAAAAAACCAGTCTAAACTTATATGCAAACTGTATAATGGAATCTAATGATGAAATATTTTAATAATGGAATCTAAAAATTGAGAAGGGTGAAATATAAAAAGGGAAATATGAGTTTATGATTACAAAAGGTAGTATGTATATATATATATATATTACTACATTTTCAAGAGGGAACATAGATGTAGGGAAAGGAGCACTGTACTTGGAGACAGAGTATTTGGGCTTATGATTTAGCTCTGTCACTTACTAGCTATGTGACCTTGGACAAGTCACTTCATATTTACAAGTTTGATTAATCATTTGAAGAAAGAATATAATATTGATACCACATGATTACTGGAAGACCAAAGGGAATATACCTTATAAACTATGAAGATAAATAGCTATTAGTTTTATTATAAATGTATTCATTGTTTTAAATTATTGAGTTTCATGTTTAAAAACTGAAATAAAGTGATATAAAATAACAATCAGTGTGGCACTTTATTCCCAGAGTTTCCAGGGGCAGACAAATCACTTGTGTTGTAAATTAACCAACAAACATTTATTGGATGCTTCTATGGCCTCAGTATGACAAAAACTTGTTGAGAATATGGATGAAGTATGAAACTGATCTCTGATGTCAAATCAGAAAATCTGGCCACATGAGGAAGATAATTATGACTTAAGTTTAAAAAATATAATGGCTTAATTAAGTGCTGAGTTATAGGAATCAGAGTTTAAATAATGTACCAATTTATAGACTAGTCAGGTAGTAGATGACTGAGATATTCATGCAAAACTTCATGGAAAAAGTAGGATTTAGATAGGGCTTGAAGAATGACTTGGGCCTTGAAAATAATATTGAGTAAAGGTTTTAGAAATTGTGAGGTTTTGCTAGAGTGAGATCAATTCAGAGAAAAATTTGAAAGCCTTTTGTAGGTATTTGGAAATAGGGAACTACAGAGGAATTTTGAGGAAATATTAAGTGAAAGAAAGCAATGTTTTAGTGTGTGGGTTTGAAGAGAGAGACCCTGAAATCTAAAACTTCAGATTCCAACTGGGAGGCTTTTGTGGTAATGTACATTAAAATGGTCAAGATCTGAAACAGAGTGCTGCTTGTAGGAATGGAAGATGAAAACCCATTGAATTTGGTCAACAACTGGATTAGGGAGTGATATGAGAGATGAGTCAAAGACAACATTTTAGGAATAGTGGTTTCATATGAAGTAATAACCGTTCTTGGAAAGAGAGAAAAATAAGTTTGAGTCAGTAGAGTTGTTTAGAGAGCAGAAAAAGAGAGGGAAAAGGTCTTTAATATTTATTTTTGAGTCATCAGAATATAGATGCTCTTTGGAGTTGTGAGAATGAATGATAAAGGAACAAAGAAAGAAAGAAAGAACAGAGGACCAAAAGATGAGCTTAGGAAAATGCCTTCTACTAAAGAGCCTCAAGAAAAAAGGTGTGCATACCAGTAATAGAAACTGAAAATGTGCGGTTGCCAAGATCAAACACTATAGGTATATGGGTATATGCATTTGTGCACATCAGTAGAGATGTTAGGACAGTTTCTAATAATGTTAAACAAATTATAAATGTACTGTAACCAAGCCTAATCACTTCCAAGCCACATATATTACTTTGCTTTTCAGAGAAGTGGTAATGAGGATGGAACTTTTTACTTACTAGGAGCTGGGAGAAATAGTTTAACTTAGTAAAATATAAGTGTATTTTATTAACTATTTCTGATTAAAACAATAGTACATGAAAATGCCAGAAAAGAATCCTACAATACACAATAGTATATAGTGAAAACTTTCTCACTGCCCTTCCAGGGGCAACCACTATTACTAAGTTTCTTATGTATTCTCCCCCAAATAATGTATGCATATATGCATTATCTTTTTTATACAAATGACAGCATACTCTATATGTTGTTCTGTATCACACTTTTTTCACTTAACAGTATACAGTATTTGATTAGTAAATATGGAACTTTAATCTCCTTTATAGCCACATAATGATAAGTGTTATGCATATGTTAAACAAAATACACTTATTAACAGTTTTTAATATTGCTGAATCATTTGTGACATCTGACAATTCAGCCTATTTCTCAAAGAACACAAATGCCTAATCCTCTTATCTCAGGGGGCATTGCCCAGAGTAACTAACCAACTATACTCCGAATTTGTCAGTTTTGCATCTATATTTAATTGTATCTGGTCTTCTACAAGTGTCATAAATAATGCATTTCTCTTCAGAGAAGTAGTATTTATGATAGAGCTTTTCCATCTTGTTGGGGGCTAGGGTTAAAAGGCTGAGCCTGCTCAAAAACAACCAATCTAATAAAAAAAGTAATACCGTTGGCATCTATTGAGTACTTACTATAAGCCAGCCTTTGCATCAAACATCTTTATATACATCTAATCTTTATTAACAGTCTAAGGTAGTATTATTTTGCCATTTCAATGGGTAGAGAAATTGAAAATCAAAGAAGTTAACTAATTTGCCTAGGATCAAACTGTTAATAAATAATAGACACAAATTGAACCTAACACTGACTCCAAAAGAAATCTTTTTATTCAGTGGTTACCACAGCACACCAAGTACTTCTACAAACGTGAAACTTTTGCTACCAGTTTTTATTATTTGAAAAGAAACAATAATCTAAAACAGGTGTAATTACCTAAAATAAAAATTTATTTAAGACTTTTGCTCATTCATGCCAATGTCTCAGCTGTTTTATTTTTGTAGCCATTGCTTCCCAACCAGTGATTTTCCTAGAGAGGGATGAGAAGACAAAGAGGAAACTAGTAGTATTCTTCAAACTGAAAAACAAACAAAAAAATCCCCAAACTCTGAAACGTTTTGAAATAATGTTGAAAACTTAAAACAGCTCTAAGAGATAAGGGAGAAGAGGGGAAATGCCTCAGTTTGAAAAAGTTTGAGTAGCAAATAGTTTGAGAACTGTATACTGTTGTATAAATATGCACCCAAACAAGGTCAGGCTCCTCAGTTTTTGTTTTTTTGTGTTTTTTTGATTTTAACTTTTCTCTCATAGTTTGTGACTTAAAAAATAAATATGAATAGGTTCTGTAGCTTCTCAGGACTGGAAGGACTGTGAAGGCCATCTATTTTAATTTACCATTCAAGACTTGAATACTCTTGAATACAAAATTCCTGCCAAGTGATTGTTGAGTTTAGGATTAAATACCTCTTAAACTAGCCAGTAGAAACGGCTGGTATAATGAAAACAGCATGCATTAAAGTTTCAGGTCTATAACTTACTAGTTTTGTAACCTTGTGCCAATCTCATAACCTCTTTGGACTCCAGTTTTCTTTATGAAATGAAAAAATGATGATACATGCTCTAGCTACTGAGAATCAAATACCATGTATGTAAAATGTTTTTGTAAATACTTTTTTCCTTAAATTGAGCTAACACTGTAACTGTGGCTTTCCTTTATTAGTCCTTTATTACAGATGGAAAGCAATGTCTTCCTTGACCACTATAACTAAATTAGTGTTCCCCCACCAACCAGAAGTCATTTCTTATACTATTACCCTTGTTATTTTTTTCATAGTTCACTTTACTTTCTGAATTAATCTTATTTGTTTACTTGTTCATTGTTTGTATGTACCCCTAGATTGTAAACTTTATTAGAACAAAGACCTTGTCATTCTTATTCCCCATATATCCTTTGTTCTTAAGACAGTTTCTGAAACATCTTGAAGGAAGGAAGGGAGGATGGAGAAAGGGAGAAAGGAAGGGTTGAATTTTAAGAACTTGAAAATCCTAGGCTATCCTCAGACTCTGATTTTTTGAGATATATACTCCTGGGCACATAGTAGGAAGTCTTTAAGTACCTGTTAAATCACATTGAATTGAAAGTAATTTTTTTAGTATAAGGAGTGTTGCTCTCATAGGGAGGTGAATATGTATCACAACTGAGAGAAGCAGAACTGTTTCCTTAGTATATCTCCTGTAGGCATGAAATCAGATCTGAAATGGAAGGTTACGGAAGACTAAGATAAATGTGAGATGGAGGTGACAGACTCACTCTCTTCAAATAATCTACTACTATCATGATTATTGAGATAATATTTAACTCTATGCTATGCAACGTCTCATTGTTTCCTTGTTTCCTATAATGGTCTTAAACATTGTTTGAGAAACACAACATATATATATATTTTTTGAGTCCCACATTTTTCTTTTTCTCTTTTTTTTTAAACATCTTTATTGGAGTATAATTGCTTTACAGTGGACAACATATATTTTTAAAAAGTGCTCTTTGTTACTTCTTATTTTAGCTCATACTTTGGTCTTCTCAAATCATTTAAATAACATTTATACAGGAGATAAAGGAAATACAAGTTTGGTGATTTTATAAAATGTTAAATATGAAAACTTTTCCATTTTTCTTTTCTACTTGTAGAATTTCAAGAACCCTATGCCGTTGCTGTACTTCTGGAGAAAGATCTCATTGTAGTTGATCTGACACAAAGCAAGTAAGTTGTCCATGTACGGATTAACACTATTTTAGACTCTATTTATTGCAATTAAAATATAGGAGGACATTATAGATAATTGGCATTAGAATTCTTTAGATGGTAAATATTCTTTATGTGTAATATTGTTTTGCTAGAATTACAAAAATGTAATTTGGTTCAATAATGAAAACTAAACCAGGAGAGTTTAGGGGACACTGAGAATATTGTAAGATATTTTAAAGGCAACACCTAATGTTTAAAAAGTTGCCTTTGGGGACTCCAAACACATAAAATGGATCACATTTCTGCTATTTCCCTAAGCAAAAAACAATTGTTACAAAAATTACATAATGTACTGTTTGTCCATCTGCTCTATTGACTAAAAGAAAATGGCACATGATAAAAGTATTATTGAACTACTGTGGCAGACAATACAGAAGATCAGGATCTCGAGGCAAGAGATGATAGATGCCTTCTTTTACTTTCTTTTCTTTTTCATTATGTTGTGGGCAGTAGAAACAAATATAAAATATTGCTGTTAGAGTGGTGCTCTCCACTACTTTACATGGACAGTAAAAGTAGACTTGAAGCCGATGAACACTGTCTTCCTGCTACATATTTTCATTATCAATGATGATAGGCATGAAGCTCATTTTCCCTCGTTCTTTGTTCTAGACTCACTGATCATTTTTTAGCCCGTTATATTTGCAGAGCTTTTGTACATTCTCTCTTCTCTGCATGGAATAATCTTCCATTCCTTTTTCTCCTTACTAACATCTATAAGAATCTCAACTCAGATATCGTTTTCTCATTAAAGAAAATCTTTCATTATCTGTATAATTTGGTCAAATATCCTATTAAGGGCTGTCTTAGATCCATGTTTCTGTCCTTCATAGCTTTGACACAGATGAAATTTTCCATTTGTTATTGTTTTAAAGATTGTCTCCCTACTAGACTGTAGGCCTCATGAAGGACAGGTTTTGTCTCCACATGAAGTAGGTTCTTAATAAATTTTTGTTGGATGAAGTACAGTCTGAGTTTTACTCTCAGTGTAGTTTGTGAATGTAAGAGCCAAAGTTCTTCTTTGTGATAATTTGCATCACATAGTATTTCAATATTTTGAAAGGGAATAGGGTTGGTCCATAATATCACCATAACTGAATTCTGCCTAGCTGCTCTATTTATCAGCATAAAACCTGATTAAGTTTTATGTACGAGTGTGGATTTATGCCTCTTTCTCTAAGTTCTAATATAGGTTTTATTAAAATATACTTTTCTGATCTCACTGGTAGTCACCTCTTCCTTCTGTGCCATATTTGTTGGTTCCTCGTACCTTGTCTAATTGTCTAACATCCTCCAAGGCCCACTATACTTTGTCTTTAATACTCACATTCTTTAACATATACATTTATTCTTTTTAAAACTTTTTTATTGTGGTAAAATACATATAACATAAAAGTTACTATTTTTATACACTAATTCTTATGCTTTTCATTACCTTATATAAGTATGTGAATTGACGTTTTGTTTGCACGTTTTCATCTAATATTTTGCCTTCTTCAGCACCATGTTTTAAAATCTATGTGACATTCCTATTTTGTTGTCTATTACAAGAAGTTTAATGTGAAAAAACTGAACATGTTCTCTCTCCCTCCAAATAGTTACTTTTAGCCATGTTTAATGTTAACAAATTGCAGCTTTGTACTCATTTTTCAAATTAATTTATTCCTTCCTTCCTTCTTTTCCAGTTAATCCTCTACATGAAAGCAAGCATTAGGGCTTAAAAATTTTTCCTCTTCTTGGATTTACATCTTTGTTTACATTTCTACAACAACCAGTTCACACTTTCACACGTAAATTTTTGTAATACATTTTTAGTTATTTCTTTCTTAAATGTCATTTTTCTACTCTTTGCCAATATAATAAAGTTATTTTCCACAAACATTTCCATGATATTGTTCACCTTCTCAGGAGTCTATCATTGTAATCTCTTGCTATTATCAAATCCCAAATTGTAGATCTGATCTTTAAGGTGATCCACTTATTTTACTTCTAATTCTTCAATATCAGAAATATAATTTCTGCTCTGAAACAGGGAACCTCTGATCCATTCAGTTTAAACTACTTGCCATTTATTAAACACAACTTTCTCCTTTCCATGTGATTTTGCATATACTACTATTCTTATCTGGGAAACCATTAAGATTGGAGGGAAGAGAACCGCTGTCAACACACACATAGACACACACACACATACACACACACACACACACCAGACTCCTTCTGGTGTTTGAACTAAGTTTCTGATTAAGTTCCTATAATATGGGGAAAATTATTTTTAATAGTCCTCCCCGCCCCCCAAAAGCACGCTGTATCAGAAGTAACATGATCACACAGACTGAGAACGGATGCAGCATAGAATAATACTCCATTCCATCTACTACAGTACCTGGTACATCTGGTACATGAGAAGTGTACAATATATTGTGGTTCTAAGAATTCTTAATTTGGTTCTTACTGATACCCGTTTTTAAAATGATATATGGCTTGAGGATATGAAATTTACTACAGCCATAGGTCTGCATTTCCACTGTTTTCTAGTTTACATAGGAAACAATCTTAAACATGTGTAATCACACACATACCTACATTGCACACACAACTTTCAGTTACTCCCTATAAAAATACAAAACCAAAATACTTGCCTATGTATTATGTCCCTTGGAGAGCATGTAAAATTTTCTAAGATATTTTAATACTTGTATTATATAAATATATAGATAAAATTGTATGTAGATAAAGTACCTAGTTGATAATGTTTTAATAACTGACTGATAAGTCAACTTGCTATATATTTTCAATTCAACATAATTTAGTCTATCCATTTTAGAAAGTGATATCACTGTGCAATTTTGAAATTACTGGAAAGAAAATGAGTTTATTCAAGTAAAATTCTACCAGTATTCATATTACATTTTATAGATACATATTTTTA
Organism: Leucopleurus acutus; assembly: GCF_964270905.1. NCBI lineage: Eukaryota > Metazoa > Chordata > Mammalia > Artiodactyla > Delphinidae > Leucopleurus > Leucopleurus acutus. Next base: position 67,170,847 of record NC_139147.1, read on the forward strand.
AAAGAGAATTCTTGTTCAGGTGATCATTGTTTTATGATGTTTAAAGAAAACAATTATGTGAAATATATTCAATATAATCAATATTTAGAAGAGTTTAGGGTTTGTTTTATAAAAGTTATTTCATTTTTATATCAGTGCAAAATGACACTAATATATTATCTTTATCTATTAGCTTTCCTATCTTTGAAAATCCATATCCCATGGACATTCATGAATCACCAGTTACGTGCACAGCATACTTTGCTGATTGCCCACCAGATTTGATTCTAGTGCTCTACTCTATAGGAGTCAAGCATAAAAAACAAGGATACAGTAATAAGGTAAAAGCAACAATTAGAAATTTTCTTGTATTCATATCCATATCATATGATCATACTTTTTTCTGTTATTTTCTGACTTTCCGTAGAAGAAGACTTGAACTAAATTCTTTTCAAGTCATAAGCTGGCACCTATAAAAGACATAATTTCTGAAATTCAAATTTCCTAAATGCTACATAGCTTTAAGTCTACGAGAATATAAATTTCTTATATAAAAAGTATACAATTATCTACTAAGATATACTTACGTATCATATATATTTATATACTAAATATATGTTTAAACTAACATATGCTTGAATCATAGATGTTACTTTTGATTATTTTAGGTGAAGGATTACGTTTTAAGAAATTCAGGAGTCAACTCTCTCTAGTAATTTCTTATCAATCAATGGTTAATAAGACATAATTGTCAGAGACTTTCATTAAATAACTTTCTAGAATTCCATTTTGTTATATTTAACTACAGGATTCAAATACTTACAATTATAATAGACCCCCCTATTATGATTTCTGTTATTTGAACAGGACTGTTGAGATGGACAACTCCAGGGGGCACAATTTACATAGTATTTTGTGTTAAATGGCACCACCACAGTTTGGAGGTACATAGACTACATGGAAAATGTAGCAACACCACATTTGTATGATTAAAGATACTTCTTTGCATTTTTAATATGAATGGTAATATCTGTTAAAATCTATATTTTTAAAGGATATGAAATTTTGCATTTGGAATTGTTTGTTCAATGAAGGAGTTAAAAAATAGGTACACATTTCATTCTTCATTACTTAACAGCTATTTATTTTTAAGTGAAACTTTTACTGTTATTTTAAAATATTTTTATTTTAAATTTCTAAGTTATTTAAATTTAAAAAATAAAACTTATAAATTCTTCCCACATAATCTGTTTAGGAGTGGCCAATCAGTGGAGGAGCTTGGAACCTTGGCACACAGACATATCCAGAAATTATTATTACTGGGTAAGTGGGATGTGATTTATGAGTTTATCAATTTATCATCAAAAAGATTTCATTGAATTTTCACACTTTCCCATAATTGTGCTGTAGGAATGCTGACAGTTTAAATTAAAATATAAGACACAGCTTCTATCCAAAGATTATAACCTTTATAGAAGATAAAATCAAATCATTGAAAACATAGACATATAACAAAAATAAGTAAGTATAGATTATAAGACCAGAAGAAAGTCAGAGATAGAAAAATCATGAGAGATTAGTCAAAGAAGAATTTCTGTAGAAATCATAGATTATTAGCCTTAGGCAGGCCCTTACCAATATCTCTTGATTCCATCTAAATCCAGGAATCAGTGCTCTGTATCTCCATCAAGTGGCTATTTAAAGTATACTTCAAAACTTATAGCACCGGAAATGTTGTTACTTCCTATAGCAACCCACTTCATGCTCTAATATTAGGAATGAAAATGGAAACATAGCAACAGATAAAGATAAGACTTAAAAGATCATAAGGAGTTCTGCTTATGAGGTATGGAATAGATGTACTTTTCCCTATTCTTCCCACTAAGTACAATTAAAACCCCTGGATATTATTATAATATGACTGGAAAAGATGGAGAGAAGTCAGACTGGATAGGTCCCCAAAGACTCAAGAAATGACATGGAAGTGAGTTTCCTGGCTTTTCTTTTTGCCTCATATATCCCAGAATTGGAGCTGAAGAAGCTGGCAACCTGGAGCTCCAGGCACAAACCTAAAAAGCCCAACGAAAGCTAGCTCTCTCTAGCCAAAAGGTGAGGAAAGGAGAAGCCTATAAAGACAGTAAACTTTTAGAAAATAATCTTTCTATTATAGCTAACCAACACAGAAAAAAACTATGACTCCACCCCTACCCACTTCATCAAAGGTTGAGTGGAGAGGGTGGACTTTCACCCTCATCAGGCCATAATAAGGTGCCTCAACTTGCCCATGAAGGGGGTGTCAGTTTCTGACACTGAGCTAAGGCTGAGTAGGGTGCTGGGACTTTTAACCCTGCTGAATGGTAGTGAAACTCTTTACCTGTGGTGACAGAGATAATGTGGGGAGAGAATTCCCAGCACTGCCCAGCAGTAATGAGGAGCCATATACCCTCCCCTTTTTTGTCAATGGAAGTCCAGTGAGGAAGGAGGAAAGAACAGAGCTTAAAAAGTTCATAAGGAAATAATGGTTGAAAACTTCCCAAATTTGGCAAAAGACATGAACCTAGAGATTGCAGAAGGTGAGCGAACCACAAGAAATTCACAATAAGACACATCATAGTCAAACTTTTGAATACTAAACACCAAGGAAAAAAATATGAAAACAGCAAAAGAGAAATCACACCTCACCAACAGGGCAAAACCAATTTGAATGATGGCATATTTCCATTAGAAACCATGGAGGCCAGAGGAAACCTGAATCTTTTTCAAGTGCTGAAAAAAAAGAACTGGCAACCTAGAATAATATACCTAGCAAAAATATCTTCCAGGAATTAATTAGAAATTAATACATTCTAAGATGAGGGAAACTAAGACTATGTCAACATCAGACTACTCTGAAAGAATGGCTAAAGGAAATTCTGTAAACAGAAAGCAAATGATAAAAGAAGGAACCTTGGAATATGAGGAAGGAAGGAAGAACACAGTAAGCAAAAATATGGGTTAATACAATAGGCTTTCTTTCTCTTGAGTTGCTAAAATTATATTTGATGGTTGAAGAAAATATTATGGTTACATTGTTTGATGTGGTTCTACATATGTATAGAGGAAATATTTAAGGTAATTATAAATGGGTGAGGGTAAACTGGTATAAAGAAACGTAAGGTTTTTATACTTCCCTTAAAATGGTAGTATGATAACACCAGTAGACTGTGACAAGTTAAATGAATATTACAATGCAGTACCTAAAGCAACGCTGTAAAAAGATCTGGGCTAAGAGATACACTGAAAAACATTATTGACACATAAAAATGGATGTACTAAAATAATTCAATTAACCTACAGGAAAGCAGGGGGAAAAAAACAGTGACAATAAAAGAGGGAAAAATAGAAAAGAAAAAAAAAAGACGGACTTAATTAATCATGGAAGTGTTAAGGCTTAAATGTAAATGGTCTAAATACATCAATTCAAATGCATTGATTAGCAGAGTGGATTAAAAAACATAAACCAACGCTATGCCATTAACAATACACTCACTTCAAATACCACAGTATAATCAGGTTTAGAGAAGAAGGACAGAGAAATACTTTATAAAAGAATCAATGGAGGGCTTCCCTGGTGGCGCAGTGGTTGAGAGTCCGCCTGCCAATGCAGGGGACACAGGTTCATGCCCCATTCTGGGAGGATCCCACATGCCACGGAGCGGCTGGGCCCGTGAGCCATGGCCGCTGAGCCTGCGCGTCCGGAGCCTGTGCTCTGCAACGGGAGAGGCCATGATAGTGAGAGGCCCGCGTACCGCAAAAAAAAAAAGAATCAATGGAGAGTGACATCAGCAAGATGTCAAAATAAGAAGCCCCAGACCTCGTTCTCCTACAGACACACTGATGTAACAATATATGGTCCAAAAACCTTTATGAAAACTCTAGAAACCAATTAGGAAATCATAGTACCCCAGGGGAGCTCAAAGCCAAGAGTAGCCACACTGAAATGGGTAAAAACAGCCATTTTATTTCAACTATATCAGATTCTTCCCCAAATTGGCACAGCTCTTGTTCAGGAGGAATCTTCTCTCATGAGAGGGAAGTAGTGGAGTAGACTGTACATCCAGTGTTCCTGCTTTTCAGGGGACTTCCAAAGAGACTAGTTTTTATCTCCCCTGAGTCAGAGTACTGATGGAACCTGGATGCCTGGGGGCTGCAGAGAACAAAAGAGAGCTCAGTGGCTTATTGAAGTGCTAAGAAACTTGCAGAACTAAGACAGATAATAGAAGGAGCAAGAGATGCAAGCTCCTGAAAAAGAAACCAGCAAACCTCTCTAATTGGGAAATTACACATACAGTCCCAGAGAAGATGCATCCCCATTGAAGGTTTGAGAGACCCCAAGGATCTTGAGCTTGGAGAAGGTCTTCCCCTGTATAAAGCCGTCCATAACAGGTGGCTGTTTTCCAAATGCTAAATTCACAGTAAAAAATAACAAGGTGCAGGAAGAAACAGACAAACACAACCCAATCAAAGGAACAAGATAATTATCTAGAAACTGACCCTAAACAATTTGGTATCTGTGAATTACCTGACAAGCAGTTGAAAATAACTGTCTTAAAGAAGCTCAATGCATGAAAAGAGAACACAGGTAGACAACTAAATGAAATCAGGAAAATGATGTATGAATGAAATGAAAATATCAACAAAGAGGTAGAAACTTTTAAAAAGAACCAGAAAGAAACTCTTAGAAGAATACAATAACTGAATTGAAGATTTTACTAGAAGGGATTAACAGCAGATTTAATCAGAAGAAAGAACCAGCAAACTTGAAGATAGGTAATAAGAAATCACTGAGTCAGAGGAACAAAAGGAAAAAGAATGAAGAAAAGTGGCGAATCCATAAAGGACTTATGGGAAACCATCAAACATACCAGTATAGCATTATGGAAGTCCCAGAAGACTAGAGAGAGAATGGGACAGAGAACCAATTTGAAGAAATCTTGGCTAAAAACTTCTCAAATCTGAGGAGGTAAATGGACTTCCATATTCATTGGATATGTATCAGAATATTCTAATGAGGATGAACCCAAAGAGGTCCACACTGAGACACATTATAATCGAATTGTCAAAGACAAAGAAACAATCTTAAAAGCAGCAACAGAAAAGCTATTCATTATCTGTATGGAAAATGTCATGAGATTATCATTGCATTTCTCAGCAGAAATATTACAGGCTAGAAGGGAGAAGGATGATATATTTAAAGTGCATAAAGAAAAAAGAAAAGCCAGCCATGGGACACTATATCTGGAAAACTGTACTTCAAAAATAAAGGAGAAATAAAGACCTTCCAAGATAAACAAAAATTGAAACCAGGGCTTCCCTGGTGGCGCAGTGGTTGAGAGTCCGCCTGCCAATGCAGGGGACACGGGTTCGTGCCCCGGTCCAAGAATATCCCACATGCCACGGAGCGGCTGGGCCCGTGAGCCATGACCGCTGAGCCTGCGTGTCCGGAGCCTGTGCTCCGCAATGGGAGAGGCCATGACAGTGACAGGCCGTGTACTGCAAAAACAAAAACCAAAAAAAACAAACTGAAACCATTTATTACCACTATACCTGCCTCACAAGAATTGATAAAGGGAATCCTTTGAGTTGAAATGGATGAACACTAGACAACAAAATGAAAGCATATGAAAATATAAAGCTCTGTGGTAAAAGTAAATACACAGACAAAAACAGCATCCTGTAACACTGTAGTGGTGGTGCATGAATCACTTTAAATTCAGGTATAGAATTTAAAAGATAAAAGCATTTTTAAAAACTATAACTATAGGAGGGAAAGCTTCGGAGCCGCAGAGGAGAGCACAGCAACAGGGGTGCGGAGGGCAAAGCAGAGAGATTCCCGCACAGAGGATCAGTGCCGACCAGCACTCACTCACCAGCCCGAGAGGCTTGTCTGCTCACCTGCAGGGGCGGGCGGGGCTGGGAGCTGAGGCTTGGGCTTCAGTCGGAGCGCAGGGAGAGGACTGGGGTTGGCAGAGTGAACACAGCCTGAAGGGATTAGTGCACCACGGCTAGCCGGGAGGGAGTCTGGGGAAAAGTCTGGACCTGCCGAAGAGGCAAGAGACTTTTTCTTCCCTCTTTGTTTCCTGGTGCGCGAGGAGAGGGGATAAAGAGCGCTGCTTAAAGGAGCTCCAGAGACGGGCGTGAGCCGCAGCTAACAGCGCGGACCCCAGAGACGGGCATGAGACGCTAAGGCTGCTGCTGCCGCCACCAAGAAGCCTGTGTGCGAGCACAGGTCACTATCCACACCTCCCTTCCAGGGAGCCTGTGCAGCCCGCCACTGCCAGGGTCCCGGGATCCAGGGACAATTTCCCCGGGAGAATGCACAGCGCGCCTCAGGCTGGTGCAACGTCCCACCGGCCTCTGCCACTGCAGGCTCGCCCCGCATCCGCACCCCTCCCGCGCACCGGCCTGAGTGAGCCAGAGTCCCCGAAGCAGCTGCTCCTTTAACCCTGTCCTGTCTGAGCGAAGAACAGACGCCCTCCGGCGACCTACACGCAGAGGCAGGGCCAAATCCAAAGCTGAGCCACGGGAGCTGTGCAAACAAAGAAGAGAAAGGGAAATCTCTCCCAGCAGCCTCAGATGCAGCGGATTAAAGCTCCACAATCACCTTAATGTACCCTGCATCTGTGGAATACATGAATAGACAACGAATCATCCCAAATTGAGGAGGTGGAGTTTGAGAGCAAGATTGACTATTTTTTCCCCCTTTTCCTCTTTCTGTGAGTGTGTATGTTTCTGTGTGAGATTTTGTCTGTATAGCTTTGCTGTCACCATTTATCCTACGGTTCTATCCGTTTTTTTTGTTTCTTCTTGGTTTTTTTTTCTTAAAAAAATTGTTTTTCTTAATTTTTATTTTAATAACTTTAGTTTATTTTATCTTACTTTATTTTATCCTCTTTCCTCTTTCTTTTCTTTTTTCCTTCCTTCCCTCCTTCCTTCCTTCCCTCCCTCCTTTCCTTTCTCTTTCTTTCTTTCTTTCTTTCTTTCTTTCTTTCTTTCTTTCTTTCTTTCTTTCCTTCCTTCTTTCTCTCTTTCTTTCTTTCTTTCTACTTTTTCACGCTTTTATTCTGAGCCGTGTGGATGAAAGGCTCTTGGTACTGCAGCCAGGAGTCACTGCTGTGCCTTTGAGGTGGGAGAGCCAACTTCAGGACACTGGTCCACAAGAGACCTCCTAGCTCCACATAATATCAAATGACGAAAATCTCCCAGAGATCTCCATCTCAACACCAGCACCCAGCTTCACTCAATGACCAGCAAGCTACAGTGCTGGACACCCTATGCCAAACAACTAGCAAGACAGGAACACAACCCCACCCATTAGCAGAGAGGCTGCCTAAAATCATAATAAGTCCACAGACACCCCAAAACACACCACCAGACGTGGACTTGCCCACCAGAAAGACAAGATCCAGCCTCATCCACCAGAACACAGGCAATAGTCTCCTCCACCAGGAGGCCTACACAACCCACTGAAACAACTTTAGCCACTGGGGAAAGGCATCAAAAACAACGGGAACTACGAACCTGCAGCCTGCAAAAAGGAGACCCCAAATACAGTAAGATAAGCAAAATGAGAAGACAGAAAAACACAGCAGATGAAGGAGCAAGATAAAAACCCACCAGACCTAACAAATGAAGAGGAAATAGGCAGTCTACCTGAAAAAGAATTCAGAATAATGATAGTAAAGAGGACCCAAAATCTTGGATATAGAATAGAGAAAATGCAAGAAACATTTAACGAGGACCTAGAAGAACTAAAGATGAAACAAGCAATGATGAACAACACAATAAATGAAATTAAAAATACTCTAGATGGGATCAATAGCAGAATACCAGAGGCAGAAGAACGGATAAGTGACCTGGAAGATAAAATAGTGGAAGTAACTACTGCAGAGCAGAATAAAGAAAAAAGAATGAAAAGAACTGAGGACAGTCTCAGAGACCTCTGGGACAACATGAAACGCACCAACATTTGAATTATAGGGGTTCCAGAAGAAGAGAAAAAGAAAGGGACTGAGAAAATATTTGAAGAGATTATAGTTGAAAACTTCCCTAATATGGAAAAGGAAATAGTTAATCAAGTCCAGGAAGCACAGAGAGTCCCATATAGGATAAATCCAAGGAGAAACATGCCAAGACACATATTAATCAAACAGTCAAAAATTAAATACAAAGAAAACATATTAAAAGCAGCAAGGGGGCTTCCCTGGTGGCGCAGTAGTTGAGAGTCCACCTGCCGATGCAGGGGACGTGGGTTCCTGCCCCGGTCCGGGAAGATCCCACATGCCGCGGAGTGGCTGGGCCCGTGAGCCATGGCCGCTGAGCCTGTGCGTCCAGAGCCCATGCTCTGCAATGGGAGAGGCCACAACAGTGAGAGGCCCGCGTACCGCAAAAAAAAAAAAAAAAAAAAAAAGCAGCAAGGGAAACACAACAAATAACACAAAACGGAATCCCCATAAGGTTAAGAGCTGATCTTTCAGCAGAAACTCTGCAAGCCAGAAGGGACTGGCAGGACATATTTAAAGTGATGAAGGAGAAAAACCTACAACCAAGATTACTCTACCCAGCAAGGATCTTATTCAGATTTGATGGAGAAATTAAAACCTTTACAGACAAGCAAAAGCTGAGAGTTCAGCACCACCAAACCAGCTTTACAACAAATGCTAAAGGACCTTCACTAGGCAAGAAACACAAGAGAAGGAAAAGACCTACAATAATAAACCCAAAACAGTTAAGAAAATGGGAATAGGAACATACATATCGATAATTACCTTAAATGTAACTGGATTAAATGCTCTCACCAAAAGACACAGACTGGGGCTTCCCTGGTATCTCAGTAGTTGAGAGTCCCCCTGCCGATGCAGGGAACACGGGTTCGTTGCCTGGTCCGGGAAAATCCCAGGTGGCGCAGAGCGGCTGGGCTCGTGAGCCATGGCCGCTGAACCTGCGCAACCTGTGCTCCGTTACCGCAAAAAAAAAAAAAAAAAGACACAGATGGGCTGAATGGATACAAAAACAAGACCCATTTATATGCTGTCTACAAGAGACCCACTTCAGACCTAGAGACACATACAGACTCAAAGTGAGGGGATGGAAAAATATATTCCATGCAAATGGAAACCAAAAGAAAGCTGGAGTAGCAATTCTCATATCATACAAAATAGAGTTTAAAATAAAAACTATTAGAAGAGAAAAAGAAGGACACTACATAATGATCAATCCAAGAAGAAGATATAACAATTGTAAATATTTATGCACCCAGTATAGGAGCACCTCAATACATAAGGCAAATACTAACAGCCATAAAAGGAGAAATCGACAGTAACACATTCATAGTAGGGGGCTTTAACACCCCACTTTCACCAATGGACAGATCATCCAAAATGAAAATAAATAAGGAAACACAAGCTTTAAATGATACATTAAACAAGATGGACTTAATGGATATTTAGAGGACATTTGATCCAAAAACAACAGAATACACATTTTTCTCAAGTGCTCATGGAACATTCTCCAGGATAGATCATATCTTGCGTCACAAATGAAGCCTTGGTAAATTTAAGAAAATTGAAATTGTATCAAGTATTTTTTCTGACCACAATGCTATGAGACTAGATATCAATTACAGGAAAAGATCTGTAAAAAATACAAACACATGGAGGCTAAACAAAACACTACTTAATAACGAAGTGATCACTGATGAAATCAAAGAGGAAATCAAAAAATACCTAGAAACAAATGACACTGGAGACACGACGACTCAAAACCTATGGGATGCAGCAAAAGCAGTTCTAAGAGGGTAGTTTATAGCTATACAATCCTACCTTAAGAAACAGGAAACATCTCAACCTAACCTTGCACCTAAAGCAATTAGAGAAAGAAGAACAAACAAAACCCAAAATTAGCAGAAGGAAGGAAATCATAAAGATCAGATCAGAAAGAAATGAAGGAAATGATAGCAAAGATTAATAAAACTAAAAGCTGGTTCTTTGAGAATATAAACAAAATTGATAAACCATTAGCCAGACTCATCAAGAAAAAAAGGGAGAAGACTCAAATCAATAGAAATAGAAATGAAACAGGAGAAGGAACAACTGACACTGCAGAAATACAAAGGATCATGAGAGATTACAACAAGCAACTCTTTGCCAGTAAAATGGACAACCTGGAAGAAATGGACACATTCTTATAAATGCACAACCTGTCAAGACTGAATCAGGAAGAAATAGAAAATATGAACAGGCCAATCACAAGCACTGAAATTGAAACTGTGATTAAAAATCTTCCAACAAACAAAAGCCCAGGACCTGATGGCTTCACAGGCGAATTCTATCAAACATTTAAAGAAGAGCTAACACCTATCCTTCTCAAACTCCTCCAAAATGTAGCAGAGGGAGGAACACTCCCAAACTCATTCTATGAGGCCACCATCACTCTGATACCAAAACCAGACAAGGATGTCACAAAGAAAGAAAACTACAGGCCAATATCACTGATGAACATAGATGCAAAAATCCTCAACAAAATGCTAGCAAACAGAATCCAAAAGCACATTAAAAGGATCATACACCATGATCAAGTGGGGTTTATTTCAGGAATGCAAGGATTCTTCAGTATATGCAAATCAATCAACGTGATGCACCATATTAACAAATTGAAGGAGAAAAAACATATGATCATCTCAATAGATGCAGAGAAAGCTTTTGACAAAAATAAACACCTATTTATGATTAAAACCCTGCAGAAAGTAGGCATAGAGTGATTTTTCCTCAACATAATAAAGCCATGTATGACTAACCCACAGCCAACATCGTCTTCAATGGTGAAAAACTCAACTCATTTACACTAAGATCAGGAACAAGACAAGGGTGTCCACTCTCAACTCTTATTCAACGTAGTTTTGGAAGTTTTAGCCAAAGCAATCAGAGAAGAAAAGGAAATAAAAGGAATCCAAATCAGAAAAGAAGTAAAGCTGTCACTGTTTGCAGATGACATGATACTATACATAGAGACTCCTAAAGATGCTACTAGAAAGCTACTAGAGCTAATCAATGAATTTGGTAAAGTAGCAGTATACAAAATTAATGCACAGAAATCTCTGGCATTCCTATACACTAATGATGAAAAATCTGAAAGTGAAATGAAGAAAACACTCCCATTTACCATTGCAACAAAAAGAATAAAATATCTAGGAATAAACCTACCTAAGGAGACAAAAGACCTGTATGCAGAAAATTATAAGACACTGATGAAAGAAATTAAAGATGATACAAATAGATGGAGAGAGATACCATGTTCTTGGATTGGAAGAATCAACATTGTGAAAATGACTCTACTACCCAAAGCAATCTACAGATTCAATGCAATCCCTATCAAACTACCACTGGCATTTTTCACAGAACTAGAACAAAAAATTTCACAATTTGTATGGAAACACAAAAGACCCCGAATAGCCAAAGCAATCTTGAGAATGAAAAACGGAGCTGGAGGAATCAGGCTCCGTCACTTCAGATTATACTACAAAGCTACAGTAATCAAGACAGTATGGTACTGGCACAAAAACAGAAAGATAGATCAATGGAACAGGATAGAAAGCCCAGAGATAAAACCACACACATATGGTCACGTTATCTTTAATAACGGAGGCAGGAATGTACAGTGGAGAAAGTACAGTCTCTACAATAAGTAGTGCTGGAAAAACTGGACAGGTACATGTAGAGGTATGAGATTAGGTCACTTCCTAACACCATACACAAAAATAAGCTCAAAATGGATTAACAACCTAAATGTTAGGCCAGAAACTATCAAACTCTTAGAAGAAAACATAGGCAGAACACTCTTATGACATAAATCACAGCAAGATCCTTTGTGACCCACCTCTCAGAGAAATAGAAATAAAAATAAATGGGACCTAATGAAACTTCAAAGCTTTTGCACAGCAAATGAAACCATAAACAAGACCAAAAGACAACCCTCAGAATGGGTGAAAATATTTGCAAATGAAGCAACTGACAAAATTTACAAGCAGCTCATGCAGCTCAATAACAAAAGAACGAAAAACCCAATCCAGAAATGGACCGAAGACCTAAATAGACATTTCTCCAAAGAAGATATACAGACTGCCAAGAAACAGATGAAAGAATGCTCAACATCATTAATCATTAGAGAAATACAAATCAAAACTACAATGAGATATCATCTCACACCAGTCAGAATGGCCATCATCAAAAAATCTAGAAACAATAAATGCTGGAGAGGGTGTGGAGAAAAGGGAACACTCTTGCAGTGCTGGTGGGAATGTGAATTGCTACAGCCACTATGGAGAACAGTATGGAGGTTCCTTAAAAAACTACAAATAGAACTACCATATGACCCAGCAATCCCACTCCTGGGCATATACCTTGAGAAAACCATAATTCAAAAAGAGTCATGTACCAAAATGTTCATTTCAGCTCTATTTACAATAGCCAGGAGATGGAAACAACCTAAGTGTCCATCATCGGATGAATGGATAAAGAGGATGTGGCACATATATACAATGGAATGTTACTCAACCATAAAAAGAAATGAAATTGAGCTGTTTGTAATGAGGTGGATGGACCCAGAGTCTGTCATACAGAGTGAAGTAAGTCAGAAAGAGAAAGACAAATACCGTATGCTAACACATATATATGGAATTTAAGAAAAAAAAATGTCATGAAGAACCTAGGGGTAAAACAGGAATAAAGACACAGACCTACTAGAGAATGGACTTAAGGATATTGGGAGGGGGAACGGTAAGCTGTGACAAAGCGAGAGAGTGGCATGGACATATATGCACTACCAAACGTAAAATAGATAGCCAGTGGGAAGCAGCCGCGTAGCATAGGGAGATCAGTTCGGTGCTTTGTGACCACTAGAGGGGTGGGATAGGGAGGGTGGGAGGGAGGGAGACACAAGAGGGAAGAGATATGGGAACATATGTATATGTATAACTGATCACTTTGTTATAAAGCAGAAACTAGCACACCATTGTAAAGCAATTATACTCCAATAAAGATGTAAAAAAAAAAAACAAAAAGACACTATAACTATAAAGGTGTGTTAATGGTTACAAAATATAAAGAGATGTATTGATAATTTACAGCATCATTAACATTAAAGTGAGGGGAGAGAGAAAGGAGTAGTGTTTTTTTCAGTTATAACGTGCTGTATTACTTAACGTAGATCACATCTTCCGCTGTTAATCCTCAAATATGCATTCATGGCATCGTTTTCAAAGGTTTCTGTCCATTCCCAACACAATATATTAATCCAGCCTCCACTGAAACCTTTGGTTTATTTTCAAACAGATCTGTGATGTAAAGAACTTCATGCTCTGGATCTTATGGGGAATGGAGGCTCAGCTCACCTGAGGACAGGTGGTCATGCCTTGCCCTCGGGGATTCCTGTGGGTCAAGTGGGCCCTGAGAGGAGAGGGGGCTAAAGGCCCTGAGGACTAAGGGTATTTTGGGGTAGATTTCTAAGGGCGACCCCTCACACAACCCTAAACCTTAAATACACCATGTGATTTCCACTAACCCAGCAGCATCTACCCTAGGCAACAACAAGGCCACACCTATTCCAGGAGGAGCTCAGCCACTAGGAAACAGGCCCTGGAAAAACTACTCAGTGGTCTCAGGTGTGCTATGTGTGATATCTCTAGCTCAGTGCTACTGAATACGGGCCTGAGGGAATAATATCTGCACCAATAAGAAAACTTGTTAAAGGTGCCATTTCATGAGCCCCACAGGAGAATCATAACTTACAGTGGGGCCCTGATTCCCTCCAAATTTGTATGCACTTTAAAGAATCAGAAGAAATGTTTGCTATGTGGTTCCCATGCACTAGTATTATACGATGAGTATTACATGTATACTAGTATACACTAGTATACTAGTATTACATGATGTATACTATACACTAGTATACACTAGTATTACATGATGAGTATTTAGAAATTACGTCACATGTGCCCTCCCCACAGAGTCTGTCTATTGATCTGGGTGGGAGCATCCATGTTGTTTTAACTCCAGGTGATTCTAAGTTTAGACCAGGTTTAAGCCCAAGGGCTGCTGGGTACATTGGTGAGAGTTACTTCCAGTCTTTAGTCCCTTTGCCTTTGGGAAGACATCAGTGTCTGCTCTACATGGTATTGGAATGGGCAGGTCAGTGTAGCCCACTTAAGGAGTAGGGTTTTTGTATGCAATTGAAGTTAAATTGTCACTTTAAAATAGATCAGTATAACTATAAGATGTTTTACATAATACACAAGGTAACTGCAAAGAAAATACCTATAGAATATGAACAAAAGAAAGTGAGAAACAAATCAAAACATGTCACTATAAAAAATCAATGAAACAAAAGGAGGGCAGCAAGAAAGGAAACAAGGGGCAAAATAAATACAATATAAGCATAAAACAACTTTTAAATGGCAGTGGTAAGTCCTATACTATCATTTCTTTAAAGATAAATGAATTAAACTCCCAAATCAAAAGACACAGAGTGGAAGAATGGAAAAAGAAACAAGATCCAACTGTATGCTGTCTACAGGAGACTCACTTTAGATATAAGGGTGTACATAGCCTGAAATGAAAGAATGGATAAAGATACTGCATGTAAATGCTAACAAAAAAAGGCATCGGGGTGAGCATGCTTTTATCAGACAAAAGAGACTTTACGCCAAAAACTGTCAAAAAGACAAAGGAGGATAATATATGATGATAAAATAGTCAATTCACCAGAAAGAAATAAAAATTATAAATGTATATTCACCTAACAACATATCGCCCAAATATATAAAGCAAACACTGACAGAATTGAAGGGAGAAATAGGAAATAGTGCAAAAATAGTAGTTTTCAATACCCCCACTTTCAATAATGGATAGAGAGCACCCAGACAGAAGTTCAATAAGGAACAGAAGACTTGAAAAACAGTATAGAACAATTGGACCTCATAGCCATGTACAGCACACTCTACCCAGCAACAGCAGAATATACATTCTCCTCAAGTACACGTGAAACATTCTCCAGGATAGATCACATGTTAGGCCATAAAACAAGTCTTAAAATTTTTAAGAAGATTGAAATCATAACAAGTATTTCTTTTATAACCACAATGAAATGAAATTAGAAATGAATAGCAAAAGGAAGACTGGAAAATCCACAAAATATGTGGAAATTAGGCAATACCCTCTTGAACAACCAATGGGTTAAAGAAATCACAAGGAAGTTGGAAAATGTCTGAGAAAAATGATAAAGAAGACAACATATCAAACTTATGGGATACAACAAAAGCACAACTAAGAGGTTTACAAGTAAACCTCTAAGAAGTTTATAGTAGTAAATGCCAACATTAAAAAAAGATCTAAAATCAACAATTTAACTGTACACCTCAAGGGATTAGAAAAAACTAAACCCAAATTTAGCAGAAGGAAGGAAATAACAAAGATTAGAACAGAAATAAAAACAAAATAGAGGGTAGAAAAACAATAGAAAATATTAAAAACTGAGATTTTTAAAGATCAACAAAATTGACAAACTCTTAGCTAGACTAAGAAAAGAAGAAAAGACTCAACAAATATCAGAAATGAAAAAGGAGACATTACAGCTGATGCCACAGAAATAAAAAAGGTTCATAAGAGACTACTCTGAAGAATTATATGCCAACAAAATGGATAACTTAAAAGAAATGGATAAATTTCTGGAAACATACAACTGACCAAGACTGAATAATGAAGAAATTTAAAAATCTGACAGACTTATAATCAGTAAGAACATTGAATCAGTAATAAAAAAATCTCCCAACAAAGAAAAGCCCAGAAGTAGAGGGCTTAACTGGAGAATTCTACCTAACATTTAAAGAATTAACAGTAGTTCTTTTTAAACTCCTCAAAAAATTGAAGAGGGAACACTTCCAAACTCATTGTATGAGACCAGCATTACATGATGTCAAAATCAGACAAAGATACTACCAGAAAAGAAAACTACAGAGCAATATCCCCAGTGACTATTATTGCAAAAATCCTCAACAAAACACGAGCAAAACAAATTCAACTACACATTAAAATGATCATAAACAAGTGGGATATATCCTCAGGATGCAAGGATGGTTCAACATGAAAAGCAATCAGTGTGATATACCACACCAACAAAATGAAGGACAAAAACCACATGAACATCTCAGATGAAGCAGAAAAAGCATTTGACAAAATTCAACACTCTTTAATGATAAAAACATTCAACAATCTAGTAATAGAAGGAAATTACCACAACATAATAAAGGTCATGTGTGAAAAGCACATAGCTAACATCATACTCAATGGTGAATAACTACAAGTTTTCCCTCTAAGATCAGAAACAAAGGAAGGATACCCACTCACACAACTTGATTCAACATAAAGCTGGAGTCCTTACACTTCCTGATTTCAAAACATGATACAAAGCTAATCAAAAATATTACAAAGTAATCAAAACAGTATGGTACTCACATAAAGACAGAGATATTGACCACTGAAACAGAATAAAGAACTTATAAATAAACCATCACCTATATGGTCAAATCTTTGATAAAGATACCAAGGCTATACAAAGGGGATAGGATAGCCTCTTCAACAAATGATGTTGGTAAAACATTATTTGCACATGTGAAAGAATGAAATTGGACCTTTACCATGTACCATACACAAAATCAACTGAAAACAAAAACCCCTAAATCTAAGACCTGAAACTAAAGAACACCCAAAAGAAAATGGGAAATATTTCATGACACTGGATTTGGCAATTATTTCTTAGTTGTGACACCAAAAACACAGGCAACAAAAGCAAAAATAGACAAATGGGACTACGTCAACTTAAAACCTTCTGTGAAAAAAAGGGAACAATCAACAGAGTGAAAAGACATCCTACAGAGTCAGAGAAGTTATTTTCAAAACATATATCTGATAAGGGGTTAATATCCAAACTATATAAAGAACTCCTGTAACTCAACAAGAAAAACATACAATTCAATTAAAATGGGCAAAGGACTCGAATTAGGTATTTCTCCAGAGATACACAATTGGCTTATAAGCGTATGAAAAGATGTTCAACATCACTACTCATCAGGGAAATGCAAGTCAAATCCACAATGAGATATCACTTTACAACTGTTAAGATAGCACTATGCAGCACCAACAGGAAAATAAGTGTTGGTGAAGATGTGGAGAAATTGAAACCTTTGTTCACTGTTGGTCGAAATGTAAACTGAGGTAGCTGCTATGGAAAACGATATGGAGTTTCCTCAAAAAATTAAAGTTAGAATTACCATATAATCCAGCAATCCCATTTCTAAGCACGTATTCAAAAGAATTGAAAACAGGGTGTCAAAGGTGTTCCATGTTTATTGCACATCCATGTTTATTGCAGCATTTATTCACAGTATCCAAGAGGTGGAAGCAACATAAATGTCCATCAAAAAATGAATGGGTTTCTTAAATGCGTTGTATACAATGGAATACTATTTAGTTTAGCCTTAGAAAAGAAGGAAATCTTTCTATTACATGGATGAACCAGAAGGAAATTATGCTAAGTGAAATAAGCCAGTCTCAAAAAGACAAATACTGCATGATTCCACTTATATCAGGTACTTAGAATAGACAAATTCATAAAGCCAGAAGACAGAAAGAATGGTGTTTGCTCAGGAGAGAGGGTAAAAGGGAGTTGTTGTTCAATGGATGTGGAGTTCAATTTTTCTAGATGAAAAAATTCTAGAGATTTGCTGCACAACAATGTGCATATCGTTAATACTATTGTATTATACACTTAAAAATGGTTAACATAGTAAACTTTATGTTATGTGTTTTTTACCACAATAAAAAAAAATCAATATGTAACTAAAAGTTACCATAACTGAAAATAAGAACTAAATAAATTGGCTTAACAGCATGTAGTGACAGCTGAAGAAAGGATTCGTAATCTGGAAGATAGTGAGTAGAAAATATCTAGATGGAATCACAGAGAAAAAGGAAAACCATAAGAGATATACGATACTTGGTGAAGAAGTTTGAACATATATATAACTGGAGACACAAACAAAAGAGAGAGAGAATAAAGCAGAATAAATTATTGAATGATAATGGCTCAGATTTTTTCCATTGAGAACACAAATTCAAAATGTGCTAAAAACTAAAAGCAGAGTAAATAAAAGGAAAACCATCTACACAGATTGTAGTAAAACTGATGAAAACAAAGGGTAATGAAAAAATTCTCGAAAGCAGCCAAGGTGGACACTTTACAATAAAACAAACAGTAGTAAGATTGAGAGTTGATATTTTAACAGAAATGGTGAAAAGAGAAGGTATTGGTATAAAATCTCTATACTACTGGGAAAAATGCTAATATAGAATTTCATACTTAGCAAAAATATTCTTCAACTATAAAGGCAAATTTTTTTTCAAACAAATGTTGAGAGAATTAAAATGAATGCTTTAAATAGAAGGAAAACAATACCAGATAGAATAATAGAAATGCAGAAATTAAATAATAACAACAGAAAAAGGTAAATGCAAGAATAAATCTAAATAAATAGCAATAATATGTTTTGGTATAAGTATTAAAATGTCAATAATTTTTAATAATATTGTGATGTAGAATGAAAATATATCATAATGCTAGCACAAAAGGTGGGAGAAAGGAAAATAGAGATAAAATATTTAACATTCTTGCTTTGTCTGGGTAGGTGTAAAATTAACAACTGAAGGATCAACAATTTAAGGGTCAGTTTTGTAATATCTGTGTTAGCCACTAAAATAATAGTGCAAGAATATAATACTCAAAAACTAATAAAATAGAGTAATATTTTAAAATGTGATTAATCCTTAAAAGGACAGAAAAGAGAGAGAAAGAAGACAGAATTGGTTAGACAAATAGAATATAATTGTGAGGTTGGCAGATTTAAATTCCAGTATATCAGTAATTACACTAAATATAATTTGACTGTATTCTGCAGTCATAAGCAAAGACTGTCAGTCTAAATAAAAAAAATTCTAAATCACTTATGAGACACATTAAGTATATGTATGCTAAAAATTTGAAAGTAAATACATGAAAAATTGTAACATGAACAATTTAAAATTTTGGTACATCTCTACTTATATCTACTTATATCAGTAGTTTTCCATTGCTGCATAACAAATCACCACAAACTTAACAGCTGAAAACTCATTTATTAACTCACAGCTCTATAGGTCAGACATCTGGCACTGTATGATTGAGATATTTGCTCAGTGTACCATAAGACTGAAATCAAGGGGTCAACAAGGCTGAGTTGTCATCTGGAGGTTCTGAGGGAAAATCTGCTTCCAAACTCATTGTTTTTATTAGAAAAATGTAGTTCCTTGTGGTTGTGGGACTGAGCTCCCAATTTCCTTGCTAGGTGTCATGGAGGGAGAGCATGTTAGCTACCTAAGTCTGCCTGCATTTCTTGCCACGTGGCCCCTTCTTACTTCAAGCCAGTAACAATGCATCTAGTACTTCTCATGCTTCAAATTTCAAAATTCTTTCATCTTTGACCTCTAGATCTATATTTATAGGTTTCATGTGATAGGTTCACCCAAATAGTATCCTTTTCTTAAAGTCAACATAATATAACTGTCATGGGAGTGATATATTCTCTATTATATCCACAGTCCCAGAGAATATACAGGATTATCCAGAAGGCAGGAATCCTGGGGAATATTTTAGAATTCTGCCTACCACAGTAAACTTTAAAGCAAGAAGCATTATCAAATGTAAAAAGGACTATTTTAAAATAATAAAAGGATGAATCCATAAGAATTTTGAGTTCAGGGCCCCAAAATATACAAAGAGATAGACAATTCTGCAATAAGTGGAAGAAAATATAACAAACCTCTCTCTGCAACTGATTTTAAAATTAAAGGAAAAATCCATAACAATAAAGAAAGTTTTGAACAGCATGATTAATAAGTCTGACTTAACTGACATATTTAAAACATTACACTCTACAGTTCAAGAATGTACATTCTTTTCAAGTGCACATGAGACACAGGCCAAAATTGACCATATGCAGGACCATAATAAAAGTGCCAATAAATGTCACAAGATTGTAATCATATATAACATGTTCTCTGACCACAGGGGAATTAAACTAGGAACGAATGACAAAAATATATAAAGAACATTCACAAGTTTTCAAAATTAAACAGTCTATTCCCAACTAGCTTACTGGTTAATAAGCAAATCACAATATAAAATTTTAATATATCACAAACAGAAAGATAGTGAAACTAAATTATAACATGTGGATAAATCTAAATCTATGTTTAGAGGTAAGCTTATACCCATGTTATATGTTTATATAAGTTAATATAAGTTTATACCCATGCATGTTAATAAGAAGACTAAAATTTAATGATCTAATTATCTATCTTAAGAAGTTAAAAAGGATAAAAAATTATTCCTCCAAAAGTAAAAAGGAAAATAATACTGTTAAGAACAAAAATTAATGAAATAGAAAGAAAATGTACAATAGCAAAGATTTACAAAGCCAAAGTTGGTTTATGGAAATAAATAATAAAGTTGCTAAAGGTATGTACAAGATTGTCAAGAAACACAAAAGAAACAAAATGGAACAATCATAAATATATGGAAATCAAGCAACACACTCTTAAACAACCAACAGACCAAATGAGAAATCACAAGGGAAATTAGAAAATATTTTGATATAAATAAAAAGAAAAATAATAGCATGGAGATGTAGCAAAAACAGTACTCATAGGGGAATTTATAGCTGTAATCACCTACATTAAAGGAAGAAGAAAGTTCAATAACCTATCTTTACACCTTGAGGAACTAGAAGAAAAACTGATACCAGCAGATATAAGAAATAATAAAAATTCGAGCAGAGATAAACAAAACAGAGAATAGAAAAGCAATAAAGGAATTCAATGAAACCAAAAGTTTGTTCTTTGAAAATTTCAACAGAATTGACAAAACTTCAGTTAGAGTGACTCAAGAAAAAAAAAGGGGGACAATTATTAAAATCACAATGAAAAATGAGTATAATACTGTCAGTCTTACAAAAATAAAAAGGATTATAAGAATACTGTAAACAATTCTATGCCAACAAATTAAATAACCTAAATGAATGAATAAATTCTGAGAAATTCACAAACTATCAAAACTGACTCAAGAAGAAATAGATAATCTGAACAGTTTTATAACGAGTAAAGAGATTAAATCAGTAATTGAAACCTTCCATCAAAGGAAAGACCACGACCAGATGGCTTTGTGATGAATTCTATCAGTCATTTAAATAGGTAACACCAAATGCTTTTCAAACTTTTCCAAAAAATAGAAGGGAAAACGTCCTAACTCATTATCTGAGGCATCATTCTAATACCAAACTAGACAAAGACACTGAATGAAAAGAAAACTGCAACAATATTCCTTATAAATATAGATTCAAGTATACTAAACAAAATATTAGCAAACTGAATCTTACAGCATATTAAAAGGATTATAAACTGTGATCAAGTGGGATTTATCCTAGGAATACAAGACTGTTTCAACATATAAAAATCAATGTAATACCCACACTAATAGAATAAAGGGGAAAAAACACATAGTCATCTCACGCATAAAAAAGCATTTGGCAAAATTAAACACCACTTTCACGATTTAAAACTGCAACAACAGCAACATGCAGAAAACTAGGAGCAGAATGGAACTTCCTTAACCTGGTAAAGGGCATTTTTGCAAAACCCACAGGTAACGTCATATTCAATGGTGAAAGACTAAAAGCTTTCCCTCTGAGATCAGGAACAAGACAAAGATTTCTGCTTTTGCTACTTCTATTTCTTATTGAACCAGAAATTCTAGCCAGAGGAGTGAGGCAGGAAAAATAAAAGGGCATTTGCAAGAAAAATAAAAGGGCATTTGCAAAAATGCCCTTTACCAGGTTAAGGAAGTTCTATTCTACTCCTAGTTTTCTGAGTGTTGCTGTTGTTGCAGTTTTAAATAAAAGACATCACAATGGAAAGGAAGAAGTAAAATTATATCTATTTGCAGATGACATAATCTTATATATATGTTAGTGTGTTTCTATATACTAACAATGAACAATCTGCAAAGAAAATTAAGAAAGCAATTTTATTTACAATAGCATCAAAAAATAAAATACTTATAAATAAATTTAACCAAGGAGATAAAAGGCTTGTGCACTGGAAACTATAAAACTTTGCCGAAAAAAATTAACTAATACACAAATAAGTGGAATCATTCCATGTTTATGAATTAGAAGGCAATATTATTAAGATGGCAGTATCTCAAAGTGATACAGATTCACTACAATTCATATCAAAATCCCAATGATCTTTTTGCAGAAATGAAAAAAGTTTATCCTAAAATTCATATGAGATGGCAAGTGACCCAAAATAGCCAAAATCATCTTAAAATAGACCAAAATTGAAGGACTTACACTTCTCAATTGTAAAATTACCTACACAGCTACAGTAATCAAAACAGTGTGGTACTGACATAAGATTAGATTTATAATTTAATGGAATGGAATTGGGAGTCCAGAAATAAAACCATACATCTATGACTAATTGGTTTTTCACAATGGTGTCAAGCCTATTTAATGGGGCAAACAATAATCTCATCAACAAATGGTGTTGGGAGAATTGAATATCCACATGCTAAAGAATAAAGTTGGACCATTATTACCTCCTAGCATATACAAAAATTAACTCAAATGTGGTCAAAGATGTAAATTTACAGCTAAGACTATAAAACTCAAGAAAACAGGGATAATATTTCCTGAATATGATTGTGGCTGTGGCTCTTAGATATTACACCAAAACATAGAAATTATAGGAAATGGATGCTGGATTACTAGCATGGCAGCTCAGGCAGCAGGAGAATTTTCAGGGAAAAAAAAAGGAAGCAGAAAAATGCTCCTAAACACCAAGGGGCTCCTCTATGGAACCCATGACCAAGTCAATAAAAAGCAACTCCTGTCTCCCTTCCCCAGTCTCTCTGGCTTTCTTTTCTATTATCTACCTGCTTCATCCCAGCCAGAAGAGAGCCTGTAAGCTCCCCATCTGTCTTCAGAGCAAAAGAGCTTGGACACCAGGAAGAATAGGCTGTAAGATCACTTCCTTGGGAGGGTGGCTCAGTGCCCTCACTCCTGGCTCCATTCCAGTTCAGCAGAATCTTGCTGTGGGATATTTACCCACTCCTTTGCAGGCCATAGAACTGGCCCAACTATGAGCAGTAGCTGCTCTGCCAACATGAGAAAGGGGCAGCAGTTTTCCTAGTTTTAGCTATGCACTCAACCCTTTAACGGCCCATACACAGCTCAGGCTTCATGCAATTATGCATTTAATAAATGTACTGAAGAAAAAGGGGAAAAAGCATAAGCAACAAAGAAAAAAATAGATAAAATGGTCTTCACTATCAGGTGAAAAGGTAACAGTGAATGGAAGAAACTTTTAAAAATCATATATCTGATAAGGGTTTAGTATTCAGGATATATAAAGAACCCTTACAGCTCAAAAACAAAAAGACAAATATACGAATTTTTTAAAAGTGGGCGAAGGATTTGTATAGATTTTTTTCAAAAAAAGATATACAAATGGCTAATGAAAAGATGCTCAACATCATTAGTCATTGGGGAAATGACGATTATTTGTAGACGATTTCTTATAGAATTACCATTATACCTATTATCAAATAATGATACAACTCTAGATAGGTTTAAGGATTTGCTTTTTATATTTTTATGCTCAACTTTAATTCCGCTATGATATTCATTTCAAAATTATTTTAATGTAATCTAACTCAGGTCTCTTTATTCAGTGTAAACAATTTTATATAAAATTATACTGTTCATTCTTCACAGATCAGTTTTCATTGTTATTACATATA
Source organism: Leucopleurus acutus (assembly GCF_964270905.1). NCBI lineage: Eukaryota > Metazoa > Chordata > Mammalia > Artiodactyla > Delphinidae > Leucopleurus > Leucopleurus acutus. Next base: position 67,194,808 of record NC_139147.1, read on the forward strand.
AAATATTCTTACAGTAAATCTAAGTAATTATTGTCTTTTTCTAAAATTTAGATTCTTGTGTGGTATTTAAAAAATAAACCATTGGGGCTTCCCTGGTGGCGCAGTGGTTGAGAGTCCGCCTGCCGATGCAGGGGATGCGGGTTCGCGCCCCGGTCCGGGAGGATCCCACATGCCGCGGAGCGGCTGGGCCCGTGAGCCATGGCCGCTGAGCCTGCGCGTCCGGAGCCTGTGCTCCGCAAAGGGAGAGGCCACGACAGTGAGAGGCCCGCATACCACAAAAAAAAATAAATAAAAAAAAAATAAAATAAAATAAACCATTGTTTTAAGCTTAGAAATGGTTTAGCATACATTAGTTTTTATTGAAATGGTATTTTTAAACCAAATTTTGATAGTAATTCAAGTTTTTATACATTTAGAACAATTATGATTTTTATTTACCATACTTAATGCTAATTTATTTCTTATCTAGTCATGCAGATGGATCGATAAAGTTTTGGGATGCTTCTGCAAGTAAGTTTTAAGTTTCTCCTTATATTACAGAAAACACTTGGTTAATATTTACTCATAGCCATTGACCACTTTTTAGTTTGGACAGTTAATATTTTTGATACATATTTAGCATACACATATGGCTGTGTTACAAAAATGCATTTCCTATATTATTGAATCAGTCTAAAGTATTATCTCTACTGTAGTTTTATGATATAAACAGACACAACTGAAATCACTCTTTATCAACAACCTATTATATTTATGAGGTAATGTACATTGGAAAAAGTACCAAACTTTGTCAGACTAACTCTTTTCAAGGAATTTCCTTCACCTCCTCACTCTTAGAAAAGTGCTTTTATCCCACTAGTCTTCACTTTTCTTTGCCACTTGTCTACCAAGTCCGTGAGAATCAAAAGAGATAATTTGATAAATGTAAAACTTCTTTTGAAATCTTGAGAATTACATAATTTGAGGACTACAGGTACTCTGCTCAATGTTGAAGGGCATGCAAAGATTTAAGACTTGATTATACCCATACATACCCTTCAGAGAACTTACAGGGCAAACAATATGATAAGAACTCTAAATGTAGTACAACCCAAATTCTATTTTTTATCGGAAATGGGAGATTTATTTGAACCAGGTAGATCCAGGAAGGGTATTTTGGTGGGGTGACATTTAATGTGAGTTTTGGGAGATAGTTAAGATTTTGATAGGACTAGGAGGAGAAGAAGTGAGCAATGTCTCTAAGTTTCTGAGTAACCATCAAGATAGAGATAACTCTTTGGAAATAAGGATACAGAAGAGTTCTGGAAGTTTGGATTTTGTTGGAACACCAGGAAATTCAAGTAAAACTGTCTATCAGGTAAGGAGAACAGTCAAGAATGGTAACTAATTAAGAAGCAGCATAGAAGTGATACTTGAAGCTATAGAAGTGAACTGAGAAAGACTGATAAACAGAAAAGCAGAGGGAAGAAGGTTGAACATTAGTGATAATCTAGTCTGCAATCTAGAGTCCTTTAGCAGTGGAGCAAAGCATCAGCAAGAGGAAATGATTAAAAGATTTAAAGCCATGAAATCTGAGGGCCCTTTCTGACCTCACACAATAAAGATCAATTGTTCAGGGGGAAATTCCAAGGGACAACAGATTTTTTATTTTTATGAACCTTTTCATGTAAATCTGAGTCTGTTCCACGAACACAGTTAATTGTATAGTTACAATTACAACGAGCAAACATCTTTGCTCGTTTTCCACCACCTCAGAGTCACTCCTTAGCTTCTAAAATGTGAGAAGACACTTTAACACTCTAATGACTGAAGTGCATACCACCCTTAAGCATGCACGATAATATTTTAAGAAGTTAATTTTAAATAAAATATTTTATTACATTCAGAACATATGTTGCAGAGGTTTGCAGCATGTTTAATATTTTTACTGGGCATATCTCCAAATCGATGGATGTCCTTGGAGAAATATCACTTAATTTGCCAATTTTGTGGGATAAGGTCCAGTACAGGAAATGAGGTTATACCGAATTTGAAAGTTGAGTTTATGTTAATATGACCTTATGTTAATATGACCATTGACCTTGAACAACATGGGAGTCAGTCAGATTGTGCCAACCCTCTACACAATCTGAGCATAACTTATAGTTGGGGCATAATTTATAGTTGGCCCTCACTATACACTATTTCTCTGTATCTGTGGTTCAGCATCTGAGGATTCTATCAACCTCAGATTGTGTAGTACTGTAGTATTTACTATTGAAAATTATCTGAGAATAAGTGGACCCATGCATTTCAAACCCATACTGTTCAAGGGTCAACTGTATTCATCTTCAGTTGCTGAGTATTAAATTACCACAATTTAGCAGTTTAAAACAAAACCCATATACTGTCTCACAGTTTCCGTGTGTCATGAATCTGGTTCAGGTTAGCTGAGTTCTTTGCTCAGGGTCTCAGAGACTGCAGTTCAGGTGTTGCCTAGGACTGCAGTTTCACCTGCAGCTCAGAGTTCTGTTCCAAGCTTTTGTGGTTGTTGGCAGAATTCATTTTCTTGCAGCTTTAAAACTCGTGATTTGTTTCTTCAAGGCCAGCAAGGGAGTGTCTCTCTAACTTCAGGGAAGGCCCTGATCCCTCTTTTAAAGGGCTCACCTGATTCTGTCAGGCCTACTAAGGATAATCTCTGTTGATTAACTCAAAGTTAAATAATTATGTCTGTAATATTCTTTAATATTTCCATGTCACATCAGGCTTACAGAAAAATCATAAAAACATACTATGAACTGTTGTATAGCCTTCAGCCAGATTCCCCAAATATCAATGTATGCATGTGTTCCCTTCACCCGCCCTCCTCTCAATCTAGCACTTGCTTGCTCCCTCCCTCTCTCTCCCCTTCCCTCCCCGCTTCCTCCCTCCCCCTCCCTCCTGTCCTCCCCCACCCCTCTTCCTCTCTTCCCTCCATTTTCACACACACACACACACACACACACACACATATACATATATACATATATATATAGCTTTTTATAATCATTTGAGAGTAAGTTGCAAACATCATGCTCCTCTAACAGTACATGCCCCCCTAAATACTTCAGTGTATACTTCCTACAAACAAGGGCATTCTTCTATATAATCAAATTATAGTTATCAAAATCAGGAGCTTAATATTAATACAATACTATTATCTAACTTCCACATCTGACTCAGTTTTAGCCAGTTGTTCCAATAATATCTCTCATAATAAAAGAAAATCTAGGATTATTTGTTGGATTTAGTTATCGTATCTGTTGAGTTTTCTTTAGTCTAGAATGGTTGCTGAGTATTTGAAATTGACATTTTTAGGAGTTCAGGCCAGTTATTTTGTAGAATCTCTTCCAATTTGTGTTTGACTAATGTTTCTCATGATTAGGTTCAGATTATGCACTTTTGGCAGGAACTCCTAGAGTTTTAGAATGTTTCTCAAGGATCCTTTGTAGAATCAGAGCTTTTATATAGCGGAGTTATCATCAGGTTCTAAAATGGAAATAATATTCCCCCAAATAAATATTCCCAAAAACAATTCACAAAACCAGACTTTTTAAGCAATTACAACTGACCATTTCCTAACACAGAGCCACTCAGAAAAGATTCTTTCTAAAAGAGTCCAGATCATTGGACTCCCAGTATTACTAACTGGTACTGGTAAATTACAAATGTTTCTCATCTGAAGGAGTGTATAAAAATTTGTTGAGAGGAATAAACCCTCGAAGAATAGCATTAACCTCTCATCTAACAATCAAAGGAAAAAATTGTGAAATAGTATTGAGGAGTCTCCCTTAAGAGAGAAGTAGGCTCAGTAGTTTCATTTAAAAGTTTCTGAACCCAAGTATTTTTGTCAATAAACAAGGATAAAAATACTCACTTCGCAGGACTTTTCTGAGGAGCTCATGAGACAATGCATACAAAGGTCCTACATGTTCTTTGGTATATAGTATATGTTCAATAAATGTTTATTTTTTCCCTATAGTCTTCCTCCAGCTAAATGGTACTGATATGAGAGCATGACATTGAATGATTCCTTGTTAAAATGTAGTTTATTTTGTTCAGTTGGGTTTTACTTTTGTGATTTAATACGTATATTTAAAAGGCTTCGACAACATCTATGAATTAAGTTCAAATTAGAAGATAACTATGATTCAATATCTTATAGTAACACTGCAGATGCTGTACAAGCTAAAAACTTCAAAAGTGTTTGAAAAACAGAAGGTAGGAGAAGGAAAACAAACATGTGAAATTGTAGAGGAAGATCCATATGCCATTCAGATGATCCACTGGTGTCCAGAGAGCAGAATATTCTGTGTATCAGGAGTCTCTGCATATGTCATAATTTATAAATTCAGCAGACATGAAATTACAACAGAAATAGTGGTAAGTCATTTAAAATTTAACTTTCACACTTAGTTATTAAAAGAAAACAGTTATCATAGATCTTAACTAGTGCTTGTTATGGTTTTAAGCCACCAAGAGTACAGTATGTGGCCAGTAATCCAATTCATAGAATTTTTAATTGTTCTTGTTACTTATTATGACATATTAAAAAAAATTTGGCTTAAAATGACGAAAACAGTTCTCTATCAAAATTTAGTATTATTAAATAGGATAGATTGTGCCTATAGGTTTTATGTAGATAGTTACTGATTTATTTTATATATAAATGTCAAATTAATGCAAGCTTTGTTCTATATCTTTATTAAAATTTTAAAAAATTTATCTTTTTGCCAACTAATTGCCATAAATGATTATTTCTCAACTACAATAAGATTACTTTGAATGATTTTTTAAATAGCAACATATTTGTAGGGTGGAAATAATTATGGGCCTGCCTTACGTAATCTTAATTTTTAAACTGATGAAATAATTTAATTATTCAAAATAATGATGCTCTCATGGGATAAATTAAATCTAACTTAAGGCACCTATAGATAATGGGTCTTCTCTACCCAGTCCATTTTACCATTTTATCAGAAAATAAAGATTATCTATTAAAGGCCTATGTATAACTGTTTTTACCTCAATGGCTAAAATTAAACATTGCCCTTAAAGTATATATTAGTTAAAACCCAGGCTTTGGAGTCAGATGAGCCTAGCTTTTAATTCTGGCTTTACCAATGAATATCTGTGTGATTCTGAACAAGTCACAAGGCCCATTAGTCAGTAGTACAGTCTGGGTAAGTCTCAACTTCATCACTCATATAACTTCCTGTGTAAATAAAATAGAAAAACAGAAAATAATCATAAACTAGAAATTGTAATGCCACTTTCATAGAGTTCTTGTGATGATTATAAAAAGTCATTAGCAGAGTGTCTTAGTAAGCACTCAATAATTGGTAATTATTATTGTCACCAGAGGTTTTAAGTTTTAAGATAATTATGACAATCATTTTGATAATATTGCTGTATTCACTACTCCATAATTACACTTTTTGTAAGCAATTGTTTTTAATCTCAAAAATGCTTATTTTTACATTGAAAAGTGAATGTTTATGTTATAAAATAGATTTTATTTGAGCATTGAATGCAGTCATAAAGTAATTTAAAAACATTTTCAGCTTTAAAAAAAAAGGGTTTGGATCACCTTTTTATTCCAGTATAAATTATCATATGTTTTTCATTAAGCAATTCTGACCAAGCTAATGAAATTATATAAGAGCTAAACTAATGAAACAAACAAAAATATGGAATTTATTTTGGAAAATTTATACTGAAGTAATTCAAAGTCAAGATTGAATGAAGGTTTTTTAAAGCTAAGAAGCTTTGTACAAATAACAATTTGTGTGTTGCGTGTGTGTGTGTTTTTACAGACACACATCCAATTTAGTTTCTTTCATTGGAATAACCATGACCAGTTTCTCCTTTTATTTTATCATATATGGAATTGTAATTTATACTTTATCTTAAGGAATATTTATTATACAGAAAATTTATCTCCACTGGTAGGTATTTTCTTATAATTCTGAAGAATTAACAAACATTTTAAGGACTTCCCTGGTGGCGCAGTGGTTAAGAATCCACCTGCCAATGCAGGGAACATGGGTACAAGCCCTGGTCCAGGAAGATCCCACATGCCGCAGAGCAACTAAGCCCATGTGCCATAACTACTGAGCCCGTGTGCCACACAACTGCTGAAGCCCACGTGCCTAGAGCCCATGCTCTGCAACAAGAGAAGCCACCGCAGTGAGAAGCCCGCACACCACAATGAAGAGTAGCCCCTGCTCGCCACAACTAGAGAAAGCCGTGCACAGCAACGAAGACCCGACACAGCCAAAAATAAATAAATTTATTTATTTTTTTAATTTACATTTTTTTGTGAATGCCACTGAATATTCTATATAATTTATTATTTAATTCAGTTTGGGGTATCTCAACTTTACTATGAATTGAACTAATTAATCTGAAAAAAATAATAATTACTGAAAGAGTACCAGATATTTTAATGTGATTGTTATGAAAATCTAGGTTAAATCAAAACTTGATTTTTCTTTTTTTAAGTCATTAGAGGTACGACTTCAGTGTGATATTGAAGATATTATTACGCCGGAACCAGACACAAGTCCTCCATTTCCTGATCTCTCATCCCAGCTTCCTTCTTCAAGGAGTCTTTCTGGGAGCACTAACACTGTGGCTAGTGAAGGAGTAACGAAGGATAGTATCCCATGCCTCAAGTAAGAGTTGCTACCAAATTTTAAAACAATTTTACATGTTAATTGTATAATTCATTGAAACTGTACCAAATAAAATCATCCTCCTCTTTTATTAAGTTGTTGTCAAGTGGTCTACAGTCCACCAAGGGGTACCTTTGTCTTCTTTTTTTTGGAATATCTATGAAGAGGGCACAATATTTCCATTCTTCATTACTAATAAATATATTTCCTTCCCTGACCGACCCTAAAGAAAACATAGCTTTGATAGAATGGGAAAACGTTTGGCAGAGCAGAAACTTGCCACTTGCCTGGTACTTCTCAACTGATAAAGTATTTTTAGGGAACGTCTTCAGCCTTCTTGTAATCCAAAAGTTAAACCAAGTTTACTACAAGAATACTATGTCAGAAAAAAGGCTTTTTTTCTCTCATGGTTACTAGGATATTGCATAATATTTTTTTCTCTTTTTTCAACTGATACTATTTTGTAATAAACTGCATTGTCTCAGTATATCTAAACAAATTTAGTGTCATGCTCAAATAAAACTTAAAGTTAATCAAGCCTATAGTGATGTTTATCTTGTTTTTATGCTTTCTGGTAATAGGGTACAAAAGAATGCAGTTTCCTTAAGTTACCACTTACTGCTTCTACATTGTCAAACCAAATGTTTCTAATATTAGCTGGTTGGAGAATTTAGCCTAAGCAAGGAATTTCTCTGAGCCTCATATGAAACTATCTGAGTCTGCTACTCAAGGAACTGTGGATAACTAGTTTCCTCATTTCCTATAAAAACACTTATGGAAAATTTAAAGATGAGGTTTCAGGAGAAAAATAAGCTTACCATACAGTTAGCAGTTGCTGTACTTTTGTAATCATTGCTTCTGCCCCGCACCCCAAATTTTTCTTGTGAAATTAAAAAAGGAAGTATAAGTAGGCATTACTGAGAGGAAAATCTATGAAGGGGAAACAAAATCATTAAACTTTAGCAAATGGAAAACTTTCATAATGTTATAATTTTACACATTTAATTTTTCCTTCATATCACTTTGCTTCACTTAATTGATTTATATTAAAATGAAAGACAGAGAACAAAAAATTAAACAAAGCTTAAGAAAGCACTGTAGATTTATTAGCTAAGAAGACCCATCACTAAAGTGGGTCCTGCAATGACCTGAGTATTTTTCTATAAAATTTAAAAAATATAAAAGATAGGGATAAAAGAGAAAAACCAGTAAAATCAGCAGAAATCTGATAGTGGAGATGAAGTAAATAATACCATGTGTTGTAGCATTTAATGCAGATTTGTAAAGTAGTAGTGACAATCTTAAGGATTATCAAGAGAACCAAGGGGATTCAGTATAATCCTATATGTATATAAGCTCCAAAGGACCAAGCAGCAGAAGTATATTATTCTTTGAGTTACAGTATATTACAAGTGGTTCTTGAGTTGCATATAATCTATGCTTTACTAAATTATATGTTGACATCCATCCCTAAATGACTTTCCTTTGCTGGATTTAGATATCCATATACATAAGCTAATAAATAAGCCTTTCAATACTGCCAGCTCTTCATTTTTAGCAATATTACAATTCTTACCAATATACACATGTTTGTGCAATTATCTGATTTTCTTTTGATTTTGTATGAGGTCATCATAGGCCTCATTAGGAGGATGAGACTTAAACCAAATGTAGATGAGGGAGTTATCTGAAGAATATCTGGTGGAAGAGTATTCCAGGCAGCAGGAACAGCTAAAGCAAAGGTCTTAAAGTGCCTGGCATATAAGGAGGTCAGTGTAGCTAGAACAAGGAAAGGATGGTGGGCAGTAGAGGACAGGGTAGTAGGAGATGAAGTCAGATGGGTAATAGAGGGCAAATTATAGGCCATTGTAAGGACCTTGACTTTTATTCCTAATTAAATGGGGATGATTATAGGGTTTTAAATACAGAAGTGATATGATCAGACTTAAATTTTAAACTGGTCACTTTGGTCACTATGGTGAAGGTAGATTTGGGGATGGAAGGGGAAAGGTAAAAGATGGGAGACCAATAAGGAGGCTATTGCACCTACCTAGAGATAATGTTAAGGTCTGGCAGATTCAGCAAAACAGAAGAAAACAAAACAGAACAGGATACACTAATTTGAATTTCAGAGAAACAATGAACATTTTTAGTATCAGTATATCCCAAATATTACATGGGAAATACAGTAAAAAAACCCAAATAAACAAAATAAACCCATTATTTATTGTTTATTTGAAATTCAGATTTAAATGGATATCCCATATTTTTATTTGTCAACTGTAACTAGGATGGTAGCTGTACTAAAGTATTATAAAAAGTGGTCAGCTTCTGCATATATTTTGAAGGTAGCACCAATACATTTGATAATTGGTTGGATGTGAGATATGAGATGCAAGGTATAAGAATATTAGTCAAGGATTACTTTAAGGTTTTTAAACTCAATAACTAGAAGGATAAGAGCTGCTATCAGCTGGAATAGAGAAGGATGCAAGTGGAGCAAATTCATAGAGAAAGCAGGAATTCAGCTTTTGAATATGTTGAACTCTTAAGTTGGGTGGTAGATTAATGGTCATAGTTTTTATTGTTATGCATTATAACTTACATATATGTAACAAATATTATGTAAAAAAATAAATAATAAAAATAATTAAAAATACTACTATCACAAGAGAAAAAGGAACTGATGAAAGCCAGGTGAAGTTGTGGATCTGACTGAAAAACTACTTAAAGGAAAGGCTAAGAAATCACAAGTGTCTTGGTTTATTTTGAGAAAGCTAGAGAAGATACTGCCTACCTGCATAATGTCCTCAATGCCTGGTGTTTTATATTTCTGTAGGAAGATTTGTTGTAAATTCTGAAAATAAGCATGAACATACGTATTTGAACTGTATATGATGCAATTACTTTTTCTCTGTTTTCTAGTGTTAAGACACGACCAGTGCGGATGCCTCCAGGGTATCAAGCAGAACTTGTTATTCAGTTGGTCTGGGTGGATGGTGAACCTCCACAACAGATTACTAGCCTTGCTGTAAGCTCGGCATATGGAATGTAAGTAGTTAACAGTCTTTTAATGTGTACTATTTATCTGATATGTTTGATATATTTAAATGTTTCTTTTAAAATACTTAAGTGAAATCCTAAAAATGGAAAGAAGCCCTTACCTGGATTTTTATTAGATTGAAAATGGTACTAAGAAAAATAATAATTTAAATATAAACTGTGATTCTGTGTTCTTTCTTGATGTCAAACTTTAATAGTATCCCCACTTTAAATGTTGTTGGGAGGTTGTTAGGATGTTAATACACTCATACATGTTTGTTTGTTTGCTTTGTCTTTTCTATCCTTTCCCTCCTTGTGTTTCATTTTGGATACTTTCTTCTGACTTGTCTTTAAAAGTTCACTAATTCTTCAGTGCTGTCTAATCTAATGGTAGATTGACTCATGGAGTTCAATTTCAGTTATTTTTTAGTTCTAGACCTTCCATTTGGTTCTTTTTAAAGCTTTCTGTTACCTTCTTAAATTATCGCTCTTGTCTTTTATTTCCTTGAACATGTTGAATATAGTTACTTTAAATATGTGTTTGATAACTCCATAACTGGTTTCTAGCTTAGCATTTGTCTTGGTTTTTGGTCACATTATATCGTCTTCATGTAACCTACGTTTGCTTTTTGATTTTGTTTCCGTTTTGTTTTTTTTAATTCAAAATTATATGAACATTATCTACTCCCATATATATATATATATATATATATATATGAATATTATAGAGATAATTTGAGGTTCTAAATGATGTTATCATTCTCCAAAAAGTATTTTTCATTTCCTCTGACAGGGTAAACTGAGAGTCAGTAGAAAGTGCAGAACAGCATAATCCAGTCAGACATCCTATCTTTGAAAGTTGGATTGTATTCCCTTTAAAAGCTAATTTAGTTCTAATTAATCCTTATTCCTAGATTGTTGCCCTGCATAGAAGTTGTACCAAATTCTACTCCCACCAGCAATGTTTGAGAATACCTGATTCCCTACAACCTTTCTAACAATAGTATATAACCAAACTTTTAATCCCTGTCATTTTAAGTAAAAGGAAGTATATTATTATAATATTAACACTTCCCTTGTATCTTAAGTGAAATTGGACATCTTTTTCTCTACTGTGACATTTCTGTTTCTATTCTTTGTCCATTTTTTGGCAGAGTTGTTGTCTTTTAGATTTGTGAAAAATGTTTACATAGTAAGTAAGTTAGCTTTCTCTGTGATGTAACCTATAGATATTTTCCTTTCTCTTGTTTCTTTTATGACTTTGTTTAGGATGGTTTTTTCCATGCAAAAATTTAAAATTTTTTAATTTAATTTTTAAATTCTATTTTTTTCTTTTATAGCTCTGGATTTTGTGTCATACTTAGAAAAGCCTTTTTCACTTCAAAATAATGAAGAATATTGTCCTATATCATTGTTTGTTTAATATATTTAAGTCTTTATCTGGAGTTTATTTAGGTATGAGGTATGAAATAGGGATTAAACTTTATTTCTTACCTGATGACTAAGAGTTATGCCAATACCACTTCCTGGATATTTCATCTTTCCCGTCTAAATTTGGAATCATTTTTTATCAAATAATACATTAAAATATATATATATTTGGCTCTATTTCTATACTTCCCAGTCTGCCCCTAAGCTAAGTCTCATGAGCTCCAAGAGAACTCCTTGAAGCCAGCTGAAAGGGTGAATACCTGAAAAAAACCTGTGTTCCTAGAATTTGGGGCGGAGGTAGATGTATGTGAATATGATATTGGGAGCTTGCTTCTTGGCTGAAAAATTCTTTGGTAGGAAAGCTGGCAGGAACAGTCCATGGATGAGGGGAGGAAAGGAAGGGAGTGTGGGGACAGCTGATAATCCCATTGTTTGATATGGCAAGAAGATATGCTTATCTTTTTACCCGGGTAGTTACCACTGAAGTTGGCTGAGCTCAAGCCATTTTCAGGGTTCCCTACTTAGAGACTGACCTACAAAGGCAAGGCAATGCCAAAATTAAGAGCTGTGAAGGTGTATTGCCAGGTTCAGGAGCTGAAGGTTGTTGGAATAAGTAAGTCAGGTAGAGAGCATATTTCCCTTATAAAGTTACTGTGGGGTTGACAGTCATTACAAAGCCTCTGAAGAACCTACACTTGTATGAGAAAGCTTGGACGCCTGCCTCATAGATACTCTCAACTGCCAAAAAACTCCAGTTCAATTGGCTATCCATGTATATTCCACCAAAGTTTTAGGAAATAAGTAACAACAGTACTTATTTTCTTTCTGAGAACTTATTCCTCTTTCTGAGAATTGTGAAAGAAAAAAAGCATATTCCTCTCGTTTTATGAGGCCAACATAACCTGATATCAAAACTTGAAAAGGGATTGGATCAAGATGGCAGAGTAGGAGGATGTGGAACTCATCACCCCCCACAAACAACTCAAAAATTCACCTACATGTGGAACAAGTCTCATGGAACTGGAAACTGTCAGAAGAATTCCTATACAACTAAAGCTGCAAGAAAGATTTCCATGTAACAGGGTAGGATGGAAAAAAGTCATAGGGTTGGGACCTCCACCCTGGGTAGGGAGCTGAAAGGTTGAGAAGGTCTGCACCTGTGGACCCTTACCCTGGGGGCTGAGTAGGTCAAGCCACAGACTGGAATTCCCAGTCCTGGGGCCCTACACAGAGGAGACAAGCCCCTTTGGCTGTAGATAGAACTGCCTGCCAAAACTGAATCAAGAAGAAACAGATAATTTGAACAGACTGATCACTAGAAGTGAAGTAGAATCTGTAATTAAAAAAACAAAAACAAACAAACAAAACAACCTCCCTGCACAGAAGTCAAGGACTGGATGGTTTCAGTGAGGAATTCTACCAAAATTACAAAGAAGGACTTATACCTATCCTTCTCAAACTATTCCAGAAAATTGAAGAAGAGGGAACACTCCCAAATTCATTCTATGAAGCCACCATCACCCTGACACCAAAACCAGACAAATATACTACAAGACAAAAAAATTATAGGCCAATATCACTGATGAATATAGATGCAAAAATCCTTGACAAAATATTAGCAAACCAAATCCAACAATACGTAAAAAGGATCATACAACATGATCGAGTTGAATTCGTTCCAGAGTCACAAGGATGGATGGTTCAACATACACAACTCAATCAATATGATACACCACATTAACAAAAGGAAAGACAAAAACCATGTGATCATCTCAGTAGACAAAGAAAGAGCATCTGACAAAATTCAATATCCATTTATGATAAAAACTCTCATCAAAGTGGGTATAGAGGGAACATATCTCAACATCATAAAGGCCATTTATGACAAACCCACGACTCACATAATACTCAATGGTTAAAAGCTAAAAATTTTCCTATTAAATTCAGGAAGAAGACAAGGATACCCACTCTCACCACTTCTGTTCAACATAGTATTGGAAATCCTAGCCACAGCCATCAGGCAAGAAAAAGAAATAAAAGGTATCCAAGTTGGAAGGGGAGAGGTAAAACTGTCACTATTTACAGGTGACATGATACTCTGTATAGAGAACCCTAAAGTCTTCACCCCAAAACTATTAGAACTAATAAATGTATTCAGCAAGGTCACAGGATACAAGATTAATATACAGAGATTTGCTGCATTTCTATACACTAATAATGAAATATCAGAAAGAGAAATTTTTAAAAATCCCATGTAAAATTGCATCCAAAAAACAAAAAAAAAACCCCTAGGAATAAACTTAACTGAAGAGGTGAAATACCTATATGCTGAAAGTATAAAACATTGATGTAGGAAATTGAAGATTATTCAAAGAAACAGAAAGGTATCCCATGCTCTTGGATTGGAAGAATTAATATTGTTAAAATGGCCATACTACCCAAAGCAATCTACAGATTTACATGGAACCAGAAAAGACCCATAATTGCCAAAGCAATCCTGGGGGAAAAAAACAAGGCATACCCTTCCAGATTCTATACTATACTACAAATCTACTGTGATCAAAACAGTGTGGTAGGGCTTCCCTGGTGGCGCAGTGGTTGAGAGTCCGCCTGCCTATGCAGGGGACGCGGGTTCGTGCCCCGGTCCGGGAAGATCCCACATGCCACGGAGCAGCTGGGCGCATGAGCCATGGCCACTGAGCCTGTGCATCTGGAGCCTGTGCTTTGCAACGGGAGAGGCCACAACAGTGAGAGGCCCGTGTACCGCCAAAAAAAAAAAAAAAAAAAACAACAGTGTGGTATTGGCACAAAAATAGACATATAGAACAATGGAACAGAATAGAGAGCCCAGAAATAAACCTACACACCTACACATCAATTAATCTATGACAAAGGAGGCAGGAATATACAATAGAGAAAAGACCATTTCTTCAACAAGTGGTGTTGGGAAAGCTGGACAACTGCATATAAAACAATGAAATTAGAACATTCCCTCACACCATATACAAAAATAAACTTAAAATAGTTTAAAAACCTGAATGTAAGACATGACACCAAAACTCCTAGAAGAGAACATAGGCAAAACATTCTTTGACATAAAGTGTAGCAATATTTTCTTTGATTAGTCTCCCAAGGCAAAAGAAATCAAAGCAAATGTAAAAGCTTTTGCACAGCAAAGGAAACCATCAATAAAATGAAAAGACAACCTATGGAATAGGAGAAAATATTTGCAAACTGTGCCTCCAACAAGGGGTTAATATCCAAAATATACAAACAGCTCATACAACTCAATATCAAACACACACACACACACACACACACACACACACACAAAGAATCCAATGTTAAAAATGGGCAGAAGACCTAAATAAACATTTTTCTAAAGAAGATGTACAGATAGCTAACAGGCATGTGAAAAGATGCTCAACATCGTTGATTATTAGAGAAATGCAAATCAAAACCACAATGAGTTATCACCTCACACTAATCAGAATGGCTGTCATCAAAAGGTCTACAAATAATAAGGGCTTCCCTGGTGGCGCAGTGGTTGAGAGTCCGCCTGCCGATGCAGGGGACACGGGTTCGTGCCCCGGTCCGGGAAGATCCCACATGCGGCGGAGCGGCTGGGCCCGTGAGCCATGGCCGCTGAGCCTGCGCATCCGGAGCCTGTGCTCCGCAACGGGAGAGGCCACAGCAGTGAGAGGCACGCATACCACAAAAAAAAAAAAAAAAAAAAAAAAAAAAGGTCTACAAATAATAAATGTTGGAGAGGATGTGGAGAAAAGAGAACCCTTGTATACTGTTGGAGAGAATGTAAATTGGTGCATCTGCTAAGGAAAATAGAATGGAGGTTTCTTAAAAAGCTAAAAGTAGAACTACCATATGATAAGCAATTCTACTCCTGGGTATATATCCAGAAAAAATAAAAACTCTAATTTGAAAAGATACATGCACACCAATCAATGTTCATAGCAGCACTATTTACAATAGCCAAGACATGGAAGCAACCCAAATGCCCATCAATAGATGATTGGCTTAAGAAGATGTGGTACATATATACCATGGAATATTACTCAGACATAAAAAAAGAATGAAATATTGCCATTTGCAGCAACATGGATGGGCCTAGAGAATATTATGCTTGGTGAAATAAGTCAGAGAAAGACAAATACTATATGATATCACTTGTATTGTAGAATCTGAAAAATATACACACGAATCTATATACAAAACAGAAACAGACTCACATACATAGAAAACAAATGTGTGGTTGCCAAAGGGTAGAGGGAAGAGGGGAGGGACAAATTAGGAAAATGGGGTTAACAAACACAACTACTATACATAAAATAGATAAGCACAAGGTTTTTACTGTATACCACATGGAATTATATGCAGTATCTTGTAATAACCTATAATGGAATATAATCTACAAAAAACCCAAATTACCATGCTGAAACTAACACAATACTATAAATCAACTATAGTTGAATTTAAAATTTTTTTAAATTAAAAAATAAAAATTTGAAAAAAGCATTACAAAAAGTGAAAATTATAAGTCCATATCATGCATGAACATAGATACAAAAATCCCAGCCAAACTATAAATAAATATAGCAATAAAAATATCATAATCGAGTTTGGTTTTATACCAGGAATGCAAGGTTTGTTCAACATTTGAAATGAATCAGTGTAAATCATCACATTAATAGGATAACGTAGAAAACCATAATGATTAAGCCATAGATGAGAAAAGCAAAATAAACATTTACTAACAACTAACTAAAACAAGAAGGGAATTTCTTTAGTGTGATATATGACAACAAATATTATTCGTACTTAATAATGTTAAAAGCTTTACCTCTGGGATAAAAACAAGACAAGGATGACTGCTGTGACCACTTCTATTTTCATTGTACTGAGAAAGGTAAATAAATCAGTCGTATGGATTGGAAACAAAGGAAATGTAAAAAAAAATCATTTAGCAGATAAATTATTACAATTAGTAATTGAGTTTAACAAGGTTACTGGATACAGAGTCCAGGTAAAAAATAGACTATATTTTCATATACTTACAAAATAGTTAGAAACTAAAATTGTATAAAGATTTCATCTACAATAAAATAAAAATAAAAGATCTAGGAATAAATCTAATAAAAGATATTTAAGACTTCTACCCAGAAAACTATAAAACTTAAGATAAATTTAAGAACCTAAATCATGGAATGAAAAATTCAGTAGTAGTGTAAAGATGACAATTTTTCACAAATTGATCTATAGATATACCAGAATACCAATATAAATTTCAGCTATAGATATACCAGAATACCAATATAAATTTCCCTTCTAAAACGTACAGAGAAATGCAAAGGGCCACAACTAGCTGAGACAGTATGGAAGAAAAACAGAATTAGAAGGCTCTACTTGAAAACAAGACTTACTAAATAAAGCTGTATTAGTCATGACAGTGTTCTTATTGGTGCAGGATAGACAAATAGACCAATGAACAGAATAAAGAGCACAGAAATAGATACAAGCATATTTAGCCAAATTGGTTCTGCAGAGCAATGGAGGAAATGACAGGTTCCCTGCCACCCAATAAGTAGTAAAAAGTCAATTGAATAATTATATAGAAAAAATGAAATTTGACTCTTCCACTGTACACAAAGATTCTAGAAAGTGTAATAGGAGAGTTTCTTCATAATACTTGGGTTAAGGAATTATTTCTTAAACAGTACTCAAAAAGTATAAACCATAGAGGAAAACATTAAGAATTTCTTGGGGGCTTCCCTGGTGGCGCAGTGGTTGAGAGTCCACCTGCTGATGCAGGGGACACGGGTTCGTGCCCCGGTCCGGGAGGATCCCACATGCCACGGAGCAGCTGGGCCCGTGAGCCATGGCCGCTGAGCCTGCGCGTCCGGAGCCTGAGCTCCGCAATGGGAGAGGCCACAGCAGTGAGAGGCCTGCGTACCGCAAAAAACAAACAAACAAACAAACAAACAACAAAAAAAATTTCTTGGAAAAAAATGCACAATTAAGAGAGTGAAATGGCAGGACAAGGAAGAGATACTTGGATTAATTTTATCTGACAGTGGACTCCTATCCAGAGTGTAAACAGAATCATCAATAAGAAAAATATAACTCAATAGCAAAAAATGCAGAAGAAATTTGAACAAACATGTCATAAAAGAGAGTATCTAAATGACATATATTTTCATATTTATATGAAAAGGTACACCATTACCATTGGTAATGTTGGTAGTGTTTGCAATGATATTGGGTATCAAGAACTCTCAAACGCTGCTGCTAAGAGGGTAAATTGGTGAATCTACTTTATAAAGTTGTTAACTTTATTTACTTCATTTTAGCATACCTATGTATGCATGCCCTACAACCCAGAAGTTTCATTTCTAGGTATATACCCAATGAAATGCAAGCACATATGCACCAAATGACAGTAGCATTATTTGCAATGGCAGTTTTATATTTATAATAGTCCCAAACTACAAACAAATGACCATCAGAGTAGACTGAATAAATAAATTGTATTATATTAATCCAATTGAATTCTACAGCAATGAAATGAATTAACTTCATTTATGTGCAACAGTATTTTAGAAAAAAGTGAAACATTTATCAACAGCAAGCAAAACTGATTTTTGGTGTATGTAGGAAGTCAGATTTGGGGAGATGAGAGAGGAGCAAAAATCAGGAGATGCACAGCACAGCTGCTGGTAACATTCTATTTCTTGATGTAGTGGTAATTATTTAAGGTTGTTCACTTTGTGATAATTCATTGAAGTGTACAATTTCATTTATGTGTCTTATACTTGAATTAAAGAGTAAAATATAAAGTTTTTTTCAAATAATTGAGTAATTTTATTTCTAGAAATTTATCCCGTAAATATACTCAATATTTGAATGCAAGGTAATTTATAAAGGATATTCATTATTGTGTTGTTAATAGCAAAAGACTAGAAGCAACCTTGTTGTCTGTAACAAAATTCTAAGTAAATAAATTAGAATATACACAAATATTTTGAAGCCATTTAAAAAACTAGCTTCCTATGAATTTATATAAATAATTACCAAAATATATAGTAAACTTTATAAAATCAAGATTCATGATATTATTTGCACCAGGCAAAATTTGTTTGTCTGTAATATGCTATAAACATCCAGAATACATTTCTATATGCTATAAGCTCCCAGAATACATTAAAAATTTCTGTAAATTGATATGAAAAATAACCCAATCAAAAGTAAGCAAAGTATGTAAACAAAAGAAATACAAATGGCTAACAAACCTGAAAAGATTCTCAACGTCACTAACAAGGAAAAAGAAAAATGAAATAACAAAATAGTGATTTTTGCTTATTATATGAGCAAATTTTTAAAGATTACTAGTATTTTCTGTTAACAGTGTTAGAAAGTGGATCCTCACATATACATATATTTTATTTTTTTAAATAAAACTAAGCATATCTTTTGACTCTAAAAATCTAATCTTACTGAAATTTTAATAATTTCTGGAGACTGTCACTTATGCACAAAGTTTGTCGAAGGATGTTCTTTGCATCATTATATATAATAGCAAGATATTTGGAACCCATGTAACAGTCCATAAATAGGAAGATACTTTTTTTTAATGTTACTTTTATACTATAGAATACAATGCAAAAGTTAAAAAACACAGCAAGGAAATACCTCTTAGACATATTTTAGTGAAAACAAGAAAGTTATAGAACAAATATCTACTTGTTAAAATATAGAAAAAGGCCAAGAGGATATAAACGAAACTGTTCGTGGAAGTAATCTGAAAAGGGGATTGGCATACAGTGGGTTGATTTAAGGGAACTTTCATTTTATATTTATTGTTTGAATTTTTTAAAGTAAGCATATTTTCAAGTGTAATTTTTAAAACTTTAAAAAAAAAAAAACCAAGAAGAAATAGCACTGTGCCTCTGAAAAGTACCTTCCTTTGGGATTTGGGGGTGTGAGGTGGTGAGAATCATCAGATATCAAAAATGACTATAAAAACTTGGACCTTTGAAAATAATTACTCCCTAGAATTCAGGGGGAAAAATGTACTACCCTCATTCAGTTTATATTCTAGTCAGGGTATTTAATAATGGAAATATTAATATACTGTGACTTGAAAGTCATTTAAAAGAGTAAATATAGAAATTGATAGAATGCAGCAAAGTAACTGAGAGAACAAAATGAGTGTAAAAAAGAGCGTGAGAAATCAAAGTCATTGAAGGAATCTTATGAGAAGATAAAGTGTGACTACTTCACTTTTATTCCAAAGATAAAAGGAATTATGTTGAGTCAGCTTTTCTATTATTATCAGCTCTTTCTCCTCCCATCATTTCCAGAGGATACAGAACCATGGAGCTTTGATAATTAGGCTTAGTGGAGAGCTCTGTTTTTTTATTTGTTTGTTTTTACTTACTAAGATAGTCTAGTATAGAGTTAAAGAGCATTAACACTAGAGTCAGATTCTTTGAGACTCAAATCCTAATTCTGCTTCTTTCTAGCTGTTGGATCTTAGAAAAGTTATTTAAGCTTTTTGTGCTCAGTTTCTTTTTCTGTAAAATGACAATAAAATGTTGAGAGGATTAAATAAATATATTAACACATATAAAGTATAATCTGTTAGGCTTAGAGCAGGATACACATGACATATTCAAAATAGAATAATTTGAGGAGTTTTTATAAATTGATTATTTATCTAGGATGTAGAGAAACAACATGAGGTAATGTAGTGCTCCAGAGCTAGAAAGAACAGTACTTTATTACCACCTGTCAAAGGATAACTCAGACATACTTAATTGTTAACACATTATTTACTTGAATACAAAGTAAACCAATAGGTCAATTTTGTCTAATACATACAAAACAGAATTTATATATGAGAAAGGAGAAAGCAGAGAAAGAAAAACCACATACACTTTCTAAATAATGAACTTTGCGTTTTCCATTAAAATGGTAATGGGTTAGCAGCTAACAAAGAGACCAGTCAGGGTATTTGCTGTTGGGCAACTGTATGATTCATTAACTAAAGCAGTTTTAGTTATATATGGCTTCTCCAGAAGACCTTAGCTGTTTAATTTGTGACCTATATGTAAAAACCATTTTCTGCATTATGTTTGTCATCATTTAGAAATACTTCCATCTGAAATATGCCAGGTCTGTACCATTTTTCTTGTTAGAATTTCTCACTTCCACCCTTTTGGTCAAACTCAACCCCCTCAGCTGACTGACTACGAAGGCCTCAGCCTCTTTACAAAGCAGATAATTTGTTGAATAGTGCCCCAGATCAGTGATTTTGTAGCAGCATTTAAGTACCTGGATATCAGACATCAAAGAAGGAGAAAAACATAAGGACAATCACAATTATTATAAAAAAGATTTGAAACCACTTGCTGTCCAATATCCTAGTTGGCCTAAGTCTAACCCAGAGAATAAGTCCCAAGGATTAGTGTAATCAAGTTTAGCCAACTGAGTAGCCCTATTTTCCCATTGATTATTGATTGTTCTACTCTTGAGCAATTTATCAAAGGTCAACTCTTAAGTCAGAAACTTTGCAAGATTAAGATTTTCCCCTCTTACAAGCTAGTTAATTAGCCTTGCCACACTTTTGTGTGTATAGTGACAGAAGACAGGCATATGTGTCAGAGACAAAGATAGTTTATTACTGATAGCAAAACCAGCAGCTAGAGCAACATCTTGCATCAGTTCCTGACCCTCAGTCCCAACATGTTAACATGGTGAGGAACAGAAGTTTCCTGCATGTGCAGTGGTATAACAAGAGAAGAACGCAAGTTTTTAAAACTCAGATCTGAAAATAGTTCTGCTGGTGGTCTATCCATTCTCCCATCTGGAGAAAGAAACCTTATCTTTACTCTGGAATGTAAGAAAATCTTCTCTGGGGAAGAAAGGGAGAGGTCTTTATCTTTACTCCCCTGGAATGTCTTCAGGGAGGGAGCTACCTCGAAGCCTGGGATGTCTGGGAACGTTATACAAACGTCCTTAACTTGGCTGTAAATGCCTTCACTAAGAAGACCCGGAGGATTAACAGGGAACTATTCATGGAGAATGGTCTACAAACAACAGTGTGATGTGGTACCTATTGTACATTGTTATTTAGGAATAATTTACTCAATTTGGTTATGTTAGTCTGTGAGGCCCTTAAAGCTTGAATTGTTTTACTTGCCGTTTGAGTCTATGATCAGAGACAATTTGTAGATCTCTCCTTTTTCTTTAGGAATTTTTTTTTGCTGTAATAGAGATTCTTGTAAGAACCTTTGAAATCTAGATTCGGGGGGTATATTACCATATTGGACTTTTAATAAGATGTGAGTAACTGAGGGTTTTTCTCTGAACTTGGAAAGATAACAAATTTAAGAGTTGAAAAGTGATCTATATCACTGTGTATTTCTTAAGAACAAGGACATTCTTTTATAGCATAAGTATAGTACATTCCCAGAACAGAATCAAATCCAGGCTCTTACATCTTAGTTTTCATTTCTTAATTTCCTTTAATCTGGGATAGTTCCTCAGCATTTGTTTTTTTTTTTTTTTAGTTGATATTTTTCAAGAGTACAGACCAGTTATTTTGTTTAATGTACTTCAGTTGGAGTTTGTCTGATACTTTCTCGTGATTAGAATCAAATTAAGCATTTTGGCAGGTATAGCACAGAAGGCAGTGTCTTCCTTAGTTTGTCGTATCAAAAGGCACTTGAAAATAGTTTATCCTAACATTAGTCGTGATAATTTTGATTGTTTGGTGAAGATGATGCCCACTAGGTTTCACCGTTATAACGTTATTATTTTCCTTTGTAAATGGTAAGTAATTTATGGGGAGATTTGTGAAATTATGTAAAAATTTTATCCAAGTTTCACTCATTAGTTTTAGTATCCGTTGGTGATTTTCTAACTCCATTATTTCCTCTACATTTATTCATAAGCATTTTACTGGTTAGAGAGTATAACCTCCTATCTTACATAAATATTTACTTATTCATTTGTTTATATCACTATGGAATCATGAATTTCTATTTTATTCAATGAGATAAGATCTGTTATTATCATTTGTTATTGTGATGCTCAAATTGTTCCAGATTCAGCCCTATGGGACCCTATCAAGATGGCTTCTGTGTCCTTTTTATACATACCCATCATTTTTTGAGCAGGTTCTTATTTTCTCGTTCTCCATAACGTTTCATATTTATCTTTTTTTTTTCTTTTTGTGACTGGTTTATTTTCACTTAGCATTATGTGCTCAAGGTTTATCCATGTTGTGGCATATTGCAGAATTTCCTTCCTTTTTATATTTTTATATTTATATATTTTTAATTGAAGTGTAGTTGATTTACAATGTTGTGCCAATCACTGCTGTGCAGCAATGACTCAGTTATACACATACATTCTTTTTCTAATATTCTTTTTCATTATGGTTTATCACAGGATATTAAATATAGTTCCCTGTCCTATACAGTAGGACCTTGTTGTTTATCTGTCCTTATATATAGTAGTTTACATCTGCTAATCCCAAACTCCCAGTCCTTCCGACCCTCCTCCCCCCTCCCGCTTGGCAACCACAAGTCCGTTCTCTATGTCTGTTTCTGTTTCCTAGGTAGGTTCATTTGTGTCCTATTTTAGATTACACATGTAAGTGATATCATATGGTGTTTGTCTTTCTCTTTCTGACTTACTTCACTTAGTATGATAATCTCTAGTTGCATCCATGTTGCTGCAAATGGCATTATTTCATTTTTTATGGCTGAGTAGTATTCCATAGTATATATGTACCACATCTTCTTTATCCATTCATCTGTCAATGGACATTTAGGTTGTTTCTGTGTTTTGGCTATTGTGAATAGTGCTGCTATGAACATAAGAGTGCATGTATCTTTTTGAATTATAGTTTGTTCAGGTATATGCCGAGGAGTGGGATTGCTGGATCATATGGTAATTTTATTTTTAGTTTTCTGAGGAACTTCCACACTGTTTTCCATAGTGCCTGCACCAACTTACATTCCCACCAACAGTGTAGGAGGGTTCCCTTTTCTCCACACCCTCTCCAGCATTTGTTATTTGTAGACTTTTTAATGATGGCCGTTCTGAATGGTGTGAGGTGGTACCTCATTGTAGTTTTGACTTGCATTTCTCTAATAATTAATGATGTTGAGCATCTTTTCGTGTGCCTACTGGCCATCTGTATGTCATCTTTGGAGAAATGTCTATTAAGGTCTTCTGCCCATTTTTTGATTGTTTTGTTGTTGTTGACTGGTATGAGCTGTTTGTATATTTTGGAGATTAAGCCTCTGTCTGTACCATCATTTGCAAATATTTTCTCCCATTCTGTAGGTTGTCTTTTTTTTTTTTTTATGGTTTCCTTTGCTGTGCAAAAGCCTGTAGGTTTGATAAGGTCCCATTTGTTTATTTTTGTTTTTATTTCTATTGCCTTGGGAGACTGACCTAAGAAAACATTGGTTCTATTTATGTCAGAGAATGTTTTGCCTGTGCTCTCTTCTAGGAGTTTTATGGTGTCATGTGTTATGTTTAAGTCTTTAAGCCATTTTGACTTTACTTTTGTGCATGGTGTGAGGGTGTAGTCTAACTACATTGATTTACATGCAGCTGTCCAACTTTCCCAGCAGCACTTGCTGAAGAGACTGTCTTTTTCCCATTTTATATTCTTGCCTCCTTTGTCGAAGATTGACTGTAGGTGTGTGGGTTTATTTCTGGGCTCTCTATTCTGTTCTATTGATCCATATGTCTGCTTTTGTACCAATACCACACTGTTTTGATTACTTTAGCTTTGTAGTATTGTCTGAAGTATGGGAGAGTTATGCCTCCTGCTTTGTTTTTTTCCCTCAGGATTGCTTTGGCAATTCTGGGTCTTCTATGGTTCTGTAAAAATATTTAGATTGTTTTATATTTATCTTATAGATTCCTTGCCCTAACCCTGGAATCAAATTTTTGCAAGGAACTCTGGTTCCTTTTATTAGAGAATTATAAACCAGTATGTATGTGGGTATATGTGTATGTGTATATATGTATATATGCACACACACACATACTCAAGTATATGTATATATATAGTTGATCCTTGAACAACATGGATTTGAACTGCACGGGTCCACTTATCCATGGAATTTTTTCAATAAATACTACAATACTACACCATTGTGGTTGATTGAATCCAAGGATATGGACCCACAGATATAGAGGGCCAACTACAAAGTTATATGGGAATTTCAATGCAGAGGGTTGGCACCCCTAACCCATCTTCCATGTTGTTCAAGGATTAACTGTATAAATATGTTTGTATGTGTATATATGTATACATATATATATATACACACACACACATATATGTATACACACAAGTTTGTATCAGATACTGGTTTCTAAATAATATTCACCAATATATAAAAACATATACATATGTATGTATATGTGTGTGCATGAGTGTCCAATCCTTTTATTGCTTGGAAGTTTACCAGTATATGAATACGTCACGATTTGTGAATACGTGAATTCCAACATGTGAATACGTCACATTCTCCTGTTAATGGACATTTGGGCTATTTCTATTTGGAGGCTATTGTAAATGAAGCTTCTAAGAATATTCTTGTACAAGTTTTAAGGGACTTGTACAGTCATCCCTTGGTATCCATGAGGGGGTTGGCTCCAGGACTCTACACAGATACCAAAATCTGTGTATACTTAAGTCCCATAGTCACCCCTCCATATATGTGTGTTCCATATCCACGGATTCAACCAGCTAAGGATCATGTATTACAGTTTACAATCCACAGTTGGTTGAATCAACAAATGTGGAATCCATGGATACAGAGAGCTGACTGTATTTATTGAAAAAAATCTGCATATAAGTGAATCTGCACAATTCAAACCTGTTTTGTTCAAGGGTCAACTGTATTTTCATTTCTATCAGTAAATACCTAGGATTGGAATCACAGGGTAATAGGATAGATGTATGTTTAATTTTTATAAAAAATACTTTAAAAAATTTCAAAGTGGTTGTACAATTTACATTACAGCCAGCAGTATGTAAACATTCAGTTGTTCTATATCCTCAACAATCAATTTGGTGTTGTAAGTCTTCTTAATTAACCTTTCCACACGGTCTAACTCATGATGTTGAACACTTTTTTCACACGTCTGTTGATCATTTATATATCTTCCCTTATGGACAGTGTGTTCAAAATTTTACCCATTGTTTTTCTTTTTATTATTGAATGCAGAATGTTTTAAAAGTTAATTCTGTATTCAAGTCTCTTTGTTAAGTATATGTATTGCTAATATTCACCCCCCAATTTGTGGCTTACCTGTTTTTAATGGTGTCTTTTTATGAGCAGATTTTAATTTTGAAGTAGCTTAAGTTATCAATTTTTTTCTTTTATGTTTATTGCTTTTTGTGTTTTAAGAAATCTTTGCCTACCTCAGGAGACTTTTTTGAACCAGAAGTTTTATAACTGTAGGATTTATGTTTAGGTGTATGAGCAATCTCAAATTAATTTTGAGTATGATGTGTAGCAGTTGATTTCTTTTCTGTTCCTCATATATTCAGCTGTTCCAATACCATTTGATAAAAAAGATCCTCTGTTCCCCATTGAATTCTTTTGGCATGGTTGTCAAAAAATCAGCTGTGAATCTATTTCCAGAATCTCTAATCTGCTCCATTAATCTATTTTATTCCCTATGCCAGTATCACAATGTCTTGATTAATGTAGCTTTGTAGTAAGTCTTGAAATCAGGTAGTATAAGGCCTTTGAATTTGTACTACTTTTTCAGAATTGTTCTGGCTATTCCAGGTCTTCTGAATTTCTGTCAGAAACACAGCTGGGCTAGAGAGAGAGCTGAGCTCCTTAGGTATCAGAGTAGCTGCTTAACACAATGAGCCAAAATGAAGCCTTCAATCACTTACTTTGATAGAGTAAGCAAGAAGTAAAACTGGAAAAAGCACCAACTGCCCCCTGTTCTATTTTCCCCCTATGGAACAGCACATCAGTGGAGGATCAAGTGAATCAGCACAGGAATAAGGGTCTTCTCACTGTTGGGATGGCCCCAAACAGAAGGCTCTGGCAGTGCTATGGACCTTGAGGTCAGAGGAGAGGGCAAAGGGGGAGGGCTAGGAGTGGAAGAGTACTAGGTACAGAGACAGAGTGGGGAAAAAGTATATTCAGAGTACCACCTCATCCCCAATGAGGAGGCATCAGCAGAGGTGCTTGAAGACTTCTGCAAAGGCCTCAGAAAAAAATACCTACCAATGAAGGCACTTGAGCTAGGAATGAAAATGGGCATAAGAGTATAACCTGCTAGAGGGGCCTGGATCCTTGACCGCACCTCCCTTCAGAGACTGCAGTGCATTGGCTGTGCACTAAATCTGGTCTTGCGAGGGCAGCTTTGCCTTGAGAAGCCTACCAAGTAAAGCCTTTGTAATTGCCTATGGTCAGACTGAAAAATCACACAAAGGTTTTTAGCCCGGAACTGGACTCCTCAATTTCCATATACATTTTAGAATCAGCCTGTCAGTTTCATCCAAAACAGCTTGCTGGGTTTATGATTCAGGTTATATTTATTCCATGGAAAAATTTGGGGAAAATTGGCATGTTGATATTATTGTCTTCCCATCTATAAACATGGTGTAGCATTCTATTTATTTGGCATCTTTAATTTCTCTCAGCAATGCTTCATAATTTTGCAAGTATACTGTTATTGCATATATTTTGTTAAATTTATTTCAAAGTATTTTGCATATGTTGATAATATTGCAAATGGTATTATTTTTAAATTCATTTTCTAATTGTTCACTGCTTGTGTTTAGACACACTAGTGTTTTTGTATACTTAACTTGTATCCTATAGCTTTGTTAGTTAACTTATTGGTCTTAGTACTTACATGTGGTTTCCTTAAGATTTTATATATAGTCAATTATGTTTCTATGAATAGAAATCAGTTCTACTTTTGACTTTCTAGTTTTTTTGTCTAGTACAGTGTTGAATAGACATGGTAAGAATGGACACTTTGCTTTATTACCAACCTTGGGGGAGAGTATTCAGTATTTCACCATTAAGAATATCATTAGCTGTAGATTTGTCAGAGATGCCTTTTAATCCTTATTTGCTGAAAAATTTTATCGTGAGTGACTTGTACATTCAGTCAAATTTGTTCACTGTATCTATTAAGATGGTTGTATTATTTTCTCCTTTATTTTGTTACTTTGGTGAAGTACACTGATTAATTTTCAAATAGTATACTATTGCAGTCTTAGAATAAAATCCATTTGGTCATAATGTGTTATGCTTTTAATATATTACTCTGTCTGATATGGCAGTGTTTTATTAGGGATTTCTTAGAGCTTTTTTTTTTTTTTTTTTTTTTTTTTTTTTTTTGTGGTGTGGGCCTCTCACTGTTGTGGCCTCTCCCGTTGCGGAGCACAGGCTCCGGATGCGCAGGCTCAGTGGCCATGGCTCACGGGCCCAGCCGCTCCACGGCATATGGGATCTTCCCGGACCAGGGCACGAACCCGTGTCCCCTGCATTAGCAGGCGGACTCTCAACCACTGCGCCACCAGGGAAGCCATCTTAGAGCTTTTTGATGAGGAATGTTAACCTTTAATTTTCTGTTTCTGTAATGTGTTTGTCAGGTTTTGGTATCAAGGTTTTTAGGCCTCATAAAATGAATTGAAAAGTGTTCTCACCTCCTCTGTTTTCAGAAAAATTTGTATAAGATTTGTATTATTTCTCTCCTAGATATTTGAACTAGCCAGGAAAGCCATGTGGCCTAGAGTTTTCTTTGTGGGAAGGTTTTAAATTACAGATCAATTTTTAAAACACATATAGGGCTATTCAGATTTTCTTTTTTTTTTCTGGTTGTAATATATAATTGTATTCATGAAATCAATTTAACAATACTATAAAAATCTATTAAAATGTCCTTTTTTATTTTTTAATTGAATGGAATATTCTTTAAGTTCTGTAGTGCTTTACAATTTTCTTTTTTTTGGCTGCATTGGGTCTTCGTTGCTGCATACGGACGTTCTCTAGTTGCGGTGCACAGGCTTCTCATTTGCAGTGGCTTCTCTTGTTGCGGAGCACAGGCTCTAGATGCGTGGGCTTCAGTAGTTGCAGCATGCGGGCTCATTAGTTGTGGCACGTGGACCCTAGAGCATTCAGGCTTCAGTAGTTGCAGCACGTTGGCCCTAGAGTGCGTGGGCTTCAGTAGTTGTGTCATGTGGGCTCAGTAGTTGTGGCTTGCGGGCTCTAGATTGCAGGCTCTATAGTTGTGGCACACGGGATTAGTTGCTCCATGGCATGTGGGATCTTCCAGGACCAGGGATTGAACCCATGTCCCCTGCATTGGCAGGCAGATTCTTAACCACTGCGCCACCAGGGAAGTTCAACTTTACAATTTTCAAGTTTCACACACATGATTTCATATAATTCCATAATAACCCTTTTATTTATCACCTACCTCTATCTTGCCCTCTCCCCACTGGTAACAACTAGTTTATTCTCTGTATCTGCGATTCTGCTTCTTTTTTGTCTTATTCACTAGTTTTTATATTTTTTAGATTCCACATATAAGTGATATTATACAGTATTTGTCTTTCTTTGTCTGACTTATTTCACTTAGCATAATGCCCTCCAAGTCCATCCATGTTGCTGCAAGTGGCAAAATTTCATTCTTTTTTATGGCTGAGTAGTATTCCATTGTATATATCTATCTGCCAGATCTTCTTTATTTATTCATCTGTTGTTGAACACTAAGGTTGCTTTAATACCTTGGCAGTTGTAAAGAATGCTGCTATGAACACTAGGGTGCCTTTATCTTTTCAAATTAGTCAGGGTTTTTAGGTTGTGGGTTTTTTTGTTTTTGTTTTTTTTTGGATTATATACCTAGAAGCAGAATTGCTGGCCACATGGTAGTTCTATTTTTAGTTTTTGAGAAACCTCCACACTGTTATCCACAGTGGCTGCACCAGGGGCTATTTAGGTTTTCTATTTCTCTTTGTGTCCATTTTAGTAATATGTGATTTTCAAGGGACTTGTCATACATGTGAGACATGAAAAAAGCAATAAACATAATGATAGTTTGAAGTGGTTTTCAAAATTATTTTAATATAATTTTTATAACTTAAAATTCACCCATTTAAATTTACAGTTCAGTTATTTTGCAGAGTTGTCAAAACCATAAACACAATCAAGTTTTATAACTTTTTAACCACTCCCCCAAAAGACCCTCACTTTAATTTGTCATCAATTCTTATTCCTACCACTAATTTCTTTTTCATCTCTATAGATTTGCCTTTTCTGGACATATGGCATACATGAAATCATTTAATATGTGGTCGTTTCATCCAGCTTCCTTAACTTAGCATAATGTTTCTGAGATTCATCAATGTTGTAGAATCTATCAGTATTTCATTTCCTTTTATTGCTAAATAATATTTCATTTTATAGATATGCTAGATTTTATTTTTCTACTCAAAGCTCATGGACATTTAGATTGTTAATACTTTTTGGATATTATGAATAATGTTGCTATGAAAATTTATTAATAAGTCTTTGTGTAGAGATAAGTTTTCATTTCTCTTGGGGATTTACCTAGAAGTGGAACTGATCTAGTTTTCTTGGGATATCTTTATCTAACTTTGATATGAGGGTAATACTGACTATGTAGAATGAATTCCATCTTGTATTTTCTGGCAAAGTTTGTAAAGGATTGGTCTTTTTCCTTAAATGTTTGATAGAATTCAACACTAAAGACATCTGGGCTTGGGTTTGCTCTGGTAGAACCCAGGCCGTGAAACTGGGGAGGGAGGAATCAGAGCAGCCCCTGGCCAAAATTCCACAGACTTCCACTGTTTTTACTCAGTTTCAGTAGATTTTCTTCAACAAACAATTCTCAATTTGATGTATGCTTTGGGAAATTTCCAGAGGCCTAAATACTGGTTTATGTCAATTTTGTCCACTTTTATCATTGCTTTTTGAGGAAAGGACTTCTTGAGCTCCATATGCAGCCATTTCTATAAGTCCTGCTGACATAAAATTAATATATAACATTTCCTCATTATCCTTTTTATGTCACTGGGATTCTCATTTCTGATGTTGGTAACTTACATCTTCTCTCTTTTTTTTTCTTGATCCATCTTATTAGAGACTTTCAATTTTATGAATATATTCAGAGAACCAACTTTTGGCTTCTGAATAGTCCCAATTGTTTTTCTGTTGTCTATATCATTAATTTAACCTCTTATTTTTATTTTCTTCCTTCTACTTAGTTTGGATTTAATTTCCTCTTCTTTTTGTAGCTTCTTAAGCTGGAAGATTGCATAATTGCTTTCAGGTCTTTCTTTCATTTTTTCTTCTTTTTTTAATTGGGGTATGGTTGTTTTCTTTCTTATATTACCATTTAGAGTAATACATTTTTTCCTGCAAGCACTGCTTGAGCTACCTCCCATAAATATTGCCTTGTTATTTTCAATATCATTTAGTTTAAAATATTTCTTTCCTTTTTGCTCTTGGGTTATTTAGAACTGTGTTGTTTAATTTCCAAATATTTGGGACTTTTCTATATACCTAATGATTATTGATTACCAATTTAATTACGTGTTTGAAAGAACATATTTTGTCATTTTTAATTCCTTTAACATTTATTGAAAATTTTGTTATGACCCAGCATATGATTTATTTTGGTAAATGTTCTGTTCCTTGTTTAGCCCCCAATTCTATAGTTTTAATCTGGTGTCATTTCCTTTTAGCCGCAGTAACTTATTTAGTATTCTTGTGGTAGAGTCTGATGACAGTGAATCTTCTTTCTATTTAATGGTGTAAATGCATGTAGGACTACTTATTTGTAAATCAACTAGAGAACTTTATTAATCTGGGCTTTATTCTTAATAATTGAGGGGATTTTTTCCCCCAGGTGTTAGATTACTTCCAATAGTCATAATTTCTTTTCCTTTTTTAAAAACTGAAATATCCAAATAAGATATTCCTTTTATTTTTACAGTATATCAAAATCATGTGCCTCCCTGGATGCACATCTACTATCAGTACATTAAAGTGGATCTAAATAAAATAAGTATAGGTAATAGAATATTTTATTTTAGATACTTTATATTAAAATTATAATATTTAACTATAAGATATATCTGATTTCTTAAGTATACAAACCACAATCAATTAATAGTATATTAGAGTTGAACATCGGTCAAGTCAGGATGAGACAAGTTAAAAGTTTCAATAGCTATTAGATGATCATGTGATTCACCTTCATCAGGAAGGGAAGTAGTTTAGCTGGGTTTAGATTACAGCTATATTTAACAGTTATGTGGGAAACAAATATTAGCAATTTCATCAGCACTACTGTGACCAGCTGACAAATATTGAATATTGTTTGGTCATCACTTTAAGCAGGTAAAAAATAAATAAACTTTTTCTAAGTGTTAAGAGAAATATTAGGCTGAGCAGAAAACTTGTAATACGTTTCTCATTTTGAATTAGAAACCCTAAAACATAACCTTGTCTTTTATACATAGTGAAAAGTGTTTAACATAATTAGAAAGGTCCATCTGCTTAAGAAAAAAACAGATTTTATGATCTGAATACCTATCTGTATGTCTTTTTCTTGTAAATCATCCAGGTATCCTAAATTATCAGTAAATTCAGTTTGACACTAAACTAAGTTCTTGAATATAATTAAAGATCTAGAAATTATAATTTGAGCCAATACATGAAGGCCTAATGATTTGTAGTGTTATAAGTCCATTTTATTCAGGTCTTGTCTTTTATAATTTCTTTAAATACAGAATTTTATAATATTAAAATAGTATTTGTTTCTTTGACCAAGACAATTAATATTGGGAATTTAGGAAATTAAAATAATTAGACTTTTTATGAGAAAATAAACCTAAGGCTTACATAACTTACAGCTGTCCAATAGAACTTTGTGCAGTAAGGAAATGTTCTATAATCTGTGCAGTAAAATATGGTACTGCTAGCTACACTGAGCACTTGAAATAAAGCTACTAAGATTAAGGAACTGAGCTTTCAATTCTGTTCGATCGCGCTTAAATGTTTAATTTTAATTTAACTTAATGTTAGCACTACTTGTTTATTTTTACATGGTGGTAATATCAGAGAGAAAACACAAAGCTGTTTTAAAGATGAAATTATTAAATCAGTCTAATTTTTCCAGAGTGTATCAACTACATATCACATGAGCATTTTTCCTGAGTATATATCAATTACAAAAATGTTAAGGTACTTGAAAGCAAATTTTTGCTTTTCATGTTGTGACCTAGTATCCAGTCATTAAATAAACTCATATTTAAACTTGTTTTTTGTCAATATTTTGAGTTACAGCTTTAGAAAGAAAAGTAATTTCTTTTTTTAAATTTAATTTTATTTATTTTTGGCTATATCGGGTCTTAGTTGCGGCACGTGGGATCTTCTTTGAGGCATGCGGGTTCTTTCATTGAGGTGTGCGGGCTCTTCATTGTGGCGCACAGGCTCTTTGTTGTGGTGCAGGTGTCTCTCGTTGTGGCGCAGAGGCTCCAGGGCACGTGGGCTCTCTAGTTGTGGTGCGTGGATTCCAGAGCACGTGGGCTCTGTAGTTTATGGCACACAGGCTCTCTAGTTGAGGCACGAGAGGTCAGTAGTTCTGGTGCCCTGGCTTAGTTGCCCTGTGGCATGTGGGATCTTAGTTACCTGACCAGGGATCAAACCCACATCCACTGCATTGTAGGGTGGATTCTTTACCACTCGACCACCAGAGAAGTCCCAGGAAAGTAATTTCTTGAAGCACCAACATACATTTAAAGATATGAAATAGGAATATTTTTAAAATATTTGATTTTCACTTATGTAAGTGCTTATACATTAACATTGTTTATAAATGGCAAATAGAACAGGATGCCCATAGGACTTGTAGAGAATTTATAATCTATACTTTTAATTCCCTTTCTAAGGTAGACAAATTATATTAATTTCTTTATTTAAAAATATTTTATACTAATAAAATAGAAAAGTTTATCAACCCATACAATTTAAAAGAGCTAATTTAATAAGACACAGACTTGAAGGTAGATGTTGATTAAAGAAACAAAGAAGGGACTAATAAAATTAGTTATTTTTATTATAAATCCCAAATCTTGAAAATATCTCCCTGTTGATTAGTATTTTCTTTTGAATTTCTTCACCTACAAAATATTGAAAGCAAAAAATCACACACTTTTTTCTCAGTGAAATTACCTTTTGTGTAGGTTAACCAAAATATCCAATTAAAAGTATTTTTTTCTCTACCTATTGTTCTCTGTCCGTTTCTCTCCAGAACACTATTAGGGACCACAATCCACAACTCTATAACTCTAGCTGTGATTCTTTCAGACTGCCATTTTGGTGGTATTTTTTTTAATTTAATGTTTTTTATATTGGGGTATAGTTGATTTACAATGTTCTGTTAGTTTCAGGTGTAGAGCAAAGTGGTTCAGTTATACATATACATAGATCCATTCTTTTTCAGATTCTTTTCCAATATAGATTATTACAGGATATTGAGTAGAGTTCCCTGTGCTATACAGTAGGTCCTTGTTGATTATATATTTTATATATAGTAGTGTGTATATGTTAATCTCAACCTCCTAATTTATCCAACCCACACACCTTTCCCCTTTGAAAACCATAAGTTTGTTTTTGAAGTCTGTGAGTCTGCTTCTGTTTTGTAAATAAGTTCATTTGCATCATCTTTTTAGTTTCCACATATAAGTGATATCATATGATATTTGTCTTTCTCTGTCTGACTTAATATGATAATCTCTAGGTCCATCTGTGTTGCTGCAAATGGCATTATTTTTCTTTTTTATGGCTGAGTAATATTCCATTATATGTATGTACCATATCTTCTTTATCCATTCATCTGTCAATGGACATTTAGGTTGTTTCCAAGTTTTGGATATTGTAAATAGTGGTCTTGGATATTGTAAATAGTGCTGCAATGAACACTGGGGTGAATGTATCCTTTCGAACCATGGTTTTCTCCAGATATATGCCCAGGAGTGGGATTGCTGGATCATATGGAAGTATTATTTTTAATTTTTTTAGGAACCTCCATACTGTTCTCCATAGTGGTTATACTAATTTATCTATACTTTACCACCAACATTGTCGAAGGGTCCCCTTTTCTCCACATCCTCTTCAGCATTTATTATTTGTAGACTTTTTGATAATGGCCATTCCGACAGGTGTGAGGTGATACCTCATTGTGCTTTAGATTTGAATTTCTCTAGTAATTAGGAACGTTGAGCATCTTTTCACGTGCTTTTTGGCCATCTCTATAAATTCTTTGGAGAAATGTCTGTTTAGATCTGCCCATTTTTTGATTAGGTTATTTGTTTTTTGTTATTGAGTGGCATGAGCTGTTTGTAGATTTTGGAGATTAATCCCTTGTCAGTGGCTTCATTTCCAAATATTTTCTCCCATTCTGTGGGTTGTCTTTTTGTTTTGTTTATGGTTTCCTTTTCTGTGCAAAAGCTTTAACTTTAATGAGGTCCCATTTGTTTATTTTTATTACTGTAGGAGGTAAATCCAAAAAGATACTGCTGCCATTTATGTCAAAGAGTCTTCTGCCTATCTTTTCCTCTAAGAGTTCTATAGTATCCAGTCTTACATTTAGGGCTTTGATCCATATTTGTGTATGGAATTAGAGAATGTTCTAATTTCATTCCTTTACCTGTAGCTGTCCAGTTTTCCCAGCATCACTTATTGAGCAGGCTGTGTTTTCTCCATTGTATATTCTTGCCTTCTTTGTTGTAGATTAATTGACCATAGGTTCATGGGTTTATTTCTGGGCTTTCTATCCAGTTCCATTAATCTGTATTTCTGTTTTTCTGGCAGTACCATACTGTTTTGATGACTGTAGCTTTGTAGTATAGCCTGAAGAAGTCAGGGAGCCTGATTCATCCAGCTCTGTTTTTCTTTCTCAGGATTGCTTTGGCTATTTCAGGTCTTTTGTGTTTCCATACAAATTGTAAAATGTTTTGTTCTACTGCTCTGAAAAATGCCATTGGTAATTTGATAGGGATTGCATTAAATCTGTATATTGCCTTGGGTGTATAGTCATTTTGACAATATTGATTCTTCCAGCCCAAGAACATGGTGTATCTTTCCAACTGTTTTTGTCATCTTCAAATTCTTTCATCAGTGTCTTAGAGTTTTCAGAGTACAGCTCTTTTGCCTCCTTAGATAGGTTTATTCCTAGGTATTTTATTCTTTTTGATGCAGTGGTAAATGGGATTGTTTCCTTAATTTCTCTTTCTGATCTTTCATTGTTAGTGTATAGAAATGCAACAGGTTTCTGTGTATTAATGTTGTATCCTGCAACTTTATTGAATTCATTGATGAGATCTAGTAGTTTTCTGGTAGCATCTTTAGGATTCTCTATGTATAGTATCATGTCATCTGCAAACAGTGACAGTTTTATTTCTTCTTTTCCAATTTGGAAGTATATGGCTCATATGGCCTTAATTATGTTGAGGTATGTTCCCTCTCTGTGCCCACTTGCTGGAGAGTTTTTATCATAAATGGGTATTGAATTTTGTCAAAAGCTTTTTCTACATCTATTGAGATGATCATATGGTTTTTATTCTTCAATTTGTTGATGTATTGTATCACATTGATTGATTTGTGGATATTGAAGAATCTTTGCATCCCTGGAATAAATCCCACTTGATCATGGTGTATGATCGTCTTAATGTATTGTTGGATTTGGTTTACTAGCACTTCGTTGAGAATTTTTGTGTCTATGATCATCAATGATATTTGCCTGTAATTTTCTTTTTTTGTGATATCTTTGTCTGGATTTGGTATCAGGATGACGGTAGCCTCATAGAATGAGTATGAGACTGTTCCTTCTTCTGAAATTTTTTGGAAGAGTTTCAGAAGGATAGGTGTTAACTCTTCTCCAAATATTTGATAGAATTCACCCATGAAGCCATCTGGTCCTGGACTTTTGTTTGTTGGAAGTTTTTAAATCGCTGTTTCAATTTCAGTGCTGTGATTGGTCTGTTCGTATATTCTATTTCTTCCTGATTCAGTCTTTGAAGGTTGTACCTTGCTAAGAGTTTGTCCATTTCTTCTAGGTTGTCCATTTTATTGGCATACTGTTGTTTGCAGTAATCTCTTTTGATCCTTTGTATTTCTGTGGTGTCAGTTGTAACTGCACCTTTTTCATTTCTACTTTTATTGATTTGAGCACTTTCCCCTTTTTTTCTTGATGAGTCTGGATAAAGGTTTATCAATTTTATCTTTTCAAGAACCAGCTTTTAGTTTCATTGATCTTTTCTACTGTTTTCTTCATCTCTATTTCATTTATTTCTTCTCTGATCTTTATGATTTCTTTTCCTTCTGCTAACTTTGGGTTTTGTTTTTTCTTTCTCTAGTTGCTTAAGGTGTAAGGTTGTTTATTTTTCTTGTTTCCTGAGGTAAGATTGTATTTCTGTAAACTTCCCTCTTAGAACTGCTTTTGCTGCATCCTGTAGGTTTTGGATCATTGTGTTTTTGTTTTCATATGTCTCTAGGTATTTTTTTATTTCCTCTCTGATTTCTTTGGTGATCCATTGGTTTTTTAGTAACATGTTGTTTAACCTCTACGTGTTTGTGATTTTTACAATTTTTTTTCTTGTAGTTGATTTCTAATCTCATAGTGTTCTGGCTGGAAAATATGCTCGATATGATTTCAGTTTTCTTAAATTTACCAAGGCTCACTTTGTGGCCCAGCATGTGATCTATCCTTGAAAATGTTCCATGTGCACTTGAGAAGAATGTGTATTCTCCTGCTTTTGGATGGAATGTTCATCTGGTCTAATGTGTCATTTAAGGCCCATGTTTCCTTACTGATTTTCTGTCTGGATGATCGGTCCATTGATGTAAGTGGGATGTTAAAGTCCCCCACTATTATTTTTGTGTTACTGTTGACTTCTCCTTTTATGGCTGTTAATATTAACCTTACATATTGAGGTGCTCCTATGTTGGATGCATATATATTTACAATTGTTATAATTTCTTCTTGGATTGACCCCTTGATCATTATGTAGTGCCCTTCTTTGTCCCTTGTAATGGACTTTATTATAAAGTCTATTTTGTCTGATGTGAGTATTGCTACTCCAGCTTTCTTTTGATTTCCACTTGCATGGCATACCTTTTTCCATCCTCACTTTCAGGCTGTTTGTGTCCTTAGATCTGAAGTGGTTCTCTTATAGACAGCATATATACGGGTCTTGTTTTTGTGTCCATTTGGCCAGTCTTTTGGTTGGAGCATTTACATTTAAGGTAATTATCAATATGTATGTTCTTATTGCCATTCTGTTAATTGTTTAGGATTTGTTTCTGAAGTTCTTTTTTCTTCCCTTTCTCTTTTGTTCTTGTTCTTCAGGCATCCCAGCACTGGAGTCTGTAGGCTGTTGGGTGGGGACATGTCTCAGTGCCAAAAGAGAGTTGTGTTTGGATTGATTTTTCTGTTTTGTTTGTGTATCTATTGTAGGTTTTTCATTTGCAGTTACCATGATGTTTTAATATAGCAGTCTATGTATATACAAGATTTTTTAAGTTGCTGGTTTCTTACTTTCAAATGCCTTTCCAATATCCTGCATTTGTGCTCTCCTCTTCTCACAATTGCTGGTTTTGTGATCATATTTGTGTGTGTATATTTTCCTACCTTTACTATATGTTTGCCTTTACTGGTGTGCTTTCCCATTTGTAATGTTCTTGTTTCTAGTTGTGGCCTTTTCTTTTCTGCCTAGAGAAGTTCCTTTAGCATTTGTTGTAAAGCTGGTTTGGTGGTACTGAATTCTGTTAGCTTCTGCTTGTCTGTAAAGCTTTTGATTTCTCCACTGAATCTGAATGAGAGCCTTGCTGGGTAGAGTATTCTTGGTTATAGGTTTTCCCCTTTCATCACTTTAAATATATCATGCCACCACTTTCTGGCCTGCAGAGTTTCTGCTGAAAAATCAGCTGATAACCATGTGGGACATTCCTTTGTATGTTATTTGTTGCTTTTCCCTTTTGCTTTTAATATTTTCTCTGTCTTTATTTTTTGTCAGCTTGATTAATATGTGTCTTGGGGTGTTCCTTCTTGGTTTTATCCTGTATGGGACTATCTGTGCTTCCTGGACTTGAGTATTTCCTTTCCCATGTTAGGGAATTTTTTGGCTATTATGTCTGCAAATATTTTCTCAGGGCCTTTCTCTCCTCTCCTTCTGAGATGCATATAATGTGAATGTTGGTGCATTTAATGTTATCCCAGAGGTCTTTGAGACTGTGCTCATTTCTTTTCATTCTTTTTTCTTTATTCTGTTCCATGGCCGTGATTTCCACCAATCTGTCTTCCAGCTCACTTATCCTTTCTTCTGCCTCATTTATTCTGCTACTGATTCCGTCTAGTATATTATTTCAGTTATTGTATTGTTTATCTCTGTTCTTTAAATTTTCTATCCCTTTGTTAAACATTTCTTATATCTTCTTGGTCTGCGCCTCCATTCTTTTTCTGAGATCTTGGATCATCTTTTACTCTGAATTATTTTTCAGGCAGATTGCCTATCTTCACTTATTTGTTCTTCTGGGGTTTTATCCTATTCTTTCACCTGGAACATATTTCTCTGCCATCTCATATTTCACGTCTAACTTTCTGTGTTTGTGGTCTCCATTTCTCAGGCTGCATGTTTGTAGTTTCTCTTGCTTCTGGTTTCTCTTGCCCCCTGGTGTGTGAGGTTGGTCCAGGGGCTTGTGCAGGCTTCCTGATGGGAGGGACTAGTGCCTGCCCACTGGTGGGTGGAGCTGGGTCTTGTCCCTCTGGTGGGCAGGGCCTTGTCAAGGAATGGCTTGCACTCCAGACAACTTTACGAGGCCTGTCTGCTGATGGGTGTGGCTGTGTTCCCACCCTGTTGGTTGTTTGATCTGAGGCATCCCAGCACTGGAGTCTGTAGGCTGTTGGGTGGGGACATGTCTCAGTGCCAAAATGGTGACCTCCTGGAGAGCTCACACCAATGAATATTCCCTGGGGCCTCCACCACAAGTGCCCTTGCTCCCAGAGTGAGCTACAGCTGACCCCCACATCCCCAGGAGACCCTCCAGGACCCACAGGTAGGTCCAGCTCAGGCTCTTATGGAGTCACTGCTTTGCCATGGATCCCAGTGCACATAAGACCTTGTGTTTGTCCTCCCAAAGTGTAGTCTCTGTTTACCCCAGTCCTGTGCAGCTCCTGTACTCATGCCCCACTGGCCTTCAAAGCTAAATGCACTGGGGGCTCCTCCTCCTGATGCCAGACCTCCAGGCTGGGAAGCCTGATGCGGGGCTCAGAACTCTCACTCCTATGGGAGAACCTTTGTGATATAATTATTTTTCAGTTTGTGGGTAATCCAGACAGCAGGTATGGGATTTGACTATATTACAAAAGTGCCCCTCCTACCATCTTGTTGTGGCTTCTTTGTCTTTGGAATATAGAATATCTTTTTTGGTAGGTTCCAGTCTATTTTGTTGATGGTTGTTTAGCAGTTAATTGCAATTTTGGTGTTTTCGTGAGAAGAGCTGAGCTCAAGTCCTTCTACTCCACCATCTTGTCCTCAACCTCCCCCAGACTGCGGGTGCTGTGCCATGCCATGCCAGGGGCATAACAGCCTGTGGCTTCCCCGAGTCCAGGCTGGTGAGCTGGAGTCATTGCTCTGGCCTAGCTGCTTTTTCTGGCCTCACTGATTCAGGGCTGGGGCCACAACCCTAGGCCAGAGGTGGCACCCTCAAAGCATGGTGGGATGGTCAACCACCAGGTCAGGAAGCACGTGGGTCCATTCTGGTAATAATTTAATTAAATATTAATGTTAAAAATAAACTTTATTAAAGTATTAATGTATATGAAATAAAGTTTCCTAATTATAAGTATGTAATATGAGTTTTGACAAATATACATGACAATATAAGTTATGTAACCACCAACAGACTAATTTTATAAAAACTATTCATCACCTTAAAAGGTTCTCTTGTGCCCTTTGCATTCAATTATTACCTCTCACTCCTTGGCCCCACAAAACCACTGATTTGCTTTGTGTCACCATAGTTTTTACATTCACTACAATTTTATATAAATAGAAATATAAATAATTTTGTTTTCTTTCACTTAGCATAATGCTTTTGTGATTCATCCTTATTTTCATTGCTGCATAATATACCATTATGTGGATGTACAAAAATGTGTTGTGTCCATTAACGGTGGAAATTTGGGTTGTTTCCAGTTTGGGGCTGTTATGAATAAATCTGCTATTAACATTCAGGTAAAAGTCCTTGTGTAACATTTATTTGTATTTTCTTGAGTAGATAAGAGGAGAATTACTGAGTCATATGGTAAGTATATGTTTATGAGACAGGATAAACTATTTTATAAAGAGGTTATATCATTTTGCTATCCCACCAGCAATGTATGAGGGTTTTGGTTTTTCCACATTCTTGTCAACACTTCCTATTGTCGATCTTTTCAATTAGATACCAGTGATGGGTTCACTGGTATCTAGTAGTGATTTTAATTTACATATTCCTAGTAACTAATGATGTTCAGCATCTTTCAAGTGCTTATTTCACATTTGTGCATCTTGTTTGGTGAAATGTCTGTTCAAAACTTTTACCTACTTTTTAAATCAAGTTGTCTTATTATTACTGGGAGTTCTGTAAATATTTTGAATAAGATATGTATTTTCCAAATATCTTCTCTCAGTCTGTGGCTAATCTTTTCATTTTGTTAATGGTATCTTTTGTATAGCAAAATGATTTAATTTTGATGTCATGCAGGTTATCAATTTTTTATTTTATGGTTTGTGCTTTTCATGCCCTTTTAAACTGTTGTCTAACCCAAGATTACTATGATTTTCTTCTGATCCATTTTAAGTTAATTTTTGCGTTTTATGAAAGGTGAACGTTAAGGCTCCATTTTTAATTTATGGGTATCTAATTGTTTTATCATTTATTGAAAATATTATCTTTCCTCTGAGTTGCCATAGCACTTTCGCCAAATATTGTCATTTATGTGTGTGTTTGTGGATATTGTTCCATTACACTAATATTTATATTTTTTCAATACTTTTTCAATACCAGCCTATTGTGATTCCTGTAGCTTTAGAGTATGTCTTGAAATTTTATAGTGTAGCTCCTTAAACTTTTTTATTTTTCAAAACCGTTTGGGCTATTTTAGATCACTGCATTTTCATACATAGTTTAGAATCATGTTTCAATATCTTAAACAAAAAAAGTCTGCTGGGATTTTGTTTGGAATTGCTTTCACTTTGTAGATCAATTTGGGGAAAATGAACAATATTGAGTTTTCTGACCATTGATCAAGGTACATCTCTTTATTTAGGTCTTCTTTCATTTCCCTCAACATGGTTTATAATTTTCAGTATACATATTTTCTACATGTGTTAAATTTATACCTATTTTATAATTTGATGCTATTATGAGTATTGGATGGAGAGTTCTATAAATTTCAGTTTAGTCAAGGATGTCAATAGTGTTGTTCAGAACTTCTATATTCTAATTATTTTTTGCCTAATAATTCTATTGATTATTGAAAGAAGAATGTTTGCAACCTCAGCCTTAATTGTAGATTTGTCTGTTTTTCCTTCTAACTCTCAGTATTTCTCCATGTATTTTGAAGGTCTGTTACCAGATGAATCCACA
This sequence comes from Leucopleurus acutus, assembly GCF_964270905.1. Taxonomy (NCBI): domain Eukaryota; kingdom Metazoa; phylum Chordata; class Mammalia; order Artiodactyla; family Delphinidae; genus Leucopleurus; species Leucopleurus acutus. The sequence continues at coordinate 67,236,728 of NC_139147.1, forward strand.
TAAAAGGTTGCTATATCTTCTTGATGAATTGACTTCATAATCATTCTCCCTATTTATCTCTCAAAATTTTTCTTGTTCTGAAATATACTTTGTCTATATTAATGATCCATTAATATAGTCACTTCAACCTTCATTTAATTAGTGTTTTCATGGTATACATTTTCCATTCTTTTAATTTATTTTTAAACTGTATTTGTCGTAGGCAACATATATTGGATCTGAATTTTTTTTTCCACTCAGGCAATCTCCGCCCTTAATTGGAGTGTTTAGACAATTTATTGACTTTAATGTGATTATCCCTATTGTTGCCTTGAATGAAAAGATTTTTCTATTTTCTATTTGTCCCATTTGTTCTCGCATTTGTTTTTTTTATGGTACCTTTTAATGATTCTATTTTATGTCCTATTGTCCTAAGTATTTGTTTTAAATTTTAATTAAAAAACTTTTTTTTTAATTTACATTTTGCTCTTTGGTTTATTATGTATATTATATATATATCTTTAACTTCCAATAAATAAACAGCATTATACCACTTCACATATAAGAATCCTTTAACAGTATACTTCTATCTCTCTTCCTGTTCTCTCTCTCTTCCTGTTCTTAGTACTACTGTTGCCATATATTTTATTTCTATCATGTTATAAATCCCACAATACATTGTTATTTGCATTTTAAGTGATCAATGATTTTTTGAAGAAATGAGTCTTTAATATTAATCCACATATTTAACCACTTATGGTGTTCTTCATTACTTAGTGTAGATCCATATTTTAATCTGGAATCATTTTTATTCTGCCTAAAGGACTTCCTTTATTATTTCTTTTTAATACTTCAGCTATTTTATTTAAAGATAAGTTATCAATACTGACAGGCCAAAAAATTCTAGAATAAGATAATGCTATGGAGAACAGGGTAGCTATTTTATATACAAGGGATTAGAAGGCATATTGTGTTCCTACAGTACAGTTGCTCTAGTTTTTATATACAATGTTTAAAGGTTACTTTCCATTTATAGTTATTACAAAATATTGGCTGCATTCCCCATGTTGTACAATACATCCTGGAGCCTATCTTACACCCAATAGTTTATACTTCCTACTCCCAGACCCCTCCCCTTCTCTCCCCACTGGTAACCACTAGTTTGTTCTCTTTATCTGTTGAGTCTGCTTCTTTTTTGTTATATTCACTAGTTTGTTGTATTTTTTTTCGATTCCACATATAAGTGATAACACGCAGTATTTGTCTTTCTCTGTCTGACTTATTTCACTTAGCATAATGCCATCTGAGTCCACTCATGCTGCTGCAAATGGCAACATTTCATTCCCTTTTTTGCTCTATTTTATATTGGAAATGCTTTTTAAAATTTTAATGTTTATTTTCTTATTAGTCATCCTTTTTTTTTAAGAACATTAAAATGTGAAAAGTGTATATTTAGGAGTTGAGCAAATAGTACATATGTATGTGTGTGTGTGTGTATATATATATATATTTTATTTTTTTATTCAAACAGAAAGTCACAAAAATTATAAACATCCTCATCAGTTCACTCAGTCCCGTGTAATTAATTTTTTTTATCTTGATCTTTTGTTAGCACTTTTATGAGTTCATCAGTTTTCCATTAGAGTTCTGAAAATGCTTATTCATTCAGTTCAGCAGTATAGTCAGTTACCAGAAACCTGTACTTGTCAGAGTCTTTTCCATGAATTCCTTGAAGATGAAACCCTTTTATAGGAACATACTTTCAAAAGCATCAGAATACACCCAGAACTGTCTGTAAATGACAAAAGACTTAAAAATGACCACGGTTAAAGATTTGATGAAAGTTCATAATAATGCAATTGACAAGGAAATTTAGTTATTTCTGAGATACATTTTAAATAATAACTAGAATTATGACATATAACATTATACCAGAACATATAAGATTTTTAGAAATTCCATGTAATGTCTGAAACATTTATATTAACATATTTCCATACAAATAACCCAAAAAAAGTTTAGTATTAGTTGTTTTGTTTGTTTGTTTATATTGAAGGTTCTTATTAGTCATCCATTTTATACACATCAGCGTATACATGTCAATCCCAATCTCCCACTTCAGCACACCACCACCACCACCCCCCGCCACTTTCCCCCCTTGGTGTCTATATGGTTTGTTCTCTATATCTGTGTCTCAATTTCTGCTCTGCAAACCAGTTCATCTGTACCATTTTCTAGGTTCCACATATTTGTGCTAATATACGATATTTGTTTTTCTCTTTCTGACTTACTTCACTCTGTATAACAGTCTCTAGATGCATCCACGTCTCTACAAATGACCCAATTTTGTTCCTTTTTATGGCTGAGTATATTCCATTGTATATATGTACCACATCGTCTTTATCCATTCGTCTGTTCATGGGTATTTAGGTTGCTTCCATGATCTGGCTATTGTAAATAGTGCTGCAGTGAACATTGGGATGCATGTGTTTTTTTGAATTATGGTTTCCTCTGGGTATATATATGCCCAGTAGTGGGATTGCTGGGTCATATGGTAATTCTATTTTTAGTTCTCTAAGGAACCCCTATACTGTTCTCCATAGTGGCTGTATCAATTTACATTCCCACCAACAGTGCAAGAGGGTTCCCTTTTTCTCCACACCCTCTCCAGCATTTGTTGTTTGTAGATTTTCTGATGATGCCCATTCTAACTGGTGTGAGGTGATACCTCATTGTAGTTTTGATTTGATTCTCTAATGATTAGTGATGTTGAGCAGCTTTTCATGTGCTTCTTGGCCATCTGTATGTCTTCTTTGGAGAAATATCTATTTAGGTATTCTGCCCATTTTTGGATTGGGTTTTTTGTTTTTTTAATATTGAGCTGCATGAGCTGTTTATATATTTTGCTGATTAATCCCTTGTCAGTTGCTTCGTTTGCAAATATTTTCTCCCATTCTGAGGGTTGTCTTTTCGTCTTATTTATGGTTTCCTTTGCTGTGCAAAAGCTTTTAAGTTTCATTAGGTCCCATTTGTTTATTTTTGTTTTTATTTCCATTACTCTAGGAGGTGGATCAAAAAATATCTTGGGTTTATTTTTGTAGGTCCGTTTCTTCTCTTGTGTTTCCCACTTAGAGAAGTTCCTTTAGCATTTGTTGTAGAGCTGGTTTGGTGGTGCTGAATTCTCTTAGCTTTTGCTTGTCTGTAAAGCTTTTGATTTCTCCATCGAATCTGAATGAGATCCTTGCTGGGTAGAGTAATCTTGGTTGTACGTTCTTCCCTTTCATCACTTTAAGTATATCATGCCACTCCCTTCTGGCTTGTAGAGCTTCTGCAGAGAAATCTGCTGTTAACCTTATGGGAGTTCCCTTGTATGTTATTTGTCATTTTTCCCTTGCTGCTTTCAGTAATTTTTCTTTGTGTAATTTTTGCCAATTTGATTACTATGTGTCTCGGCATGTTTCTCCTTGGGTTTGTCCTGTATGGGACTCTCTGCACTTGCTGGATTTGGGTGGCAATTTCCTTTCCCATGTTAGGGAAGTTTTCGACTATAATCTCCTTAAATATTTTCTCGGGTCCTTTCTCTCTCTCTTCTTCTTCTGAGACCCCTATAATGCGAATGTTGTTGCGTTTGATGCTGTCCCAGAGGTCTCTTAGGCTGTCTTCATTTGTTTTCATTCTTTTTTCTTTATTCTTTTCTACAGCTGTGAATTCCACCGTTCTGTATTCCAGGTCACTTATCCGTTCTTCTGCCTCCATTATTCTGCTATTGATTCCTTCTAGTGTATTTTTCATTTCAGCTATTGTATTGTTCATCTGTTTCTTCTTTAATTCTTCTAGGTCTTTATTAAACATTTCTTGCATCTTCTGGATCTTTGCCTCTGTTCTTTTTACGAGGTCCTGGATCATCTTTGCTATCATTATTCTGAATTCTTTTTCTGCAAGGTTGCCTATCTCCACTTCATTTAGTTTTTCTGGGGTTTTATCTTGTTCCTTCATCTGGTACATAGCCGTCTGCCTTTTCATCTTATTTTTCTGTGAATGTGGTTTTTATTCCACAGGCTGCAGGACTATAGTTCTTCTTGCTTCTGCTGTCTGCCCTCTGGTGGATGAGGCTATCTAAGAGGCTTGTAGAAGTTTCCTGATGGGAGGGACTGGTAGTGGGTAGAGCTGACTGTTGCTCTGGTGGGCAGAGCTCAGTAAAACTTTAATCCACTTGTCTGCTGATGGGTGGGGCTGGGTTCCCTCCCTGTTGCTTGTTTGGCCTGAGGTGACCCAACACTGGAGCCTACCGCGGCTGTTTGGTGGGGCTAATGGCAGTCTCTGGGAGGGCTCACGCCAAGGAGTACTTCCCAGAACTTCTGCTGCCAGTGTCCTTGTCCCCTGGTGAGCCACAGCTGCCCCCCTCCTCTGCAGGAGACCCTCCAACACTAGCAGGTAGGTCTGGTTCAGTCTCCTATGGGGTCACTGCTCCTTCCTCTGGGTCCCGATGTGCATACTACTTTGTGTGTGCCCTCCAAGAGTGGAGTCTCTGTTTCCCCCAGTCCTGCTATCAAATCCCACTAGCCTTCAAAGTCTGATTCTCTAGGAATTCCTCCTCCCATTGCCAGACCCCCAGGTTGGGAAGCCTGACGTGGGGCTCAGAACCTTCACTCCAGTGGGTGGACTTCTGTGGTATAAGTATTCTCCAGTTTGTGAGTCACCCACGCAGCAGTTATGGGGTTTGATTTTATTGTGATAGCACCCCTCCTATCATCTCATTGCAGCTTGTCCTTTGTCTTTGCATGTGGGGTATCTTTTGGTGAGTTCCAGTGTCCTTCTGTCGATGATTGTTCAGCAGTTAGTTATGATTCCAGTGTTCTCGAAAGAGGGAGTGAGAGCATGTCCTTCTACTCCGCCATTTTGTACCAATCTCTTCCTTTATTATTTCTTGTAGTACATGTCTCCTAGTGATGAATTCCCTCAGATTTTTATTCATGAGTAAAAATCTGTGTTTCACCATTTGAAAGATATGTGCTGAGTATAGAATTTTATTTTGACCCATTATAATCATTTGTTGCTTTCAAGATGTCATGTCATTTTGGACTGTGTAGTTTCCAATGAGTAGATTTCATCATTCTTATCTTTGCCTCTGTGTAGGAAATATATCTTTTCTCTCTGGCTGCTTTTAACATTTTTTCTTCATCACTAGTTTTCAACAGTGTGATGATGTATTTTTCTTTGTTTATTCTGCTTAGGATCCTTTGAGTTTTTTGGATCTTTAGGTTTACTGTTACCAAGTTTGACTATCATTTTGCTATTTTGGCTTCATTGCTGTAAATATGTTTTCTGCTGATCTTCCTTTCTGAGGCTCCAATTACATTTATTCTAGACTGCTCAATTTTGTCCCAGGGGTCAGTGATGCTTTGGGGTTTTCTTCTCTCTCATGTTTCTTTTTGGAAATTTTCTATTGCTTTTTATTCAAGTTCACTATTCTTCTCTGCTATGATGTCTAATATTCAGATAAAAATATATCTGAAATGATTAAATTACCTCTCAAAATTTGAGTCTTTTTAATATCTTCTAATTCTCACTTTATCACATTCATGTTTTCCTCAGCCTTCTTGAATATCTGGAATATATTTTCCAAAGCATTTTTAATATCCTTTTCTACTAATTTTATCATCTCTTTTATTTCTAGGTATGTTTCTGGTGATTTACTTTTTTCCTCTGGTTATCCATCTTTTTCTTGATACCTACTACTTTTCATATAGTTAACATTGTGAATTTTACATTTATGGTGATATTTTGTTGGATTCTTTTCAATAGATAGTTATCTGGAAGGAAGTTATGTTACTTAGAATCAGTTTTTAAGCTTTTTTAGGGTGGGTCTAGAAAAGCCTTTAGTTTATGGCTAATTTGTTCCCACTACTGAAGTGACACCCCTATATCTGTTTTCCCATGTAGTTGGAGATCTCAGCAGTTTGGCTGGTAGTGACATGAAATACTCTCAGCCTTGTATGAGCTTTGTGAATTGTTCTGCTTTATCCTTTTGGTGGTTTGTTCCCAAGCCTGGGGTAGTTTATTCACATGGATGCACAGATCAGTAACCAGACAAAATTTCAAGAGAACCATTCTATAAATCTCTGGGGTATTCTATCTATGCAGCTCTCTTCTCTCTAGTATTTTGCCTCATAAATTATGTTTTTGCCACATTAGACTCTGATTTCTGTCTCCTTGGTTTGGTGAGACGTCTGATCTCTCCTTGAGTTTCGGTTTCCTGGGAAATCTCTCCATTCAGTAAGCTAGAACACTTAAACTAAAGTTTACTTCGATTGTTATCCTTCTCTCATCTTATTCTCAGTTGCCTGTTGACCAATATGTGAAGACTGCCGTTTAATATATTTTGTTCAGCTTCCTAGTTAAGGTAGGAGATTAAATCCAGTATCCATGTTGACTTTTCAACAACAATTGCCTAACCTCTCCAAACCTAAGGTATAACTTTCCAGGATTCTTACTTACTTACTTGTTTATTTATGGCTGTGTTGAGTCTTTGTTGCTGCATGCAGGCTTTCTCAGTTGCATCAAGTGGGGGCTACTTTTCATTGTGGTGCACAGGCTTCTCATTGCGGTGGAGTTTGTTGCGGAGCACGGGCTTTAGGCACATGGGCTTCAGTAGTTGTGGCTCACAGGCTTAGTTGCTCCCCGGCACATGGGGTCTTCCCGGACCAGGGATCGAACCCGTGTCCCCTACACTGGCATGTGGATTCTTAAGCACCGCACCACCAGGGAAGTCCCCAGTATTCTTATTTTTAATTCAAAAAGAAAAATATTTTTGTTGGTGTCATACTTTCTAGTTGCCTTTTTTTCTCTTCTCAGTACTGCATTTGGGAACTCTCTCATACCTGTAAACAGAAGTAATTAACTACTTTTTAACATTAAAAGTTTAGAGATATTAATTTGCTACAATATATAGTATGTATAATATTGCACTTATAATAATAAGATCAGTTCTACTTTTGTGTGGAAATTTTTCAAACTACTTTAATAACATTTCTGACTTGATGCTAATAAAAGCTCTGTGAACTAGATAAATCTGGCGTTATAATTCTCATTACAAAGTAAAGAAGCTAAGGCCTCACAAGATTCATTAATTTTTCTCAATCGCATAACCTATAAATGATGAGATAGGATCTTCTGACTTTTATAACAATGTTTTTTCCAATTTTCCAGAGTCTGTCTTCCTGGAAGATGTAGAACTTTATGTAAAATAGCAAAACATCTAGTATAGTATGGTAGCAAAACTTTTCACTTTTCGTGAGGAAGGCAATATGGTGGAATAGAAATAACTAGATTTAGAGTAAACGGATGATTTGTCAGTCATATTCAATCTAAGTAATAAAAACAACGTGGAATTACATAAAATGAGCAAAACAACTTTTATACAACTATTTTATATTTACTTTAGGAAACAAAAAGCAGATTTACAATTGTTCAGCTAGAGGGCATGTTGTAAATGGAGCAAAAAGAGAGTTTAGTGTATGCCAATTGTTAAGGTGACCAAAATGCCTGCTTAGGAGATCCATTTTAATTTTTCAGGAGATTTAGTTAAGAAATTAATCAAATGGCCTTTGTATTTTAGTAAATGGGACAAAATAAAGAACAAAAGATTGAGAAATTTTTAAATTTTTGTGAATGAGTTAGATCTCTGTTCATATCTACTATGGTGTCAAAATATTTGATATATGTAGTTAATCTTTATGTAAAATCTTGTGTTAAGTATACACTCTGTTTAAGAAGAGAATTAATTTTGAACCTAATAATTATTTTTGAAAAAAGTCACCTAATTGCATACCTAAGCAGCTGTAGCTATTGAAGTATGACATTTCTTGATCTGTTCCCCCCTTCATAGCAAAAAGATTTTATATGATTCATCTGTAAAAACATAAAATCAAGTTAAAGAGCAAGTTGAGTAATCACTACTTACATGATAAAATATATGAGAAAATATGATTGCAGGTCATTCCTATTTTTTGCAGTGGTCATGGCTATTATATAAGGTTAACCTATCCTATGTAAAGGCACCATATCCTTCCTGACTTTCACCAGTCACTGCCTGACTTACCCAACCCTAAAGCATTACTTTCCAATAATCTTATTTATTTTTAAATTCAGAGATAAAAATAATAATGGTTGGTGTAATACATTCTAGTTGCATTTTTTTTTTCTCTCAGAGTTGCATTTGGGAACTGCAATGGGTTGGCTGTGGTGGATTTTATACAGAAGACAGTACTGTTAAGCATGGGGACCATTGACCTATATAGATCAAGTGACCTATACCAACGACAACCACGGTCTCCTCGAAAAAACAAGCAGTTCATTGCAGGTAGGAGATAAGATCATTATGAACTTGATTAGTTCACCTGTTTTCTTACCTTTAGATTTCTTGTCTTTCTTCTGTGATGCTATTCAAATGCACAGCAATATAAAGTCAACATACTTTACAATACCACGTAAGTAAAATTGGTCAGAAACATAGTAAGAATCTTTGAAAGGGTAAAGGAGGTGTTTAAACTTCAATTTGTTGTTAACGTTAGGAAGGATCTCAAGTTTCTTAAGTTGAATTCCTAAAAAATAATAAAAGATAAGAAGGTATTAAATATAAAAATGCTAAAATCAGGCTATCTAGTTGAAAAAGCTGCTTGCAATGGTTGTGTTAACTGGGATAGTTTTCTTCTAATATATGATAGCTTTAAAAATATAACTTAAGGTCATTCACTAGTTTTAATATTTTAAAGTAACTCCATTTTTTGGCTGTCACCTTTCCTTGTTGGATGGTGACTTTCTTGGAGTAACAAATGCAGTAAACATTATTAACATCTTAAAATGCTATGAAAGATGATATTTTTCTTGACAAATTAGAAAAACATACAAAGTTAGTAAAATACAAGCCAAAATACTTTCTACGCATAACGCCAAACCTTGATATGCCAAATTATCCAAAGTTGTACTAAAATTTCAGTACATATCCAAATAGCTGGCTTTGCAAACGTTGCCAACATTTTGTATATTTTCTGTCCACTGACATAGTTTAGTTGGTAAAATATTGGTTGAGCTAAAAGGTTTGCAGGTGGAAATGCATCTATAGTATTATGTGTTATTTTATACAGTTTTTAAAATTTTCTACTGTTTTTTAAAATAATCAGTTGAATATTGACACTTTTACTAAATATACCCACGTAAAGACTATTTTAAAGTAAAAAGAGTACATTATGGTAGGTGTTATTTTCTAAATAGCAAATGTGCCAAATTTAACATCTGAATGTGGTAATAAATGAAGTTTCCTTTTGAACTAATGAAAAATTACTTGATATACTGAAATTCTCCTTCTTTGTTAATCTTTCTTTTGTAAACCTATACCCTTTCCAAATTGCTAATTTAGACCCTTTTCAGGAGCACAAAAGTTCTCCTTCAGAACCTGGAGTTTCTCTGTTTTTTGTTAGGGATCTCAACTTTTAGCAATATTTTATGGGTGCTAGCAATGTAAAATTAGACAGGTTCTGCTTCTACCACTACTGGCTTTTGAAAGAAAGGCAGAGTAAGAGAAATTGTGCATGAATATACCATGAGATCCCCTCACGATTGAGAAAGAGAAAGTTGACTTTTGAAAGTTCATGGACTCTTGATTGATAGAAAGATGTTAGGGGATAGTAGGCACTGTTTGCATGCTGAAACACTAATTCAATCAGAAAAGCTGTGGATCCTAAGACAACATCTAAATTACTTGCTGGATATACACAGTGGGATGACAAAGTATATATTTTGACAGAGGTAATACAATTATTATTTAATTTAAACTTACTGAGCCTCAAAAATTATGATTAGAGCTCAGAATTTTAATGACTTTAAAATTAGGAAAAACTGTGATGAAGTTGTAAACTCTGCTTGTATTTAGTATATATAATGAGTACTCTGTTATTAAAAAAAAAGACTAAAATCCCTAAGCTTTCTTGTTCATACTGAAGATTAAAGACAACCATTTTTATATTTATGAGGTAACATACATATTACTTATAAGCTAAATAAGTTTACTATGTAAAAAGCATAAAGAGAAATATGCCATTTATTTTTATAAGATATTTGATTAAATAAAATTACTACAGCATTCTCATCATTCATCTATCACCTCACTTTCTAATTGATTTAATTTTTTAATATCTCCTTTCTAATTTGATTACCTAAACTTGCTGCAATTTCTTCATCTTGGCTGTTCTGTATTCTGGTATGATATCACTTCCTTTCACTTTAGACTATTTTTCTCTCTTTCTTCTGCCTGCTGCTGATGCTGGTGTTCTGGCATGTTCCAAAGACAACTTTTGCATGCGTGGCCTGTCTAACTTTTATCCTGATTTAACGAAACGGATCCGTACTTCCTACCAGAGTAAGTTCAATAAAGGTTAGGCAAATAGCTTTTTTTTAAGTCATAATGCTTGAGTTAAATCCATATATCTGTGCTTAGTAATGTGTTTTTAAAAACACATTCAGCATGCATGCAAATTTTTGTTTTGTTACGGAAATGCAACCTGATAATTTTAATAAAAATTATATAAATATTTCAAATAGTTATATACCCATTTACCCATATTCATTGTTTCAGTGTTTATTTCAAACCATGTGTACCACGTGCTATTAGTCCAAGAGCCATTGTCTTTTGTTTTGAGGAGGAAGAGCCATGGTGTCCTTGTAAATAATAAACCTGATATTCTAGCATCAATAATAATTGAATGCTTATTTTGGAAACCTTATGCCTTTGGCCATTTTATAAAATTATTTTAACCAGGGCCACAATACTTGCTTTTTCTAATGTAATTAGATTTCTTGGAGGTAGCATTTCTGATGCTTTTCATTAAAATAGAATATACAAACACACATTTCTATAGTGAATTTAGGAAACAAACATTGTGAAACTGGGGAATTAAGGTCACAAATAAAAGTCACTAATATTAACATTTACCATGGTAGCAAATGCAAATCTGAAGATGATGTGTCAGATATTCTATTAAATGGTGCAGAAAGAGTGGGGAGTGAGAGTATGATTGGAGGTGCAGATGATACTAGTGATATTATGGGTGAATATTTATTGACATGAGAAGATGTATATAATATGTTAATCAATATGTTTAAAAAGAACTTAATACATATAAGACAATCTCATATTTGTATAAAATATATATATGGATACATACATGTTGCTTGTATCCTAAATTTCTTTAGACCTCACCTCACCAGCTTGTACATACTTAATGGAATTACATCACTTATAAAAACCTAAAATTTTGTGTTCCATTAGCTAAAAGAAGTCAATACCTATGAAAGCCTTAAAGTTTTTCTGGGGTGCAGAGGGTGACTTATTTTTGCTCGGAACTATTCTTTAGTTTTCTACTCTGAGCACCCCCTTTTTCAGTGCTTCCCACTGCCTCTACTCCTGGTGCCTTGTGATAGAACACATATCTGTGTTGGCTTCTGCTGTTACTAAAACAGAAACTTATTAGGTATTATAACATTTCTTGACACCTGAAAATTATATGAAATTTTAGTTTCCATAATTAAAATTTCCATAAAAGTTGTATTGGAACACAGCCAAACTCATTCATTTACATATTGTTTCTGGCTGCTTCCAAACTACAATGGCAGAATTGAGTAGTTGCAACAGAAACCATATGGCCCCTAGAGAATGGACTTGAGGATACGGGGAAGGGAAAGGGTAAGCTGGGACAAAGTGAGAGAGTGGCATGGACATATATACACTACCAAACGTAAAATAGATAGCTAGTGGGAAGCAACTACATAGCACAGGGAGATCAGCTCGATGCTTTGTGACCACCTAGAGGGGTGGGATAGGGAGGGTGGGAGGGAGGGAGATGCAAGAGGGAAGAGATATGGGGACATATGTATATGTATAACTGATTCACTTTGTTATAAAGCAGAAACTGACACACGATTGTAAAGCAATTATACTCTAATAAAGATGTTAAGGGCTTCCCTGGTGGCACAATGGTTGAGAGTCCGCCTGCCGATGCAGGGGACACGGGTTCGTGCCCTGGTCCGGGAAGATCCCACATGCCGCAGAGCGGCTGGGTCCGTGAGCCATGGCCGCTGAGCCTGCGTGTCCGGAGCCTGTGCTCCGCAACGGGAGAGGCCACAACAGTGAGAGGCCCGTGTACAGCCAAAAAAAAAAGAAAAGATGTTAAAAAAAAAATTGCCCACCCGAAAAAAAAAAAGAAACCATATGGCCCATGAGACCTAAATATTTACTGTCTTGCCCCTCACATAAATTTGCTGACCTCTCCCCTATACTATTCTTCGTTACCCATCCCCTACCACCTAAATGGTTTCAGCCACAACCTTTCCTGAAAATAGTTTCCAGGTGGTTTAACACACATACTCAGACTTCAGAATCCTAGTTTAGCCTTCTCAAGGTAGAATCCCCCTACTGTGTGTGTGTGTGAGAATGCATCCATCTGTACAGATAGAAAAAGTTTCTGGAACATGAGACTGTAGATTTTATAAATTTCTTTTAATGTATTTTATGGTATTTCTATAATAAAGACATAATGCTTTTATAGTAAAAAGAAGTTGGATTCTGAGGATAAGAAGCAGGCTCTTAGTTAATCTGAATTCTACAATATCAACCATGATATTAAAGTTAATTACTTCAATAATCTTATGTTGCCTTCAGAATAAAAAAGCCAAGATTTTAAACCTTCATTCAGGGTACTCTAAAATATAATTCTTATCTGCATCTTCAAATGAATTTTCTACTACTGCTATAAAAACACTCCTCTTAAGCCAGTGTATGTATCTTACTACACTTATAATTTATTTATAAGTGAAACTTTCCTTAGATTTCACTCCCTATAGTAAACCTTTCCTGCTGCCATTAGAGCCCTTTGCACCAATTCCTTAATTTAAATGTCTATAGTGCCTACGGTGTACAGGCTTCTACACAGTAGTGTCTGAACCATTTAATTGGTACTTAGATTTATTTGTATTTTTATGCATATGCTCTACCTTTATAAATGCATGATAAAAGCCTGAAAACCATATCTAAAATTGTTATTATCCTCTACACCCAGCACAAGTATGAGCTCAGCAAGTCAATGATGATGGTAGTGAGATGGAGCATGACAGGAGACTCTTTGCTCACAAGAATAGCCAGCAGAATTTTCAGATTTGATAAATGAGAGTAGACATGGCTTCTGGGTTCACTGGAATTTTGCAAAAGAAATCATAGTTTCTTCTAAACAAAGAATTAAAGTGTCAAGACAGAAGTAAAATCAAGTCCTCAGAAGGCCATAAAAGATGTTCTATGTCTTCCATGGGACTATGATTTGTGGATGCAAAGAAATGCTTTGGAAAGAGCAAGAGACATAGGGTGAGAAGGTTTATATCAAGTTCTGCCTTTTCTTCTTATTGACTAATTACATTTATAATCTTAAGCAAGTCATTTAACTGCTCTGAGTTTCTTTTTTCTCATATATAAAGTAAAAATCATAGGGCTTCCCTGGTGGCGCAGTGGTTGAGAGTCCGCCTGCGGATGCAGGGGACACGGGTTCGTGCCCCGGTCTGGGAAGATCCCACATGCCGCGGAGCGGCTGGGCCCGTGAGCCATGGCCGCTGAGCCTGCGCGTCCGGAGCCTGTGCTCCACAACGGGAGAGGCCACAGCAGTGAGAGGCCCGCGTACCGCAAAAAAAAAAAAAAAAAAAAAAAAAAAATCATAATCCCTACTTTCCCCTTAGAGACTTTTGGAACTTTTCAAGATTAGTGTTTATAATTGCACTTCTATAAATATTAGATATTATTATTATAATAGAAGATGAAACCACGTCACATGTTAAATAACCTTTCCAGAATACAACAAATCTATGGAAGAATTTAGGGCTAACATCCAGTCAGCTGCCTCATCACCTAGTGCTCTTTCTACTTGTTATAATGACAAATTCTGCTAGTTAATGCTTTGTGGTTAAAGGTTTTTGTTTGTTGGTAATATCTATAATTTGACTACATAGTAGAAGTGCACATTTGAGAAAAGTTCACAATGTACATAAACAAAAGGACATGCTTGCTTGACAACTTAAAAGGTAGTTGAGAAAGAACATTATTAGAACAACCTTACCAGTGTTGAAGAGGTATTTACTTAAAAAAAAAAATTGATAATATACCATTTGCACCAAAGGAGGTTTGGAAGGTATGCTGAAGGTAGAACATTGTCAGAAAAGGTGCTTATGCATCAATTTCTAGTTATGCATTGGGAAATCCTTTGGAAAGTTTCAGTCCTATCTACAGACATTTTCTCTCTTTCACTGCATAGTTTGTTCAGAATGTGGGGAGTCATAACAGATCCTGGAAATACAAATCAGTAACATAAAGAAAAATTGAACGAAAAGGGGAAGATAAGAGAAAACTAGCAAAGAGAGGCAAATAAACATTTTCAAAAATGAATGGAGCGGGCTTTCCTGGTGGCACAGTGGTTAAGAATCTGCCTGCCAATGCAGGGGATACAGGTTCGAGCCCTGGTCCGGGAAGATCCCACATGCCATGGAGCAACTAAATCCGTGAGCCACAACTACTGAGCCCACATGCCACAACTGAAGCCCACGAGCCTAGAGCCCATGCTCCACAACGAGAAGCCACCGTGATGAGAAGCCTGTGCACCGCAACGAAGAGTAGCCCCCACTTGCTGCAACTAGAGAAAGCCCACGCGCAGCAACAAAGACCCAACGCAGCCAAAAATAAATAAATAAAATAAATTTATTTTTTTAAAAATGGAGAAAGTCAAGAATGGAGGAGGAGTAAAACAAATAAGAGGAATGCCTCAAGGAACAAAAACTAGCAAAAATTATGGTAAACAATGAATGGGAAAAGTCCATTTATTTAAAAAATATTTATTAAGCATCCTCTGTATAAAACATTTTTTAGGCAGTAGATATATAATGATGAATGAAATAATTATAGTCTCTTCCCTCAATTTATAAGAGAAAACATATAAAGAAATTCATAGATATACAATTACAGTTGAAAAAAGAAAGCAATCCTATGAAAGAAAAAGTAGACGTGGAAAAGTTGGACCTATTTTTGAGAGTGTTGTTAGGGAAGGGCCTATCTGAGGAGGAAACATTTAAGTGAATCCTTACAAGATAAGAAGGAATCAGACAAAGCTTTGAACTTACACTTCTGACCAAGGTAGAGTAACAGGGACAAGATTTAACATCCTGCCTCAAACAAACAGAAACAGCCATAATAAATGAAGCTGTGGTTTTTAAGACATGGGACATCAGACAATGAAGAAGAGTAATTTCTGACAGATAAGAAACAATTGAACCCTATAACCATACCTCTTTATTGCCCTGAGAGAGTTTCTAGACCGCAGCAAAGGGAGAAGGGGAAACCCAAGAGGAAACCAGTCAACTCCCTATGCTGAGAAGATGGAGATGAGAAACTGGGGACACCAAAGCAGCTACAGCTCCTAAAGAGAGGATCCCAGATATCTACAGTTTCCTCCTCCAACAGATCAACACATACCTATGATGTAGCTACACAGGGACAGGTAAAGAACCATCTGAAAGGATTAAAGGAAATGGTATCCAACACTCAAAGGGAATAGTGCCTATTTTTTCCCACCAGGCAGACTAAAAAAAAAAAAAAAAAAATATATATATATATATATATATATATATATATATATATATATATGAAATTCACATCTGCTTCTAATTAACATTGTACTGGGGATTCTAGCCAGTGTAGTCAGGCAAGATAAAGAAAAGTTATCCAGACTGGAAAAGAAGTTAAATCATCCTTTTTCATAGACAACATGATCATCTATGAAGAAAATCTAATGAAGTCTACAAAAGAGCTACTAGAACTAGTAAGTGAGTTTAACAAAGTACAGGATATAAGGTCAGTGTACAAAAATCAATTTTATTTCTGTCAACCTGCAACACTTAGCCATAAATTAAACAACAGATGTGAAAGACTCATGCGTTGAAAACCGGAAAACATTTCTGAGAGAAGTTAAAGAAGACCTTAAAAAATGAAAAATTACATGTCTCAATATTATTAAGATATCAGTTCTCTCCCAATTGATCTGTAGTTCAATACAATCCCAATAAATATCCAGCAGACTTTTTAATAGAAATTGACAAACTGATTTCTAAAGTCCATATAGAAATGCAAAGGATTTACAGTAGTCAAAACAGCTTTGAAAAGAACAATCTTGGAGAACCAACACTACCTAATTTCAAGACTTTTTAAAAAATTAGTATGTTATTGAGTCAGGTTGGTATTGGTCCAAAGACAGATATGTTAATGGAACTCAACAGACTCCAGAAATACATCTACACATATATGGACAACCGATTTTTTTACAAAGATGCAAAGGTAATTAAGCAGAGAAAGAATAATCTTTTCTACAAATGATATTTAAACAGTTGAATATCCTTTTGTAAAAAAAATAACTTTGATCCCTACTTTGTACTATATTTTTAACAGTTAACTTACAGTGGATCATAAGCTTTAATATAAAACCTAAAACCATAAATCTAGGAAGAAAGAAGAAAAATTTTGTTACCCTAGGTTAGGCAAAAGTGTTTTAGGTAATATACCAATGACATACTCCGTAAAAGAACAAATGTATGGATAAATTGGATTTTTTCAAAAGTAAAAATTTCTGCTCTTTATAAGACACTGTTTTGAGAGTGAAAAGTTAAGCCATGGACTAGGAGAAAATATTTGCAAAGCATATATCTGATAAAGGATTTGTATCTAGAATAACATTTTTTAATTTCTCAGAACTCAATAATAAGTAAGCAACCCAATAAAAATATAGGCCAAAAATTTGAATAAATAATTCACAAATGAAAATATAGTGATAAAAATAAGAATATGAAAAGATACTCAAAAACATTCATTATTAAGAAAATCAAATTAAAACTACAATGAGATATAATAATACATCTATTATCATGACTATAATTTAAAAGACTGATCATACCAAGTACTGGCAAGAATGTAGAAAAAATAGAATCTCTTACACGCTACTGGTGGGAATGTACAATGGTATAACCATTTGTCAGGTTCTAAAGATTTAAACATACACTTATAATATGACCTAGCCACTTTAATCTAGTTATTTACCCTAGATAAATGAAAGCATATATCCATACAAAGACATTCATAGCAGCCAAAAATTCAAATATCTTTAGTAATCAAAAACTAAAACAACTAAAATCTCCGTCAAAAACTAAATGAATAAACAAATCTCGTATGTTTGTTCATTGGTCTACTACGCAGTAATAAAAATGTATGCACTATTGATATGTGCTATACCATGGATGAATCTCAAAATAATGAATCTTACATTGAATTAGAGAAACCAGACAAAAAAGGGCAGATACTGTATGATTCCATTTATATAAAATTCTAGGAACTGAAAACTAATGCAGAGTGACAGAAAGCAGACCAGTGGTTGCCTGGGGATGGGGAAGGGGCTGATATGGAGAGGGCTGGAAGGGAGGGTTACAAAAGGACACAAAGAAACTCTTGGATACATTTATTATCTTGATTGTAGAGATGGTTTCACAGGGGTATACATATGTCAAGATTTATCAAATTAAATACTTTATAAATATGTCAGTTGAACCTCAAAGAGTTATTTTTTAAAAGAGAACTAGGCACATAAAGGGCAGGGAGCAGTGTATTCCAGGCAGAATGAACAGCCTATAAGAAGGTTCTAAGGTGGTTCTAAGGTGGTCAAGGACTTTAACTATCTTCTAGAAATAGAAGGTCAAGGAGGCTTGGGGTGTAGTGATTGAGAGGGAAAGTGGGTTAAGATTTTGATGTCTAGATGAGCAGGGACAAGATCATACAAACTTCTAAAGCAATTATAAGAAATTCTGTTTTGAGCAAGAAAATGATATGCTTTGATTTATATCTTAAAAATGTTATCCACACTGCTGAATGAAGAAAATATTGTGGGGCCAAAAAGAATGAAAGCCAGTATACCAGTTGGGAGGTCAATATTATACTCCAGGCAGGAAAAGGTAGCTTTGGCCAGGGTGATAGCACTGTTGTTGGAGAAAAAAGATAGGTGCAAGAATCACTTACAGAGCTACTAATTATAATTCAATTTGGGAGATCAGAAAGTGGAATCAAAGATTATTTCCAAATTTGGGCTTGAGCCAATGACTGTCATGATATTATTTACAAAGATGAAGAAACTAGGGTTGAGGCACAGTATGTTGGTAGGGAATAGAGTTCGGTTTTAGACATGTTAAATTTTGGTGTGTATTGTTTATCCAAGTGAAGACAATAAGTGGATAGGTAAACCAATCTGAATATCAGGGCTGTAATT
Organism: Leucopleurus acutus; assembly: GCF_964270905.1. Classification (NCBI taxonomy): domain Eukaryota; kingdom Metazoa; phylum Chordata; class Mammalia; order Artiodactyla; family Delphinidae; genus Leucopleurus; species Leucopleurus acutus. The sequence continues at coordinate 67,255,096 of NC_139147.1, forward strand.
TAGTATGTAATGGCATGGGAATGAAGTTATGTAGGCATGGAGGGAGCAGAAGAAGGGAAGAGGGGACTTGTGGATAAAGAAACAGGAATTTCAACATTTAATTTCCAAAGGAAGAAGAATAGCTGGCAGAGAGGACTTGCCAGAGAGAAGAGAAGAAATGAGACTATTGCAGAAGCCAAATTAAAGGGGAGTGTTTCAAGAAGTGGTCAACCACATCAAATGCTACAGATAGGATAAGTAGGGTAAGCTTAGAAAAGGGTCTAGTGCGTGCTGTGCTGTGAAGGTTATTAGTGACTGTCTAAAAAGTAGTTTTGAAAAATATTGGGATAGAAGCTACAATTATATTAGACTAAGGAGTGGCAAGTGAGGAAACAGCACAACTAAATAACTCTTTTGAGATGTTTGGTTATGAAGGGGTGCCAAAAAATAGGTCAGTACCTGCATTGGAATAAAGTGTTAAAAGAAGGATTTTTTTCATTTTAGATAAAGAGCATATTTTAAAGTTGATGTGAATATTGAATGATCCATAGAGAAAGAGAGATTGGTGGTAGGGGACAGAGGGAATAATAACTAAAGAAGCAAAATCCTTCAGAAAGTTACAGGAGAGGAAATCAGAGCATATGTACAAAGATTAGTATTTAATACGAAGTTTTCTCTATTGTAATAGAGAGGTACATAAAAGAAAAGGAGAAAGCTACAGAATCAGAGGGATAAGTTACAAAATGTATGATTTGGTTGAGAAATGAAACAAGTGATTTTCACATCTCTGCTTTTCAGTTCTGTATTTTAATAGGTTTCTTTTTGAAATCAGTTTTACAGTGTTTTCTTACTCCAAACTTTGTACTGAAAAGCACACTGATAAAAATATAAGGTTCCATCTTTGAATTCTAAAAAAATGAACAAAGAAATTAAAAATAGGGGAGATATTATTTAGTAATTTATGTGAGTTTTCTAGAGTTTAGTTTAATAGTAATTTCAGTGTGACTCGAACAAATAAAACAGCTAATATAACTTAGGGCAGTGGTTCTCAACCCGGCAAGATTTTGTCCCCCAGAGGATATTTGGCAATGCCTGGAAACATTTTTTTTTGTCACAATTGCGGGGAGGAGTACTCTACTGGCATCTAGTGGGTAGAAGCCATAGATGCTGATAAACATCCTGCAATATATCACCCCACAACAAAAAAATTATTTGGCTAAAATGTCAATCAAATTTGAAAGCATTGAGACCAGAGAAGTTTATATGGTAAATGGTAATTTGGTAAGAACATTCCCAAAGTGTAGACTATTTATATATGTGAAGACATTTGTACACTGGGTATTAGTCTCCTAAAGAATATTGGTATTTTATTTAACATTCACAAGTTGCTACTTCAAATAAGATATTGATTAAATTATCCATTAAGACACATTATAGGTATATATTCTTAGAAATCTTTAAATAAATGTTGATATAATTCATTGTACCCAAGGGGGTTTTGTCTTCTGATATTCAATTATTTATTTACCATAAAATATCTCTATCTGATCTTAACCGGGATTTACTATTTTCTAATGAATCACCATACAAATCTTCCAAATTTAGTTGTCCATTTGCTTTACTTATCCATATATCAGACATAACTTTCTCCACATAATCTTTGGGAAATCTCACCATTGAGTGTTCAATATATTATGAGGAAAAACACAATTATTTGGCATTACCCTGAGCACTTCAATGAATACCTACCAGTGTCAGTAATGGATTAACCAGTTTACCTGGTTTCCATTCCTTTGTTCCACATGCCTTCAGTACAGCTTTAACAGTATTTCCAAGAGATTAGACATAAATGGAGGGGCTTTCCATTTCCAGATAGGATGTTGAAAGATATAAAAATTCTTCATCCCCATGGTAACAATGATGACACAACAATAATAAAATCCTGTGATAATAACAATGATAAAATTAAAATTATACTTTTCTACGAGGCTTCTGAAGAGTGGATTCAAAGAAGCCTTGATTAACTGAATTCCAGAGAGATAAGAGCCATTCATAGATAAGCAGAAAACCGCAGCTGCTTTTATACCTGGGGCAAGTGACTGAGCTGGACACAGGTCAGGAAAGGAATGGGCCTTCTATAGATGGACAGACTGCAAAGAATAGGAACAACTACAGGTTTAATGACTATCTGGACTGAACTGTTGAATGGGAATCTGAAATAGCTCTAAACACAAAATTATTCAGTTTGGCAATTCTCTGCCAACTAACCCCACCACTCTCAGAATTTTTCTGAGAAAGTGGCAGCAAATGAGAAAGCACAGAGAATTTATGCACTCTCAAAGTGCTTGCATTCAGGGGTTATTATAGAATTTGACCCAAGCTGAATTAAACTATCTGAAACTGCATCTCAACCCTCTTTCTGCACAAATACTGGGAAAATTAGGAATCAGCCCCTTGAGGAAGGGTTAGGGAAGTTTGAGTGTTGGATTGAGGAGCAAAGAGATTTTGAAGGGAAACAATCTAATTAAGGCTGCAGACCAGCCCTAGTTCAATTCAGTACTGTGTAGAATCTGATTGATTAGCACTTCACTTGAGTTGTCTAAGGACAAAAATTGGTAAGGCTATAAAAAACTTAAGCAACTCTCTTAACCAAATTGACCTAACTGACATAAATAGACACCTACACCACACTAATGAAAATGTGCATTGTTTTCTTTAGATGTGGCATATTCACAAATATAGACTGAGTCATGAAACAATAAAGAATTAAAATCAAGCAGAGTAAGCTCTCTGATCATAAAAGAAATTAAATTAGAAATCAGTAACAAATATGTCTTAAAATCCCCAAATATTTGAAAATTAAGAATAGCTCATGACTTAAAAAAGAAATCACAAGGGAATTTAAAAAATATTTTTAACTTAGTGAAAGTATAAACACAAAATATCAAAATTTGTGATATTGAGATGTTACTAAAGTAGTGCCTAATGGAAAATTTACAACATTAGAAGCTTAAATTAGAAAAAAGATCTCAGATCAGTAAACTAATAGCTCTACCAATATCAGACAAAATAGATTTTAAATCAAAAAATTTCACTAAAGAGGAACAATTTAAAATGATTAAATGGTCAATATATCAAAAAGATATAACAATTATAAATATATGCACCTGACAACAGAGCTACAAAGTACATGAAGCAATATCTGACAGAATCAAAGGGATAGACAATTCAACAATTATTGGTAATTTTAATACTCCACTTTTAAATATAATATGAGAACTAGGCAAAAGGCCAAAGAGGAAATAGAAGACTTGAAAAATGCCATGTATAAGACCTGTACACTCAAATCTACAGAAAGAAAATGTTTAAACATTATTTAAATGGAGGAGATACCATCTTTATGGGTTGGAAGACTCAATATTTTTAAGATATTTATTCTACCAAATTATCTATAGATTTATCACAACTCAATAATAATCTAACATATCTTTTTATAGAAATTGACAAACTGATTTTAAAATGTATGTAGAAATGCAAAGAATCTAAAATAACTAAAACACTTTTGCAAAAGAACAAAGTTGGAAGATTTCACTTCCTGATTACAAGATGTAATATAAACCTGCATTAATTAGATAGTGTGGTAGTCAAAAAAAAAAAAAACAAATAGGCCAATGATTACAGAATAGAGAATCCAGAACTTGACCCACACATACATGGTCAATTTATTTTTGACTAAGGCACTAACACAAATCAATGAGGAGGGAAAATCTTTTTAATAAATAATCATGAACAACTGGGCAAATAGGGGGAAAATGGACCTTAATCCCTACCTCACACCATAATCAAAATTAACTTGAGATTAATTATAGCCCTGAAAATGAAAGCTAAAAATTAAAAAAGTTTCTTGAGAAAACAAAGAGTGATATTTTCATTACCATGGGGTAGGCAATGATTACTTATACAGGAACCAAAAAAAAAAAAAATTCTAAAGAAAAGAAAAAAATCAATAAATTGCCCTTAAGGCAAGTTAATCTTTTGCTCATCAAAAGACATCTTATTGTCACCAAGAAAATGGAAAGTTAAGTCACAAATGGAAGAAAATATTCACAATACCTACTTCCGACAAAAGACTCTTAAGCAAAATATATAAAGAATTCTATTGAAGATTTGGCACTACTCAGTTCTGTAACCTTAAATAGTTTAAACTCTCCAAACTTACAGTTTCTTATTTATAAAATGTAAGGGTTGGGATAGAGTGTGACAATGGACATTTTCTAAAATTCTATGATTTTTTTGAACCTACAGCAAGTTTATTGGTACAAATTATATAAAGGAGGTGGTGGAAAGGAATATGAATAAAGATGATTTGGGTAATTGACAATGGCTCTTAAGTACCCCTGGGTATGGGATTTACATTAAAGTAGAAACTCTGAATACTTATTTACAAAGAAAAAATATGAAACTCTCCAATAAGGGTAGGAAAACCCTAAGGATATTTTGTGAATGACACAGGAAAGCAGACTGGCAGATAGTGGGAATTACAAAACGTTTATTAATCTATTGTGCCTATCCTTATATTTTTCAGGAAAGTGACAATAGAATATAAGAAATATTAGAAATGAGGAAAATATAGTGCTTATTATAAGAAGGATTTGATACCATTGAACAAATCATTTAGTATTTACTATACAATACTGCATTTTTATAAATAGGTATAATATTTAAAATTTGTTACATCTCCTTGAAGGTCTTTTAAAAAGCCAATAACTGTTTCTCTTGGAAGTGGAAGATTTGATTAGATCTTTTTAAAAACCCCTTCTACTTCATGTTTTTCTTGGTCTATTTTCAGATGAAACTACATCATTTACTAAAATAGTTACTTCATATGAAAAAATAAGAAAAGGACTTTTATATCTTTCCACCATCATATTCAGTTACCCTTTATATATCAGTTATTGCTTATTTTTTCCTATGTCATTGTTAAAATTTTTCAAAATAATTGTCATAACATAAGCATAGAAAAGTTCTCACAGGGGAAAAATAAAACTTTTAAAACTTATAGGAATTAATAAGAATTATCTGCGAAATTTTAGCAAATTTTCTCATTTTTTGTCATTTTATTTTCAGGTTTAACTGAGCTGAATGACAGTCCAGTTCCCCTGGAACTTGAGCGTTGCAAGTCTCCCACTTCAGGTAAACATGAGTGGTATTTTTCAATCTTCTGAAGATTACTTCACTGCAGTAATCTACTGCTTTATCTTCATAATTCTTGAGAAATTCATAATTTTGGTAATTAGGTGTAATTTCATTTTGAAATTTAACCATAAGCAAATTCTATTCCAAAATAAATGTCTTAAAATATTTATTACTTCCCAAAAAAATTAAGATCAGAGGTATGGGTATAATACTTTTAAAAACATTTTAAAGGAAGTTATTTTGCAGATATATTAATAATGCTAAGTAAAAATTGTAATATTATACAGAAACTGTCTCATAGCTAGAGCTGAATTAGTGGGAAATACATACTGTAGGTGCAGTAACATATGAAACCATCCCTCTGGATCATAGTTTTGAAACATGTATATTCATTGGCAAAAGAAAAATGATAATATATGTTGTGAGCCCATTATATTAAAAATATGAGTATAAAGCTTCTTAGGAATAAGTTTTTAAGGTCTGTGAAAAAAAAGGTATAGTACAAATTGTTGGGTGTCAGCATTGTGAATAATTTGCTTTTTAAAAATTTTTTATTTACCTGATTTTTCTGTAATATACACATAGTAATGTGTAAATTTTTAAGCACCAAAAAATTAGGTATATCTTTGACATTGAATTGTAGATCTGTTTTCATAGAGTATCAAAAAATTATTTTTTTATTTAAATTATTTTATTTATTTTAACTTCATGCAAATTTATAAACATTTAGTTATCTCTTTATAAAGCAATGAATTTTGACTTCTAGAAATTCAGCTGGAATTGTGACATTCTTCAGTCTACTTCCTTTAGAGTTGTTAGTTGTTTATTGTTATTCTTCAGGAATGTAGGCTGAATAGAATCTAGTTGTGTCCTGTGTAAATTTCTGTTTTAATCATATCCATCTAATCCTTATTTTACTGCTTTCATGTTAAGCATGGTCTCATACATTTACCCTTTCTTTTGCATTCCCATTGGCACCATCCTAATATAGGTATTTATTACACCATACCTAGAATATTACAAAATTATTCTAACAGGTGTCTCTATTTTCCATCTCTCCCTCTTAGAATTCATTTTGCATATCATGTTGCAAAATTAATCTCCTTAAAATATTACTTTGATATTTTCCTGTGTCGGAAATCTTCAATTAAAATATAATTTAATATTCTATATCAAATTCAATTAATTTAACCTCACTTTAAATTCTCATCCATAATCTGAATTTGAATAGTAATACATTTATTAGGTTCTAATATCAAAAAGAAATAGAATAAAAATAAATTTCCCTCCCATCCTTCCCCATACATTGTTTCTACTCTCTTGAAAAATTAAACATTATTGGTAGTTTCTTGTTTATCCTTCCAGGCAATTTGTGTTTGTAAACAAACCAAAAAGAAACAGACTTTTGCCTTCTGTTTTGTACAAAAGTAGTAATATTATGCATTTCGTTGTACTTTGCTTGTTTCACTTTACAGTGTATCTTGCTTTCCATTTCATTACATAAAGTATTTTCTTATTATTTACATTTATATGATATTGAATTACATGTGTGTACTATAATTTATTTAATCATTTTACCAATTAAAGGACATATAGTTTAGTGCCAGTCTACTGCTATGTCAAACAATGCCACAGTGACTAACCTTGGTACATTCCTCACTTTAAATGTGTGCAGGTATATCTATCAGATAAATTCCTAAAATTGAAGTTGCTGGGTCAAAGAGTATACACCTGTTTAATCTTTATAGATACTCCCCAACTGCTCTTCTTGGGGTTTGCACAGTTCTCTCTCCTTCTAGCAATAACATGAAAATATTGGTTATCAAATTTTTTTATCTTTGCAAGTCTATTTGGTAAAAAGAATATGTCAATGCAGTTTCAATTTACCTCTCACATATTATAAGTGATGTTGAACACCCTTTTATATATTTAAGAGTTCTTTAAATATTTTTTGTAAATTATCTATTCATATACTTTGCCCATTTTCTATAGGGTTGTTCATTCTTTTTAAATTAATTAGTCCTCTTCATAAGTTAAGAAGATTTTCCCTTTATGACATGAGATCCAAATATTTTTCTCAATTTTAACTTTTAACTTTGCTTGTGGTATATCTTGCCTTAGAGCAGTTTTTTTCTAATCATTGATCTTTTCTTTTAAGGACTTCTTTATGCCCAACAATTTAAATACTATTGGTTATCTACTTTTTAACATTTTAGTAGAATTCCCCTGTCATTTACCCTTTATAGTTACTTATCTTGTATGTTTGTACTGTCTCTGAAAAGAAAAATTTTTTCATTACGGAACATTTCTATAAATATACAATACACATATGAAAAGATTTAGAGCCTTTCTTTAATTAGGGTAACTAAGTTGATCTATTTTGCTGTTTAAACCCAAACAGTGGTTTTACTGGTTTTTTTAAATTTGTTTTTTAGCTTACTGATTTCTGCTTTATCTTTATTAGTCTCCTCTGTTTTCCTTCATTTTACTTTTTCCTTTTTCACCTTTTGGTGGTAGATGCTTAATTCATTTATATTTATTGTTTCTTACATATTGATAAAACAAGGCTAAATTTCTCTTTGAACTCTGTTTTAACATGTAATAGCTTTTGATATATTATGATTGCATTAACAGTATTTTCTATATAGTAAACAGTTTGTTTATATTTCTTTGACCCAAGAGTTATTTAATGTAAATATGTGGCATTAGGTAGCTGTAAGTTTTACCTTATTAATCATGTTATTTAAGTCTCTCATGTCATTACTTATATTTTGATTACTTGACTTGTCAAAGATGGGGAAAAGGTGAATTAAAATATTGTATTAATCATGTGTTTCTGTCTATTTTTCCTTGTATCTGCTGTTTATTTTTTAAAATATTCATGTGTAAATATTCAACGATATATCCATACATTCTTTACCATTAATCACCATTGTTCATTTCATGTTGTGTCCTTCACCTGAATTCACCTTGTTTGCTATTAATACCACAACTCTTGCTTTTATTTGTAATTTCTTTTTGTATTCCTTGGCCTTACCTCTTTTGAGGTAAACTTTTTTTAAACTGAGGTGCAATATGTAAACCTCAAAGTGCATAATTCTTAAGAGTTCAGGTAGACTAGTTTTTACAAATGAATACACCAAGTAAACTTACCCAGATCAAGATATGGAATGTTACTGGAACCCCGGGCACCTCCCCTTATGCCCCTCTCAGCCACTAACCCCCACAAAGTTACCTACTATTCTGACTTTTATCATCATAGATTAGTTTTGTGGGTTTTGGACTCTCAGATGAATGGAATCATTCAGTATTTACTTTTATTTTTTGCTTATTTTGTTCAACATTATGTGTATGATATCTATGTTGCTGAATGATTTTTATTGATGTGTAATGATCCATTATATGAATATATGTCAATTTATTTATGCAGTTTATTATTGCTGAACATTTTAGATGGTTTTCAGTTGGGGGCTATTATAAGTAAAGCTTTTATGACCAATCTTGTCTAATTTTTAATACAAATATAACTCATTTCTGTGTTACATGTATCTGGGAGTGAGTTTTGAGGTCATAGGGTATGCATATGTTCAGCTTCAGGAAATACTACCAAGTTTTCTAAAGTGGTTGCACCAATTTTACTTCCATTAACGGTGTATAAAAGTTCTATTTGTTCCACATACTTTCCAATTTTCTTTTTTCAGTTTCAATCATTCTGGAGTGTATATAGTGCTGTCTTGCTGTAGAATTAACTTGCAGTGCATATCCCTGATGTCTAATGATTTTGATGAACTTTTACATTTATTGACTATTTTTAATATCCTCTTTTATAAGATATTCAAGTATTTTACTCATTGTTATTATGTTGCCAACTTTCTTTGATATATAAGAAATTCTGCATATGTATGTAGATAGGTAGATACATACATAAAAAGAAGTACTTTTGTTGGATGTATATAGGGCAAAATATCTTTTCCCATTCTGTGCCTTGCTTTTACTCTCTTAAAGGTGATCTTTTCATGAGCAGAAGTTTTTAATGCTAATGTTATTCAATTGATCAATACTTTTATTGTTAGTGCGTTATGTGCTTTGTTTTATTTTTAAGAAAATCTTTGCCCACCCCAAGTTCATAAAACTATTTCCCTATCATCTAGGAGGCTAATTGTTGTACCTTCACTTTTAAGTTCAAGTTCCATTTGAAATGTATTTCTGTGTCTAATGTGAGGAAAGAGTCAAGGTTTATTACTTTCATTTAGGTATCCAGTTGACAAGGACCATTTATGAGAAAACTATCGTTTCCCCCACTACACTAAAATGGTACTTTTGCCACAAATTAGTGTACTCTACCATGTATGTGGCATGTTTCTAGACTTTATGTTCTATTTCATTTGTGTGTTTACCATTAATCCGATTCCACACTGTTTTAATTGCTGTAGCTTTATAGTATTGCTGGTTGTATAGGTCCTTCAATTTTGTTTTTGTAGCTCTTTTTCAAGAATGCTATAGCTATTTTAGGTCTTTTCTTTTCATATAACTTTTAGAAAAAACTTGTCAGTTTGCACACAAACAAATATGTTTGGATAGTGATTGTAATTTTATTTCATCTGTAGATCAGTTGGTCAGAAATGACATTCAACAATGAATTTTCCACTTGGTATCTCTCCATTTATGTGTCTTCTTTAATATTTTTAGTCTTCTTTGTAGAGGTCTTACACATCTTTCATTAGCTTTATTACTCAGTATTTGATATTTTTATGTTGTAAATTTTTAAATATCTTTTTATTATTTTTTATGGCTAGAATATAAAAATAATTAATTTTTGTATATTGACCTCATGTCCAGAATATTTGATAAACTTATTTCAGTAATTTGTCAATTCTTTTAGATTATCTATGTATCCAATTATGCTCCCCCCTGTTAAGGAAAAAATTAGCTAGGACCTCCAAAACAATGCTGAATAGATGTGGTGTTAGCAGATATCTTTTCTTTTTTCCAGTCTCAGGTATGAGTCTTTCAAGATTTCAGAGTTAATTATGAGGAATATCTCTGAGTAAGAGAGGTCAGAAATTAGGAGAGCCAGAAACTGATAATCATTTTATAACTCTGCTTTCCTACATGGATCTTAAACTCCCTTTTAGCCCAATAAACCACAAGTAATATAGGGTGAAGTTTAATATTTTATTAAATTAAATATTAATAGAATAATAATTCTAATTAATAGAATGACTATTAAATATTTCCTTTAGGATGATGAGAGAGACAAGAGTAGGGATTGGGAGCTGAAAGGGTCCCAGTGAGCCAACCAGAATGCTGATGTTCTCAGCTTCCAGGATAACAATCATTTCATATTATTCATTCACCCAACTATTTAACAAGTAATTTACAATATCTACAGTTAGAGTGATATTATGATATCCACTGAGAATAAACTAATGAACAAAATTAACATACCCCATGCCAAATGGAACTGACAGTCTATCTGCAGAAACCAACATTAAAGCAATAGTTATACAAATTGTTATTATTTTTCCTTAAAGCTGTGTAACCATTTTTCCCTCACCAGGTAAGCTTGTGCAGTTTGTGCACTGCATAAACATACATCCCAAGGGGGTGAGCAGAAGCTATCATGAGCCCTAGCTCCACTTACCTGGAACAGAACTGCAGTCCCCTAAAGGAAACAGCCCCTTTTTCTTTGGCCCAAGAAACTAACCAAGCCTTCAACTGTAGGGTTATATCTGCCCACAAGGTGTGCATTTTTCTAATTTGTCCTACTTGAAGGTTTGCCTTTAAAAATCATTTTCCTAGTTCAACATCATTTTCTAGGTTAGCATTATGTCCTAATACAGCTGCTACCTATGCAGCTATCCATCCTCATGATTCTCACTGTCCACAATGTACAACAGACTTATAATGCTACCAAATTCAAGTGAAGACTAGGGTGATAGAAATATTTATCCTTAAAAATATCTTGGGCTTCCCTGGTGGCGCAGTGGTTGAGAGTCCACCTGCTGATGCAGGGGACGCGGGTTCGTGCCCCGGTCCGGGAATATCCCACATGCCACGGAGCGGCTGGGCCCGTGAGCCATGGCCGCTGAGCCTGTGCATCCGGAGCCTGTGCTCCACAACGGGAGAGGCCACAACAGTGAGAAGCCCACATACCGCAAAAAAAAAAAAAAAAAAAAATCTTTATTAAAAAATATCACAAAAAATAATGTCACAAAATACTAAAAAAGAAGCAATCAACTCTGTTGTTCTCAAACCTGAGTTAGAACTAGGTCTCATAGCCTAGTTTGAATGCTGCCTCTGTGTGATTCTACATGTCTAGAACCCCATTACATCCTCCAAAGAAGAATGCTGCTTCCTTTCAAAGAGTCCTCTGTTGAGGCAGTACCAAAATACTCAGGTAAAGGCACAAAACAGACACCCTTCCAAATAGTTATCATGAAATTCACCTCTAAGGTAAAAATACTTGGTTTACTTGGGCTAAAAATTACATGCCAATAGTTTTTTATTCCCTTCCTTTAGGACTTGCTACCAGAACTCCCGAGGCAGCACCAGGCTTTTATAGGAATGAAATACCAGCTGTGAGACAGAGGAATCAAGTACATCACTTGCCAGGTGAAAGTGAAAATCTCTTTTATGAACAAAGAAGCTATTCATACTCCATAATTTTCTAGACTTCACAATTTGTCTCAAAACCTTTATTCTTACTTGTTGTGCTGAAAACACAGGTCTCTCACGGTGAATGAAGACTAATTTTCCTAAAGCAATGGTTAAAACTACAGACACCAACTTCAGGAGATATAAAGCAGGAATACCTAAGGCTTTTGACATTTGCCATAGAATTTAGATAGTGGTGGGTTTTTTTTTTTACTGTAAACCTGGATAATTTCATCAGGCCTATAAGAAAATAATGGAGTGGCCAACAGATAATTTAGGGAAAACCTAAGAGCCAAAAAGTAGTTTTGTAAAAATTCTCCTTAACTCTTCATGATACAATTAAATATTTTCTGTGATCAGACACAACTGTGATTATCATGGAAACTCCAAAGAATCACCTCAGAGGGGCACTGCTCTCTCAAAAGTAGTGAGCAGAAAAAAGGTCCTGTAAATTTTATGCAGATTCATTGAATATTTGATGCTGCTCATAGGGACCAAATCAGAATCAAACACAAGTTGTACAGCCTTCTTAAATTAGGCATTCATTAAAAAATAGTTGTGACTAGATTTACAACTTTAACAAGCCTGAATTACCAATGTTCTAGACCCCAAGTAAAGTCAGTGACTAAGGAACCTAAAAATAATTGTAACCCACAATTTTCCAAGACAGCAGTTTCTTTTTTTTTCCTTGTGTAATACAACACCCCTGTGATATGCCTTTTTTCTGATGAGAAAACTGAAGCTCAGAGTATTTAAATAAGTGGAGCTAGAATCCCAACTGAGTTTTATTTGGTTGTAAAGCCTAAGCTTTCCCCCTGATTTTCATTAATAAATTGAGAACAAAAAATATGGGAATTACAAAAAATAATCACAATTGGAATTATATGACATCTGGTCAGTGGAGACAAGATGGCAGAGTAGAAGGATGTGAGCACACCCCTTCTTACAAAAACACCAAAATAATAACTGCTGAACAATCAACCACAAAAAATGCTGGCAAATACCAAAAATGATCCTCTACATCCTACAAGACAAAGAAACCACAGTGAGACAGTAGGAGCACAATCGTGATAAATCCCATACCCACCAAGTGGCCAATCCACAAACTGGAAAATAATTATACCACAGAAGTTCTCCCACAGGAGTGAAAGTCTGAGCCCCACATCAGGCTCCCTAGCTTGGGGTTCTAGCAATGGAAGGAAGAGCCCACAGAGAATCAGGCTTTGAAGCGCAGTGGAGTTTGATCACAGGAATTCCACAGGACTGGGGGAGACAAAAACTCCACTCTTGGAGGCACACACAAGGGCTCGTGTGCACCAGGACCAGGAAAAAAAGATGCCTCATAAGAGCCTGGGGCAGACTTACCTGCTAGTATTGGGGGGGGTCTCCTGTGGAGGTTGGGGGGGCAGTTGTGGCTCACTGCAAGGACAAAAACACTGGTGGAATCTCATTGGTGTGATCCCTCCTGGAGGCCATCATTTCCTCTCCAAGATCTGGCCCCACCCAACAGCATGTAGGCTCCAGTGTGGGGACACCTCAGGCCAAACAACCTACAGGGCAGGAACTCAGCCCCACGCATCATCCAACAGGCAACTTAAAGTCTTCTGAGCACACAGCTGCCCGTAAAACACATCCCCTGACATGGCCCTGCCCTCCAGAGGAAAAAGACCCAGCTCCAGCCGCCAGTGGGCAGGAAGCAGTCCCTCCCATCATGAAGCCTTCATAAGCCTCTTAGACAGCCTCATCCACCAGGGGGAAGACAACAAAAGCAAAAGAACTACAACCCCACAGCCTGCAGCATGGAAACCACAATCACAGAAAATTAGACAACATGAGACATCAGAGGAATATGTCCCAGATGAAGGAAGAAGATAAAACCCCAGAAGAACAGCTAAATGAAGTGGAGATAGGCAATCTACCTGAAAAACAATTCAGAGTAATGATAGTAAAGATGATCCAAGATCTCAGAAAAAGAATGGAGGCACAGATCAAAAAGATACAAGAAATGTTTAACAAAGACCTAGAAGAACTAAAGAACAAACAAACAGATGAATAATATCATAAGTGAAATACAAAATACACTGGAAGGAATCAATAGCAGAATAAGTGAGGCAGAAGAATGGATAAATGAACTGGAAGACAGAATGGTGGAAATCACTGCTACAGAACAGAATAAAGAAAAAAGAATGAAAAGAAATGAAGACAGTCTAAGAGTCCTCTGGGACAATATAAAATGCACCAACATTCACTTTATAGGGGTCCCAGAAGGAGGAGACAGAGAGAAAGGATCTGAGAAAACATTTGAAGAGATAATAGTTGAAAACTTCCCTAACATGGGAAAGGAAACAGTCACCCAAGTCTAGGAAGCACAGAGAGTCCCAGGCAGGATAAACCCAAGAAGGAACATGCAGAGACACACAGTAATCAAATTGAAAAAATTAAAGTCAAAGAAAAAATATTAAAAAGAACAAGAGAAAAATCAACAAATAATATACAAGGGAACTCCCATAAGGTTATCAGCTGATTTTTCAGCAGAAATTCTGCAGGCCAGAAGGGGTTGGCAAGATACATTTAAAGTGATGAAAGGGAAGAACCTACAACCAAGAATACACTACCCAGCAAGGTTCTCATTCAGATTTGATGGAGAAGTCAAAAGCTTTACAGACAAGCAAAAGCTAAGAGAATTCAGCACTACCAGACCAGCTTTACAAAATATGCTAAAGGAACTTCTCTAGGTGGAAAAGAAAAGGCCACAACTAAAAACAAGAAAATTACAAAGGGAAAAGCTCTCTGGTAAAGGCCAACACACAGTAAACGTAGGAAATCATCCACATACAAATACGAATTCAAAACCAGCAATTGTGAGAAGAGGAGAGTACAAATGCAGGATATAGGAAATGCATTTAAAATGAAAAGATCATCAACTTAAAACAATCTTCTTTATACATAGAGTGCTACATCAAAACCTCATGGTAACCACAAATGGAAAATCTACAAAGATACACAAAAAAGAAAAAGCAATCCAAACACAACATGAAAGATATTCATCAAATCACAAGAGAAGAGAACAAAACAGGAAAAAAAAAGACCTTCAAAAACAAATCCAAAACAATTAACAAAATGGAAATAAGAATATGTATATCAGTAATTACCTTAAACATAAACAGATTAAATGCCCCAACCAAAAGACAGAGTGGCTGAATGGATACAAAAACAAGACCCATATATGTGCTCTCTACAAGAGACCCACCCACTTCAGATCTAGGGACAAATACAGCCTGAAAGTGAGGGGATGGAAAAAGGTATTCCATGCAAATGGAAATCAAAAGAAAGCTGGAGTAACAATACTCATATCAGAGAAAATAGACTTTGAAATAAAGACTGTTACAAGAGAAAAAGAAAGACACTACATAATGATCAAGGAATAAATCCAAGAAGAAGATACAATTGTGAAGATTTATGCACCCAACATAGGAGCATCTCAATATATAAGGCAAACACTAACAGCCATAAAAGGAGAAATTCACAATAACAATGGGGGACTTTAACACCCCACTTTCCTCAATAGATTGACAGACAGAAGATCAGTAAGGAAACACAGGCCTTAAATGACACATTAGACCAGATGGACTTAATTGAGATTTATAGACCATTCCATCCAAAAGCAAGAGAATACACATTCTTCTCAAGCACACATGGAACATTCTGAAGGATAGATCACATGCTAGGCCACAAAGTGAGCCTTGGAAAATTTAAGAAAACTGAAATCATATCAAGCATATTTTCGAACCACAACACTATGAGATTAGAAATCAACTACAAGAAAACAACTAAAAGAAACACAAATACTTGGAGGAAAACAATATGCTACTAAACAACCAATGGCTCACTGAAGAAATCAAAAAGGAAATAATACCTAGAGACAAATGAAAACAAAAGCACAATGATCTAAAACCTATGGGATGCAGCAAAAGCAGTTCTAAGAGGAAAGTTTATAGCAATATAGTCTTACCACAGGAAACAAGAAAATCTCAAATAAACAAGTTAACCTTACAACTAAAGCAACTAGAGAAACAAGAAACAACAAAACCCAAAGTTAGTAGAAGGAAAGAAATCATAAAGCTCAGAGAGGAAATAAATGAAATAGAGACAAAGAAAACAATAGCAAAGATCAATGAAACTAAAATCTGGTTCTTTGAAAAGATAAACAATATTGATAAACCTTTAGCCAGAATCATCAAGAAAAAAAGAGAGAGGGCTCAAATCAATAAAATTAGGAATGAAAAAGGAAAAGTTACAATGGACACCACAGAAATACAAAGCATCCTAAGAGACCACGACAATCAACTCTATGCCAACAACATGGACAACCTACAAGAAATGGACAAATTCTTAGAAAGGTACAACCTTCCAAGACTGAACCAGGAAGAAATTGAAAATATGAACAGACCAATCACAATTACTGAAATTGAAACTGTGATTTAAAAACTCCCAACAGGGCTTTCCTGGTGGCGTAGTGGTTGAGAGTCTGCCTGCCGATGCAGTGGACACGGGTTTGTGCCCTGGTCCGGGAAGATCCCACGTGCTGTGGAGCAGCTGGGCCCGTGAGCCATGGCCACTGAGCCTGCACATCCAGAGCCTGTGCTCCGCAACGGGAGAGGCCACAACAGTGAGAGGCCCGCATACTGAAAAAAACAATAATAATAAATAAATAATAAAAACTCCCAACAAAAGTCCACAACCAGATGGCTTCACAGGCGAATTCTATCAAACATTTAGAGAAGAGGTAACACCTATCCTTCTGAAACTCTTCCAAAAAATTGCAGAGGAAGGAACACTACCAAACTCATTCTATGAGGCCACCATCACCCTAATACCAAAACCAGACAAAGATATCACACAAAAAAGAAAACTACAGATCAATATTGCTGATGAACATAGATGCAAAAATTCTCAACAAAGTACTAGCAAACCGAATCCAACAATACAATAAAAAGATCATACACCATGATCAAGTGGGATTTGTCCCAGGGATGCAAAGATTCTTCAATATCTGCAAATCAATGTGATACACCACATCAACAGATTGAAGAATATAAGCCATATAATCATCTCAATAGATGCAGAAAAACCTTTTGACAAAATCAACACTGATTTATGGTAAAAGCTCTCCAGAAAGTGGGCACACAGGGAACATACCTCAACATAATAAAGGCCATATATGACAAACCTACAGATAACATCATACTCAATGGTGAAAAGCTGAAAGCATTTCCTCTAAGAACAGGAACAAGACAAGGATGTCCACTATTGCCACTTTTATTAAACATAGTTTTGGAAGTCCTAGCCATGGCAGTCAGAGAAGAAAAAGAAATAAAAGGAATACAAATTGGAAAAGAAGTAAAACTGTCACTG
This sequence comes from Leucopleurus acutus, assembly GCF_964270905.1. Lineage (NCBI taxonomy): Eukaryota > Metazoa > Chordata > Mammalia > Artiodactyla > Delphinidae > Leucopleurus > Leucopleurus acutus. The sequence continues at coordinate 67,272,343 of NC_139147.1, forward strand.
TTTGCAGATGACATGATACTATACATAGAAAATCCTAAAGATGCTACCAGAAAACTACTAGATCTCATCAATGAATTTGGTAGTTGCAGGATACAAAATTTATACACAGAAATCTGTTGCATTTCTATACACTAACAACGAAAGATCAGAAAGAGAAATTAAGGAAACAATCCCATTTACCATTGCATCAAAAAGAATAAAATAACTAGGAATAAACCTACCTAAGGAAGCAAAAGACTTGTACTCTGACAACTATAAGATGCTAATGAAAGAAATCAAAGATGACACAAACAGGATGAAAAGATATACCATGTTCTTGGATTGGAAGAATCAATATTGTCAAAATGACCATACTACAGCTTCAGTGCAATCTCTATCAAATTACCAATGGCATTTTTCACAGAACTAGAATTAAAAATTTCACAATTTGTATGGAGACACAAAAGACCATGAATATCCAAAGCAATCTTGAGAAAGAAAAATGGAGCTGGAAGAATCAGGCTCCCTGACTTCAGACTATACTACAAAGCTACAGCCATCAAAACAGTATGGAACTGGCACAAAAACAGAAATATAGATCAGTGAAACAGATAGAAAGCCTAGAAATAAACCCAGCACCTATGGTCAATTAATCTATGACAAAGGAGGCAAGACTATACAATGGATAAAAGACAGTCTCTTCAATAAATTGTGCTGGGAAAACTGGACAGCTACATGTACAAGAATGAAATTAGAACATTCTTTAACACCATACACAAAAATAAACTCAAAATGGATTAAAGACCTATATATAAGGCCTGATACTATAAAACTCTTAGAGGAAAACAATTGAAGAACACTCTTTGACATAAATCACAGCAATATATTTTCAATCCATCTCCTAGCATAATGGAAATAAAAACAAAAATAAACAAATGGGAACTAATTAAAGTCAAAAGCTTTTGCACAGCAAAGGAAACCATAAATAAGACGAAAAGACAACCCTCAGAATGGGAGAAAATATTTGCAAACGAAGCAACTGACAAGGGATTAATCTCCAAAATCTAAAAACAGCTCATGCAGCTCAACATCAAAAAAACGAACACCCCAATAAAAAAATGGCCATAAGACCTAAATAGACATTTCTCCAAAGAAGACATTCAGATGGCCAAGAGGCACATGAAAAGATGCTCAACACTGCTAATTATTAGAGAAATGCAAATCAAATTACAATGAGATATTACTGCACACCAGTCAGAGCAGCCATCATTAAAAAGGCTACAAACAATAAATGCTGGAGAGGGTGTGGAGAAAAGGAAACCCTCGTACACTGTTGGTGGGAATGTAAATTGGTATAGCCACTATGGAGGACAGTATGGAAGTTCCTTTACAAACTAAAAATAGAGTTACCATATGACCCAGCAATCCCACTCCTGGGCATATACCTGGAGAAAACCATGGTTTGAAAGGATACATGCACCCCAATGTTTATTGCAGCACTGTTTACAATAGCCAAGGCATGGAAGCAACCTAAATGTCCATTGACAGATAAATGGATAAAGAAGCTGTGATACATTTATACAATGGAATGTTACTCAGCCATTAAAAAGAATGAAACAACGCCCTTTGCAGCAACATGGATGGACCTGGAGCTTATCACACTAAGTGAAGTAAGTCATACAGAGAAATACAATTATCATATGATACCACTTTTATGTGGAATCTAAAAAAATGATATAAATTTATTTACAAAACAGAAACAGACTCACAGAGTTGGAGGATGGACTTGTGGTTGCCGGGGGGGGGGGGAGGAATGGGAGGGGATGGATTGGGAGTTTGAGATTGACATATACACACTACTATGTGTTGAACAGATGGCCAACGGGGACCTGCTATGTAGTGAAGGGAGCTCTGTTCAATATTCTGTGGTGGCCTAGATGGGAAAGGAATTTGAAAAAGAATAAATACACGTACATGTATGGCTGAGTCACTTTGCTGTACACTGAGGCTGATGCATCATTGTTAATCAACTATACCCCAATATAAAATAAAAATTTTTTAAAAGAGCTGGAAAGGGCTTCCCTGGTGGCGCAGTGATTGAGAGTCCGCCTGCCAATGCAGGGGACACAGGTTCATGCCCCAGTCCAGGAAGATCCCACATGCCGCAGAGCAGCTAAGCCCATGAGCCATGGCCGCTGAGCCTGCGTGTCTGGAGCCTGTGATCGGCAACGGGAGAGGACACAAAAGTGAGAGGCCCGCGTACCGCAAAAAAAAAAAAAAAAAAAAAGCTGGAAAAAAAAAAAACCCAAGCAATTATGACATCCAAGCAGAGAGAAGTTGCTAAATTATAAAGAGACAATGTTTTAACAAAAAAATTAAAAAGAACTTAGATATATTTTTCATGAAACATCAGAAACACTGTTTACCATTTAAGTTCCAGGAAAAACTGGTTTTGAAAGTAATTTTTAGTTTTTATAATTTATATAATCAAATTATCACAATCTGAATTTATTAAACCTTGTTTGCTAAAAACAGTAATCAACATTGGTATAGTACTTTAAAGTACTCAAGGTATTTTTCATGAGTATTATCATATTTAGTTCTATAGCAATCCTGTAAGGTTGGTATAGTTCTCATTTTATATGAGTGGAGAATTATGGCTAAGAAAAATAATTCTATAACTTGCCCAAGTTTATCCTGCTAGTACATGGCTTAGCTGGAACCAATCTAATCTTTAGACCTCAAGGTCCTCTCACTCCACAAATTACTTGACCTCCTTTTGTATGCTTTCAAAAAGGTGTGTTGAAGAACCTAGTTCTCTCTAGGAGTTTATAATTCAAGATAGACAAGAACAGAAATAAAGTTTCATAATCAGTTAACATTTGCTCATATGGAGCTTATCATATGACACTAACATTTGCTCATATGACACTAAGAAAAGTCACTGATTCACTAACATCATTTAGATAGAAATGTAATACATATTTTCAGGTGGCAAGAAAGCTAGAGTCATGACATTAAAATTTTGTATGCTGGGGCAAATTCTAATAAATATACCTCTTTGCCTGGCTATATCATAACCACTTATAAAAAAATGGGGGGTGGGAAATGGCAACAAAATTAGAGGTGTGTAGGTCTTTCAGGACTCCACCATGGCACGGTAACTCCAAAATATTTTTATGTGTGTGTTTTTTAACTACACTTGCACATATATATATGTATATGTATATATGCATATATATGTATATTTATTTATGTGTATATATATACACATACATACACACACACACACACACACACACACACACCCCAGGTGTTTTTGTCCTATCTTCGTTTCTAGCATAGGGAAGATAGAGACAAATGAAATTAATTAATTGACTGGTTGGAATATAGTAATGAATCAATAGATAGATAAACTTTACAAACATTTTAATCTAAACAACTTTTTATTTTAATTTACTGTTAGGTTTATTTATTTTATAGAAGATGTCTAGGATACATAGGTATCTTCTATGTCAGGAAGATTGTATTGCTTAGTGCAAAGGGCATAGCTTTGGAGTCTTAGAAATTTGACCTTACCCTACCTCTTTCTACCATTATAACTTTAGCCAAGTTTCTTAATCTTAACTGTGTGCTAGTGCCCAGAACAGAGATTCTCAATAATATACAATAGTGGTTATATTATAAAAGCAATGATGAACTCCCATGGTCTAAAGAGACTAAACTTGTTCTCCTTGACCATTCTAAATTTCCAATTAATAGTTGTAGCTTAGCCTTAAAGTAGAAATCCTTCATGGGAAATCAAAAAGTCAATCCAGTTGTTTCTAATCAACAAACAGCTTATCAAAGATTTGAGTTAGAAACTTCTAACCTAGCTTTTTATGATATTTCCCATTAAAGTAGTAGCCATATTCAGACTGATTGAGGGTTCATCTCTGTTGCTAAAATTTTGATTCAAATGTGGAACCAAGGATCTGAATAAAAAATTATTTGAAGCCAATACGACATTCCTCTGATAAGCCAGGCTGCACTAATTATTTACTTTAAATTGAATCAGGACTTAGGAAAAAGGCATATGAATATACAGGCAATGATACAGTCAAGATATACTGAATCCTCCTAGGCAAAACCCTGTTGTAATACCTAAACTTCTGTTTATATTTAGGGCTGAGCATATGACCCCATTCTGGCATAAGCTATGGTAAACCATCACAGTACCATGTCTCATTACTGTAAATGAACCTGAATTTGGGAGGCAGATAATCTAGGAGTAGAGATGAATAGTTTTGCAAAGGTTTATAATCTGGTCCTATTGTAGTGCTTGGCTGTCACCAAATCTTTAGGCCTGAATTTATAAATATTAATATGTATTTTGCCATCAGCTAATCCTTTTACTCATTTGCATCATCTTTGGTCTCTTATGACATCCTACCTAACAATTTCTAGGTGATTCATAAGGTGATAGATGTGGTTAGGTAAGTGAATAAAACTATCTGTGGGGATGCTTCAAATTTTTTAAAACTCAGATTTAGTGGCATGTAATTTACATTAGAATAAAATTCACCTTTTTAAATGTACAGTTATTCATTTTCTTTCCTTTGTTTTTAATTTTGTTTTTATTTTCAAAAATGTAAGCCACAACATGTTAAAGTAGCAAGAATTTCCTGACAATTTTCCCAGAATCTAACAGGACTAGGATAATAAGAAATCAAACTGTTCTAATACTTGCTGCAGCAATATTTCCTGCCCCGCAGCTGGATTACAGTATGGTACTGTTTTCTGTATTACTGTCTGTGAGCCAAGACAGGCAGCTTTTCAAGGTATTGAGGGATTGTGCAGAGGAAAGAAATAATGGTACCATATGCAACTGGAGGCATTATCAAACATGCTGTATTTAATACTAGACACTAGATTGCAAAAAGGACATGTTGTCTGGGTAAGTCATTTTTGATACAGAATACCACAGAATGACAAGCTTTCTTGCCAACTAAGTTTAATAATGAATATAATACCTAATATTATTTACCACACCATGCTAAGTACTTTACACATATTTCTTTAATACTGAAAAGATCCCTTTGAAGTAGGGACTAATTATCAAACCCATTCTACAAAGGAAGAGAAACAGTCATCCTGAGATTTAAGTAACTACCAGACCAGGGTCACTCAGCTGGCAGATGTTTGAGTTATGGTTTGACTTCAGCTATGGTTTTGATCACTGGGCTTCATTTCACCAGACCCTAGGAAACTCACCTTGGAGAAAAGCAGAAGTCTTTGTGGAGCTTTACAGAAGGGAAAAAATATATCTATTCTCTTCTAATAGGAGCATTACTATCCTTGTAACTATCAACTTCTCTTCCTCATTAGAAAATGGAAGATCAAAGACAGATACGAAAAAAAATTGCTCAAAAGGAACTAAAAAAGTACCTGTTAACTTTATATATATATATATATATATATATATATATATATATATATATATATAAATCATAATCACCTTAAAATTCTCAGCAGCATAACATCTATATCAAACTTAACAACTAAGGACAACATGGCGTCTCTTTAATGGAAAATCTGAGATGCATCGCAGGATGTACTTTTTTGTGGAAGGGTCTTGAGTGAAAGTCCCATAGGTTGGTTAAAGTTTATAAAACAGCAAAACATGATTTCTCAAAATGTGATCTATCTGCCAACCTCTTTTATTAGTGTTGCCTGCAACACTTATTAAAATACAGATTCCTGCTGACCAAATGAGAGTACCTAGAGATGGCCCGTAATGCTTTAAGAACTGGCATATGAGAGCAAAAATGAGTTACTTTTTTTTTTTTTAATTGTGCCAGAGGTTAGAACTGGAACAAACTAGTAAATGGTAAAGGAAAGTAGTTTGAGCTCAAATGGAAGGAAATTTTGTAGCAATTATAGCAACCCAAAATTGGATTTTTTTATACTTTGAAGGTTTCTATCACAAACAGGTATGTCAAGAATGTTGTAAGAGAATACTTGCATTGAGTAGGATATTGGACTATGTGACCTTAAAGATTCCTTTGAGCCAGGATTCTCCACCTCTCTTAGTGCAGTGTGCTAAGACAATGAGTAATGTGAAGTTTCTATTTCCCATTTTCTCCTCTTTGGCTAACAATATGCAATGATAGTGGTATGTATGCTTTTGCTAGGTAACAGTAAAAATGAAGAAATTCAGAGAGCTGCATTCCCAAGGGCACATTGCACAGGTTAATATGTACTGTTTTCATTCAGTTTATTTCCAGGACTACTTGCCTCTTATTCCCTCTTGCCTTACTCATCTTCCAACCCAAATTCCTCAAATGTTAATGTGTAACATATTCTTGTACCACTTGAAACATGCTTTCTGTCTGTTTAGCCCTCTTCAGAATAACCCTTCACCCCTACCTTCCGACTTTACTGTTTTTTTTAAACTTTCATTCAGCAAACACTTATTGTACATCTATTCTATGCCAATAATTAATTAGGTATTGGGAATATAATCCCCATCCCTAGAGAACGCAAAGTTTCAGGATTTTAGTCGATAGTAGACAGAGTAAAAAAAAATCAAGTATAATAAAATGTGTTGTAAAAGATGTGTACAAGGTGCTATGAAAGTTAAGATAATGGCACCAAATGAAGCCTTAAGGCTGAGGCTGCCTTCGAGGAGTTGGTGATTTTTCAGCTGTCTTAAAGGATGAGTATGAGTTTACTAGTAGCTGAACAAGTGAAGATTTTTCTGTGCATAAATAACAGACACCTGTTATTAACATTGTTATTAAAGAAGTTTGTCAATCAATCCCACCATATAATTGCTCCCTTTTCCTCCCCCATTTATACAATTGAGGTTGGGGTTTGTTACGGGCCCCCAATTTTTAGGTAGGAAGCAGTCTACAGGAAGCCAAGAAGGTTGGTGGTGAAGTGGAAGAGGTATCCCAAAAAGTGGAGATTTGAGAGCCAGAGTAAATTAGATACTAGACTAATAGAAAGGAACTGTTTGACTTCTTTCTGAAAGCATCTTTATAATCCATTTTTGAATTTATACTATATAGATATATTGAAATACCCTATTTAAAAACAAAATAGAAACAATTAAAAGATAAATTCTGAAACAAATCCTTACATTATAAAGAATTAGTTCCTATTTTAAAAATTAAGTGAAAGATTTAAAATAGTAACATCCCACTTCCTCAGTCTATCTGAATTGTGAATCAATTTACAAAATATACTTTATTTGCAACCTGTTCTGGCATAATTATTACATATATTTATTTAGTTTGACATATTTTTATATAAATACAATCTTTTTGTTGTGCTGCTGATTCTAAACCCAAATTGCTCAAATTTGATTTGATTTCTCCTTAATAGAATTATTTAATATCTTTTTTATAGAGACAACTGCCTGTTGCTATTATTTTTATTAGAATGATAATGCTTAGATTTCCTTTAATAAGTAGTTTAGCATGGCATATTGTAGTCAGCAAGCTACAGCCCACAGGCCAAATCCAGTTTGCAACCTATTTTGGTATGACTTGTGAATTAAGAATGGGTTTTTTAAATGGTTGGAAAAAAATCAAAAGATGAGTAATATTTCATGACACACAAAAAGTATATTTAGGTTTCTATTATATTTAGGTTTTATAAAATATATTCCAATAATTCCAGCTGAAATATTAGAGATAGTATCAAACATGTTATTTGACAGATGGGAAGATTAAGCTGAAAATTGATGAAGGGATTTTTATAAAACTTTTTCAAAGTTTTGTAATTAGGTGGTAACAATTCAGAAATTTGTGACTCATGTTTTCTGGTTTTAAATTGAGTATTCTTCCTACTATATCATACTGCATCTTTATTTTAAAATATCTTTCCTAATTGTAAAGAAAATCACTCATTAGAAGGTATAAATTAATTGATAGTATCAATTTGAGTCTTAATAAATATTAACTGACAGAAAATATTTCTAACATGATTTCCCCTAATGCAATTTCTTTCTATTATAACATTCCAGTTAAATATTTTATGAGATGCCCAATGTAAAATTTTTATTAACAGATAATGAGGCAAATTTTCAATAAATTGTAGGAGTTTTCTTGGTTTATTCAAACATTTTATGACAGCTTGATTTATAATAATATAATTAAATTTATTTTCAAATATTTTTTATTTAAGATTTTTTTATCTACTGAATTTAACATTGTAGTATTCAATATATAAGTCATTTCATCTGCCATAGGTATGGTAAAGTTTCCTTCACTATATCATACACATCTATAATAGAATTTTCTTTCTATTTCAAAAAATGCTTACAGAGTTAATCAGTTTTCCCCCTTACCATTGTTATTTATGATCTGAACTTATACATTTGTTGCAGTACTTCTTTATCTATCAGATTTATCTGGAATTGATTTTTGGTTCTTTCCAAAATAAGAAATCACTTCTCATGCTACATGTGAAAAAAACTATGCAAAGATGCACTTAATTATTTACTGTAATAACAATTGCTTTTCTTATGTTTCTGTTTGCATATTATTTATTCCTGAATGACAACAAACTAACACTGAACAATATTTCTGCTTCCATAATGCTCACTAAATGTAACGTTCACAATACTTATACTGTAAAACATACTGTTCCCTCACACTCCTCTTTAATTTTATATAATTAACAACTGCCTTTTTCCTTTTTCTGTTGTTTCAGTTAAAGGATCAAGAAAGTTAAGTCTGCCAACAGATCTTAAGGCTGATCTTGGTACGGTAGGCAAAAGCCAACAATTTTAAGTTTTCTTACATTCATTTGGCTGAACATTTTAACCAACCAGTCCATGAATAACAAGTTTCCTAGATGGCAGTGTTTAATGGCTTTCCAAAAAGCCTTTCTTAAAAATCACCATACAGTTCTGTTGGCAGCATTCAACATTTTGTTTGTTAATCATTTTACAAAATTATGTTTCATAAATCATTACACACCAAGGTATATAATGTTTTCGGGTTTTTTTTTTTTTTATCATGAGAATGGTTTTAAACATTAACTAGTCATGCATATGGACCCTTGTGACTGTAACCATGTAAATGAACATCACTTTTTCTGGAACTATTTTTCCCATTTTGTATATTAATATCATTTAGAATTAATGCTATTTAACAACAACAACAACAAAGTCCGATACATAAAAGAATAGAGTTCTCTCCATTTAAGAAAGTTATAGAAGATTTTATTCACTTTTAGTTTATTTTTTGTGGTGGTTAAGAGCTTATTCATAATTCTAGCTCTGAAATAAATAGGCTTTCATAAATTTTTCTTTCAGAACTTTTATCTGCTTGTGCCAAGATAGTATTTTTTCTGAAATTTAATTGAATTACTTTTATTTTCATCTCCTTTATTCTGACTTAAAGTCATAGCATTAAATCCTACTAATGTCATGGTTGAAATAAGAAAAATACAATAATTAGTCTTTGCATTATTTTTTAGTGTACAAAGCTGTTTCACATACATTATTTTATTTGACTTTCTTAGCGACTCTTTAAGATAGTTATCATTGTTCCCAGTCTTTTTTTTCAGAGTAGAAACTGAGGTTATATTGTTAATAAATTGTAGAATTAAGACTTTAACCTAGATCACAGAACATAATACCCAAAGTTTATGGAGCATATTCACATACCTCATCTCATTGTATCTAAATTAAATAACTTTTAGTCGAATAGTTTGTTACATTCAAAATCTGATTACATATCATCTTAGACGAATTTGATTAAATTGGACAATTATGTTATTGCATTTTTAAATGCAAAGCACTAACATATTCAGTATTATTATTAGTTTAATATTAACAAAATTGTTATGAAGTTAATTAGTATTTTGCCAATGTAATTGATGTCAGAAGAAGAATCAACATTCTAGTTCCATTTATTGACCTGCTACTACATGTCAGACATTATGTTACATAATGTGTACAAATTATCCGAAATAGATCAGTAATATTGTTCCCACTTTACAAATAAATTAAGGCTATGAAAAATTCAAATTTGCCTAAGGTCATACAACTATAGCAAAACTGAATTTAAATCAGGTATATATCATTGCAAAACTTATAATCTTATAATTACCTATCATTTTGTATAGCATGTACTGTGACAAATTCAAATGAAGACTAAAGAATGAGAATGCTTTTCTCTAGAAAAATATGCATTCTGATATTTATTCACGTAATTTCCACATATCATAATTTCTTTCCTAGAATGTTGAAAAGGAATAATAAAAAAAAATAGAAGATTCTCAGCCCACTTCCATATTTATTGGAAGTAGCAAAGAAAGCTCTTAGTTTTAATTCTAATCTGGAGGTCAGTTAGGCATGATTGTTATTAATAAACATATTAATAAACAATTCCTAAAACTGTCAGTCGACAATTATCTCCTTCCCAGTTGCTTCATTCTATTTTTACACATACTTTAGACAAAGATGATTATGAAAACTCACGTATATAAAAGATAAAATAGTCAAGTGCTTATCACTTTACTAAAGGATTTTTTGCAATTAAAAGTATTCACAATAAAATTTCGTTAAATCCCTATTTCTAAGTATGTTGTCAATGTAATTTCATTTTTAAAACTTGTTTCCCACAAATCTCCAGAAAAAAAATTGTAAGGATTCTGAAAGAGGATAAATGTCTTTATGTATGTAAATTCTTCCAATGTAAAACCTTGCTGTAAAATATATCCTGGGTTGCTTGTAACATGGTTTTAGGGAGAATATTCTCCAGTGGTGTATAATCCTTTAGTGAAGGAGGAAAATGTATAAGAAGCTATTGTAGTACACCAAATAAGGACCAAAGTAGGATAACAACAGTGAAAATGAAGAGGTGTTACCATGGGAGACTTTACAACTGGGATTGGGAACAGTGAGGGAACAGGGCTGGTAAGGCATAGGAAATAGGGGGAGTCAAGGATGACTACAGAGTGCAGAAAATGGAGAATACCATTCTCATGGAGAATACCTGGTTTGAGAGGAAAGGAAAATGAGTTTGAGTTGCTCAGGGACATTCATGTTAACCACTCAGTGAGCAATTAGAAATGTAGGACTGTTTACCATATAGCACAGGGAACAATATTCAAAATCTTACAATACCCTATAATGAAAAATAATCTGAAAAAAAATTTGTATATATCATTTTGCTGTACACCTAAAACTAACACAAATTGTAAGTCAACTATACTTCAATTTAAAAAATAAGGAAAAAAAAGAAATGTAGGGCTAGAGTGTAGAGGGGAAATCTCAAGCCCAAAGTAATAGATAACAGTCATCTGTGTAAAGGTATTAGTGACTGTGTATATGAGCTGTTCACTGAAGACAAAGGAAAGATGACAACGTGTTGGAGAGCTTTGGGTACTAATGTAATAACTTCTTTGTTACAAAAATCCTTATCTGGAGTGGCAGTATAACAGTAAAAGTAAAATTATAGTAATAACAGTAAAAACCTCATACGTTGGACAGTTATGCAATTAGAACCCTCAAGTTGTTAGCCTTTTATGAAGTAGTTACCAGAATCATGGTAAATTGCTTTATTCCCTAACATTTTAACATTCAGTGAAAAACTATCTTGTTTCTCAATTTTTAACAAAAAATACAGACATTTCTCTTTCTTAATAAAGATTTTGAATTAATGACCTAAAAATGAATTGATAATTCAAACCCTGAATGCACATAATCCAGGGGCTGGCACAACGTTATGAATATAGTGTTATATATGCATTATAGAATACTGTAAATGAAACACAGGCCCCCGTGAACCCTTAAAAATATCTACTACAGGATGGCCTCCAGCCAATGAAAAGATGCGTGGAGAGGCCATGGTCAAAGGACAAGTAGTGATAATTTAATTTATTTAATTGTAAAACTAAAGTTAAATGACAGTGGCAAATATTATTATAAAATAAAATGTAAACATAAAATCCATAATGATATAGAAATACCTTAACTTTTATTTTTTCGAGAGGGAAAAGAGAGGTTAAAGTTGCTAACAAGAGTTAGTATTTCTATAGCTAAGTGTGGTGGTTAATCGGTGATGAACTGAGAGCAAAGATAAGCAGAGGAAGAGGAATTATACTTAATTTCACCTTTCACAAGGGGAAATAAATTGACATTATGCATATATAGCAAGTCAAGAAGAATTAAAATTATATCTTCAAGATAACCACTAAAAAAAATTAATACCCCAAATAAATCAGGCAAAGGATAATACATATAAAAAAGAAAATACAGGCCATATAATGAAAGAAGCTACAGAAACTAGAGAAGGAAAAAGAAGAAGGAAGAGGAAGAAGGGGGGAAGAGGAGGAGGAGAAGGAAGAGGAAGATGAAATAATCTACATAAAAGTTGCAGAATGGAACACAGCCTGTTCCTGTTGACTGACCAGAGTCTTCAAATTCTACACTCTGAGCCTGTCAGGACTGCCCTGACCCCAGCTTTCTAACCTTTAAAAACACCAAAAATATTGTCCCTGCAACAATTTTTACTGGAGCCAGTTGACGTGCCATACTCAGATTGCCCTTAGCCACAATACCCACAAAGTTCCCACCTATAAGAGGAATGGGAGCCAGTGGGTGAAACCTCATGCACTCCAGGAGCACAGTGGAGACATCACAGGTAGGGATAGAGCTCTCGAGCATGATCACACTGTCCTTTGCAGGAGTTGGAAAGATGGGGTTTGGACGCTAACCCTGGTAACCTTGAGAATTAATCATGCAGCCACTTTTGTGAAGTGGTCCCCTCTAAAGAACAAATTTGCTGTGGAGAGTGAAAATTCATTTCTGTCTGTCACTTGGATATAAAAATGACGAGTGGGTAAGCAAGCACATTAAAAAGCCAGTTCATTCACTGTCCTTAGTTTGGACCGGTATCTCCGTGTTTTGCTGACAGCAGGATCATGTGACTTCAAATGCAGAGTGCTTCTACATACAATTAAAAAGTGGATGAAAAGCCAACCAGCATGCCATGGAGCAGCAAGATGCATTTTGGTTAACTGATGTCACAGTTTGGTGGCACTGGAGGCTGGGTCCCCGGTTCAACTTCTCTACCACTGGAAGCCTGAGTAAGCACCACGTGCAGTCCTGATGTCTCAAATAGTGTTCAGGTTGCAATCTGAAAACAGAGTTCCTGTCACTCCTGAGTGTATTATTTGTCTCAGAGAACAGTGTTGTTGTAGCTTCTGGCCAAGAATGCTGCCCAGTGCTTTTTAACTAAGATGACCATGGCTGCTTGACCTTAGTCTCCAAACTAGACTTTCCAAAACACAGCATCCAGCACATGTTAGCCATGGAACACTTCCACAACATAGACAAGAGTCACAATCAAGAACCATAATACAGCCTCAGAGATGCTACACCAGAATAGCATCACTCAAGTACCTATTTGCAAGATAGACAAGCAAGATGATCAGAAATTTTGCCCTATAGGAATCATTGGAGCCATGATGATTTGGGATTTCAAGACCTTAGAGTCCTCCACCCAGGGCCTTCAACTAATATGAAGCTGAGTGAACCTCTATGATCTAGCATGACAGACTACAACTGACTGCAGCTCTGTTTGTAACTTGCAAGATGGTGAGGAAAGCCAACCACAAGGAAACACTAAAAATGCATATGCCGATATCATTTGAGTGTTGTTTGAATATAACTGGTGAAAATGTTGGATTTTTAAACAGTCTTTTAAAGTTTTTAATCTATTTTTTTGTACGTTTGGTTTTTGGCTGTTTCATTCCATTCTAGACCAAAGCTTCTCTTTAAGCAGTTCATTATGGAAAATTGTCACATTAACTTAAGAAGGGGGTTAGTATGTAAATTGTCTCCCAGAAAATTAAGTAAAAATACTAAATGTGTTTTTTTAAATGACAGAACTATAATGAAATGTCTCTGTCAATAGACATAAAAAGTGAATTACTTTACTTACACGAAAAAGGCTTTCAGCATGTATAGCAAAACAAAATTCACAAGAGAGACATCTAAAGCAAAGTGATTCAAAGGCTAGTAGTAGGACATATAAGACAACTACTAGCAAAAATAAAACAGGAATTATGATGTTAATATCAGCTGAGTTCAAGGCAAAATACATTAAATTAGAAAAGTGCTGATATTTATAGTGCGGAAATGTACCATCTACAATGAAACTGTTTACAAATTTTAATAAACCAAATAATGTAGGATAATAATTACATTTCTTACAGTTCTTGATGTACAAGAAACATTAAACAGAAATGTGATAACCATAAGAGATTCTAACATAATTTAATGACAACTCAAGGAGGCAAAAAGTAAGAAGAACCATATGGGAACAAAGAAACATAATTTACTTGGAAGATTTATTTAATATATCCTGAGCTTTATACCTTGAAAATGTGTTATAATTTCAAGTGCCCACTGAAAAACTTATAAAAGTTAAACCAATGTTAAAACCACAAAGAAGACCTTAATATGTAAAAGTAGAATCTTACAAACCACATTTTTAAATCAAATTAATGACCTAAGAAATTAAAACAAAAAAATAGAGAAAACAACAACAACCCCTACCACCTGCATGATTTTAAAACTCTCAAACAATTCTTGGGCCTGGTTTCTGACTTACTAGATGAGTAGCTAGCTCTTTTTTCTTTTTCTTTTTCTTTTTTTTTTTTTGGCCGTGCCGTGCATTTTACAGGATCTCAGTTCCCTGACCAAGGATCGAACCCAGGCCCACAGCAGTGAAAGCACCAAGTCATGACCACTGGACCGACAGGATTTCCCACTAGCTTTTTTTTCATAGCTCCTGCAATATCATGGATCAAGAACTCTGAAAATTATAGACTTAAAGATCTGGAAACTAGTGGAAAGCAACTACAAAACTACTTATCCAGAGTAGAGAACAAAGAAGGGGGAGCTGGAGGAAAAATTCCAGACTACATAAAAAAAATCTCGTGCTAAAAAAGACAAAAGTTAAGTACTACAATAGTTCATTCTATATGAAATTAATTTTATTAAAAGAATAACAAAGACTTATTTTAAAGACTTTTAGGATACTCAAAGGGAGCAATGAAACAATTTTTTAGAAGATTATGAAGCTAAAACAAGCACAAATGAAAAAGCCAATTAAGAATTGGATAACAATGGATGAACAAATAGAGACTATTAATAAAGAAATAGAAATTATAAAAAGGAACTAAGTAGAAATTCTGGAGCTAAAAATTACAAAGGCTAAAGTGAAAAATTCACCAGAAAGGTTTAACAGCAGATTTGAGCTGGCAGAAGAAAGTGGCCAATTGAAATTATCAACTCAGAGGAGCAAAAAAATATGAAAGAAAATGAACAAAGGTTAAGTGACTTGTGAGACACCATTGAGTATGCCAGTATATTATGGGAGTACCAGAAGAAGAGAAGGAGAACAAAGGGAAGAAAGAATATTTGAGGAAATGGCTGAAAACATCCCAAACTTGAGGAAAGATGTGAATCTCTACAGCCAAGAAAGTCATGAGCTCCAAATGTGAAAAACTCAAAGAGACCCACACTGGGACACATTACAATCAAACTTTACACAAAGAGAGAATCTTAAAAGCAGCAAGAGAGAAGCGACTCATCATGTATAAGGGCTCCTCAATAAGATTAAAAGCCAGTTGCACATCAGAAACCATAAAAGCCAAAATGCAGTAAAATGACATATTTAAAGTGCTGAAAGAAAAGAAAAATGTCGACAAAGAATTCTATAACTGGCAAAATTTTCCTTCAAAACTGAAAGAGAAATTAAGACATTCCCAGATAAACAAAAGCAAAGAGAGTTTATCACTAGTAGACCCCCACACACACACACACAAGAAATACTAACGGGAGTCTGCTGGCTGAAGTGAAAAGACACTAGACAGTAACTTGAAGCCATTTAAGGAAATAAAGAACACTGGTAAAGGTAACTAAATAGGCAGATACAAAAGCCAGTATTATTATATTTTTCTTAACCCCTCTATTTTGTTTCCTACATGACTTAAGAGACAAATGTATAAAACTGTTATAAATCTTTTTTAATGGGCATGCAATGTATAAAGATACTAAGGCAACAACAACATAAGGGGAGGTGAGGGAGCTCTATAAGAGCTGAGTTTTGTATGCTATTGAAGCTAAGTTGGTATCAATTCAAAATAGATTGTTATAAATTTATGATGTTAATTATAATCACCAGAATAACCATTTGAAAATAACTAAAAAATACACAGAAAAGGAAATGTGGAGGGATAAAAAAGGTATATTAGAAAAAAAAATGAATCAAAAAAGAAGGCAGTATTGGAGCAATTCAGAAAGATATTTTTTGAAAACAAATATAAAAATGGCAGAAGTGCTTCTTTATTAGTAATTATTTTTTTAAAGTAATTACTTTAAATGGATTAAACTCACCATTTAAAAGTCAAATTGGCAGACTAAAAAGTATATAAGATCCAACTATACAAGAGACTCATTTTAGATTAAAAAAACAAATATATTAAAATTAAAATGATAGAAAATGATATTCCATGCAAATAGTAAACAAAGCTTGGGTGGCAATATTAATACTAACAAAGTAGACTTTAAGTCAAAAGCTAACAAAGAAGGACATTATATATTGATAAAAGCATCAATTCAGTGAGAAGATAAAACAATTGTAAATAAATATGCACCAAATAGCAGAGTCCCAAATATATGAATCAAACATTAACAGAATTGAAGGGAGAATTAGACAATTCTACAATAATAGTTGGAGAATTCAATAGGCTGCTTTCAATGAGGATAGAAAATTTACACAGGTGATCAAAAAAGAGGATGTGAATAACACTGTAAACCAGTTAGTCCTAATACACATATATAAAGTACTCTACACAATAATAGTAGAAGACATATTCTTCTCAAGGGCTCATGGAACACTGTCCAGGACAGGACATATATTAGGCCACAAAACAAGACTCAGTAAATTTAAAAAGATTAAAATCATACAAAGTTTTCTCTTTAACCACAATGGAAAGAAACTAGAAGTCAGAAATAAAGCTGGAAGGCTTCCTGGTGGTGCAGTGGTTGAGAATCTGCCTGCCAATGCAGGGGACACGGGTTTGAGCCCTGGTCTGGGAAGATCCCACATGCCACGGAGCAACTAGGCCTGTGAGCCACAACTACTGAGCCTGCACGTCTGGAGCCTGTGCTCCGCAACGAGAGGCCACGACAGTGAGGCCCGCGCACTGTGATGAAGAGTGGCTCCCGCTTGCCGCAACTAGAGAAAGCCCTTGCACAGAAACGAAGACCCAACACAGCCAAAAATAAATTAATTAATTAATTTTAAAAAAAAAAGGAAAAGAAAAGAAATAAAGCTGGAAAATTCATAAAACTTGGAAATTAAATAGAACACTCTTAAACAACTAATGGATCAAAGAGGAAATTAAAAGGGAAATTGGAGATACTTTGAGACGAATGAAAACAAACAACTAAATCTATAGGTTACACCATAGACACATCTCAGAGGAAAATTATAGTTATAAATGCCTATATTAAAAAGAAGAAGGCTCCTATTTACAATAGCCAGGACATGGAAGCAACCTCAGTGTCCATCGACAGATGAATGGATAAAGAAGATGTGGCACATATATACAATGGAATATTACTCAGCCATAAAAAGAAACAAAATTGAGTTATTTGTAGTGAGGTGGATAGACCTAGAGTCTGTCATACAGCGTGAAGTAAGTCAGAAAGAGAAAAACAAATACCGTATGCTAATACATATATATGGAATCTAAAAAAAAAAAAAGGTTATGAAGAACCTAGGGGCAGGACAGGAATAAAGATGCAGACGTAGAGAATGGACTTGAGGACATGGGGAGGGGGAAGGCTAAGCTGGGATGAAGTGAGAGAGTGGCATGGACTTATATATACTACTAAATGTAAAATAGATAGCTAGGGGGAAGCAGCTGTATAGCACAGGGAGATCAGCTCAGTGCTTTGTGACCACCTAGAGGGGTGGGATAGGGAGGGTGGGAGGGATACACAAGAGGGAGGAGATATGGGGATATATGTATATGTATAACTGATTCACTTTGTTATAAAGTAGAAACTGACACACCATTGTAAAGCAATTTTACTCCAATAAAAATGTTAAAAAAGAAGAAAGCTCTCAGAACAATAATCCAACTCTACACCTTAACAAACTAGAGAAGATCAGCCAATTAAACCCAAAGCTAGCAGAGTAAGAAAAAAAATAAAGATGAAAGGAAATAAAATAGATAATGGAAAATCAATAATCAAGCCATAAGTTGACTCTGAAAAGATCAACAAATTGACAAACCCTCACCTAGACTAAGAAAAAAAAAGAGAATATACAAACAGTTATAATCAGGAATAAAAGTGGGTACATTACTATCAACCTTACAGAAGTTAGAGGATTATAAGAGAATACTATGAACAACTGTATGCCAACATTAGATAATCTAGATGAAATAGGCAAATTCCTAGAAATACATGAATTACCAAAACTGACTTAAGAAGAAAGAAAATCTGAGCTTAGCTATTCAATGTCAAGTAAGGACATTGAATCAGTACTCAGAAACCTCCTGACAAAGAAAAGTCCAGGATGAGATGGCTTCACTGGTGAATTCTACCAAATATGTAAAGAAGAATTAACACGTATCCTTATCAAACTCTTGCAAAAAAATAGAAGAGGGAACCTTTCCTAATGCATTCTATGAACCAGCATTACTCTGATTTCAAACCTAGACAAAGAACACCCAAGAAAATAAAATTAAAGACCAATATCCCTTATGAATATACATGCAAATATTCTCAAAGTATTAGCAAACAAAATCCAACAGCATATTAAAAGGATTATATACCATAATCAAGTGAGATTTATCTCAGAAATACAAGAGTGGTTCAACAGAAGAAAATTAAAAAGGTAAAAAAACCACACTAACAGAATGAAGGAAAAATCCCACACATGATCATCTCAATTGGTGCAGAAAAAGGATTTGACAAAATTGAATACCGTTTCATGATTCAAAAAAAAAAAAACCACACAAAACAAACAAAAAAATTCAGAAAACTAGAAATAGAAGGGAACGTCCTTAAACTGATAAAAAGTCATTCATGATAAGCCCACAGTCATTCTACTCAAGGGTGAAAGACTGAAAACTTTCTTCATTAAGATCAAGAACAAGACAAGGATGCCTTTGTTTACCACTTCTATTTTGTACTGGAAGTTCTAGCCAGAGATATTAAGCAAAATAAATAAATAAGTAAAGAGCATCCAAATTAATAAAGAAGTAAAACTATCCCTGTGGCAGATGGCATGATCCTCTATACAGAAAATCCCAAAGAATCCACAAAAGAACTAGAACTAATAATTTAGCAAAGTTGCAGCATATAAGATAAACACACAGAAATCAGCTGCATTTCTATACATCAGCAGTGAAAATTTTGAAAAAGAAATTTTAAAAAATTCCATTTGTAAGTCTCCCAAATAATAAAATACCTAGAAATAAATTTAACTAAGGACATGTAAAACTTGTACACTGAAAACTACAAAACATTGCTAAAAGAAATTAAAGAAGACCTATGTAAGTGAAAATACATCCCTTGTTCATGAATTGAAATGCTTAATATTGTTTAAGTCATACCCAAAACAATCTAACAGATTTAATGCAGTCACAGCCAAAATACCAATAGCCATTTTAAATAATGGAAAAGCTTATCCTAAAATTCATGTGGAAATGACAAAGCAAAAATAGACAAAACAATACTGAAAAAAGGAGAAAGTTGGAAGACTCACACTTCCCAATTTCAAAACTTCCTGCATAGGTACACATATCAAAACAGTGTGATATTGGCATAAAGATAGACATATAGATCGATGATAGAACTGAGAGTCCAGAAATAAAACCATACATCTATGACCAATTGATTTTTCAACAAGTTACCAGGACAATTCAGTGAGGTTTGGGGTGGGGGGCAGGGAATAGTCTCTTCAACAAATGATACTGAGACAACTGGAAATCCACATGCAAAATATTGGAGATGGACCACTACCTCATACCACTTCCAAAAAAAAAAAAAAAATGGATCAATGACTTAACTTTAAGAGATAAAGCTAAAAAACTCTTAGAAGAAAACATAAGGGAAAATGTTCATGACACTGAATTTGGCGATGGATTCTCAAATATGACACCAAAAACACAAGCAACAAAAGAAAAATTGGACTTCAAAATTAAAAATTTTTGCACAAAGGACATTATCAAGAAAGTGAAAAGACCACCTACAGGGAAAATATTTACAAATCGTATGTCTGATAAGGTTCTACTATCCAGAATATTCAGAGAACTCCTAAAGTTCCATAACAAACAACTCAATTTAAAAATGGGAAAAAGAGTTATATAGATATTTCTCCAAAGAAGATATACAGATGGCCAATAAGCACATGAAAAGATCTTCAACTCACTAATCATCGGGGAAATGCAAATCAAAACCACAATGAAATATCACCTCATACCCAATAGGTGGTGGCTACCATTAAAAAATAAAACCAGAAAATAATGTGTTGACGAGGATGTGGAGAAGTTAGAAACCTTGTGTACTGTTGGTGGGAATGTGAAATTGTACAGCTGCCATGGAAAACACACATTATTGACAATAGCTAAAATATGGAAGCAACCTAATCCACAGTCTATCAGTGGATGAATGGATAAACAAAATATGTGTAAAACATACAGTGGAATTTGTTCAGCCTTAGAAAGGAAGGAAATTCTGACATACGCTACAACATGAATGAACCTTGAGGATACTATGCTAAGTAAACTAAGCCAGTCACAAAAAGAGAAAAATTGTATGATTCCAATTATATGAGGTACCCAGAGTAGTCATATGTATAGATAAAGAAAGAATTGTGGTTGCCAGGAGCTGGGGGAGAGGGAAATGGGGAGTTATTTTTTAATGGGTAATGTGTTTCATTTTTACAAGGTGAAAAGAGTTCTGGAGATGGCTGGTGCACAGTACAAATGTGCTTAATACCACTGAGTTGTACACTTAAAATTGGTTAAGATGGTAAATTTTATGTGTATTTTACAATCTTAAAATATTTTATCTTAAAAAGGCATTACTGATACATGCTACATAGATGAACCTCAAAAACATTACATGAAGTGAAAGAAGCCAGACAAAAGGCCACATATTGTATGATTCCATTTATATGAAATATGCGGAATAAGTACATCCCTAGAAACAGAGAGCAGATTGATGGTCATCAGTGGCTAGGGAAGAGTAGAGTGGGCAGTGACTACTTAATGGGTCAGTGCTGTTTTTTGTGGTGATGAAAATGTTTTGGAGCTATATAGTGGTAGTTGTTGCACAACACTGTGAATGTATTAAATGCCACTGAACTGTACATTTTAAAATGGTTTTATATGAATTTCACCTCAATAAAAACTGTAGGAAAAAAAATTTTAAAACTGGTGAAATATGAATGAAGTCTAGAGTTCAGCCAATAGTAGTGCACCAAGGTGACACTGGGAAAGGGGAATGAGAAATTTATGTATTCTATTTGCTACTTTCCTCTAAATGTAAAATTATTCCAAAATGAAATATTTCCTTTAAAAAAAATGGGCAAACTACTTGAAAAGACTCTTTGCCAAAGAAGATAGATGGCAAATAAGCACATGAAAAGATATTCAACAGCATTAGCCACTAGAGGAATGCAAATTTAAACAAGAATGGAATGCCACTAAATACGCATTAGAATGGCTAAAATTAAGCATACTGGCAAAAACGAAGTGATGATGAGGATAACACAGATCAACTGAAACTCTCATACTCTGCTGGTGGGAATGCAAAATGGTATAAGCATTGTAGAAAAAAGATTGGCATTTTCTTATAAAGTTAAAACACAATTACTGTATTATCTAACAATCCCATTCCTGGGTACTTACTCTAGAGCAGCAGTCCCCAGCCTTTTTGGCACCAGGGACCGGTTTCGTGGAAACCGTGGGAAAAAACAATTTTTCCACAGATGAGGGGAGGGGATAGTTCAGGCAGTAATGCAAGGGATGGGGAGCAATGGGGAGTGGCAGATGAAGCTTCACTGGCTCGCCCGCCGCTCACCTACTACTGTGTGGCCTGGTTCCTAACAGGCCATGGACTGGTACCTGGGGGTTGGGGACCCCTATTCTACACAATGAAAAGTGATCTTCACTCAAAAATTTATATATAGATTTCATAGCAGCTTTATTGTAATAGCCAAAAGCTAGAAACAACCCACATGTCCTTCAACTGGTGAATGGTTAAACAAAATGTGGCACCTTATACCATTAAATGCTATTCAGCAATAAAAGAGAACAAACTGTTGATATTCACAACTTGTATGGATCTCAAGATAATTGCACTGAGTGAAATAAAGCTGATCTTAAAAGGTTAAGTACTATATGAATCCATTTATATAGCAGTCTTGAAATAAAATTATAGAGCTGGAAAACTGATTAGTGTTTGCCAAAAGTTAGGAATGGGTGAGGGAAGGACTAGTGTGGCTATAAAGAAGTAACACGGGAGATCCTGTTGATGATGGAACAGTTCTGAATCTTGATTATAGTGGTAGTTCCCCAAATTGACACATGTGACAAAATTATATGGAACTACACATACATACAAATAAGTACATCTAAAACTGACAAATCTGAGTAAGCTCTGTGAATTGTACAAATGTCATCTTGGTTTTGATTTTAAACTATAGTTATGCAAGATATTAGTGATGGGGAAATGGGTGAAGAGTACATGGAAACTCCCTGTACGCTTTTAAAAATAATATATATATATATATTTTACTTTTTATACAATTTTTAAAGGTTATACCCACTTTAGTTATTACAAAATATTGGTTATATCCTCTGTGTTGTACAATACATCCTTGTAGCCTATAATACACCCAATAGTTTATATAACACCCACTCCCCCACCCCTATGTTGCCCCTCCCACCTCCCCACTGGTAACCACTAGATTGTTCTCTGTATCTGAGTCTGCTTCCTTTTTGTTATATTCACTAGTTCGTTGTATTTTTTAGATTGCACATATAAGTGATATCATACAGTATTTGTCTTTGTCTGACTGACTTCATTTAGCAAATGCCCTCCAAGACCAACCATGTTGCAGCAAATGGCAAAATTTTTTTACCATTAGTATTCCACTGTGTGTGTGCATGGGTGTGTGTTTTATATATATATATTTATATATATAACATCTTCCTTATCTATTCATCTGTCGATGGACACTTAAGTTGCTTCCATATCTTAGCAATTGTAAATAATGCTGCTATGTACATTGGGGTGCATGTATCTTTTCAAATTAGTGTTTTGGGTTTTTTTTGGATATCTACCTAGGAGTGGAATTGCTCGTTCATATGGTAGTTCTATTTTTAGTTTTTTGAGAAACCCTCATGCCATTTTCCACGGTGGCTGCACCAATTTACATTCCCACTAACAGTGTATGAGGGTTCCCTTTTCATATTTTTAATATAATTAATGTTTTAAAGCAATTTTACATATTGCATATTCCCCTTCCCTCCCCCCACGAGAGCCTTCCCCACTCTTAACATCCTCCACCAGAACGGTACGTTTGTTATAACTGATGAACCTATATGAATATATCATCATCTCCCCAAATCCATAGTTTGCAATAGGGCTTACACTTGATGTTTTAACATATGTATAATGACATGTATCCATCATTATAATACATTACAGTGTAATACAGAATAGTTTTACTGCTCTGAAAATCTTGCATCACCCTGCTCATCCCTCCTTCCCCCTTAACTGCTAGCAACCACAGATCTTTTTACTGTCTCCATAATTTTGCCTTTTTGAGACTATCATACAGTTGGAATCACACAGTATGCAGTCTGTTCAGATTGACTTCCTTCCTTTAGTAATATGTAACTAAGTTTCCTTTATGTTCTTTTCATGGCTTGATAGCTCATTTCTTTTCAGCACTGAATAATATTCCATTGTCTGGATGTACCACAGTTTATTTATCCATTCAGGCTTTTGTATGGACATAAGTTTAACCTCTTTGGGTAAATACCAAGAAGTATGATTGCTGAGCATATGGTAAAATTATGTTTAGCTTTTTAAGAAACTAGCAAACTGTCTTTCCACAATCAATTTAGCATTCCCACCATCAATGAGAGTTCCTGTTGTTACACATCCATTCTAGCATTTGGTGTTGACAGTGTCTTAGATTTTTGCCATTCTAATAGCTGTGTAGTGGTTTCTCATTCTTGTTTTGATTTGAAATTTAAAATATTTTTGTGTGGTCATTTGCCGTCTATCTTCTGGTGTGGTATCTATCTTCTGGTGTTTAGACCTTTTGCCCATTTTTTAGTCAGGTTGTTTTCTTTTTGTTGAATTTTAAGAGTTCTTTGTGTATTTTGGTTAACGGTCCTTTATCAGATATATATTTTGCAACCATTTTCTTCTAGTCTGCGGCTTGCCTTCTCATTTTCTTGATAATGTCTTTTACAAAGTAGAAGTTTTCAATTTTAGTGAAGTCAAACTTACCAATCTTTCTTTCATGGATTGTGCCTTTGTGTTTGATAATGTCTTTTTAGATGTAACACCAAAGTCATCTACATTTTCTCCTATGTTCTCTTCTAGTAGTTTTACAATTTTGTATTTAATATTTAGGACTATGATCAATTTTGAGTTAACTTTTGTGAAGGGTGTAAAGTCTGTCTAGATTTGTTTTTTGTGTATGTATATGTCTAGTTGTTCCAGTACCATTTGTTGAGAAGACTATCTTTTCTCCATTGTATTGCTTTTGCTCCTTTGTCAAGGATCAGTTAACTATATTTGTTGAATTTGTTTCTAGGCTATTTCATTCCAATGATATATTTATCTTTTTACCAATATCATCTGTCTTCACTACTTTAGGTTTATAATAAGTCTTAAAGTCAAGTAGCATCAGTCCTAAGACTTTGTTCTTCTCCTTTAGTATCCTATTGGGTATTCTGGGTCTTTCTCCTCTCCATATAAACTTTAGAATCAGTTTGTCAACATCCACAAAGTAACTTGCTGGAATTTTTATTGGGATTGTGTTGAATCTATAGATCAAGTTGGGAAGAAGTGATGGCTTGACAGTATTGAGCCCTCCTATCCATGAACATGGAATCTCTCTCCATTTATTTGTTCTTCAGTTCCTTTTATCAGTAAGGAATTTTTGTAATTTTAGTTTTCTTCATATAGATCATGCACATATTTTGTTAGATTTATATAACATGCTTTGTTAGATTTATACCTAAGTATTTTATTTTTCAGGATACTAGTGTAAATGTTAATTGCTTTTAATTTCAAATTCTGTTGCTAGTATATAGGAAGGTTTTTGTCCCATGTGAATGCTTACCAAAGGGTGACCTCAGCTGGGGAGAATTTTAACACTCAAGTAGATAGAACGACCCATTCTGTGGATACCAGTCAGCTTCTTTCCCAGCCACCCTGTCATCGCCAAATGTGCTCATGAACAGAGTAACCATGGTCGCAGGGATGCAGGTTATGCATGGGCTCAGCAACATGGACTTCCACTCACCAAGGTCATCTTGACTACAACCACTGTTGAGTGCCCATTATGACAACAGCAAAAATCAACACTGTCTCCAATATGGCACCATGTCTCAGGTGATCAGTTACCTGGTGGCAGGTTGATGACACTGAACTTTCATCATGGAAGGAACAGCATGTTGTTCTTACTAGAATAGACACTTACACTGGATATGGATCTGCCTTCCCTGAATGGAATGCTTCTACTATAACTATTATCCATGGGCTAACAGAATGCCTTATTATGATATTCTGCATAGCATTACTTTTCATCAAGGAACTCATTTCACAACAAATGAAGTATGGCATCGGGCCAATGCTTATGGGGGGCATTGGGCCAATGCTTATGGGGTCACTGGTCTAACAATGTTCCTCACTATCCTAAAGCAAATATATATATATATATATACAGCTATTAATCTATTGATTAATGTTAGGGTGGTATATCTTTCTCTATCCGTTTACTTTTAATCTATATATGTATCCTTAAATTTCTTGTAGACAACATAAAGTTGGGTCCCTTTTTTTTTTTTTGGCGGTACGTGGGCCTCTCACTGTTGTGGCCTCTCCCGCTATGGAGCACAGGCTCCGGATGCACAGGCTCAGCGGCCATGGCTCACGGGCCCAGCCGCTCTGCAGCATGTGGGATTCTCCCAGACCGGGGCACAAACCCATGTCCCCTGCATCGGCAGGCGGACTCTCAACCACTGTACCACCATGGAAGCCCTGGGTCCCATTTTTTGAATCACTTTGATAGTCTGTCTTTTAATTGATGTATTTAGACAATTGACATTTAAAGTGGTTATATAGTTGGAATAATGTCTACCACAGTTGTTACTTTCTATTCATTTCCCTTCTTCTTTGTTTCTATTTTCTTCTTCCACTTATTTCTTCTTTTTGTGGTTTGAATTGGGCATTTTATATGATTCCTTTTCCTCTCCTTTCTTAGCTTATCAATTATACTTCTTTTTTACTTTTTTTTTTAGCAGTTGCCCTAAAGTTTGCAATATACATTTACAACAGATACAAGTCCACTTTTAAATAATACTGTACTGCTTCATGGATAGTGAAAGTATCTTATAATAACAAAATATTCCTAATTTCTCCCTCCTGTTACTTGTATTACTACTGCCATTCATTTCACTTATCCACAAGCTATACTGCTATCCTGTATACTTTTTGGGAACTTGGTGTGGTTATATATTTATTTCAAAATAAAAAGCAAAAAACTGTACCATTTCTAAAAAACACTGTGCCCTGGAACAAAAATCAATATCTAAAGAATAGAAAACAAATAGCACTTAATAACACAGGCATCCAGGCAATGATACCATGTCAACAGGAAAATACAATCCATGATAAATGGAAAATACAATTGATAAAGACAAAATATCAGTCAGTAGAAACTGACCCAGAAGTGACACATAGGATAAAATTAGTGGACAAGGACATTAAATCAGCTATTGTAAATATACAGATGATCCTTGACTTACAATGGTTCAACTTACAGTTTTTCAACTTTATGATGATGCAAATGCAATACACATTCAGTAGAAACCATACTTCAAATTTTGAATTTTGATCTCTTCCCAGGCTAGAAATGTGCAGTACAATACTCTCTTGTGATGCTGGGCAGCAACAGTGAGCCACAGCTCCCAGTCAACCACATGATCATGAGGGTTAACAACTGATACACTTCTAATCATTCAGTGCCCATACTAACATTTTGTTTTTTACTGTCAGCATAGTATTCAATAAATTACATGACATATTCAACACTTTATTATAAAATAGGCTTCGTGTTAAATTATTTTGCCCAACTGTAGGCTAATATAAGTGTTCTGAGCATATTTAAGGTAGGCTAGGCTAAGCTATGATGTTTGGTAGGTTAGGTGTATTAAATGCATTTTCGACATAGGATATATTCAATTTATGATGGCTTTATTGGGACTTAACCCCCTCATAACTCGAAGATCTATACCTCATATATTCAAGGAGATAGAGGAAAGCACCAGCATGTTAAGAAGAGCCATGGAAAATATAAAAAAGACCTGAATTAAACTTCTAGAAGTGAAAAATACATATGAGATGAAATATACACTGGACGGGATTAACATCAGAATTGACACTGAAAAAGAAAACATTGCTGAAATCAAAGATTTACCATCCAAAATGACACAAAGGAAGAAAAAGACCAAAATCAGTGAACAGAGAATGAGCAATCTATTGTTCAACTTCAAGTTGCCTAATAAACATGCAATAGGATTCCTAGGAGAGGAAAGAAATGATGGGACAGAAAAAATGTTTGAAAAAGTAATGCCAAAAATCTTTCTAATTTGATGAACATGTAAATCCACAGATCAAAAAAATTCAATGAACTTCAAGCATAAGAAACATGAAGAAAATTACGCCAAAGCACATCATAATCAAGTCATAAAAAACCAGCCAGCCAAAAAAATATATATATATTAACATATAGAGGAACAAATAACAGCAGACTTCTCCTCAAATTATACAAGCTAGAAGACAGTGGAAGAACATATTTAAAGTACTGAAAGAAATTGTCAATCTACATTTCTATACTTGACAAAATATCATTGAAAAGTGAAGGTAAAATATATTACAGACCCAAAAGCTAAAAGAATCCAGCACTAGAAAATCAGCACTACAAGAAATATTATAGGAAGTCCTTCTGGAAAGAAAGGAAAATAATACCAGAGGGAAATCTAGATCTACACAGAAATGAAGAGCACTGGAAATGGTAAATGCATGAGTAAGTAAAAACAATTACTTACTTAGTTTGTAAATCTCTTTAAAAGATAATTGATGACTGGAAACACCCCAAATATTCATCAGCAGGTAAATAGTTAAGCAAATTGTGGCATATCCATACAGTCAAATACTCCTCAGCGATAAAAAGAAATGAGCTCTTAATACATACAACAACATGGTGGAATCTCAAACTAATCATAGTGAGTAAAAGAAGCCAGACAAAATCACGTATAAGTTGTATGATGCTCTAATATAAAATTCTATGAAATATAAATTAATGTATAGTAACAGAAAGTACATCAGTGGTTGTTGAGAGTAGAGTGCCAATAGGGAGAGGCAGGATAGAGGGATTACAAATAGAAATGAGAAAACTGACCAGAGGTGATGGATATATTTATTATTTTTACTGTGAGATTAAGAACATATTAGTGGTTGTCAATTTTAAATATGTGCAGTATGTCAATTATATCTCAACCTGTGCTGAGGAATGTAATTGTCAAATAAGAATCTATCATCCAAGAATGAAGGGGAGCAATGACCTGTTCAGACATCCAAAAATTAAGAGTTTACCATCTGTAGACTGTTAGCTTACATTTTAAGTTCTAGCCAATGAAATTATATAAAAGAAAGATATATTATGTATATGTATTCAAAAGAATGCAATAAAAAGTATAAAAAGATATATTATGTATATGTATTCAAAAGAATGCAATAAAAAGTATACTTACAGGGGATAAAATTTTATACCTGAAATCTCAAGAGAATCAACTGAAAACTAATAAAAATAGAATGAGTATTCAGTGATATGGCTGATTACAGATTCATACCCCAGTAGTAAATAAACAAACATCAACTTTAAAATGGGGAAAACCACGTTTATAATGCTATCAAAAAGATAATATGTAGTAATAAACTTGAATCCATAGGATCTATGTGAAAATGATTTTAACCTCTATTAAAGAACATTTAAAGGACTTGAATTAATGATAAGACATATATTGCTTTCTTCCTTTTGGATAAGAAGACTTGAAATTGGTGTACATTTTATACTTTAGAAATAAATAATTCTACTGAAAATAACAGTAGAAAAATCTACTGATTTTTCAGAGGAGTAAAAGGTGATTTTAAAATTCATCTGAAAATGTCAACATGTAAGATAGCCAGGAAAATTCTGAAAAACAAGTCATAACTATCTGGTCTAGCCCCACCAGATAGTTAAATACAGTATTAAATTACTGTTTAAAATATATTATGTATCTACTAATAATTATACCAATTTTGGTACTGATGTATAGAAAGTTCAATCAGTAGAACAAAGCAGAAAATCCAGAAAGAGACCCAAATGCATACATAAATTTTGTCATTGTAAATAAGTAGTCTTGAAAATCAGGTAGGCCATTCAATAAATAGGGATAGGTCATTTAATAAATGTTTTGGGGATGAGTAACTGGGCATCAGAAAAGTAATCTCCTTAAGCCAAAATAAATTCTAGATGATAAAAATATAAATGTATAGAGAAAAACCATGAAAAGTGCTAGAAGAAAACATGAGAAATATTTAGGCTTTGCTAAAGATGGCATAAAATTCAATACCCATGTAAAAACAAAACAAAAAAGTTGATAAATTTGATTATATAAAAATATAGAAAAAATACAAATGACAGTCTGCAATAACTTGACAAGACTAGTTTCTATAATGTGCAAAGTGCTCATACATAAACAAGAAATGGAAGAAAACACTGGACAAATTTACAAAGGTTAAGTACTGGTAGTTCACAAAGAAATATAAGTGTCTTTAGAATAAAAAGGTGTCCAACACTTATTATTAAAGAAATGAATATTAAAATAGTATTTTTCCTATTAGATCAACAAATATCAAAGAACTGTATAAAGCAAAATGTTAGTGAAAATGTTGGGAGACTGGAGTTCTCATATACTGTTGGTGTGAATGTAAATTGGTTAACCATTTTGGAAACCATTTGCAATCAAAACTTAAAATGCATATTCTTTTGCCAAGCAATTTCAATTCTGAGAATTCATTCTACAGATATAATCATGCATGTGTACAAAGAAGTATTACTATGGTCATTAAAGTTTGTTTTGAAATAGTAAATGCTGAAAGCCTAATGTTCATTAATAAGAAAACAGTCAAATTAATTGTTATATAGCCCTAAAAATGGATACTTTTTCCCTATGTAAACTATTATACTATACTAAAAACAATTACGTATATCTATGTAGAATGGTCTCCAAGGCACAGTGTGAAATGGAAAAAATATTAAGGTACAAAATATTGTGAAATGTGCTTCCACTTCTTTTGAAAAATGATTAGATTAATTCTGGAAGGATACTCAAAGAAAATGTTAACACTCTGTCTAAATGGGAGGTGGGACTCTGAGGGAATTAAGCTAAAATTTTAAAATTAAAAGTTATTTTAAAGAAAAGTAAATTGGAGATGGATACTACAGTATCCAGAGAACACTGTTAGAGCATAACATTGCATAGTATATACAATAATAAAACTCAGTCTTAATCTTTTTAACCAAACAATTTAAACTCAACGTATTAGGATATTTCCCCCTCAAAAGGAACAGATTCAAATTATTCATTATAAGTTTTCACATGACTTAGAAAATATATACTGTATGTACAGTTCATTGTGAAAGGAATATTCAGACACAAAAACATTAAGAAGTGATTATTGGTTTGCAAGTGTTTTACAAGGAAGTTCAGAATTTGAAGAACTGGCTCACTGAATGTAAATTACAGCAGGTGTTTCAAAGAAACAAAAAACTCATAAGCTTTTTCAAAGTTGAGGTAAATTTGTTCATACTGGGAGAGGGGGGATGATTTTACCCACATGATTATTATATCTTTAGACATTAGTTTTGCAAATTTCAGGAATTACAACATTTTGTTAAGCAATGAGCAATTTAGCAACTCAAGATTTCATCTCTTTGGAGACTATTTAGATAGACTAACTTCTTTCTTATTTGTTTCTCAGCATACACTGTGGGTTCACCCCCACACACACACTCTTCCCACTCTTAACATGGGACTTGAAGTGAACACTTACTTATATGGTGCAGGGTAAGGTGTCAGTTTGCTTCTTCATCATCAATCAGGATATACTGGTGTTTTAATGTTACAATTTTTTGTTATTTCAAGTTATGGTCCAAGATGACAACATAGCAGACTTTTGAACTCACCTCCTCCCACTGATACACCAAATCTAAAGATCTAAATGGAGCAATTTCCTCTGAAAGATGTCCAGAAGTAGCTGATTAACTTCTAAACATTGGATGAATGAGAAAATACCCATGTGGAAACAGGTCTTGGCATACTCTCAAATACTGGGAGCCACTAAGAACAAAAATGAGCTTGGACAATCACAAAGGATTTAGAGACTACCAAGAGCTCACGCCAGGCTGAACGCTAAGGGTCACCTCCTGTAAAATGCCACTCCATCAAGCCTGGGGGAGGCCACAGCTTTGTCTATTGTGTAGAAACCAACACAAGGGAAACAAAGGAGGAGGAACATAATCCAAACAAAAGAAAAAGGTAAACTCCAGAAACAGAACTTAGTGAAACAGAGATAAGTGACTTACCTGATAAAGTGTTCAAAATAACAATGCATTGAACAATGAATTTAAACAAAGAGATAGAAAATATATGAAAGTACCAAAAAGAAATCACAAACCTGAAGAACCCATAACTGCACAGAAAAATAGAGGCATTCAACAGACTGGATGGAGCAGAAAAGGATCAGTGAACTGTAAGACAGGAGAGTGGATTACATACAATCAGAAAAAAAAAGAGAGTGAAGATTACTTAGGGGACTTATAGGACAACATCCAGTGGACCAGTATTTGCATTATAGGGATCCCAGATGGAGAAGAAAGAGAAAAGGAAGAAACTTATTTGAAGAAATACTGGCTGAAAACTTCCGTAATCTGGGGAAGGAAACAGACATCTAGATCCAGGAAGCCCAGAAAGTTCAAAATAAGATAAATCCAAAGAGACCTATATCAAGACACATAATTGTCCAAAGTTAAAGACAAGGACAGAACCTTAAAAGTAACAAGAGAAAAACAACTTGTTATCTACAATGGAATTTCCCATAAGACTATTAGCAGATTAGCAGAAAATTTGTAGGCCATCATGGAGTGGCATGATATATTCAAAGTGCTAAAAGAAGAAAAAAAACCTGCCAAATGAGTAACCTCTACCCAGAAAAGTTGTTCTTCAGAATTGAAGTAGAGATAAAGAGTTTTCCAAACAAGCAAAAGCAGAAAGAGTTCATCACCACTAGACTGGCCTTGAAAAAGTTATTAAAGGGATTTCTTTAATTTGAAACAAAAGGGTATTAATTAGTAACAGGAAAACACATGAAAGTATAAATCTCACTAAGTAAATATATAGTAGAATTAAGAATGATCTAATGTTGTAATGGAGGTGGGTAAATCAGTTATAAATCTAGTATGAAGGCTAAAAGACAAAAGTAGTAAAAATAACTATAGCTAAAATAATTTCTTAAAGGATACACAAGATAAAAAGATGTAAATTATGATGCCAAAAATACAAAATTTGGGAGGGAGGGTAAAAATATACAGCTTCAGTATGCATTTGAACTTAAGTTGTTATGAACTTAAAATAGACTGTTATAAATATGTTTGCATACCTAAAACTAATACAGTTGTTCCTTGGTATCATTGGGGGATTGGTTCTAGGACTCCATGCTGATACCAGAATCTGCAGATGCTCAAGTCCTTTCTATAAAATGTCATAGTATGGTTGGCCCTCCATACCTGAGGGCTCCGTGGTTGGTTGAATCCATGGATGTGGAACCCATGGACACAGAGGTACAATGTTATGTGTCAAAAAATACATCAAGTTTTAAGGAATTAAAATAATGGTTTATATAAGCCTCATGGTAACCACAAAGCAAAAACTTACACATAAAAGAGAAAGGAAATCTAATCATACCACTACAGGAAAGCATCCAATCACAAAGGAAGAGAGCAAGAAAAGAAAGAAACAGCACTTATAAACAGCCAGAAAACAATTAACAAAATGGCAGTAAGTTCATACCTATCAATAGTTCCTCTAAATACAAATGGACTAAATTATTCAATGAAAGGACAAAGAGTGGCTGAATGGATTTATTGGGTTGGCCAAATAGTTCATTTGGGTTTTCCCCGTAACAGCTTATGGAAAAACCTGAATGAACTTTTTGGCCAGCCCAACTTAAAAATAAATAAATAAATATTAAGAGTTTTAGAGGCAGAAATAGACAACAGTAGAAATAGTAGGGGAATATCCCAATTTCATCAAATGACAGTTCATCCAGACAGAAAATCAACTTATGTGTCAAATAAGAAATCAAAAGAAAAATTAAAAATCTCTTGACACAAATGAAAATGGAAATACAATATAACAAAACTTACGGTATGCAGCAAAAGCAGTTCTAAGAGGGAAGTTCATAGTGATAAATGCCTACATTAAGAAACAAAATCTCAAACAACCCAATATACCTCAGGAACTGGAAAAAAGAAGGACAAATGAAGCCCAAAATTAGTAGAAGGAAGGAAATAAAGATCAGAACAGAAATAAATGAAATAGAGACTAAAAAGACAGTAGAAAAGATCAAAGAGCTGGTTTTTGAAAATACAAAATATACAAACCTTTAGCCAGATTCAAAGAAGAGAGGACTAAAATAAATAGTCAGAAATGAAAGAGGAGATGTTACAACTGGTACCACAAAAATACAAAGAATCGTAACATTCTACTATGAGAAATTGTATGCCAACAAATTGGAGAACCTAGAAGAAATAGATCAATTCTTAGATACAACCTCCTGGGACCAAGTCATGAAGAAATACAAAATCTGAACAGACCAGTTACTAGTAAAGAGATTAAATTAGTAATCAAACACCTCTTCATTGGTCAATTCTACCAAACATTAAAAGAATTAACAACACTCCTTCTCAAATTCTTCCAAAAAATAAAGAGGAGGGAACACTTCCAAACTCATTTTACAAGGCCAATATTACCCTGATACCAAAACCAGAAAAGGACACTACAAGAGAAGAAAATAACAGGCTAATATCACTGATGAACATAGATACAAAATCCTCAACAAAATATTATCAAACCAAATTCAGCAGTACATTAAGAGGATCTTATGATCAAGTAGAATTTATTCCAGGGATGAAAGGATGTTTCAACATATGCAAATTAATGTGATATATCATATTAACAAAATGAAGAAAAATTATATGATCATCTTGATAGATGCAGGAAAAACGTTTGACAAAATTCAGTATCTGTTTTTAATAAAAATTCACAACCAAGAGCGCATAGAGGGAATGTGCCTCAACACATACTGAAGACCATAAATTGACAAGGCCACAACTAACACTGTACTTAGAAGTGAAAAGCTGAAAGCTTTTCCTCCAAGATCAGGAATAAGACAAGGATGCCCATTCTTGCCACTTTCATTTAACATAATACTGGAAGTTCTAGCCAGAGCAATAAGGCAAGAAATATAAAGGGCATCCAAATCAGAATAGAAGAAGTAAAACTTTCTCTATTTGCAGATGACATAATCTTTACAGAAAACCACAAAGACTCCACCAAAAACTGTTAGAACTAATCAACAAATTCAGCAAAATTCCAAGATAGAAAATCAATATATAAAAGTCAATTGCGGGCTTCCCTGGTGGCATAGTGGTTGAGAGTCCACCTGCCGATGCAGGGGACACAGGTTCGTGCTCCGGTCCGGGAAGATCCCACATGCTGCGGAGCAGCTAGGCCCGTGAGCCATGGCCGCTGAGCCTGCGCATCCAGAGCCTGTGCTCCGCAACGGGAGAGGCCACAACAGTGAGAGCCCGCGTACCAAAAAAAAAAATTAAAAAAAGTCAATTGCCCAGCTTCCCTGGTGGTGCAGTAGTTTAGAGTCCGCCTGCCAATGCAGGGGACACGGGTTCGTGCCCCGGTCCGGGAAGATCCCACATGCCGCAGAGCGGCTGGGCCCGTGAGTCATGGCCGCTGAGCCTGCGCGTCTGGAGCCTGTACTCCACAATGGGAGAGGCCACAACAGTGAGAGGCCCGCATACCGCAACAAACAAACAAAAAAGTCAATTACCTTTCTATACACCAACAACAAATTATCAGAGAAATTAAGAAAAGAATAAAATATCCAGGAATAGATTTTACTGGGGAGTTGAAAGATCTAGACACTGAAAATAAGATGTTAATGAAAGAAACTGAATAAAACACAAATAAATGGAAAGATATTCTGTGCTCATGGACTGGAAGAACTAATATTTTTTAAACGTCCATACAGATTTAATGCAACCCCCTATGAAAATTCCAGTGGTATTTTTCACAGAAATAGAACAATCCTAAAATTTGTATGGAACCACGAAGGACCCCAAAGAGTCAAAGCAATCTTGAGAAAGAAGAACAAAGCTAGAGGCATCACATTTTCTGGTTTCAAACTGTTTCAAAGTTATAGCAATCAAAACAATATGGTATTGGCACAAAAACAGACACAGATCAGTGGAACAGAAGAGAGATCCCAGAAATAAATTCATGCATATATGGTCAATTGATTTACAACAAAGAAGCCAAGAGTATACAATAGGCAAAGTATTCTCTTTCAAAATATTCTGGTGCTGGGAAAACTGGACAGTCACATGCAAAAGACTGAAACTTAACCTCTGTTTTACACCATACAGAAAAGCAACTCAAAATGGATTAAAGACTTGCATGTAAGACCTGAAACCTTAAAACTTCTAGAAGAAAACATAGGCAATATGCTCTTTGACATCAGTCTTAGCATTATTTTTTTTGGATTTGACACTAAAAGCAAAATTCAACTACATCAAACTAAAAAAGCTTCTGCACAACAAATGAAACCATCAATAAATGAAAAGTCACCCTACAGAATGGGAGAAAATATTTGCAAATCATATATCTTATAAGGGATAATATTCAAACTATATAAAGAGGTCATACAACTCAGTAACAAAAATCAAACAATCTGATTTAAAAAATGGGCAAAGGTATTGGGGTGGTGGTGTGATGAACTGGGAGATTGGGATTGACATATATACACTAATATGTATAAAATAGTGTATATATGTCAATCCCAATCTCCCAGTTCATCATACCACCACCCCAATACCTTTGCCCATTTTTTGAACCTACTGTATAAAAAAATAAATAAAATAAAATTTTTGATTTGAATAAAATTCAAATCAAAAAAAATAATAAGGGAGGGAGGGAAAGAAGAGTTACCTCTGAACTATAAAAGTAAGCAAGGGTAAAGTTATGTGGGTTTTCATATATTTTAACTAACTGTTTGATACTGGCTACATTTTATATAGTTCAAAGCAAAGCCTTTTTATTTCATTTGTTTTCATGAATTTTAAAATCCAGTACTTATTTTGATTTAGTATTATGTTGAACATTTATTTCACCATAGAATCACCCTCTGTGGCATAGGCATAATACTAATTTTCATTTTCTAGGAATCGTATGGTATATTAAAAAGTTTAACAAGACTAGTGTATCAAGTATTAAATTAAATCTTCATTTACATACTACTATAAAGCTTTGGCAAGGACTACGTTAAAAACAATTTCAACTGGAGTCAATAAGCCATTTTTCAGTAAATCACTATTGTACCTTACTCTATATAATATATACAATAAATCAAATACTGATTTAAAGATACAAGAGAATCAGCTAATTTAAAGAAACTCGTAATTTTTTTAGATTTGAGAATCTTTCTGTAAAATAAAGAATAACAATTTCCCATTTGCTCTAATCTGCTTATTGTTTTAAGGTTGAATTTTTTAGAATGTTGAATTTTCTCTAAATGGCATAGAGCACTACAGCTGAGATAAAACATCATTGTAATCAGGAAGCAGTTGTAGGAAACAAACCATTCCATTTATATTATGCAGAAAGTGACTTAATACAAGAAACTAGGTGCTTATAAAGTCATTGAAAGATGGAGACGTAAACTCTAAGCTTGGCCTACAGGTATGACTTTCAGAATAAGGCCACCAAACAGACATACCAGGGAAGCAGACAACTTTGCTACTGTTAGAAACAGAATCAGAAGACTACTGCCAATCAATTGTTGAACTGAAGAGCACATTGTTATAAGATCAGCATTCTACTACAACTGCCTCTTGACATACAGAAAGCTTGTGACTGGACACTGGAATGTTGCTTCCAAAAACAAAACAAAGTAAAATCTCCATTGCAATAACACCAAAGCAGCATAAATATTGCTTCCATCCCATTTTCAAAATCACTTGCCAGACATTTTGAAGCCCTGAGCCACTATGTAAAAATGGCCACCATGCTATGAGGAAGCCCAAGCCTTCTAAAGAAGCCACCATTGACAGTCCCAACTGAGCTCAACCTTTGCATCATTCTAGCCCAGGCCATGTGAGTAAAGAAGCCTCCAAAAGGGGCTTCCCTGGTGGCGCAGTGGTTGAGAATCTGCCTGCTAATGCAGGGGACACGGGTTCGAGCCCTGGTCTGGGAAGATCCCACATGCCGCGGAGCAACTGGGCCTGTGAGCCACAACTACTGAGCCTGTGCGTCTGGAGCCTGTGCTCTGCAACAAGAGGCCACGATAGTGAGAGGCCTGCGCACCGCGATGAAGAGTGGCCCCCGCTTGCCACAACTAGAGAAAGCCCTCACACAGAAACGAAGACCCAACACAGCAAAAATAAATAATAAACTCCTAACTAACCCCAACATCTTCTTAAAAAAAAAAAAAAAGAAGCCTTGAAAAGATTCCAAGCCCTCAGCCATTCAAGCATTCCTGACTAATGCCACAGACATCATGGATATAATATCCCCACCTTGCCTTAGTCTAAGTCCTTGCCCGCAGAATCTGTAAGCATAATAAAATGATTGTTATTTTACATTATTAACATTTGGAGTGGTTTTTATGCAACAAGAGCTAAGCGAAACACATCATAGATATTTTATAAGTTTCAACAAGCATTTCAGAAACATTTTTAAAGATTATAATACTCTATTATGTAATATATACCACAGTGTACCTAAAAGTTTATGCTAAATTGTAAAGGAGAGCTGGTTTCCAATTTTTATCTATAACTTAAACTATACTGAATAATTTTTATCAATAGAGGTTTTTGTTTCTCTTTTGTATTTAGCATTATTTCTTTATCATAAATTTCCAGAATGACTGTGTCCGGGCTATAACCAAATTTCTTTATAAGTGTTTTGTATCTACTCATATATCTATCTTGAATATCTACTGTGGTTTTAAAAAAATTAAAGCAAATTAACTTCCATATATTTAAAAATTTTTAGCAACAACAAAAAAAATCCTTTAAGTTAATCAGCCCTATTGAAAACAGAAGAATATGGCCAAAAACTCTGGGCTACCCATGTATAGTAATTTCAGCCAGACCTCATGAGTCAATCATGAGGAGCTGGGGAAAATGTGGCCATACAGTGGGTAGGGGGAAAAAAAGACCAGCATATTGAGTAATCTAATAATTGATACTGCCCTATTATGAGCTCAAATGAAACAATATTCACATGAAACAGCCACCAAATGATGGAAATAGATAGGCAGGGACCTTGGCTTAGCAAGTCCAGAGTCCTGGCTAAGTGAACAAATTTTACTGTTCTCAGAGCTCTGCTATATACTTTTGTACCTAGATAAGAGAGCGTGAAGAGGACTGTAATCCATCCCACATTACTCTGGATAAGCCCTAGAACAAGGCTTCACACCTGTGGAAGGGGCAACTTTTCCTAACTGGTATGCCCAGAGGGGGGCAATTTGTACCTCCAAAGTAGTCACTCTAAGTCTTTGTTACTGGCAGCTATTGCCCTCAGTGTTCTTCCTATTTATAAGACTAGATTTGTTAGCAAAGGAGGGCTAGAGCTCTTGACTTCTGCTTCCCCCTAGCTAACTCATCGTGTGATATTTGTGCCTTTCCATTCAGGAAATCTGATTTCAGAGATCTATGTTAATATGGAAGATGACTGGTCCCAAAGGTCTTGGATCTCAATGTACATTATACAGGCTACTCCTAAACCCTACGAAATATCCATCAAAATTGCTACTCCTTACCAAATATTTTAGCTGACCCTGTGGCCTAGTTTTTAAGCATACAGACACTAAGTGAGAAAAATCTGGATTAGAATCCTGCCTCCATGAATACTACTTATGTAATATTAGATGATTTTCTGAACCCTTTTTTCTGACCTTCATTTTCCTCATCTGCAAAAATCAGGATAATAAAGCACCTACCTTGCATAGTTGTTGTGAAGATTAAATGAATAATGTGTATAAAATACCTAGCATTTAAGTATTCAATAAATGTTAACTCATTTTTAAAAAATAGTAAAACAGGGCTTCCCTGGTGGTGCAGTGGTTGAGGGTCTGCCTGCCGATGCAGGGGACACGGGTTCGTGCCCCGGTCCAGGAAGATCCCACGTGCTGCGGAGCGGCTGGGCCCGTGAACCATGGCCGCTGAGCCTGCGCGTCCGGAGCCTGTGCTCCGCAACGGGAGAGGCCACAACAGTGAGAGGCCCGCGTACCGCAAAAAAAAAAAAAAAAAAAATTTATGCAAAAGAAAGTCTAATACTATAACCTATTTTGTATTGCTATTAAATGGCAGAATACATAATGAGGACATAGAATAAATTTTAAACTATGTTAACTAGTCAAATTTTAAAAACGAATCTTATATTTAATAAATATCATGAAAAATTTGGCTAAATACTTTGGCAAAATTGAAATTGTGACTAAATACTAAAATAGCACGGACTTAGCCATCTTTATATGTTTTGAAAAAAGGAATTCTCTTCATTTATTAATCTACACACTTAGATTCCTTTATATTAAGATTTAATTATGATATTTATGCTGCCTTCTTCCTCTTGGTACAGATCATGTAAATGGACACTGCACAAGTCCAACTTCTCAGAGTTGCAGTTCTGGAAAACGTCTTTCCAGTGCTGATGTTTCAAAAGTAAATCGCTGGGGTCCTGGAAGACCACCATTTCGAAAAGCACAGTCAGCTGCTTGCATGGAGATTTCTTTGCCAGTTACAACAGAAGGTAGGTTAAACATACAAATTTTTGTGGATACAATTAAAATTTGACATACCACAGTAACAGGAGCTGGAGGATAAGGGATGGTGGTCAGGTGTGAAAGATCTGAAAAACTATGGTCAACTAGACAGTGAGCAGCTGAGAACCTGGTCGAGCCGTGGCCATGACTCCAAATCCATTCCTCACTACACCTCTTTCATCTCTAAAACCAGAATGGCTGTTTATGAGTAGGCTTTCACCTCCTCTGTACAAAGTGAGACCTATGTCTTAATCTGCACTCCCAGTTTCTTTCCATCTCAATGGTAAGCCTCTTAGTGTCTCTATCTGTAGATAGTTATTTAATGTCTTATAACCTTAGTTTCCTCAACTGTTAAGTGAATGTGACCAAGAAAAAGGGAAGACATTCAATTCTAAAGTTTGCAATCTCATCTTCATATGTTTGAAAAAGGGAGGATTATTTGCTTACTTATGGAATTACTGTTAGGGGCAGGGAGTAAAGTACAAGAGCCAGAAGGCCTAAAATTTAGACACACACACACACACACACACACACACACACACACACACACACACACACACACACACACACACACACGGGAGTCCTGTAACTGCTGCTATTGTCTTGCTGATAAAAAGCTTTGGGACTAGAAATAGGAAAAAATAATCTTAGGAATATGCTATGGTAATTCTATGCTATAAAGTAATTCACTATTACCACCCCTCAAAAAACTTGGTAGTAATGATCTATATTATTCTTCAAATTTTTAAAATAAAATTTTTAGGGACTTCCCTGGTGGTCCAGTGGTTAAGGCTCTGCACTTCCACTGGAGGGAGCGTGGGTTCGATCCCTGGTTGGGGAACTAAGATCCCACATGCCATGCAGCTTGGCCAAGTAAAAAAAGAAAATTTTTAGTTTTTTCCTTTAACACTATGCCATACTAAATTTGGTCCAGATGATCTTCTCTCACAGGTGCCTATGAATAGCAACCTAGAAACATTAGCTAGGAATGTTATAATGGAAGCAAAATGTAAAGGTTATAAAGGAAGTAGTACTTTTAATCACTGGATTGAATTGGGAATTTTGAGTTTTAGACTTTTCTGCCTCTAACTTGTTGATTCTGGGAAAATTACTTAACTCTATGTCTCTGTCTCCAAATCTGTAAAATATATAGATTATATCCAAGCTCCCTCTCAGATCTAAATTCTATTACAAACAATTATTTGTATAAACTTGCTGAGGGACAGAAGGGGGAAATTAGGAATATTATATTTTGGTTTGTAGAAAAAGGGATAGTCTGGGGAACTTATATTTGGTTTTATTGTGTATTATTTATTTATATATTATCTCTTTTTATAAAAATGAGTCACACTTATACCTATCAAAAAGGAAAGGAGAGGGAAGGCAGTAGAAAGAGGAATATGAGGAACTTGTACTCTGGAGTGATTATATGAACAATACAACCTTCCTAATATTTACCTGAGGTGGTGAGTTTCTGCTTGTTGGAGTGTTACACATGTGTAAGAGTTGATGAGCAGGAGAACCTGAAACCACCTTGTTTCCTTTAAGTGGGCTGAAGCCCTCTCAGAAAGATTATTGGTGGGGTGGCATTGTCTACGACTCTGTATTTGGCCCTAGGCAAAGCCAAGACTGTATTTGGATTCAAAGTAGGCAGCTTGTAACTAGTTCAGGGAGATAACATTTGCTCTTTAGTCTTGGTGTAAATAGTTCAATTTTTACAATTTTAATTACTCCAAATATTACAAAATCAGAGGAATGTATTTACCACAGAACATTTGTGACCCTTCAGGTAAGTAGCCACAATGTTGTCAGTAAGTGGGAATTGTCAAGAAATCATTAGAAGTACTTCCAACAATTGAGAGATAGGAGGGAAACATAATTAAAACTGCACCAGAAGTTCTTGTAACCTTAACTATTTAGACTAAACATTTTTTTTTCTAGATTAGAGAATTTCAACTAACTTGTGAGGTGAGGTAGAGAGAAAAACACAGTGGACTGGAACTCTGGAGACTCAAGGTCTAGTTCCAGCTCTTCCTACGTTTATGATTTACACTTCTGGACTTGTCTCTTCATCTTCAAAATAAGCTGGTGAACTGGATAAACTGCCTTACAGATCAGTTAACAACGAATCAAGTTCTACTTCTCCCCCATAATTTTGGTTTTCACTTACTAAGTTTGACTTTACTTGTTCTGGAAACACACTAAAACTAAATTTTTGGTTTTTAAATTTCCATAGAAAGTCGAGAAAATTCCTATAATCGCTCGAGAAGCTCTAGCATCTCCAGTATTGACAAAGATTCTAAAGAAGCGATTACAGCACTATACTTCATGGAGTCCTTTGTTCGGAAAAATGACTGTACTATCTCCCCTTGTTTGTTTGTTGGAACTAGTCTGGGAATGGTGTTAATCATCTCCCTAAACCTACCTTCAGCAGATGAACAAAGATTTACAGAGCCAGTCATGGTATTGCCAAGTGGTAAGAGTTTTTATTTATTCCTTCATTGCTACTTTTTCAAATTTAAATATATGGTATTTTAAAACATTTAATTTGTATTGATCTGGAGCAAAGATTTAAGTATTCTGTATAATAGGAACTATTAAGAATTTTATAAATCATATACTATCCCAAGTATTGCAGCTTACTTGCAGGGTGAAATAGTCAACCATTTCTATGGTAATAAATTGTGGAACTCCCAACCTAAACAATGCCTTGGGAAATAAGTTTCTGAAAAGCCTTTAGGAAAGCCTTAAAGCGAAAGTTTAAAATTTTTAATGAATTGAAGCATTTCTCCAAAGTTACATGCCAGATCAGAGCCTATGAGTGTTTTACATCATCCTTAAAGAACTCAGATGATTAAGTTGGAAGCAGTCTGACTTGAGGTGGCTTTCTGAATTCATTGATGATCTGTGCCCATCTTGTTTTGAAGCCATGCCACACAATTTCTTCCCTTTTTATCCTAGTACCTAGAGAGTTTGACCCACGTTATGAGTATTGTTGCTAAAGTATATGTTGTATTCTTTTCCTACTTGACTTGTCTTTTTCCTTTTAAAGAGATGTGTGATTCCTTCTGTTATTCCTTTGAGTATTTTAAAATTTATTCTGATCAATAGTTTTTTCATATATAGAAAAGAGAGTAAAAGTTAACTGAAAAACATTTCTTAAGTAAAAATAATTTTATTAATATATAGGATAAGGGATTTTATTTTAAAAGAACACATATATGGCATGGTAGGTTAGACAGAGTTCTGTTTTCTTTGTTAACTGGTATGCTAAATTCATATAGATGGATTGTAACTTACTGTAGGTAGAACAGTCAGCCCTCTACTAGTGAGGCAAATTCAGATAAACATATTGTATTTTGTGTGTGTATGGCTTAAAAAACAGAAGTTTATTTTCTCACACTTCTGGAGGCTCAAGATTAAGGTGTTGGCAGGGCTGGTTTCTTCTGAGGCTTCTCTACTTGGCTTGCAGTTGGCCACACTCTCACCATATTCTCACGTGGCTGTCCCTCTGTGTGCTTGTACCCCTGGTGTCTCCCCATGTTTCCTAATCTCTTCTTCAAAAGGCATTCGACAGTTTGGATGAGGGCCTACCCTATCAGCCTCATTTTAACTTAATCACCTCTTTAAAGGCTCTGTCTCAAATATGGTCACGTTCTAAGTCAATGGAGTTTAGGCCTTCAACATATGAATTTGGCGTGGGGGAGGACAAAATGCAGCCCATAACATGCACTGTATTTTAAAAGTTAATCTGTTAGGATCACTAGATTTTAATTGTAAACATATTTCACAATAAGAAAATATCTTTTATTATAGTTCTAATTTTAAGGAAATATGTATAATTCTCTTATACTGGTTGAGAGAGAGCCAGATCAGTAAGGTCAAAATGAATTTTTAAGTATTAATTCAATCCATTATTTAACTCAATAAATTTGTATACAGATTGGATACCTAATATATGCCATGTATTCATCAAATTTAAAGGTAAAAATCAAACTCCTGTATACACAAGTTTACAACTGTGAGTGAAAGACAGTTTTCTAATAAGAGATTTTCTAACGAATGTGGTTTTCTATGCCACAAGCATAGAAATAAACAAGTGTCTGGAACTAATTTAATGGATCTCTCAGTACTATAAGAAAGTTCTTCAACATTCTTAGCAAATAGACTTAGACTTAAAATGATGGCAAAATACAAAATAAGTATATATTTAACTTACTATTCTGGCATCTGGTTCATAAATATTTGCATACTCTTTCCTTATCCATTTAAAGAGAGATAATGAGAAGCTATCTTCAAGTTTCTATGTCAGTATTCCATTCTTTCAAGATGTTAGTTAATATATCAGTATCACTTCATCAGTTGTAACAAATGTACCACACTAGTACAAGACGTTAATAACAGGAAAGGACAAAGGGGGCATATGGGAACTCTCTGTACTATCTGCTCAATTTTCTGTAA
Source organism: Leucopleurus acutus (assembly GCF_964270905.1). Classification (NCBI taxonomy): domain Eukaryota; kingdom Metazoa; phylum Chordata; class Mammalia; order Artiodactyla; family Delphinidae; genus Leucopleurus; species Leucopleurus acutus. Next base: position 67,317,293 of record NC_139147.1, read on the forward strand.
ACCTAAGATTGCTCTAAAAAAATTAAGTCTATTAAGCAGTACCTATAAGGGAGGAAACTATGAGTCTAGGTTCAGATCTGTTTTATAATTAACCACTGAAAGAGAAATAGCCTAATTGGAAGCCATAATTTATGACAATAAAAAGAAAAAAGGAAGGTGGAGTTTCATAAGAAAATATAGACGAACTTCCCTGGTGGTCCAGTGGTTAGGAATCCGTCTTGCAATGCAGGGGACACTGGTTCGATCCCTGGTCGGGAAACTAAGATCCCACGTGCTGCGGGGAACTAAGCCCGCGCGCCGCAACTACTGAGCCCATGCGCCACAACTAGAGAGCCCGAGTGCCACAACTAGAGAGCCCACGTGCTCTGGAGCCTGTGCACCACAACTAGAGAGAGAAGCCAGCACGCCCGCGCACTGCAACAAGATCCCGGGTGCCACAACTAAGACCCGATGCAGCAATCAATCAATCAATACATACTACAACAAGAAAGGGTTGCAAGTGGAATAGTCTGATAGAACTTAAAAAAGAAAGAAAAAGAAAAACTATAGAGATGACAGAAAGCCAATTCAAATTTAAATAGAAAACTTGTCCCCTCTTCCTCACATCTCACTTCCTGACTCCTTCTTCACCTTCTTTCCAGTATCTACTCTCCACTAGTCTCCACTGTTCCACTAGTCCCTGCCCTATCAGTACTGCTCTAGATTATGGGAACCATTTTTAAAGGTTTGGAATCGGAGGCATTCCCCTCTTCTGTTGCCAGTGCTAAAGTGGGTGACATGTTCTTAGGCTCTGAAGGCATTCTTCCCATCAAAACATTGTTAAATTACCTTTTATCAGTTGGCCTAGCAAAATTTATCTGAGTCTAGCAATTTCCTCAAAGTTGAATACAATCTATTTTGAAATTTATTCATCCATTCATTCAACATACATTTCCCAAGCTCATACTAATTAATTAGTCACTGGGGATACAATGGTGATCAGAACACAGAATGATCTTTATTCCCAGATTATATGTAGGGAAGAACAAAAGTAAACAGAAAATTACAATCAGGAAAGTAAAGAATACTGTGCAGCATAGGAGGCGGGGGTTTGGGAAAGACCTCTCTAACACAGCAGCCATCTGAAATGGGACCGGTTTGGAAGGGAGCTGTGCACAGTACTGATGTTTAAGAGTAATTTAAAGCAGCATGAGTAAAAACCTAGAGGTAAAAAAGAGCATGGCACATCCAAAGCCTAGAGATAGAATGGTGCTAGTTGAGGCTGGAAAAGCAGGCAGGGGAAGATTAGAGGGCCTTACAACCATGTTAAGGAGCTGGAAAAGACTTCCTAGATCTGTGGGGTTTTTGTTTGTACAAAAAAAAAATTTGTGACGTGGTATGCTTTTTTATCTCAAACGCTGGTGCTTAAATTTTCTAATTGTAAAAAAATCCAAATACAGATGAAGATAAATGAAAATTATGCCACCAGCAAACATTCCCCCTTCTCTGTCGCATCTCCCCCTCCACACTTCGACCCTAGAAATTTTACTCTCCAACAGTAATTCTTTGAGAAATTTGCTGGGATTCTAATTTTAAAGCCACTTTATTGAAGTATGATTGACATATAAAAAGCTGTACATATTTAACGTAAACACCTTGATGAGTTTGGAGACAAGTATACAGCCATGAAACCATGACCAAAATCTATGCCATAAACTTATTTATAACCTCCAAAAGTTTCCTACCCCTCTAATTTTTTGAGACTCACTTTAAATCGTATTTCATTTCCATGTAACGCTTTGTGCTACCAGCTACAAATTATTCTGTAATTACCAATCCTGCCACATGAAGTGCCTATCACTGCTTTGTAAAAAAAAATTATTTTCATGCTTCATGATCAAACTAGAGATTTAAACTCATGATTAAACTAAAGATTTTCCATAATAAATTCATTCTCTTTACCCCCGAACTATTTCTTCTTGCTCTTCTCCCCATTTCTGTTAATAGTGCCATGATACTACCTAGATGACTTCCATCACTTCCGTTTCTTTTCTGATCCCTTTACTTACTGCCTCTGTACTGGTCTTATTACAATATTGTCTTCATCACCTAATTTCTATACACCATATTCTCTGATACCTTTCACTTACCCATAGAAGCAATTTCTTGAAAATCTTGGAAATCAGTGATCTCTGTAAGCTCAGCTTTGTTCTACCTTTCTAATCTGATTTCCTGCTACTTCCCAGCACCAGCTCTCTGGTCCAACCAGTCTTATTTCCTCACTTCCCTCTTCTCTTTGCTACCTGTCAATCATCTATCATTGGTGGATATCATATGAACTTTTATGCTTGTTGCCAAAATTTTGGAAAACGTGTATCAAGTTTCTTGGGAGCTGTAAGATTTGGAAGAATTTTCTACAGACTAGCTCTTGGATCCAGACATTTCAAATTTCAAATCTTGTTTCTTCTACATTATCTATATATTTCTAATATTGACATAATATATAATTTGTAATATGATCTTCAGCCCTGCACTTCCATGTCAGATTAATGCTGAGTTGCATCAGGGTGGTGGGAGTTTTCCTAGGAGCCATTCCTATACCTAAAAGGCTTTCAATAACCTAGACATGGTAGTGATTGTGAATCACGTACATAAGTCTACTAAATTCTAGATGTACCCCCATCTTAATTTCCCCTTGTCCAGATTCCTGAAATGCCTATTCACTACAATGTCACTTAACTGGAAGAAAATTACAGTGGAAAGAGAAAGGAGTTTAACTTGATTGTGGTTAAAATATTTTAGTTTCACAAACTTAAAACCCATGAACACGTGCCTCACTTAAAGAAGGGCTGATAAAGAAAAATTAAAAATGTGGGCTTCCCTGGTGGCGCGGTGGTTGAGAGTCCGCCTGCCGATGCAGGGGACATGGGTTCGTGCCCCGGTCCGGGAGGATCCCACGTGCCGCGGAGCGGCTGGGCCCGTGAGCCATGGCCGCTGAGCCTGCGTGTCCGGAGCCTGTGCTCCGCGGGGGTAGAGGCCACAGCAGTGAGAGGCCCGCATACCGCAAAAAAAAAAAAAAAAAAAAAAAAATGTAAGAGATAAAGATTTGTGTAGATGGACTTACCTCATTTTCTCTAGATTTTCCTTTTTGTATACTAAGGATATGATTTTAACTTACTAATTCAGTTTTTTATTACATATTATCTAAGCTTAGATATATTTGTTTACATATCATCTAAGCTTAGATATATTTGTTTTCATATGCAAAAGTATATCAGAGATGATCTTCTTGCCTTCATTCTTTTTCTTACAGTATTCTTGTGTTGTCCTTTGCCTGCTGACAAGAAATATCTCCTAGACTTACCCTCTACTCTAGACTTTTCCCAGCCCACTCCCTATGTCAGACTTACTTGCTAGCATTTAATTCCTTTAAAATCTAGCTCTCTGATGAAGAACAATTAACTTATGCAAATGTATAGATGAGTGAATGTACTATCTCACAGATATAATATGAAACTAGTTAATAGGTTTTGTCTGGAGATCAAATGAGAAGGATGTAGTTTTTCATCTTAAGTCTAAACCTTGATGAGAAATTTCGCTCTATGCAAGTATTTAGTTAGGGCCTTTCCATGTAAGATGTGTATATTTCAAACATATTTGTGAAATTCATGCATTATATCTTAAAAACTAATACAGTAAGAATATAGTTCAAGCATAATGATTGTATTTGACTGAAGTATAATCACAGCTTAATACAGGAAAACAAATATACACACTCCACTTACAGGTAGCAGCTCTATTAGTTGTTTACAGTTCTTATTACTAGTTGTATTGAATGTGTTTGTAGCAATTCTGTTTTCCCCAAAGTAGATATACTGTCACTTGAAACTGCTAAATAAAGCATGGAATCTGTCTAAGCCCTTAATAGCTAGACACGTGGGAAGCTATTAAGATTTTTAGATATTTTAAAATTCATTGAATTAAAAAAGCAAAATAAAATTCTCTACAGGTACTATCAAAAAAATGAAATTTCACATACCCTTTTGTCACATGCTACTGTCATGAATTCAAACTTTTGCCAGACTCCCTTCTTTTATGGAGAGATTAAAAGAATGTACTTCTTTGGGAAAATCCAATGATCTAGATATATAGTTCTTAATATAGTAGGATAACCTAGAAGAAATGGATAAACTCCTAGAAACATATAACCGACCAAGACTGAATCATGAAGAAATAGAAAGTCTCAACAGACCTGTAACTAATAAGATTTAATCAGTAATCAAAAATCTCTCAACAAAGAAAAGCCCACTTATCTTTTTAAATTTAATTTCACATTAATTTATCTTGATTGTCTTGACAACAAATTCTCATCAATGATACGGAAATTTGAACTAAAGCACTAAATCACTGAATTTTAGAGTGAGAAAACACCTAAAGATTATCCATCCCAGTAGCCATCACTTTAGTCTGTATCAGAATCATTTGGAGGGTTTGTTACAACCATTCTCAGAGTTTCTAATTCAGTAGGTCTGGGATGGAGTCTGAGAATTTGCTTTTAAATAAGCCACAGGTGATAATAGTACAAATGCAGTTTTGCATGCTGGGATGGAGAAAACAATGTTCTTTCCTCCTGTATAGGGAAAAAGCCAGTCGTTCCTCCTTCCGTGTTTCTCCTGTGCGTCTCCTTTACTTTCACACAACTACCACACTCACAACACTTCTGACACCAGATGAGTGGAGGTTTTCTCCACAAACAAGCAAGTCTCTGAGACACCAGCTGGGTGTTCCACAATTTAACGCAATTCAGACACTATCTACATGGAAATAGTGTCAGATCACACAGGGTAAGTTCTCAGTCCAATGAGACTGTCCCCTCCAGCTCTTTCAGATGCCAATCCCAAGTCACCTGTTCTTCTGACCTGAGGTTTCCATAACCTCCTCCTCGGGTTCAATTAATTTGCTACAGCAGCTCACAGAAATCAAAAAAACTGTTTACTTACTGCTTAGCAGTTTCCTATAAAAGGATATAGCTGAACATCCGATGGAAGAGATGCCTAGGGCAAGGAACGTAGGATGGGACGTGGAGCTTCCATGCCTTCTCCAAGAGCTCTCTCCCACAGCTCTGCCTGCTCAACCCGGAAGCTCTCCAAACCCCCACCTTTTGGGTTTTTAATGGAAGTTTCCTTACACAGGTGTGATTAATTAAACCATTGCCCATTGGTGATTGAACTCAATCTCCTGCTTCTTTCTTCGCCCCAAAAGTAGGGGGGTGGGGCTGAAAGTGCTAACCCTCTAATCACCTGGTTGGTTCCCCTGGCAAGAAGCCCCTATCCTTAGGTGAGGCCCCCAATCACCTAATTAACAAAATGAAAGACACCTGTGTTGCTCTTGTCAGGCAATTCCAAGGATTTTAGAGCACTGTGCCAGAAACAGGAATAAAGACCAAATAGATATTTATCATAAATCATAACATCATACATACATAATATGGTTAATCACAATCCGGGTTAAATTTAATTCTACCTACTTTATTTCTGTATCTGTGTAGCTGGATATGGCTGGAGAATATATAACCAGACTAAAAAGTCTCATTTTGAAATAAATCATCATTAACCTCAAGTGGGTTCCTGGGCTGCTGGGTAGTCCTCTGTCCACCCTCTTGAACAATAATTACATATTTTCTCCACTCTCCTCAGAGCTCCCATACCTCCTCCACTGTTTTCAGTCTCAGCTAATGACCATGTGTCCTCTTTCACTGAGAAAACTGAAACGATCAGATAAGAACTTCAGCAGCTGCCACCACCATGTCTACCAACCTGTCTGTCTGTATCTCCATGGTCTCTACCTTTTCTCCTGTTGTGACTGAACTGTAAGCTCCTGACTTGGTGAATGTCTCCAGTTGTACACTAGATTCTACTCCCTTTCACCTACACAAGAAAGTCAGTCCAGCAATTTTTCCTGTTTCCTTTATATAATTATAATAAATATTCATCATTTTACTAGATCAGCATACAAACATGCTGTTATTTCTCCCATTAAAAGAGAAAAACCCTCCTTGAATCTATTCTCCTACAATGCCCCATTTCACGTCTTTTTCTTTAGTGCAAAATTCCTTGAAATAGTTATGTTATATTCACTATTTCCAGTTTTATTCTCCCATTCTCTCTTGAGTGCATTCTAATCAAACTTTCCCCCACACCAATCAACAAAAAGCTCTATATAGGTCATCACTGACCTCACTGCTAAATCCAATGGTCAATTCTCAAGTCACATCTTACCTGACACATCAGCAACATATTGCAGTTTACCATTTTCCCTACCTTATAACATTGCACTTTTCACTTAGATTCCAGGATACTTTATTTACCTAGTTTTCTTCCACCTTTATAGCCATTCTTTTTCAGTCCCCTTTGCTCACTCCTCTACATTTCATTGGACTTAAAACACCAGCATGCTCAAAAACAGACTCCTTAAACCTTTTCTGTTTTCTATTTATATTCAAGCCCTGCATGAAATCAGCCAGCCTCATTACCTTAAATGCCTTTTGTAATCTAATGGGTCATATATATATACTTATAGTCTGGCCTATCCCCAAATTCCTGACATAGGTATCCAGTTATAGGTATATGACATACACTTTGATGTCTAATAAGTATCTCAAACTTATGTCCCAAACTGAGTTCCTAATATTCCTTTCCTTTCTCCCACAGTCTTTCTCATATCTGTTAATGGCAATTCCATCCTTCCAGTTTCTCAGGTCAAAAGCATTAGAATCAATCTTGACCACTGTATCTCTTTCACACTCTAACCCCAACTTATTGGCATATTCTGTTGGCTTGACCTTTATAATATACTCAGATTCTGACCATTTCTCACCCTTTTATACTATTACTACCTGGTTTGAGCAAGCCTCTATCCATTTCTCACCTGAATTATTGTACTAACCTTTTAACTGCTCTCCTTTCTTCCAACCTTGACTCCCTTTAGGATATACCCAGCACGAAGAGTGATCCTGTTAAATGGAAATTAGATTATATTACTCTATTCTCAAAATCTTCCCATCTCATACCAAGTAAAAGTCTAAGTCTTTACTGTGTCCTACAAGAACCTACATGACTTAGCTCCGTATTATCTCTGATCTCATCTCCTATAAGTCTGCCCGTAACTGCTCCAGAAGGTCAAGATCTGTGAATAGTTTGAGATGTTACTTTACTTGCAAGCTAATAAATTTAAGTTGCCAGTTTCATGGATGCTGATAGAAGACGTGAGACTTTTGGATCAGAGATAAAGGATAATCACAGTTGCCAGAATATTTTGTGCTGGTTTCCTGAGCCTTAATTCCACAGTACAATGCAAAGAAGCCTCCTCTTCTGTATAAATCTGCTCAGGCTGCCTTAACAAAATACCACAAACCAGGTGACTTCAACAACAGAATTTTATTTTCTCACACTTCTGGAGACTGGAAGTCTCAAATCAACATACCTGCAGTGTTGGTATCCGGTGAGAGCTCTCTCCCTGAGTTGCAGAGAGCTGCCTTCTCACTGTGTACTCATGTGACCTTTCCTATGTGTGGGGGAGGGGAGGGGAGGGGGGGGAGAGAGAGAGAGAGAGAGGGAGAGAGAGAAAGAAAGAGCTAGGTCTCTGGGTGTCTCTTCTTATAAGGACACCAATTCTATCAGATCAGGGCCCTACCCTTAAGACCTCCTTTAACCTTAAATATTCCCATAGAGGGCCCATCTCCAAATATCAATACATTCACACTGGGGGAGGGGGGAGGGCTTTAATATATGAATTTGGGGAGGGGAAATGAACAAACATTAGTCCTTAACATCTTCTACTCTATTTAAAATTTAATCACACCGTTTTCCAAGATTTTCTATCCCCTTTTCTGCTTTATTTTTTCCTTAGTACTTATTGCTATCTAATCTCATATATATACTTATCGTATATATTGTCTGTCTCTATCATAGAAAGTTAGTTCTGTGAAGGTACGGATTTTTATCTGTTTTATTCACTATTTTATTCCCCTGTGCCTAAAACAGAGCCTAGAACACATGGTAAACCCTCAATAAGTATTTGTTGATTGAATGAATTAAGATTTTAGTGGGGAAGACTGGTAATTTGGAAAGCTGGAGAAGGTACACTTCTAGCCAGTAAGACCTCTTTTAGGAGGAAAATCCTCATTAATTGTCTGGTGAATTATTTACTGTAGACCGAATTGTTAATATCTTACTATAGAAGTCCTTAAATTTAAGCTTCCTTTGTAATGTGTATTTCTGAAATAGTAGAGGCTATATTTTGGACTTACTGAGCTTTTTTTAAAAAATCATGTTACATCATCTAAACATGTTATTTTTAATTTTAAATACTTTATAAAGTACTTTCTAAATGGAATGTATTTTTATAACACCCTTCCTAAGTCTCTGGTACATGTACACTCCTGAGGTATATCAGCCTGGGATAACTTCCTTACTTACTCTCTCTACATGATGTCAAAGGAGAAAGGAAAGAAAAGGCTGCTAGGGCGCTGCTTAGGGGAGAATCTGCAAATGTCCAAAGGTCAGTCTACCCCAAGTTACTTCCTAAGCTTCATTGTATCTTGTCTCTGGGACTGGTAAAAATCACCCATAGGTAATAGTTTGGCATGGATATTCAACCTTGGAGAGTCTAGGTGAGTAAACCATTTTTCTGTATAAAAGATGCAGAAGCCTGCCTAAACACCAAAGCTAGTTTGGATTTTTTTTAATACAATCAAAATTGCTAGCATGAACTCTAGATATTTAAATTTCATGAAATATTCTGAGTGTTCATTTTCAGAAGAAGAAAAATAGCATTTTCTAGTGAATGAGTCTATAAAATAAAGAAGTGGAATCAGTTGGCATTATTTTTTCAGCTGGTTATTCAATAAATTAAAATTATAAATTTTCTAAAATTTGCTCTTTAAAAAAGTATTTTAATGAATACTATACAGTATAATGAAAGGATACTGGATTAGGAATTAGGAAACCTGAGTTCTAGTCCAGGCTCAGCCACTGACTTGCTATGTGACCTGGCCCAAGTCTCATCATTTTTCTGGGTCTCTGTTTTCTCATTAATATAATGAGAGGATTTGACAAGTTGATGTCTTAGACTCCTTTTAGACCCCACCTTTTATGATTCCAAGTTACTGCAACTGACAAACTCACAAATCTACTGATTTATGTATAATACTGCAATATTATGACACTATAGATATGAATTATCATAATATAAAACATTTATCACCCATAGATGAATAGCAGCTGTTTTAGAATTTCATGTGCCAGTGATATGAAATTGTTTTTATAGGTACATTCCTCTCATTGAAAGGAGCTGTCCTAACATTCTCCTGTATGGACCGAACTGGCAGATTAATGCAACCACCATATGAAGTCTGGAGGGATCCAAACAACATAGATGAAAATGAGAAATCTTGGAGAAGAAAGCTGGTCATGAACTGCCCCTCTCCATCCCAAGAAATAGGAGATCATCAGTATACAATAATCTGCTCAGAAAAACAAGCCAAAGTCTTCTCACTGCCTTCTCAGACTTGCCTCTATGTTCATAACATCACCGAGACATCTTTTATACTGCAAGCAGATGTGGTGGTCATGTGTAACAGTGCCTGCTTGGCATGCTTTTGTGCCAATGGGCATATCATGATAATGAGGTACTTGCCTTCTTATAAATTATCTGGTAATCATAACAGTGCAAACAAGGTACAATTATGAAAAGTATATGTGTAATGTGCAAGATGTTATCAAGAAGCAACCTGAGATCATTGTTTCATTATGTTTGTGAATGTTTTATTGCTCAAAAGTTTGAGGAGACTTTGAGTTTTTATTTGTTTTTGTTTGCTTTTTGTTTTTGTTTTTGCTAAAAATGCTTTGCATTGTGAATGAAATATGCTAATTGACATCAAGGAATCTAAGGAAAGAGTGATTCTCCAGTCATTCACACATTCATTCAACATTTATTGAGCACATGTTATCTCCCAGATGCTATGCTAGGCACAGGATATATGAAGATGAATAAACTACAAGGAAAAGAAATGAACTGTTACCTTTACTATGTTTCATAGTACACACAAGAATTTTCCATACAGAATTTAATTTTATCCTTATCACTTCTCTAGGACATAGGAAAATAAAGTGTTATTTGCATCCTCCATTTTACATATGTTAACAAATTTGCCTGAGGTTGCAAGTCTAGGAAAAAGTGAGATCAACACTGAACAGTATACTAAAAGTCATTTTATTTTAACCTGCTCTAGCTATGCATTAAGAAATATACATGGAGGGAGAGCTTGGATGGGCTTTTGAACTGAAGTCGTAACTATATTGAAGGCTAGGTGGAAACAGATGTGAGGGATAATTGAGGGAAATTTGCTGAATGTAAAACCAATTGGTTGTGAAAGGTAATGGAGGTCTTTAAATCTTAGGGTTAGAAAAGAACTTAAAGGTTAAAAAGTTTTATCATGAACTTGGATAATAGTGAGGAAAGGTTAAAAAGTTTTATCATGAACTTGGATAACAGTGAGGTCATTAGCAGATAAGAAAGTCAGAATTTAGAAAGACTGATAATGAGAAGTTTGGGAATGAATTGAGAATGAATGCTTGGAATGTGAGGTGCTTATATGCCAGCCTGCAGAAGTTTAGCCAGCAATTTAAGGTCTGGACTCTTAAAAAAATAGGGATGGAAGATACAGCTCTGGAAACCATTTACGTAAATGCATTAGTGAAAGTTGTAGCAGTGAATGAAATCATCAAAGAGGACACTATAAAAAAAGTGGAGAAATAGACTGGTCTTAGGACAAAAATTGAGGGGGAGGGGTGCATATGTCTACATTTATGTAGTGGAGAAAAAAGAAACTCCAGCAAAGGAGATTGAGAAGTCATCAGAGAGCTAGGAAAAGGATCAGAGTAGCAGAACTTCATGAAATGAAAACGACAGCAGAGTATCAAAACGATGGTCAAGAGGTAGTCAGAGCAGAAAGGTCAAAGAGTTTGGGTACAAGAAAAAACCCTAGATCTGGCACCTAGATATTAGTGATCTTTGAGAAAGCAAATCTTAGGAGCACGGTGGAGGTAAGACTAAATTTCAAGGGGGCAAGAAGAGGCAGTGGCATAGATCAGGGGCTGAGAGACTACAGCCCCAGGCCGTATCTACCCTGCCCTCCCCCCAATCTGATATTGTAAAGCTTGCAAGCTAAGAATGGTTTTTACATTTTCAAATTGTTGAAAGAAATCAGAGAAGAATATTTCATGATATGTGAAAAGTATATGAAATTCAAATTTTCAATGGCCATAAACAAAGGTTCAGGGAACACAACCACACCCATTTGCTTACACACTGCCCAGAGGGGCTTGTGCACAGTAGGGCAGAGTCGAGTAGTTGCACTGGAGGCCTAAAATATTTACTATCTGGCTCTTTAAAAAAAAGTTTGCCAACCCCTGAGACAGTATTCTTTGGGGAAATTTTGGTAAAAAGAGAGATGAGAGACAGGAAAGTAGTTCGAGAGCAAACCTGGGTGTTTGAGAGTGTTTTTATTGTTATATTTTAATAGGGGAGACATGAGTAGATTTGTAAGCCAAGAAGTAGTTAATGAAGGAGAAAGTTTTGAAAATAAAATCATTTATGGCCTGCTCATTCTCTTACATATATTTCTTACTCTCTCTTCATCTGGTTTCTCTTTCTCAAGCTCTTTTTAAAGATTTCTGAAGGCCATTCCAGTCTTGTTTGAAAATAACGACTTAACTCCTAGACATGCCTTAGTTTAGAAGGAAAAAAAAAATGTGTGTATACACTCCCCTGAGCTCACGTTTAGTCACTCAAAAATGTTATTTCGCAATTGAGTTTTTAGCTTGATAGTGACTACTTACCCTGTTTTTGCAAAATTTTAGTATGTCTTCTTTTCTTAAATGGTACATCTGAAGATTAATTTCTACTTAAATGAATACATGCTACATCTACATTTATGAGGAGGGGAATTTCTTGAGAAATGAAAAGCAAGAGTTTAAAAAGCAACAGGAGTCATAGCGATAGGAAAGATAAAATGATCTCTCTGTCTCTGCCCTTTGTAAAAGCTGTTTTACATGATAATGACTACTTTAATATTATGTCCTAGTGGAAACTCTTTATGTGTTCATGAGGATCTCAAAAATATTTGAAAAGTGATTTTGACATGATTTTAGTAATGTGTAAGGTGTGGCTAGGAAACATGTGGCTTGAGTAACTGGAGTCTACAAATTGGCATGCTCCTGACCTTGCTAAGCATATTCCCAGATCTTTCCAGACCCTGTCAGAACTTAACTACGGGACTTTCCTGGCAGTCCAGTGGTTAGGACTCCGTACTTCCAATGCAGAACTTAACTACACTGAGCCCAATCTCCTCAAGTCCTAGTTTTCAGATAGTTGCTAGGTAGGTATGATTGCTCATGTGCCAATGTACCCAGACCTAGAAAAGAGTAGAGAGAGATGCAAGAGGCTCATCTATGTATAAAGTTCTCAAATTGGGCTGAGAGAGCCATTTTTAGTGGGAACCATCTTTAGTTACCTGACACTATTTCCTTATAAAAATGTCCTTGCACAGAAAAAAACTTTTTTTTTTCATCTTTAAGAGTACTTGTTTCCTAGACCTTAGCAATTGACTTACTCTTTCCTTTTCCTACCAAAAGTGATTACACCTGTTGTATTTTGTTGGCTTACTTTTATTATGCTACATAGACAACACAACTTATCAGGAAAGTCCATAGGAACCTCTTCCCCACCACAGCCCATTAATCTGAATGAATGGAAGTCTGTTTAACTGGGTTTGTTTTGGACTCATATCCTAAGGATCTTTGTTACTTCAAACGCCATCACATGTATTTTTAATATACTTTTTTCATACTAAATCTTTGAAATTCAGTATATAATTTACACTTACAGAATATCTCAAGTCAGACAAGCCATATATCAACTGCTCAATAGCCACATGTGGCTAGTGGCTACCATATTGGACAGCACAGCACTAGGACCTCATGAAAAACTTATTCCTATAGCACAGATTTCAGGTCCCATTTTATATGGTAAGATTCTAGGGCTTAAGCTGTAATTACAAACTACTTTGATAAGAGAAATAAGTACTTTTTTTTCAAGGTGCTGGTTTTATGATCTGGGTTAATTTAAAATCATTGTGCACACTACAATTAGTAGAATGATTTCAAAGCTTGAGATTTAACTACAAGTTTATTGTTCTCTTTTTGGCATTAGAGATGTGCTTTAAAAGCATTGAGATTGGTTTTCTTTAGTAGTTTGTAAATCTGGCTCCAGTGACAGTATCCAAAAGTACATTTTTATAAATATATAAGCAGAATCATTTGACTACAACATTAGGATAAGCATAGAGCCAATCAGTAAGACATTTGAGATGTGGTATTAGCTTGGATGTGCAAATTTTGATCTATTATTTGTAACTAATTCTGTTACAGCCCCCAGCCATGTTTGTTTATTAATCATCTCTTCAGTGCAGGTGCCCTAAGTCATAGGTGATTTTCACTTTCTGTGTATAGAGGAAGTAAAGGAATGGGGAGCAAAGCCACTCCATTCCCAGGCACAGTGAACAAGACCCACTTCATCCATGTATAACCTCCTCAGACCCAGTTCTGCCTTAAAAAGAGACAATAGACCAAGTATGCAGGCAGCCACTTTCTAGCTGTGGTGTTTCTGCCATAATCAAAGATTATAACTGTACTGTAGGAACCTGTGAAATGCTCCAAAAAGCATTTTGAAATTGCTGGCCACTGTGTTTAATCCATCCTTCAAAGACATTTGCTAAGTATCTGTGTGGATTAAGATAGAAGAACTGTGCCCATAATTTTTTGTGAATATGATTTTATGTGAAAGTCTAGTTTACTACCATTGAAAATTCAAGAGGATAAAGAAACAACCATAAAGTAGTGGTATAAAAAGTATTGTTTCATGTAAGGATCTGCATATTTTATACGAAGAAATTAAAAGCTTCTAACAACTTGAAAATGAAATGTGGATTTGTTTTTTTCCATTCAGCCTACCTAGTCTTCGCCCAATGTTGGATGTTAATTATTTGCCACTGACAGACATGAGGATAGCACGGACGTTTTGTTTTACCAATGAAGGACAGGCATTATACCTTGTCTCTCCTACTGAAATTCAGCGGTTAACATACAGCCAAGAGATGTGTGATAATCTACAGGTAGGTCAGGCACATTTATGAATAAACATCGGACACAGTTGTAAAAAGAGAAAAAGTTAGATGTCTAAAAGCTAAAATATTATTGAGGCAGACAATAAATATGCCTGCCCTAGAACATGTTTTGAATATATGTTCATCATTGTGATGCTACCAAGTTCTAGTGTGGTTCCAGATATACACAGAAAAAAATAAGAAAAAACGGGATGTGCGAAGAATGTGATCACACATACCAATGGTTGTTTTGTGTGTTTTATTGGTTTTTTTGCCTATGGAGAATCCTCTGAAAGATTATGAAAATCTTCCTCCAGGGTGGGGAATATGTATGTACACACAAAAATTCTGCATACAATTCAGGGAGTTAATGAAATTTTTTTAAAGAAATCTTAATTGTGATTAAGAGCCATACAAAATAAATACATATCCTGTAGGTTAGAATTGGGCATTTGTCTTTGATCATAGCGGTTAAGCAGAACCTAGAAACAAATATAAAAGCCTATCTAACCTTGGATAAGTAAATGTGGTCACAAAATGTTAAAAGGCATCTTAGGGATTTAATTGGTTTCTCCTTATTTTAGAAATAAGAAAACTAAAACCCATTCATTACAATATAGAGGTTCAGAGTATAAGCTCTGAACTATTTAAGTAGCATTTTGCTCACTTATATAACTTTGGCCATTTTACTTAATCTACTACCTTGAAGCACTGCTGTGAGAATTAAGAAAGAATTCATATAAAGCACTGAGCACAGTGCCTGGAACATAATAAGCTTTAAAAATAAATAATAATAAATGTTATTCAACAAATACTTAGAGTTTTTTATATGCCTGGTACTTGGCTGGGCTCTAGGAACACAATCATAAACAAGATACGAGTCCCTACCTGTTAGTGTGGAGGGAGAGATAAGTAAACAGACAACCACAATACTCTGGAAAATGCTGTTATATGGCTGTGCCTGTGCTGGGGAGACATGTGAGAGGGGCACCTGGGTTGATGGAACAAAAGGGAAGGGGTAGTTAGAAAAAGGTTGTGAAGGATGAATAGGAGTTATCCATAGGAATGGATGGCTGGAGATGGAAAAGGTAATAATATTCTTGACAGAGCAGAGGCATGCGACAGCCCCAAGGTTCAGGCAATTTCCAACAAAGTGCTGAGTTGGGAAGTGGAGAGAGTGAAGGGTTGATGCTGGAGAGTTAGTCAAGAACAGAGCTTGGAACACCTTGTAAGCTCCTTAAGGAATCTGGCATTTATCCCCAGGGCAATAGCAAGTCATTGAAAAGGTTTAACAAATTTGTTTATTAAAGCTAATATTCTGGTTGCAGTATGGCAATTAGTTTTGTGGAATTAAGACTAAAAGTAGGGAGAAAAATTTGGAGGCTTTTTAAAATAATTAAGGCCAAAAATAATAGTGGTTTGAAATAAGGCAGCCAACAGTGAGGAGAGAGAAAAGTTAGCAGATTCAATGGCTATAAAGTGTAATCAGTCGGATTGGAGGGTTATTAGATGTAGGAGTGAAGGAAAGGAAGGAATTAATAATTATTCCTGTATTTCTGGGTTGGGGAACTAAGTAGATGGTGCAGCCATTTCCAAAGAGAAGGGATTCGGAGGAAGAGCACAGGTCTGGGGAGTAGAGGTGAAAGGGGATGATGATGACAGTCATGCTGCAAGTTCACAGACAAACTGATATTAGGTCAACGGTCTGACTTTGGGTTGAAGTTCCTTCCTCCAAACCAATGGTTCTCAAATTTTGGTCTGCTTTAGAAAGACCAAAGCAAGTTAAAACTTTTTAGGGCAAGTTAAAAGTTAGGAAAAGTTAGAGCAAGTTAAAAATACAGATAACCAGAACACATCTATGCAAATTTTGATTTAGCGCATGTGGAATAAAGCCAGTGCATCTGTGTTTCTAACAAGATATCTCCCCAGTCATTCTAAATTACATCAAATATTAAGAACAATTTTACCTCACCATGCAGTAGCTGCCTACTTTGACTCATTTAAATTATCTTGAGCTACTTCATTATTTTGTACGTGATATAAAAATAAATCCAGCCTTTCTCTACACACCACCTGGTTCCAGAAAGGGAACTAGGACAGGAAAGACGCTATGGTAATTGAAAAAGAATCAGAAGTCTAGATTGGCAGTCACTGATCAAGTGTAAATTAATCCTAGGGTGAATATTAGCTTCCCATGCTTTCTAATTGTAGAAGGAAGAAACGAAGAGGGCAGAAAAGTGAAAATTTTAGGATGTCAGTTCTTGGAGAAGGGAAGGGAAAGGAAGGAGATGGAGAAAGAAAGGCCAGAGAGAACTGGGAGCAAAGCAAAAATCACCAGGAAAATATATGGAGAACAGACTGCCTTTTCATGACATGCTCTAACCTGCCACCATGTTATCTTTTGATCTGTTACTTTACTCTTAGTCTAATGCTGTTTTCTTTTGATCTGATATAGGACATGCTAGGAGATTTGTTTACTCCCATAGAGACACCAGAAGCTCAAAACAGAGGCTTTCTCAAAGGACTGTTTGGTGGAAGTGGACAAACATTTGACAGAGAAGAGCTCTGTGAGTAACAGAAGACCTATTTCTAGACTAGCGTTTTGCTTCTATACCATGAAAACTATTTGTTTACCAAACATGAATAAAATTGGTCGCTTTATATTAGATGCAATTCTAATAGTACATGCAATTCATAGTACATGCAATTCATACAAAAAATGAGTAAGCTAATAAATGTGTCATTTGCAGGTAGATCATACCTGCAAGGCAGGGTGAAGACATTTGATTACTAAAATCTGAAAAAATGTTTTTGAATCTGCCTGCCTTTACTTCTCGGAAACAGATTATTTATTCAGAATTCAAGGTTTACCAATGGTACAGAATAAATTACTTTAAAAAAAATCTACCTGTGAAACTCTGATGAACAATAATCAAAATGCAGTAGAAAGATACTAGGGAACATTTTCAGAGATAAAGAATACATTTTCCAGAATATCTCACCCACCATTTGGTCTTACAGATCAAAACTCCTTTTTTCTTGAATTTTTAACTATGCAAAAGATCTAGGTACCTCCATACAATGGAATAGTATTCAGCCATAAAAGGGAATGATGTTTGATACATACTACAACATGGATGAATCTTGAAAACATCATGCTAAATTAAAGAAGGAAGACAAAAATGGCCACATATTGTATGATTCCTTTTATACAAAATGTTCTGAATAGACAAATCCATAGAGACAGAAAGTAAATTAATAGTTGCCAGGGACTGAGGCAAGGAGGGACTAGAAAGGGACTGAGTTTTCTTTTTGGGGTGATGAAAATGTTCTAAAATTAGACAGTGGTGATAGTTGCACAAATCTGTGAATATGCTAAAAACCACTGAATTGTACACTTAAGAAGGGTGAGTTTTGGGAATCCCCTGGCAGTCCAGTGGTTAGGATTTGGAGCTTTCACTGCCATGGCCAGGAGTTTGATCGCTGTTCTGGAAACCAAGATCCCGCAAGCTGTGCAGCATGGCCAAAAATTAAAAAAAAAAAAGGGGTGGTGGTGAATTTTATGATATGTGAATTTTATCTCAATAAGCCTCTTATTTTTTAAAAAACTGATCTAGATTCCATTCCTAATGTTATATCCTTGGGAATTCTCACTAAATTTTTACTAAGATAGCTGTTTTTCAATATTTAAAAGTTACTTCATTAAAATTAAGTGAAAATGCGCTTTGTAAATGATGGGGAAATTTTTAGTCTTTTATAAAGTAATAAAGTTCCTACAAATGTTTATTAATGCCCATCATGCATACACCCCATTCTCTAGTATTTACATACACACACACAGAGATTTTTGAAAAAACGACAACTGCGGCCTAAAAGACTGACAGCAAGATGAATACAGAAGATTGGAATGCCAACTTGGGCAGAAATTTAAATAAATGATCAGGCCTGAGACTGGAACAGACACTAATATGGGTTAAATATGAGGTCACAATAAAATTGTGAGCATCCCAATTCAGCAATGTCAAGAAATGCAATTGGGCTTCCCTGGTGGCGCAGTGGTTGAGAGTCCGCCTGCCGGTGCAGGGGACACGGGTTCGTGCCCCGGTCCGGGGGTATCCCACATGCCACGGAGTGGCTGGGCCAGTGAGCCATGGCCGCTGGGCCTGTGCGTCCGGAGCCTGTGCTCCGCAAGGGGAGAGGCCACAGCAGTGGGAGGCCCGTATACCACAAAAAAAAAAAAAAAAAAAAGAAAAGAAATGCAATTATGCCGTATTGTATGGAACACCCCCCCACACACACACACAATAAGGCATATGGTACCAATATCTCTCTCAGTCTCTTTCGTGGGCATTTTTCTTCGGTAAATGCTAACATCTGCAAATACAGATCTATGATAGGAACAAATATGTCTCTTTATGAGAATTACGACAGTAGAATTCAATGTAAGTACTTTGGTGATAAACTTGACTATAACTACTTGAATTACTGACAGAATGTTTTAAATTGCTATGGCTTGAACTCCCAGTTGGGGAAGCTTCAGCAGGAAAAGCATCACGCAGCCTCGCACAGCACATTCCTGGACCAGGTGGTATAGAAGGGATGAAAGGTGCTGCCGGAGGGGTGATGGGAGAGCTGACTCGTGCACGGATCGCACTTGATGAGAGAGGACAGAGGCTAGGAGAGCTGGAAGAGAAAACTGCAGGCATGATGACCAGTGCAGAAGCATTTTCCAAACATGCACATGAGGTAAACTGCCTAAGTAAATAAAGGCATCTTCATACAGTAATAACTTTAAACATTTAGGTCCTGCAAAAGAAAGCCTAAACAGAGATGTCACTGAAAGTAATCCTGTGTGAGAGCCAAGGTAACTGGGATCTCATTATAAGTATTATAACTCCCCTAATATTGGGGAGAAAAAAATTTTTTTAATACTGTATTGATACTTCTTTACCTTAGAGGATGACGTAAAAGAAAACTATCCACTGGTTCTGGTACACTGGGTCTATATTGTGCATCAGCTGCTAAAAAGGTACTTAGGTTGATTACATGATCTCCCCCAACAAGGTGTGAGGGGGCAGTAGAGGCTGGGATCCACACACCCCTTTTTGTCTCAATCATTAAAAATCATTTCCTGTCAGGCAAATCTTTAGAGCTTGATTGGTTTTTTAAAAAGTCTTTCTATATGCACTTTATTTCAAAAAATAAAGGAAGTCTTATAAGTTTTGAGATTTTGATATGCATGATTAGCTCAATATGAGCTTGCTTTGATTAGCACTTTTAAATAATTTTTTAACATCTTATGGTGACTATTTTTTCTTTGCAGTTAATGCTGAAATATAAGGATAAGAAATGGTACCAATTCTAAACTTCTAAAGAAGCTATGACTGCTTTGAGAAACCATTATTCAGGGAAACCAAATTTATTCCCGGCATCACTATTCAACTGCTAGAAGACAGTTTCTTCCACAAAATGTTCCATTACAGTCCATCTGAAGTTATCATAAGGGAGACTTATCGGAGACACTGTACAACCCAAAGGCTGGAACCCTGGTTAAAACCCCAAGATATGGCTGAATTTGCCTCTTCCCACGTGGAATGGAGCTATCATCTTGGCATGTCGTTTGCTAAGGATTTACATTTAGGAACTACGGGGAGTCCTGATTTGAAAAAATCCTGTACAAACAAAAACCATTAATGCACTTAATGAAAAAAATTTTTGCATGATAAATTAACATCTTAAGAGGAAAAGAAAAAAAAAAGCATGTTGTGACAGAAGAAAAAAAGATTTATGGTAAACTATTTTTATAAATTGGACCACACCTGACAATTTAAAAAAATCTGTGTTAGAAGATATCAGTGCATTTCAAGTACATTTGCAATACCCAACTGAAAAAACAAACAAAACCAGACTTTTCTTTTCATCTATAACTTTCATTATACTAGGACATTATTGAATTCTTATGGCAAGAGTCTGATTAACATTCTTCTCTCTCCATAATATTTTACATTATTCACAGTTCTTGGTCATAATCAAATATTGCCAGTACAGTAAATTATTCCTAACACAATTATATCCATTTCTATCACCTTCAGAACAAGTTGCTATTTTTAGTCACAAACCGTGCAGGGTTGGGTCACCTCGAAGCATTTTTTCAGCCTGGCTTATACTCTGCAGGGGAGTTGACAATAGTTTTGGGGAAACTAGACTTACAGGAACAATGTAGTTAGCTTTGAGACTGATTTCACTCACTCTGGTTTCAGGTTCTAAAGTGATATATTTTTAATGCTCCATTTGTATCCTTGCCTGCCAATTACACAGTATATTACTGTTCAATCCCAGTGGGGTCTTCAATTCAAAGGTGCTCTTGCAGCCTGACACTCACAGACCAAACTGGTCATTCTCTTTAGTCTGATTCAGTAAAACCTCAGTTAATGTTTTAGGAAAGGGATTCTGACATTTCTGATTAACAAGGGCTTTCATTAGAAATTACTTTTTGGTTCAATACTTACTATTGAAAATTGTTATGAAGTGGTGGTGTTTTTGCTATCTTGGCTTTAGTCACCATTATGAACAACAGAAATTTTATCACTCAACAGGCTAAATAACATAAGCCACAGGATTATGTCAACAGATACCAAATACCTATTCCTTATTAAAAGCTCTTTTAAAAATGGAATGAAGAGGCTGCCCTGGTGGCGCAGTGGTTGAGAATCTGCCTGCTAATGCAGGGGACACGGGTTCGAGCCCTGGTCTGGGAAGATCCCACATGCCGTGGAGCAACTAGGCCCATGAGCCACAACTGCTGAGCCTGCGCATCTGGAGCCTGTGCTCCGCAACAAGAGAGGCCACAATAGTGAGAGGCCCGCATACCGCGATGAGGAGTGGCCCCCGCTTGCTACAACTAGAGAAAGCCCTCGCACAGAAGCGAAGACCTAACACAGCAAAAATAAATAAATTAATAAACTCCTACCCCAAACATCTAAAAAAAAAAAAAGGAATAAAGAATATCCTTAACATGATAAAAGATTATCTATTATAACTCAACAGAGAGCTAGTAGAGGCAAACAAAATAAAGATGTCTGCTACCATCATTTAATATGATTCTGGAAGTCAAAAGTCTTAGGAAATGAACATACGCAGATTCTGGGACCCATCCTATAATATGTATGTTGTTCTTTCAAAAAGAATCTTTTTAAAGAAAATTAATGGGTTCGGCTCATTGAATTTTGATTAATCAAGGTCTTATCAGACTCACATTGTGTTTCTTAAGAATTCGCCATTTTCCTGAAGTCCAGGCTATTTGAGTAGCCAAAAATAGTATTTCTGCTTGTTTTTTTAGTTTTTAAATTTTTAGTGAATTTGTTTAAAGTGGCACTTCTTTCAAATGTTCTCAGTTATTTTGAGAAGAACAAATTAATCTTTGAGAAGAGTAATCTTTGAAAAGAGATGGGGGAAAGAGTCAGAAAATGTATACCAGGATAGCATTTCTCAGAGTCCTTGAATTCTCCTGATTTCTCAAAAAAGCCTCTCTAGGAATCTCTCCAGACTCCTGTGAACAGCCTTAGGGTAACAGAACCTGACTTTGAAATACAAACATGATACATAAAATTATATAGTAAAAATACTGAAGAAACTTGAGACCAGGATTTGGAAAACACTGGTAGGCAAATTGCACTGCACTATTTGTACCATCAGTTTCAAGGACCCAGTTTTCTGATTTTCTGAACAAATACTTTATCATTTCTATACTTAAAAAAAAACCTAAGAGTAAAATATTGGTTTATTTTAGAAGCAATGAAATAAAGCTCAACGTGGCATTAAATTCAATGACTATCTCTAAAGCCCCAATAGGATGTGACTTAACTTGTTCTATATCAGGGTTTCTCAACAATGGCACTGTTAACAGGAAATTCTTTGTTATGTGGCACTGTCCTTTGCACTGCAGATGTCTAGCAGCACCCCTGGCCTCTCTCCACTAGATGCCAGTAGCGACCCCCACTCCCACCCGCCCCAAAATGACAATCAAAAATGTCTCCAGCCATTGACAAAATTACCCCCAGTTGAGAGCCACTGTTCTACATCATTTGGAGACAGATTAAGTGTGAATATGTAATATGTCTTGTATAAAATTAAACATCGTTAGTACACAGTAACAAATTATTATACCCAAAATTACATGTGTGGTTCATATGCAATAAAATGCTATTTTGGGGAAAGCTTACATGAATCACTGAAAGATAACAATTACAGAATATTTTAAAGCATACAGAAAAAATACCAGAAAGGACAAAATAGCATTTCACAGAAGTGCTTAAAACTGGCTTTAATGAATAGATCAAAAGTTTATAATTGGCAGGTCAATTGGAAGTAAGGTGCTTCTGAAATGCTTGAAAAGAATAGGTTCTTTTCGTCTTTCAATATTGTTTTTATAAACCCTTTCTTAATGTAAGGGTAACTTCATCCCACAAACTCCTGATTAGTGGAATACAAATTAATGAGGTTTTACTGTATCAAAATTATTTTTCTGATTCAGAGACAGCAATAACAAGAATCTAATATGGACGTGATTTTTCTCTTTGAACATTTCTGTTCTGTTGCACTGACCTTAGCATGCGCGTGCGCGCACGCACACACACACACACCACCATCTTACCATCATCTTTAGAAAACGACTACTGTTGATCCATGTAATACTTTACATCTCTCTTCTCTACTATTTAAATGTCTTGCCTCTATCTTGGAACATAAGAAAAATACTCCTAGTAACTTGAACAATGATAGAGAAAATGACTCTGAGCCTTAGTTGTCATCAAAATTACATTTTGTCTGCTTAAGGTGACATCAGAAGATAAGGCTTGCAAACCACAGTCTCTCTACAAGTTGACCGTATCTCATTATGATTCCCTGAAGAGATAACCCCTTCTTAGTGTCCCAGGAGAAAATGGGCCTTTAGCATTATAATTCATCATGGAGCTAGAAGTATTTTTTTTCCTGGTTCTAATATGCGAGCAATAATCCCTACCAAGAAATCATCCATTAACCTTGGAGTTTGGAGGGATGGATGATTGATTTATCATTTATTTTAATCCACTGCAAAAGCAGTACTGCCAGCTCTGCTTTCTACACTTCATTGAGACCCAGACTTAGTGCCCGTCATCATCATGGCCATTATCTAACTTTGGAAGGATGGTGACAGAACTGAGTGAGATGTTTTCTGATAATTCAGTCATAAAGATAATGTTTCAAATCTTTCATATAGCATTTGAATGATTCTCCAGTTAATAAATCAGAATTCAGGTCTCTAGTACTCAAAGATCTTAAGGGACTGTAAAGGAAAAAGTTTACTGTTGGAGTCCTTTTTTAAAATGTGAACCATGTGTCTGTTATCTGCATTAAGGGATCACCATGGCTTTGAGGAAGGAAAAGGAAAATAAAGATTATGCCCAAGGTTGGTTGAAGAAGATTAAGATTAGCTCTTTGAGATACTTGGTTTTAAAATGTTTGGCAGAAGGGAAAAATGAAGCATATTTAGAAGAGTAAGCTAAAAGCCCTCTCATTGGTTTAGGGTCATTGGGACAACCCAGGAGTATCTGTGTGATTATAGCCCGTGTCCATGGGAAGGCATTGTTAACTTGACCACTTTTGTTCTGAGAGGGCAATGTCAAGAGTCAGATGTTTCTGCGAGGCCTGCCCTTTGCATCAGGAGAAAAGTGGTAGCCTTTGCAGCTTCTTCACCTATATCTTCTGTAGCCCCAACCCCACTTGTGACGTTACTGTTTCACAGACACACTGCTCCAGGGGCCAGAAATACTTGCCAGTAAGTCATGTATTTGGATTGCACCATTCCAGGGAGCATGGCTGTAGAAGTTTATTGTGTATATGTGCAGACAACATAGCCCTGAAAGGACAAAATTCAAAATAGGAAAGGTCTGACTTAGGAAAGAAGAGGAAGTGCAATTTGGTACAAGCGGGCTGGGGTAAAAAGGGACATGGGAGCCAGAGTGAAGCATAAGAAGCTTTGATGAGGAACCGAGGCACAGTTGGTCTATTTATACATTTATGTAGGGAAGTGATTCTCAACTTTGGCTGTGCATAAGCATCACCTAAGGCGCTTCTAAAATTCCCAGTTACACCAAAATCTTTCAGAGTGGGAACCAAACATCAGTGTTTTTGAAAGCCTCCAAGATAGTTCCAATGTCCAGCCAAGGTTGATAACTATTACTAAGGAAGACACATTTGTCTACCCTGACTGGCTTCTCAGCCCCACTTCTGAGGGGTCAAGGAAAACAAGATATTGGAGATATTGGCCAGATTGATATTTATTCTGTGTCGCAACCCAAAACAAATGTTCTGTAAAAATTTCTGACCAGGCAGTGCCCCATTAATTCTTAACATCTCTGTCTTTGTGATTTTCTCCTATATGACTGGCCACTAATTATTGCAATTCAAACATCTAGGTTTCGATTGCCTTATACATGTGACATCACCAGACACCAAAGCTATCATAAGAAATTTAATACCATGCAACGTGAAGTGGAAAACTAATTCTCAATAGTTGGATAGTAGAAATTCTCAAAACAATCATTTACCAAATCAGGTCCAAATTTATTACTCATTCTTCATTTGGAGGAGACATGGGTACCAGGTACCTGGTTCTGCCACAGCTATATTTTATTGGATATGATCTTTGCAAGAAGGGAGAGCAACTCTCCCTTTTTGATTTTTGTCTTTGCTCTCAGGGCAAAGGAGTTTGGATTTATTTTCTTAGTTACTGGACATGTGTTTAAAGGGAGAAGAATGCCTGCAGCTGACTATGTGGCCTCCAGTGCCCTGAAAGAGTGATTTCACCTTCAAAAACGGGAGAGTCCGCCTATCCAACGCAATACTAGTCAATGAGAAAACAGAAGAGTTCTCTCCTCTCACACTGCTCCCCTCTGGTATTGGCCCATCCTTCTCAACTGCAAAGCCAGAAAATAAACTAGGTGGTAGTTATGGACAAGTGTGCACAGGATCAAAATCTCTAATAACCTATAATTTTTAGTACTTAATTATGTGATGTTTTATTCTAGGAAATAAGAAACAGATGACATCATTGATGTATCTTTCTTTCATCTTAAGAATTTTTGCATCTTTTCAGAAAATGACAAATTACTATTTTTCTGTTGCACTCAGCAATTGTGACTATACTTAAAATTCTTGTAGTCTGTAGAGATATCAATAAAATTGTATATGTTTGTACATAGATGCTCTCTTATGTTATGTCATACACCACTAATGATTGTCGCCAAGATTAAATGTGGACAGAGGTAAGACCCTCATTTGCAACAGTGTGAACTATGGTTTTGCAAACTAAAATTGTTTTAAAAAGGGGAGGTGGGTGGGGGAGTGATGTAAAGCATATGTATTTGAACTAAAATAAAGGGGTAAAAAAAAAAACTGAACACAAGTTCCCCAAACTGAAAGATTTTACTAGTTTATTAATCTAAAATGGTAGAAATAAATAAGATGTACTTACAAATTCAACATTCATACCTACTTCCTCACTTTTTTAAAGTTCAGACTTTAATCCAATGCAGGCAAAAAAAATAAGCTATTATGGGCTTACACCACCACCTACTGGTTATTATGAACATACATTAACCAGCACCTCCAAAAGTCCCCCAGAAAGCCTGCACTCTTCTGCTCCTCTGGCTTTCAGCTGCATGGTTAATTCCTCTTCATGCACTTTCTTTATATTTACCTCCACTGTGGCCTTGGCCAACTACTCTTACTCTTCCAAATGCTGTTTAAGTATTTCAGAAAAAATTTCCCACCACCACCATTTCCCTCCTAGTTTCGGTCTATATAAAAATGGGAAAAAAACCGAACCAACCCTAGGCTAAAGAATGTTTTCTGATTTAAAGTTAAAACTATTGAGATAGACTCTTTAAAAATCCAAATACCCAGTCTCCCCTTCGGAATTTTCTCAAAAGGATCCATTTACTTCCTCACCCTCTTTGAATTACAATCACTCAGGCTTCACGTATCTGTAATTCAGTGTTTAAAATACTGATTTGACATTTTTCCTTCCTTCTCTCCCTCCCTCTTTTCTTTGTCCATTCATTCAGTCCAAAAGTCAACCAACCTGAGCAAGTTCTGACCACAGCCCCATGTAGGGACTGCACTGGAGCAGGGTGAGAGGGACAGCCCACAGGAGGACAGAGCTGGAGCAAAGGGCAGGGTCAGCCCTCAGGTGGTCAGTAGTGGTGCCTGTGTGAGGGAGGCGGTGGAACAGGGCAGAAGCCAGCCCAGCAGGTCAGGAGATTAGGGACTGAGCAATTGGGTGAATACACTGAGGAGGCAAGAGGCAGGTTTCTCACTGATGGAGAAGAACAAGTAAAAGGGAAAGTGAGAATAACCTCTGTAGCACTGGACTAGAATTTGAACTGTCAGTATGAGTTTTATATATACACATACACACACATATATATGATGTAACAAAGTGTGTGCGTGTGTTGTACACATGCATATCCTAAGTCCGAACACCGAGAGGACTGGGAACACCACCCGAGGAAAAAGGAGCATACCTAGTGCCTAGATTTTTATTTCTAAACACTATTCTCTGTTAAAAGGAACTGGGGCTCCTTGAAGAAATAGCTGATTTCAAGGGTGAAGCATGTTTTTGTGCCAGAAAATATTCAAAGAATCATGGGGATGTGTCAAAAGGACACAGAAGTCAGCTTGAAAAGGAATATACAGGCCAAATCAGGGATAATTTGTATCAAAAAGTAATAATAGGAATTGAATAAAATAGGAACTCATGAGTCCACATTGACATTAATTGATTAATTAGGAAAAGAGAAAGCTCTTCTTTACTGTCAACTTTAATGTCAACTAATAAATGTGGATGGAATTTTCAAATTTCTCTTTGGCAGCCACTGTAGTGATAATATGGACAACAGATACCAGTGGATGTTAAAACTAGCGAGTTAACGTGGAATAGAGGAATAGGATATTTACATTGTCTCAAAGTATCTTCACAAAAAGTACTTACTAATCACCATACACACACACACACACACACACACACAATATATGTAAATAATTTTACACTGGAGAAACCCGGCAGACAATATTTTAATCAGGTGATCAATGTTACCATCACCAGTAGGGGAACAATCATGTGCCATCTGACAGCATGTAATGAAAAGAACACAGCATCACCTCTGTGATAATTCTGACAAAAATGAACAATATGGAAATATTGGATAAAACCAAACTGAGAGACATTCTATAAAATGACTACCTTGTATTCCAACTTTCCAAGGTCATGAAAGTAGAGGAAAGATGGATGTTCCAGATTTAAGGAGACGTGACAAGTGGGTGCAACACATGATCTGGAATTGGACCGATTTGCTATATAAGACATAATTGGCAAATCACAAAACTTAAGTGTGGTTTCCCACTTAAGTGGGAATGTTTGTGCTATTCTTGAAACTTTTATTTAGGTTTGAAATTATTTCAAAATAAAATTATAAAAATAAAAAATACTAAATAAATAAAAATTAAAAAATACTTTCAATTTTGTTGATTTACTTGCATTTCAAAAACACTGTCTTCTACCTTTCACAGCAAATGAACAGCTGCTTTATGGATTAAAGAGTAGTTCTGAGCTGGTTTGGGAATCCAAACATTATTTAAAATTTTTCTTTCAAAAATGTGTTTTAATTACACATGTAATACATGAATACATATTTGTAGTGACACCAAATAATAAATTCAGACAAGATAAAAGTGCAATTTCCCTTGGTCACCTCCTTATCTGTACTAGTTATTGGTTTATTTCCTTCCAAACATTTTTCCCTGCTGCAACTTGCTTATTCAAATACTGTGTCTGAGATACCTTTCCAGGTCAGTACTTCAAACATCAATCATTCTTTTTAACTTACTTATATTATTGCATGGTGTCAATAAAGCATACTTTGTTACTATTACTCTACTAGTAAACATTTAGATATTTCCCAATCCCTCAATATTACGAACAAGACTGCAGTGAACATTGTTGCACATGCATTTAGCATATCTGCAAGTGTTTCTCCAAGGAAGATACTGTGGAATTCAGTCAAATGGTGTGCTGGTTTAAACCTCTTAAATAGATGTTGCCAATTAAACTATTCTTCACCAGTATATGAGAACTACTGTTGCCCTACATCTTTGCCCACTCTCAATATTAATTTTTTCTCAATCTGAAAGGTGAAAATGGCATCTTGTTTTTATTATTCCTGATTAGTGAAATTGAACACCTTTTTATGTTTACGTTCTTACCCTCTCTTTTGTGACTTGTCTGTTCGTAATTTTTTATTATGTTCTCTTAATAGTTCTGTTGTGGTAATCCTACAGAAGTAGACTAGACACCCTACCCAAAATTTGGTTTGGATATTAAGACTAATGACACATACACACACCCTAGGAGGACACAAAAAAGATTTACTATTGACATAAAGAGGCTTTCTGGGGAGAGGAGGGTAGCACTCAAAATGGTCTAAAATGGCTTGAGAGCACAGGTAAAGAGACTGGCTCAGGGTTTTTATTGTGGTTGGAAGTGGGACCAGAGTTTGCAGAGAGAGGCTGCACTGGAAAGAGGGGAGCACTCAGGCTTTCTTCTCAGTTCACCCAGACATGGGGCTGGAGGGGAAAAGAGGGGGTGAGGCTTGAAACTTGTCAGCAAACATCAAGAGATGGAGTCAGACTCTTTAACACAGGTTATCTATTATTGATTTTTAGTATAACTCTGGAAATTAGTGTAGTTACTTTTTATAACTGCTTTTTCCTTATTTTTGAGTCTTCCTAAAGATGATTGGTTTCTGGGTTTAGAGGAAGGCTTACATGAACTCGGTGTAAAGGAAGAAGGGTCCTGGTCCTTGTGCTTCACTCTGAGTCCTCTGTGATTCCCTCTATAAGAGTGGCAGGTCTGTTCGAGACACTTGAGCACCTTTCACTGGTTTGTGCTAAAGTACACTTAGTGAATGTGTGCCTTGCTCTCTTGTTTGGGGCAGGGCCCTGTGGTCTCACTTGCTAACTCAGACTCATCTAGGCTATGGATCCCTCTGGGGTTATCTATGCCCTTCTCCTGGATTAGGCTGTTCAGTATCTTGATGTCATCACTTTTTCATATTGAGGATTTTTTTCTTTTAATGTAGTCAAATTTTATCATCTTTTAGCTTTATGATTTTTGAACTTTGTTTTAAAGGCCTTTACATCTATAAAATAATAAACTCTCATATCTCCTTTACTTTCAAAGTTTTATTTTTTATATTTAAGCCTTTAATCCATCTGGAGTCTCCATACTTTGACAAATGGAAAACATATCATTACACCCCTATTTTTAAATGACTTATCCTTTCACCTCTAATTTGAAGTGACATTTAAATCATTTCCCATATACACCTAAGTCTGTTTTCTAAATTTTTAGTCTGCCCAAGTAATCTATTTGTCTATTTCTAGGTCCTTATCAAATAGTTAAATTACTACAATCTTTATAATATGTCCTAATATTGATCTTTTTTAGTTTAATAGGTATTGAGTTTTTTTCTCTAGGTGAATTTTAGTATATTATCTATCTCAAAAAAAAAATTCCTGTTGAGACTTTGATTGGAATTACAGTAAATTTGGAGGTTAATAAATAACAAAGATTTTTGCTGGGATCGCTTCTCCTAGGATATCTTCATCCTCTTTGTCACAACCATTTCCCTCATTTATGTTGATAATTTTGCCTTCTAGGTTTTTCAAGTTGCATATCTAGAGTATCTAGAATGGCATCAGTGTCAATACTTCCACAGTCAACTATTTCTTATATAACTCTACATCCAATTTGAAGTTCACTTTATACTGCTGTCATTTTTCATTTCATTTCATTTTTCATTTCATGGTGCACCTGCATCTTAATTAGCCAATTTCCTCTTCTGGTTAACCATTTTTATAAAATGTCACATGGATTTAACACTGGGAGACCAGGAGTCAACACTGCTACGTGCTTTATTGTCTGTATGTAAAGTAAATGACAGATGTACAGTGACCAGTCATTGACAGACTTTGAAAGAAATGACGCAATTGGTAACTCACCATGCGTATTAGTTTCCTATTACTGCTATAACAAGTGACTACAAACTTACTGGCTTAAAACAACACAAATTTAGGGGTGACATCACCAAGATGGTGACATAGGTCGTTCCCAACTTCACTCCTCCTCACAAGAACTAACAACTATTCATGGACAAGACACCACTGAGAAAATCCTAGAATGTGGGGTGAGACTGAAGCATCCCCTGCACCACAGAGACTGAGACAGACCATGTTAGAAGGATGAGAGGAGCTGCTACATGCTGACCATACTGCCACTCCCCCAGGCCAGCACAGCATGGGTCTCCCCTGAACTTACAGTTCTTCCAGTGGGAAAAGAGATCCCAGTGGACATCCAGTTCTTCCAGTGTTTTGGGTCCCTTCTTAGGAGTCCCACTGGGGTCTTGCCTTATGGGGATAACAAGGGAATCTGCAGGGCTTGACCTCTGAGAATCAGATCCTGATGAAGAAGGGGTGAGAGGCCTGCAACAACCAGCACTCAGATCTTGCAGACCCAGGTCCTATTTACAACACCCAGGTGGTAGTCCCAACTAGTGGCTTTGCTCATCAGCATAGCCAAGACAGTGGTGCAGTCTGACCAGGGAACTCAGCAAGGTGCAGGTCTGCCTGACTTGGGACCTCAAACAAATACCCCTACCCACCCTGGAGCCTGGTCTGCCTCCCCTCACCCTCCACTCTCCCCATCCAGGCAGGGGAGCAGAATCATAGCTCCACTCACTGTTCAGTGTAGCTCCCAGTCCTGCCCAACCAGAAAGCATCCGGGTGCAATAATTACTTTCATGGATTAAACTATTCAATCAAAACATGAATGGATTAAAAAAAAAAAAAGAACACTACATGACCCTCACTTTAGCCTTAAAGACACACACAGACTAACAGCAAAGGGATGGAAAAAGATAGTTGAGCAAATGATAAATGCTGCCCCCCTCCAAAAAAAAAGCAGGGGGTATCTAGACTTATATCAGACAAAATAGACTTTAACATAAAAATGACAAAAAAATGATTATTATATAATGTTAAAGAGGCCAGTTCATCAAGAGGATGTAACAATTGTAAATATTTATGCATCCAGTATTGGAGCACCTATATATGTTAGCAGAAGCTAACAGAACTGAATGGAGAAATAAACAGTAATACAAATATAGTTGGGGACATTAATACCCCACTCTCAAAAATGGATTCTCATCCAAAAAGAGAATCATTAAAGAAGAGCGAATTTGAACAATACTATTGATCAAATGGCTCTAACCGCCATATACAGAACTTTCTATCCAACAACAGCAAAATATACACACTTCTCAAGCACAAATGGAACATTTTCTAGGATAGATCACAGGTTAGGCCATAAAACAAGTCTTAGCAAATTCAACAAGACTGAGATTATACCAAATACCTTCTATGACCACAATGGTATAGAAACTAGAAATCAGCAACAGGAAAACTCACAATTACAAGGAAATTAAACAATACTTTCCTCAACAACCAATGGATCAAAGAAGAAATTAAAGGGGAAATAAAAGAGAAGCTTGAGAAAAATGAAAAAGGAAACACAATTTATCAAGATGTATGAGATACAGTAAAAGCAGTTCTAAGAGAGAAGTTCACAGCAAAAAATGCCTACGTTAAGAAACAAGACAAACTCATAAATATTGTGTATTTTACAAATTAAAGGTTTGTGGCAACCCTGTGTCAAGCAAGTCTATCGACACCATTTATCCAATAGCATTTACTCATTTTGTGTCTCTGTGTCACATTTTGGTAATTCTCCCAATATTTCCAACTTTTTCATTATGATTATATTTGTTACGGTGATCTGTGATCAATGATCTTTGACATTACCATTGCAAAAAGATTATAACTTGCTGAAGGCTCAGATGATGGTCAGCATTTTTTAGCAATAAAGTATTTTTTAATTAAAGAAAAAAAACCCCAAGATCTCAAATAATCAACCTAACTCTACAGCTCAAGAAACTAGAAAAGGAAGCGCAAACTAAGCCCAAATTTAGCAGAAGGAAGTAAATAATAAAGATTAGAGCAGAAATAAATGAAACAGAAAACAGGAACAATAGAAAAGATTAACAAAACTAAGAATTGGTTCTTTAAAAAGATAAAACTGACAAATCATCAGTTACACTAACCAAGGAAAAAAGAGGACCCAAATCAACAAAATTATAAATGAAAGAGGAGACATTACAAATGATACCACAGAAATACATGGGATCGTAAGAGGCTACTATGAACGACTATATTCCAACAAACTGGGTAATCTAAAGAAATGGAAAAACTGCTAGAAACATAAAACCTACCAAGACTGAATCATGAAAATTTGGACAGAGCAATTACTAGTAAAGATACTAATTCAGTAATTAAAAAAAACCTCCCAACAAACAAAAGCCCAGAACCAGATAACTTCACTGGTGAATTTTACCAAACATTTAGAGAAAAATTAATGCCAATCCCTCTCAAAGTCTTCGGAAAAAAAATCAAAGAGAAGGGAACACTTCCAAACTCATTTTATAAGGTCAGCATTACCCTGATACCAAAGCCAGAAAAGGACACTACAAGAGAAGAAAATTACAAGCCAATATAACTGATATACCCAGATGCAAATATCCTCAACAAAATACTAGCAGACTGACTTCAGCAGCACATTAAAGGGATTATACCGCATTATCAACTGAAATTTATACCTGGGATGCAAGGATGTTTCAACATATGCAAATCAATAAGTGTGATACACCATGTTAACAGAATGAAGGATAAAAATCATACAATTGGGCTTCCCTGGTGGCGCAGTGGTTGAGAGTTCGCCTGCCGATGCAGGGGACACGGGTTCGTGCCCCGGTCTGGGAAGATCACACATGTCACGGAGCGGCTGGGCCCGTGAGCCATGGCCGCTGAGCCTGCGCGTCCGGAGCCTGTGCTCCACAACGGAAGAGGCCACAACAGTGAGAGGCCCGCGTACTGTATTAAAAAAAAAAAAAAATCATACAATCATCTCAATAGATGCAGAAAAAGCATGACAATATTCAACATCTTTTCATAATAAAAACTCTTAATAAATTAGGTATGGAAGGAATGTACCTCAACAGAATAAATGCCATATATGACAAGCCCAAAGCTAACATCATGCTCAATGGTGAAAGGTTAAAAGCTTTTCCTCTAAGATTTGGAATAAGACAGGTGTGCCAACTCTCAACCACTCCTGTTAAAAACAGTACTGGAAGGGGGCTTCCTTGGCGGCACAGTGGTTAAGAATCCACCTGCCAATGCACGGGATATGGGTCAAAGCCCTGGTCCAGGAAGATCCCACATGCCACAGAGCAACTAAGCCCATGCCCCACAACTACTGAGCCTGCAAGCCACAACTACTGAGTCTGCATGCCACAACTACTGAGCCTGCAAGCCACAACTACTGAGTCTGCATGCCACAACTACTGAGCCTGCATGCCACAACTACTGAAGCCCACACACCTAGAGCCTGTGCTCCGTAATAAGAGAAGCCACCGCAACGAGAAGCCCACGCAGCACAATGAAGAGTAGCAACTAGAGAAAGCCCGCGCACAGCAACAAAGACCCAACAGTCAAAAATAAATAAATTAATTAATTAATTTAAAAAAATAGTACTGGAAGTCCTACACTAGACATCAGCCAAGAAAAAGAAATAAACAGCTTCTAAATTGGAAAGGAAGAAGGAAAATTGTCTCTATTTGCAGATCACATGATTTTATATATAGAAAATAGGGATGTAATGCACAGAATGAAGACTATAGTTAACACTACTGGACGGTATATTTGAAAGTTGCTAAGAGAGTAGATCCTAAAAGTTCTCATCACAAGGAAAAAAAACGTTTTTGTATCTAATGAGATGATGGATGCTAACTAAACTTATAGTAGAAATCAATTCACAATATATGTAAGTCATTATGTTGTACACAAACTTACACAGTGCTGTATGTCAATTATATCTCAATAAAACTGAAAAACAAACAAAAACACAAATTAGTATCTTACAGTTCTGAAGGTCAGAAGTCCAATATGATCTTATTGGGCTAAAATCAAGGTGCTGCCAGGACTGTGTCTCTTCTGGAGGCTGTACATTCCACTGCCTTTTCCAGTTTTTAGAGGCTGTCTGCATTCCTTGGCTCATGGCTCCTTCTTCCATCTTTAAAGTCAGCAGTGCAGCATCTTCAAACCTCAATCTCACTCTTTCCATCGTCACATTTCCTCCTCCGATTCTGATCGTCTGTCTGCCTCTCACAAGGACCCTTGTGTTCATATTGGAACCACCCAGATAATCTCCCCATTTCATGATCTCTAACTTAATCACATCAGCAATGTTCCTTTTGCCATGTGACGAAAATGTTCACAGGTTTTGGGGATTAGGATGTGAGCAGTTGGGGAGGGGAGGTGCATTATTCTGCCTACAACAAAGGGCATCTGTTACTAACACAGTGATTTGTAGACTGAAGAGCTACCATTGAAGTTTGAACTTTATGCGATTATTAAGTTAATATACCATGCCAACTGAAATTTGAATTGTGTTGTATGGACACTAGTGTTATTTAAGTAAACCATGGTAACTTGAATTTTTTCATAACTGAATCATGCAAAGCAAGGAGTGCCTGTTTTAAGCCCAGCTGAAGGTCAAAAAGGATGAGAAAATGCATGTAACCACACATGCAGAGCCATGGCTGCAGAAGATGAGGTGGAAGTGATCTATATGTCTGCGCTCATATTTGGAGAACACTCATGTAAATAGGCTGAGGTTTCTCTTGTGCTGGATTCTCAAGGCCACCAGAATACTAACAGCACTGCAACTCTTCTGAAAAATGTGGTACAGGTGAATATGGAAAAAACTCAAGAAATAATGATATAACTTCCCTCTTACCTCTGTCGTCTTCTGCCACTTCCCCCCAGCACCAAAATATCTGAGGATCTGGTGCACTAATATCCAACTACTAATAGTGTATTACACTTTGTTTATAAAGCAACTGTCTTTTAAAATTCTGATGAATAAACATAAAAGAGCTCTTTGATAACTGATTAAGAATATAATAAACACTTCCTATGTGTACACTGTTGAGCAAACTATAGAATAAGTAAATGGATACACAGGCTTCTGATACTTAGACCAAACACAATTTTGAAAACTGAACTGCTGGTATAAAGTTTCTCATAAATTAATTTTATTAAAGCAGCAAAAAAAAAAAAGGTCAGTTATTCACCTCTGACTGGGATTATAAAGTACAATCTTTTAGCGTGAGTATTCTCACCATGCCACAGAGAAAGGCACTGAGGGACTGATGAGGGGGTGTTTTGCTTCTCTGGCAGTGTTATATTAAACTGCAGTATAAATATCTGATCTTAAGATCAGAATACCTCTTGAAGAGGTGTAGCTTGTTTTATAATACCTAAGTATTGGAAATATATTAATTGCATGAATTGGGAGAGGGAAAGGAAGAAGAAATGGCAATTCATGAAAATCCATTCCTAGACTACATCCATACCAAGTCTTACCAATTTACAGAATTAATTTACTAGCCAGTGCTATTTAAAAATACCACTTCAAAAGTCTTACACCGATACTGGATGAAAATCATGCACACCACCTAACCCTGATGGTTTATGTGAAACCAAATCCTTATCTACCTCTGGCTCCTTCAGGGGTCTGTATCACCAGTGTCTGAATCCTGGTTGGAATGAAAATGACCCTGAGACAGCAGTTTCATTTTCTTCATGCTCAACCAGACAGATGAAGATCCAAAGTGCTAAGTACATATTTCAAGCATGTGTTCTGAAACTGTTTAGGGCCACAGTAAACTATAAAAGGCAATTTCATAGATACTCTTTGAGAGCGAATATAATCATTAAACTTGATATTTTGCCTCAAAAATTGTTTTTCATACTATAGAAAATAAACTCATATGTTTTGAAACTCTCACTATAAAATTACTATCGTAAGTTCATCAAAACTTGAGGGTTTCTGTTTTCATGAAGTAGGTGAAAGGGTAATCTCTATTCTTTCCATGTGATTGTACCTACACCAGGCTTCCCTACCATCACACATCAAAGTCCTTCAGCTCGCCCCAGCTGGCACCTATTTTCACTTTCACTTTCAGTTTCACAGAGAGTTTTATGGCACTTTCCATTTCATTCTTGACAATCTGAGCTACCTACAAAAAAAAAAAAAAGAGGTTAACAAACTCTGCCCAATCAAAGAACTGTCTGCCAGCCCACCCACTGAGGGGATAAACCAGACTGGAGCTCTTTACCTCATGGTGCTTAAAACTCTAAGTTGGAAAAGAGCCAGGTATCCCACACTAGTCTGCACTGACAAACAGAAGCTCTGCCAGGTTCACTAGAATGCTCAGAGCTTTGAAATCCTCAGGGCAAGACTCCAAATTCTCATCTAACTTCTCGCAGACAAAAATATCCCTGCATCAGGAATTTCTTTTAAAATGAGTTTAAAGATGAGCACTCTTTAGCTCTTTCTCTACCCTTAAGGATTCTACTTTTCTATAGCCATCCTGGGGCTAGGGAAGGGTTCCAGAAATCTCATGCATCTTAGCCTGACTTACAGTGTCTTAGCTTTCTGTAGAATGGACATGAACACTGCAAAAATACCTGAACAACATCCTCTTCTGCCACTTCATATAAGAGTTCATCATGGAGTTGAAGGATGAAGAAGCCTCCTCTGATGGGACAGAACATCCCTTGCAGTTTTCTCTTTGGTAACAATCCTACCCCATGAGAAAAGTAGCAAAACTGATCAGCATGTCACTGTGCTATGGGAGTATTTTTTTTTTAAGAGAGATTTTGGGAAATTATAATTAAGAGATTAAAACACATAAAATTTGGAGCTATCAAGAAAATAACTAATTGCTGGTTGCCACCTAGCCCACCTATCAGGTAAACTCAAATCTCCACCTACCTCCTCCCAGAAATGAGGAGTCTAAAAAAGACATCAGTAAATGGAGTTGATTGACACTCCTTGATGTCTTTTTCTGGCCAGAAGT
This sequence comes from Leucopleurus acutus, assembly GCF_964270905.1. Classification (NCBI taxonomy): domain Eukaryota; kingdom Metazoa; phylum Chordata; class Mammalia; order Artiodactyla; family Delphinidae; genus Leucopleurus; species Leucopleurus acutus. Next base: position 67,354,634 of record NC_139147.1, read on the forward strand.
GTCACCATGGTAGAATTGGTGATTCCCCAGTTGGACCACACACTCTAGACAAGTAATTCTAAACCTAGGGTCCAAATGTGGACTTCAGAAAATACACAGATTCCTTCAAGATATATGAAAGGGTCTATGTCTGTATATTTTTCTGTGGAGATGATGTATACCTTTTCAGAAGATTCTCAAAAGAACTCATGAATCCAAAAATGGTTTAAAAAAATCACTGTATTATAGTTATTATAATATAGTTATTATAGTCACTATTTCCTAACTAGTGGGCCTAGTGGTACAGATTATGCCCCTCTGATCACTAAAATAAGGTTCAACATTAATACTTTTACAGTATCTGCCTTCCATTGTTTGCCCGTTTCTCAGAGCAGTCCTTCCTTTTTGCCATTCAAATTTCCTATACTTATTCTTCAGGACAGCACAAATACTGTCTCCCTCAATATCTGGTGCTTCCCTCAGAGAGAGTTCTTTAGCTGTCACTACCTGCAGCCCAAGTTTTCTCAGAGGTGGCTCTCACAGGGTAAGAGAACAAAGGCAGATGAGGCATGGCAAGTTGCTTCCATACCAGGGCTGCAAAGGCTGTGTATCTGTTTGCCAGTTTGGCTAAAATCTGATCTGACCCATTGGGCCCCACTTATCTTGCATCATTGGCTGTCTGGATGCTCTAGTTTTTCTGCTTTCTGATCGTTATACCTTTGTCCTCTTGATTTCCCTTGGTTACTTGGCTTCTGACCCAGAATGCCATGATCCTCCTGTTCCCTGTGTGGTCTGCTTCCTCAGGCTGAGCTCCCTTTGATCCCACTGACCTACTACTGCCTTTAACTCAACATGACACAATCAAACCATCCTCAGTGACATACCCACATTGTCTTCCACTCACTCTAAAGAGTGATACCACCTATATCTTCATTTTGACACTGCACCATTCTGCTGTGAAGAGTCAGGTAAATATTTCACAGTCAGGTATCATATCTTCCTTTCCTTAGCAGATTTAAAATTCAAACATAGGTTGACAACTTTTACTTCTAAATCCTCCAAAGCACACAGTACAATGTTATTCCCCAAATAACTTTGACCATACATCCTCTTTCTACAAATATAAGAGTGTGAATGTGTGCATGTGTTCATGGAAAGTCATGAACAGGAAAATCAACATCTTCTTAAGGTGTGGTATGAGGATCGAAGAGGATCCCAGAGATTCTTTCAAAGCATCTGCAAAGTCAAATTATTTTCCCAATAACACCCAAAGGTTATTTTCCTTTTTCAGTCTCCTTCTTTCATAAGCGTACAACAAGGTGATCAATTATCTTGGTTTTAGCGATGAAAGTCCCACATCCTGGGAAACCATCAGTCTCCCACAAACTGGGACATTCATCATCCTCTACAGAGGATTTTCCAGAGATTACAGAACAGGTAATATTGCAACAAACTGAATGCAGAAAAATATAAGAGACTCCAACTGTCATCTCTTAAGCCAGACATTAAAGAGATTTTCAGAAAAAATAAAACCATTCATCATGAATTTTTTTGTTGTTCTGAAAAAAATGTAGTTATTTTCATAAAAATATGTTATTTATGTTAACACATGATGGGTTTATTATTGTTACCTGTAAATGTTAATAAATGTTTTTAAATTCCCAGTTTTAATTTCTAATATGGTAAATATTAGTAGATATAATTAACACACATAAACAAAAGCTCTTTGGGATCCTTTCTAAGAGTGTAAAGACATCATGAAACCAAAATGTTTGAGAACTGCTGAGAAATAAATATAAATCGTTTCCCCTTTTCTTTTCTGATGTAATTAATCTCACCATGTTATAGTAAGGGCCTCATTTATGAACAAACCTGTTCTGTCACTTTGGAGCATACTCTCCCGATGACCATGGGATTTGAAGGCTGAGTGGAAGGTTTCTAATTGCTTCTGAATATTAACTGTGGCTATTTTGACAATATCAGCCGCCGAACCTTGGACTCTTGTGTTGATAGCCTGACGCTCAGCCTATGAAAAACAACAATAACAGATGCTCCATCAGACACGCCAGCATTGTTTCATACCTGCCTTTAGCGTCCACAGATTAGTGCTCACATGTGCAGACTGGAAATCTGGAACTGAGATGTGACCGAGGGCATCCACTATAAGCTGTATCTTAAGAATAACAACCAGAATGATCCAGGGCTCTAGATTCTGGGCTATCATTCACATGAGGATAGACTAAACAAAAGAAGGTCAGATTGCTTCAGTTTAGAAATCTTCGACAGTTAGGAACCAAAAACTACATTACACTTAAAATGTATCTAGAAGCTCAAAATTATTTTTAAAAATATAGTATCAGTATTCTAAACTTCACTTTAAAGGATCCATTCCTCAAAATACAATTCCTCTTAACACTAAATAGATATAATTAGAATACCATTCTTTGTGATGTGGGTTGGAATGTTTCAAGCACATCCCCCATATCAGTGGCCTCTCAGTCCTATGTAGAGTTTGGCCACAGCAAGTCTGCAGCCCTCTGGTATGAATCAGAGCTTTTTATGGGCTATTGGGCCTAATCATTAGCTGCCGGTGAAAATGCAGATCCTAGATCCCCAGGTATTAAATTAGAACTTCCCTGAAACTATTGCTGCCATGAGCTTCTTGGCAGGCAACCACAGGTGCTAAAAGTGAACATCCTGGGGCAGTAGGAATAGGGGTCTAGGTTAATATCCAAGATGTAATCTATCCATGAATATCACTCCTGTTGTTGCAAAAGGGCTCAGAAAATGGGAAGGGTCTACTCACTGGAGGGATCTATGTAACCTGAGAGGTGTTCTCTAGTTTCCTGTCACCTGGGCTACATCCAACTCCTAGTATATTTATTACATACTGGTAAAGAGACAGACTTTTTAACTATTGTTTTGTCAAATGCTGATGAATCCATTCTAAACTCACTCAGTTGTCACTGTTTAAAGAGTGACTGAATTTCAAAGTTCTGACTGCTCCTATTCTTGAAACTATATGCCTCTGTGCAGTGGATTATGTTATTGTTGCTATTACTTGCTGTCTTTCTCTGCGAAGTCCCATGGCCCCCACCCATTGCCATGTAATTCAAAGTGTTTTTCACTCTAAAAGAATGGCCTTGACTTGTTTTGGCCAATAAAATGTGAGTAAAACTGACATACAGCACATGCAAGGAGTTTTAAAAGCTATCTAACACTGTCACAAAAAAGGGCTTATCCCAGGTAGGTACTTTTCTTTATTCTGAATTTTAGAATGAAGAAAATACAGAGCAGAGACAGAGTCAACCCAGAGCCAAACTATAATATGAATTAAAAATAAATATTCTTATTATAAGTCACTGAAATACGGGAGTTGTTTTTACTGTGACACAAACAAATATAACTAAAATATATAATTCATTCTCATGATACTGTACTTCCCTGATTCTATTCCAAAATAAGAAAACTTGGCAGTCTCAGCTTTGTGTCCCACAATCTCAGTCCCTTCTCATCACTAGAGTGTTTTCATATACATAAAAATATACAGGTTTCTGGTAATAGGAGATTATGCCATCAGGACTAACCCTTCCACTGATAACCAGAAAAAGGTGGTCAGAAAATGCCTCTTTGAATGAATCAGACAGGAAAAGGGAAGTGAAGAATTATAGAACCTAGAGAACTGGGAGAGAAAGGAAACCAAGGAGGTGATCCCGGCATTGGAGGCCATCCTTTCTCCCAGGGAAATCAACAGATTCCAGAAGAGGCAGCTGACAGGCTAAGAAGCTGAGCAGAACTTGATGGTCTTGAAATATTTGGGTTCACAGCCCAATAAGTAGGAGGCCTGGTAAGGAGGTGAGATAATACAACTGTTTTTATAGAAAACTAAGAAAAACAAAAGGCAATAGGAACAGACTACAGGGATTCAAGTATGAGCCATATTTGACTACAGACTATTATCAAACCTATTAGACTATAAAATGATCATGTTATCAAGAAAATAAAAGACAAAATTGAATACTTCGGCAGAGAACAAAATACCATTAAGAACCAAATAGAAACTCTATAACCAAAAAAATTAAAACAACAGAACTTAAAGCATTTAAACAGTGCTTTCCCTATAGTTTGGTGTATGTGTGCAGTGGGGAGATAGTATCGACTTGGAGAGAAGATAAAAAGGCCTTCTCGGGTGCTGGAAAAGTTCTATATCATTTAGAACCTAAAAGCTCAATAGTTGCTCAACAGCAAATTGAAGAGCAAATCAGCCAACTAAAGATAAGTTAGAAGAAAATATCCAGAATTAAGCATGATGAAATATAAACATGGAACAGAGGATACGAAAAATGAGGAATTAAAGAGAAAAGTTTTTAAAATTTATAATATAAGTTCCAGAAAGAGAGGAGAGATTTTGATGAAGCAATGACTGAAGAAGAAATGACTAAGAATTTTCCAAAATCAACAAAAGATCTCACGGTGCAGATTCAAGAAGTCCTAACACCCTCAAAAACAGATCAGTTAAACACACACAGACACACACACACACAGGCACATGAAGTTAAAAAAAAAAACCCACAGGGGCTTCCCTGGTGGCGCAGTGGTTGAGAGTCCGCCTGCCGATGCAGGGGACACGGGTTCGTGCCCCGGTCCAAGAAGATCCCACGTGCCGCAGAGCGGCTGGGCCCGTGAGCCATGGCCGCTGAGCCTGCGCGTCCGGAGCCTGCGCTCCGCAACGGGAGAGGCCACAGCAGTGAGAGAGGACCGCGTACCACAAAAAAAAAACAAACCCACAAACTTAAGCACATCACAGAAAATCTGCTGGAAACCACAAGGAAAGAAAAATACTGTATTAAAAGCAACCTAGAGAAAAAAGGCAGATTGCATTTAAAGAAGAAACAGACCAGGGATGGGCAAACTAAAGCCTACAGGCCAAGTCTGGCCCATCTCTTGTTTCTGTAAATACAGCTCTACTGGAACACAGCCACACTCACTCATTTATGTAGGGTCTATGGCTGCATCTGCACTAGAACAGCAGGCTTGAGTAGTTGTGATGGAGACTCTGCAGCCTACAAGCACATGTTTAAGGGAGCTTACTTTTTCTGACACAGACACTATTAAAAACCTAAAGGAAAGTTCTACTTATTGGTAAAATGTTTAAAATTTCCCTCTGAGACCTGAAAAGTGGCAAAGATACTCACTATCACTAACTCTATTCAACACTGTCCTAGCTAGTAAGTCAAGCAAAAGTAAAAAAAAAAAAAAAAAGAATAAGACTCAGAAAGACAGTTATAAAACTACTTTTTTTTCCCAGATAATAACTGTGTAGATAGAATACCTAAAAGTATCTACAGATAAAATTTTGTAATTAGTAAGTAATATTTGCAAGGTTTCTAGACAAAAGAACAACAATAAAGGCAATTATCTTTCTATACCAGTAGTAAAGGGTTAGAAAACGTAAAAAGGGAAGGAAAAGAATTAAAAATTTAAAAAGATGCCATTCACAACAGCATGAAACTTTTCCAATATCTAGCTATAAATTTAATAAAAACCTTGTAAGATCTCTTCCCCAAAACTATACATCATTAGTGAGAGAATTTTAAAAGACCTAAAGACCTAAATAAATGGACATGTATAACATGTTTATCGACTGGAAAACTCAAATTTATAAATATGTCATTAATCCCATCTTGATCTATGAACTCAAGGCAACTGCAATTAAAAAATCCCAACAGGATTTTGTGTTTGTATGGAAATTCACAAGCTGCTTCTACAATTTATATGGAAATGCAGAGAACCCAAGAACAGGCAAATCTTGGGGGAGAGAAAAAAAGCAAGTTGGGAAAACTTTACCATATATCAAAACATAGTATTCAAGAAAAAGCAAAACTACAAGATACTACTTTACACCCACCAGAAAAGCTAAAATTATGTTAACTTAATAGCAAATGTTGGCATGGATGCAGAGCAATGAGAACTCAAACTTATATGGGAGGACAAATTGCTACAACTACCATAAAACACAACGTGGCTTTATCTACTGAAATTGAAGATGAGAGCAATTCTATGTCTACCGCTTTACCAAACATAAACAGAAACATATGTGCACCAGGAACCTTGAACAAGAATAATCAAATCATCAAGATCCATAATAGAAACCCATCCAAATAGAAAATTCTCCAAACTAGAAACCCATCAACAGAAAAATGGATAAATTGTGGTATATTCATATAACAGAGCCATATACCTACCCCAACATGAAACAACATAAATGACTTGCCTAATGTAATTTTGAGTGACAGAAGCTAAACACAGAATACATATATATGATATATAGAGAGGTCAAAACGAAACCACAGGGTTAGAGGTTATAGTGGTTATTTCTGGGAAGGCAGTGTATGGTGATTAGGAAGAGGCATGAGGGGAGCTTCTGGGGTGCTGACAATATTCTATATTTTGGTTTGTATGGTAGTTACATAGGTATAGCTCTATGATAATTTACTGAAATTTAAATTTGTTTCTTGTGCTTTCTCTATGTATATTTTTCAGTACAGTAAAAGTTGAAATAAAATGTAAAACCAAACTAAATGAAAACCAAACAATAAATCTGGCTATATTTACTCCATTTCTGATTCAGAGGGGTGCAATTTTTTTTTTTCCCTCAGCAACAACATAATGAATCAATTAGAACTCTGACTCCTAAGGATTTGGTATAAAAAGTCTTACTCTCACAGTTTTAACTTCAAAAATATTAGTTTTTTAAAAATTATACGGTTCATTAACATTAATCATTCTATCCTCCATTTTTCATTGTGTAAACACCAAAAAACATAATCAATCCCTATTAGATCAAGCCCAAATTTCTCAGCCTGCCATTAAAAGCCTTCCCCAATAGCTGATTCCATCTGACCAGTAGAAAATTATCTATTCCTAAGTGACAACTCAAACTTTCCACTCCTATCAGATTGGCTTCTAGCCAATCCTTACTCAAACTCTTGTTCACTTGTAATTATCTTTTTCTCATGCCATCAATTCAATTTTAAATAGTCTTCAAGAATCTGTTTAAGTCCTATCTCCTCTAGAAGCCTAAATAACTGAGTATACATGCTACTTTTATATTTTTTTAGTTTGCTTTATCTCTTCCAATACATTTTAAGACTTACTTTTCCTAGTGCAACAACTACAGTGCCTACTTCACTTGGAGATATGGTAAAAGGCTGATAAATATCTGACATCTGTATGTGGATATATGGGAGGCGAGAGAGTGAAGAAGTAACAAAACCCCAACTATTCCTCCATGGTCCCTAAGAGCATTATTGCTCTGAGAGATTCTAGCTCAAGACAGTAGTTTAGCAATTTGGGGGCTGGATATTTTCATTACATACAATGTGTAGTGGGCACTGACACACAAAAGTATGAGGTAAGGGCAAAATACAACCAGTTAAAATAGGAAGGTTTGGACTATAACAGAAATTTAAATGCTCAGATACACAAAAAGTGTACAGATACACTTTTATGGATCCCAATGATTTCAGAAAGAGATTTCAATCATAATGTGAGTAAATACCATCAATACGTCTTTTGAATGATATTAAATATCATTTTAATATCTTCTTTAATATTTTGGGTATCCTAATAACAACCTCTGATGAGCCAGTGCTTTTAAAATAAATAAACAAAAGGAATGAACCAAAAAATACCGCAATTCAATGACTGGCTAATCTCTGAAGACAATGCAATCTGGTGTAATGTGACAAATTAGTATAGATATCTGAAACGAAGAACAATTAGCAAATGTAAGAATTAAGTTTATATATAACTTATTACCAAAGCTAATAAATAATTGGCTTACTAAAACAGAACATCTTTAACTGAAATATTACTAAGTGAACTCATATTTACATTAGTCTCCTATAGAGACTGTGTTCAGCAAATACTGGCATGTACCATCACTTCAGAAGTCCTTAATAAAACAGAAGATCCAATTAATATGCTAGTGATCTCTAAAAGGGACATTAGCAGGGTTCAGTCTTTGTTGAAAAAGTACATGTCATTAAAGTTAAAAATTTAAGTTAAAATATTAAGTTAAAAATCCAGAGAAATTTCAACATACGTGAGCTTTGTGATAAGGGTTGTTGTCTTTGATTCCTGGTAAATATCTATGCCTTCCCAAAATGGTCTGAACAAATCCATCTCTTTTACAATTCTTCACTGTCTCTCTCATGAAATGATTAATCCCTACAAAGAAAATGAAGAAATAATTACAATCAATGTCCATCCTTAATCTCACTCACTAGTTTCAATATAGTGAAATATACCAAAACTTCACCATGATTAACATTAATATCACATCATCAAAATTTTGCATATAAACTTTCATTCACTTTTTCTTCCAGTTTTATTGAGAAATAACTTATACACATCACTGTACAGCATGACAGTTTGCTTTACATATATTGTGAAATAGTGCTCGCTTAGGCAGCACATATACATATATTGTGAAATTACCACAATAAATTTAATTAATACTCATCACCTCATATAGCTATGAAAGTTAGAAACAAAAGGGACTTTAGAAATGACATAATCTCTGTTTTTCAACCACCAAGAACAAAAAATACAGAACTAAACTCTAGAACAACAGAGCAGGTACTAAAACCTAGATGGTTTTATTACAGGACCTTAAGACTACTCCATGCTACTTTTCACAGGGTTCTGTTCTTTGATCACACTAACCCTCTTTTACTCTTTGAGCTTATCTTTACGAGGCTTAATACATTCCAACAGCTCCTTGTTACCATCTATGCTATGATTCAAATAGGACCTAACTGAAACTAATGCATGAAGTTGTAATATTTTATTAGAAACAACTCACTTCTTAAAATTCAAAAAGACTACATATAGTATATTACTCAAACACATTCATATTCCCTATACCAGCATTCATCCTTTGCTATATAGGTCCGTTATTAGGTCTTATGACTCTCCAGGATGAACTCTTTGCTTCAGATGGGCCAGTCTCTTCATTGCCCATTCCTGTCTCTGAGCTAGAGAGGTTCTTCTCTCCTGGAACATTCTTTTTCTATACTCTTTAAAACACATTTAAGTACAGAGACTGCTAATCTATCTTTATTCTTTTGTGCAATTTCTGCTTTCTCACAGCTCTGCTCATCCTAAGTAATAAACACTAATGCCTCCCAATTAAAACCCCTCATTTGAGGATTTCTATTGCGTGGCTGGCACAGATTGTGGGTGAAAGGAAGGGGAGAAACCCTGCCAAGTGCAGCTGTTGGTGATATCTGACTACTAGCATAGGAATTTCAGAAAGCAATCAGGCTCTCATCTTCTCTTCAGAAATTACTGTGATACTGCTGAGTAAAGAGCAAAGAAAAGGATGAGATTTAAGAGACTACACCTCTATGAATTCTCTTACCTGACTCCTGTAGGAAGCCTTCAAATATTCAGAGATTGCAAGAACTACTTTTAAAAAACAATCAATGCTGAGGTATAATTTACATACAATAAACAAAGCTGAGATATAATTTACATACAATAAAAGGCACCCACTTCCGGTGAACAGTTTGATGCATTTTAACAAACATATACACCCCTCTAACAACCACTACAAGATACAAAACATTTTAATCACCTTCACAGTCAGCTCCCCATTATCAGCCTCAAACACTAATGGATCTACTTTATTACACTGTATCTTTTTCATGTTCTTGAATTTCATAAATTACACTGTATGTTCTCACTTGTGTCTGCCTTCTCTTGCTAAGTAGCATTCCATTGAAGAGATATACCAAAATCTGTTTATCCATAATCCTGTTGACAGATATTTGTTCCTGTTAAAAAGGAGACAGCAGGGCCAAAATGGAGTCACTTGTGCTAAACCCTATGTCAGCAAACTAAGACTTACTACCTAACCAAATTGCAGCCTCAACATCCCCAGGAATGTAACCTTTAACCAGTCAACCTGGTATTACATGGTCAGCACTAGTGAGGTTATCTGCCCAATAGGCCCTTCCATTCCCCTTAGGAGAGTGACCTTGCCTGAAACAATGCATTCTTTGCTAATATTTCCTTTATCCACCTACCCCCTTTCTGCCTTTAAAAAACTTTCTTCTTCTACAGTTCGGTGGAGCTCCTTTCTAGTGCTAGATGGGATGTTGCCCGATTCATGAATCATTGAATAAAGCCAATTTGATCTTTAATAAATTTACTCAATTGATAAAGAAATGGAGTAACAGATACAGAGAACAAACAGATGGTTGCCAGAGGGGAGGGAGTTGGGGGGAGGAGAAAAATAGGTGAGGGAGACTAAGAGGCACAAACTTTCAGTTACAAAACACATGAGTCACAAGTATGAAATGTACAGTGTGGGGAATATAGTCAATAACTATGTAATATCTTTGTATGGTGACAGATGACAACTAGACTTACCATGGTGACCATTTTGAAATGTATAGAAATATCAAATCACTGTGTTGTATACCAGGAATTAACATAGTTTGTAGTTCAAATATACTTCAAAAACAAACTCATAGAAAAAGAGATTAGATTTGTGGCTACCAGAGGTGGGGAGTGGGAGGAGAGGGAATGGGTGATGGTGGTCAAAAGGTACAAACTTCCAGTTATAAGATAAGTAAGTACTAGGAATGAAATGTACAACACGATAAAGCTAATTAACACTGTTGAATGTTATATATGAAAACTGTTAAGAGAGCAAATCCTAAGAGTTCTCATCACAAGGAAAAAATCTTTTTTTTCTATTTCTTTAATGTTGTATCAATATGAGATGACGGATGCTCACTAAATCTATGTGGTAATCATTTCATGATGTATGTAAGTCAAATGATTATGCTGTACACCTTAAACTTATAAAGTGCTGTGTGTCAATTATAACTCAATAAAACTGGGAAAAAAATTTTTTTAATTTACTCACTAGGATTTTTGTTGTTTAACACTTCCAGTCTTTGGCGGTTATGAATAAAACTGCTATAACATTCACATACAAGTCTTTCTTTGGACATATGTTTTCGTTTTTCTTGGGCAACCATCCAATAGTAGAATTGCAGAATCATACAGTTAAGTGTACGTTTTACTTTATATGAAAGAGCCATAGTGTCTTCCAAAGTGGTTGTACCATTTTACAACCAATCAGCAATGTAAAAGAGACACAATGTTTTTAAATTTTAGCATTCTAATATTTCTATAATGGTATCTCTTTGTGGTTTTAACTTGCTTTTCCCTGAGAACAAATGACGATAACACTTGATGTAGTTATTCACATATTTTCTTTTGTGAAGTGTCTGTTCAAATTTTTGAACTTTATTTTATTGCATGATTTACTTTCTTAGTATTGAGTTGTAAGAGTTCTTTATATATTCTGGATGCAAGTCCTTTGTTAGATAATAGGAACTATAAATATTTCCTCTCAGTCTGTGGCTTGACTTTATATTTTCTTAATGGTGTCTTTTATCAATATTTATTTTTTATGACTAATTCAGTGTTATTATCACCTAAGAAATTGTTGCCTACCTCAATGTCATAAAGCTCCTCTCCCTTTTCTTCTGCAAGATTGATAGTTCTAGTTTTTACTTTTAGGTCTGTGGTTCATATCAAGTTAATTTTTGAATATAGTATGAGATAAAGTAGAAGTTCATTTTTTTTTCCATACTGGTATCCAGTTGTTCTGGCACCAATTGTTGACATGACCATCTTTCCTCCATTGAATTACCATGGCAACTTTGTTGAAAATCAATTCACCATATATGTATAGGTCTATTTCCTGATGCTCTATTGTGTTTCATTGTTCCCTGCGTCTACCCTTATACCTATCTTGATTATTGTAGCTTTATAATAAATTTTGAAACCAAGGAGTGTAAATAATCAACATTGTACTTTCCCCCCCAAATTATTCTAGTTATTCCAGGCCCTTTGAATTTCCATATAAATTTAGAATCAGCTTGTCAAATCTGACACAAAAGTCTAATGATATTTTGATTGGAAATGCACTGAATCTATAGAACAATTTACAGAGAACCGTGATCATAACAATGTTGTGCCTTCTAATAAATTATCATGGTAAACCTCACATTTACTTAAGTATTCTTCAATTTCCCTCAGGATTGCTTTGGAGTTTTCAATAAAGTCTTGCACATACTCTGTTAAATTTATCCCAAGTATTTCATGTTTTTTGATGTTATTGTAAATGGTTTTATTTTTACTTCATTCACTAATTGTTTATTGCTAGTATATAAAAACACAACTGATTCAGGGACTTCCCTGGTGGTCCAGTGGTTAAGACACCGCATTTCCATTGCAGGGGGCATGGGTTTAATCCCTGGTCGGGAACTATGATCCCACATGCCATGCTGGCACGGCCAAAAAAAGGGGAAAAAAAAAAAAAATTCAACTGATTTTTACAAACTGACCTTGTATGGTGGGAACCTGTGCCAAATTTAGTTATTTGTTCTAGTAGTTGTTTTTGTTGAATTCATGTGATTTTCTATGTACAAGATCATGTCATGTGTGAATAAAGTTTTTCTTTTTGGGGACTGGGGACAGGGTTGATTACAAAGGGGCATAAAGGAACTCTCTGAGATGATGAGGTGATGGTTCCATACCTCAGCTGTAATGTAGACAGTATGATTGCGTGCATTTGTCAAAATTCATAAAACTATACAACTAAAAAAGGTGAATTTTATTGTGTGCAAATTACCTCAATAAACTGCCAAAAGAAGAGAGAATTTAAAATGGTGATATTCAAACTGCTCTATAAAAGCAATTTTTCTCTCACAGTTTCTGGTACATTTACTCAATGGTTTACTGTTTCAAGATAAAGCTATGTAAACCTAAAGCACAGGACAATTCCTAGATTTTATAAGATTTTCACAACAACACAGTAGCATATACATCAACTTCATTTTGCTATTCCATTTCTGTCCCTACTTTTATGAAAAAAGCACATCTCTAAGTAAGGTTGATGTTATTTAATCAACAATGCTTGATGAAAACTTCTGTTAATAGAAAATTCTGTAACACAAATTTTTAAAAATATAATATGGAAAGAGAGTTGAGAAGAATAGTATCTAGAAGATAATTAACATTCAATGCTTCCTTACCGGTATATCTGGATTTGAAGGAGTCAATGTAAAAAGCAGCATCATTTTCTTTAATACCCATCTGCTCTCCCAAAGATTTAGCTCCCATTCCATAAATGATTCCATAGCAAATCTGAAAGGGACTCATCACACACAGTAAGTAAATTATAGGTCATAACTACATAAAATGCAAACATAAGTTCATTAGGATTGAGATTTGGTAAACTTTTCATAGTGAGTCAAAGAAATGATTAGATTTGCTTTGGTGGGTTAGATCCATAGAAGCTGATATCCAGTGAGCGCCTTTACTGCCTTTTAGCAATACTTTTTGAGGTGTGGGGAGAAAGAGAAGAAGGGGCAGAATATGAATGAATATGAGTGGGTGAAGAAAATAACCCTAGTTGTTTAAAAGGAAATATTTCTGACTGTCATTTATCCAGAACTCTTCAGAGAAGCTTTCTACTCCTCATAATACTTCATTAACTGCTGCTTAAAGAAGTGCCTAGGAGTCAGGAAAGAGAAGCATTACAAACATTCCTCTCCTCACCTTTGAATAGCACTAAAAAAGCAGGAAGAGTAGACTACATGGCTTCATAATAGGGAGGACGTCATTGGAAATAAATATCCTCTTCATCTCACAGCCACCTGAAATCCCACAATTGCAGAATTCATTTGGGTTAAAGACAAACTTTTGAGAAAATTTTGGGAGTAGTGGAGGAAAATGGTCTAAATAGGTCAATAAAGAAACTGATTTAGTAATAAGTATTGCCTGGGTTCAAATCCTAGTTCCACCATTTACAAGAGGTATTATCTTGCACAATCTACCTTGTATCTCAGTTTCTTCAACTATAAAATGAGGACAGTAATACCTACATCATGAGTTTGTTAGGATTAGATGAGTTATTTTATATATGTGTGTGTGTGTGTGTGTGTGTAGGATACCACCTGACATAAAGCAAGATCATATAAATATTGTTAAATAAAATTTAAAAAGATAACTTGCAAAAATTGATTATCAAAATCCAAAATACTTCCCAAAATATTTTTTTTTAATTACATTGAGAGGGAGTTTTTTCACTCCTGTTTTCTTTTCCTTTTAGGTCTTTTTACACTTTTTTTTTCTTAATTCAGATATTACTTAGTGCTAACTGATACCTCAGCAAGACTGAGATCTAGATTAGATGGTTCAGTGCATGACGATTCAAGAAAAAAAAACTGGTATATCATAAACACTATTAAATCATGCAAGAACTTATTAAATAGAGGCAGCTATCATCAGTATATAAATGTTTAGATTATGGAGTCAGAATGTCTAAGTTCTGTCATTCTGAACTTATCCTGGCTCCACCACTTATAGCTATATGACCTTAAGCAAACTACTAACTTTCTGTGCCTTGGTTTCCTCCTATGTAAAATGGGAATAATAATAATAAAACCTATTTCGTGTACTTACTACGAGGATTAAATATTGGAATATTACCTATTTAACTTAGGGTTTGATTCTTGCTAAATGCAGGATTTAATCTGAGAGGATTAAATAGAGAAGACAAAACTGGCTTTCTAAATAGTGGAAGAAACAAGTGTTGGTGCTAAACAGGCAGTGGTGAGAGGAAGTGTTTCATGCCTAATGAGCCAGTCAAGAATCACAGCTGTGAGTAACAAGAAGTGTAAATGTAAAACTAGTAAAGCAGGATCTTAGAGGTGGTGTGCCTTTACCTCAGCCAACAATCCTGCTCTCTTGAAAAGGGCATCAGATTTCCCGCAGGTCATGTGATAAACAAGTATCAGTTGTTAATCTAGGCCAGGGAACAGTGTGAATGTGGCCTTTGATTTTCCCTGTGCCCAACAGTCATCCAGGAGTAGGAACTAATATGGGCCCATGTGAAAAGTCCAAGGGCAGTATGAAGTTTTACAGGCAGATTAGCTAACTAATGGCCTCAAAAAACTAAAAAGCTGGGTTTCCCTGGTGGCACAGTGGTTAAGAATCTGCCTGCCAATACAGGGGACACGGATTCGATCACTGGTCTGTGAAGATCCCACATGCCGCGGAGCAACTAAGCCCGTGCGCCACAACTACCGAGCCTGTGCTCTAGAGCCCGTGAGCCACAACTACAGAGCCAGTGTGCCACAACTACTGAAGCCTGCGCACCTAGAGCCCGTGCTCCGCAACAAGAGAAGCCTCTGCAATGAGAAGTCCGTGCACCGCAACAGAGTAGCCCCCGCTCACCGCAACTAGAGAAAGCCCGTGAGCAACAACAAAGACCCAACACAGCCAAAAATAAATAAATAAAATCTATTTTAAAAAATAATAATAAATAAATCTTAAAATAACTAAAAAGCTAATAGTTATTGATTATAATCCGCAGCTCAGCAATATTTATTTTTCAACAAACATTCAGAGAGCATCCTTCTATAAAAGGCACCATGGCTCAATGCGTGTGAATATAAAAAGATAAATATTTGTGTGCTTACAGACTAGAAAGAGATTTTAAAAATACACACACACACACACACACACACACACACAATATCTACCACCACCACCACAATATCTACCACTAATGCATATAGATTTCCCAGAACTAAGGAGGCTCGGACTAACTCTACCTGATTCTTTCTATTGACTCTACAAAGGAAAATATGAATACCATGAGACAGGCTCAGGTGAACGTTGTGAAAAATCCAAAGAGGGAGAAATCACTCCTCAACCACAAATGATTGAGATAGTTAAAAATTTTTTTTTTAAATCATAAAAATTCTCCTCATTTATGTTAAACATGTTCAGTAAAGACCACCTGTTTTGCTTGTTGCCTCAGATCATCCCCAACAGACTCTGGCTCAATCATCTTCCATTCAGCTGCAATACTCCTGAAAACATCAGCTTCAGTGTTTAGTACTTGAATGAGATGATGATCATGGGATAAATGAGCTAAGATCCTCAGCTCAAGTTGAGAGTAATCAGCAGCTAATATTAAACCACCTGAAACAGAAATGATTTTAGAAAAGTTGGTACAAAGACAAAACTAAGTTTTATAACACTGAGCAGGATGACAGAAATTTAGTTCCAACATACAACCGTGAGATCATGCAAAAAAGCTCAAATCAAAAAAAGCTAAAACCTTGCTCTTAATATGATGCAATTCAGCTCTGTAACATATAAAAATTTTTTGCTTAGCTTTCAAGGATATGTAATATATGTAAAGCCACCCTTGACCTCTGCCCGTTAACCACTGTGGTAGTGCTTTCCTCAGTGTTCCTATAGCACTGATACATAATCTAAAATGGTTCTTTCATGCCTCTCCCACGTAACACTGAGCCATTAGGGATGGGAGATAATCTTCCTTTGCATTCTACAGAAATGCACAATTCCTGGTACCTAATAGGTCCTTAACAAATGGTTGTTGAAGGAATGAACGAATGAGTGAATAAAGAAACTGGTTTCTAATGTGTGCTGACATTTTAAGGGGTGTGGAGAGAAATGTGTGCTCTGCTTTGAAAATAAACTTGCTCAACAAAAAAAGGTCAAGTGGCCTGTATGTGAAAAAGAGTATTCAAATAATTAAGAGGATTCAAATAATTTATCTATGGACTAGGAATGACTGGATAAGCATGGCAAAAACAAAATAGAACAAGCAAAAGCATAGTTAAAGAAAAAGTAGAAAAATATTTGCAACTGATATCACAAAGGACTCACTGCTATATTGTATAAAAGAGGTGCTATAAATCAAGAACAAAATATAAACAAGCAATTCACAGAACTAATAAAAACAAAAGAATCTTAAACCTATTAAAGAATGTTTAACTTCATTCACAATAAAAGAAATGCAAATTAACTCTATAACAAGAAACAATTCTTTTCTACTTGTAAAAATCCAGAGGTTGGATGGCACATTCTGTGGCAAGGCTGTGGAGAAACACTCATACATTGTTACTTGGAAGTAAATGGTAACTGTGTCCCATTAGATGGCAATTTGACAATATCCATCAAAATTAAACAGGCTTTTTACTCTGTGACTCAGTAAACAAGCCCACAGGCTGCTGCAAAGATTATCTGCATACAAATTAAACTGGCTTACGTTCAAATTTCTTTACTGATAATCACAAGTCTTCAGCATAAAAATATTAAACAAAAAAACAAAGCAAACAACAGTGTATACAGAATGCTTATGCTTGTGTAAGAACAGAGGAAGAAAATAGTACATATTCATATTTGCTTGTATCTGTATAAAGAAATACTGGAAGGATATATAAGAAACTCAAATATGTAATTAACTATAAGAGTTATACATAACAAGGTAGCTAGGACAGGGAAGGAAGCAAAGTTTCTCAATATATACCTTTTAAATATTTTGATTTCTGAACTATGTGAACAAATAACCAATTCAAAAATATATAAATACTGATTTGAAACAAATGACCACAACTTTTATGGCCTTTCTGCCCTAAACAAAATAAAACTGGACAAACTATATGAAATAACAGTTTTCAGATGTTGGACAATAGGCAATGCAGGACTACAATCCCTGAGAAAGGGGAAGGAGAGGGGAGATAAGAGGAGCCATGCAACTGTCTCAAGTTTCTGAATGGAGGCAGCGCAGGGAAAGAGGTGAAACAAAGCACTGTGGTCTCTGAGCTGGAAGAAGAAAGTGTAATTTGGGCCTGCTGAGGCTGCTAGAACTTGTGAAATTTGGAGAGAAAGGAACTTTGCATAAAAGGATCACCAGAAATATGCACAGTAATCCCTTTGGATTTTTGACCAAATACTAAACTGTGCAGGGAGAAAGTTCAGAGAACCAGGCAAAGAACACTAAAGAAATAGCTATTATCAAAGTTCAGCTATCAGCTGAACTACTTGAACAACATACTCTTGAATGTTGAAAGATGTTCAAGCTCTGACCAGACTGAGTGGAGAAATCCTGCTGAACAACTTGAGCACAAAGTAGAGACCGCAGTAAGGCCAAACCTTACAATGATGGTTAATCTAGCCCTAGAGTAAAGGCTACTCTAAATGTCTGCTCACAAAGCTTAAAAGACTCAAAATGATCAAGCTGATGTGAAAGTAAATTAACTGCCTGCCAGAAGAAAACGCTATAAATGAAGACTACAAAATCCAAAGAGTTAACAATGTAGTAACCATAATGTTCAGCATACAATAAAAAAAATACTAGACATATGAAGAACCAGGAAAATGTTAACTCTGACCAGGAGAAAATTCAGTCAATAGAAAAATGACTCAGAAATTACAGAGATGATGGAATTTTAATATGTTCAGGAATTTAAAGACATATAAAAATAATGATGGAACAAATAGTGAATTACAATAAAGTAATGAAAACTATACAAAAACTTAAAATTCTAAAACTGAAAATACAATATCTGAAATGCAAAATTCACTAAAAGGATATAACAGCATTTAGACACTGTAGAAAAAAAGATCAGTGAACATTAAAACAGTCAGTAGAAAATATCCATTGCAGTACAGAGTTTAAAAAAATGAAGAGAGGGGAATAAAGAAGAAAAGAAAAAAATTTCAGTGATCTGTGGGACTATACTAAGTGGTATTACACATGTATATTTGGAGTAATAGGAAAAAAGGGCAAAATATGGACAAAAATAATATAAGAAATAATGGTTGAAAATGTTCCAAATTTAATGAAAAATATAAGCACATATATTAAGAAGAAGAAAGAAAAAAAAAACCTAAGTGGACTCAGGAAATTCAGCAAACTCAAAAGCCCAAATAGTAAAGCATAAAAAACCACCCAGAGACTCACACCCAAATCAAATTGCTAAAACTGAATAACAAATTTAAAAAATCAAAAAAGCATCCTGGGAAAAAATATATTATGCTTGGAAGAATAGCAAGAAAAATAGTGGTGTACTTCTCATCAGAAATAATGCAAACCATAAGCTAATGGAAATATATATTTAAAGTGCTAAAAGAGAAGGACTATAAACCCATAAATCTATGTCAAATAAAAAAATCTTACAAAAGTGAGGACAAAATAGAGAAATTTAGACATGGAAATGCTAAGAGAAATCACTGTCAGTAGAACTGCACTACAAAAAAAACCTTAAAGAAGTACTCTGGGTAAAGAAAATTGATAACAGATGGAAACTTGAGTCTACTTCAAAGAACAAAGAGTGCCAGGAAGGGTAAAAAAGTAAACAGACAGAAAAGACACTTTTGTTTCTTGATTTCTTTGAAAGGTCATAACTGTTTACAGCAAAAAAAAAACTACATAGCAAAGTTTATAATAATCATAGAAGTTAAACGTATTACAAAAAATGGGAAATGGAAAAACACTCCTTACGTTATGGATGAAGTGGTATAAAATTATTTGAAGCTACACTGTGATGTGATGCATATTGTAAACTCTGAAGTATCTAAGATATAGAGTTAAAAAGATAATAGAGGGGCTTCCCTGGTGGCGCAGTGGTTGAGAGTCCGCCTGCCAATGCAGGGGACATGGGTTCATGTCGCGGTACGGGAAGATCCCACATGCCACGGAGCGGCTAGGCCCGTGAGCCATGGCCACTGAACCTGCGCGTCCGGAGTCTGTGCTCTGCAACGGGAGAGGCCACAGCAGTGAGAGGCCCGCATACCGCAAAAAAAATAGAGGAAATAAAACAATAACAAAAATAGTCACTTACAGTTTTTAAAAAAGAACAGATAGAACAAAATACAAATGACAAGACAATAGACTTAAATCCAACCACATATCAAGAATTATTTTATTTTTTTAACATCTTTATTGGAGTATAATTGCTTTACAATGATGTGTTAATTTCTGCTTTATAACAAAATGAATCAGCTATACATATACATATAGTCCCATATCTTACATTTAGTAGTATATATAAGTCCATGACACTCTCTCACTTCATCCCAGCTTACACTTCCCCTTCCCCGTGTCCTCAAGTCTATTCTCTATGTTTGCATCTTTATTCCTGTCCTGCCCCTAGGTTCATCAGAACCTTTTTTTTTTAGATTCCATATATATGTGTTAGCATACGGTATTTGTTTTTCTCTTTCTGACTTACTTCACTCTGTATGACAAACTCTAAGTCCATCCACCTCACTACAAATAACTCAATTTCATTTCTTTTTATGGCTGAATAATATTCCATTGTATATATGTGCCACATCTTCTTTATCCATTCATCTGTTGATGGACACTGAGGTTGCTTCCATGTCCTGGCTACTGTAAATAGAGCTGCAGTGAACATTGTGGTACATGACTCTTTTTGAATTATGGTTTTCTCAGGGTATATGCCCAGTAGTGGGATTGCTGGGTCATATGGTAGTTCTATTTGTAGTTTTTTAAGGAACCTCCATACTGTTCTCCATAGTGGTTGTATCAGTTTACAATCCCACCAACAGTGCAAGAGGGTTACCTTTTCTCCAGCATTCATTGTTTGTAGATTTCTTGATGATGGCCATTCTGACCAGTGTGAGGTGATACCTCATTGTAGTTTTGATTTGCATTTCTCTAATGATTAATGATATTGAGCATCCTTTCATGTGTTTGTTGGCAATCTGCATATCTTCTTTGGAAAAATGTATTTAGGTCTTCTGCTGATTTTTGGATTGGGTTGTTTATTTTTTTTGATATTGAGCTACATGAGCTGCTTGTAAATTTTGGAGATTAATCCGTTGTCAGCTGCTTCATTTGCAATTTCCTCCCATTCTGAGGGTTGTCTTTTCGTCTTCTTTATGCTTTCCTTTGCTGTGCAAAAGCTTTTAATTTTCATTAGGTCCCATTTGTTTATTTTTATTTCCATTTCTCTAGGAGGTGGGTCAAAAAGGATCTTGCTGTGATTTATGTTATAGAGTGTTCTGCCTATGTTTTCCTCTAAGAGTTTGATAGTTTCTGGCCTTACATTTAGGTCTTTAATCCATTTTGAGCTTATTTTTGTGTATGGTGTTAGGGAGTGTTCTAATCTCATACTTTTATATGTACCTGTCCAGTTTTCCCAGCACCACTTATTGAAGAGGCTGTCCTTTCTCCACTGTACATTCCTGCCTCCTTTATCAAAGATAAGGTGACCATATGTGCATGGGTTTATCTCTGGGCTTTCTATCCTGTTCCATTGATCTATATTTCTGTTTTTGTGCCAGTACCATACTGTCTTGATTACTGTAGCTTTGTAGTATAGTCTGAAGTCTGGGAGCCTGATTCCCCCAGCTCCATTTTTCTTTCTCAAAATTGCTTTGGCTATTTGGGGTCTTTTGTGTTTTCATACAAATTGTTAAATTTTTTGTTCCAGTTCTGTGAAAAATGTCATTGGTAGTTTGATAGGGATTGCACTGAATCTGTAGATTGTTTTGGGTAGTATAGTCATTTTGACAATGTTGATTTTTCCAATCCAAGAACATGGTATATCTCTCCATCTATTTGTATCATCTTTAATTTCTTTCATCAGTGTCTTATAGTTTACTGTATACAGGTCTTTTGTCTCCTTAGGTAGGTTTATTCCTAGATATTTTATTCTTTTTGTTGCAGTGGTAAATGGGAGTGTTTCCTTAATTTCTTTTCCAGATTTTTCATCATTAGTGTATAGGAATGCAAGAGATTTCTGTGCATTAACGTTGTATCCTACTACTTTACCAAATTCATTGATTAGCTCTAGTAGTTTTCTGGTGGCATCTTTAGGATTCTATGTATCATGTCATCTGCAAACAGTGACAGCTTTACATCTTCTTTCCCGATTTGGATTCCTTTTCTTTCTTTTTCTTCTCTGATTGCTGTGGCTAAAACTTCCAAAACTATGTTGAATAATAGTGGTGAGAGTGGACAACCTTGTCTTGTTCCTGATCTTAGTGGAAATGCTTTCAGTTTTTCATCACTGAGAACGATGTTGGCTGTAGGTTTGTCATATATGGCCTTTATTATGTTGAGGTAAGTTCCCTCTATGTCTACTTTCTGGAGGGTTTTTATCATAAATGGGTGTTGAATTTTGTCGAAAGCTTTTTCTGCATCTGTTGAGATGATCATATGGTTTTTCTCCTTCAATTTGTTAATATGGTTTACCACATTGATTGATTTGCATATATTGAAGAATCCTTGCATTCCTGGGATAAACCCCATCAATAGTTATTTTAGATAGTTAACTAAACACTATATTTAAATGGCAGAAATTTTCAGGTTAAATCCATATACATTTAATTTAAATTAATTTTAAAATTTTAAACAAAATCAGTATAAAATATTGTTGTGTTAAACACAGTTTTATTATTTAGGTAAGAATAAATAAATATCATGAAATATTATTTGGCCTTAAAAAAGAAAGAAATTCTGACACAATTGCTACAACATGAATAAACCCTGAAGACATTATGCTACGTGAAATAAGCCAGGCACAATAGTACAAATATTATATGATCTCGAGTGGTCAAATTTATAGGGACAGAAAATAGAATGGTGGTTGCCAGGTGCTGTGGGAATCCAGGGGGAGAGTTATATTTAATGGGTACAGAGTTTCAGGTGGGGATGATAAAAAGTTCTGGAGATGGATGGTGGTAATGGCTGCACCACAATGTGAATGTACTTAATGCCACAGAACTGAATACTTAAATATAGTTACAATGGTAAAATGCTGGTAGTTCATATTTAAAAAGCAAAGCTGAAAACTGCCAAATGGGTTATACTATCATAGACCTGAATTCACCCTTGGAATATAAATTTCTGACAGAATTCAAATAAATTCAGCTGGTTAACTGCACTCACCCAGAGCTGCCAGGTGGCAAAAAGAGCAAATATGTATACAAATAATAGGGATGATCTGGGAGATAGATCATGACTTCCAAATGTTTTGATGACGAGTACTGAGGAAAGGTCAGACAGAAGTAAGATAGCCTTGAGGGTTACCCCCTGCAATAGGAAGCAGCAGTGGGGAGAACTGGAGAAGAAACAAAAGAGCAAAACAAGTTAGAAAGAGACCAAAAAAAAAAAATTGTGCCCTTAGAGGTCGGGGGGGAGAGAAATTGAGGAAAGAGAGGGTTAACAGAGTGACAAATGCTATAGAGAAGTCAAAGAGGATGACAACTAACAAAATTCACTGGATTTTGCAAAAAGGTTTACAATGACCCAGGATTACATGATTTCAGCAGGATGCTGAGCAAACAGCACAGAGGTTTCCCACAGAGCAGATCATGAAGACAATAATGACTGACTGTTATAAACCTGGCAACATGAAGGGGAAAAACAGGCTCCACCAAAGAGAGGAAAGATGGAGAAACTAATGTATTCTTCTGAGTCTTATTCATAAATCAGGCTTTATCAGTGCTTTGAAAACCATTCCCACAGCAAAAAGAAGCTCAAAAACTATCATCGGTCACCTTACCTGGGAAAGGCACAAAGGCATGTCTCATGCTAACTGAAAACGGCATTCCTCTGTCTGAGGCTCTCTCCATCTTTGCCTGGTGCCTGGGGTTCAGGCCACAACCCTTCTTTTTTCCTCCTCTGTTGTGCGAAAAACATCATCAGCTGGACATGAAGTAGTCTTAAATATATGAAAATGGTCTGAGTTTTTCAGTAAGTCAATATTTCCATCTAAGAAATTTAAAAACCTTATTTGAAACACACTTTAAAGCTTAACAAATATACTAGACCTCGTTCAGCAAACCTTCAATTAAACAGGAAGGTATTTCTGTAATAACCTTTCCCACAAACTACTTCACTCAATTCAGTAAATCTTATTGACCATATCTAATATAAATGATCTGTGCTTTTTCTTCCTTTTGTGAGCATATGAAGAGGGCAGGAAGGGGGATGTTCCAGACACTGCTAAACTTGTCCCTTTAGTTTTTGACTTAAACAAGCATATAGTGCTGGTTGATTTAATTAGTGACCCAGATTTTCAGCTTTTTGCCATCAACTAGCTTCTTTATAGACAGACTCAGGATTTGAAATAGAATAGAAATGTGTATGCCTGGAACAGAAAATTAAACTGATTTCATTATTTGTCCAATAGGCTATTTTTGAGCAATTCATACTCCCAGAAGTATATTAACCCAAATAAAAAGAAATAGAGTCTACCTGCCCATAGGAAGTAGGCCTTTGCCTAGGGCTTGCGAAGGTGGGCTTTCCTCTACTAGTGTTGGCATTTTGATCTCAAAATCTCTTGGTACATTCTGAATATTTGGTTCTATAAAGGTTATTCGTCCTAAAATCAAGCAGAATGAAGACATAAAATTAGGGGGGGAAGGGAAGAGGGGAAATCTGACATTTACTTTAACACGAATACCATTTCTGAATTATCCTAAAAATGCATGCTCTGTTATTGTTAAACTAAATTTAAATGAAATACACTTTATTATGTTCATGTGTCTAAAAATAACAAGTACAAGACCAATCGTAATATAAGTGAATATATGAATCAGCTACAATACAGTGTTTTATAATTAACCTCGTTCTACAGAAACAATCCCATGATAAGAATATGATAAATCATACTATTTCTACGTTAAAATGAGTACCAGAAGTTAGCACTATAAAATGCTAGCAGTTATACAAATGAGTAAAAAACAAATCAAATGGATCTTAGGAGAAATGACTGTCGAAGCCTTTAAAAGCCAGGAACAAACAAGATACAGAAAAGAGGATCTGAAGCAGAAGAGCAACTGAGTGCTGAACAGGAACAACTGGGGCCACAGGAGTTAGGCCACAGGATGCAGGAGATGGAGTAGTAGTGAGAGATGGTGACTAGAACGTTACTTTCTAGATATCACCTGGCCAGTTTTCCTCCTCCTCCTCCTCATCACTTATTACAAGAATCAATGGTAGGTAGCACTGACATGACTAGAAACTAGAATCAGGTGGCTAGTACATTTTCTAGGAAACAGAAAGCTATTTGTTTTAATGCTTATGGCCTTTAATTTCCCCCAAATATTTTACATTTTATTTATTTATTGGATGAATTTTTCAAAAACACACAGGTGTTGTTCAAAAAGTTCAGGTAACTGACTGCTACTGCAGTTTTTATCATACACATATAGTGACAAAAAAATCCTCTGTTTTATGACACTCTTCATTCTAACAGGCTCTCTACTAGCTACTGTATGTAATTCCATCTTCTTTAGATGAATCAGAGATCTTAAGTATCTCAGATACTGTTTTTCTGAATAAACTCCTGATACTATATCCTCGTTATTTTGATTTTAGCAAAAATTAGTGTTCAATTAATGGTAGATATTATTACACTTATTAGCATTAAATGGACTAATCAATTTTATAAAGCTAACAAATAGCACAGGAAAGAATCCAAGTCTCTTTCTGCCTCAGCACACTGTCTTCTCTTCTATGATAATATCAATACTTAATATTCAGGTCTAGTGTTTGAATTAATGAGGTAACACTGGTAGACAAATAAAATGGCAAAAGTAAATTACAAAACATGAATATAGCTTCATGAAGATTAATTCTAATAATGAAAGGGCTTTACTATACTTAGGTAAGCTTGTATTTCTAAAATATTCTTTAAATGTAGGCAGAGTATAATGAAAAACAATCAGGAAAACAACAAGGAATTGATGACTTTCTGCTTTATAAGCAACAAATAAATGTGCAAAAGCTTTGAAAACTCTAGGTTGATTGTTTTTTCACCAACAAGGATTTATTTTACATAAGTTTACACATTAGCATACGTTTCAAAATGATACTTAAAACAGGGCAAGAAATAGGCAAGAAGCACCAAGAGGTTAGCTAAATAGGGAGAAGGAAGAGGAATTGTTTAGAACAGAGACTAAGCAAGCAAAGAGAAAAGCAGCTCCTCACGGTGCCCCCATCCTCAATAACAGCAACAACTGATAATGTACCACGCATCATTCTAAACACTTTACATGTACTGACCTATTTAATCCTCAGGATGACCCAGTGAGGTAGGACTGTTATTATCTTGTTTTATACATTTGGAAACTTGGGCACTGAAAGGTTAAGTACCTTGTCTAAAGATTCTCAGCACCAAGATTCAAACCTTGTGAAAATGTGATATCAAAGTCCACATTCTATACCACCAAACTAAAATGCCCCCTCTATGAAGGAGTTAATGCTGCCCTTTCTTCCACTGCACATTGCATTTGACAAATATGTGAAGCTGTGCACTACCTAGAAAAAGAATGCTTTTTTTTCTTCATGAGATTACATGCATACTGATCCCAAGAGGGCCAAAAGACATGCAAAGGACTCTACAGCTTTCTTTTCCGATTGAGTAAAGTAAGACACTCCCTTATTACTGCACAGGCCTACTTAGATTCAACTTGGAGAGACTCTTAAGAGATTCAGAATAGGGCTGTGACTGAAATTAGATAAGATCACTAACTCAAATAAATATTTAATTCCTGGCCATACTCTCATCCAATCTCAGACATCCAAGTTACTCTATACAGTACTTGAAAGCAGGAACTGTTATCTTACTAAATTTCATCTCTTTATCTACCTGATATTCACCTATGCTTTGGATGTAGTATGCGTTTCATAAATGTTTATAGAACTTCACTGAACCCAATGATCAACATTTGAATTCCTTGGTCGTCATAAGCAAATATTACATATGCAAATATTTTATTATTATTATTATATTATATTAAAATATTATTATTTGCTTATTACATAAGCAAATATTACATATGAATTTTTTTTTGCAAATCTGGATATTATCCATATTTAAGATTTCTCATTACCTGTAGCAGTGTGTGATTGTGATACAGGATAGATTCTTTCCATTCCAAGGAAAGGATTCAGACGTTTTTCCCGCTGCAGGGGAAAGACCACTTTGGTAATAGCATTAGTGATTCTTCTCCACTCTAATATCAAGCCTGGTAAAGGATGTAATGCCCTTAATTTATTTAAAACATCCTGCCAAAGAATTATAATAAAGTAGGATCAGATTCTTGTCCAAATTCCATAGCAAACTAGAATCTCTTTTAAGTAAACAATATAATCTCAAAACTAAATTTGATAACTCCTGTATCTAAACTCAACTTTACTATTATAAAATTACTATTTGGGTTTTTTGGAAATCATCATAATGATAAATCTATAATAACTATAGATTATAAAATATAAACACGTTAATGTTGAGTAATGTCAATTTACATCTATTAAAAAAAAAAAATCAATGAGATGTCAACTTAGTAAAACAGCTGCTTCCCCACACCCCACCCAATTGTTTACATCATCTCTTTCCTTTATATTTTCCTCCTCCATTGCTCATGTGATTCTAAGTTTCCCAGTCTTTTTTTTTTTCCTTCTTTTTGCCATAATACTTTCATGGTCTTTGTATCAAGGAAATTTATTTTTAAAACTTTGAATTTTCCATGCTACAGACATTCAATGAACCGTTAAGGAACAAAAACTTGTAGGGTAAAAGGGTCAATGCGATTAAATAAAAAGTTTTGCTACAGAATGAAGCTGTGGAAACTTCCCCGGGGCAGGCAAGTCATAATTAATAATATTATGGTCAAAATTCTACAGAATGGCAACTTGGACTGCTCTCTCCATGGCTGTTGTGGCTGTACTTTCTATCCTTATTTTCCATTGATAATTCATTCAGTAAAAATGTAAAATTAAGGCTTTCTCTCTTTTGTCCCATGTATACAGTTTCCAAGGGTTGTGATTCAATTTGACTTTGAAATTAACAGATTAGATTCTCAAAACAAATGCATGGAAAACTTACTATTTTGCTCTGGAATTGAAAAAAACAAAATTTTATTTATATTGACTGTCTTTTTATTTTTTAAATTCTTCCATACCTTTCTGTTCATGTTCATATAACAACAGAAATTATATTATACTAGAAGTCCAAGAGTAGTGCATATCAATAATTAATGTCTATATAGGTCTGAATTTACAAACCTTTACACTGTTTTAATGATAGGAAGGACACAATTGCTAACTCAGATTATGATCCAGATTTTCCATGCTGGAATGTTTCCATAGTGTTTGTGGGCAGCTGAACAAAAAACCAATTTGTTTTTGTCTGGATAAGTTCAAATGGTGTACTACATTGGATCTTGATTTCATCAGCATTCTTTCAGGACACCAAAATGCTAAAAGTAGTTCAGATTCTGCCCTGTGACTGCCCCAAAGAGCACCTTACTAGTGCTGAACTGTTTTCCCAGCCTTAGCTTCCATCCATCATCATTCCCTCTTCTGGTAGAACCCAAAGTTTTCTTGCTGCCTTGGTGTTTTCTCTCTCCATTTGGTGGCAACTTCAATTCCAAAAATAAAACCTGCAAGAAATTAATGCTTCTTTAGTCAAGAATCAAATCACAAGTATTATCATTCAGAAAACATTTAAAAAAGTTATTCGAGAAAAGATTCTATACATTTCAACATGGATTGTAAGAATATTTTTGGACAATTTGGAATTATCACATTTAATAAATAATGGCAATAAAATCTTACATCAAGTAGGCTGTCCATACCCTAATTTAGTCAGTATTAGATTAACAGTAACACCAGGCTCTTAAACAGTCAAGAATACAAGAATGTATATTCTGTGCTGAACGACTGACAAACTATTGGCATTGCGACTTTAGGTTGCTCTGATTATAAGCTCACCTAAATACTCCTTGATGTGGTGACCAATGCGGCTGCTTGATAATTTAAGCCCCATAGAGGATAAACATGGGAGCCTTCGTGGCTATTGTGTGATCACAAAACTCAGAGAACACTAAAGTAGGAAGGGGCCCCAAAAGCCATCTAATTCCACTACCACAAGGCTAGACCCTGAGAGGCCCTGGGCAAAAAGCCAGGAGAAGGTGATTGATCCAATGCAGCAATAATGAAAGTTAGAGAGTGGCCAGTAAGCACCCACTGAAGAAACTAGGCTTACACGGAACAGGGATCCAGGCTGTGGGTCAGAGGGAAGATCCCATGTATACCTTAAACTCATTAGTTCTTGTTAGAGGGGTTCCAATTTAGGCAATTCAGAACACTATCTACTCTTTCTACTCATTCATTTATATACTTTCAGTAAGATTTATTGAACCTTGGATTATTTTCCCAATAATAATTCTAAAAATTGAAACCCTTTGCATGAGAATTTTTTCTACAAGTTGGGCCAGGGGTGGAAGTAAAGATATACCTGTTTCCCTAGAACAGTGGTGATGACAGAAACAAAAATCTGGTTTTAGTTTTAAGTAGTGTGAATAAGTGGGGTCCTAGGCATGAAAATTACTGAGGCTTACTATGGATGTTAATAACTAACTTGCCCAAAGACTGTGTTATATAGATATGAACATATGCACACATAAGGATTGGGGTTGCTATATTTAGCAAATAAAATTACATGATGCCCAGTCAAATTTGAATGACATGGAGCATACTTATACTAAAATATTGTCCACTGTTCATCTGAAATTCAAATTTAACCAAGTGCTGGTATTTAATCAGGCAACTCTAATATACTTATCAAAGAGTATATAAATGAATGACAGCAGAGAAGAGAGAAGAAAATAACTGAATAGAAAAAATGAAACATTATTACAATAACAATAAATCGACAACCCCAGGAAGGAAGACCTATCATAATTAAGACAATTTAAAGATCTCAAGTTTTATCTTAAGCTTCCATTTTTGATGAATCCTTCAGAATTAATTATAAAAACTTCACACATAAATTCTCTCTTCAGGTCTTAACTAACACATCTGTGACTGAGGGAGTTGAACTGGATGGGAGCAAGAGACACTAATATTTATTAAGCACTTCCTATGTGCCAGCCATCAGGCTAGGTGCTTTAACATGCAATCCTTATAACAACTTTATGACAAATCTGCAAAGTTTAGACAGTTGGAGAAACTTGCTCAAAGTTGCATGCCCAAAATGTAGTAGAATTAAGAATTAGAACCCAAAGTCTTCTAACTCTAAAGTCCTTTTTCTTTCTACTAACCCATGCTTCCCTCTAGACCAGGAGTCAGAAACTTTTTCTACAAAGGGCCAGACAGTAAATATTTTTAGCTTTGTTTTACTGTCTGTCACACCTTTTCAACTGTGCCATTATAGAATGAAAACAGCCACAGGCAATAAGTACATGAACAGCTATAGCTGTGTTCCAATAAAACTTTATTTACAAAAACAGGTGGCAGGCCAGATCTGGCCTGCAAGTCATATTTTGCTGATACCTTCTCAAGACCAGTGCCATCCAAGAACTTTCTGCAATAATAAAACTGTTCTATATTTGTATTGTCCAATATAGTGGCCACTAGCCACCTGTGGCTATTGAACACTTGTAATGTGGTTAGCATGACTAAGGAACTTAATTGATATATTTTATTTAATTTCAATTAATTTAAACTGAAACAGAGATAAGTGGCTAGTGACTCCTTTATTGAACACTGCAGCTCTAGATGATTAGTAACATCTTGCCTATTTGAAAGATTCAACTTAAAATCACCAAGGATAAAATAATCAATGTATGAAAATGTTAGATTACCTTTAATATAACTTCCATTTTAACATGAAGATCTAAGAACAAGCCAATAATATCAAAGGACTTTTATTCTAGGCCAGAGTTTGGTCTAGGCCTAAGGCCCACATGCCTTTGCACCCATCTGAATCACAAGAGTACTGGTTCTTGCCTTTGCCCCAAGCCTACTTGTGCTGATATCCAGAGATTCTATATTTTTGACAAGTTCCCCATGTAATTTTAGGTGTAGCGAGCTAGGGACTTGTGGACTAAAGAAATCAAAAGAAAGTATTTTAAAACACCCCAAAAAACACCACTGAATTCAATACAAATGTACCACGTGATTAGGAGAAACAAAGTTCCTCATTTTTTAAAAACGCATAACTGTGGCTAAAGTGGGGGGGGGCATTTGTAAGCCCTTTATATAATATTTATACAACACTTACTATGAGATAGGCACTGTTCTAAGTGTTTTACATTTATTGCTTATTCCTCACAACTCTATGAGGTATTTCTAACATGAGGTATTTTACTGATGAAGAAACTGAGATATAGAGTTAATGAAGTGGTCCAAGTTCATGGAGTTAATTAATAAATAGAGCAGGTAGCATTCAAACCCAAGAAGTCTGGATTTAAAGTCTATAATAACCAATATACTATAATACTGAATCACATCTAGATAACAATAGAACTTCAAAGATATCAAGAGTAAGCACCCACCCTGTATCAGTAACTCCTCTAAAACAACCCAACCACCCTTTATGGAGTGTGGGGAGGGAAGAGAACACCAACTTTTGAGGGGCGGCGGCGGGGGGAAGAGTAAACTATGTCAAAATTTATCTAAGATGATAAAAATATTAGTAGGTTTAAAAAAGCAGAGCGTTCCCAAAATCCCTTTTTCACTAACATCTAAGA
Organism: Leucopleurus acutus; assembly: GCF_964270905.1. NCBI lineage: Eukaryota > Metazoa > Chordata > Mammalia > Artiodactyla > Delphinidae > Leucopleurus > Leucopleurus acutus. Next base: position 67,386,044 of record NC_139147.1, read on the forward strand.
AAAATATCTAATTTTGCAGTGAAGAAGGAGTGAGAGTTCATGAAATTACTAACTTCATGGAGAAACACCTACACTGTTATACAACTACCACTATGGATCTCATAGTGGTAGTTAATTTTTTTAAATAAAAAAATATTTACTGGGTGCCCCTTCTGTTCCAGGCAAATCTCCTTATGGAACACACATTCTAGGATACTTCTTTACTACCCTCCTATTCATAAATATAGGTATAAACTTACAAAGGAGATGTTAGAATATTCTATCTCCAAAGTATTCTGGTTAACTGATTGTTTTATTTTACTGATCTTTGGTACTTAGGTAAACACACTTACGAAACACACACACACACACACACACACACACACACACGTTTTTGCTTTAAAAATGACTTTTCTAAATTTTTTATTCCCGTCATACAACCTCAGCGATGTCATCTGAACTGGTGAAAGAAAAACTATGGCCAGCTAGTTGATAGGCCTGCGTCTCAATTGCATCCAGTTTGGCTTGCATTATGTGTTTCTGACGTTCACATTCTGCGGTACTAAAGCCGATTCCATTTAGTTCTAGCAAGGCCAAGCAGTACTGGGAGGGCATCTCCACTTTACAGAAGACATCTGGAAGAAAAAAAGAAAGCAAAAAACATTAATTCACCAGCTAAGTGACTAGATCAGCATGATTACCTAAACATACATAGAATTTTTCTGGGAGAATCAGAGATGCTACTAAGCTATCCTTTAAGATCCAGTCTTTTGAGCAGCATTATCAAACCATCAGTGAAAGGTATTAAAGTACTTTCCACTTTTCCACTTGAGTATTGGATTACTATCTGTGTCCATGCAGAGTAAAACAGGCAATCTTATGAACAGTCTGAATTATAAGAGATTGCATTTCTCCCAAGATGATGTTTCTGCTTCTACTCTTAGCAAGAACAAGGTAGCCAATCTAATTTGCTAAGCTGACTACAAAAGGTTAATTCACCAAAATTTTTTCCAGTATTCCTGGTCCCATGGTATGCCGGCGTGCACAAAGCTAAACATGAAGGTTTTATATTTTCCAATGCTCTAAGAGTAAAGAATAAGATTCCTGAAGTAAGAATCAGAGTATTTTTCTATCTGCTGACATTTCTCAACAGAATAGTCACTCTAAATCAGTTTTCCCAGTATGTTCTTTAGAATATCAGTCTCAAAAATACTCTGAAAAAGGCTGGGATTGAGAGACACTGTATACTATGAGTTTCATCATTTATAAATTACTCTTAGATGTTCATGATGCCTGTTAATATATTAAAGGCTCTGAGTAGAAATGAACAAAGACAACTATTTAATTTTGTTTTAACCAAAAGTCTGAAATCATTTGACCATAAAACCCTTTATCTGTGTAATATTTATTAACATTGTGAAAAGTAAGTGTCCATAGAACACTCTGTGGGAAATGCTATCCTAAAATTATTAAGAAAAAATCCATAACAAAGATTTCTGCTCCAGTACTATGGCTCACTAGGACTCTGTGTAACCCTGGCCTACCTTCCCCAGCTCCACATACACACTTTTTTTTTTTTTTTTTTTGGCTGTGTTGGGTCTTCATTGCTGTACGCGGGCTTTCTCTAGTTGCGGCGAGCGGGGGCTGCTCTCTTCATTGCGGTGCACGGGCTTCTCACTGCAGTGGCTTCTCTCATTGTGCAGCACGGGCTCTAGGCGTGTGGGCTTCAGTAGTTGCGGCACGCGGGCTCAGTAGTTGTGGCTCATGGGCTCTAGAGCACAGGCTCAGTAGTTGTGGCACATGAGCTTAGTTGCTCCGCGGCATGTGGGATCTTCCCGGGCCAGGGATCGAACCCGTGTCCCCTGCATTGGCAGGCGGATTCTCAACCACTGCACCACCGGGGAAGCCCCCACACATTCTTTAAGGCTCTCTTGGTCTCAATCAGCAGGCGAAATCCCAAAGGACACCTGTAACCAACCCCAAAAGCAAACAATTGAGAGCTACTGGCCTCTAATAGTCAGAACATACTGGGCAGTCAGAGCCTGGCTTTGGAGACTTGGAACCAGAGCAGAAATTCATGTGATGTGGGACCAGAGAAATAAGGAACTAGGGTCAGAAAAAGAAGAGTCAAGAGTGGTAGGAAGCCAGCCTGGATTCATAGACAGTAGGAAGAAACAGGGTTGCAATGGGAATGTGGGAATGGAGTCCTACTGCAAAAACGTTGAGGGAATAATAGATTTTTGGAGTAGCAATAGGAGGAGAAGCTGATTCTCAGACTTCTGTTCTGAACCAAAACTCTCGAGAAAAGCTAATGTAGGCCTTGGATGAAGTTTAGTTTAGTAACAAGCAGAAGCCAGAGCATAGCCTTTCTAGAGGAAGACTTCCCCCAAATAAGCCCTGCAGGGCTCTACTGATCAAATCTTGTATGATTTCACAAAGATTATAAAAAATATAAGATAGCAAAGAAGTATGAACTGGACTCAGCAGAAACAACAAATGACAGATTTAGATCCCTAAGAATTGCAGGTATGGAATCATTAGAACGGAGCACAGCTACGAATGAACTATCTACAAAATCAAACAAGATGAACAGAAACAAAACAGTAAAGTGTAAATATGTCAATAATCACAATGAATAGAAACACATCAATCATCATAATAAATTGCTAAATTTGTAAAAAAAAAAAACTGATAGTTTGAAGAAGAAATAAGCTATACTTTGTTTATAAGACATCTAAAAAGTAAGGCTCTAGAAGGTTTAAAGGGGTAGAAAAAAAGATATATGAGGGGCTTCCCTGGTGGCGCAGTGGTTGAGAGTCCGCCTGCCGATGCAGGGGATGCGGGTTTGTGTCCCGGTCCGGGAGGATCCCACATGCCACGGAGCGGCTGGGCCCGTGAGCCATGGCCGCTGGGCCTGGGCGTCCGGAGCCTGTGCTCCGCAGCGGGAGAGGCCACAGCAGTGAGAGGCTCACGTACCGCAAAAAAAAAAAAAAAAGAAAAGAAAAGATATATATATGAGGCAAGTATTAATCAAAAGAAAGTTGATGCTGCCATATTCATTCCAAAAAATAGATTAAGAGTAAAAATCATATTAGTGGAAAAGCTAGTCACAACATAATGATAGGTTTAATGCACCAGGAAAATACATCAATTTTAAACCTGTATGCACCTAATAAAATTGTCTCAAAACATATAAAATTACCTGAACTACAGGGAAAATCAGATATAGAAGATTTAAACAACAACATTGAATTAACAGACATTTATAAAATTCTGCATCCAGAATTAGAATACATATTATTTTATATGCACACAGAACATTTACACAATAGTTCAAGTTTTAGGTTACAAAACAATTATCAAAAGACTTCAAAGAATGGGTATTATACAAACATGTTCTCTAGCTACAACACAATAAAGATTGAAGGTAATAATGAAAATATGAAATAAAAGTTTCCAACTATTTGAGAATTAAAAACAATCTTTTTATAATTTATAAGTCTAAGAGGTATACCAGGAAATGTTAAATATTTAGGATAAAACAATGAAAACAATATATGTCAAACTTGTAAGATATAATGAAAGTAGAACTCTGAGGAAAATTTATAGCCTTAAGTACTTATATTAGAAAAGAAAAACATGATTTTAAAAATAATGAGTTTAGTGTCAAACTTAAGAATTTAGAAAAAGGACTGCAAATAAAGTCAGGGGAACTAGAAGAAAAGAGATTACATAAATGTTCACAGAAATCAATGAAATAGAAAACAAAAACAACAGGAAAGATCAAAGGCAAAAGTTGGTTCTTTAAAAAGACTGAAAAATTGGATAAACTTCTAGTGAGATTAAACAATAGTATTATGAAAGAAAAAGATGACATAACAGATAAACCAGAGATATAAAAAATCAGCAATACCTTTAGATAAATTCTTAAAAATATATATAGCTTACCAAAACATAATCAAAAGATATAACTGAATAATCTTACCGTTATTAAAGTAGTAGTTAAAAATATTTCCATAAAGAGTTTACAGGCAAATTCTACCGAACTTTTAAAGAACACATCATTCCTACGATACATAAACTCCTCCAGAACAAAAAGAGGCTACATTCATCAACGCATTCCATGAAACTAGAGTAACTCTCTTACCAAAAACAAAGCACAAGAAAGAAAAATTACAGTCATTTTACAACCAATGACTTGGCAAAGTAGAGACAACGTAATCAGCAAGATTTCTTTCACATTGCTGTTTAAAGAACAAACTTTATACAACCATTCTGGAAAACAATTTAACATAATCTTGTACAGTTGAATATTCCCATTTCCAAGACGGAGCAATTCTACATGCAAAAGAAACTCTTGCCCAGTATAGCAGGAGACATGTAAATTTATAAGAATATTTATACAGAAATACCTGTTATAGCAGAACAAAAAAACAAAATAAAACAAAACTAGAAACAACCTGAGCATTCACCAAGAGGAAAATGGATAAATACATTTTGGTGCACACGCACACACACACACACACACACACACACACACACACACACACAAAACACAGTGATATATTACAGAGCAGTGAAAATCAATAAACTACACATACTTGCAATAATATGCAAGAAACTTACTAACATGATGCAGAGCAAGTAAAACAAGACATAGTGTGACAGATGTTTTGTAAAGTTCAAAAACAAGCAAAACCAAATAATACATTGTTTGGACTCAGACATATATATGCTAAAATTTTTAATTAAAAATAAAATTTAAATAAGAAAATAAGGGAATGATAAACATAAAACTTGGGATGTACAAGGAAGGAGGAGCACAAAGGTAGACAAATGTCTAAGTTATGAATGTGAGTTAACAGTTATCATTATATTATTAAAATAATGGTGAATAATAAGAGGACCATACATGGACCAATGATGATAGTGCTCATGAAAGAAAGATTATGACTAATATAAATCTGTGCAGCTGAGGTCCTTTGAAAAAGAGAGAAACCAACTCACTCCATACCTAGAAAATCATCTAATCTATGTTCAAACTATCTAGAAAGGACCTAATTGATCAATGTGAAGAGGACAGGATACTTTGTCCTGGTTCAAATTAAGCAAAGACACATTGTACTATTAGTATTAATTCATACCCAAACAAAAATCAGCTCTCTATGGGGAGAAAGTCAGCTAGAACACATCTCTCCAACAGGAAAGAAGATGAGAAAAGAAAAAGATGAAGATTCTGGAGGCCCATTAAAATTAACAAGCACATCCTGAAATAATTATTTTCAAATAAAATTTGATAGCTGTCCACATTCTCTCCAAAAACCTCCCTTATCTCAATGTACTTCAATTCTATGGATTCTGTGAGTAAGAAATATTTAACACTGTACAAGAATGCATTTAACACCTCGTGGTCACCCACTTTTGAATCTGCAGGGGAAAAAAAAGCTTTCAAGGCACATAGAAAGAAATTGTGAAAGTTAAAAATTACAAATCTAGAGGGTTTCTTGTGCTTTTCTGGAAAGGAAAGTCAGTCTTCTTTTTTTTATAGGTGACAAACTGTCTTTAAATAGTGGAACCATCCCCTCCCAATCAGACTGAAAACTTACAAATCTGATAATGGGTAACAAATATCTAAAAAGTTACAGACTAATTCATATCACCATCGTCAAATGTCAGTGTCTAGAAATTATACAGACTACCCAGGATGCCTATCCTAGGAGCAGACTAGTCAGACTAAGAGGGAATGAGCTATGTTCATTCAGCATTATCGTAAAGTAGCTGAGGTATGTGTGCTGCATACTCCCACTCCTTGGCCTGCCTAGATTGGCTTAAAGAAGCTGTCTGAAATACTACAATGCCTGTTGAAGAGCTACTAATTAACATCACTTAAGCAAGTCTCCTGTGAGCAAATAAGTCAGTCTGGTCTTCTGTATATTCTACCCCAGTGATGTTGGGGAGAACTTTATTACCAGCACAGAGGGTTTGTGCTAGCAGTAATAATAATCATCAAGGAATACAATAATGAGCGCCTGCTCTGTGGCAAAAACTGCACTAAGTTCTGTGTCTCATTTAATACTTACAAAATAAGAACCAGACTTAGAGAGTTAACATAGCTTGCCCAAGGTCCCTCACAAATAAATAATACAGATTCAAGCCCTGGTCTCTGTGAATTCACCAGTCTGCTGTTTCTAGTATTTATTAATCAGCCAGTAAATCCACAGTTTATATCTCCTCACAATGAAGCCAACTTTGTTCCACTTTCTCATTTTCACCATAAACATATATTATGCTCTCCAAAGTCAAGGTACTCAATCTGGGCCAGCAGCCTGCACAATAAATCCACGCTATTTGTCACAAGGGAAAAAAAAGATTCACATAAACACCCTTGGCTGAAAAAAATAACTGTTAATAGCTCTAAAAAGAAAACAGTTCATTTTTTTAAATCCATAAAAGATATATTCTAAGTGTGAATAAAAACCATTTGATAACATTCAAATATAAAATTAGGAATAAATGAAGAAGATGCCACTAATCCACCTCATTACAGTAGAGCCAAAGGTCAGCAAACTACGGCCAAACTAGGGCCAGATGTCTGTTTTTGTAAATAAAGATTTACTGGAACACTCATTTTCATATTGTCTATAGCTGCTTTCGTGCTGTGATGGCAGAGTTAAATATTTGTGATTGAGACTGTCTAGGTTGCAAAACCAAAAATATTCATCACTGGCCTTTTACAGAAAAAAATTTGTTGATTCCTGCACTAGACAATCAAAAGAAAGGGTGTGCGTAAAAAGTATAATTTATCCACCTGTGATAGAGTGGCTAAATACATAACTATCCCCAGTCTCATAACATCGTAAAAATGCCAGGAACTGTGTTTTTACCTTGAAGGTTTTCCTTCTTCAACAAAGAATTAAGTTGACTCATAGAGCTGAAGATGAGAATGGACTCTACAGATGCTCTGTATCGCCCAGAATGCTCAGTGGTGACGTTCAGCCCTAGGCTTTGAGTTCCTTGGCCAGTCTCTATCTCTTCCAGGAGTGGAAGCTCATGAGGAAGAAAACGGGAAACTATGCCATGAAGAGTCGGCTCCTTGGAATCTGGATCTAGTAACCAGCATGCCACCTGAGTGAGATAACAATCAGAATATTTTCTTGATTTTTCAAAGATATTTCTGTACCCTTAAATTAAAAGGGGAAAAAAGAAAGCTCATTTCTAATCTCACTCATTTTCACTTAATACTTATTCAATGGTCTTCCCAGGAGAGGAGAAGGAAAGGATAATTGTACCAGGATAAGGAAAGGATAATTGGTATAAAAAATAACTCATTTTTTACCAATAAGAGCCTTCAAAGGTAGCCTTCAAAGAAGGAAAATTTATACTTTTCCACTACTGCAATGCTCCTGCTGACCTACTTCAGAAGTAGGCTTGAAAACCAAGTGCCTTTCAGCTAACAAAAGTCATGTTTCTGAAAATGCGCCTGGATTCTTCTCCACTAAGGCTAATTTTGGCTTTCCTACTACTATAACAAAGATGGGCCTATATAGTTTTAGGTTTATTTAATTAAAAAAAATTTTTTTATTGCGGTAAGTCACATAATATAAAACATACTATTTTAAGCATATTTAATTGTACAGTTGAGTGGCTTATTCAATATTGGAAGAAGTGAGACATAAATATTTCGCCATTACAAGTTCATATCCAGTGTTTTAGAATGCCTACAGAATTTCTCTCAAGGATGAGGACCTGTCACCATGACCATCCAACTAGTGATTTGACTGCTACTGTTAGCTTCCCTATGAGACTAGAAGACCTGTATTTTCTAATACTTGATTCTAGCAGAGCGAAATTGGATTTAGAATAAGGAAATCTAAGCCTTGTTCATAATTTCAATAATTACTAAATGACTTGGTTACTTCTTTTATAGGTCTAGAATGTAGTTTTATGGGGTGGGGGGGCGATATTGTAAATTATAATAAGAAATATAAATTGGGTCTTCCCAACAGAGATAAAGGTGTCTTTAATTATGCTAATGCAGTGACTTGGAGTGCCCCTAGGTCACCTAGGAATGGCGGCTGGTTGCCACCAGTAATCAACCCTGTGATAGGAGGGCTGGAACTTTCAGTTCCACCCCCTCAAACTCCTGGGAAGGGGAAGGGGCCAGAGGATAACTGATCACCAATGGCCAATGGTTTGATCAATTATGCCTATGTAATGAAGCCTCCATAAAAACCCAAAAGGATAGGGTTCAGAGAGCTTCTGGGTTGGTAACCACATGAAGATGCAGGGAGAGTGGCAAGCCTAGAAAGAACAGAAGCTCCACACCTCTTCTTACAAACTTCACCCTATGTATCTATCTCTTCGTCTGGCTGTTGACTTGTATCCTTTAATATCCTTTGTAATAAGCCAGTAATTTAGTGAGTAAACTGGTTTCCTGAGTTCTGTTAGCCGCTCTAGTAAATTAATCAAGCTCAAGGAGGGGGTTGTGGGAATCTGATTTATTTATAGCTGGTTGACCAGAAGCACAGGTAACGAGCTGGGCTTGCAACTGGTGTTTGAAGTTGGGGGCTTGTGGGACTGAGCCCTTAACTTATGGGATTTGATGCTCATTCCAGGTAGATAGTAACAGAACTGAGCTGAATTGTAGGACACCCAACTGGTACCCAGAGAACTGTTGGAGATACAGCGAAACCCCCTCCCCCCCACCATTAGAAATTGGTGATCAGAACCCTTTTAGGGGTGTTGAATAAGATAGTCTGATGTAAAAGTTGGCAAACGTCTCTTATAAAAGTGAAATTTTATAAATTAATAGCTTCTCTTCTTACACCAAAAATGTGATGATTAACAAAACCAAGTATGGAATATTTCAAATAGTTTATGCCGAAGGTGTTATATAAATCTGGGATACTACTACAGTTTTAATAAGCTCACATTACCCATATTCTCATTTTGGGCTCTGGAACATCAAAATTAGGTGATAACCTTTTATATCCAGTAAAGGTCAGTTTAGGAACTATGTGAAATTTATCACATATAAACCAAGGCTGGTCTGAAGTATAGAAAGAATAGTATCATTAGTTTACCTGATACTGCCTTCAAAAATCTTTGCCAAAAAAGCTAAAGAAACTAAAATATTATCCCATTATCATTGATCATATTGATAATAACAACCAATTAGTATCATATCTCAACTCAAAATTAATATTCCACACACCTCATGTATCCAGTCTCAACAGAAGGGAAAAAACGATATCCCTTTTCAGGGCTATGATCCTGTAAATAAATATCTTCTGAAAGTGCATTATACTGTTAAGTGTATATTACAACAACATAAGTTACTCTTTCCTTAATAACTCAGAGTCATCATTATGAACAGTATATCATAGTTTGCTATTATATGGAAAAGTTCTCAGGGGCTAGTAAGGCCATTTGTCCCTATGCTAATGGCCTCTAACTACTATGCTTTGTGATCTCTTATATCTGTATGCTTTTGCTATTTTCTGCCTCTATCCTCATGGATATTTGAAACACCCTGCTATCATATATCTAAATCTGACAGTTCTCCTTTCATTCTAATTTACTATGAGACAGAAAATTTAGAACTTATGACCAAAATGAAAATTGTTTAAGTCTCTGAAGAAAGATGTGAACTTTAGTGCTTGGAATGTGTGACATCTCTGGTTTTATCTACACAGAGGCATTTGGTGCATAATAATCTGTTCTGGGTAGATGAAGTTATTGGACAAAGAAGTGACTACTCTAAAATACTTAAGCTGTACTGTTGAAGCTAAATAAATACCAAGTCATTTAAGAATTAACCCTAAACATTAAAATTAAATATTTTTTGAAGTATGTAAAATTCTTTTAGATAAGACAGGGAACCTTAGGATCTTCATAACTTTGTTCCAGGGAGATGCCACAAGACAGAAGAAGAATTTTATAGCTCTGGATGAAGTCATAGATGATAACAGAACGTTCTTTATCAGATTCCTTTTGAAAGCAAGATTGAAGGTGCCGCATTCTGTCTTTCACAGTCAGGCTTGGATCCAGAGAAGGTGGGGCCAAACTGGCACTAATTTCTTAAAAAAAAAAAAAAAAAAAGTCTTAAGGCAAAAAGTACACGCATTCATTTGAAACAGCAATCTTCAGTGCCAAGACTGAAAAAGACTCAAAAGTCTCAGTTTAGTTCAGCAAGACCTTATCCAGGTCATGTTGGCTATATAGATGAAGTGCTCTGTAATCTAAAACTTAAGGATTGGGCTAGGTGATTTATAATGCTCTATTTGATCAGGTGGGAGAAAATTCTAAACATTAAGATTCCTAAAAATAAATTTAACGCTTCTCAGAATGTGGAATTAAAAAAAGAAAAGTTATTTTTAAATGAATTTTAAAGGAACTCATTTCAGAGGGAATTTTAGTATGAATGTATAAAATTACATCTAAAATAAAAGAAGTTCAAGTAATTACTTATCCTAAGATGTTCTCCTATGAAACAACTGAAAATATTTCATGCTTACTCAGAACAGACATTATATGGCATCTTTTTAAATGTTTCCTTATTAATTTTGCTTCTGTCTAAAACCAAACAATCAACTAGGTATCCAACAACCATAATCAGATCACAATTTATACCTAGGTCCTATCCTTTTAATTCCAAGACTTCTCCAAAGGCTGTGTGATTCAACTACTGTAGATGTCTAGCTCATCACTGCCTGTAAATGAGTTCCAGATACAGTCGATAGGAGGATAAAAGCCTGGAAAGAAACTGCCATGATCCAGTCTTCAGAAGCAAATCCTCAAGGTGGCCAGTGAGTCCTTAAGGATCCACTACCCCAAAGAAGAAAACACAGTAACAGCCACATGTGACAAGCAGAAGACAGTAAGGGGGGTGGCTTCTTAAAATGTCATTCTAGTTAATATATGAAATAATGTATACAATAGCTACTATTTTTTAAAGGTTTTTTTTAATCCTAAAAAATAAATTCTAGGTAAATTTCAGGAAACTATTCTCAACAAACAAGTCACTATCCTCATAGAGGTTACATTAAAATTATATGGTAACTTAACCAAATAGTGATTACTTACCAGAATGCTTTTGTTCCTTCTGCAATGAAAAATAGTAAGCATCTCTTCCACCCCAGCATACTGCCAGTCCAACCACCAAGATGCCATCACAACCTTTAACAGGAATTCCATCATCTCCAATAGGGCTTTCCTGAGAGGAACTAACTATGTAAAACCAAAGTGAAATAGTTAAAAATCTCTGAAAATGAAACCACTAAATTGAGTACTAAAAAAAATGATATAATAAAAAATTATTTGATAAGCAAATTTTTCAGATCCCTACAATATGCATCATGTGGATAGTCATTTTTAGGTGTAAGATCTTCCTAGGCTTCCCATCATTTAAGATAACTGTCACTATGAAAAATCTACCAAAGATTTCTTAAAAGAGATATGTAATAATGACTAAGATAGTTTAAAATTAACTTTTTAAAGTTTTCCAAAAGCTGCATTTTGAATTTCTATAACTCAGAAATAAAGACCACTTGCATACTACAAAAATTTTGTAGCAAATTTAGCAATTCTTAACACTTAGAAACTCCAGAAAAATCAAGAGTCTTACTTCTTAGTGAAGAATTAGGTATGATTTTGTATGTGAGTCAATATTTTTCCTAAAATAATACACCTTTCAATTGCACAGACATAGGTCAAAAACTAATCCATCTTATTTACAATTATATCCCCAATACCTGGAAAATAACTGTCACATATTTGTTAAATTTAAGTGAATGTTTTCATCCCTCTAACCTCTAGCACAGAAAATGTACTCAATTTTATGTTTGTTGAATGAAAAATGGAAAGAGCTAGTCAACAATGAAAGTGCATAAAACTTGTCATTAACACATATGCTTCCTGAATTGAAGATCAAACAAATACTCAGAACTTTATGAACAAACTCATTCATAAATATAGAGATTTAAGAAATTTGATCAAATCTGATTTCCACAACAGATTGTCAAGCTGACTACAGCTATCCCCCATAATACTGAATCATTACTTCCATGAAATAAGACAGGAATACATGGCATTATTTAACCAAAAGTTTCAATTCTCTGAAAACCTGAAAGAGTTCTGAGGCTTTCATGACTATCAGTAGAGGTACAAGTTCTACTTGAGAAGAGTAGAAGTGGGGAGTACCAGTGGGGAGAGGAGGGGGGAGGGGAAAGATATCAGTAGGGGATTAAGAGGTACAACCTACTATGTATAAATCAGCTACAAGAATATATTGTACAGCAAAGGGAAATATAGCCATTATTTTACAATAACATTACATGGAGTATAATCTATAAAAATACTGAATCACTATGTTGTATACCTGAAACTAATTTAATATTGTAAACCAGCTATACTTCAATTAATTAAATTCAAACCATGTCACACCATTAAGGTACCATAACAAGTCTGATCCATTTTCAAAATATACATCTTAAATTTTACAAAATTATATTCTAACTAATATACATTAATATATGCATATGACTATATATATAGATATAGATACACAGATGTATATATATATATGATTTCTTTCTTAGAGAAATGCTGTGTTTAATGGTAAGCTTGGCACACTCTAACACCAGGCATGACCAGGAGCTAAAGCAGCAGGGATGTACAGGAAACCTCCAGAGACTCACAAAGTAGAGGATGAGGAAGATAACCAAACAGAAGGGCCCTATGGCCTCAGACAAGGCAGAGCCCAGAATGGCATAGAAGAGGTATTGTTTGTATGTATGTATGCCTGGCACCCAAGCATCAATCTGTCAAACACTGTTCTAATGCTGGCCTCTGAACCAGCCATACCAACTGTGGTGTCCCCACCAGCAATAAGCTTGGCTGCTGGGTCAGTGTCCTGGGAGACAACACTGGTATGGAACTCCTGTGGGGAGCTGCTATAGAAAGGCTGTTTAGATGGGATTTCTGGCCTGCTTGGAAGGAGGCAGACACAGACCTGATTAGACCCCAGGCACAACAATGGATCAGAGCCAGAGGAACAAACAGTGTCCTAGTGGTGTGCACGTTTTCAGTCTACCAGCTTGAGCTCTTGGCCTCACTGCTCAGCTCTCCTGCCCATGTGTCCAGAGGTCCCCCATCTCTTATACCAGAGTGTAACTATTTTTAATCTAGTTGTGCTGAACAATAAGGCTGTTCCACATATAAAACCACATAGGAGAAACTTATTAAACTTTTTTTTGCGGTACGCTGGCCTCTCACTGTTGTGGCCTCTCCAGTTGTGGAGCACAGGCGCCGGACGCGCAGGCTCAGCGGCCATGGCTCACGGGCCCAGCCGCTAAGCGGCATGTGGGATCTTCCCAGACCGGGGCACGAACCCGTGTCCCCTGTATTGGCAGGCGGACTCTCAACCACTGCGCCACCAGGGAAGCCTGAAACTTATTAAACTTTGAACACACTTATTACATTTAATATCCAATACTGAAAAGTCTCAGTCCCATCTCAGTCCACTATTTTACATAAAAATGTAAAAGATTAAAAAAAAATCTTACCTTGCTTAAACCTACCACCAATAGTGGCACTTTTAGAAGATGTCAAATTACTGATCTTTTCACAAGCCAATGAGATGGAAAATCGAGTTTTGTTTTGCCACTCCTTCATGAATGTTTGAAAGAGAGTTTGGTCACTCGCTACGTCAATTATGGCCAAACTTTCTGAACTGCATGAGGCTAGAGTTAACTGCAATCCATCCTGTGATAACTGTGGTGAAAAACTTGTGTCTCCAATAGGACTGTCATCTTTGAAACCATTTCTAGTCTCTGGATTTAAATCGCAGTTTTTATTATCTGAAGGTGAGCCAAATGAATAACTTTCACCAAGTTGTAAACCACCACTAATTTTCTTAAGTTTTACAGAAGATGTTCCAAGAAAACCTGGAAATGACAACTTAGAAGCAGATGGTATAGGAGGAATGAGTCCATTATCATCAACTATACAGTTTTCTTTACAAGGCAAGAGGGAGGAGGTTTCATCATGAATGACATTGTTCTCTAGTGCGTCAATATTGCCTTTTACCACAATATTAGGGGATAATGGAATTCCTTGCACTTGATTTGTCTCCAAATTTGAAATCACTTCCTGTTTGTCATTTACCTCTGTGTTTTTTCCTTTCAAACTGAGCAAGTCTGTAATGGTTAATTTTAGCTTTTCATTTTCTAGAGGACTGGACACATTATCTAAAATCCTTTGCAGTCCTGGACTTAAATCAAATGATGCCCCTGACCATATGAATGAATTATCTTGCCTTGTCCCAGTAAATTTGGATTTTTGAGACCTTTTATCTTTATCTCCTCCAATTACTTCTCTTTGGGAATAATCATTACCCACAATCACTGGATCACTCAGTTCTAATACTCTAAGAGATCCTGCAGTATTATGTTTCTCTTGGACAGGAAATACGTCTACATTATCCAAAGCTTCAACCATCTGAGCAGAATCCATTTCTGAAAATACAGTAGACTCATCACTGAAACAAGACAATGGCTGCTGATTATCTTGATTCTCATTCACATCTGATTTTTTAATTGGGCCCTCTGGTTGTAGACACAGAGAATCAGCAAAATGGACTGAAGTTATTTCAGAAGGAAGGCGTTCTTTTGCTTGTACATCAGGTGGTTGTTCTTCTACCAGGTACTCTTCACTGAAACTGTCAAACAGTAAACTACCACTCAAATTCAAACTTGTTTCAGGAACTGGCAGACATTCTACTTCTGTATCAGTACGAGTTCTCATTTTAGGAACCAGAGGTATAACTGGTTTCATAGCTTCTTGTGTTTGATAACCTTGAAGAAAACTATTTAATTGGGAGTCAGTAACAGAAAGTTCATTGCCTTTAAAACATGGGTCATTTTCCCCTATTAATATTGGAGAATAAAAAATTGGGCTTTCTGGAGTCAGGTTATCAACCCCATGTGAATCAGTGCTTTGTTTCATAGCATCTACAGTCTTAAGTTTCAAATGACTTGTCATTCCTGGTGAATGTTGTTCACCTGGAAAAGTAAAGTGAATCTCTTTCTGAAAGGAGCTCACTGAGCTCTGTTTGTCTAGGCTCTTCTGCATCATTCCTGTTGCCAGGCTGGTATCCTTTGCTCCTTCTTGCTTGGCATTTTCAGGTGCTATCTGTTGAATTATTTTCTCTGACTGAGTATCCAGGTAGAAACTATCTTCAAAATCACAGAGATCTAAACCTAAGTCAGAAACATGATTATTTTTAGTTCTGTCTGCTGCATAAGCATCTGTTTTTCCTTGTACTCTAAGGGTATTCAGAATATTCTCACGCTGGCCTCCTGATTTACCAAATGCTCCACTTAGTAGATGTACTCCACTGGGTATCTCAGTGCTGCTTATGTTATCTCCTGATACCTGAAGATTACTTGATTTATTTTCCTCAGCATTAAACTTTGTACTTTCACATTTCATAACAACATTTGAGTCCCTATTCATATAACTGCTGTCTTTCTCATAGGGCATTTGTCTTGCTATTGGTTTTTTCAGTTTGGTGTAAGTATTTGTCTGTTTATCAAACTGCTTTTCCAGGCACTGGTTAATTGGATGGGTGTCATGGTGTTTCACATTAACATGCTGGTTTTTTGAATCATTTTGTATCAGCACTTCATTTGTTTTTTCTGATTCAACAGCTAATCCTCTTCCATTTTCACTAACCACACTGGTGGCCTGATGAGTCACATTTTTATTCTGGGATCCTGTGATAAAATATTCCACAAGAATATCATTAGATACTTTATTGTTCCTTGAACAACTTTGTTCTGTTTGTGATGGGAATGATACTTTGCTATATCTTCCCTCAGCACAGAAAGATATATTTTTAGCAAATGGCTCTGGACTTCTAAATTCCATATTCTTCTCATCTGAAGTAAATGACTCTTCACAATGAATAGGATTAGACAGAGTCTGTTCTTGTAAATTGATTCTACACATCCTAGTGTCTTTCACAGGGCTACTGTCTCTAGATCGTTTTAGATGCTTACTATGTTTCCAAGATTGAGAGGTTGTACTCATCTCTTCTGAACTGAAATTCAAAGCTTCTTTTTTTGTTTTCTCAGATGAGAGAGTCTGAACAACTTTCGTAGTGCTTGCTTTCCCCTTGTTCAGAGAGGTCCCTAGCTTTTCTTTATTTATACTCAAAGAAGCCCGTCTTTTTGCTCTGGAAATGGAATGCAACTGACGTTCTTGATGCCCATCCTGAAATTTATAATAAAAGGAATCTGTATGCTCTCTACTTTTATTTAAATCTTGCACTGTATTTGGTAAATGAGTAACAGAAGAATCATTAAATATTGTGTTACTTTTTTTCTTTGAGGTTAATCTTTTATAAGAACTCTTAGTTTGGGGTATAAATTTGTGTTCTTTTACTTCTGATTCACTGCAGGTCAATGAGTGTGTATCAGAATTTAAAAGGGAATATGGACTCCACTGCACTCCCATTTCAACTAAGTCCTGCTGCAGAATCATTCTGGCTTCTTCTACTATAAGAGTTGCCGCTTCCCTTTCAGTTAAATCTTTTCTGCCAGTCACCCAAATAGTTCGCATATTCCGACGCTCTTCAACTGCTTCCTCTTCCTCATCCACTGCCTTTCGGGTACTATACAAGAGGTAGGAAAAGAAATAAATTAATGCATTGATTCACTCATTAATACAAGTATTTATTAAGCATCAATCTGAGCTTTTCTAGGAACTGAAGAAATAGCACTGAACAAGAGGGAAATGTATCTACTCTCATAGCGCTTACATTATAGTTGGGGAAATCAGAAAGTAAACAAATGTTAAAATGCATTCTGTGTCAACTGGTGATAGATAAGAGCTGTGTAAAAAATTGAAGCACAATTGTGACCACCTAGAGGGGTGGGAAAGGGAGGATGGGAGGGAGATGCAAGAGGGAGGAGATATAGGGATATATGTATATGTATAGCTGATTCACTTTGTTATAAAGCAGAAACTAACACACCATTGTAAAGCAATTATACTCCAATAAAGATGTTAAAAAAAAAAAATGAAGCACCAGAAAGGGATAGGTGGTTCTGCAGTTTTTAAATAGCATCATTAGGGAAGGCCTCACTAAGACAGAGTCTTTAAATGGAAACCTGGAGTTTATTGACAGAATTTGAAAGACAGTTCAGAGTAACTACAAGAGATTCAAAATGAAGAGAGAAAGTTCAGAATTGAGAGACCCAGAGAAGGAGAACCCCATATTTTTCATACAAATTCTGCCCAAATATCTGGCTGACCTCAAAACTATGCAAGTGTGGAGAGACTCCAAGCAGCTAGGTGAAAGTCTAAACAACTGAACAGAGATTTGAGCTATTGCCTACAACAGGAAAAGTTTGAGCTTAGCCAAGCTGACTGACAAAATATCAGTGCTCTTCATAGTAAAATAATAGATTCTACACCCTAAAAGGTCAAACATACGTAACTGAAGTACCATGAAGAGAAGATAAACAGGATGAGGCATAAAAATTATGGAAGCTGGGAAACTTCTGTTTACAGCCAAGATAAAATAACAGGGACCAATTTAGCCTCTCACCCAAAACAACTAAAAACTGAGGCTAGGTCATAAAAGACATTGCAGTCTCCATTTTGCTCTCTTTTGGGTCACTCACTCTGGGGGAAGCCAACCATCATGGCAAAAGGGTCTCAAGCAGCTCTATGGAGAAGTTCATGTAGAGAAATGAACACCAACCTGCCAGCATGTGTGTGAGGCATCTTTAAAGCAGATCTAAGTCAGCCCTTCAGATGAGTACAGTTCTGGCCAACAACTTAACTACAACCTCCTGAGGAGCTCAAACCAGAACTACGAGGAAAGGTACTCCCAAATTCATGACTTGCAAAAACTTTGAGTAAATATATATTTACTAGTTGCTTTTAAGACACTAAGTTCTTAAGTAATTTCTTCCATAGCAAGAGTTAACTAAAATGCCTAGTAAAACTATTGAACTTCAAAGATACAGAAAATATATCTCGGGACTTACTTGGTGGCACAGTGGTTAAGAATCTGCCTGTCAATGCAGGGAACACGGGTTCGAGCCCTGGTCCGGGAAGATCCCACATGCCGTGGAGCAACTAAGCCTGTGCACCACAACTACTGAGCCTGTGCTCTAGAGCCCGCGAGCCACAACTACTGAGCCCATGTGCCACAACTACTGAAGCCCATGCACCCTAGAGCCTGTGCTCCGCAACAAGAGAAGCCACTGCAATGAGAAGCCTGTGCACCCCAATGAAGAGTAGCCCCTGCTCACCACAACTAGAGAAAGCCCACACACAGCAACGAAGACCCAACGCAGCCAAAAATAAATAAATGTTAAAAGGAAAGAAAAGAAAAGAACTCTCAAGGCCTACATATTTGGAAGGGCAAAAGAATCACACTCCCGTAAGAATTCTCGAAAACAGCATACAAAGCAAAGAAACAACATTTTCAAAAAACTCAATAAAAGAAAGTATAGACCAAGGATTTCTATCCAGCCAAGGTGTGCTTCAAATATTAAGGTTATGGAAAATCTGTCTGAAACACACAAGAACTTGAAGAATTCTATATTATATAAGCCCTCCTCAAGGAACCTAAAGCTACTAGAGGATAAGTTTCATCCACTCAAGAGAGGAAGGAATACTTCAGAAATAAGAACGATGGTAAGAATCTGAATAACTAAAAATGTAGATTATATCAGTCTTCCAACCCTACCCCCCCACAAGGGTGGAGGCAAAGGTGGAAAATTAATGTATGCAAGTTTTATATTGAGATAAAGTAGAAAGAATGCACTTTGAAAACGGGAGAGGGAAAAAGAAAGTTAAAGTAAGCTCAATGTCAGTGACTGTTGTTCCGGCAATAGGTAGGAATTACAGGATACAATTAAAATCTTGACAAACCACATAATAAAAAGTACAAAAGCACCCATTAAAACAAAAATATACACCTTTCTAAATTTAAAAATAAAATACCAAAGAATACCCTTGGGTGGAGAAAGAAACAGCAAATATCACATAATACACATAATTACAAAATACTTTGAGAGAATTGAAACCAAACATGTTATTCATATTGATAAATGTGAATGGGATTAAATCATCTATTAAAAAGATCTTCAATTTGTTTCAGAAAGCAAAACACAACTACAACTCAATGTGGTACAAAAAAGCATACCTAAAACAAAGTAATTCAAAAAGGCTAAAAATAAAGGAATGGGCAAAGGAATTCCCAGGCAAAGGGAAACAAGAAGAAAGCAGTGAGGGATATTCCAAGAAGGGTATAATTTAATGCTCAAAACCAAAAGCACAACAAAGATAACTATCAATCAGTCATATTTACTATGAACATTTACACTCTAAATAACAAGCAACCACATTTGTGAAGCAAACACTGTAAGAGATACAAGGAGACAAAGAGAGAAGTGTACTAACAATTAGTAGACTTTAATAAACCATTCTTATTAAAAGACAGATGAAGTACTGGCAGGGAGGAATAAATAGGAATGAATAAGACTTAATTAACATAATCAAAAAGGTAGATTTTGTGAAAATATCTCAAACATTTTACTTTTATAATAGAGAATACAACTATCTAGTTTGTATTGATCATATATTAGGAAACAGAAATTGCCAGTGAATTCCATAAAGTAGAAATGTTATAAACAACATGCTTATATTGCAATGCAATAAACTAAAAATTATTAACAACAAAAAAGAACTTCTACCCAGGCAAAAAAGGGAAAACATGCAAATTCCATAATTCCTAAAAAAATATAATGAAAGCCCGAAATATCAGAATCTATGGTACATTTAAAATAAGAGACCACAGGAAAATTCACAGTACTAAATTCATAGTATTAAAATAAAAACACACAGTATTTTATCAATAAAAATATGAATGTCAACCAATTAAACTCCTAGTTCAACAAAAAGAACTAGAAAAAGTATGACAAAGTAAAACAAAAGAAAGCAGTAGGTAGTAATAAAATTCAAAAAATAGGATTTAATGAGGTAGATTTTTTTAATAGAACTAACTAGTAAAACAAAATACTTGATTTTTTAAAATTTACAAAATAGACTACTAGTTAATCTGATCAAGAAGAAAACAGAAAGCAGAAATTTACAAAATAATAAATCAAAAAAGAGGCATAGCCAATGAAATAGAAGAAATATTTAAAATTCCTAACAGACTAATTTACAGATCGCTATGAAAATATATTTGAAAATCCAGATGAAATAGATAATTTCGTTGGGAAAGAAAGGCTACCAAAATTGACCCCACTAGACATAGAAAGCTTAAAGAGATTAAGTTCTGAAAAAATAAAATAGAGAAGGTGATCAGAGAATTAACCCCATAAAAAGGCACCATCCAAGACTGTTTCATAGGGTAATCATATCAAACCTTTAACCAGTCCCAAAGTACTGAAAATAAGGGAAAATCTTCCTTTTTGTTTTTCATGAAGGAAGTCTGATATGAAAACTTGAGTAAAGACAGTGCAAAACACACATACAAAAACTGTAGACTAATATTATTTATGGATAACAATGCAAAAGTATACTATATTAAATATTAGCAGATAGAATCCAAAATCATGTAAAAAAATAATATAACACGACCAAGTGAAATTTATTCTGGAACATAAAACTGATTCAATAGTAGGAAATCTATTAATATAACATGCTAAGAGATGTAAAGGGGGAGAAACCTATGACTATCTCCATAGATACTGAAAAAGCCTTTAACAAAATTTAAAACCCATTCCTGATAAAAAATATACGAGAAAATTGCAATTAATGGACATTTTCTTAAAATGATTACACACACACACACACACACACACACACACACACACACACCCCACAGTCCTGAAGTCAGTATCTTACTAGGGTAGCAGAGGCATTTCCACTAGGATCACAAACAAAGCAAAAATGTCCACTATCTCTATTACTACTGTCTACTACCACTACCTATTAGAGCTATTAGCTAATTCAATTAGACCAAATAAATCAGTTAGATGCACAAGAATTGTTAGGGAAAAAGTAAAATAATTCTATTTGCAAATGATATGACAATATATCTGGAAAATCCTTGAGAATCAATGATAAAAGTAATTTAAACAAAAGTATTCAGAAAATAGCACGATAAAAAAATATAAAACTCAATAGCCTTTACATATTCAAATAATAACCATGTAGAAGACATAGAAGAGAGCCACTAATTAAAAACAGGATAATGATTAAACAGGAATAAATTTAACAAGAAATGTACAAAATTTGTATGAGGAAAACTAAAACTCCTGAAAACCTGTATGAGG
The DNA here is from genome assembly GCF_964270905.1 of Leucopleurus acutus. NCBI lineage: Eukaryota > Metazoa > Chordata > Mammalia > Artiodactyla > Delphinidae > Leucopleurus > Leucopleurus acutus. The sequence goes on from NC_139147.1 coordinate 67,407,388, forward strand.
GAAATATTTTAAAACTCCTGAAAAATCAAAAAGACTAGATCCAATGCAAAGATATTACCTATCCTTGGGTAGGTTCACTCAACATTATAAAGATTTCAGTTCTATTAAATTTCAATCGAATTCTAATACAATATCAAAAAGCACTTTAAGTTTCATATGGGCAAACATGCAAAAATAGCCAAGAAAATACTGAAAAAACATAAGGTAGAATTTACTCTACCAGAAATTAAAACACACTATAAAGCCCTTATAATTAGAAGCATGGTACTGGCTCATTAACTGACAGAAAGAATAGCAAATAGAATAGAAAGTCCAGAAACAGACTTAATTACATATGGATATTTAATATATGATGGTGGCATCTCAAATCACTGGGACAAAGATAAACTTTTTTACAAATGAGAACCATTGAGAAATAAAATTGGATCCAGACTTAACACCATACACAAAATTAAATTCTAAATGAATCAGGAATCCAAATGCAAACTTACAAATACTAGAAGAAAACGTGTGAATTCCTCTTTAACCTCAATATATGAAAAACCTTTCTAACTATGACAATTTAGAAGCAAAAAAAAAAAGATTGCTAAAAAATAAATGAAAAGAAAAATAAAAATTCTGCATGGTGAAAACAATGCAATAAAGTCAAAAGACAATTGATAAGCTTTTGAGAAAAATGTATGAAATATACATGTGAAACAAATGGCTAAGAACCCTAATCAGTTTTAAAAAGAAAAGATTCTAAGACTCTAAAAAGGAGAGGGTAAAAACCAAAATCTAGTAGAAACATAAGGAAAAGACATAACCAGATAATTCACAAAGATATATTTCTTTAAATAATCCTGAAAATAAGAAAAAATATTCACCATCACGCACATTTAGAGAAATGCACATTAAAACCATACTGAGATACAACTTCTCATCTATCCAACTAGTAAAAATGAAAACCTTTTTGTCAAAGAGAAAAAACAGAGGCTCCAAACGGCATCACTTGTGCTAAAGCCCATGATACCAAGCCTAGATTTAATACATAACCTAAATACAATTTAAACCTTCATCAGAAGTGTAATCTTTTTTTTTAATATAGTTGATGTACAATAAGAGCTGTATTTTTTTTTTTTTTTTTTTGGTTTAAAGACAAGCTTGTAAGGATTGGCTACTCCAAAGTTCTAAGGAATATAGCTAACTCAAATGCTTTTCAAGATCAAGTTATCCAAGATAATCTTTAGGAAGTAAAAGCTAGTTTAAGTTTGTCGCTTTAATTAAAACAGACAAGTCTTAATAGTTGTCAGCATTAATTATATTTTTATTCTACCTAAGCTAACAAATTTGTCAGCAAGAAAAATAACTTGGTATGATGAAATTTTCATTAGTAACCTAAATATAATTGTTTAGAGCAAGTAAATTAAATAAATAAAAGTAGAATAAAAAGATTTTCTAGGTGAACTTTTGAAATAAGTTTTCCAAATCTTTAGCCTGAAACCCTAAAGTTTTGCTAAGCTTAGGTTAAGTAATGGAAATTTATTGAACATTTAGATCATTCCAAATAAGATAAAATAGGTGAAAGATTAATTACTGAACACAGCTTTATCTACTTTTGGCTTTCTATTGTTTAAAAACTAAAGATAAAATTTGGGATTATTAGTAAGCATGTTTGGTGCTGCCAACTATTGGCACTTGCCATCTACCTCTACAAGGATTAAATCATGAGCTGCTGCAGCTGCTGACCTTCAACACCCCCTGAAAGGAGTTCAGGGTGGAGATCAGGAATGAGGCACTTCATGCTCTGGCAAAAACTGGCAGAAAAGGTCTTCAGATAGATATTTTCAGGAGATTTTATGAGCCCAATTCTTAAATTCCTCATATCTAGAAAAGCACTAACATCATTAACAGTGACGCCTGCTCCTCGTGACTAGCAGCAAGCCTCTGCCAAAATGTGTGCTTGGCTGCTCGTACCCCGCTTCACTAAAGTCATATAACACTGACCTTCCCCGCTACCTCTTTGGAGCGGCTTCTCAGAGCTACCTGAAATGCTGTCTCCTGGGCTATAGTTCTCATTTTGCCCCAAATAAAACTTAAGTCACAACTCTCACATTGCACTTCTTTTTTTTTTTCAGTCAACAGTGCCATGCTAAGAAAGTTTCTATGAGAAAGCACATGTTTCTAGAAGTTACAAAGATTACTTATAATTTTGCCAAGCTTCGGAATGCTAGTGTAAGAGTCCACAACTGTTTAGTTCCTAAATTTTAGCCAGAAATTAAGGTTTTCAAAAGATTAAAAATTCTAATATATGTAATTAAAGCTACAAGAAACAACAAAGGAAACATCTCCATATGCAAGAAAAGCACGATATGCTTTTGGCTAGAAAAGGCATGAGAGATTTCCCTGGCGGCACAGTGGTTAAGAATCTGCCTGCTAATGCAGGGGACACAGGTTCGAGCCCTGGTCCAGGAAGATCCCACATGCCACAGAGCAATTAAGCCCATGTGCCATAACTACTGAGCCTGTGCTCAAGAGTCCATGAGCCACAACTACTGAAGCCCGCAGCCCTAGAGCCTGTGCTCCGCAACAAGAGAAGCCACCGCAATGAGAAGCCTGCACACCGCAACTAGAGAAAGCCCGCGTGCAGCAACAAAGACCCAACGCAGCCAAAAAATAATTAATTAATTAATTTTTTTTTTAAAAAACAACGAAAAGAAAAGGCATGAGGAATGAAGATGCATTTTGTTAAGGGAAATGAGAGTAATTTTGTCTGAACTAGAGCTTCTGGTTATAAAGGGTAAACTAAAGGCATACAAAAATCTTTTCTCTCTTCACTGAAGAGAGAAAAGATTTTACCTTGTGTAATCAAGCTGGCTAAAACTGACTTATTATAAGCATTTTAAAAATTAAGTTTTAATATCAATAGTGTACTTATATAAAACTAGAACTTAATTTTCCTTCATCTGCTAAATAGACAATCGAGTATTGTTTCATATGGACCTGTGATCCTATTTAGTCAAGTGTCCAAACCATTTGATATCTTTGACAAACTTCCCCAAATCAAATTCTGAATGATGTCTTTTGACCACAAACTAACTTTGAAATTTTTCAGAGGCCCCTGGAACATTTCAAAAGATGTTAGGCTTATTTGATATGTTAAATAACATCGGAAGCATTACCAAACAAGAAGTAACATTAAGTCTTCTTTATGTTGTACTTGATTAGGTGTATAAGTGTTCTAGAAATTGTGTGAAATTCCTAGAAACTTGATATATCCTGGTATAATCCTAACTTATAATTCTAGTCATTATCTTAAAATGGTGCATGACATCCTCTGGGACCCCAATCAGAAATGGGTAACAAGTAAACAATCCTTTTACTGCTATTCACTTACTTTCTAAAATTACTCATCAAAATTGAGGCTCACACTAAAAATACTGAACCTGAGTAACAGGGAAATGACCTAGCTGACTTTCATGTAAAGGCAACAGAATCTATATAAAGATTGTGGCAAGTGTTGATGAGATTCGTTCTACTTCTCCAAAAATGACCCGCTTACTGCCAGACCTGATGTCCTTATAACAGACGACAGTCTGCTCCTGAATCAGAGAAACTAAAATGGGTAAACAATGGCTGTAAATTAAACAAACAGCTGGAGCTGTGGGAAAACCAAGATGGCCTCATGGTTCTTCCTGGCTCCCTGACAAATCTCATTTTTCTGTTTTCCCATTCCTTCACCCACCATAGTATATGTAAGAACAACTATTTGTGTCCCTAAAGGCCTTAGGCTTCCTCCCTCTGGGCCCTTGAAAAACTGTATTCAAGCAGAAAAAGTATTAATTACATAGGACTACATGACCTGAGGAGGATACTCTAATGTTTCTGTTTTTCCAAATTTAAGGAGACCTTTTCTTAAGCTATCTATGACTTAACAACAATTTGGTAAAGTATACCTTTGTGAACAAAGATGAAACATTTTCTCCCCACCTGATCCCTCCAGAATTCAGGAACTCTCAGTGAATATTCTTACTCTCTTAACAATTTATTTGCTTGCATAAGTTCAATAACAATCTGTTCTCCTTGTAACAGGATACAATTAGAAACACTGGCTATATTACCAAGGCTTTGACTGGAATGTCATATTTGAGTAAGGTGTGCACAGACTCAGATATGACCAGATAGCTTCAAAGAACTGCTTCAAAAAACAATCAACCAGGTACCTTGCTTACAAGGTTTCAGCAAAGCAGTCTTAAAAAAGGACTTATATGGTCAATCATTATTCTTGCTGTACTTATATAAATAATCAGGCCAAGTTTAATGCAAACAAATTAGTTTTACTATGATTATCTTTGGTTAAAAAAAATATAGGGGTAATTAAAGAGAGAAAAATTATCTTTGCACCTTTGTAGACAGTATTAGATTCTAGTCCTGTTAATTGTCTTTGAGGTTTTATTACATACCTGTAAACTGGACTGGATCCTGAATTCTTCTAGTGTCCTTAAATATCTGGCTACAACTCACCAAATTAATATTTCCAATTTTCTCCCACCCGTCTGATTTGACATCACTAAGAACAAAGGCAGCCTTTGAGCCCTGTCAGAAGGGAGCTTACCAAGTGCTCCTGACCACTGACACTGATGCAAAATTATGGAAAGCATTGAGCCTTGGGTACATGTCTCACAGCTAAGGACGACCACCTGACATCTGGTCCTACACAACACTGGAGACCCCTGAATCAAAATGATGAGTAAGAAAAGTCACTGATATTGATGTCTACTGCTTTCACCCAAGACACCAGATTCAAGTCTTCTTGCTTTAGTTAAACATGAAACCCTTTCTCCTTTTCTTTCTTAATTTCACTCTGGCATTGGCCTGGAAAGATAACACCCTCATCTGTATCTCCCAGGCCATTACTAAGAAGGGATAAGCTTCAGTATTTAGGATAACTCTATTTTACGATGGGAGATTCTCTTTCCACATGCACTAAAAACCTGACTGACTCCTGGCTTGAAAAGGTAAATGCAGCAGTCCCTGTGAATAAATCTTTTATCAGTATTCCTTAACAGGAATGGTTTGCATCCCGACAGGTCTTGTCTTTGTCTGTGGTGGTTATCATTCTCCTTGAGCCCATATGAATGCCCATATGGCTGGCACACAACTGTACTAGGCATCTTAGGTTATCTAACTGTGCCCCTAACTGTTCTAGAAAAGGTCTAACAGGCGGATTCATGATTCAAGAACTGCTTCCTTTGGCAGGGTCTACTTCCCTGATTAGGAGTTAAAACAAAGAAGAATATAATCAGGAACCTTTCCTCAACTCTTAGAGAACATTGCAGATTCCATTGCTAGGGCACTAATTGCCCAACAAAAATACTTAGACTCTCTGGCCACAGTTGCTCTTGATAATAAGATAGCCCTTGATAATCTTTTAGCTGAGCAGGGAAGTGTCTGTGCTATGACCAATACCATCTGTTGTACCTGGATTGACACTTCTGGTGAAGCTGAAACTTAATTATGTAAGATCACTGAGTAAGCCACTTGGCTTAAAAGGGTGACTCCTTCAACAGTGTCTTTGACTGGTTTGGGTCTTGGGGACTATGGCTCTGAAGCACACTCCAAATACTGGGAGTTATCCTATTTATAGCTGTCATAAACATCAGCACATTGGATTCTCTCAAAAGTTTTAAATGCATGTTCACAGCCACTGACCAGCAGAGAAGTGATCTCCCTGAGTGGAACATCAGAAAAGAAATGAGGAGAACAGCCACCTTAAAAACTGTGAACCTGTAACAGGGAAGAACAAAATCTGACTCCATGTTGGATCTGTTTCTTTTACTTTAACCTTTGCTTCCTGTTGCTTTTGTGACTATAATCACTAAAAGGATGCTCTTTATAGCTATAAGCATACATAGTGGCGTCCCTTGGGGAACCCTGCCCCTCTGCCTCAATGTTAAACCAAAGTGCCTTCATTCAGCTCACAGGGAAACACCCTGCCCCTGCCCGCCTGTGAATGGCTGCAAGAAAGAAGAAATTAACACATCTCCTCCCAGACACTGGCCAAACCAGAAGGTATTTTGCAAGACTTAGAGCCTTTTTACTTTACTTCCTCACCTCCTCCCCATCTCTGTTCTATAAAAGAAACTAGCATCCAGACCCAGATAAGATGGTACTCTAGGACTCTAGTCTGCCATCTTCTCGGATGCCCAGCTTTCCAAATAAAGTTGCTATTCCTTGCCTCAACACCTCATCTCCTGATTTATTGGTCTGTTGTACAGCAGAACAAGCTTGGACTCGGTAACAAACCTGAAGTCATGGCCTGTGAATATCACAGGCGTTCATCAAAGACGTCATGACCTATGGATAGCACAACAAAGATCAACAAAGCTGCAGAGCAGTAGTTGAGAGCGAAGCTAATGCCTTAAATTTTGATCACATCTCTCAGGCTGAGAGTATGATGAAAAGGAGGGAACTGTTAAAGAGAAAAGCCACAGGCCCCAAATGGCTAAAGCCCATGATACCAAACCTAGATTTAATACCTAACCTAACTGCAGTTTTGACCTTCACCAGAAATGTAATCTTAATCAAACAGTCTAGAATTTCCTGGTCAGCACCAAGAGGTAATCTGTCCATCCTCCCTCCCCACCCCCCCCGCACCCCCACCCACCCCCAAGATACAATCTGCATGATAAAACCCCCTTGCCTTTCCCTTTTACCCCCAAAAAGCTGCCCTGGTATAAAAATAATCCTTTCTTTTATTTTGCTAATAGCTCCTTTGCCCTATCCTTCTTCCTACAAAAACCTTCCATCTTTTAGTAAAACCCCTTCTAGTTCCTAGATTGGATGCTGCAATTCATGAATAACCTAATAAAGCTAGTTGGATCTTCAAATTTACTCAGCTGAATTTTGTTTTTTAACAACATCCAACAATGGATTCTACTGGTGAGCTGAGGGGTAATAGACTAGTGAGAGTGTAACTTGGCTAGACCCTTCTGCAGAGCAATTTGGAATCTAATAAATCTATATATATGCACTTACCTTCTGAAATCTCATGTCTAGGAATTTACTCTGAAGAAACATCACCAACAATATGAAAATACATATGCACAAGGTAATTCATTACAGATTGTTGGTAATGGCAAGCTATTTGAGACAATCTGAATGTTGGATGGGTTTTCTGGCTTTTACGTACCGGGCACTGAAAGGGTGGCCAGTCTCCAAATACATCAGTTTCTATTCAGAAAATTAACATTAATACAATACTGTATCTAATCTACACACCTTACTCAAAATTTACCAATTGTTCCAAGTATGTACTTTTTCTAATCCAATCTAGAGTAAGGTGGTACATTTAGTTGTCATGTCTCTTTAGCTTGCTTTAATTGGAATCAGCTCCTCAGTCTTTGTTTCCGTGACCTTGATATTTTTGAAAAGTACTGGCCAATTACTTTGTAGAATGTCTCTCAATTTAGGTTTGTCTGATGTTTCTCTACAGTTAAATTTACATTAGACATTTTTGATAAAAATATTCCAGGAGTAATGTGTCTTTCTCAGTATGTCACATGAGGAGGCAGATAATGTTGATTTCTCATATTACTATGTTTCATTAATTTTGATCAGTGAAGGTTCTGGGCTTTCAGAAGAATCACAGTCATGGCAATAATGGCCTTAGAATCACACAGAAGAGATTCCAAAATATGTTTACAAATTTTTTCCAATTAAATTTTTAAAAACGTGTACTGACTTCAGATGACTCCCTGGAAGGGTTAAGTATGATATGTGGTATGCTGTTACCACAGAGATACTCCCACATCTGAATTTTTTCACCTCAGGTCTTTTATTACATATTTCTAAGCAACTATGAATATATCCAAAGATTCTGTGAAAATCACAGGCTCCAGAGGAGATCAACACCTTTACAAGTAGGTTTTAAAGCATACTCTATGTAGGTTTCAGCCAGAGGCACACTCCAAAGTGACAAAATCTCCCCTCAATGGATCTGCCAATCTGGGGTCACAGGGGATGACCCTGCCCCCACAGCTCCACATTCTCTGCTTGGGTTGCATATGCTTAAGACTCCAAGCAATTTCATCCTTCAAAATCTAGGTAGAGGTAGCTATACAGCTATAGCTATGCTGGCTGTAGTGCATGCTGTACTAGGGCCCACTAGTAGGAATCACACCTGCAGTTGCTGCCAAAGTACATGGAGTAGAGCCCATGATGTGAGATGGCACTGCGCAGTGAGGCCCTTTCTTTGACTATGCTCCCATCCCTTCACACATGTTTCAAGTTTCAGAGCATGTGTCAAACCAAAGAGGAAAGAAGCACTGAACTGGAAATGAGATTAATGCTCTAATTTAGGACAAATTTTTAAAACCTGAAAATAAAACTGTTAATACTTGAAACTGCCTAAACAGCTATAGAATCTGGCTAAGATTCCATATAACAGTGAGTTCAAAGAATAGTGGTTGAGAAAATAATTAAGCTATTCCTTGATAATATGCTGAGGCCAGCCCATTCAATGAATTGGTTACAAACTTACACACACACACACATATCAAGAAGTCCTCTTCTCATAAACTGTTTTTGAGGGACTAGTATTCCAAAGAATATTCAAGAAGAGTATATTTTAAAGTTTTCTTGCCTGAAGAAAATCTAAGATGAGTCCTGGATATACACTGAGAACTAAAATCCATCAAAGCAGAAACATTGGTAACTTAACTTTACTCAAACTTTCTAGGAGAGAGTTATGATACATTTAGAAGTGTCTTTAAAGTCATAAAATATATTTTAAACATACAAAAAAACAAAAAAGTAATCCTCAAGGGGAAAAGGAGCCACATTTTCTTCCACTTATACCAAATATGGCACGATATTATCTAAGGGAAAAATATTTTAGTATATTATCTATTATTTACAAATTGACCTGTTTTCATTTAATAACATATGTAGACAAGGGGATTTTTCTTACCTTTTAAAAGGCACAGCATTTTTCAGAACACTTTCCACGTCAGCAACATCTGCTCTGGCAAGATCGGCCACAGTAAGAAAGCCAGAAGCATAGAGGAATCTGGCTCTCTGTGCATTAAGTAAGGATACCCGGACCAGGTCACACAGCTCCCTCTGGATGCCAAATGTAAGACGCTTCTGAAACTGGGACAGTAGTAGTTCCATGTTGTGCCAGCCCAGGCGGTTGGAAAACACTGTAATCATCCCTAGAATATTCATATAATATTTATTGAATTAAAAATTCTTTCTAGACCAATTCTCCGTTTCTTGAGATGTATTTTTGTTTCACTGTTGTTGTTTTTTCTGCAGAATTATAAAGTTTAACAGGCCCAAGGTACAAAATAATAGGAGAGCAGACATCTTTAAGGGCCTAGCTAATTGGCTAGACACATTAAATATCATCTCATTTTTTCTTAATCATGAACTTGCATTTGAAAAAATTGAGGCAGAGCACATAAACACAAAACAAACAAAAAGCCCTCACTAGTTTGCCTCTCTCTCTCTCTCAATTTTTTTCCTTACTTTCTTTAAGGAAGAAAGAACTCTTAAAACAGGTAAAGAACTCTTTTCACCTAGAGGAAAACAAGAGAGCTAATTTAAATTGTCAAGTGCTGAGAGAATTATTTACAAAGAGTGAAAGTCCCATTGATAATTTCATAAAAAAAAAAGGTTGCCCAGCTTGATAGCTATACCCTCTTGAAATAAAGAGGCCAGAGTAGCCAAGTGTCAAGTCATTAAGAAAATCACTTCCCTACAAGAACATTAACCCTAGAGGTAATCTGAGATCTTTGATGCCAGTGAGTTGAAGGGTAAGTCTCTCCCTTCTTACTACCCTCTCCTGGCATCTTTCCCTCAGTAACCTCTCATGCACACAATTTCACAATGAAACTTCTTACACATGTAAACACACTCTCCAGCAGCCCAGGATTTCCCTCCTAAGGGCTTAAGGATTTCTTGGTAAAATCAGACCTAGAACTTCCCTTGTTTGCCTAGCTTAGAAGATAAGAGTTTAATTTTATTAAGAAAGACCAGTATTTCCTTAGAGAACAGATATTTAAAACAATGAGACAGAAGTCCAGAAAGCCCTCTCCACTTGCCATCTTCCACAATAACAAGTATTAATCAATAACTTGATGAAAAAATGAAGACTAGTGAGAACTGTGTCTGTTTCTTCTTACAATACGCTCCCCCCGCCAAAAAAAAAAGACAGAAAAACAGAAAGAAGAGCGATGGTCAGCAGATTGCTAGGGAATGGAAGGGGACCAAGATCCAGACACTCAGCCAGCTGCCAGTCTTCTGTAGCAGGGTAACTGAGCTGACAGGAGTCATAGTTTTGGGTGTTTTGATGATGACAGGAACTATACAAAATTATGGCTTAACATGATCCCCTCACTTTTAGAGAAACCTACAGTAAAATGGAATTTGAAAAAAAGTAATCTTAACTTGACCTCAAACCACAGAGTCTTAAATAAATGTGGGAACACTTATTTAACTGACCTGCATAAACAGCAGCCGACTGTTGTAACGATTGAATCTGTCCACGACTACATCCATATCTCTGATTAATTTCCTTTAAGGGAACTTCACTGATTAAATCTAATAGCACAAGACTGGTAAAAAACCTAGAAAGTAAATTACCAAAAGTATGGTAAGAGGTCACTTATGTCTACTATGAAAGTACAATGTATGTTGAGAAACAAGAAAGAACCAAAAAAGGTAAGAGGGTGAGAAGGTGAGAAGATTCCTAATAGGATATAGGATTAGTGACAAAGAGCACAATGTTCGTAAATTCTAACATACGTTAGTACTATAGCAAAAAACTAATATCTGTATAACAAAAAGATTTTGTTCATATTTCAATAATGCTAACTAATTTTAAGAAATGAAACTGGGTTCAAGAAATATGATGGCACAAAAATTTTAAAGAACACTTGATACACAATTATATCACCTAATCATATTTCAATCAAAATTTGGTTATAAAGAAGTTTTGATGTGAAAGGCAATTGTGCCACAAATAAGCCAAGTATATAATCCTTACAAAATTTACACTTGACTATGATGTAAATAATATGAGACTAATGCTTTAAGAAAAATAATTTTATTATATTTCAAAGAAGCTAAAGCCTGTACAATTTCCCCACCTGAATCTTTTAATTGGCTCTTCCCTACTGGTAACAAATCAATTCAAAGGATGATACAAACCATATCCTCAAATGGAGCCACACTAAGTTGGCAATTCTGATCATATCTTCTTTAAGGGAAGAAAGTAATTAAGAGTTCTACTTTAAAAAGTCTCGATATATAGTGGCTTCTTATAAGCTACAAAGAAGAAACTAAAATATCAATAAATTCAGTAAATACAAGAAGTTGAAAATTTTTACTATATTCAGCCAAAACTTTTATTTTAATGACAATGAAAGTGATTGCAATAAACTGGACATCTACTGTATATCCAATACTGTGTTAAAAACTGGATAGTCCAGGCTCCTTGATATTTACCTTTTATGGATGGCCATTTGTCGGTGCTGTTTCTCAGTTCTGGCTACTACTTTTCCTTTCACACAGCGAGCCAAGAACCCTTCTTCAACTCCCACTAGCTCTGCCACCCGTTTCATAGAAGCTGGCAACTTCTCCCATAAACAGAAAAATCGATACCAATCAATAGTAGTCCAATCCTCAAACATAGGTGTAACCTAAAGGGAAGAAGCATCATTCATTACCTAAAACTATTGCATTACAAAAGGGACAAAATCGTAAACATAAACTTCATGTTAAAAACAAAGGCCTCATGGGCTTCCCTGGTGGCGCAGTGGTTGAGAGTCCACCTGCCGATGTAGGGGACACAGGTTCGTGCCCTGGTCTGGGAAGATCCCACATGCCGCGGAGCGGCTGGGCCCATGAGCCATGGCCGCTGAGCCTGCGTGTCCGGAGACTGTGCTCCGCAACGGGAGAGGCCACAACAGTGAGAGGCCCGCGTACCGAAAAAACAAACAAACAAACAAACAAAGTCTTCAGTATTTGGAAAAATTTTTAAATGTGATAATGCCTCACTTATATGGAAACTTCATTTAATCACAAACAAGTCACTGACAAGAGAAAAGAAGAGACCACTAAGCACACAAGCTGGATTTTACAGAATCCAAGGACTTTAATCATAGACACTTTTAATCTCGGTATTCTGATGTTAAATACAATCTTAAGTATTTTGTATGACTTCTGAGAAAATACAGGGAGGGGAAAGAGGAATCAATATTCACAATTGCTATATTTATTATCTGAAGTGTCCAGAATTCAACAACAAAAAAAAAAACAATGAGACATTCAAAGAAACAGAAACATGTGTCCCAAACACAGGGGAAAAAGCAGGCAAAAGAAACACCTTTGAGGGGTTCCAGATGTCAGAAATATCTGCAAAGACTTCAAAGAGACATTATAAGTATGGTCAAAGAACAGCAACAACAAAAAAAAACATGCTTAATAATGTAAAGGAAAGTATGATGACAATGTCTCATCAAGTAGGGAATATGAATAAAGAGAAATGATAAAAAAAAAAAGAGCCAAATGGAAATTCTAGAGTTAAAAAATACAACTGAAATGAACTATTAACTATAGAGCTCAACAGTAGATGCAAGCTGGCAGAATAAAGAATCAGCAAACATGAAGACAGATCCATCAAGATTATGTAATCTGAGAGGTGAGAAAAAAGGAAAAAAAAAATGAACAGAGCCTCAGAGAAATGTGGGAAGCATTAAAGTGTACCAACATATGCATAATGAGAGTACCAGAAGAAGACAGAAAGGAACAGAAAGAACATTTGAAGAAATTATGGCTAAAACCTTTCCAAATTTAACGGAAAACTTTACATATGCCAGAGACTAAAAGTGAACTCCAACTAGGAAAGCTCAAAAAGACCCACACCCTGATGCATCAGAGTCAAAATGTAAAATACCAAGAGAAAATCATGAAAGCAGCAAAAGAAAAACAATGCATCATATACAAGGGAAACCAAAAAAAATTAAGAGCCGACTTCTCATCAAAAACAATGGAGGACAGGGCTTCCCTGGTGGCGCAGTGGTTGAGAGTCCACCTGCCGATGCAGGGGACATGGGTTCGTGCCCCAGTCCGGGAGGATCCCACATGCCACAGAGCAGCTGGGCCCATGAGCCATGGCCGCTGAACCTGCGCGTCCGGAGCCTGTGCTCCGCAACAGGAGAGGCCACAACAGTGAGAGGCCCGCATACTGCAAAAAAAGAAAAAAAACAATGGAGGACAGAATGCTGTGAAACAACGTGTTCAAACTGCTGAAAGAAAAGAAAAGTCAACAAAGAATCTTATATAAAGGAAAACTAACTTTATAAAATAAAGGCATAACAAAGACATTCCCAGATAAACACAAAATTTGTTGCTAGCAGATCTGCCTACAAGAACTACTAAAGAAAAGTTCTTCTGGTTGAAAGAGAGTGACCCAAAACAGTATATTAATTCCACACAGAAAAACAAGGAGTGCCAACAAAGGTAATTGCATGGGTACTTGTAAAGACAGTATTATTGCATATTTCCCCTCTTTTCTTCTCTTGACTGACTTTAAAAAGCAACTGTACAAAACAGTATGTATAAAACATATAAAAATGCAAAATGTTTGACAATAACAGCCCAAAGGAGGCAGATGGGAGCAAAGCTATACTGAAGCAGGAAATAACAAGAGAGAGTAACTAAATCCATAGAAACAAAAAAAGGGAAGCACAAATCTTAAATAAAAATGTAAATATAACAAATTTTATATGTATACATTTGCTCTCCTTTCTACTCTCAGCTTCTTTAAAGACATAAAATTGTATAAAATAACAATTATAACAATGTATTGTTGGGTTTGTAACACATGTAGATTAGATGTAACATGTATAACACTAATAGCACCAAAAAGAAAAAAAAAAAAAAGGAATAGGAATACAGCTATACAAGAATAATGTTTCTGTATCTCAATGGGATTAAGTAAGTATAAATTTTAAGCTGTATATGCTAACCCCTTGAGTAATTACTGGGAAAATAACTTCAAAAAATATAGAGAAAAAGTAAAGAAATTTAAATGTTATACTAGAAAGTTTTGCTTAATTCAAAAGAAATCAGTAAAAGTACAAGAGAACAAAAGAAGACGTGAGATATATAGAAAACAGACAAAATGTGGAAGATGTAAATCCAACTACATCAATAGTAACATGAAATGCAAATGGACTAAATAATCTATCAAAGACAGAGATTGACAGATTGGATAAGAAAAAAACCAGAATCCAACTATATGCTGTCTATAAGAGACACATTACAGATGCAAAAATACAAACAGGTCAAAAGTAAAAGGAAGTGAAAATATGCAAGCCACAACTATAACAAAGCCAGAGTAACTAGACTAATATCAGATAAAATAGACTTCTAAAACAAAGTTCACAGAAGAGGAATATTTTATAATGACAACAGGACCCATCCAACAAACAAACATAACTGTAAATACATACAGGGTTCCGAAACACATGAACAAAACTTGACAGAAATGAAGAAACAGACAATTCAAATATAAGAGTTGAAGATTTAAATACCCTCACTTTCAACAGTGGAAAGAAGAACTAAGAAGATCAATAGGAAATAGTAGGTGAAAACGATACAGTAAATCAACTAGACCTAACAGACATCTGTAGAACTTCAACCAGCAACAGCAGAATGCACATTCTTCTTGAGGCCACATAGAACATTTTCCAGGACAGACCATCTACTAGGCAATAAAACAAGCCTCAATAAATGTAAAAGGATTGAAATCATGTGAAATATGTTTTCTGACAATGGAATGAAATTAAAAATAAATTTTAAAAAATTTTGGAAATTCACAATGTAGAAATTAAACAAGATGCTACTAAGTAACAATGGGTCAGAGAAGAAATCACAATTGAAATTAAAAACTACCTTGAAACAGATGACGATAAAAAATGAAAACATAAAATACCAAAATTTATGGGATACAGTGAAAGTAGTGCTTTGAAAGAAATTTATAGTTATAAATGCCTATACTAAAAAAGAATAAAGATCTAAAATCAATATCCTAATCTTCCACCTTAAGACATTGCAAATTGAAGGGCAAAGGAAAGCCAAAGCAAGAAGGAAAAAAAAAAAACTATAAAGAGCAGAAATTAATGAAACAGAGAGTAAAAAATAATAGAGAAAATCAACCTACCCAAAATAGGTTCTGTTAAAAGGTAAACTGAAACACATTAAAATTTTCAAGAGTTTATTTGAGCACGCACCAATTAGAATTGGGCAGTGCCAAACCAAAGGCAGTTAGGAGTCCTCTAATGACAGGAGCTAGGGGCAAAGTTTTTAAAGAGAAGATGCTGAAGAAAATCAAAGCAATTACAGGACTGGTTATAGCTTCAGCAGTTGCCTTATTTGGGAGAACCTAGTTGGCTTTTTGTGATTGGTTGTTCTCAAGTTTCACTTTCTTGGATTCAAGTGCATTGACTAAGGCTTAAGTTCTTGTTTGCTTACATAAGCTGCTAAGACAGGCTTCCTTATTTAAGTATTGTTAACAGTTCTTTGAAACAATACTGAAACCTTTAGCTAGATTGATCAAGAAAAAGAGAGAATACTCAAATTACTAAAATCAGGAATGGAAGAGGGGACACTACTACTGCCTTATAGAAATAAAAAGAATCATAAAAAAATACTATGAACAATTGAATACCAACAAACTAGATAACCTAGATGAAATGGACAAATTCCTGGATACATACCAACTACCAAAACTGATTCAAGAAAAAATAGAAAATCTAAATAGACCTAAAACAAGAATAGAGACTGAATTAGTAATCAAAAAATGTACTCCAAAGAAATGTCTAAGCCCAAATGGCTTGACTGGTGAAATCTATTACCAAATGTTTAAATAATTAACAGCAATCCTTCACAATTTCTTCCAAAAAGAGAGAGGAACACTTCCTAATTCATTCACTACCTCAAAACCACACAAAATCATCATGAGAATAAAGAACTACAGACCAATGTGTCTTAAGAATGTAGATGCAACAATCCTCAACAAAATACCAGCAAACCAAATCTAGCAACATGTAAATAGTACTATACAACATGATCAAGTGAGATTTACCCAGAAAATTCAAGATTAATATCATATCTGAAAATCAAATAATGTAATATCAATAGAATAATGGACAAAAATCCCATGATGATCTCAATAGATGCAGAAAAAGCACGTCACAAAATCTAACACCTTTTTGTGATTAAAAAAATTCAACAATCTAGGAATAGAAGGTAAATTCCTCAACCTGATAAAGGCTATGTGCAAAAAATCCACAGCTAACATCATACTTGATGGTGAAAGCCTGAACACTTTCCCTCTAAGTCAGGAACAAGACAAAGATGTCTGCTCTCACTATCTCTATTCGTATTTAACTGGAGATTCCAGACAGGTCAAGAAAAAGAAATAAAATTCATCTATAGTGGAAAGGAAGAAGCAAAACTACCTCTATTTGCAAATGATATGAACTTGTATATAGAAAATCCTAAGGAATCCACCAAAATACTATTAAAATTAATGAACAAGTTTAATAGGCTGCAGCATACAAAATCAAAATATTAAAAAATTGTTCATACATTTCAATAAACAATCTGAAAAGAAAATTAACAAAGGAATTCCATTTACAATAGCATTAAAAACAATAAAATGTTTAAGAATAAGTTTAACAAAAGACATATAAAACTTGTACTCTGAAAACTATAAAAACTGTTGAAAGAAATTAAAGACCTACACAAATGTGAAGACAGCCATGTACACTAACTGGAAGACTCAACATTGTTAATTGTCATCAAAATTAAAAATCTTTGTGCTTCAAAAGACATAATCAAAAACTTGAAAAGACATCCCACAGAATGCAAGAAAATATTTCCATATCATATATCTCATAAGAGACTTGTATCCAGAATATATAAAGAACTCTTACAACTCAATAATAAAATGATAAATAACCCAATTTAAAAATGGGCAAAGGATCTGAGTAGATATTTTTCTAAGGAAGATAGATATTCATGTGGTCAAGAAACAGATGGAAAGGTGTTCAACATCACTACCCATTAGGGAAATACAAATTCAAACTATAATGAGATAGCACTTCAAGCCCATAAGGATATACTTAAAAAGACAGATAAAAACAAGCATTGGAGAGATGTGGAGAAATGTGAACCCTTGTACATTGCTTATGGTAATGTAAAATTATGCAGCTGCTTTTTAGGACTTTGGAAGCTCCTCAAAATGTTAAAATTAGAGTTACCATATGATCCAGCAGTTCTACTTCTAGAAATATACCTAAGAGAATCCAAAACATATGTCCACGAAAACTTGAATATGAATGTTAACAGCAGCATTACTCATAATAGTCAAAAAGTAAAAACATATCAAATGTCCATCATTTTGATGAATGGATAAAGATGTAGTACATCTCTACAATGAAATATTATTCTGCAATATAAAGGACTTAAGAACTGATACATGATAAAACATGGATGAACCTTGAAAACATTATGCTAAGTGAAAGAAACCAGCCATAAAAGACCACATATTATATAATTCCATTTATATGAATAAGAATAGAATAGAAAGTCTATAGAAAAACAGAAATCACACTGGTGGCTGCTCAGGGGTAGGGGAAAATAAGGAGGTTGAAGGAAAATGGGGAGTGACTGCTAATGGGTACAGGGTTTCTTTCTGAGGTGATGAAAATGTTCTGAAATTAGATGTTGATGACTGCACAATTCTGTGAACATACTAAAAATCATTGACTCGTACACTTTAAATTATATACTATGTGAATTGTATTGCAACAAAGCTATTTAAAAAAATCTCAAATTCCCTATGAGAAAATTTTCAGAACACTCCTGAAAGCCCCAAAGTAGACTCAAAGAAATAGAAAAACATCTCTTTTCATAAATAAGACCAATGAAATTAAAAAGGATGTCAGTCAGTTCTCCTCCATGTTAATGTATAAATTTAACAATACCAATGAAAATACCAAGTTAATTCTAAGCGATATATGAAAAGGGAGGTAAGCAAGAATACCTATGAACACTAAAAAAGGAGAGCAATGAAACTAACCCTACTAGATAATACAACAAAAGCTTTTAATTAAAACAGAGGTAGTAGTGTACATATTGGTAAAATTGGTCTGTTGTCAGGTCAACAAATGAAATAGAAATATACCCAACAACAAATGGAAATTAGAAATGCATCTAAATAAAAATGCAAATTAGTACATAAAAATTGGAGAAAAAAGTTAAATGAAAGCTGAAGAAAATTTTTCAGTCACTGTGTGTAAACAAATCTTTTTAATAAATAAAGATGTGACTACAGATAGTCATTATGAAAAAAGATAAAATTGAAGAACCATATATTAGAATAAACTCTAAATGGAATAGAGCGCAAAAGAGAGGGACTACAATCATATAATTACT
Organism: Leucopleurus acutus; assembly: GCF_964270905.1. Lineage (NCBI taxonomy): Eukaryota > Metazoa > Chordata > Mammalia > Artiodactyla > Delphinidae > Leucopleurus > Leucopleurus acutus. The sequence goes on from NC_139147.1 coordinate 67,425,880, forward strand.
TGAAGAAAATGTGAGAGAATTTATAATCTCAGAACAAGAAAAGCATTTCTCACTGATTCTAAAGTTCAAAATTCAACTACATTTTTTTTAAATGCTATACAAAACACACAATAAACAAAGTCAAAAGCCAAGTGAAAAACTAGGAGAAAAATATTTATACCACAAAGAACTACTCTCCCTAATATATGTAAAAGAATTGTTAAAACTTAAGAAAAAGACCAAAAATACAATAGAAAAATGTGCAAAAGACATGGACAACTCATAGAAAATAAAAGAATACTACCTTAAACATATAGAAAAAATGTTCAAATTTATTCATAATAAAAAGTGTTAATTAAAAGTACATTCAAAAATATAAAAGCTTGACAATATAATTTTATTTATGAGGTTGTGGGAAAATAACCACTCTCATATAGCACTGGTAAAACTGGAAAATGATATAAACGCTATAGAGGGCAATGCAAAACGAAAATCACCTATGTCTTTACACTTGACCCAGCAATCATACTTCTAGGATTCTTTCGCAAAGATACACCTCCATCAAAACTAAACTAAACAATAATATATGCCAAAGTTACTCACTGCAGCATCATTTGCCATACCAAAATATTGGGAACAACTCAAATATCCATCAGAGAACTGACTGAATAAACAATGGATTATCCACATACACAATGGGGTTATACAGATATAAAAAGAATAAAAATCCCATGAACTGACAAAGAGTGATTTCCAAGATATATTAGATATATTGTTAAAGGGGAAAAAGAGGTACAAAGTAATGTATATAGAATACTATCCTCTGAATAAGAAAGGTAAAGTGAGACTGTATCTAAGCACTTGCTAATATTTATTAGCACTTGCTAATATTTATACAATGAAAAAGACATACACCAGAAACTAATGAAAACAATTATCTATGAAGGTAAGAGGAAACGGCATGCAGAGCATTGACATATAGCTGCCAGACTTCACTGGGTATTCCTTTTTATATAGTTCTGACTTTTGAATCACATAAATGTTTTAAATATTCAAAAAACAAAATAGTACATGCAAACTTAAATGTTTTATTTAAAAAAATAAATGTACATTAACTTGGCAATTTTTTGAGATAGGGTTAAGGTCTTTTGAGTGTGAGTCTATTGATTAGAATTTACCATGGCTTTCTTATGTAAACCATACCCACAATACACTGTCTCATAAATCCAGTTACTCTTTTGGTCAAGTGAAATTAGACATTAAAGAAAATTGCAAAATACTCTGTGAACAGTATCCTTCTAGTTGTTTTCCCATATAGATTATAATTTTTTTTCAGAGCTTTACAGAAGTCTCACTCACATGTTTTATCAGCAATTATTTTAGTAACTTGCATTAAATCTAATTTTCATAGAAGGAAACTGGCAGTCTGACTCTAGAGCCCATAATCATAACCAATGTAAAATAAATGAGACTTATTTATAAGGCCATGCCAGATAACTGGTAAGACCAGCTTTGAGATTCTCCTTAGACACATTCTCAGGCACAGAACTTTGAACACATTATCACCCACGTAGTACACATGTTCACTGGAAGGGGGGACGGAGGGAAGGCCCTGTCCAGAAATTTCTCCTCTGCTCGCCTCTATATAGTGTTTTTATTGAAATACGTTTCTTGATAAGCCTTCCTAATTCTTATAATTTCAAATTTACCCCCCACTCTCTTGCCTATCAAAACACATGCATTTGCTCTTTCCCCCTTCCCAACTTTATTGAGGCATAATTGACAAATGAAATTGTATATATTTAAGGTGTACAATATAATGATTTGACATATGTATTCACTGTGAAATGATTACCACAATCAAGTTAATTAGCACATCTATCACCTCACATAGTTACCACTGTGTGCATGTGTGTGGTGAGATTCTCTCTGTAAGCAAATTCCAAGTATACAATACAGTATTATTAGCTAAAATCACTATGCTGTACATTAAATTCCCAGAACTTATTCATCTTACACAGGTATACATTGGGGATATTCTGGGTTCAGTTCAAAACATTACAATAGAGGGAAGAGGGGGAAGATGGTGGAAGAGTAAGACACGGAGATCACCTTCCTCCCAACAGATACATCAGAAATACAACTACACGTGGAACAACTCCTACAGAACACCTACTGAATGCTGGCAGAAGACCTCAGACCTCCCAAAAGGCAAGAAACTCCCCACGTACCTGGGTAGGGCAAAAGAAAAAAGAATAAACAGAGACAAAAGAATAGGAAAGGGACCTGCACCAGTGGGAGGGAGCTGTGAAGGAGGTAAGGTTTCCACACACTAGGAAGCCCCTTCAGGGGCAGAGACTGCGGGTGGTGGAGTGGGGAAGCTTCGGAGCCACGGAGGAGAGCACAGCAAAGGGGTGCAGAGGGCAAAGCGGAGAGATTCCCGCACAGAAGATCGGTGCCGACTGGCACTCACTAGCCCGAGAGGCTTGTCTGCTCACCCGCCGGAGCAGGCGGGGCTGGGAGCTGAGGCTAGGGCTTGGCTAGGACTGGCGGCGTGAACACAGCCTTAAGGGGTTACTGCACCACGGCTAGCTGGGAGGGAGTCCAGGGAAAAGTCTGGACCTGCCAAAGAGGCAAGAGACTTTTTCTTCCCTCTTTGCTTCCTGGTATGCGAGGAGAGGGGATTAAGAGCGCTGCTTAAAGGAGCTCCAGAGACGGGCGCGAGCCGTGGCTAGCAGCGCAGACCCCAGAGACGGGCATGAGAGACGCTAAGGCTGCGGCTGCCGCCACCAAGAAGCCTGTGTACGAGCGCAGGTCACTATCCACACCTCCCTTCCGGGGAGCCTGTGCAGCCCGCCACTGCCAGGGTCCCGGGATTCAGGGACAACTTCCCGGGAGAAAGCACGGCGCACCTCAGGCTGGTGCCACGTCCCGACGGCCTCTGCCACCTCAGGCTCGCCCCGCATCGTGCCCCTCCCTCCCCTTTGGCCTGAGTGAGCCAAAGCCCCCGAATCAGCGGCTCCTTTAACCCTGTCCTGTCTGAGCAAAGAACAGACGCCCTCCGGCGACCTACACGCATAAGCGGGGCCAAATCCAAAGCTGAACCCCGGGAGCTGTGCGAACAAAGAGAAAGGGAAATCTCTCCCAGCAGCCTCAGGAGCAGTGGATTGAATCTCTACAATCAACGTGATGTACCCTGCAGATGTGGAATACCTGAATAGACAACGAATCATCCCAAATTCAGGAGGTGGACTTTGAGAGCAAGATTTATTATTTTTTCCCCTTTTCTTCTTTTTGTGAGTGTGTATGTGTATGCTTCTGTGTGAGATTTTGTCTGTATAGCTTTGCTTTCACCATTTTTCCTAGGGGTCTATCTGTCCATTTTTTCTTTTGTTTTTTTACTTAAAAAAATTTTTTTTCTTCATTAATTATTTTTTATTTTAATAACTTTATTTTATTTAATCTTATTTTATTTTATTTTATCCTCTTTCTTTCTTTCTACTTTATCTCCCTTTTATTCTGAGCCGTGTGGATGAAAGGCTCTTGGTGCTGCAGCCAGGAGTCAGTGCTGTGCCTCTGAGGTGGGAGAGCCAAGTTCAGGTCACTGGTCCACAAGACACCTCCCAGCTCCACGTAATATCAAATGGTGAAAATCTCCCAGAGATCTCCATCTCAACACCAACACCCAGCTTCACTCAACGACCAGCAAGCTACAGTGCTGGACACCCTATGCCAAACAACTAGCAAAACAGGAACACAACCCCACCCATTAGCAGAGAGGCTGCCTAAAATCATAATAAGTCCACAGACACCCCAAAACACACCACCAGACGTGGACCTGCCCACCAGAAAGAAAAGATACAGCCTCATCCACCAGAACACAGGCACTAGTCCCCTCCACCAGGAAGCCTACACAACCCACTAAAACAACTTTAGCCACTGGGGAAAGACACCAAAAACAACAGGAACTACGAACCTGCAGCCTGCAAAAAGGAGACCCCAAACACCGTAAGATAAGCAAAATGAGAAGACAGAAAAACACACAGCAGATGAAGGAGCAAGATAAAAACCAACCAGAGCTAACAAATGAAGAGGAAATAGGCAGTCTACCTGAAAAAGAATTCAGAATAATGATAGTAAAGATGATCCAAAATCTTGGAAATAGAATAGAGAAAATGCAAGAAACATTTAACGAGGACCTAGAAGAACTAAAGATGAAACAAGCAACGATGAACAACACAATAAATGAAATTAAAACTACTCTAGAAGGGATCAATAGCAGAATAACTGAGGCAGAAGAACGGATAAGTGACCTGGAAGATAAAATAATGGAAATAACTACTGCAGAGCAGAATAAAGAAAAAAGAATGAAAAAAACTGAGGACAGTCTCAGAAACCTCTGGGACAACATTAAACGCACCAACATTCGAATTATAGGGGTTCCAGAAGAAGAAGAGAAAAAGAAAGGAACTGAGAAAACATTTGAAGAGATTATATAGAAAACTTCCCTAATATGGGAAAGGAAATAGTTAATCAACTCCAGGAAGCACAGAGAGTCCCATACAGGATAAATCAAAGGAGAAACATGCCAAAAAACATATTAATCAAACTATCAAAAATTAAATACAAAGAAAACATGTTAAAAGCAGCAAGGAAAAAAACAACAAATAACACACAAGGGAATCCCATAAGGTTAAGAGCTGATCTTTCAGCAGAAACTCTGCAAACCAGAAGGGACTGGCAGGACATATTTAAAGTGATGAAGGAGACAAACCTACAATCAAGATTACTCTACCCAGCAAGGATCTCATTCAGATTTGATGGAGAAATTAAAACCTTTACAGACAAGCAAAAGCTGAGAGAGTTCAGAACCACCAAACCAGCTTTACAACAAATGCTAAAGGATCTTCTCTAGGCAAGAAACACAAGAGAAGGAAAAGACCTACAATAACAAACCCAAAACAATTAAGAAAATGGGAATAGGAACATACATATCGATAATTACCTTAAATGTAAATGGATTAAATGCTCCCACCAAACACAGACTGGCTGAATGGATACAAAAACAAGACCCATATATATGCTGTCTACTAGAGACGCACTTCAGACCTAGGGACACATACAGACTGAAAGTGAGGGGATGGAAAAAGATATTCCATGCAAATGGAAACCAAAAGAAAGCTGGAGAGCACTTATCACATCAGACAAAATAGACTTTAAAATAAAGACTATTACAAGAGACAAAGAAGGACACTACATAATGATCAAGGGATCGATCCAAGAAGAAGATATAACAATTGTAAATATTTATGCACGCAACACAGGAGCACCTCAATACATAAGGCAAATACTAACAGCCATAAAAGGGGAAATCAACAGTAACACATTCATAGTAGGGGATTTTAACACCCCACTTTCACCAAAGGACAGATCATCCAAAATGAAAATAAATAAGGAAACACAAGCTTTAAATGATACATTAAACAAGATGGACTTAATTGATATTTATAGGACATTCCATCCAAAAGCAACAGAATACACATTTTTCTCAAGTGCTCATGGAACATTCTCCAGGATAGATCATACCTTGGGTCACAAATCAAGCCTTGGTAAATTTAAGAAAATTGAAATTGTATCAAGTATCTTTTCCGACCACAACGCTATGAGATTAGATATCAATTACAGAAAAAGATCTGTAAAAAAAAATACAAACACATGGAGGCTAAACAATACACTACTTAATAACGAAGTGATCACTGAAGAAATCAAAGAGGAAATCAAAAAATACCTAGAAACAAATGACAGTGGAGACACGACAACCCAAACCCTATGGGATGCAGCAAAAGCAGTTCTAAGAGGGAAGTTTATAGCAACACAATCCTACCTTAAGAAACAGGAAACATCTCGAATAAACAATCTAACCTTGCACCTAAAGCAATTAGAGAAAGAAGAACAAAAAAACCCCAAAGGTAGCAGAAGGAAAGAAATCATAAAGATCAGATCAGAAATAAATGAAAAAGAAATGAAGGAAACAATAGCAAAGATCAACAAAACTAAAAGCTGGTTCTTTGAGAAGATAAACAAAATTGATAAACCATTAGCCAGACTCATCAAAAGGGAGAAGACTCAAATCAATAGATTTAAAAATGAAAAAGGAGAAGTAACAACTGACATTGCAGAAATACAAAAGATCATGAGAGATTACTACAAGCAACTATATGCCAATAAAATGGACAACCTGGAAGAAATGGACAAATTCTTAGAAATGGACAACCTGCCAAGACTGAATCAGGAAGAAACAGAAAATATGAACAGACCAATCACAAGCACTGAAATTGAAACTGTGATTAAAAATCTTCCAACAAACAAAAGCCCAGGACCACATGGCTTCACAGGTGAATTCTATCAAACATTTAGAGAAGAGCTAACACCTATCCTTCTCAAACTCTTCCAAAATATAGCAGAGGGAGGAACACTCCTAAACTCATTCTACAAGGCCACCATCACCCTGATACCAAAACCAGACAAGGATGTCACAAAGGAAGAAAACTACAGGCCAATATCACTGATGAACATAGATGCAAAAATCCTCAACAAAATACTAGCAAACATAATCCAACAATACATCAAAAGGGTCATACACCATGATCAAGTGGGGTTTATTCCAGGAATGCAAGGATTCTTCAATATACGCAAATCAATCAATGTGATACACCATATTAACAAATTGAAGGAGAAAAACCATGTGGTCATCTCAATAGATGCAGAAAAAACTTTTGACAAAATTCAACACCCATTTATCATAAAAACCCTCCAGAAAGTAGGCAGAGAGGGAAATTTCCTCAACATAATAAAGGCCATATATGACAAACCCACAGTCAACATCATCCTCAATGTTGAAAAACTGAAAGCATTTCCACTAAGATCAGGAAAAAGATAAGGTTGCCCACTCTCACCACTCTTATTCAACATAGTTTTGGAAGTTTTAGCCACAGCAATCAGAGAAGAAAAGGAAATAAAAGTAATCCAAATCGGAAAAGAAGTAAAGCTGTCACTGTTTGCAGATGACATGATACTCTATATAGATAGAGAATCCTAAAGATGCTACCAGAGAACTACTAGAGCTAATCAATGAATTTGGTAAAGTAGCAGGATACAAATTTAATGCACAGAAATCTCTTGCATTCCTATACACTAATAATGAAAAATCTGAAAGTGAAATCAAGAAAACACTCCCATTTACCACTGCAACAAAAAGAATAAAATATCTAGGAATAAACCTACCTAAGGAGACAAAAGACCTGTATGCAGAAAATTATAAGACACTGATCAAAGAAATTAAAGATGATACAAATAGATGCAGAGATATACCATGTTCTTGGATTGGAAGAATGAACGTTGTGAAAATGACTCTACTACCCAAAGCAATCTACAGATTCAATGCAATCCCTATCAAACTACCACTGGCATTTTTCACAGAACTAGAACAAAAAGTTTCACAATTTGTATGGAAACACAAAAGACCCCGAATAGCCTAAGCAATATTGAGAAAGAACAACAGAGCTGGAGGAATCACACTCTCTGACTTCAGACTATACTACAAAGCTACAGTAATCAAGACAGTATGGTACTGGCACAAAAACAGAAATATTGATCAACGGAACAGGACAGAAAGCCCAGACATACCCACGCACATATGGTCACCTTATCTTTGATAAAGGAGTCAGGAATGTACAGTGGAGAAAGTACAGCCTCTTCAATAAGTGGTGCTGGGAAAACTGGACAGCTACATGTAAATGTATGAGATTAGAACATTCCCTAATACCATACACAAAAATAAGCCCAAAATGGATTAAAGATCTAAATGTAAGGCCAGAAACTATCAAACTCTTAGAGGAAAACATAGGCAGAACACTCTATGACATAAATCCCAGCAAGATCCTTTTTGACCCACCTCCTAGAGAAATGGAAATAAAAACAAAAATAAACAAATGGGACCTAATGAAACTTCAAAGCTTTTGCACAGCAAAGGAAACCATAAACAAGACCAAAAGAAAACCCTAAGAATGGGAGAAAATATTTGCAAATGAAGCAACTGACAAAGGATTAATCTCCAAAATTTACAAGCAGCTCATGCAGCTCATAACCAAAAACCAAACAGCCCAATCCAAAAATGAGCAGAAGACCTAAATAGACATTTCTCCAAAGAAGATATACAGACCGCCAACAAACACATGAAACAATGCTCAACATCATTAATCATTAGAGAAATGCAAACCAAAACTACAATGAGATATCATCTCACACCAGTCAGAATGGCCATCATCAAAAAATCTAGAAACAATAAATGCTGGAGAGGGTGTGGAGAAAAGGGAACACTCTTGCAGTGCTGGTGGGAATGTGAATTGGTACAGCCACTATGGAGAACAGTATGGAGGTTCCTTAAAAACTACAAATAGAGCTACCATATGACCCAGCAATCCCACTACTGGGTATATACCCTGAGAAAACCATAATTTAAAAAGAGTCATGTACCAAATGTTCATTGCAGCTCTACTTACAATAGCCAGGGCATGGAAGCAACCTAAGTGTCCATCAACAGATGAATGGATAAAGAAGATGTGGCACATATATACAATGGAATATTACTCAGCCATAAAAAGAAACGAAATTGAGTTATTTGTATTGAGGTGGATGGACCAAGAGTCTGTCATACAGAGTGAAGTAAGTCAGAAAGAGAAAGACAAATACCATATGCTAACATATATATGGAATCTAAAAAAAAAAATGTCATGAAGAACCTAGGGGTAAGACAGGAATAAAGACACAGACATACTAGAGAATGGACTTGAGGATATGGGGAGGGGGAAGGGTAAGCTGTGACAAAGTGAGAGAGTGGCATGGACATATATACACTACCAAACGTAAAATAGCCAGTGGGAAGCAGCCACATAGCACAGGGAGATCAACTCAGTGCTTTGTGACTACCTAGAGGGGTGGGATAGGGAGGGTGGAAGGGAGGGAGACACAAGAGGGAAGAGATATGGGAACATATGTATATGTATAACTGATTCACTTTGTTATAAAGCAGAAACTAACACACCATTGTAAAGCAATTATACTTCAATAAAGATGTAAAAAAACAAACAAACAAAAAAAAACATTACAATAAAGCAATTATCATAATAAAGTGAGCCACACAAGTTTTTTGGTTTCCCAGTGCATATAAAAGTTATGTTTTGGTTTAACAGTGCATATAAAAGTAGTCTCTTAAGTATGCAATAGTATTATGTCTAAAAAAACCATGCACACATCTTAATCTAAAAATAATGCTGTTAGGGAATTCCCTGGCGGTCCAGTGGTTGGGACTCCATGCTCTCACTGCTGAGGGCCGGGGTTCGCTCCCTGGTGGGGGAACTAAGATCCCACAAGCTGCAAGGTAAGATCCCTCAAGCCGCAAGGCACAGCCAAAAATAAATAAATAAAAATAAAATTTTTAGTTATAAAAAATAAAAATAATGATGTTAGAAAAATGGCACCAAAAGACTTAACATGGGGTTACTACAAAACTTCAATTTCTAAAAAACAGATGCAGTATCTACAAAGTGCAATGAAGCAGAGCAAAGTGCAATAAAACGAGGAGGTATGCCTTTAACTGAAAGTTTGTACCCTTTGACCAACACCTCCCCATGTCCCCCCATATCCCAGCCCCTGGCAACCACCATTCCCCTTTGTTTCTGAGTTCAACTTTTCCGATTCTCCATTAGCGAGACCATACAAAATTTTTCTTTCTCTGTCTGGCTTATTACACTTAGCACAACACCCTCCACGTTAATCCATGTTGTCACAAATGGCAAGGTTTCCTTCTTTTTTATGGCTGAATGATATTCCATTGTATACATAGTTATAAAATCCTATTTTAAGCTAATAACAACTTAACTTCGATGCTATACAAAAACTCTATGCTTTTACTTCTCCATCCCCTCATATTTTATGCCTTTAATATTACAATTTACATTTTATCTTATGTATCTATTAACAAATTATTGTAATTATAGTTATTTTCAATGTTTGTCTTTAACTTTTATATAAAAGTGATTTGCATACCACCATTACATTCAGAATTCTGAATCTGATTATAAATTTACCTTTACCAGTGAGTTTTATACATTCATATGTTTTTACACTGTTAATTAGCATCCTTTCATTTCAGCTTGAAGAACTCCTTTTAACATTTATTATAATGCACGTCCAGTGGTGTTGAATTTCCTCACCTTTTGTTTGTTTGGGAAAGTCTTTATCTTACCTTCATTTCTGAAGGACAGAACTACTTGGTATAGCATTCTTAGTTGGCAGTTTTCTTCTTTAAATATTTTCAATATATCATACCATTCTCTCTGGAAAGTTTTTGCTAAGAATTCCACTAATGGCCTTTTGAGGTTTCCTTGTACATGACAAGAGTCTTTTCTCTTGTTGCTTTCAAAATTCTGATTCTTGGATTTTTGACAGTTTATTGTGTCTAGATGAAGTCATTTTGGGGTTGTACCTGTTTGGGGTCCTTTTAGCTTCATGTCCATATCTCTCGCCATATTTGGCATGTTTTTAGCCATTATTTCTTTAAATGACTTTCTGCCATTTTCTCTCTCTCTTCTCCATCTTGGACTTCAATAATGTATACGACGGCATCCCATAAGTCTTGCAGGGTTTTTTCACTCTTCATTCTTTCCATCCCCCCAACCCCCACCCCCCCTCCTCTGGATGCATAATTTCAAATGACCTATCTTTGAGTTCACTGATTCCTTCTTCTGCTTGATCAAGTCTGCTTTTGAAGTTCTCTATTGAATTTTACAGATCACTCATTGTATTCTTCAGCTCTGGGATTTCTGGGTTTTAGGGGGCTTGGGGGGCTTTTTAAAAACGGTTTCTGTTTCTTTGTTGAACTTCTCATTATGTTCATGTATTGTTTTCTTTATTTTGTTCTGTTGCCTATCTGTGTTTTCTTGTAGTAACTGAACTTCATTAAAAGGATTAGTCTGAATTCTTGGTCAGTCAGTTCATAGATCTCTATTTCTTTAAGTTTGGTTATTGGAGCTTTATTAGTTTCTTTGGTGGTGTCATGTTTCCCTGATTCTTCACTATTCTTGCATTCTGGTGTTGATGTCTGTGCATTTGAGGAAGCAGTCTCCTCTTCCAATCCTCACATTTGCTCTGGCAGAGAAAGACCTTCACTAGTCAGGCTAGCTTGGGGTTCTAGAAAGGGCCAGCTGCTAGAGTCCATAGGAGGGCAGGCAGGGCCTCTGGTTGGGTGGGGCCACTGGCTCAGCTCTGCATTCAGGCAGGACCACTGCCTGAGCTGCCTGGTCAGGTGGAACTGCTAGCTGGGGTCCATGGATAGGCATGACCACTGGCTGAGCTCTGAGGTTGGGTAGGGCTGCTGCTTGGGTTCTCTGGTCAGGCAGGAACAAACTGTACTCCCTGGCTGGTTGGTGCTATTAGCTGGATTCCATGTTCAGGTGTAGACAGAGACTGTGCTCCACAGTTGGGTGTGCCCACAGGATGAACTCTGTGTTCATGCAGGACTCCAGGCTATGCTCCACAGTCAGGGTCCCTGGTCAGGCAAGACTGCAAGCAAGCTCTGCAGTCTGGTGGGGCTGCTGGCTTGGCTCTCTTTTTTTTTTTTTTAATTAAAAGGTTTTTATTATGACCTTTATTAAGAGCTCATAAATCACATTCTTAATCTGGCTCTGTTACTACTTTTTCCGTCCACAAATTCTCCCAAAATTATAAAAAATAAAAATGTATAAATATACATTGAGGATTATGCACAGGCCACTAGCCAGGGATGCCAGCTGGGCAGAACTGCTCACCCTGCTTCCTGGCCAGATGGGGACATCATTCTGATGCCACAGTGAGTGGAATCGCTTACTGGCCTCTCTGATTGGGTGAGGTGGCCAGGAGAGATGCAGAGCCACTGCCATGATCCACACACTGGTCACTGTGAGCCCCGACCCACTTTTTTGTTACTAGCTGACCCTTGGTGGTCTAGCCTTGCCAATTCTCCCAGGGTTCTCCATGAGGCGAGACAGAAGTGACCTTCCCAGGGAATACTCCAGAATGCTGAGGAAACTGGATGACTACCTTGACTCTCTTCACCCCACTGGAGAAACTGGATGCCTCAGTGTGGCACTGTGCTTGCTTGAAGGAGGGGCAACAGAGTCAAAGTGAAACCACTGTTCTTAGTGTTCTAATGTGGCCTCTCTCAGTTTTTGTGCTCTAAGAGAGTGTTTTAACCTCACCACCAGGTTCTGGGATTTTCAGAAAGGCATTCTTGACTGTGAATAGTTGCTAATCTGTATTTTTGATGAGGACTAGAGCCAGGGATCTCCTATACCACCATCTTGCTTACACCAGTCCCTACATCTGCTCTTAATTGCAAAATTAAGTATTTATTTCCGGTCAGGTTCTTCCCAGAGAATATGATCTCAAACTTTATTTTACTCAATCTTATCAAAAATATTTGTTATAAGAAATAACATTTATAAAAGATTACCTAATGTAGACAAACTTTTAAAATTCCTAATTGCATTTACTATAAATATTTTATCAAGAATCTAAGTCCCATAGTATCTTTATAAGACATTTCTCTTAGGCAATAAAATGCAATGCTTCTCCTAAATTTTTTTGTTTTTTATCTTATGAATATTGAGACTAACAAAGCTTCCCTCTTTGCTACAGCTGCTAGACAGCCCAGAACCAATGTTGGGCACAACAACTGTACATGACTTAATGGTGTTCTTGTTTATGTACCAACATTTGCTTGAGTTTTACATTATGATCTTATCTTTAATTTCCAGATATCTCATTGTCCTTTGCTGTGTTCTTACATACTATATAATACACATTTTTTAATAAGTCACCTCAAATACTTTTTGAAAGAAAGTTGGAGAAAAAAGACAAGTAGGCAAGTAGATTGAAAAGGTCACTAGAACATTTAGCTTATTACTTTACAACAATTCTTCTTACTTCTTCTCTACTCCCACCAGTACTACCCTAGTCAAGGGAAGCAGGCAAGATATTCCCTTAGGGTATCTTTGATGCTCAGGATTCTTATAGGTATTTTCTCCCCATTTTCACAAATATAATAATGAAGAAAGCAGAACTTACCAGATAAACAATATGCAGATCATTTTCTAAAACAAAGCCCTTCATTGCTCTTTGGAGGTCAGCAAAAATATCTAAAGTATCAACTGGAGAAAGTGAAGAAGAAAGAGTTGCCGAACCAAGATGTGTTGGATGATACACACTTCCTGATTTGGGATTGGGGGTGGAGAAATAAAGGACCAAATGTTAAAAATAAAATAAAACAAATGCTGTCTTTTGGCATTCTATAATTAACATTTTAAGGCTCTGATAAATTTTACAAACAGAATCCAATGCATGGATATTTATTAGCAGGCTCTATGCTAACTGTCTGATGTTGCTGAACACAGCACTGATTTACTAAAAATGAGTTGAAAAGTCAGTTTCCTTTTATACTGCTGAAAAAGTCAATTTCCTTTTACTAAGCAGTCTTAGATACTCTAAATCACTAAAGGTGAAAAAGTGAGTAAGCTGCAATTAAGAATAATTTACCTTCTGTTCCATCACTAGCTTCAGTAATCTGGATGAATTCATTTTCTAGTAGCCACATTACACAGGCCTCAGTTGCTCCAAGTTGAACAGAATCTTTATTTTTCTGAATTCCCTGCTTCCCTTCTTTCATACTTGCAGCCAAAAATGTGCAAGAAGCATAAGTTTGTATGTCCTGTGATGTACTCGCCACACCACCAACTATTATCTGAGACAAGAGGTTTGAAATATTCTGTAACTTTTTAATAAGACACATAGGTCCTCAAAATATAAAAGAAATAACTTTGTTCCCTTAAAATATTATCAGCATCTTAATGTAGAGACTCTTTATTAACTCTTCCACCATCATTCATTACAAAGGTAGATAACACCTACTGACAACATGAAAAGTTTTCCTTAAAAGTAGATATAGCATGTTCTCATAAATGAAAATAAATGAATCATTATCTATCTGAAATGTGGGAATTAACAACATAATTAAATAATATACATCTATAAGTATATAACATATATAATATAAAGGGGGTGTTGATGGTTCATGGCCATGAACCAAATCAATTCTTCTCATCCTTCCTTTTTTAAATATGTGGGCATATATGAATGCAAGCATTGAATACTCCCCACCTAGAAGAGAGGTGAGAATCAGTGTAGAAAAAGATGAAAGTGGCATCTTATAGATATCATTTTCCTCAAACTATTCTATTACATATACTAATCTGCCCCTTGTCTTCTGTCATTTAAAGTATACTGGAAACATAACAAATCAGTCTAAACAGAGCTATTTCATTCTTTTTAATGACAGCAAAGCATAGTTTTACCAAGATTTGTTTAGTTTTAATAGTATTTTAGTTGTTTCCAGTTTCTTCTTATTACCAATAGAACTATAATAAACATTCTTGTATCTTTAATTTGATGAAATTTCACAAATACATCCCTAGGTAAAATTCCTAGATGTGAATCTGTTGGATAAATGTCTTTGTGCATTTTTTAAAAAATTCTTAGTAGGTACGGCCACGTTTCTCTCCAAAAGAGTTTCAGCACTGTATGAGTGCCTACTTTCTACAGTCTTACCTACCCTGTGCTATCAATTACTTTCTTTTTTTTTTTCAAACAGAGCTAAAGGGGAAAAAACGAGAATGAGTACAATACCAGTCCTCCAGCACCAGCAATGAAACCAACAGCAAGGCATGCTGGTATAGGAATAGAAACTTTTTTGGATGAATACATGAAACAGTTAAAAGGGGTTACCTTTGAGGACTCTGAGCAAAAGGCTTTATTTTTCACTTTAGATACTTCCGTCTGTAAAAGTTTGCAACTTCTAATTGTGTATTTGTAATTTAATTTTATTTTAATGTCAACAGGTATTATCTGGATGGAGGAACTATGGTCCATTTTTGTCATCATTTTTTTTTTTTTTTTTTTGCAGTACGCGGGCCTCTCACTGTTGGGGCCCCTCCCGTTGCGGAGCACAGGCTCCAAACGCGCAGGCTCAGCGGCCACGGTTCAGGGGCCCAGCCGCGGATCTTCCCGGACCGGGGCACAAACCCGTGTCCCCTGCATCGGCAGGCGGACTCTCAACCACTGCGCCACCAGGGAAGCCCTGTCATCATTTTTTTAAATTCAGAAAATAATCAAGAACATCTAAAAAATAACCATCTGGCATTTGTGATTTAATACACTGTTTTGAAGTAGATTCATATGGCACTAGCTGTATTAAACTCCAGGAAATAACTATATAAAGTAGAAGAGGTTCAGACTTGGGAAGGCTATAAATAATCTCATAAAGAAACACAAAACTAAGATTTTTCACATACTAAAGTTCTATCATTGTACTACAGGAACAAAAAAGCAAATGGTGATTTAGTGAACTCTCTCTTACCTCCAGAATAGCTCTTATCATGCTCGAAGTTACTTCTCCTTCTTGTCTTTGCAAACAGCTGCGAACAGGTTTTAGAGATCCCTGAAGTAGAGCGATACCTTTTGATTTCTCAGAGTTTTTACAAATTAAGATACTCTCACCTATAATCAAAAAAAACTATACAGTTGCAGAATCCCAACACGTTTACATAAAATACCTGCTAAAGAGAATTTAAACTGGCTTGTTTAAAAGGAGACAAGAGATAGTGGTTGTTATAGTCATATAATTATCACTAATGTTTTTATTTTCTGAATTTTGGATTGAAGGGGATCAGAATATGCTACACCAAAATATGCCACTTTAGCATAAGCATTATTTTGACCTGAAGCCAATTGGGAAGCAGCAAACATAGAAAGAGCTCTTTGCTTTCTCCTTATATGCTTAGAAGCAGGACATAAATTTCTCTGTGAAGGTGTTCCCCTTCCTGTCTCTCACAGCAGGAAGACAAGTCTTATCACTGGAGACAAAAAGTCAGTATTGAGATGGGTGTGCACAAACCTCACTAAAGAAACCTTAACTTGCATTAAACTCCAGCATATATCTACCTTCCCACAATGTACCACCCCCTAGAAGCCCAAACCCCTTTTCCTTTGTCTTGTCACTTCTCTACAATTCATCAACCTTTGTTAAAAGGGTATATAAGCCCCCAGCATCTAACTGCTTCTTTAGATTTTTATTTTTCTATTAGGGACTCTGTGTATGTAAAAAATTAAATATTAACATCAAGTCAAATATGTATGGCTTTTTTCCTGTTAATCTGTAATTTGTCAGTTTCATTTGCAGGCACTAGGCATAGAACCTAAGAGGGTAGAGGAAAAGTTTTTTCCTTCCCTACAGGATTAACTATTGTTATTGAATAATTAAGTATATAATAGTAATAGATATTTTGAAAACTATAAAGGAAAATGCAGATGCAAATTATTACTGGTTATGAAACTGCATACCAGTCCCTGTGTCCCTGTCCTTTGAAGTAAAAAGCTCCCAGGCCTCCCCTCAGTCTCAAAAGGCTGGCTCAAGAGTTAATGATTAGGAAATGCGAAGGTGTAGAAACAAAGAATAGCTGTTGGGCCAGGAAACTGGTAACAATTTAGACTATAAACCAGCCACAAAGCAGAGTCACCGAACTCTCAGTTCCCTGAAAGATATAGATAAAAGGTCTAACACACGTTCCTAAGTTGTTCTATAGGAAGCAGACCCCCAGATGAAAACTGCTGACTGCAAGCATGTAGACCCCAGACCAGCTGAACCCAGAAAACTGGTGACGCTTGAAACTTCACCTTGATGCCAACCAATCCGAGAATTGTGCAAAAGCTGCTCATGCACCCGGAAGCACCCTCCGTCACACTGACTTTAAAAGCCCTTTGCCTGCACCAAGATGTTAAGATCGTTTTTAAGGACGCTAGTCCATCATCTTCTCCTTCTCAGTTAGCTGGCTTTTTCGAATAAAGTCACTTTCCTTGACTGAACACCTTGTCACTTGACTTACTGGCCTATCGTGTAATGAGTAGCCAAACCTGAGTTCAATATCAGTTATAACAGATACCTAGAAATCACATTATAACACTCACTAATTTAAATGCTTTAGGCTATTGAAACAATCAAGTGAACAAAAATATGTGAAAGCACTTATTAATTAAATACATATACAGGACTTCCCTGGTGGCACAGTGGATAAGAATCTGCCTGCCAATGCAGGGGACACAGGTTCCATCCCTGGTCTGGGAAGATCCCACATGCCATGGAGCAACTAAGCCCGTTCTCCACAACTACTGAACCTGTGCTCTAGAGCCCGCGTGCCACAACTACTGAGCTAACGTGCTGCAACTACTGAAGCCCTCATGCCTAGAGCCCATGCTCTACAACAAGAGAAGCCACCGCAATGAGAAGCCTGCACACTGCAACGAAGAGTAGCCCCCACTCACCGCAACTAGAGAAAGTCCGCATGCAGCAACAAAGACCCAACGCAGCCACAAAAAAAGTCACTAAGAAAAAAAATATACAATTTATACAAACATAAACACTTATTACAACAATTAAAACTAGAGAAAACTATTTTTTTTTCAAAAATGAATCCAATAGTAAGGGAAAGGAGGCAGTAAATAAGATATTCAACAGGCAAAATGAAGGCCATTTGCATTAGAGAAAAACAGAAATAAAAGTAGGATTGTGGTGGACTATACTAACCACCCAGGCAGAGAGAAAATACAGATGATGCTTTCTTAACACTGCCAAATTGAGAATCAAGATAGGAAAAATATAAGGAACTATAAACTTGATAACCATTGGTTATTTACCCCAAATATAATTACAAAAACATAGGTGCCATCAGAACAAACAAACAAAAGCCAGGTGAATAAAATATACCACCTGGCTCTTGTGATAACTATAAAACAACCCAGCTTAAAACAAAAAAACTACCTAGAAAATGGATCAACTAGCATTAGCAACAAGGTAAAAAGCCACTTTGAGCAGTGTAAAGCTCTTCCAGGCTTTGATTCTTCAACAAAATAGACAACCCTTTTTCAGGATGAGCAAGATTTATGAAAATGCCCAAAATAATGCCAGTATATATGTCCAGATCCCATTCCCACCTGCCTAGTGAGGCTGTATCCATATTATAATTGAGAAGTCAATTAGAATCAAATCATTCATAGATTTGATATAGATAGATCTGCAAACTTTTTAACTACAAGTCACTGTTTTGGCACAAAGCACCATCATCCTACACTGGAAGGTTCCAAAATATCCAAAGAGAGATTAAAGAGTCATCTAAATAAAACTCCATGAACTATCCAGGAAATATTAATATCATTTATAAAATGCAAAGAAGTTACAAAAATGCTACAAAAAGAATGACCAAGTATTTAAATCTTCATAGTTGATATGAAACCCTTTATTTGCATCCTCCACTTAAAGAAATTCTGAGCAAGCCATATGCCACCCTAAAATGGAACATTATGCAAAGTCAAAATCTCAGAAGTTTCCAAGACCTCAGAAACAAAGTTGTGGTATATTTTAGTATTGTTTGAATGTTATCTGATTTAAGGCTTGATATTAGTCCAGGGTGCCAACCTTCCTATTATTCTTCCCCATGAGAAAGATAAGCACAAGCTAAGAACATAGCAAGGCAAATAAAACCTCCTTATCTTTACATCACCTTGAAGACCCTCTGGCCTTGAAAGAAGAGTATCTATGTAAAATGAACTTACACTCCACTCTCCAGAGTTGTGAGTCTACTGAGAAATGAAAATTGGAGGAAGGACAGAAGGAGGCAGTTAGGAATGAGAAGGGAGCATCTTAGCTCTTCCTCCCGCCCTTTTAAAACACATAAATGTAATCTGCATATTTCGTAGATAAAGTAAGAGACAGAAGTAGGATGAACTTCTTTGATGCCTTTAGTAAGAGAAATCCAATGAGTTGGAAGGTTTGTTTAATCAACAAACTTCTTAGGGCTTAAAAGTGAGGCAGACCAGTGGCCCTTCAGGGATTACATACAGACGAATCATTTGCTACTAGGGCTGAGACTAATACTTGCCCCTAATAGCCATTCTCTCATTCTTTCTTTAATAAAACCCCTAAATGTTAGATGAACACAGGGTCACTCAGCTAGATTATATTCACCAGCTTCCCTGTAGTCAGGGAATGTAAACATATGACTTAGTTCTGGCCAATTGTGTGTAAGGAGAAATACTAAGTGCAACTTCTGGGAAGTGTCCTTAAAGGGTAGGATGGGCCCTTTACTTCCTCATCTCTCCTTCCTGATGACTGAAATGCAGATGTGATAACAGAGACTGGAATAGCCATCTTATACCACAAGATAGAAACTATACTGCTGAACACGGAAAAACAAACTAGAAGAAAGAAAGTGTGACAGAGAATGTTCCTCTCAAAGTTCTTTAATGTTAGAAGACTCAACAATTTAGTCATACCCAGAATAATGTAGCAGGCAAGAAATAATATTTGCTGCTATCTTCATATTTAATTCAAACAAGCTTCCCTATTGCTTAAGACAAAAGTTTTGTTTGCATTGCTGGTAATATTATCATTACTTGTTGATACAAAATAAGAAACTGAAAAAGTGTTTTCAGAGCCAGCACCAATTTAGAAAGACAAAGAGGGTACATGAAGTTCCTATTCCAAAAGTGTGCGAGTACTTCCCAGCTCTCAGCATCCCTATTTGAACTCTTACAGCAGGCACCTAAACAGAATTAATACCCATATAAATTAATCCCTTCACTAGCACAAAATAGTAGATGATACTGGAAATTAAAAGTCATCTTACAGCTAATGTGATGTCATCTAACATAATACTGAATCATTTCACTGTATATAATACAAAAGAAAATCTTGATTCTACATTACTAGACAATCAATAGTTGATGATATGAAAATTTTAAGTTATACTCATATAAATATTAAACAAATCCAAAAGGATGACATTAGTGTTTTGGATAACAAAGAAATATAGCATGATAAGAAATGGGTTGCCATTCAATTTCAGGTAGACTGACACTGTCCTTCAGCAACACTATTACAAAATTCAAACTCACTTACCTACTGTGTCTACTCCTTTCCTGCCAGCACGACCAACCATCTGCTTGTAAGTAAGAATATCTAGAGGTCGACCACTGAAAATAGGAGTCCGAATGATTACACGACGTGCAGGTAAATTCACCCCAGATGAAAGAGTAGAAGTTGCTGCCAAGACCCGAATCTGACCTTGACGGAAGGCTCCTTCAATGATATCCCTCTCCTCAAAAGTAAGACCTAAAAAAAAGAAATTACAATAGCATATATTTATTAACATATAATGAAAATATTGTACTTGATCACTTACAAATGGAGCTGAGAATCTGTTACAAGCATGTAAAGATTTTTTTCAAGCTATTGTTATGACTGTAAACAAAGAAGTAATCAAAGTCTATCAATTTAAGAGTATAATCTGCCAACCCTTGTACTGTATACTGTACTTCTATCTCATCTTCTAGACCAGGGGTTGTCAAACTTTATCTGTAAATATTTTAGGTTTTGCAGGACAGATGGTCTCTGCTGCAACTACTCAACTCTACCACTGTCACATGAAAGCAGCCGCAAAACAAATGGGCAAGACTGTGTTCCAATAAAACTTTATTTACAAAAACAGCTGGATTTGACCAGCAGATTGTAGTTTGCTGACCCCTGCTCTAGACAAGAACTCCTTGAAGGTAGAGACATGCCTTATGACAGTATCTGCAGGGTCTATCCAACACCATGGTGAGACACATAAATAAATGTCTGAAAAATAAATACATGAGTAAATGAAAAACAGCATATAGAATACACACTTATGTGGCTTATTTTTTATTTTCTTTTATTTTAAAAAAAATCAAAAGGATTGGGATTCTAGTTTGTAAATAAGTTGTGGGTCCACCGGTATTCATTTTACTAGTATGCATTGTAAGTTATATACAATGAAAATATTCTTTTATGTGTTTGTGTGTATGGGTATATATATATATATTTTAAAAATTTATTTATATATAGCACGATAAAAATTTTAAATAAATTGAAAAGGTTAGGTTCCTTATCATAGAAACTATATATTCTTTTTTTCTTTTTTACATCTTTATTGAAGTATAATTGCTTTACAATGGTGTGTTAGTTTCTGCTTTATAACAAAGTGAATCAGTTTACATTTACATATGTTCCCATATCTCTTCCCTCTTGCGTCTTCCTCCCTCCCACCCTCCCTATCCCACCCCTCCAGGCGGTCACAAAGCACCAAGCTGATCTCCCTGTGCTATGCGGCTGCTTCCCACTAGCTATCTACCTTAAGTTTGGTAGTGTATATATGTCCATGCCTCTCTCTCGCTTTGTCACAGCTTACCCTTCCCACTCCCCAGAAACTATATATTCTTAATCATATCCTCAGCACATATCATCATTGACAGATCATACCCTAAAAGAAATTATTTAATTCGGTGACTGTCATAACCCTTGCAATTTTGACAACCTAGGTATTTGGTTTTTAAACACTTGTAGCCCTCTCAAAATACAATACGACAAATTCTAAACTTAATTTGATTTTGATATACTCGTGAGAATATTTCCAATACCCCTTGAGATAAAAGGAAACAGAGTGGCATAAAATTAGGATAGCAAGTACCACTCTAACCTAATTTTTAAGAAAACAAAGTATAGAAAGGTAATAATTTTAGAATTCATTTCCCCAATGGTACAAAAAAGCTTATATCCAGTATTTATATACCATACAGATAAGTAAACCTACATGTTATTCTTGTTTAACCTTAATCACACAATTTCTTAAAATAAAATCTAAGAGTATTAAGTATGGTTAACAAGAAATCAAATGCAAATCAAATATAAAAATAAAAATGAAGAAATTATAAGGATTCTTGGAGGGGGCTTCTTAATAACATATTATAAATACGGATACCTGCATGATGAAACGCTACTCCCCATGGCACAGTTTTTTGTAATACAGAGTCCAGTCCTGAAGGCAAACGTTTTAACTGATCCATCACTTCTAGGAGGCCCTTTTGTTCCAGTATCACTGGTGAAAGTTCAGATGATCTTACCAATCCTGTCACAAAAAAATCATCAACACTGTCACCTCCCCTTGGACCTCTTTAACTGCTATCTGCCTGAGTCATGACAGAGGGCAATGGTTCTGAAACTACTACTTATAATAATCACCTGGACGGGGCTTCCCTGGTGGCGCAGTGGTTGAGAGTCCGCCTGCTGATGCAGGGGACACAGGTTCGTGCCCTGGTCCAGGAAGATCCCACATGCCGCGGAGCGGCTGGGCCCATGAGCCATGGTCGCTGAGCCTGTGCGTCCGGAGCCTGTGCTCCGCAACGGGAGAGGCCACAACAGTGAGAGGCCCGCGTACCGCCAAAAAAAAAAAAATCACCTGGACATCTTTTAAAAATACTGATGCCTGACATTCACCTCTGGACTTTGTGATGTGATGCAACCTGGACATAACGATTTTTAAATCTCCCCAGGCAATTCTAATGTGTACCAAAGTTTAGGAAACACTATATTAGGATGAGATCAAGCCCACAGGAGGAGATCAAAGAAACAGCTGAAGGAAGGAGAAAATTACAGATACTACCACGCAGAGACTAAAAATCAAAATCCTCGCTCAAAGTGTGCCCCACCCCCCCAAACCAGCAGTGTCAGAATCACATAGGAGCTTAGTTCTAAATGACAATTCTTCTAGCCTTTTTGGCACCAATGTGGTAATTAATCATACATTACCCTCTGTTTTTGCCTCTATGTGTAACTTCCCCCAGAAGACTTTCTTAGATGCAAGAACTATGTTTGCTTAAAGAATTTCTTAGAATTTTGGATTTCTGAACTAGTAAACCTTCTCATAGAATGTATCTTATATTTTATACATTTTTAAGTCTTTTAGGTAAACTTTTCCTAAAATTTTGAGGATCCACAGAGGGTTGCCAAAGTTTTATTTCTCTAAGAACAATTTAAAATTTTTTAAAAATTGATTCCTTATTTCAAAAGAAAAGTTATTTTAACATAAAAAATCAGTAGGGATAATTTCAAAATTTAAACTTCATCTTTATGAAAAATGTGCTGCCATGTCTTTACTTTTCTGGTGAAAAGTTCATCATAGCCCAGGCTCCAGTCTAAGCACTAGGATTTGGGAACCACTGCTATAAATCAAAATAACAGAGCCTCAAGCAAAGAAAATATTAATAATGTTTCTGGTTATTAAGGAATATAAGTTATCATGGTTCACATAAAAAATATAAGTTGGCATAATAAGAAAGTATCAATTAAGAGGGAACTAGAAGAGAGATTAAAACGTTGGATCAGAGTCTACCCAATATAATTTCAGGCAAAGTTTACTTATTGGAGCTAGGCTTGAGATATCCATCACCTGTCCTCAAGATGCCACTGTCATAACAAAGTCATAAAATATCACAGTATTCTGTAACTAGAACTGGTCTCTGTCTTCCCTACGCTTATCTTTGACCCCAAGGGACCATAAGCTAGTACTCATCCTAGAATCAGTAAAAATATATACTAATGGTTATAGCAATATACTAGATCAATACTCAGCAATAAAAAAGAAACAAATTGATAAAAGTAACAATCTCGATGAATCTTAAAAATATTATGATGAGTAAAAGAATCCAGGCACAAAAGACACATACACACAATATGACTTCATTTACTACATGAAATTCTTAGAAGACACAACTAATCTAGAGTGACAGAAAATATATGAGTGGTTGCCTGAAGCTGGGGATAGAGGGAGGAGATTGACAGCAAAAGAGAACATTTTACAGTGACAGAAATGTTCTACATGTTGATCACAGTGGGGGAGTTAAACAGGCGAACACATTTGTTAAAATTCATGAAGTTACACACTTCAAGTGGGTACATTTTATTCCACATAAATTCCACCTCAGTAAAGCTTTTAAAATATTGGGTTGGCCAAAAAGTTCATTCGGCTTTTTCCATAAGATGTTATGAACAAACTTTTTGGCCAACCCAATACATGTGTATATATGTATATGTACATATGTGTGTGTGTGTGTGTGTGTGTGTGTATGATTCTTTTTAGAGTTACAGTTTGGAAATATAAAAAAGATATGACTGCTTTCCCCAAAAAAATGTGTATATGTGAAGTTTTTATACAATTTAGGGGCTTCGAGGTCAACCTCTCAAAGCTCATGGATCCTAGATGAAGAACCTCAGTATATACCTGTAGAAATCCAACATTTTAAAATTCTGAAGATTAATCTAAATGTGTGTACACATTGTCTGTAAGGAG
This sequence comes from Leucopleurus acutus, assembly GCF_964270905.1. NCBI lineage: Eukaryota > Metazoa > Chordata > Mammalia > Artiodactyla > Delphinidae > Leucopleurus > Leucopleurus acutus. The sequence continues at coordinate 67,450,209 of NC_139147.1, forward strand.
GATAAGGAGATGATTAGTTACAAAAGCACAGTTTTACAAAGGAGTATACAGTAGGCAGGTGGTGGCAATGATGAAAGAGAGCCATGCTTTGCTAATATAATTATTAACATTACTTTCAAGCAAATGTCCTAAGTATGGAGGCTTTCACTGCTATCAGTAACTTACCCTCAGCTTGATGGTGTAGACTGTAAAACGCATAGGCAATGATATCTGCCAACTTCTCACACCATTTCTTTGACGGACAGAAAAGTAATACTGAATGGTTATCACGAATGGTCTCATAACATAAACTAACAACATGGTCCTCATCTCCCTAAAAAAGAAAGAGAAGTTGCCACTGTAGTAGTACTTTCAAAACATTTTCATATCATTTTAAAGTCATTCATTTTGCTTCAAGGGAAAGGTTTTTCTACTCAAAGGCATGATAAAAATCAGTTACACAAAATCAGTAATAAAACAAAGAAAAATCAGAAAGAGAAAAGAAGAAAATAAACTTCCTTATGATACAAGGTGAGTAGGAAATATCTTATATTCATTCAACTAATATTGACTGACCTCCAACCCTCAAGTAATGGGGATATTATGGTGAGTAAAAGAAAGTCAAGGTACTATCTTTAAGGAGTTTAGGTCTCACTGGAGAAACATTAAAGTACTAAACAAACAAATGTAAAATACAATCATAATACGTACTATGAAAGAGAGTTTTATGGTGTTTTGAAGCCTCATATTTGACATAAATTTGAAAGATCTGAAAGAAAGGTTTCCCTGAGAAACTGATGATTTAGCTGAGACGTGAAGAATGGGAAGCATTATCCTAATGAAAGGTAACTGGGGGACAGAGAACACATCTCAAGCAGAACAAAGAGCATTTGTAAACACCCAGTGGTGGCCCAGGGAGTTCTCAAAACTGGAAGGTGAGTGTGTGCAACTGGATTAATTCATTAATCCATTCACTCATTAAGCAAATATTTATTATGTGCCATATATTGTTCTAGGCACTGCAGATGGAGAATAAAGCAGAAAAACAGCTCTGCCCTCAGAGTTCTTCTACTCCAGTAAGAAAAGATAGATAAAAACAACAAGATAAGTAAAACACGTAGTATGTTCAATTTTGAAAAGTGCAAAGGGGAAAAATAAAACAGGGAAAATAGGAGGAATAGGAGAACACAGCAATTTAAATAAGGTGGCCAAGGAAGGTCTGAGAAATTGATATTTGAGTAAAGGTCCAAAGGTGAAAGGGTAAACCCTACTGATGCCTGGGGGAGAAAGCATTCCAGATAAAGAGAACCTGAGGTGGGAGATTCTTGGCATATTATGGAATAGCAAAAAGGCTACGGAGGAAGTAAGAAGGAATATAGAAACTGAAGTCAGCGCACTAAGGGAGTGGGGCAGATCATGCAGGGGCTTATAGGCTACTTTAAAGATGTTTTTTCATTCTAAATGAAACAGGGAACCATCACAAGTTTTTGAGCAGCATGTGATATTCAGTTTAAATAGGTCACTAGCTCTTGATTTAAGCACAGACTGACGGGGACAAAGTAGGAAGCAAAGAGATCAATTATGAGGCTATTTCAAAAATCCAGGTAAGAGTTGTAACATTTAAATGAGGTGGAGGCATAGGCATGATAATAGAAGATTAACAGGAGAGTAGATGAATGTGTTTACTTACATACTTAAGGTAACCAAGGCACAGTCAGGTGAAATTTGGGGTACAGAGCGAAGCAACTAAATAAGATTCCATACCAGGCATGCGGAAGCTACAAATGCATACCTATGACAGTACTAAAACACATGAATTTAGTCCTATTCCTAGTTCTAAACTTACCCTTAACTTTTTCAGTACTCAGAGGCACTGCTCGGCATAAAAACAGATCCCTCACAGCACAGATCATGAGTAGTCCTTTAACCTCAGGACTGAAGAATCAGGCTTAGAAAAATATTGTGAACTAAACGTTTTTAAGTGTATTTAGGGGTGTGGGGAGGGGATATTTCTCAGGCCCTTCCTAGGTGCTAGGCAATTTTTTTAAATCAAATTTCATTCTTACAATACTAAATACAAGTATTATATCCCATTTTATAGATGAAGACACTACATTCATTGAAGTTATGTGATTCAACTAATATCATAGCCATATCAAGTATCCCTATGAATTATCAGAAGTAGGTCTTTCTGACTCCAAAAAATGATTTTTCCACTCTCCTATATTATACCTATAACATTAAACAAAAGGTCAATTTTCCACATTAGTGTTTAGTGTAAACAAAGCCATAAGAAAATCTTTTTCCTAGTTAAAAAGAAAAATCTACACAATTTTATACTTACACTGACAGGAAATGATAATACTTAAATTTAAGACACAGCTACATTTCCTCTCTCACCAACACCACCAATTCTTTAATATGAAACCAATTAGCTTAGCATTAGGAATCCTTCTAATGCATATATAATGCATATTCAACTACTTTGCAACCCCCTACTTTACTTAACTCAAAAACTGTTAACTTGGGCTTCCCTGGTGGCGCAGTGGTTGAGAGTCCACCTGCCGATGCAGGGGACATGGGTTCATGTCCCGGTCCAGGAAGATCCCACATGCCGTGGAGCGGCTGGGCCCATGAGCCATGGCCGCTGAGCCTGCGCGTCCGGAGCCTGTGCTCCACAACAGGAGAGGCCACAACAGTGAGAGGCCCACGTATAGCAAAAAACAAAAAACAACAACAACAACAAAAAACTGTTAACTTGTGAGAAAATGCAATCAAACACAAAAGTACTGGTGGTAATTATATAAAAATAATGACTTACCTTTACTTGCAGCATGGGTTGAAATTCCCTCACAAGCTTCAATGAAGAGTCATAAATAGAATTTCCAATTTTTACTGATTCCAGCAGTGGTACAGGGCGAAAGTCAGTGTGGTAGAGTTCAGCATTCAACCAGGAAGCCACAAGCTCCAAATTTGGGAGAGTAGCACTCATGCCAACAATCTGCACGGCATTAGACAGAGGACTGGCTAAATATGCCTGGCTGTGAAAAACAAATGAAAATGATGCTAAAAGACACACAGTACTAATTACAAATGGTGCTAACAATATTCTTGGTCGTGTCCTTTGGTATATATGTGCATAAATTTCTTTAGGGTATATACCAAGGAGTAAAATTGCTGGGTCTTATATTATCTTAATTTTATTAGATAATGTCCAACTGTTTTCCAATGTCCAACTGTTTTCCAGAGTTACACCCCTGCAATCCATGTGTGTTTTTTCCCCGTTTTATTGAGATATAATTGACACACAGCACTCTATAAGTTTAAGGTGTACAGCATAATGATTTGACTTACATCATGAAAAGATTATCACAATAAGTTTTGGGAACATCCATTATCTCATATAAATACAACATTAAAAAAACAGAAAAAAGTTTTTCCCCTGTGACGAGAACTCTTAGGATTTACTCTCAATGACTTTTATATATAACATACAGCAGTGTTAGTTATATTTATCATGTTGTACGTTACATCCCTAGTACTTAGTTATCTTATAATAGGAAGTTTGTCTACCTTCATTCAGCTCCTTCTCTCCCCAACTCTGCCTCTGGTAACCCACAAATCTGATCTCTTTTTCTACGAGTTTGTTCATTTTTGAAGTATAACTGACCTACAACACTGTTAGCTTCTGTTACACAATACAGTGATTCAATATTTCTATACATTTCAAAATGATCAGCAGAAGTCTTGTTACAATATGTCATCAAAGCTATTAGTTATTAACTATATTCCCCACATTGTACACTTCATATCCATGACTCATTTATTTTGCAACTGAAATTTATACCTCAATCTTCCTCACCTATTTCTTTCCTCCCCACAACCCCCATCCTTCTGGCAACCATCTGTTCTGTATTTTTATTCCACATGTAAGTGAAATCATAAAGTATTTGTCTTTCTCTGTCTCACTTATTTCACTTAGCATAATACCCTCTAAGTCCATCCATGTTGTTGCAAACAGCAGGATTTCCTTCTTTCATATGGTTGAATAATATTCCATTGTATATAAATACACCATGTTTTCTTTATCCATTCATCTATTGATGGGCACTTGGTTGCTTCCATATCTTAGCTATTGTAAATAATGCTGCACTAAACCTAGGGGTGCACATATTTTTTCCAAATTAGTGTTTTTGTTTTACTTCAGATAAATACCCAGGGGTAGAATTGCTGGATCATATGGCAGTTCTACTTTTAATTTTTTGAGGAATCGCCATACTGTTTTCCATAGTGGCTGCAGCAATTATATTCCCACCGAAAGTGCAAAAGGGTTCTCTTTTCTCCACATCCTTGCCCACACTTGTTATTTGCTGTCTTTTTTGATAACAGCCATTCTGACAGGTGTGTAGTGATATCTCATTGTGGTTTTGATTTGTATTTCACTGATGATTAGTGACGCTGAGCATCTTTTCATATGCCTGTTGGCCATCTGTATGTCTTCTTTGGAAAAATGTCTATTCAGACCCTCTGCCCATTTCTTAATTGGATTTTTTTATGTTGATTTATATGAATTCTTCATATATTTTAGATATTAACCCCTTACTGAATACATCATTTGCAAAAATCTTCTCCCATTCAGTATGCAGCCTTTTCATTTTATTGAAAGTTTCCTTTGCTGTGCAGAAACCTTTTAGTTTGATATAGTCCCATTTGTTTATTTTTACTTTTGTTTCCCTTGCCTGAGGAGACATATCCTAAAAATATTACTGAGAGCAACATCAAAGAGCATACTACCTATGCTTTCTTCTACAAGTTTTATGGTTTCAGGTCTTGATTTAAATCTTTAATCCATTTTGAATTTATTTTTGTGCATGCTGTGAGACAGTAATCCAGTTTTATCAACACCATTTATTGAAAAGGCTTTCTTTTCACCATTGTTGTATATTCTTGCCTCCTTTGTCATAGATTAATCGCCCATAAAAGTCTGGGCTCATTTCTGGGCTTTCTAATCTGTTTCATTGATTTATGTGTCGGTTTTTATGCCAGTACCATACTGTTTTGATTACTGTAGCTTTGCACTATAGTCTGAAGTCAGGGAGTGTGATGTCTCCAGCTTTGTTATTCTTTCTCCAGACTGCTTTGGCTATTCAGGGTCTTATGTGTTTCCATACAAATTTTAGAATTTTTCATTCTAGTTCTGTGAAAAATGCCATTGGTATTTTGGAAGGGATTGCACTGAATGTGTAACTTGCCTTGTGTAGTATGGTCATTGTAACAATATTTATTCTTCCAATCCATGAACACAGTATAGCTTTCCATCTGTTTGTGCTGTCTTCAATTTCTTTCATCAGTGTCTTATAGTTTTCTGAGTACAAGTCTTCTACCTCCTTAGACTTATTCCTAGGATTTTTTTATATATATATATTGGAGTATAGTTGATTTACAATGTTGTTTTAGTTTCAGGTGTACAGCAAAGTGATTCAGTTATACATTTATCTATTCTTTTTCAGATTCTTTTCCAGTATAGGTAATTACAGAGTATTGAGTAGAGTTCCCTGTGCTATACAGTACAGCCTTGTTAGTTCCCTATTTTATATATGGTAGTATGTACAGGTTAATCCCAATCTCCTAATTTATCACTTCCCCCCACCTTTCCCCTATGGTAACCATAAGTTTGATTTCAAGATCTGTGAGTCTGTTTTGTAAGTAAGTTCATTTATATCATTTTTTATTAGATTCCATATATAAGTGATATTATATGACACCTGTCTTTCTGTGTCTGATTTACTTCACTCCTTATGACAATCTCTAGGTCCATCCATGTTGCTGCAAATGGCATTATTTTGTTCTTTTTTATGGCTGAGTAATATTCCATTGTATCTATGTACCACATCTTCTTTATCCATTCCTGTTGATGGACATTTAGGTTGCTTCCATGTCCTGGCTACTGTAATTAGTGCTGCAGTGAACATTGGGGTGCATGTATCTTTTCAAATTATGGTTTTCTCCAGGTATATGGCCAGGAGTGGGATTGCTGCATCATATGATAGTTCTATTTTTAGTTTTTTAAGGACCCTCCTTACTGTTCACATAGAAGCTGTACCAATATACATTCCCACCAACAGTGTAGGAGGGTTCCCTTTTCTCCACACCCTCTCCAGCACTTATAGTTTGTAGACTTTTTAATGATGGCGATTCTGTGTGAAGTAATACATCATTGTAGTTTTGATTTGCATTTCTCTAATAATTAGTGATGTTGAGTATCTTTCATGTGTTTTTTGGCCATCTGTATTCTTCTTTGGAGAAATGTCTATTTAGATCTTCTGCTCATTTTTTATTGGGTTGTTTGTTTTTATGATATTGGGCTGTATGAGCTGTTTGTCTATTTTGGAAATTAAACCCATGTCGGTCACTTTGTTTGCAAATATTTTCTCCCATTCTATGAGTTGTCTTTTCATTTTGTTTATGGTTTCCTTTGCTATGCAAAAGCTCTTAAGTTTAATTAGGTCCCACCTGTTAATTTTTGTTTTCATTTTAATTACTCTGGGAGGTGAATCCAAAAAGATCTTGCTGCAATTTATGTCAAAGAGTGTTCTGCCAAAGAGTGTTTTCCCCTAGGAATTCTATAGCATCTGGTCTTACATTTAGGTCCTTAATCCATTTTCAGTTTGTTTTTGTGTATGATGTTATGGAGTATTCTAATTTCATTCTTTTACATGTAGTTGTCCAGTTTTCGCAGTGCCACTTATTAAAGCAACAGTCTTTTCTCTATTGTATACTCTTGCTGCCTTTGTCGTAGATTAATTGACCATAGGTGCATGGGTTTATTTCTGAGCTTTCTATATGTTCCACTGATCTATAAGTCTGTCTTTGTGCCAGTACCAAACTGTTTTGATTACAGTATGGTACTGGAACAAAGCTTTATAGTATACTCTGAAGTCAGGGAGCCTGATTCCTCCAGATCCATTTTTCTTTCTCAAGATTGCTTTAGCTATTCGGGGTCTTTTGTGTTTCCATACAAATTTTAAGATTTTTTTGCTCTAGGTCTGCAAAAAAATGCCATTGGTAATTTGATAGGGATTGCATTGGTCTTCTATCTCCTTAGTTAGACTTATTCCTAGGATTTTTATTCTTTTTGATGCAATTATAAATAGGATTGTTTTCCTAATTTCTCTGATAATTCGTGTCAGTATACAGAAATACAACAGATTTCTATATATTAATTTTGTATCCTACAACTTTACATAGTTCATTGATGAGTTCTAGTATTTTGGTGGTGTCTTTAGGATATTCTGTGTACAGTTATCATGTCACCTGCAAACAGTGGCAGATTTACTTCTTCCTTTCCAATTTGGATTCCTTTTATTTTTTTTTTCTTGTCTGATTGCTGTGGCTAGGACTTCCTTACTGTTCCACATCTTTGTTACCACTTAGTATTGTCAATCTGTTAGGTATTTTGGACAGTGTATGGTAATAGCTCTTTGAAGAGGTAATTTATATTTCCTTGATTACTAATGAGATTAAGCACCATTTCATGTTTAGACACCATTTGGATACCCTCTTATAAATGTCTGTTCAAGTTCCTTACCCATTGATATATTAGATTGTATTTTTCCTCATTGACTTGTAGAATTGTTTTTAATGTTCAGGATAATGACTTTCCTCTTTCATTAATTTTTGTTCTTGTCTTTATTATTTCTTTCCTTCCACTCCCTGTGGTATTATTTTACTATTCTTTTTCTAAGTTCTAGAGATGAATAAGTCATTAATTTTCCAGTCTCTCGTCTTTAATAATATACACACTGTATACTATCAATTTCCCTTTAAAAACAACTCTAGGGCTTCCCTGGTGGCGCAATGGTTGAGAGTCCGCCTGCCGATGCGGGGGACACGGGTTCGTGCTCCGGTCTGGGAAGATCCCACATGCCGCGGAGCGGCTAGGCCCGTGAGCCATGGCCACTGAGCCTGCGTGTCCAGAGCCTGTGCTCCGCAACAGGAGAGGCCACAACAGTGAGAGGCCCGCGTACCGCAAAATAAACAAACAAACAAACAAAAAAACAACTCTAGCTGCATTTCACAATTTCATTAGGAGATATTTTTATTATACTTTCATTCCAAACTATCTTCCTGTTTTTACTGTGATTATTTTTTTCACCCCAAAAGGGGTCAGAATTATTTATTAATTTCTAAATATGTGGGCATCTTTCAGTTATGTTTTTCTTATAGTTATTTCTAGTTTAATTCCACTGCTGTCAAAGAATATATTTTAAATGACTTAAATCCTTTAAATATGTTGTTTTATGGCCTAGCACATGATAGGGTTTTTTTTTTGTAAATGTTTCATATGTAACTGAAAAGAATATATATACTGCTCTTATTTGGTAAATATTCTACATACATCCATTAGGTCAAATTTGCTAATTGTATTAGTCATATCTTCTATATCCCTACTAATTTGGGATATAGATGACTATCTGCATGTTTTCCCACATACTGCAAGAGATGTGTTAAAATCTCCCTAAACTGAAAGACAAGAGCTCCTAGACTGAAAGCAACTACTGAGTACCCAGAACAATGTTAGAAAATAGACCAACACCAAGACACATCAGTGAAATTTCACAATACTAAGGAAGAAAAGGATCTCTTAAAAACTCTCAGAGAAAAATTTTAAAATTTATACAGGGCTTCCCTGGTGGCCCAGTGGTTCAGAATCTGCCTGCCAATGCAGGGGACACAGGTTCGAGCCCTGGTCCAGGAAGATCCCACATGCTGGGGAGCAACTAAGCCCGTGCGCCACAACTACTGAGTCTGCACTCTAGAGCCCACGAGCCACAACTACTGAAGTCTGCGCACCTAGAGCCTGTGCTCCCCAACAAGAGAAGCCACCGCAATGAGAAGCCTGCACACTGCAAATAAGAGTAGCCCCCGCTCACCACAACTAGAGAAAGCCCGCACGCAGCAACGAAGACCCAACGCGGCCAAAAATAAATAAATAAATTTATAAAATTTATACAAAGGATGAAGGATTAGCATGGCACTGCATTTCTCAATAGTAATGAGAAAAATGAAGTACTATGTTAAAAACTCTAAAAGTGTTTAAAATCTTGACATTTGTACCTGGAAAATCTATGAAATAATTGTAAGGCATTTTCAGACATGCTAATTTTTGCAAAATTTATACCCATAATAGCCTGTACACTGAAATAAAGTGGAACTTCCTAGAAGATATCCCTACTAAAATGAGAAAGTGAATCAAGAGAAATACATATGATCACAAAAAAGGAGGGCTCTGACTCAAGCAAACAGCAATGGGAATTAATGATAATGATAAAAAGAGATCTCAAGATAACTGTTGTACAGCACATATATAGATTAACCACCTATCTAAATTGGAACAACTCAGGAGGCTTTAGGAGAAACTTCTTCAAGAAAACAAATTGGGCAGAATAACAAATGTATTGGCACATACTGGGTGGAGATTTATATAAGTGGGGAAGAGGCTAGAGATAAATCAATGATAAGTTCACAGAAAACCAACTCATCAAGCAAAAGACATTTATTAATTTCAGAGAAAACAAAAAGTTATTTAGGAAGTAAAAATAATCATAATATACCACATGGCTCAGTTGACAACGACACTTATATAGTCATAATAGTGTAATATTGAATACTGAACTAAGCAAAATTAGAACATAAGTATATTTGAAGAATGGGAATATAATGAGAGGATAAAGAAAGACTAAGGGGCTGGAGGAGATCAGGCAGAGTGAGTAAAGAATATAAAAAAGAGCTAGATCTTCATCTTCCATAGTAAAAAGTCAATATATAACGTGTAAAACTAAAAACTCAAGTAGCTATATTTAGAGATATCCGTGTAAACAGAATTTTTAAAAAGCTGTAAGAGGGGCTTCCCTGGTGGCACAGTTAAGAATCCGCCTGCCAATGCAGGGGACACGGGTTCAATACCTGGTCTGGGAAGATCCCACATGCCGCAGAGCAACTAAGCCCATGCGCCACAACTACTGAGCCTGAGCTCTAGAGCCCGCGTGCCACAGCTACTGAGCCCGAGTGACGCAACTACTGAGGCCCATGCACCTGGAGCCTGTGCTCTGCAACAGGAGAAGCCACTGCAATGAGAAGCCCGTGCACCGCAACGAAGAGTAGCCCCCGCTCGCCGCAACTAGATAAAGCCCGCAAGCAGCAACAAAGGCCCAACACAGCCAAAAATAAATAAATAAAATAAATTTTTTTAAAAAAAGAAAATAAGCTGTAAGAGTTGAAAATAGTTACCTCTGGAAAGTAGGGGATAAAGAAATGCTATTTTTCATAATTAGCCTTGACTACTTAAAAAGGATGTGTGTGCAGATAACAAATACAAAAACTGGATTTTAAAAATTCTATCATAAAAGTGGTGAGCAGTCAGAAATTTAAGAATGTTTTAAAAATAATCTAAAATCACTCTTAGTCTTAAGTACTTCTTTTGGAACAAAAATGAAATGCTGTACGTGAGTTTGTTCTAAATAAGTACTACCCTCCTCTGATGTATTTAACTCCTAGTTATTATGCACTTTTGCAAACACATTCTCAACATTCTTTGGAATCTCAGGAACTTAGTTATTTCAGGTACTTACCAAGATGCTGATTTCTGAGTAATATAGGAAATCTTGGTCAGCAGAAGTTCCAGCAGATACCCTCGGGGAGAGTCCCCCAGCATATGCAATTCATCCACAACCACCATTCCTAAAGAGATTTTCCAGATACTAGTTTTTACAGAATTTCACAATTCCAAGAATTTTAAGACTCAATATCTTGTATCTTGTACCATAAATAGCTGTCATTATAATACACTGCATGTAATACAAATTTCTAACCATAAAACAAAAATCAGATTCCACATAGCAGACAATTCTTTTCCAAGATATTTCAAGTATAATAAGTGGTCTTACCACACTGTATTCTGGATCTAAAAATCAATGATTAGCTAACTCAGGTCTAACTGAAGAAAAACTTTGTCGTGTTACTCAGACAATTCTTAATTGGCAACCTTGTAGAAATACATGTACAATGAAAATCAAGGACATCCACAACGATTATTCAGTGGGTTGACTTTTCTATGGGGAAAACAGCCAGGGCAACCATACTGATGTTAGCAAGTGCTTAGAAAAACAGAATCAGATCAGGAAGAAATAAATGATTTTAAGAGGATGTTTTTGTTTGATTATGGTAGACTAGTGACTCACCCTATTATAAAACATAAATATGATCATAATTCCCTCCTCCCCTACTTGGAGAATCAAACCAGTCTATGCACTTGGAATAATGCTCAAGAAGTACTGAAATTTGTATCAACGAATGCCTCCTTTAAACATTTTCATAATATCATAGTTTGCATGTGCACTAGTGTCCCCCCCACAAATCCCCCTACAAAAATAAAGACCTTTCAGACTATTTCCTAATGGTACATGATGATCCTTTTCCTCATCAGTAAGCTATTTCCAAATCATATTGTATGATGACTTATTTCAGCATTCATTCATCCATCCAAAGAATATTTATTCTACCTAGTGTGCCAAGAACTGTGCTAGGTATAGTAGATATAACACTTAATCTGATATAACACAATCTGACAATTCTGATACAAACTGATGAATGTGATTTCTCTCTCCAAGCTTTATAGAGAGGAGCCTGTGTCTCATTAATCTTTGATTTTACTCCCCACCCCTACCCTACCCTAACTTTACCATTTACGTTCACCAGGAAAACAATGAGTAGCTAACTGATATTCTTGCAGCTTCTTTTGCTGCTATAACCATTCTCTTCCTGTTGCTACCTCTACATAGTGGGCTTTCCCAAGTGGTTGGAAAAGGAAAAAAAAAAAAGGATTAAGGTAGAAAAGTTCCAAGCTCAAATACAGTGCCAGTTTCTATAGCTCCCTACCATTTGCCTGCTAAATGGTAGCCTCTGGGTCCAGGCCTAATCTAGATACCACAGTACCAGAATATGATAATGAATACATATATACACTAATTGCAGAGATGGCAGGTGCTTCCTTCTATTCCTGGTAAACTTTAGATAGGAAAGAAGCAATGAGAAATGACTTGAGGGTTCAAGGATACCCTCTATGCTTTGCAAAGTGCAAAAATACAAGGAAGTAGAGTCAATAACATCAGTAGGATGCAAAACTTTTTTTTTTTTTTACAGAGTTCCTAACATTACAGATGCCAATTTTCACCTCTAGAAGTAGATGACAGACAATAGAATAAAACATAAGTCATACAGAAATCACAACAGCTTCACTCCATTCTATCAAAAATAGCAAGAGAAAGTATATACTTATTTTCTTATTTGCTTACCTAATAGATCCATCTTATTTTCCTCTATGAGGCGATTGATCAGACCATTGGCTCTCTCAATTGTGCACACAGCAATATCCAAAGAAGAGAAATGCCCTGTTGGAGAGGTACTGCCCATATAACCATCTACTTTTATTCCTACTTCCTGAAACAGACTCTAAATTGAGTAAAAAGGAAAAATACAGGGGAAAATATTTGAAATTCATGAATCTTAAATTGGTTCTTTCCCAAAACATAGACATAAGTATTCAAATACATTTATCAGATTACTGTTAGTTATTCCTGGTCAAGGCACACTGGTTCTTTTTAGAATCATATACTAAAAATAAGAAGTTCAGAACTGACAAAACTCAGTACAGAGATTTTCTGTTAAGACAGAGTCAAATAAAATGGCATACTTAATCAAATAAGTTCTAAGAGCTCTTTATAGAAATTAAAATTAAAGAAAAACTACCTTAAGCACTAACATTTTTAATCTAATAAACAAGCAAGAAACTCACTCTTTCTTTAACACTAATGCAATATTTTCAGAAACTTAATATTTTCAGAAATTTATACTTCGTGAGGAAAATATTCTCATTATCCCCCTAAAGATTAGTTTTTTATATAACAGAAGAAAAGGTTTCAAAAGTCAAATGCAATGGGACTTTGATGTTAATTTTTTTAGTTTAACTTTTAACTAACATACCTTCTCAGTAAAAAGGATCATCATTTTGTTACTTTGGTCTAAGTTGAAAGGATGTTACCATGTAAAACCAGCTTGGTTGGCTATTTGACCTCTGAAATAACTGTTAAAAAGATTTATAGAACCATTGAATTTTAGAGCTGTTCATTCAATAAAATGTTTCTGAGTGTTTACTAAGTTAACCCATAGTTAACCCCATAGTTTCATTTTACCAGTGAAAAAACTGAGGCCCAGCAGATTATGTATCTGGCCTGAAGACACAGGTAGTGACAAAACTGGGACTAGAACTCAGATTTTTTGTATTACCACTGCAATAATCTTGGCATTCCAAAATCACATTTTTTCACTGCAGAAATCAGAATAAATTTATTCTATTTAATGAAATATTGTATTTGTAAAAATACCTTAAAGACCAGTGAGCGTCACACAAATGTATACTGTTGTCATTCATTTTTGCAGGAGAACAGGAGAAGAAAACACAGGTTTGGAGCTTTACATAAGCACCAATGGATCTTGTTCTTCATCCTCTAACGTTCCCAAATGGCCTTGCATCAGGATGGGATATGCTTCCTCAAACACACTTCCTTTCCATGCTTCAGTCTAGTCCTACTATTCACTTAAGAGGTTGATTCTTAATTTGCACTTTTATATGCTAATTAAAGTACTCTATTTCCTAAGGAAAAGTTTATAAATTTTTACACAATTTTCACCGATTGCTCTTTGATTTAATGGCCCTTTCTCCTTTATGCAGTAATTTAAAAGTTTCCCCTCATAAATGGTCAACTTTTAAAGCTACATTGGGATGTAATAAAAGAAATTTTATTTTCCAATTGCTTTTATAATTCCATTTTAAATGAGTAAAGCCGAAGCTGCCAATAACAGGCCTTTCACAATTTCAAACTTAGTAAAAGAACATTACCTGGAAATAGTATTTCTTCTCTTTAGCCACAGAGACAAAGGGCAGAATAAATAGAGCTTTCTTCCGTGTTTCCAAGACCCGCTTCAAAATAAGTAGTTCAGCAACAAGAGTCTTCCCAGCACTTGTAGGAGCTAAAACAAGTTGTTCGGCAAGGTTATCACAAAAAGAAGTAATATTTGATACACTGCATTAATAAATGTTTTAAATCATATCCAGTAACTAAATAGCCCAAGGCTAAACTATCATTAAGGCCCCAGCTAGCATCTGAAACCTTTATACCCTGAAATGCCCCTGACTTTAAACCAGGTTTCTAAATACTCTCACAGTGAAAATAGAGACAAATAAATCTTTACATCAAATAAATGATGAATATTACTGAGTACCTAGCTTATACCTAAAGATCCTTTCCTTTAAGTACTGAACAGTTAAAAGCCTTGCTTTGGGGAAATAGATAAAAAGCTTTAATACACTGTGATAGGAGCTATGATAGAAGTTGAGGGAGAAGAGCTGTAAGGAAGTTTATGGAAACAGAACTTATGAGAGCAAAGAAGGCAAGAAGAAAGGAATGCCAAGCAGAAAAAAACAGCATGTGTAAAGTTCTAGAGGAAAGCCTGGTATGTTCAGATGATAGCAAGTAATTTAGTAAGCCTGAAGTATAAAGTACAAGTAGGGGAGTGAAAACAGACATATGAAAGTGCCACATGGAGAAGACTTTTATAATCCTACCATGTAAGGAATTTATCCTGAAAGCAATGCAGAGTGACTAGTGAGTTTTATGAAAAGGAATGACAAAAACATATTTATACTTTAGAGAGATCACTTTTGGCTGCAGGAGCAAAGCAAGAGCAGAAAGAAAAGATTAACTAGTTAGAGAACTATTGCATAATCTAGAAGATGATAGTAAACTAGGTAATGGACCTAAGAACAGAGAGTAGTAGCCAGAATCAAGACATTTGAGGTAACAGACACTACACTTGGTGATTAATTAATGTGAGTTGGTGAGCAGAGTTATGAATGACACCCAAGTTCTTGTTTAAGCAACTGAAACAGTCAGGCCATTCTACCAATGCCACCAACTGCCACTAGTTAGCATTAACTGAGTATTTCCTACACGCCAAAAACTTTTCTAAGCCCACACCCTGGCACTCATGCTCTCTGTGCGCGTAGGCGCTCGCTCCCTCCTTCCCTCTGCTTCTCTCTCTCAACTAATTTGCAAGGTAACACAGTCAGTAAACAGCCTGAACTTATATCTATTGATAGTTAACTCTCTAATTATTTTTGGCAGCCATAATGAAAATCTGGATGACTCACAATTTCAGAGAAAACTGATACAAAGGACGTACATCTTACCAAGTGATTAGATTCTAAAGTCAGTATACTAAGCACAGACGGTTAAAAATTATGTAAGTCAAAGTTGCTCTTGAAAGCCCATATAAACCTTTCATAAAGTATATTACATAGGGTTTTGTATATACAATCCTGTATAAGCAGGTCAATTTATAAACATATAACATAAAATGTTCACACACTGAAAAGCAACTGAGATCAACTGTGGGAAGAGCACATTTACATCTCATACCGCACACTCACTCTGGGACATATTTTTTTTGTTGTTTTTTTTTTTTTTCTTTGCGGTGCGCAGGCCTCTCACTGTTGTGGCCTCTCCTGTTGCGGAGCACAGGCTCCGGATGTGCGGGCTCAGCGGCCATGGCTCACAGGCCCAGCTGCTCCGCGGCATGTGGGATCTTCCCGGACCGGGGCACAAACCCGTGTCCCCTGCATCGGCAGGTGGACTCTCAACCACTGCGCCACCAGGGAAGCTCTGGGACACATGTTTTTTGAGAGGAATGGTAGGCAGATAATTCTGTTTAAATTGTTCGGTTTTTGCCTTCCCCCACCCTACCATCTAATGGAATTTTCATAATTTAAGTATGCATATGATGAAACTCTGCTTTTCAAATATTTTAAGACTTTCTCTAGTTATAAAGCACTCTCTCGCCCACCTTACCTCAATAGAGTGTCCTTTACATTAATAATGTCTTAAAAATAGTAGAGAAATTAACTTGCACAAATTTGAATACCTGAATAGACTAAATTCTTTCCTTCCAGGACTTGTCCAAGCAAAAGGCACTCTGCTTGCCATTCAAACATCTTTTTTACACCAAAACTGTGATATTTCTCCAGAACCGCTGTAGGAAGCCCCCAATTTGCCAATAGCAGCTTGTCTACTTTATCGTCAGGAAACGTCTGCTTGCATTTCCCTTTTAGGAAAAAAAAGGAAATAGGTGAATTTAGTTCTAACATAAGACTTCAGTAATTTGCTTTCCACTGTGTTTTGGGATTCCTATGTGTTGTAAAGAGGCTATTTAAAGTACATCCTGACATAAAACACATACAATATAAGGATCTGTAAGGAGCACTGGGCACTATTAGGAGTGAATTCCCTACAGGTGATGAGATTTGGCCAGCTAGTAAGTTGTTTCTGTAAATAAAGGTCGAAAAGACCCAGAAACCACTTGAAGATTACTACCAGACAGTCGCTGAATATGGACTGAAAGCTCTTCCACGTCAATAGAAAGTGACGTGCCGCACCAGGTCCTAGTCACAAACTGAGAAAGGGGAGTAGAAGCCTAGCAGGCCATGCAAACGCGCGAGCTCCGCGCGGTGAGGACACCTCCCGACGAGTGGCCCGGCTGAGCTGCCTACCTCGCCCGCTGCCCACGGAGTGCCTGGGAGTACCTGCAGCTCTGGCCGGCGGGCGGCCGCGGTCCTTCAGGCTGCGTCTCAGGCCCGGAGGCGGGCTCAGCACCGGCCCCGAGAGGAGCAGGGGGCTGTCACTGCTGTCACCGCCACTTCCCGAAAAGAAGTCTGAGCCTGGTGCTGAACGTCGTCGTTTCCCACTCCAGCGCGTCAGATTCATCGCGAAATATTCTCGGCCATTCAGGGAAAGGCACAGTCCCAGCGTCCTCCCGCTCGGAAGAAACGGAAGTTGGCGACAGGTGCGGCCGCCATCTTCCCGCCACGGCTTTCAAACTCAGGCCTCCCAGCCCGCCCCGGAACCATAGAGTTCCCAGTGACGAGAGTAACCTGAGGACCATGGAATCGTGGGGAAGGAGGGGCTCTCGCTGGTGTCGTAGACCTCCGGCCTGTCACCTCGGTTGTCGGATAGTGAAAGAGAACCAGACTTGGACCTAGATTAAACGGGGGGAAAAACCAGACTCAGTATATATAATCTCCAATTATAATCATACTGGCTTAAAGTTTTTCCTTTTCTTTTTGTCCATGTCTGGTTTAAATAGCAAGTTTATGTTAACTTCATAAAATGAACTGCCCATAATAGGTAGAGAAGTAGCTCTATTTAACATATTGTATTTTTAAAACAATTATTACAAATTATATGTGCAAAATATTATACAAGTAAAATTTAGGATTTAGAATGAAGTGAAATTTACTCCTGCTTTACTTTCTGCTTTATAACAAGATATGGGAACATATGTATATGTATAACTGATTTACAGATGGTAGGGCAGAGGTTATTTCTGTACACAATTTCTACTTTAGCCATCATACGCTGTGAGGAATATGTGATGGAGAGATAGGGACTGCGGCCGATAGACCTCTTAGGTAGTAGAACGCTGCATAGAAGGGGATCTGGATGTCTCCGAGTGATCATTCGAAGCCAAGAGTTTGTTAATGGATCTGTGCTCTACCTTTGGCAAGGTAGAATCAAACGAGTTCTGGACTTAAACTGATGCCAGTTAATTACCCAGTTGCACAATTAGTTTCACCAAGCAAATCTAGTCAGGGAAAGGCCTGCCCTGAAGGGGTGGTGCTTTTCTACAGCTCTAAAAGTCTCAAAAGGACCAGTCCAATAACAACAACAAAAATTCTCATATTTCCTGGACTTGTAGTCTGGGAAATAGGAGAATCATTTCTCCTGTGAAACCTTCCTTGTTAAAAGAAAAAATTTTGGGACAGTATTCTAAAATTCCACAAGATGGAGACATTACTCCATAAAGGAAACATTTTTCTTAGTTACCTTTCTTGCAATCATTCACTCAACTAGTTATTGAGCGTCTACTACGTGCTAGGCATTGGGTATATGGCAGGGAAATGGAAGAAATGGCTCCTGCTCTCAAAGTGAAAGAGACTAGAGGAGACAGACATTAAACTAATTAATTAATTGATAATTTTAAATTGTACTATTGCTCAGGCAAAAAAGAATAGAGTGCTATCAAAGATATAAAAGGATCTTAATTTAGATTGTAGTCATGGAAGATCTTTCAGAGATGCAGTGTAGCATAGGGGTCAACAGTGCAGCAACTCTGTAGCCAATCAGTCTTTGTTTGAAGACTTAGTAGCTGTGTGATTTTGCTTAACCCCCTGAGCTTCCTTTTCCTCATCTATATGATGGAGATAATAAGAGTAACAACTATTTGGTTATTATTAGCACTAAGATAGTCATAGGTGTAAAGTGTTTACCACATAATAAGTGCTCTTCAGAGAACGTGCTATATAAATATTCTAATATTGCTTCCAATATAAATCCAGCACTTCGATGGGAAAAGAATAAACCAAAGAAATCTCTGTCACAAAGTTATTCTATTTTTATTAGGTGAACTATGATCAAGTGAGAAAAATAATTACGAAGAAATTGAAAGGCATGGTTTGTGTCATCCTTCTAAAAAAGCCTAGAGAATATTTTAAAATTTACAATGTACTTCAAACATTCAACATAAATTTCTAATTTAAAAAAAAAACTCTTACAAAGACCTACTAGAGAATGGACTTGAGGATATGGGGAGGGGGAAGGGTAAGCTGTGACAAAGCGAGAGAGAGGCATGGACATATATACACTACCAAATGTAAAATAGATAGCTAGTGGGAAGCAGCCACATAGCACAGGGAGATCAGCTTGGTGCTTTGTGACCGCCTGGAGGGGTGGGATAGGGAGGGTGGGAGGGAGGGAGACGCAAGAAGGAAGAGATATGGGAACATATGTATATGTATAATTGATTCACTTTGTTATAAAGCAGAAACTAACACACCATTGTAAAGCAATTATACTCTAATAAAGATGTAAAAAAAACTCTTAGAAAATAGAAGGTTACTTCTCAAAAATGTTAAACTTTTTTGTGCTAATAGTTACCATAATAATTAAAGCTAATACACCTGAAGTATTTCCCACCTGTCTTTTAACTGTGAGCTTGGATTCCTTGGAATTGTATCTGTGGTAATTCCTTAAGGTCTGCATTAAAGACCTGGAAAATTTTTTTGAATATATTTCTGCCAGCTACCTGGGAGACATATCAGTTCTGGCCCATTTTAAATGTAATCTCTGGGTTGGCATTTATTAAGATATGGAAGTAGTAATGTTAGACACCAGAGCCAGATTTGGACAGCTTCCACACTCACCATCTCAATGTTCAGAAGAGATATTTCTCTGCTTTACTTTCTGAGGTAGCTGTCGTTTTGGGGTTTTGGCTTTATACAGGGGATTTTAGATCTTACCACCCACCCTGCTAGGAACACCATATTCCTATCCCCCAGAACACATAATCCATTAAAATCCATACTCTAGACCACCAGGGATCAGCAGACATCACTATGGAAAATTTTGATTCTAATGCTTCACTTCTCTACTTACTCCTTTTATTAAGGAGTCAAATGTCAAATTATTTGACTGACAAGGAAATCTCTGATTTTACCAGTTTAGTCATGAATTTTAAAGGAAGTATTTTTTATATAACATCCAGAATTTTAAGGAAAGTGTGCTGTTCTAGAAGTGGTTTCTTGTTTGGCCTAATATTGCTAAAGACAGAAGTAAAGGAAACTCAATAACAATTGATGTACCTTCAAAGATGTCATCTGATTATGTTAGTAAGTTGCACAAATAATGAAGAGTGGTTTATCCATTGAAATTGCAGAGGTTATATGAAAAAATGAAATTTACACAAACTAAATTGTGAATTGACTAAAACAGAAACATCTAACCAGACTAAATAAATTCTGTGCTTCTCAGGGATGTAAAGTACAACATGATAAATATAATTAACACTGCTGTATGTTACATATGAAAGTTGTTAAAAGAGTAAATCCTAAGAATTCTCATCACAAGAAAAAACTTTTTTTCTATTTCTCTGTTTGTATCTATATGAGATGATGGATATTTATTAACTTATGGTGATAATCTTTTCATGATGTATGTAAGTCAAATCATTATGCTGTACACCTTATACAGTATTGTATTTCAATTATATCTCAATAAAACTGGAAGAAAAAAGCAATAAAAAAACTATGTGCTTCTCACATGAGTGGAAGTGATTGGCAAAAATAGAAACAGCTGGAAAATACACTTGATCAGAAACGTGGGATGCAGGATAGCCTCATCCACCAGAGGGCAGACAGCAGAAGCAAGAAGAACTACAATCCTGCAGCCTGTGGAGCAAAAACCACATTCACAGAAAGATACACAAGATGAAAATGCAGAGGGCTATGCACCAGATGAAGGAACAAGATAAAAACCCAGAAAAACAACTGAATGAAGTGGAGATAGGAGACCTTCCAGAAAAAGAATTCAGAATAATGATAGTGAAGATGATCCAGGACCTCGGAAAAAGAATGGAGACAAAGACCGAGAAGATGCAAGAAATGTTTAACAAAGATCTACAAGAATTAAAGAACAAACAAACAGAGATGAACAACACAATAACTGAAATGAAAAATACACTAGAAGGAATGAGTGGCAGAATAACTGAGGCAGAAGAATGGATAAGTGACCTGGAAGACAGAATGGCGGAATTCACTGCCATGAAACAGAATAAAGAAAAAAGAATGAAAAGAATTGAAGACAGCCTAAGAGAGCTCTGGGATGACATTAAACGCAACAACATTCACATTATAGGGGTCCCAAAAGGAGAAGAGAGATAGAAAGGACACGAGAAAATATTTGAAGAGATTATAGTCAAAAAGTTCCCTAACATGGGAAAGGAAATAGCCACTCAAGTCCAGGAAGTGCAGAGAGTCCCATATAGGATACACCCAAGGAGAAACGCGCTGAGACACATAGTAATCAAACTGGCAAAAATTAAAGACAAACAAAAATTATTGAAAGCAGCAAGGGAAAAATGACAAATAACATACAAGGGAACTCCCATAGGGTTAATAGCTGATTTCTCAGCAGAAACTCTACAAGCCAGCAGGGAGTGGCATGATATACTTAAAGTGATGAAAGGGAAGAACCTACAACCAAGATTACACTACCCGGCAAGGATCTCATTCAGATCCGATGGAGAAATCAAAAGCCTTACAGACAAGCAAAAGCTAAGAGAATTCAGCACCACCAAACCAGCTCTACAACAAATGCTAAAGGAACTTCTCTAGGTGGGAAACACAAGAGAAGAAAAGGACCTACAAAAACAAACACAAAACAATTAAGAAAATGGTAATAAGGACATACATATTGATAATTACCTTAAATGTGAGTGGATTAAATGCTCCTGCCAAAGGACACAGGCTTGCTGAATGGATACAAAAACAAGACCCATATATATGCTGTCTACAAGAGACCCACTTCAGACCTAGGGACACATACAGACTGAAAGTGAAGGGATGGAAAAAGATATTCATGCAAATGGAAATCAGAAGAAAGCTGGAGTAGCAATACTCATATCAGATAAAATAGACTTTAAAATAAAGAATGTTACAAGAGGGCTTCCCTGGTGGCGCACTGGTTGAGAGTCCGCCTGCCGATTCAGGGGACACGGGTTCATGCCCCAGTCTGGGAAGATCCCACGTGCTGTAGAGCGGCTGGGCCCGTGAGCCATGGCCACTGAGCCTGCGCATCCGGAGCCTGTGCTCCACAACGGGAGAGGCCACAACAGTGAGAGGCCTGCGTACCGCAAAAAAAAAAAAAAAAAAAAAGAATGTTACAAGCGACAAGGAAGGACAATACATGATCAAGGGATCAATCCAAGAAGATGATATAACAATTATAAATATATATGCACCCAACATAGGAGCACCTCAATACATAAGGCAACTGCTAGCAGCTATAAAAGAGGAAATCGACAATAACACTATAATAGTGGGGGCTTTAACACCTCACTTACACCAATGGACAGATCCTACAGACAGAAAATTAATAAGGAAACACAAGCTTTAAATGACACAATAGACCAGATTGATTTAATTGATATTTGTAGGACATTCCATCCAAAAACAGCAGAATAAACTTTTTTCTCAAATGCACATGGAACAATCTCCAGGCAAGATCACATCTTGGGGAACAAATCAAGCCTCAGTAAATTTAAGAAAACTGAAATCACATCAAGCATCTTTTCTGATCAAAACGCTACGAGGGGTTTCCCTGGTGGTGCAGTGGTTGAGAGTCCGCCTGCCGATGCAGGGGACATGGGTTCGTGCCCTGGTCCGGGAAGATCCCACATGCCGCGGAGAGGCTGGGCCCGTGAGCCATGGCCGCTGAGCCTGCGCGTCCGGAGCCTGTGCTCCGCAACGGGAGAGACCACAACAGTGAGAGGCCCGCGTACCGCAAAAAAAAAAGACAAAACCCTATGAGATTAGAAATCAATTACAGGGGAAAAAACGTAAAAAACACAAACACATGGAGGATAAATGATACTTTCTAAATAATCAAGAGATCACTGAAGAAATCAAAGAGGAAATCAAAAAATACCTAGAAACAAATGACAATGAAAATACGACGATCCAAAATTATGAGATGCAGCAAAAGCAGTTCTAAGAGGGAAGTTTATAGCTACACAAGCCTACCTCAAAAAAGAAGAAAAATCTCAAATAAACAATGTAACCTTACACCTAAAGGAACTAGAGAAAGAAGAACAAACAAAACCGAAAGTTAGTAGAAGAAAAGAAATCATAAAGATCAGAGCAGAAATAAATGAAATAGAAACAAAGAAAATAATAGCAAAGATCAATAAAACTAAAAGCTGGTTCTTTGAGAAGATAAACAAAATTGACCAACCAGTAGCCAGACTCATCAAGAGAAAGAGGGAGAGGAATCAAATCAATAAAATTAGAAATGAAAAAGGAGAAGTTACAACAGACACTGCAGAAATACAAAGCATCCTAAGAGACTACTACAAGCAACTCTATGCCAATAAAATGGACAACCTGGAAGAAATGGACAAATTCTTAGAAAGGTATAACCTTCCAACACTGAAACAGGAAGAAATAGAAACTATGAACACACCAATCACAAGTATTGAAATTGAAACTGTGATTAAAATTCTTCCAATAAACAAAAGTCCAGGACCAGATGACTTCACAGGTGAATTCTACCAAACATTTAGAGAAGAGCTAACACTCATCCTTCTCAAACTCTTCCAAACAATTGCAGAGGAAGGAACACTCCCAAACTCATTCTATGAGGCCACCATCACCCTGATACCAAAACCAGAGAAAGATACTACAGAAAAGGAAAATTACAGACCAATATCACTGATGAATATAGATGCAAAAATCCTCAACAAAATACTAGCAAACATAATCCAACAATACATCAAAAGGGTCATACACCATGATCAAGTGGAATTTATCCCAGGGACGCAAGGATTCTTCAATATATGCAAATAAATCAATGTGATACACAATATTAAAAAATTGAAGAATAAAAACTATATGATCATCACAATAGATGCAGAAAAAGCTTTTGACAAGATTCAACACCCATTTATGATAAAAACTCTCCAGAAAGTTGGCATAGAGGGAACATACCTCAACACAATAAAGGCCATAGATGACAAACCCACAGCAAACATCATTCTCAATGGTGAAAAACTGAAAACATTTCCACTAAGATCAGGAACAAGACAAGGATGTCTACTCTCACCACTATTATTCAACATAGTTTTGGAAGTCCTAGCCACGGCAATCAGAGAAGAAAAAGAAATAAAAGGAATACAAACTGGAAAAGAAGTAAAACTGTCACTGTTTGCAGATGACATGACACTATACATAGAGAATCCTAAAGATGCCACCAGAAAACTACTAGAGCTAATCAATGAATTTGGTAAAGTTGCAGGATACAAAATTAATGCACAGAAATCTCTTGCATTCCTATACACTAATGATGAAAAATCTGAAAGAGAAATTGAGGAAACACTCCCATTTACCATTGCAACAAAAAGAATAGAACACCTAGGAATAAACCTACCTAGGGAGACAAAAGACCTGTATGCAGAAAACTGTAAGACACTGTTGAAAGAAATTAAAGATGATACTAACAGATGGAGAGATATACCATGTTCTTGGATTGGAAGAATTAATATTGTGAAAATGACTATACTACCCAAAGCAATCTACAGATTCAATGCAATCCCTATCAAATTACCAATGGCATTTTTTACAGAACTAGAACAAAAAATCTTAAAATTTGTATGGAGATACAAAAGACCCTGAATAGCCAAAGCAGCCTTGAGGGGAAAAAACGGAGCTGGAGGAATCAGACTCCCTGACTTCAGACTATACTACAAAGCTATAGTAATTAAGAGAATATGGTACTGGCACAAAAACAGAAATATAGATCAATGGAACAGGATAGAAAGCCCAGAGATAAACCCACGCACCTATGGTCACTTAATCTATGACAAAGGAGGCAAGGATATACAACGGAGAAAAGACAGTCTCTTCAGTAAGTGGTGCTGGGAAAACTGGACAGCTACATGTAAAAGAATGAAATTAGAACACTCCCTAACACCATACACAAAAATAAACTCAAAATTGATTAAAAACCTAAATGTAAGACCAGACACTATAAAACTCTTGGAGGAAAACACAGGAAGAACACACTTTGACATAAATCACAGCAAGATCTTTTTTGATCCACCTACTAGAGTAATGGAAATAAAAACAAAAATAAACAAATGGGACCTAATGAAACTTAAAAGCTTTTGCACAGCAAAGGAAACTACAAACAAGACGAAAAGACAACCCTCAGAATGGGAAAAAATATTTGCAAATGAATCAACCAACAAAGGATTAATCTCCAAAATACATAAGCAGCTCATGCAGCTCAATATTAAAAAAACAAACAACCTAATCAAAAAATGGGCAGAAGACCTAAACAGACATTTCTCCGAAGAGGACATACAGATGGCCAAGAAGCACATGAAAAGCTGCTCAACATCACTAATTATTAGAGAAATGCAAATCAAAACTACAAGGAGGTATTACCTCACACCAGTCAGAATGGGCATCATCAGAAAATCTAGAAACAACAAATGCTGGAGAGGGTGTGGAGAAAAGGGAACCCTCTTGCACTGTTAGTGGGAATGTAAATTGATACAGCCACTATGGAGAACAGTATGGAGGTTCCTTAAAAACTAAAAATAGAATTACCATATGACCCAGCAATCCCACTACTGGACATATACCCAGAGAAAACCATAATTCAAAAAGACACATGCACCCCAATATTCATTGCAGCACTCTTTACAATAGTCAGGTCATGGAAGCAACCTAAATGCCCATCGACAGATGAATAGATAAAGAAGATGTGGTACATATATACAATGGAATATTACTCAGCCATAAAAAGGAACGAAATTGGGTCATTTGTAGAGACGTGGATGAATCTAGAGACTGTCATGGAGTGAAGTAAGCGAGAAAGAGAAAAACAAATATCACATATTAACTTATATATGTGGAATCTAGAAACATAGTACAGATTAACCGTTTTGCATGGCAGAAATTGAGACACAGATGTAGAGAACAAACGTATGGATGCCAAGGGGGGAAAGCAGCGGTGGGTGGGGTTGGTGGTGTGATGAACTGGGAGGTTGAGATTGACATGTATACACTGATGTGTATAAAATGGATGACTTGTAAGAACCTGCTGTATAAAAAAAATAAATTAAATTAAATCCTCCCCCCAAAAAAGAAGCCCTTTTAACTCCCATAGGAGCCTGAATTTCCACTACTCCATTTACCCACACTTGAACATGGCTGTTTAATTATGTCTTCCCCACTAGACATAATCTCCATAAAGTCAGAGATCATGTCTATTATGGTTGACTTTGTATATCCTGCTGATGAGTATTGAAGGTCTCAGGCGTTTGTTCCATAAATCTTTACTACAGTCCTTTGAGGGAATTAATTATTGCATCTGGTTGTTCTGTCAGTTATTGAGAGAGAGATGTTGGAGTCTCCAATTATGATTCTGGTTTTGTTTATTTTTCCTTTCAGCTCTATCAGTTTTTGCTTCACATTTGTTTTTTCATATGTACACATTTAGGATTGCTATGTCTTCTTGGTATATTGATCCTTTTATCATTATGTAATGTCCCTCTCTGTCCTTGATAATTTTTTGGCTTTGCTCTGTACTTCATCTGATATAAAGATAGACACTCCAACTTTCTTTTGATTAATGTTTGCATTTTATCTTTTCTATCCTTTTATTTTTAACCAACTTATGTAATTATATTTGAACTTAGTTTATTGTATAGAATATACAGTTGACTCATTTCCTCCCCACCTACTCTGCCACTCACTGTCTCTAAATTTTCATATTTAGACCATATATATTTAATGTAATTATTGATATTAGGGCTTAGGTTTCTTATTTCATTTTTTGTTTTACGTTTATGTTTGTGTTTTTTTTAACATCTTTATTGGGGTATAATTGCTTTACAATGGTGTGTTAGTTTCTACTTTATAACAAAGTGAATCAGTTATACATATACATATGTTCCCATATCTCTTCCCTCTTGCGTCTCCCTCCCTCCCACCCTCCCTATCCCACCCCTCCAGGCGGTCACAAAGCACCGAGCTGATATCCCTGTGCTATGAGGCTGCTTCCCACTAGCTATCTACCTTACGTTTGGTAGTGTATATATGTCCATGCCTCTCTCTCGCTTTGTCACAGCTCACCCTTCCTCCTCCCCATATCCTCAAGTCCGTTCTCCAGTAGGTCTGTGTCTTTATTCCTGTCTTACCTCAAGGTTCTTCATGACATTTTTTTCTTAAATTCCATATATATGTGTTAGCATACGGTATTTGTCTTTCTCTTTCTGACTTACTTCATTCTGTATGGTAGACTCTAGGTCTATCCACCTCATTACAAATAGCTCAATTTCGTTTCTTTTTATGGCTGAGTAATATTCCATTGTATATATGTGTCACATCTTTATCCATTCATCCAGTGATGGGCACTTAGGTTGTTTCCATCTCCTGGCTATTGTAAATAGAGCTGCAATGAACATTTTGATACATGACAATTTTTGAATTATGGTTTTCTCAGGGTATATGCCCAGTAGTTGGATTGCTGGGTCGTATGGTAGTTCTATTTTTAGTTTTTTAAGGAACCTCTGTACTGTTCTCCATAGTGGCTGTACCAATTCACATTCCCACCAGCACTGCAAGAGTGTTCCCTTTTCTCCACACCCTCTCCAGCATCTATTGTTTCTAGATTTTTTGATGATGGCCATTCTGACTGGTGTGAGATGATATCTCATTGAACTTTTGATTTGCATTTCCCTAATGATCAATGATGTTGAGCATTCTTTCATGTGTTTGTTGGCAGTCTGTATATCTTCTCTGGAGAAATGTCTATTTTGGTCTTCTGCCCAGTTTTGGATTGAGTTTTTTGGTTTTTTTTAATTGAGCTGCATGAGCTGCTTGTAAATTTTGGAGATTAATCCTTTGTCAGTTGCTTCATTTGCAAATATTTTCTCCCATTCTGAGGGTTGTCTTTTGGTCTTGTTTATGGTTTCCTTTGCTGTGCAAAAGCTTTGAAGTTTCATTAGGTCCCATTTGTTTATTTTTGTTTTTATTTCCATTTCTCTAGGAGGTGGGTCATAAAGGATCTTGCTGGGATTTATGTCATAGAGTGTTCTGCCTATGTTTTCCTCTAAGAGTTTGATAGTTTCTGGCCTTATATTTAGATCTTTAATCCATTTTGAGCTTATTTTTGTGTATGGTGTTAGAGAGTGATCTAATCTCATACTTTTACATGTAGCTGTCCAGTTTTCTCAGCACCACTTATTGAAGAGGCTATCCTTTCTCCACTGTACATTCCTGCCTCCTTTATCAAAGATAAGGTGACCATATGTGCATGGGTTTATCTCTGGGCTTTCTATCCTCTTCCATTAATCTATCTTTCTGTTTTTGTGCCAGTACCATACTGTCTTGATTACTGTAGCTTTGTAGTATAGTCTGAAGTCTGGGAGCCTGACTCCTCTGGCTCTGTTTTTCGTTCTCAAGATTGCTTTGGCTATTCAGGGTCTTTTGTGTTTCCATACAAATTGTGAAACTTTTTGTTCTAGTTCTGTGAAAAATGCCAGTGGTAGTTTGATAGGGATTGCATTGATGAAACTGAGGTGAAGAGTTTAAACTGCTCATGACCACATTCCTAGAAAAGTACAGTTGATAAGCAAAATTTCTACTATTAAACATAAATGATTCAGAGATTACTGAATCTCCACTCCACTTCTAGCCACTTATCTTAACAAACATAGTTCTTACTCATCAAAGTTCCATCTCAGGGTGAAACCCTCTCCTTTTTGAAAAAATAATTGCTGAAGTTTACATTTTTTTACTTATTTCCACTTTTTATTATATAGAAAATATAAACAAAAAAAGAGGGGAGTTCCCTGGTGGTGTAGTGGTTAGGATTTAGTGCTTTCACTGCTGTGGCCCAGGTTCAGTCCCTGGTTGGGGAACTGAGATCTCACAAGCCGCATGGCGTGGCCAAAGAACAAAACCACAACAGAATAGTATAATTTCATGGGTCTATCATTTAATCTTAGCAAGTATACATCTCATTTAGCATAGTGTTTTTGAGGTTCATTCATGTTGTATAAAATGCATCAGTAATCCATTACTTTTATTGCTGAATGGTATTGCATTGTATGAATGCAAAAGTTGGTGTCTTCATTCAATAAGGAGATTTAGATTGTTACCAACTAGGCAATAATGAACAATGCTGCTATGAATAGTTGGGTATACATCTTTGCATAGATAAATGTTCTTATTCCCTTGGGTAGATTCCTAGGAAGAAATTGCCAGATGGTTTTTCAAAGTGGCTATATCATTTAACAGTCCCACCTGTAATTTCCAATTGCTGTATGAAAGTTCCAATTTCTCCACACTCTTCCGCATCTTCATTTATATATCTTCTTTGGTGAAAAGCTTACTCAAATCTATTAATTAAGTTTAAAGGATTTTTAATTGGAATATATGTCTTCTTATTTTTGAGATACAAGAGTTTATTATATATTCCAGATGCAAATCCTTTCATATATATATATGCCTGAAGGATGATCTTTAACATATCCTATAGTGCAAGACTGCTGGTAATGGATTATTTCAACTTTTGTACGTCTAAAAGCATCTTTTCACAGATGACTTTTCGCAGAATGGTCTGATGAACCTTCCAGTGTATACCTGTTGATGTTTGGGGGGTTCTCATCTTCTTAAGCCCTGATGATTCTTTGCTGTCTTCCTTCTGCATCTTTGTGCACAGATAAGTGGGAAGCCACAGACAATCAGCAGCTTCAAGATCCATTTGATAAACACAAGAAAGGAAGTGTCAGAACAGTCTGGTTCTTACACCAAGTTATAGGCATAAATCTTTGAGGCAAAAAATTGTTATAGCCTTACTAAAAGGGATAATATTACAAATAAACACAAAAGCAAGCTGATACTAATTTAAAAGGTAAATAGGTAAAAGCTTAAAATAATTTAAAAGGTAAATAGGTAAAAAGGTAAATACATACACAAAGATTAGTCTTTTCCTTTTTTATCACCTGTGAGCTTTTTATTTAATTTACTTTTATATGTTGTGTTTAATACACAAATAGATAATAAATTTAAAGCCTTTACCTTTATTTTTAATACATAATTAAATCAGACATTGTATATATCACATAGGATTTAACATCTTAACTTGTAACATCTTTCTGCTAAACAGACAATATACAATCCAATGAGATAGTTACATTCTTTTTAATTTAATTTTTATTTTATTTTGGCCTCACTGTGCCGCATGCAGGATCTTAGTTCCCCGACCAGAGATTGAACCTGCGCTGTGCCACCTGCAGTGGAAGCGTGGAGTCTCAATCACTGGACCACAAGGGAAGTCCCAACATTCTTTTGTTCATATCAAGACTTTGAAATCCAGTGAAAAATTTACACTTACCAACATATCTCAATGTAAATGCTAAATTTTCATCAGAAATACTTACTCTGCATTTAGAGCTCATAAAATTTACAGTTGAAAGAGTAGATTCACATATGCAAGTTGTTCTAAGCATATTAAAAAGCTTCCCAATAACTGGATTGAAAACCAGTGTTTAAAGTTAAATTAATTAAAATTCAATAAAATTAAAAATTCAGTACTTGGTGGAACTAGTCACATTTTTGTGTTTGACAGCCATGTTGGGTAGTGGCTACTATACTATACAAAAGAGCTCTAGAGAGTAATTGGGTGGCTGGGGAACAAGGATGGTTTCAAATTTGTACTATTTCCATACATGACAACACAAATACATGAATAAAACATTGTCTTGTTTTAAAGCAATATGGTAACTAGTAAGTTGTGGAGATCGCAAATGCACCCCTACAGGATGAATGTGGGGGCAAAAGAGTTATCTTAATATTATATAAGTTTCTTGTAACTTAAAACAAAATTCCTAGTAACAGCATTTCATAAACGTATTCCGAAAGTGCTGTATCACAAAAAACTTATTTCAAAGTAAAGATTATATGCCTGGTAAAACTACACTATTTAATTAAAAGAATAGGATCAGGGGACTTCCCTGCCTATCCAGTGGTTAAGAATCCATGCTTCCACTGCAGGGGGCAAGGGTTCGACCCCTGGTCGGGGAACTAAGATCCCGAATACTGCATGGCATGGCCAAAAAAAGAAAAGAAGAAGAGGATCAGAGTGTTGATGAAGATATGGCTATTTAAGGTAAATGCAAACAGTTTGAATAGAATACTTTTGTAAAATGTGAGTAGAAAAAAATCAATAATTATAAATTAATATTTTATATATTTGATTTCAAATATATATGAACTTCAAAAATAAATTAGATACTATAAGTTTAGGAATATGTACATTTAAATATGTGATTATATTAAATATATGTGTAAAAGTTATTTCTGTGTGTGTTCATAAGTAGCATTAGTTTTATAGTTTTGTTGGTAGTGTATATTCTTGTCTGGTTTTAGTGTTGGTGTTAGGAACTTCAAATACAGAAGTGAGGACCAAGTGAAGACTCTTCTTCCTTATACTGAAATGGGCATATAGCAGGAGAATTAGCACAACATTGCCTTGAATTCTATAACTTACTTGTTCTTTTAATGGTTATTAGTCCATTCAGTGTCTGCAGTTCTTTTTCAGCAAATTTTGGTAATTGTATTTTCTTAGAAAATTTCCTTTTTCTCTCCATTGCCATTTTTAAAAATATTCCATAAATTTTCAATTGTCTCCACATATTTAGTTATGTCTCATTTCTTATGAACCTTTTCTCAGAAGAGCAAAGAATAGAGGTTCAGAAAGCCTGGAGAAGAAAAAACCCATTTTCTAGATGAGATAGACTAGGTTCCTGAATAAATAAATGAGAAGAGGAAACCCATTTTGAAGAGTGTGTTATATATTCAGGCACAGGGACATGAGGTTTTTTCCCAGTTTCTAAAAGAAACAAAATATGGAAAAGAAGACAAGGGAAACCACTGTCCACTGTCCTGAGGTTAGGCAGGGTAGACAGACTGGGTACAGAGAAAATTGAAGAGGTAACATTTCCTAGCAGGGACAAACTAAATTTCAGAAAACAGAGGACAGAGTGCTGTTACACAGGGCTCAGCCTCCTAGAGTCAAGACCTGGGATCTTTATCTCCTAGATTCCAAGCCTGGTTGGGGGGAAGACATGGGAAATTCACAGTTGTGGTATTTTGGGGATCTGAGTGGGAAGGGGATTGTGTTAGTGTAACCACCTCCTCTCCATCTCTGCTCTACAGCAAAATGGAAGAAGCCTCATGAACGCACCTCATTCACACACACACACAGCATGAAGAGTTGGAGGCTCTGTTTAGCTGCAATATGTTTCCAGATAAAAACCTCCAGAGAGAACTTGCTTTAAAAGTCAACCTACCAGCGTCACCAATAAAGGTCTGTCTGATCCTCTGAGGTGTGCTTTGAGCCCCCATCCAAATTACATTCTACTATTCAGCCTGGAAATTCCCTCTGTAACACAATGAAGAAGTAACATTGTTACTTCATTGTAACACAATGAAGTAGTAACACTTCATTTATTGAGTACCTACTGTGTGCTAGTACTGAGCTGGGCACATTGTATATGTTGGCTTTATTATCATCCAGTTTAAAGGATGTGGAAAAGTGAGTTTCGGGAGCCAAGTGACTGGGTCACGGAGATAATACATAGTATAACTGGAATTAGAACTCCAGAGGTACGAAAGAGCTCAAATTAGAGAAATGACTCTCATCCCGACAGACTTCTTACTTAGGAACTTCTCTAGCAAAACCCTGCAATCATTTATTCACAACATTACCAACAGACAAGTACCTTCTCCAACAACTGAGTCTGCTAAGACCCCAAATTTTTGTTAGAATATTGTTCACTGAAGAGGCCTTTTAAAATAATCCTTGAAAATCCCTTAGTTCAAATTTTCCACCTCTCCCTACATCCCTGAACTTCCTTCTCTTCTCTAGAGTTCAGAACCCTTTCTCTGAACCCCCAGCACAACCTCTGAGACATACCCTCCTTTTTTTTCTTTCTTTTTCCTCTGGAGCCCAGCCTTGATCCCTCATTGTTCCTATTGACTCCATTCATACCTACCTCTGCTCTCTCAGAACTCAGTATCATAGTGATTTGGAGAGGACATGAGGGTTATAATCTGACTTTTTTCACCCAGGAGAAGCCTCAAACTCCTTCTCCAGTAACAGACCATAATCTCTCTTCCCCCACTCCCAGATTTGGTTCAGGAATCAGCCGTTCAAAAAGAGGAAGCAGCAGTGGCAACAAGAGCAACAATCACTAAAGCCACCGAACCAGGTCCTTCCAGCCAAGAATGTGCCCACAGCATCAACCAGTCCTCATTCTTTTCTCCGTGCAGTTTCAGATTCTTATAGCTCCCACTCACCTCAGCCCTTAGACCTTTTCCATTGGGCAGGGGACTCTATAATCACTGAGATTGCTACAAGTGATGTCCAAATGCAAGATCCTCAGTTGGAGAGGATAGTGGCCTCAGTTCCTGCTTTGTACTCTGATGCCTATGACATAGCACAAATCATGGAACTGTACAGTTTTCCTGATGAGGATGAGATAGCCAGCTCTTCTTTCCATTCTCTGTATCATTATCTCTCACCGACAAAGCCCAGTTAGAATAGAGTTCCTTTCTTAGCCTCTTTGCTGATCCAGCTGTAGGTTTATCTCCTGGGTAAACCTGCTTCAGTATGACAAGCTGGAGCTTTGCAGCCTACAGTCTAAGAAACAGCCTGGAATTCCAGAACCCCTTCAGTATGGCACACTTTGGAGGTTGCTGATCAAAGTACTAATAAATATCAGACAGTATTGAAAAAGGATCTTCTTGCATCTTGTACATGCTCTTTCCTTTGCCTGCTTTTAACCCAAATATCTGGCTCAGTGTTACTTGGATTTCCATGGAAATGTTGTAAAAACTAGGAGTTTCCTGCAAGTATAGCTCAGTACTACACAATCAGCCCCACAACTCTCCCTGGAGAGGCCTTCCTAGTCCCTTTGATGGCCAATGAGACTGCAAAATTCCCTCTTCCCAAGACTATCTTTGACTTTTTAAAAGGTGTAGCATTTAGGGGTCATCCACTTTTAATGTCAGCAGGTTTATAAACTTACATTTTCAACAGACTTTTAGAATGACAGTTAAGCTAATTTTCCAGCTATATGATTAATGAACAAAATTAATGGCACTTCTCAAAAGCAGTAATAAACACATAATAAGATAAGTACCTCTCAATGAAAAATATAAAGTATCTAGGAATTAACTAAGAAAATTAAGACCTCTGTACAGAAAAGTTTAAAACTTAATAATGGACATTGGAAATGTTCGAATAAAAGACATTTGAAGCCATAAGATAATCAATTTAACAGCGTTAAAATCATATAAAGCATGTTCTCCAAACACAATGGAATGAAAATAGAAATCAATAGTAGAAGAAAATTCAGGAAATTCACAAATATATGGATATTAAAAAGCACACTCCTAAATAACCAATAAAGAAGAAATCAGAAGGAAAATTAGGAAATATGTGAAGATGAATGAAAACAAAAACACAATATACCAAAACTTATGGGATGAGGCTAAATCAGTGCTTGGAAAGAAATCTATAGCTGAAAAAGCCTATATTTAAAGAATAAGCTCTCAAATCAACCTTTTTTTTTAAATAGGAGGGAAGCTGGCATAGTTATATTAATATCTATCAAATTAAACTTTAAGGCAAAACATTTTGTTGGAAGTAAAAGTATATTAGACACGGATAAAGGGAACATTTAACCTGAAAGATATAATAATTCTGAATTTGTATACATTTAACATATTCCCAAAATATATGAAGTAAAAATTAACAAAACTCTTGGGGAAACTTAACAAATACATAATCGTAATAGATGATTTTATCCATAGGTCAAATGAATAAAAATTTTGTATGGGTAGAGATTTTAACTGTACAGTTAATAGGCTTGATTTAATGAAAGTATGTAGATTTCTGCATTCAGCTGGTAGAGAATACACATTCTTTTCAAGTACCTAATTACTACATATTAGACCACGAAGCAAATCTTAACAAACTCAATAACATACAAACAGCATTCTTTGATCATAAGGCAATTTAATTAGAAGAAACTCCAACCTCTCTCTCAATTTAGAAAGTAAAAAGGACATTTCTAAGTGATTAATCGAGCATGGGAGAAATTAGGTGAATAATCTGGTAGCATACATTATATAATAACAATAACTGTATCAGCATTCACTGGGGGAAAGTAATAGAGATAGTAGCAGTAGCAGGTTTGAATGTCTTGTTACCCATCACATTCTGGGTCATCACAGAGGGATCTTGAAGGGCAAGACTGCAGACCTAGGGTAGAGACATTGGCCCTTAGGTTGTGAGGTTTTTTGCTTACTGGTTTTTTTTTTAATTATGTTTTATTTTTTTAATAGTCTTTATTTTTAGAGCAGTTTTCATTTCACAGCAAAATGAGCAGAAGGTACAGAGATTTCCCATATAGCCCCTGCTCCCACATACACACAGCCTTCCCCACTATCAACAACCCACACCAGAATGGTCCATTTGTTATAATTGATGAACCTACACTGATACATCTTTATCACCTAAAGTCCATAGTTTACATTAGAGTTAGCTCTCAGTGTTGTACATTATATGGATTTTGACAAATAGGTAATTGTCATGTGTCCACCATTATAGTATCATATAGGATAGTTTCACTGCCCTAAAAATCCTCTGTGCTCCACCTATCCATCCCTTCCTCTCCCCTAATCTCTGGCAACCACTGATCCTTGTCTCCATAGTTTTGCTTTCAAATTAATAATTTTTCACCTTAAGAAACTAGAAAAAGAGGAGCAAAATAAATCCAAAGCAAGCAGAAGTAAGGATATAAAGGCTAAAGTGGAAATAAATGAAATAGAGAATAGAAAAGCAATAGAGCAAACCAATGAAATCAAAGCAAGCTAGAAAGAAGAAGGAGAAGGAGAAGGAGAAGGAGAAGGAGAAGGAGAAAGGGAAGGGGAAGGGGAAGGGGAAGGGGAAGAAGAAGAAGGAGGAGGAGGAGGAGGAGAAGGAGAAGGAGAAAGGGAAGGGGAAGGGGAAGGGGAAGGGGAAGAAGAAGGAGGAGGAGGAGGAGGAGGAGGAGGAGGAGGAGGGGGAGGAGGAGAAGAAGAAGAAGAAGAAGAAGAAGAAGAAGAAGAAGAAGAAGAAGAAGAAGAAGAAGAAGAAGAAGGAGAAGGAGAAGGAGAAGGAGAAGGAGAAGGAGAAGGAGAAGGAGAAGGAGAAGGAGAAGAAGAAGAAGAAGAAAAAGAGGGAGAAGAAGAAGAGAAAGAAGAAGATGAAGGGGAGGAGAAGGGGGAGGGGAGGAGGAGGAAGGGGAGGAGGGGGACAAGGGAGAAGAGGAAGAAGAATCAAATTGCTAGAATCAGAAATGGGATGTAACTACCAACCTTACAGAAATAAAAAGCATTATAAATAAATATTATGAACATTTGTGTTACTTTATAATTTGTATAACAAATTAGATAACTTAGATGAAATGGGCAAATTCCTAGGAAGACACAAAATACCAAATCTGACTCAACAAGAAATAGAAATGCTGCAAATAGACCTTTAACAAGTAAAGAGATTGAGTTAGTAATTAAAAACTTTCCACAAAGAAAAGTCCAGGCCCAGGTGGCATCATTGCTAAATTCTACTAAATGTTTAAAGAATTAACAATCCTTTACAAATTCGTCTAAATAACAAGAGAACACTTCCTAACTCATTTTGAGACCAGTATTATCCTGATACCAAAACTGGACAGCTATATGTAAACAATGAGATTAATACATTCCCTCACACCACATACAAAGATAGACTCAAAATGCTTTAAAGACCTAAATGTAAAACATGAAACCATAAAACTCCTAGAAGCAAACATAGGCAAAACACTCTTTGACATAAATCATAGCAATATTTTCTTGGATCAGTCCTAAGGCAAAAGAAAAAAGAGCAAAAATAAACATATGGGACCTAATTAAACTTAAAAGCTGCTGCACAGCAGAAGAAACCATAAACAAAACAAAAAGACAATCTATGGAATGGGAGAAAATATTTGCAAATGATGTGACCAAAAAGGTGTTAATATCCAAAATATACAAACAGCTTATACAACTCAATATCAAAAAAACAAACAACCCTACTGAAAACTGGTCAGAAGACCTGGATAGACATTTCTCCAAAGAAGACATACAGCTGACTAACAGGCACATGAAAAGACGTTCAACACTGCTAACTATCAGAGAAATGCAAATCAAAACCACAATGAGATATCACCTCACACCTGTCAGAATGACTATCATCAAAAAGTCTACAAATAACAAATGTTGGAGAGGATGTGGAGAAAAGTGAACCCTTGAACACTGTTGGTGGGAATGTAAATTGGTGCAGCCACTATGGAAAACAATATGGAGGTTCCTCAAAAAACTAAAAATAGAACTACCATACTATCCAGCAATTCCACTCCTGGGTACATATCTGGAAAAAACAAAAACACTAATTTGAAAAGATACACGCACTCCAATGTTCATAGCAGCACTATTTACAATAGCCAAGACATGGAAGCAACCCAAGTGCCCATCAACAGACAACTGCCTTAAGAAGATGTGGTATATATACACAATGGAATATTACTCAGCCATAACAAAGAATGAAATACTGCCATTTGCAGCAACATGAATGGACCTAGAGATTACCATACTAAGTGAAGTCAGAAGAGAAAGACAAATACCATATGATATCACTTATATGTGGAATATAACATAAATGAACATAGCTAGAAAACAAGTTAGATCCTAGAGAAATGGAAATAAAAAAAAAATAAACAAATGGGACCTAATGAAACTTCAAAGCTTTAGCACAGCAAAGGAAACCATAAACGAGACCAAAAGACAATCCGCAGAATGGGAGAAAATATTTGCAAATGAAGCAACTGACAAAGGATTAATCTCCAAAATTTACAAGCAGCTCATGCAGCTCAATATCAAAAAGTAAACAACCCAATCCAGAAATGGGCAGAAGACCTAAATAGACATTTCTCCAAAGAAGACATACAGATTGCCAACAAACACATGAAAGGATGCTCAACATCACTGACCATTAGAGAAATGCAAATCAAAACTACAATGAGGTATCACCTCGCACCAGTCAG
Source organism: Leucopleurus acutus (assembly GCF_964270905.1). Taxonomy (NCBI): domain Eukaryota; kingdom Metazoa; phylum Chordata; class Mammalia; order Artiodactyla; family Delphinidae; genus Leucopleurus; species Leucopleurus acutus. Next base: position 67,488,093 of record NC_139147.1, read on the forward strand.
AATGGCCATCATCAGAAAGTCTACAAATAATAAATGCTGAAGAGGGTGTGGAGAAAAGGAAACCCTCTTGCACTGTTGGTGGGAATGTGAATTGGTATAGCCACTATGGAGAACAGTATGGAGGTTCCTTAAAAAACTAAAAATAGAACTACCATACGACCCAGCAATCTGACTACTGGGCATATACCCTGAGAAAACCATAATTCAAAACCAGTCATGTATCAAAATGTTCATTGCAGCTCTATTTACAATAGGCAGGACATGGAAGCAACCTAAGTGTCCATCAACAGATGAGTGGATAAAGAAGATGTGGCACATATATACAATGGAATATTACTCAGCCATAAAAAGAAATGAAATTGAGTTATTTGTGGTGAGGTGGTTGGACCTAGAGTCTGTCATACAGAGTGAAGTAAGTCAGAAAGAGAAAAACAAATACCGTATGCTAACACATATATATGGAATCTAAGAAAAAGAAAAAAAAAAAGGTCATGAAGAACCTAGGGGCAAGATGGGAATAAAGACACAGACTAACTAGAGAATGGAGTTGAGGATATGGGGAGGGGGAAGTGTAAGCTGTGACAAAGTGAGAGAGTAGTATATGGACATATATACACTACCAAATGTAAAACAGATAGCTAGTGGGAAGCAGCCGCATAGCACAGGGAGATCAGCTCGGTGGTTTGTGACCACCTAGAGGGGTAGGATAGGGAGGGTGGGAGGGAGGGAGATGCAAGAGGGAAGAGATATGGGAACATATGTATATGTATAACTGATTCACTTTGTTATAAAGCAGAAACTAGCACACCATTGTAAAGTAATTATACTCCAATAAAGATGTTAAAGAAAAAAAGAAAACAAGTTAGAGATGACCACTCACTACTTTTTTTTTTAATTAATTACTTTATTTATTTGTTTATATTTGGCTGCATTGGGTCTTTGTTGCTGCACGCGGGCTTTCTCTAGTTGCAGCGAGCAGGGGCTACTCTTCGTTGTGGTGCACAGGCTTCTCATTGCGGTGGCTTCTCTTTTTGCAGAGCTCGGGCCCTAGGCGCGTGGGCTTCAGTAGTTGTGGCAAGTGGGCTCAATAGTTGTGGCTCGCGGGCTCTAGAGTGCAGGCTCGGTAGTTGTGGTGCATGGGCTTAGTTGCTCCGCGGCATGTGGGATCTTCCCGGACCAGGGCTCAAACCCATGTCCCCTGCATTGGCAGGTGGATTCTCAACCACTGCGCCACCAGGGAAGTCCCGACCACTTACTACGTTTTTCAATGTAGTGCTGGAAGATCTAGGCGATCAATTTACTTTCTATTCTCCGTCTTCTCATCTGTAAAATGAGAGAGTTGGACTAAGTGATAGCTAAGCCTCCTACCACCTCTAATTTTCTCAGACTGGACTTATTCTATGCCTGATTTCTGAATTACAAAATCTTCCTTTCCCAACCATCTGGGAAAGAAGAGGGCCAGGAGAGGACAGCCACTTGTCACGACAAGAAATAGGAGAAACAGGACCACATGTCACTTGCACAAGTTGCTGCCTCAGCCACTGATAGGTTTAGGTGAAAAGCACGGTTATAATTAGAGCAGCAGCCTGTCCTGACTGCTCCACCAGCCACTGTGGGCACAGCTGGATCTGCCAACCACATGCACAGGACTCTGAGAGGCTGCTCGGGCCTTGAAATGATCCTTCTTACAAGGATTTTCCTTCTTCCTCAAGGGAAAGAAAACCCATTGATATAAAACCCCACTTGCCTTCCGGCTTCCCCTGCCAACTGCCACTCCAACAGAGACTGAGTGTGGACAAATACAGGAGAAAGAAAAAATCGTAAGCTGAGCCTGGTCACATTGCCCCTTGTGATATAGTTTTATTTTTAACTTCAAAACACTTGAACTATTTCTGTTGAAGTTTTTTTCTCCTTTCCCTACCTCCTCGACGAAACTCTGTCCTCTGCTGCAGCCAATGCACGCCGAGCCACCTCCGGCAGCCTACTTGCTCACCATCAAGGGACACAAGTGCAGCAGATGCTGACTCAGCCCATGCCATTAAGGTAAGCTTTTCAAATGTGGGCAGGTTCATCAAGGGGAAATTTAGAGTGGTGAACATGGAGGCGGAGGCTGAGCGGCATATCACCTTTTTGCTCTGAGTAAGAGGGTTGTTAAGCAAATTAAGTTACATATGGGGGTGAAAAGGTTAGCACTGAGAATGAGACCCAGCCATAGGTAAACTCCTGCTTTGAATCTAAAATCTTAGAGCAGGAAGAGATGACCCGCTTTCTAACAGCTTAGGCTCTTTCTTCTAAAATCAACCATAGTGATAGCACATAGTGGTTATGTGCTATCTCTAAGGTTACACAGTATTGATGGGGGTTCAGGATGGTGGGGGGAGAGGAGGTGGTGAGGAAATAGGTGGAAGGCCCAGAACCCAGGATTTCTGTTTTCTGAAGTCCAAATGTTGTGATCTTTCCCCAATCACCATTTTCTATGTTAACTGCAAGTCATTCTCATGTACTTTAAATTCCATCACCTGTGTCACTCTACCAGTTAATTTAGCACAGTTGTATTTACTGCGTATATTATTTAAATTCTGCCTGCAGAGTTTAAAACCTGTTTTTCTTTAACCATATTCCCTAAACATGACTCACTCCTCCCCAGCTCTCTTGAATCCAAATGCATCTATGGAATAGAAGTGAAAGTATTTTACAAGTTGAAAAATGGTATATACATGCAAACCAAAAATTATCACAAATTTGAAACTTGCAACTCCAGGGGGACAAAAGTAAAATGATTAATGATACTTGAGGAGTCAAACACTTTAAAGTGTAGATAGGTTATTTCTAGCTTTGGGAATAACAGCATAGTGTTGCATGCACATACAAATTGGCAGGGATAAGGGAGCAGTGTTTATTTTCCTGTTTTCCTCTGGACCTCGCTTTAGTGTTATACAGTTAAAAGTTCAGCTAAGGACATCCTAGGAAGTGGCCTGTGCAGCAAAAGGGATTCTGTACACTCTAAACTTTGCACTGTACAGGCTAAAGCCACCAATGTCAAGTAAAAGGAGACCTACCACCAGACACCTTAACTCCTGTTTCCTTCTTGCCTGCCTCTGTAACCTCCAGATGCATCCCATAACTCTGCTATAGGTGTCTGGGTTATAATTATGCCTGTTTGCTAGGCACAATCAAATGCACTGTGTATAATTGCCTAACTTCATTTAATTTTGTCAGAGTTTCCATGGCACAAAGGTCTTCAAGGGGTATACCGGGTACTTTCCTAGCAAGATGGGCATGTTAGCTTAGCAGTAACCAACCAGACCAGCTGACTCAGAGCTACTGCTAAATAATCCATCTAGTTTGCACTTTCTTGGCCAATACAAAACAGTAATTTAAAATACTGAAACTAATAATGTAAGTACAAGATATGAGAATTAACTAGCTAATTAAATAACTAGAAAGTTTAAAGGTAGAGAGATTTCTAGTGTAGGTACAGAACTGCAGATGGTGAGGTTGAATAGATTTGAGGGAGGATGATTTTTAGGGTATAGTGAAAAGGCTGAAATCATAGCCTGAAAGCCCAGGATTATGCGACCAGATGTGGGAACTATCCTCAGCCAACTGGTTGTGTTAAAATCTTAAGATGCAAAGGGATTACTTTAATATTTAACTTTATACATTTTCTTTCCATAGAATTAAGTATCTCCATAGCAGGGAAACAGATTAACAATGTATAATTAAAGTAACAGATTAATTGACTGGTTAATAGGTTAACAGTTAATCTCTGTCCTTTAACTCTTGACCTTGTCACTTCCACTAAAGTTAAAGCTCAGGAATAAATAATTATTGCCAGGGCTGGCCACATGAGGAGGCAAAATAGTCGCTGCATCATGTGAGGGGTGCTGGGAGGGCCCCTTGCCTAAAAATATCTCCCTGACACCAACCCTGATTGCCTACTAACTTTATAGTGAAGAATGTTAAAACTATTTTCTGTTAATTGCATTCTCTTTTGCTTGAGTCAGTGATTTAAATATACCTGCTTTATGCCTTCTCATGACCTTGTTGGCCAGTGACATTTGGTCACCACCTCTTCCTCATTCTTCCAGGCCTTGTCCTGCTTTGCCCTTGGTACCATCTAAGCTGCCCATATGCCCTTGGCCGTCATCATGCAGGTAGCTCTGTGTGGCACTGTGGTTTCTACAGAATTTCTCAGTAAACTATCAAGGTGAAGTAGAAAAAAGAAAAGCATGTGATTAGAGTCAGAGACTGTGGGAGCATAAGCAAGACACATTACTTCTCTGGGCCTCAGTTTCTCTTGTAAAAAATGAAGAGTTTAACCTAGACTCTTTCCTAGACCATTTGTTCTACCAGATCAGAAGCTGCATTTCAAAAAAGATTGCCCAGGTGATTCCTATGCACACTGAAGTTTGAGAAGCTCCAGAGCAGAGGATTTCTGGTTATCTACCTGAGCCAGATTCCTGATTCTATGACTGTAAGTGTTGAGAACAAGTTGTAACCTCCTACAAACAATTCTGGCAGCATTCAAGTATCTGTTATAACTGGAGTCCACGGAGTCTTTTCCATTCAGTTAAGGCAACATTAACCAAATAAAGTTGAAAACATTTATTTTTCTTCCTTTAAAACAAAACAACAACAACAACAAAACACAAATTAGCATATATCTGACATCATTACCCCTTCCTCCTAAAGGTCTCAAATTGCTCTCACAGGTGTTTCAAATGCTGCCTTCTTTAGGGTCCTGTTCAACTCCATCCAATCCAATCCTTCACTGAAGGCTGATGGAGTGCTGGGAGCCCTGTTAGCTCTACTCACTCTCAGGGCCTCAGAAATCATTCCTGTATCCCTCCTGGGGCATTCCCACCCTCTGCTGATATTCCAGTCAGAGCTCCTTTCACAGCCTACACACATTCCATGGGTCCCAGCACTTCTATTCCGTTTATGCCCTTCATCAGGTCGTTCACCACTCACACCATCACAGCAACTTCCCTCGGGTTGTATCAACACCCAGAGTCAGTCGCGAGAGGAGACAAGTCTCAACTGAAACCTTCCTTTTTATTTATTTATTTATTAAATAAATAAATTTATTTATTTTTGGCTGTGTTGGGTCTTCATTGCTGCTGGCAGGCTTTCTCTAGTTGCGGCGAGCAGGGGCTACTCTTTGTTGCGGTGCGCGGGCTTCTCATTGCGGTGGCTTCTCTTGTTGCAGAGCACAGGCTCTAGTCACGCAGGCTTCAGTAGTTGTGGCTCGCGAGCCCTAGAGCACAGGCTCAGTAGTTGTGACGCACGGGCTTAGTCGCTCTGCGGCATGTGGGACCTTCCTGGACCAGGGCTCAAACCCGTGTCCACTGCATTGGCAGGAGGATTCTTAACCACTGTGCCACCAGGGAAGTCCCTATAGTGCAGATTTTTAACCTTAAAAATCTTCCCTGCCACATTTGTATTCCCTGAAATGCAAAGGCATGGAACCTGCGCAGTCTTCTTGTTTCCTCTATTCAGAAGGGCACAGTATGGGTTGTAGTCCAGAGGAGGACCAAAAAAGAAAAAAAATTCATCATAGGCATGGAGGATCTTCCTAATGTGAAGCATCCAGCTTCTCTACAATTTGGAAAGATTATACAGGTAGACACCTTTCTGTGCCCCAACTGGGGGAAAAAAGGCTTTCCCCTTACAGACTCTAGCCATGGTCTTGCATTCTCCCCAAACCATGGAGATGGACCACAAATGTCTCTATGGGTCTCTGATGGACACAGTGTGATGTAGCAGACAGTAGAGTTTGAAGCCAGACAAACTTAGGCTTCTTTGTGCCTCAGTGTCCTTATCAGTAAACTGGAGATGGTAATACCCACCTCACATTATTATTGTGAGGATTAAATGAGATGTTATGTAAATGCACATGTTAAGCACTAATATTTTATTTCTCTTCCACTATGACATCCAAAATGGAGAAATCACTCCATCTAGGAAACTCAGACAGACCCCATGGAGGATAAGAATCCAGTCACTGCACAGGAACAGAAATTGGGAGAACAGGGCATCTCATGTCACAAGACAACCAATGATAAATCTAATTTGATTAAATTGAGGCAATACCAGCTGACTCCAACTTAAGGTGACCAATCAGCTGTCTAAGTTTGCCTGGGAATAAGAGGTTTCCTGGGACCTGGGACTTTCAGTGCTCAAACCAGGAGAGACCGAGGCAAACCAGGATGATTGGTTACCCTGTTTCTCCAGCAATAATTAGACTATCAACAATTTTGGATTGTCCTTTATCTCAGTGGGAAAGATTTCCCCCAGATATACAACAAAAGGTTCAGATGTGATTTTTTTATGCCCTTAGGCTATATTTGTCTTTCTCCTTTCCTCCACTGACAAATGTCTCCAAAAAGTCATCTCCACTCAGTGTCTTTCTGCTCAGCACATGCCTTCTCTCAAAGTCACTCATCTGGGGTAGCTCCAGAGCCTGGCAGAAGATCCTTAAATAGCAACATAAAGCAACAGCATCTTTGTTGCCTGCCTTCATTGCTTTTCTTTTCTCTTAAAGGTATATTTTCAAATAACCTCAAAGAGATGGAGAGCAATAAGACTCCACCACAAATGTTCCCAGCTTCAATAACGCTGTTGCTAAGAACCATCTTTATAATTCTGAAGGATAAGAAATGATTGGCAACAAGGACCTACTGTGTAGCACAGGGAATTATACTCAATATTTTGTAATAACCTATAAGGGAAAATAATCTTAAAAAATTGATATAGATGTATATATAACTGAATCACTTTTCTGTACACCTGAAACTAACACAACATTGTAAATCAACTATTCTTCAATTAAAAAAAGAAGAAGGAGAAGAAGGAGAAGGAGAGGAAGAGGAAGAAGAGGGAGAAAAAGAAATGATTTGGCTTAGAGTTCATCACTATTTTCCCTCCAGCCAGACACATGCCTGCTGATAGGGGCAGAGTTCTCACTATATACACTGAGTGCACAGAACTAGCCAGAGCTGCTTTGCCCTTGCTGGAAACTGGGCTCAACTTTGTGACAGAACCCGGTTGGCAAATACGAAGTTGGATATTCCTGGTGCTATTAGCTTTTTTCACATAACCTTACTCCATTTGTGATCTGCCTCTTCCCCCACCTAAAAACCAACAGGGGACCCTGAGTCATCCAGAGTCCATTCTTGATGAATGTCTATTATGAATAGAAAGCAGATGATCACATTCTCCCAGCCAGGGCACAGGCCCTGCCAACATTGGAGTGTGTGCTTAATAGCTTTCTCCTCTACTCCAAACAAACGCTAGATTTTGAATGGCCAAGGGTCCCACCTCACAGCTGAAATCCAAATGCTCTGGCAAGAGCTCTTTGGGGAACTGCCATGAGCAGTGGCATTGTCATCCCTGTTCTTAACCTCACAGCAGCATTGGAGGCCATCACTCATCCTTTCCTTTACATCTAGCAACAATAGTCCTGACTCTCTTAGCTCACTGGTCTCTCCTTCTCTGGCTCTGCTTCTTCTTATTGTCCCCAAAGTGGTCATACTTAGCCTTGTACTTCATGGCTCAGATTTCTATTCTGTGTTCTCACTTCCCCAGTTATGGCTTCCTCTTACTTTTAAGTGGATAATTCTCAAGTCTGAATCTCTATATTCTAACCCCTCATCTTCCCACCCACATGATCTGTCATCACCTAAAGCAACTTGTATTACACTCGCTGGACCCATTTTTCTTCCCAAAACAGTTCCCTCCTTAGACCTCTATTTTTCTCAAAATTACACCCAACATTCTCTCTTCTTAGTTCACCTTCTTGGCATCACCTTTGACTCTTCTTCTTCCCCCGTTGATCCTCCCTTGTAATGTCTCCTCTCTGTCTCATCTTGCCTATTTCTACTGTCATCAGTCTCACAATCTCAGCCTCCATCATGTTCTCTACATAGCAGTTTCTAACTCTAGGTCTTTCCACTCCATTCTTCCACTACTACTGGTTAACACCCCAATTACAATGGTAAATGGTTCCTTACTGAGTACCAAATAATTCTAGATGCTTGAGCCTAATATTTATGAATTTCTATAAGTCCATAATGGGCTTTTCCCCCTCAGGAGTGATCTGGAATATGGCAGGAGCCTACCTGAATGTTAAATTGTATGTTAAAATATCAAGTAGCTAGACTCTTGCATCCAAAAGATGTGCTCTTTGCCTGATCCTATTCTGCTCCATCTCAGTCCTACCCTCACAGCTTTTCCACTCTGCTCAGCTCCCTCTCTGTCTGATTAATCTTCTAGTTAACCCTGAAGCTACTGATGGTCAGGCTGACTATTAGGGTATGAGGTATCCCTCTATAGCCTAAGAGGGATTCTGGCGTGATCCCTCTTCCACACTTATAGTGCATGAGTCAGATGGGGAATGTGTTAAGAATGTAAATTCCAGGATACACCCTTCGCTCAGGTCAGGGGTGCAGCCAGCATCTATAGCAGTGTTGTCCAATAGAGTAGCTACTGAACACTTGAAGTGTCGCTAATATGACTTGAGGAACTGAATTATTAATTCTAGTTCATTTTGATTAATTTAAATTTAAGTAGCCACATGTGGCCAGTGACTACCACATTGAACAGTGGGGATCTATATATTTAATAAGAATCACAGCTGATTATAATGAACAATAGTGTTTAAAGCCACTTTAACAAGCAGTCCGGGTGACCCTTATGCTCACTTACTGGTACATAGTAGGTAATCAAAAATGTTTGTTGAATGAATGGATGAACAAATGAATACATGAATGAACTAGCATACAATTCCCTTGAGATTTAAGGCTGTCTCTTCTAAAAAAGAAAAGTTGAGGGGGATTTTCCAGAGGAAAAGAGGCTAAAAAGATTTAACAAACAAATGTAATAAATTAACCTTAAAGGGATCCTGGTTCAAAACTGAGTTGTTTTTTAAAAAGTACAGAAGATATTTTGGAGATAATTGGGAAATTTTGAATATAGACAGCATGTTACATGATATTAGAAAATTATTTTTAGTTTTCTTAGGTGAAATAATGTTACTGTAGTTACAAAAAAATGTCTTTATTCTTAGAAAATACATGCTGAAGTACTTACAGATGAAGGGTCATGACATCAGCAACTTATCTTCAAGTGGTTTGGCAAAAAATGTGTGTGGGTGTGTGTGTGTTGAGAGAGAGAGAAAGTGAAAGGGGCAAAATGTTAACAATTGTTGTATCTAGGTAGAGTATATTTGACTGCAAAATGTGGGCCAGGACACTTACCTCCAGGGTGGTGGAAGAATACATGAAGTCTCTTTGGCCCCTTTTAAAACAGATAAAATACTTTTCTTACTAATCATTCATATTTGTATATTTATATTTTCCCCTAGAGTTACAAAGCAAGAAGAAATTTGGAAGCTATGGTAAGTACCAGGTGCTTATTGGAACTTTACCTTTCACAGGTACAGGTCTGGCTTCATTTAGCCTGTAGCCCAAGCATCTGGCAGATTTATCCTTTTGGTCTGATGATATATATTGGCTTTTTGCCGAACCATAGATGCTAGAGCAGAACCTAGAAGAAACCGACACAGAATAGGGGGAAATCATAGACCTGAGACAGATCTGTGAGCAAAGATTTTTAGTAAAACTTTACATATGAAAAAGCAAAAAATCCAGGTATAACCTAAATGGCTAACAATTCCTTCATTCGGCAAATATTACTGAGTGCTTACGATGGTCCAGGCCCTGTGACAGGTGCTGGGGACCAAGATGTGAACAAAACCAGTCATGTCCCATGTCCTCCCAGCATACCCCCTAGTGGTAGTTGGTTAAATGAATGACAGAACACTCATTCTGGAGTGTTACACTGCCATTATGAAGAAAGTTTGCAAAGAAAAATTAATAAAACAGCCTAGACATGTCATAATAGCAAGTTAAGGCAGAATGCAAAATTGTATTCATAGTATTAACTGTGTCATATAAATCCTCCACAACCCACAACTCAAAAATAGCAATTGTCACCCTTGTAGCCCATTACTTTCACCTTTGTTTTTTTTCTATTCTCAACACAGCTAATACATAGAATAAACTATTGGGAAATAAAGAGAAGAGTATTGATAGCTGTTATTTCTAGGTTGTGTGGGATTATGAGTATTCTTGCTTTCTTCTTATGATTTTCTATATTTTCAAGATTCCTACAATAAACATGAATAAACAGGAAATAAGTCAATTAAAACTTAAACACTCACAGACATGCATAGAGCTTCTCTTCCAGCAGTCATTTGTTTTCTCTTTCCCCTTGCCTTTGGTGTCTCCAGCGTAGGGCGCGCAGGCCTCCACCAGGGCAGCACAGGCACTGTGACAGATGCTTCAACCGTCACTGCCACATGCCTATGGAGCCTGGTGTCTCCTGCCTGGTGATAAACTGCCACCTGTCCTGCGGTGCTACCTTCCACATGTGCAAAGAGGCAGAGCACGAGCTCCTGTGCCCTTTGGAGCAGGTTCCGTGCCTCAACTCCGAATATGGCTGCCCCCTTTCCATTTCCCGTCACAAGCTGGCCAAGCACCTGCAAGTGTGCCCTGCCAGCGTGGTCTGCTGCTCCATGGAGTGGAACCGCTGGCCAAACATGGACTCTGAAACAGCCCTTCACGAGAACATCATGAAAGAGACCCCCAATGAGGAGTGCTTGGACACAGCCCTGGCCCTCCAAGACCAGAAGGTCCTCTTTAGATCTCTGAAAATGGTAGAACTTTTCCCAGAAACTAGAGAACCCATGGAAGAGGAACCTACCATGAATGGTGAAGCCAGTTGGAAGGAAATGGAAGGAGCGGTGGGTGGGGCAGATGCTGGTTTGGTAACAACCACCAACGGAGAGGTGGCAGAGCTGAGTCAAGAAGAACGAGAGGTATTAGCCAAAACCAGAGAAGGGATGGACCTAGCCAAGTTTGACAAGTGGGAAAATATGTTCAGCAAAGAGCAGGCGGCCTCTGCTTTAACGAGCTCATCAGTGAGCAGTGAGAGCAAGAGCAGGGATGGCCCAGAGAAAGAACAGATTTCCAGCAGCAACAACATGGTAGAAAAGAGCGCTGCCAAAGGGAAGGAAACACAGGAAGACCAGAAGCAGCAGGACTTTCATGAAGCCATAGAAAAGTCAGGGCTTGCCCCTTGGCAGGATGGTGTTCTGGAAAGACTGAAAACAGCTATGGATGCAAAGGACTATAATATGTATCTGGTGCACAATGGGAGGATGCTTATTCACTTTGGTCAGATGCCTGCTTGTACACCTAAAGAGAGAGACTTTGTTTATGGCAAACTCGAGGCTCAGGAAGTGAAGACTGTTTACACCTTCAAAGTTCCCAAGAGCTACTGCGGGAAGCGGGCTCACCTCAGAGACACCTTGTTGAGTAGTAGGCCAAGTGAACACAAGGCAGTAGATACTTTGGATTTAGGGATCACTGTGGAGGACCTCCCCAAATCAGATCTCATCAAGACCACCCTGCTGTGTGCTCTGGAAAGAGAACTCAAAGGTCATGTCATCTCTGAATCCAGGAGCATTGATGGGCTGTTCATGGATTTTGCTACACAGACATACAGTTTTGAGCCAGAACAATTTTCCTCCAGGACGGTGCTGGCTGACCTTCTAACCACTGCCAATCTGAATGGGCTCCATATGGAGCTCCACAGTGAGTGTGTGACCAGGAGACACAACAAGAGCAGTTCTGCCTTTACTTTCACTTGCAACAAATTCTTCAGGAGGGATGAATTTCCCCTACATTTCAAGAATGTCCACACAGACATTCAGTCATGTCTCAATGGTTGGTTCCAGCACCGATGCCCCCTTGCCTACTTGGGATGTACCTTTATTCAAAACCATTTCTGTCCCCCAGGGAAAAAGGCAAAAGTAATCTATAGTCAGGAGCTCAAGACCTTTGCCATCAAGCCGGAGGTTGCTTCAGAGCTGAGTGAGGGAGGGAACAACCATCTCTCAGGCCGTGAAGGAAAAAAACAGAATTCTCTAACCAGCCTGCCCCTGGAGGTTTTGCAGTACATTGCTGGGTTCTTAGACAGCATCAGCCTATCCCAGCTCTCCCAGGTGTCCGTGCTGATGAGGAATATCTGTGCCACTTTGTTACAAGAGAGAGGGATGGTCCTCCTGCAATGGAAGAAGAAGAGGTATTCCCATGGAGGCACCTCGTGGAGAGTTCACAGAAAGGCAAGTAAATAGTCATTCACTTATTCATTCATTCAACAAGTATTTACTAAGGGCCTTCTGTGCACCAAGCCATGTGCTAGGCGCTGAGATTGTACTAGGTTACCGGGAATAAAGCACAGTCTATGAACTCAAGGAGGTCAGCATAGTAGAGGAGACAGACCCATAAACATAAAAATGGCAATACAAATGGTAATGCCTATTTATGTATGTGTCCTGCATGTCTTCCGTTTGCTCACATGATCCATTCTCCATCGTGATCTGTCCCCCAGGAGGCTGATCTTTACAGACTAGCTTAAGCAGCTCCCCTGCCCTCCAGTTTCCAGTTGGGCTAATCTAACGGGAGTGTATCAGCAGGAGATGGTCAGGAGGGAGAAGAGTGAGGTTGACATGGCTATTCTTCTGGCTTCCTTCCTGCATGCATTCTCCCCTCCATGACATTTTGCACTGGCCATGTCCCTCCAACTGTATCTGATATCTGATAGGTTACCGATTCTGGGTTCCATTGACTTCCTTCCTCCCTTTCAGGCCTAGGGTAGTAACACTCTAGATTGTTACTAGCCTGGGTTTTCTATACCCTGCCCACACATTTGTATATCATTCCTTTATAAACTTCTCTTCAGATTACCCAGTTTGAGTGTGCCATCTGTTTTCTGCCTGGACTCCAACTGATACAATATGCCAACAAATTCTCCTCAGCCCTATGTCAACTAATTTATTTACAAACAAGTTTTGCCCCTGTTGAATTCATTTTGAAATTCTAAAATAATTTGGTCCACTGATTTCCCCTGGTTCAAATGCTTATTTAATTTTTTTTAAAAAACTCTGCTGTATAGATCAAAGAATCTTTCCCTTTGGAAAAACCTCATCCCCTTTTCCCAATCAGGTTAGGCTTGCTTAACTGTATAAGTTCTATTGGCTTGTACTCTATAGAAGTGAAACTCCCAATTTGTCATATCCAAGGTGCCGTAGCACCATAGCATCCTCTCTTATGGTACATATATTGGTAATGTGAATCACAAATTTATGATGCCCATTTAGGTCAATAATTCCAAAATCTCACTGTTGAGTCTCTTCCCAGTATGTGGGTATATGCAAACTGGTATTGGGGAGTTAGGAGATGTTTACATCTATTTTTATTATGTCTAAAACACCTTGCATGTTTTCTATTATTTATTCCCTGAGCAGTCTTCTTCAAAAAATAATTATCAGACTCTCCCTCATGAATCCATGCTTGAATCCATGCCTGCAATCCATGTGTTAGATAATGACTGCCAACCAGCCATGTGTTAGGCATAAACATGAATGAGACTAAGACCCTGCCTTTGGGAATTGTGTTGCCAAGATACAATGCATCATTTAGAACTACCTAATATCTTCCTCTGTAAAATCAAATGCAAATAATTTAAGTTACATACTAGAAATTTCATTATTTTTTGGCTCACATTTTTTCCCAATTCAGTGACTGCTGACTACTCTTAAATATCATTTGGGACAAACTAATTTCCTTATAGATCACAGGATACACTAATAGATCACAGGATACACTTTTCTTATATAGTAACAATGACAAGAAACTGAGGGTGAAATGATCAGGTTGAAGGATATCAGATTATGCCTATCCTCATAGGCATATTTTAAAACTAGTGGCTTTGCCACCACATCCTAGGTGGAAAGGCCCACAGGGATTTGAGTGCCAGACTTCTAGATTTCTCCTAAGGTTTCTGTTCTACTAAGACTCTTATTAGTTAACATACTTTTAGTTTTAAGTAATAGAAAACCAACTTAACATGACAAACAATAAAGGGAATTTATTGGCCCATATAACTGAAGAGTGCAAAGGTGATGGCTTCAGGTATGGCTTGATCTAGCAGCTCAAAATGCCCCCAAATGACCTTTTTACTCTCTATTTCTTATCTCTACTTCTTCGCTTGTGGCTCCACTCTAAGACACAGTTCTCGCTTCGTGGTCCCTGCTGGCTGCCAGAAGCTCCTAAGACAGTAGCTTCCAAGTTCAAGCACAGAGGGGAAAAGAGAATCTGCTTCTTGGTATCACAAACAAAAGTTCTGGAGTAGAGTCTCATTGGCACTGGTTGTCCTGATTTGAACCATATGTCTATTCTAGAACTAACCACTGTTCCTGGGGAGGTGGGGGATGGGGGAAGGGTATATGTCAATAAGCAGATTGGTGTTAGTCATTTCCACACAACACATGGCTGGCTGGGATGATTATCAGTTGGAAGGGGGATCTAGGAATTGGATGCTGGAGAAAGGACTAACAAATGTATGCTGCAGCCACTAAATACTCTCAGGAATCTAAGAACAGAAAGGCATTTCCCCACACTGTTCAAACAAAGCTGGCCTGAGGGTAACACCCCAGTGTTTACTTTGGAACTTCTCTCTTTCCTCATAGATCTGGCAATTCAGCAGCCTCTTCTCCAAAATCAAGGGCTGGGAGTTTAATGAAGTTGCCTCCATGTCTGAGCACCTGAAGTCCTGTCCTTTCAACGTTGTAGAACACAAGACTGACCCGATTCTTTTGACCAGCATGTGTCAGCCCCGTAAGCAGGCCTCAGAGACTTTAGTCACAACCTTTAATGCCAGACCAAGAGGAAGACACACCTACTAAAGGCTCAGAAGCCACCCTTCTTGGATTCCCACTCAGGGTTACTGAAAGTTCGACAGAGTTTGGTTTTGAGGACTTCCTTCTGTAAACTGCAAATGTGCTTATCTCGGTGTTTTGGAACATGCAAATGTCCTTCAAAACCTGAGCAGCTGCACAAGGCCGAAGAATTTCCTAAGCCATGGCTTGTATAACTGCTATAGTGCCATACTGATAACTTATTTCCTCCCTCCCCCCACACTCTTTTTCTAAAATAAATCAGTCTGTGAAGTATTTTAAATAGGTGACTTGAGGCCATTTGGAAGATGAGATGAGAGAGCCGTGAAATTCCATAACCAGCACAGGCCTGTGCTTTTGTGGAGAGCTTTTCAGTTTATACGCACTTGTAATGATATGGAGCAGGCAATGTAGGGATGGGGACTGACATGCCTCCCAGGGCACCCAGGGTGAAGGGCACAGTTTGAAATTTCTGGAGCTGGGGTTGTCCTGACAGCCAAGTCCAGGGCTTTTTTTAGTTGCCCCACTGCCTCTAAGCCCAGACAGTCCAAACAGCCCGAAAGAATAGAGACCTAGGCTAAGCACAACAGCCTCGAGGACACCAAAGGCCAAAGGATGAGAAGTAGAAATGAGGTCCTAGAATGAGATTGTTGTATAGAATCCTGGCAACATATAGAACGACAGCCTTGAAAAATGAAGAAGAATCCAGAGGAGATATTATATTTATGGAGAAAATTAGGACCAAAAGCCAGAGCCTACTTTCAAACATTTTAATAGTGACTTGAGAGTCAAGGTTCTTTTCCTCTGAAAATTATGTTCTCCGTCTGGATTAGGGAGAGCACAGGCACGGGCCAGCACCACCCTGAGCTAAGTGAAATGATCACGAGACACTAACACCAACTTCAGTGTCATGTCAGAATGCACAGGGTAGCCCAAGGAGACCTCGCATTTGGAAAAGTCCAGACAAGGCCCACTGCAGCTCCTGTGGTACCAGTCGCCAGGTCCTAGACATCACTTGAGTACTCCATCGGGATTCTTGAGAAGGAAGACATCTGAACATAGTGATTCCCTATAATTGCTCCTACCTATTGCTGGTCATGACTGCATTCTGTCAAAAGTGCGTGACACTTCTGGGTTTTGGTAACAAATAGTTAAAACTTATGAGAACAAAAGTAAGATAAAACTACACAATAGAAGCTGGCATCCCTTAAAGCAGGGTTTCATGGAACTACTGACATTTTAGACTGGATAATTCTTTGTCATAAGGGACTGCCCTATGTGTTATAGGATGTTTAGCAACACCCTTGACCTCTATCCAATAGATACCAGTAGCACCCCTACAGCTATAACAACCAAAAATGTCTCCAGACATTGCTAAAAATCCTCTGGGAGCAAGATCGCTCCTGGTTGAGAACAACTGCCCTAAAGAATGACATGCCAATGGCAGTAAATTAGGATAATCTTTTTAGTACAGCAAATTCTTATCTCACATAGTTATCTACAATGGTCATGATTTCATGCAGCTCTTCTTTCTTTACCAAATAGGTTTTAGACACATGATGATTTTAAGTTGGGAACCAAATGGAGATGGTTTGTTTGGTGTGGCTTCACGTCCCTGGGTCACAGTGCAAAAAGTATATCCTATCAGCTCTCTAGGTATAGCTGAAGCCAGGAAGGCTGAGCTATTTATCTTAACCCTAACCCTAACCCTCACCCTAGCCCTAGCCCTAACCCTAACACTCTCTCTTTAATTGATGCCATTTTTCTAGCAGTCCTCAGCAAGTGAGAAAGAAGGGAAAAGGAGGATGGGCATTGTGGGGGAGCAGAGAACAAAGAATTTAACCAACCACAACAAAAAAGAGTCTAGTCAATATGAATGTTTGTTATTGCCTGGGTTCCCCTCTGAACATGGTTCAGAGCTGGTATAGATGAAGTAGATGACACCCCTGAGAAGAGTCAAGAAGGCATTAAAGCAAATCCCAGAGTAGAAGTACGCTCATCTTCCATTATAATGTGCCACTTGGTACTATTGAGTAACGTAACTCTATTTTTCCTAATCCTTATTGTTTGGTTTATATTTCACATTTGTATATAAGGCGCCATTTTCTAAAAAATATAACTAGAATGTGAGCTAAGATTTTATTCAGTGAAGATGAATAACTGCGACAGCTAAGCAGTGAAGTGGGAGAAAAGGAACTGATCCAGGGTTCAGTTCCATGTGTTTTGAATCTAGTCCTTCCTATATGGAGGAAGAAAGTTCTGAAAATCCATTTTGAGTTTCTTATTTTATTAGAAAAAGAAAGCAAGGGGAGCTGTAGACTAAGGGAGGTGAAAATCCGGGGCTAACATGAGCTGCAAGAGAAGTATAGAGAAAGGAAGAGAGCAGAGGGCTCTTCCTTGACATTCTGGGCAGCCCAGGGTGCAGGAGGGCATTCAGGAGACTAACTGCACTGCTCTGTGGGCCCCACCCTTCCAGGCACGCTTTACTTTCCCAGCTGCTGCCTTCAGCACAATACTGAGCTGATCAACATCATCAAACACATTTTACAAGGTATCTAATTGTATATGTTGCAGGAAACCAGAGTATTGCAGGTATCCACTGGCCTACACAATCAAGCACATCTTATGGTGAGAGGGCAACTGGAGAAAAAGGGAAGCCTTTTAGAGAGATGGTGGATTAGACAGATGATTTGATTAGTGGGATGAAGCTGTAGTGAGCAGCGTGAGCAGCAAGCATCACCTGAGAGAGGCAAGACAGCTAGACACGGCTTCAGATTAAGAAGCAGCTAAGGAGAGTGAAAGGGGACTGTGGACCCAAGAATAGGAGCCTGGACAGGCAGGTGTCTGTGAGCAGAGCCCTTGAAGAGAATCACCACCAAGAAAGTCAGTCCAAGTAGAGATCAGCCAACTGTGGAGGGCGAGGTCTATAGAACTGAGGCAGAAAGGACTTTATTGCCTTAACAATATAAGGATCTGGAAAAGAAGTTTCTGTCTTATAATGAAGGGAAAAGTGAAAAGCAAGGTGGAATTTGGATGTAAGAATAAAACCACTGCAAAAGTCTGATCTATGTGTGATGGCAGATCAAACTGAAGTGAAGAATGAGATTGTGTATATCTAGTGTGACTTACCTCTATACACTGGAAACCCCAATGTCTCTACAGGCAGAAATAAAAGCTGCTTTTCACTCTGAAAGTCTAACTGGGTGAATCTTATAAGTGAGGTGTAGAGACAGATGCGTGATTCACTGGCATAGAAGTCGCTGTGGAAACAAAGGAGTGTGTGTCTTGAAGAAAAGCCAAGGGATGAGCCTGAGGGATGCAGTGCTCTAAGCAAATGGACAAGCTCACCACTGAACTTTTAAGGACTTTTATAAAGTCCTGCAGCAACTATGGGTCTCAGACACCAATCCTAGCTCTTCCTTGATCCCACTGTCTTCTCCATCTTTGAAAGCTGAATCCAACTTCAGATACTGGTTATAGCACAGACTTCTATTTTCCACCAATCAAAGATCCCCTATACCAAATCCCTGACTTTCATTTCGATTTGATTTTGGTTTTGCCTAGGATCTCCTATTCTGGACCTTGCCGAGCCCAATGGCCTGGGGGTTAGAATAAACTCACCGTGTCCTGGCCTTTCATTCTCCCTCATCCCCATACTTTGCTTGGTGATTTGCTTTTTGCCTATCACTGGCCGTCCAAAGGTCCTCACTTCTTCTCCTATCAGCAGCCTCAGCTCTGGACCACACAGAAACTTTATGAGCTTCCTCAATCTACCTTCTTACATGACCATCATTCATCCAGCTACAAGGAAGCCTAGACTTTCTCTAGCAGAGGCCACTCTCACTCTAAATCCTCTTAACACCTCATTGTTTCTTTAGTTTTAGTCTTTTTCTCTTAGCTAAATCTTTCCTCCTTTCTTTCCCCTAATTTGTGCTTTTGCCTCAAGAATCATTATGCATGAAAAGAGTGTAGTCATTACTCCCAGGCAGAAAGTGGCTGGCCTCTCACAACTGCTGAAGCCAGCAGAAGTTGAACTGTCTTATCATGGACCCTTCCTGGCCCCTGTTCCACTACCTTACTGCCATTCCCCAGGCCCATCTTGTTTTGGCCTGGGTATCAGTAGAGTCTAAGGAAAGGGCACGGCCCTTGACATCCAGGGTGCAGAGTGATGGGCAGTGGAGGAGGGAGTTTTCTGGATACCCCTAAAAGATGGGAGGAGAATTGGAGCCATGAGAGTCAGGACCATTGAGGGCTGCATAAAAAGTACTATTTACCTCAGAATAGAGGTGAGCTGTGGTCCCACTTTATTTCCACTTTAGGACTGAGCAGAGAAAAGATTCAGAGATATTTCTGCAGAGAAGGAAAGTGAGCAAACAGCACAACCAGGAAATATAAACATACCTTCCCAGGTAAGCAAACCAGGAAGCTCAGAGTTCACAAACAAAGGAAGGTAGAGTGGGGGTGGGGGTGGGTGTTAGAGGGGGGATTCATGGGGAAGGAGGCAGGACACAAGATAAACATCCCTGAGATCATCTAGGGTATCCAGGATAGACAGGACACCGAGGGGAAGGAGACCTCCTTCCTCATGCTGTCTCTGCCCCAAACCTTAATGGAGAGGGAGAGACAGTCTGTCTAGAGCTTCAGGCAACTCATGACATCCTGTCAGGCACTTGCAGCAGAAATGGAAAGCGGGTGGAGGCAGAGCCACTTGGGACAAGGGAAGTCACAGTGCAGAAGACACACAGCCACAGTTACTGGAGGAGCGTGACATAATTTGCAGGGAAGAGTCCAAAGTGGCCGTGGCAACGTCCCCGCCACCAGCCCTCATCCACCATCTCAATGTCAGTGATGATGTCATCTGGATCAAAGGAAATCTCATCACTTCCCTCTGGGGAGAAAATTGACAGGATATTAGGGTGGTCAGGCAGGAATCCCTCCACCCCTGTGTCCCCTTTAAACCTCAGGAAGGGAAATAGGCCTGTTCTTGATACCAAGTCTGGGCCCTATCCTGACCCCCAGAATCCATCCCCGTTCTCATGTATCAAGGGCCTCCAGGCACCAGACCCCTCAGGCCACTCCCAACCTACCTCCTTGGTAATCATACAGGGCTACAGCTGAGATCCCAGCCCCAGCCCCAGCCGGGCAGCCTGATGATCCTGCATAATGAGAAATATGAATATGGTCTCATCAACATGGAAAAGGAAAACAGACAGGTCCTTCTGTGTAATGGGGGAATTCTCCCTCTTCCTCTCCCCTACAGCTGACCAAATCCAGGAGCTGCCCCACCACTCACCAGCCAGAGTGGAGGGAAAAGAGGGATCCTCAGGCTCGAGCACATCTTCATAGTCGCCCTTTGGTTCCTCATCTGGCTCATGTCTGTCCATTTCCCCAACATCCTCATAGTCATTCTCTGGTTCAGGCTCGGGCTCAGGCTCAGGTGCTTCTTCATACACTGGCTCTTCCTCCATCTGGAAGCCTTCTGGAGTCCTGGGGGGCAGAGCTGGGGGCTCCTCGTTGTCCTGAGAAGAGACAGTGTGAAGCAGGGTGACATCTGTTCACCAGGAGCTGCCTCTCCAAAATCTCCCAATGGAGGACTGCTAAGACCCCACCCATCCCCATGCTTCCATTCTACCCTCCATCCTTGCATCCTTCTAACAACCTCTCCTAGGGAACACAACCTTTCATCCCTCTTCATTCATCAACCTCCCACACCCATCCACTCAAAGCACCTACCAAAAGATGATAGAAGGGAAGCAGAAAGCAAGTCAGAATCCTTGGAAGACCAAGAAAACATTGAAGCAAAAGCAAAAGCAAAAAAAAAAAAAAGGTGAAAGATGACAGCTAGGATGACTAAATATCCTAGTCTTCCCAGGACTGGGTGATTTCCCAGAATATAGGACTTTCAGTGCTAAGACCAGGATAGTCCCAGACAAACCAGGATTGTTGATCACCCTGTACAGTCCACCTACTAGGACATGAGGAGATGGGGAAGGAGCAGAGAATCTTTGGGGCTCTGCTTACCTCTGGGGGATTCTGCCTTGGGGGCTGGGTAGGCACTGGTTGTTCCCTACTGGTTCTCACAGGCCCACGCTCTGATGACAGACAGCTCCCTGCTGGAGGCCAGGCCTGTGGAGGATGAAGCAACTTTCCAGTGAGCAAGAAACTTCCATCTTTTCTCTTGTACTGACCTGGAATACCCCTTCCTACCTCTGGCAGTTCAAATCATCCATTCCTCAAGATGGGCTCCAACCTGAAATGACAGCTCCTTCCTCTTGTTGTTGCAGCAGTAATTGACTGCACTGGCTGGTGACCTATCTTCTGTTGTACTATGTAAATCTTGGTTTTTTTCAGCTAACATTCTCATATGTATATATGAAGCTTAATTACACAATCAGATTGAAATCTTCCTGAAGACAGGGATAGCAACTGTAGACTTTGCCTAACACAGGGGAGGCCTGTGCTTTATTTTCCACTAAGAATACAGACCCCTTAGGCTCTTGTCTGGGCAAGGAATCCTTGATGTGGATCCCGAAGGGCCAAACACTTACCTCTGAGGAGATTTTCTTGGGCAATGGGGCTGACACCACCGGCTCTTCCATAGTGGCCACTGGTGGCTGAGCCTCATGGCTCATCTTTACCAAGGCCTTTCTCTCCTGTTGCTGCCTGGCTTTCTGTTGTGCCTTCTCCTCTTCCTCCTGCTTCCTCTTTTCCTCAGCCATGGATTCAAATTTTGCCTTCAGCCCACGGGCGCCACTGGAAGCTGCAGACACAGGCAAGAAAAATTAGGGTTGTCTTGGGTTGGAGGTAGGGGAGTGGCACTGGAATGAAGAAGAGGAACCAGTTAAATATCCAAAGAAGAGCAGGTAGAGAGGGGACTCATGGAAAGGGAGGCAAAGAGGTATCAATGAAGGAACAAGGGGGTTATAGGAGGATAAGGTAACCCTGATGCCTAGATTTCCATACAGCCAGGCCATGTGATCTCAGACTCTTGCCCTTTTTAAATCATAAGGCTTGTTCTCCTAACCTGCATCTTCTCTGCCCACATTTCTTAAAGCTGTATGCCCTCTGGCCACCATCTACCCTCTATCCCCCATCCAAAGCTCCTTTCCTTATGTGTTCTTCCCAAATGGCTCCCTCCCTTCCTCCCTCTGTTCTCTGCATACAGTTTCTTCACCAGTGTCACTCAGATATCCACTTAACCTAATTTTTTCTAGGAGAGCGAATCTGGGAATATGAGGGTAGGGGTCAAGTCTACCTCAGCTAATCTAGGTAGGTAAAGGCTTGGAATAGGTAGTCTAAGAAGAAAAAAGAATGAGAAGGGAGAAGAGGTTGAAGAGCACAGAGAAAGGGAATTAAAACTTACCAGCCTCTATGGGTGTTGTCTTCTTATAAGCTGTGGTTGGGGCCTCCATTTCATTGAAACCAACAGCGCTCTGCAGGTAAGAGAACACTATAGGTAGTGGTGGGGACAGGGAAGGGAGTGGTAATAATCCAGAAGGCAGTAGTCATGATTGGGTCACTATAGGAGGTCTCCCTAACCTTTTGATGCTTATAGTTAGACAGGGTATTCAAATAGTGTTGTTTTGTGGCAGAGAGAGGGGTAAAGGAGTTCTAGACTGGTGGGATTAGCTCTCCTTTTAAAAAGCTCAGTGTTCCTGGAATCTCACATCTCTAAGTCCAGTTGCCTGGAATGCAGGAGGGTCTCAGGCCAGTACATGAAGAGGTGTAGGGGACGACTGAATGGAGTGGGAAGAAATTATTGATTGAGTTAATCAATGCCAAGCAATCAATGAAATTTCGAATATCTTTTCCTGGAGTTTTTCTGTTTCTCTGTCTCTCTGCCTCCCTCCACTCTCCTTAGTTAAAGCTCAGGCTTCTGGGACTTCCCTGGTGGTCCATTGGGTCAGACTCCATGCTCCCAGTGCAGCGGGCCAAGGTTCGATCCCTGGTTGGGGAACTAGATCCTGCACGCATGCCGCAACTAAGAGTCCGCGTGCCACAACTAAGACCCGGCACAGCCAAAATAAATAAATATTAAAAAAAAAATCTCAGGCTTCAGAAGACATGCCCTTTAGATGCTGAGGGCAGTCAATGGGGAGAGCAGGACACCAGGAGGACAGTGCAGGGCACCTAGCTTTGCCCATCCTTTTTCCAGCTTTGCCTCTCACTCTTCTCCATGTACTTCAGGGAACCATTCTCAAGACACTAGTGTTCTGGTGCTTTACCTTATCCACTCGGTCCTTTTGGATGCCATACTGACCACCAAAGCCCTTGGCATAATCTGCAGGATGGAAAGGTCTGAGAGTCATAAGAGGAGTTAAAATGCTAGAAATGTATGGGAAGAGGGAGTGGGAGCAGTGAGAAGGAAGACCAGAAGACAGGAATGAGGAAAAGAGAAAGATCAATGAGAAAGTGTGAAAATCAGATGATAGAGAGGCATGGGTGGGAAAAGATGAAAAAGGATGGGGAGAAAAACACTTGAGAGAGAATGGAGGGATGAGAGATGGGAAGAGAGAAACAAAAAGAAAGAAGTGACAGAAAAGGGGAAAATATACGGGAAGAAACAGGAAAAATTGAAGAGCGCCCCCCAGCCATCCCCTATGTGCCCCAGGGAAGAAGGCTTTCTCTCTGTGAAGCAGAGGGGCCTCTAAGACTCACAGCCAAATCACCCTCTTGTCATCACCCGGCCTGTCTATCTTCATCCCTTTCTCAGTGATCCCTTTTCTTTGGTCATCCTCCTCTGTCCTGCTCCTTAGCTTGCTGTTTTCCCCTCCACCCCTGTTGGTCTCCTCCCAGCTACCCCTATATACGTACACTTACTCTTCATCCCACCACTTCCTGCATACCTGCCCCTCATATTCTGGGTCCTCCATGTCAGCCTTCAGGGACAGAAGGAGGGCTCCATGTACCCTGTGACCTCCCTCCTCTCCAATCCCAACTTACCTCTTTGGGATTCGTGTTTCTCTGTCTCTCCCTTGTAGTCATATCCCAGAGCTGCCTTGTCCCGTTTGTCCTCCTCTATCCCATAACGGCCACCGAAGCCATGAGAGTAATCTATGGTGGAAGGAGCAGTCATGAGAGTTCACTCTCAGCCCACGGGGAAGTGCTGTGGAAGAGAAGAGTCAGGAGGGATGGGTGCAGGGTGATAGGGGCTCAGGAAGAGAGCGGGGCTTGAATACTGGGAAATGAAAGAGAAATGTTATTCTAAGCAACTTCTATAAGCTTTAAACAATGTTCACTCTTTTCCTCTCCTCCCTTACTTCCATTTCAAGATGAGAAGATCATTTGAATTTTCTCCCTTCTTCAAGGAAGGAGAAAGTATAGAGAGTATAGAGGAGAGACTTCCAGAAAAAAAGAGAGATGCATATGAAATATATGCCTTTCCCTAATCTTATATAAACACTTAGCAACGTCAGAAAAATAGAGCAATCTCTCTTTTTTTTCTTTTTTAAATAGTGAATCTCAAAAGAAAAGAAGAAAAAAATTCCCGGCTCCAGAAACAAACAGGTGAATCAAAACAGCTGACATGATGGTAATTATGAGCTGATATAGAAAACCCAACCTGTTTTAAGTCCCAAATTTAGTGCCTAGGGATTAGGATCTAGGGTCTGGGGTTCTACTTCCTATAAGAACAGGTGGCTGGAGAGCAGGTTCTGCCCACTCCTATAAAAGAATTCTAGAAAAAGCCTACTTACCTGTCCAGGGAAATAGTGAGAGGAACTGTAGGGTTCTTTTTAGCATTTAGAGAAGGAAGTTTTACCTATGAGACTTGGAAACTCCCAGCCTACACCTGAAGGTGTGGGATACAAATATCCAGTTTCATGCTACTTATATCATACAGAAATTCTAAGCTGAGAAATTAATTGAATACTAATGTAGGAAAATATATACTGCAGAAACAGTAAGCATCAGAAGGATGGCATGAATATGAGACAAAATGGACCCCAAGACAAAATGCATTATAAAAGGTAAGAGAGACATAACTCAATGATAAGAGTGCAACTTGTCATTCATCAGGAATATATATGCTGGTATAAACCTATTATCAGAATCAAAACTCATGAAGCAAAGCAGAAAGCAAAATAGACAAATCTATGATCATAGTTGAAAATTTTAACACTCTTTTCTCATTATTAGTAGAAAATTTCGACAAAAAGAATCTAAAATTATAGAAGGCCCAAATAACATTATCAAGACCTAAGTGACATTTACAGAATATTGCACCCCCAAACTGCATAATACACATTTTTTTCCATGCACATATAACATTCACCAAGATAGACCACATGCTTGTCCTTATAAAAAGTTTCAATACATTTCAAAAGATTGGAACATGAGATAACATATCCTCTGATCACAATAGAATTAAATTAGAAGTTAATAACAATAAAATTAGAAAATTTCCCCACTACCTAGAAAATAAGCAACACACTTCTAAATAACTCATGGGTCAGAGAAGAAATGAAAGGGAAAATTAGAAAATGTTTTGAACTGAATGAAAATTAAAATATGCATGACTGTGGAATGTAGCAAAAACAGTGTTTAGAGGGAAATATATAGTTTTAAAAGCCCATACAGTAAACAAAGGTTTAAAATCAATTATCTAAGTTTTTACCTTAAGAAGCTACAGAAAGAACAAACTAAACCCACATTAAAATGAAAGGAAAAATAATGAAGATAAGAGCAGAATTCAATAAAATTTTAAAAACAAGTAAATAATAGAGAAAATGAGCAAAGCCAAAAGATACTTCTTTGAAATTAATAAAAAATAATACTGATGAATCTCTAGCAAAAATAATTAAAAAGAGAAAAAACACAAATTAACAATATCAGAAGTAAAAGTGAACATATCACTATAGATCTTACAGAGGTTAAAAAGAAAATAAGGGAATACTATAAATGAAGTTATGCCAATATATTTGAAAATATAGATAAAAATGGAAACATTCCTTGAAAAGCACACTATACCATAACTTAAGAAAGACTGAATAGACCTGTATCTATTTAAGAAATTGAATTCATAATAGAAAACAAAAATCATAAAGAAAACATGGTCTATTACTATTAAAACCCCTAGAACTCAGACAGAAATAAAGGCATAGTTTCTCTGATGGGAAACTTCTCAACCCAGGGCACATAAAACTCTCATAAAACAAATATCCCTTTCCCCCCACTGAAATAAATTTGCAAACAAAAATTACAAACCATCAAAAAAATAAATAACCATGAGGGAAAACAGATTAACTGAACAGAAGAATTAGCACCCTCAAGAACTGCAAATAATATAACAATGTGAAAGAAATTATAAAATGAATACTTTGAAAATAATTAAAGAGTTACAGAAGGGTGAAAAACATAAGGAAAGCAATAGGGCATTATGGAAAAGGAATCAGCAGATTTTCTATAGAATCAAAGGGAACTTGCACAAATGAAAATACATGAAATAAAGTTAAAAATTTAGTGGACAACTTAAATGATAATTAAATACAGCTGAAGGGAGAGTTACAGAACTTAACAAAGATTCAAGGGAATTACCCAGAATACAACACAGGGAGATGAAGAGATGGAGATAGACAAGAGAAATTAAGAGACATCAAGAACACAACTTATCAAAATTTTTGGATGCAGTGAAAGCAGTGCATAAGGAAAAGCAATGCATATATTAGAAAAGAAAAAAGACCTAAAATCAACAATTTAAGTGTCCACCTTAGGAAACTGGAAAAAGAAGAACAAATTAAATACAAAGTAAGCAGAAAAAATAAATAAGAATTGGAGCAAAAAAATCAATGGAATTAAAAACAAGAAGCCTATAGAGAAAATCAAGGAAACCTAAAGCTGGTTCTTTGAAAAGATCAATAAAATAGATAAGCCTCTAGTCAGACTAACAAAGAAAAAAAGAGAGAACATAAATTACTATAATATCAGAAATGAAAGAGGCTACATTACAACAGATTCCAAGGAAATTAAAAGGTAATAAAATAATACTATGAACAACTTTATTCCCATAAATTTGATGACCAAGATGAAATGGACCAGTTCCTTGAAAAGACATAACTGCCAAAACTTACACAAAAAGAAACAGATGACCTGAAAGGCCTATATCTACTAAAGAAATTGAATCAATAATTAATAATCTTCCGAAACAGGAAGCACCAGGCCCACATGTGTTCACTGGTGAATTCCACCAAATATTTAAGGAAGAAATTATACCAGTCCTCTGCACACTCTTTCAGATGATAAAAGCACAGGGAATACTTCACAACTGTTCTATAAGGTCAGCATTACTCTAATACTCAGACCAGACAAAGACATTACAATAAAAGAAAACTAGAGACCAGTATTTCTCATGAACACAGATTCAAAAATCCTCAACAACATATTAACAAATCAAATCCAACAATGTATAAAAATAATTATCTACCATGACCAAGTGGGATTCATCCTAAGTATGCAATGATGGTTCAACATTTGAAAATAAATTAGGATAATCCATCACATCAACGAGAAAAAAAGAAAAATCACATGATCATATCAATAGATGCAGAAAAAGCATTTGACAAAATCCAACACAACTCACAATAAAAATTCTCAGTAAACTAGAAATAGAGGGGAAATTTCTCAACTTGATAAAGACTATCCACAAAAACTCTACAGCTAGTATCATACTTAATGGTGATAAACTTAAAGCCTTCCCACTAAGATCAGGTACAAGGCAACTATGGCCTGTCTCATCACTCCTTTTCAACATTGTACTTGAAGTCTTTGCTAATGCAATAATGCAAGAAAAGAAGTATGTAGACTAGAAAAGAAGATACACAACTGTCTTTGTTCACAGATGACATGACTGTCTATGTAGAAAATCCAAAAGAATTGACAAATTCTTGAAACTAATAAGCAATTATGGCAAGGTTGCAGGATACAAGGTTAATATACAACAGTCAATTGCTTTCCTATATACAAGCAACAAATAAGTGGATTTTGAAATTAAAAATACAGTATCATTTACATTACTACCCCAACAAAGAAATGCTTAGGTATAAACTTAAAATATGTATAAGATCTATATGAGGAAAACTATGAAATTCTGATGAACAAAATCAAAGAAAACTAAGTAAATGGAGAGATATTCCATGTTCATAGATAGGAAGTCTCAATGTTGTCAAGATGTCAGTTCTTCCCAACTTGGTCCATAAACTCAGTGCAACCCCAATCAAAACCCCAGCAAGTTATTTTTTGGATCAACAGTTTCTAAAGTTTATATGAAGAAGCAAAAGACCCAGAATAGCCAACACAATATTGAAGGAGAACAAAGTTAGAAGACTGACACTACCAGACTTTAAGACTCACTATGAAGCTAAAGTAATGAAGACAGTGTGGTAGAGGTGAAAAAATAGACAAATAAATCAGTGGAACAGAACAGAGAGCCCAGAAATAGACCTCCATAATTATAGTTAACTGATGCTTGCCAAAGGAGCAAAGGTAACACGATGAAGACAAGATAGTCTTTTCAACAAATGGTGCTGGAACAAGTGGACATCCACAGATTAAAAAAACAATGAATCTAGACACATGCATTACAAAAATTCTCTTTTCACAAAAATTAAATCAAAATGGATCATAGACCTAAATGTAAAATGCAAAACTATAAAACTCCTAGAAGATAATATAGGAGAAAACCTAGATGACCTTAGGTATGGTGATGCCTTTTTAGATACAACACCAAAGACACAACACATGACAGAAATAATTGATAAGCTGGATTTCACTAAAATTTTAAAAACTTTTGCTCTGTGAAAGACAATGTTAAGCAAATGAGAAGACAAGCCTTACACTGGGAGAAAATCTTTGCAAAAGACACATGTCATAAAGGACTGTTACCCTAAATATACAAAGAATTCTTAAAACAATAACAACAATAACAAAACAAGCAACCCAACTTTTTAAATAGGTCAAATATATTAATAGATGCCTTGCCAAAGAAGATATACAGATAGCAAATAAGCATATGAAAAGATGCTCTACATCATATATCATCAGGGAAATGCAAATTAAAACAATAATATAACACTACACACCAATTAGAATGGCCAAAATCCAGACTACTCACAACACCGAATGCTGGTGAGGATGTGGAGCAACAGGAACTGTCATACATTGTTGGTGGGAATGCAAAATGGTGCAGCCACTTTGAGTGACAGTTTGGCAGTTTCTTACAAAACTTAACATACTCTTACCATAGGATCCAGCAATTGCACTCCTTAGTATTTACCCAAAGGAGCTGAAAATGTAGGTCCACACAAAAACCTGCACACAGATGTTTATAGCAGCTTTATTCATAATCGCCCAAACTTGGAAGCAACCACTATGTTCTTCAGTAGGTGAGCGGATAAATAAACTGGGGTACATCAAGACAAAGGAATAATATTCAGCAAAAAAAAAATGAGTTATCAAGCTACGAAAAGACATGGAGGAAACTTAAATGCATATTACTAAATGAAAGAAGCCAATCTGGAAAGGCTACATGGTATATGATTCCAACCATAAAATATTCTGTAAAAGGCAAAACTATAGAGACAAAAAAAAAAATCAGTGGTTGCTGAGGGATGAGGGAGATGAATAGGCAGAGCACAGAGGATTTTTAGGACACTGAAAGTACTTTGTATGACAGTATAATGATGGATATATGTCAGTATACTTTTGTCCAAACCCATAGAAAGCACAACACCAAGAGCGAACCCTAAAGTAAACTATGGACTTTGGCTGACTTTGATGTGTTAGTGTAGAATCATCCTTGGTAAGAAAAAAAAAAGAAAGAAAAAAAAAATACACACACACACACCATTCTGGTCAGTGATGTTGATAATGGGGGAGGCTATGCATGTATGGGTGCAGGACTGTAACTTCCTCTCAATTTTGTCCTAAATCTAAAAAGTTCTGAAAACATAAAGTCTTTTTTAAAAGAGAGAGAGAGATGGAGAATTAAAAGTTCTAATATACATCTGAGTTCCAGAAGAAAGAATAAAAGAGAAGAGAGGAGAGACACTATCTAAAGAGAAAATGCCCGAGAACTTTTCATGTTGAAAGT
Organism: Leucopleurus acutus; assembly: GCF_964270905.1. Taxonomy (NCBI): domain Eukaryota; kingdom Metazoa; phylum Chordata; class Mammalia; order Artiodactyla; family Delphinidae; genus Leucopleurus; species Leucopleurus acutus. Next base: position 67,517,984 of record NC_139147.1, read on the forward strand.
TAATTCTCAGGTTGAAGAGGAGCAATAAGTCTCATGTAGAATAATAAAAATAGATCAACACCTAGATATAGCCTGATGATATTTCAGAACATCAGAAACAAAAAGAAAAATTTTCATGAGACAAAACAAAAACAGAGAGACAAGACATGTTACGTACAAAGGAATGATGATCAGACTAACCCAAGAGAAATGCCATAGATGATGGAATAGTATCTTCACCACGATGAAGGGAAAATAACAATGAAGAATGGAGCAAAATAAATTTTTTTTTCAGACAAAGCCTGGGAGTTCTCTCATAGACTCGCACTGAAAGAATTATCAAAGGATATACTCTAGCAAGAAGGAATAGAAGAAGTAAGGAGGAAACAATGAAATATTATAAACAATGATGAGCTAGTAAACTGGTAAATATGTTGGTCAATTTAAATAAGCCTTCACCTAGTAATAATAATGATTAATTTTTGTGGGGTTTAAAAACAAACACATGTAATCGATATACTAAACAATTGTTCAGTTGGTACAAAGACTGTAGAATGTAGAAGAAATGTAATTAAATTATTCTTCATTTCCTGTGTTACTCAGGAAGAAATAGTGATTAATTTAAAACTTAAGCCGCAGATGCACATTAAAACTTAGGAATAACTTCCTAAAATAAAGGAGTATAATATCCTATTTTTGATCCATTAGAGGGGAAATGGGACTAAAGAAAACTTGACCAAGCTCATAGAAAGCGATATAGGAGAAAAAAAGAAGCAAGTACATGTTTGGATTTAAAAATAAAATAAAATAGCAGGGAACTGGGCCATGGAACTAAAGGGAGTTGACGATGGCTGTTGGTAGTTGAAGTCTGGGTAGTCAGGTTGCTAAGGCTGAAATGCAGGGTCCTTGCCTTTCTGAGATGCATGTTTTTCCACTTCTCCTTTGTAATCAAAGCCAACAGCTGACTACAGAGAAAAGGAGAGAGAATTGATTAGAGTCAGAGATGAACATTTCCTCCCACTCTCACTTACCCTTACACCTATAGCTCAGCCCAGGGGTTAGTTATAGGGGCTCAGAGCTGAGTATGGGGGTTCAATGTAGAAACAGACAGTACCCTGACAGGCTGGTATAAAGGCAGTGTGCTACAAACCAATGACCATGGGCCCTGGACACAGATAGTTCTAGATCCAAACCCCAACCCCACCTTTCCTATTTGTAGTTGTGTAACTTTAGGTATGTCCTTTAATATTACTAAGCCTCGGCCTCTTTTTTTAGTTTTGTTTTTCTTTTGGCCATACGGAGGCATGTGGGATCTTAGTTTCCTGACCAGGGATGGAACCCATGCCCCCCTGCAGTGGAAGTGCAGAGTCTTAACCATTGGACTGCCAGGGAAGTCCCCCTTGGGCCCTTTAAATATGAAATGAAAATAGGTATACCTGCCTTATTAACCTCAACTGTAAAATGATTCCAACTTATTTGGGATATTGTGAGGACTAAATGGGGCAAGATACATAAAGTGTGGGCACTCAGTAAATTAGTGTTTTTCTTCCTAAGTCTCATGAAACTAAAATGAGATAATAGCTAGAAAACTGCCCTTTAAACTATAAAGCACCACTGTGCACATGTAAGAGATATCATCCTATACTGACTGATTATACTGTGCCTCTTCTCTTTCCTTACACAACAGTGGAAACGCAGGGATGTAGATTTTGGTGGGATGAGAGGCAACCAGGAGAATCTGGATCCTAGCTGCTTTGGGACAGGATATATTGGTAAATATCTAACCTAGCTATGTCCCCATATGGCTCAGTAATAGGTCCCTAAGCAAGTCTAGATTTTGCATTTTAAAAGTTATTAGTATGGGACTTCCCTGGTGGTGCAGTGGTTAAGAATCCACCTGCCAATGCGGGGGACACAGGTTTGAGCCCTGGTCCGGGAAGATCCCACATGCTGCGGAGCAACTAAGCCCGTGGGACACAACTACTGAGCCTGTGCTCTAGGGCCCAAGAACCACAACTACTGAGCCCTCGTGCCACAGCTACTGAAGACCACGCGCCTAGAGCCCATGCTCTGCAACAAGAGAAGCCACTGCATGAGAAGCCCACGCACCACAACAAAGAGTAGGCCCCGCTCGCCACAACTAGAGAAAGCCCGTGGGCAGCAATGAAGACCCAATGCAGCCAACAATAAATAATTAAAATAAATAAATTTATTTTTAAAAAGTTATTAGTATGTATTGTTTCTTGATTTACAAGACACACTGATTGTTAAGGTGATTCGGTTTGTGGCTGGTGAGGCAGGAATTGAAAAAAAGAACAGTGAAAGATTAGGCAAAGGCAGTAGGGGAGCCAAGAAGGAAGAGAAACTGCACCCTGATTAGAGACCATTACGTGCTCCATATTCCATTACTGCTTTTAAAAATTATCCTCTGTGCTTTTACTTTACCTTACAGTATGCTTTGAACTTTTCTGGGTTTTTTTACCCCTACAATTCAAATAACACTCTAACACTTAGCTTTAAGGATGCAGGCCTACTTATTAACAGCTGCAGGTTAAACAAACAAACAAACAAACAAAATCTCAGCTAGCTGTGAAGGAAATGTCCCCTCTGTGTGCTGCTGCAGGGCAGAGACACTACTCTGCCCCATAAAGAATGAGCTCAAAGAATCTGATCTACTAAGGTGTGAAAATGAGAACATGAATGAGTTATCAATCGTATTCTCCGGACCACTCTATCGTCTGTAATCATGCTGTCCTTTTTCTCTTTCTCTCTTTAAAACTATCACTACTTTTTGTACAAAGGAGTCTTTAAAACACCTGGACTTCAAGGAGTTAGTACTAAGTCCTGTGAAAAGTAACCTTCACCTTCTAAAAACATTGTAACCTTAATTAGTTGTTTTACTTGATTATTTGCTACTATTGTAATAATATTTCAGCTGATATGTCTGTTTTCCTGAAAGGCATAAATATTTATAAGGCTTTCATATTAGACCAAAGGAGGAGCTTTGGAATTTCCTCTTCTCCCTTCATGCGTACAGGTATGATAAAACCAATGGCTTAACATAGCACAGGGAGATCAGCTCGGTGCTTTGTGACCACCTAGAGGGGTGGGATAGGGAGCGTGGGAAGGAGACGCAAGAGGGAGGGGATATGGGGATATATGGTATAGCTGATTCACTTTGTTATACAGCAGAAACTAACACACCACTGTAAAGCAATTATACCCCAATAAAGATGTTTAAAAAATAAACAAATAAATAAAATAAAATGCAGGGGGAAAACAATAAAACAATGGCTTAGGGATTCCTTATTCAGAGTTTGGGAGTCTTTGTCTCTTTTAAATTAACACCTTTCAGGTCAGCATGTGGCCTCCAACAGCGGCACCAAAGAACTTGCTGAGGGAGATGTGGGAGCCATCCTCATGATGGACCCTCCGTGAGGCCACTGCCCCATCTTTCCACAGGAGAAGCACAGACCTACATTCAAGGTGATTGTTGGTCAGTCCCACATGATCTGAGTTGGGTGGCACAGGGAGAGAGTTGTCACTTACCTTGTCTGCCCTGTCCTTCTCCACTCCGTATTTGCCCCCAAAGCCTCTGGCAGCATCAGTCTGGGAAGAGTGCTTCTCCACCTCAGCAACATACTCATGGCCCACAGCACTCTGAGAAAAATCAAGATCGGAATGAGTGAGAAGATAAAAATGACCATGAAAAAATAAAATGATCAGAGATAGGATGGGATGTAAGAATACAAGAAATTCCACTCTAGGTCACACAGATAATCCCTGACGGAGTGCCAAGGAACGTGTGATGGGAGAGCAAGATGACTTTTTCTGGAACCTTGCACATCCTGACTCTTCTTTAATACCACTAGGAACCCATCATTTAGGAAACTCCCATAGGATGGGTTGGGAACCAGAAGGATAGAGACTACATAGACAGGGAAGTATTTAAACCACTGCTTAAAAAGAGGGTGAAACACGGGCTTTGTGCATCAAAATAGAAATGAGGGTAGTTACTGGGGAGACACCTAAGGGGACTGACTAGATGCCATAGCCGGATTGAATATTTAACACAGCCAGGAGCTTTTGTTCTGGATCTTTGTTCCTACACAACCATCAAAGTTCAGAAGTGCAGCCTGGGCCCTAATATTAACAGTGATTGACTCTTTATACCAAAGGGGGCTGGTAGACAACACCGTGAGTAGTCCAAGATGGCATATAATTTAACTGTTTTTTATTCCCCTCCACTTTTTTCTCCATCTACCATTTTCTACTTGGTTTTGAAAGGTATGTCTCTTTTAATATTTGGATATGGATGCTTTAATAATCTTGGAATTGAATAACACTTCAAACCAAATAGTGATACCTTGCAGAGTCTCAACTAAGAAGAAATTAGAAAGTTTCTTCTTCCTCCTGAATTTCCGATTCCATGCTGGGATAAATATTAATACAGAGATGGATGTGAAACACTGCCCTATATGAGCTCCTGGGAGCTCATTTTGCAGTGTTTTTGGGTCTGTGTAGGTCAACTTTGTTTGCTGAATTCAGGAATGAATGACTGCTTATCTATTTTACTCTTTCCTAGAGATTCTGTGGGAGAATACAATGCCTACTTTGCACTTTATACAATGACAGAAGGGTGAAATAACAGCTTTCATTAAATTGCTTTTTCTCCTTGGAGATTAATTCTTTTTTCTTATAGGAATATATCTCTATCTTTTTAAAAAATTTATTTATTTTTGGCTGCATTGGGTCTTCGTTGCTGCATTCGGGCTTTCTCTAGTTGCGTCAAACGGGGGCTACTCTTTGTTGTGGTGTGCCGGCTTCTCATTGCAGTGGCTTCTCTTGTTGCAGAGCATGGGCTCTAGGTGCGCGGGCTTCAGTAGTTGTGGCTCTTGGGCTCAAGAGCGCAGGCTCAGTAGTTGTGGCCCATGGGCTTAGTTGCTCCGCAGCATGTGGGATCTTCCCCGACCAGGATCGAACCTGTGTCCCCTGCATTGGCAGGCGGATTCTTAACCACTGCACCACTAGGGAAGTCCTATATCTTTATCTTTGAAGTAGTAAAGTCAATGGAAAAATACAATTCAACATACAGGCTTTCTTTTTATCATACTTTCATAGTATCTAATGGATAAAGGAAAAATAATAATATATTTGAGGACATCTAATAGATAAATTCACATAAATATTTTTCACATCTATGTGCAAATCATATTAAGTGATGTATAAAATATGTACAAAAAGAACACTAAATATACAGTAAAGAAGCCAGTAAGAGACACATCCATTTAAAAGCAGTAAGTGATTTTAAAACATATTTTCCCCTTCTCTATGTGTGTCTCCTTAGTCTAGGAGTTACAGTGTGGCTGGGTCTACATACACTAGGCCAGCCCTTCTAAATTCTTGGCTCCCATTTTCCGTCATCTATATTTTATGTGTTGAAATCAGGGGAAAAATGACACAAATAATATGTGGACATTCTCTTTTAAAACCCAAATGAATATTTTACTTTTGAATAAGTTTTAAACCATAAAACCAACAAACGAATCAATTCACTTATTTATTTTTTTAAAGCAAATATCCCCCTTTCAACTCACCTTGTCCATTCGGTCTCTTTCCACCCCAAACCGACCTCCGTAGCCGTGGGATGCTTTGGGCCCTGATTCCATCTCCTTCTTCTTGAGAACATCATGCTCCTCTGACACTTTGTTCCTCAGCTGGTGAATGCTGGAAGTAACCACATCACAGAGACTCGTCTAGCACAGAGATGTCAACAAACCCTCCTTCACAGAAAAATTGAAATCTTGTGGTGTGTTCTGTTCATTTTTAGCAATAGCCCCCAAAGTGTACCTGTGCTGGGTCTGGGAGTAGGAGGTTAGTGTGGTCTGCATATACAGCCTGATATAAACTCTCCATAAGCCAATAGTATTTCCTCTAGTCTGTTATTTTGCTCACTAAATAACCTTCTGATATTTAGTCTCATGTTCCTAAATATTAGAGGACAGTGTTACCTATAGTCTAGCAACCGAAAAGTTATTTTCCTCTCTGAATGGATTTGTTGTTTAACAGTTCGGTACTCTACCTCAAGAAGCACAAAGATATTCATGCACCCTTTACCCACACATTCTAGTCCTAGAAGTCTACCCCAAGGAAATAGTTTTAAATATGGCAGAGCTTAATGTCTAATGATATTCACTGAAACATTGTATTTAATAGCAAGAACCAAGAGACAATTTATATGGAAAAAATGGGGAATAGTTAAGTAAACTGCAATATTACTTTTCAATGGCACATGAGGAAGTCATTAAAAACGATGATTACGAAAAATGCAGCATTGGGAAATTTATCTATACATTAAGTATTCTGTGTCTCTTCTTGTCAAAAATGAATGCCCTTCACACTGCCCATATATCTGCTAATTCCTGAGAGAACTAAAAACTAAAAAAGGCTCACTAATAAACTTCACTCTCATCACTAATTGTTGCAAAACTTTAAGGCTCAAATAACCTTGATTTGGGACACTTCTGTCCTTAAGAGAACATAACACCAAAAGGAGGCATTCTCTTTCTTACTTCACTTTCATCTCTACCATGTGGGTAGAGAATACCTCTCTGTATTTGTTTGGGCTGAGGATAAGAAGTGACAGCTCAGCACCAGCACCAACACCAGCACCAATAAGTGACAATCAGGACTGATACTTGGACACATATAAGGACCACTGGGGATTCTTAGAAATATTTGTCAAGAGAACCCTAAATAAAAAATTTGACTTCCTGCAGCAAGAAATGGACGTTTAAGAAACTGAGATATAGTGATGTTCCTGGGACTTCGCTAGCTCAGAAAAACCGGATATATTGCTTACAGGTAGAATGGCCATCTCACATCAGAAAGTCTCCTCTTTCGTGGAAGAATAGATCCATCTTGTGGTCTTGTAGTATAAGCCCAACAGAGGTCTTTTTAAAAAGCCTTCTCAGCTTTAGTCAAAGTTAATTTTAGAAAACTGGCTTTGAGCCAGATGAAATTAAGCTAACAGCTGGAAGAACCCTCTGTTCCTGTGCCTGCTCTAAACCCTCTGGCAGCAGTGAAGGCAGAGATCCTGTGTTGCTATTTCAACAGCATCAACACTTTAGAACTGTCAGTGTCAGAAAAGTTATTGGTTCCAAGAACAGGTAAATGACCAATATTTCCCAACCAAAGTGTTCAGATGAAGAATGAAGAAAATGGGACTAAACATTACTTTCAAATGGGAAAAATTAGCAAAGTTTTAATAAATCCAATTACTGTTACATGGATCATAACTGTATTATAGTTGAAACAAGTTTTTAAAAGGGATTAGAAAATGAGAGTCTGGAATATCCACCTAATAAATGACAATGAGGTTAGTCAGAGAATCATGACAATAGATAATATAATCTGAATGAAAATGTTGGGGCCAACAAAGACCAACTTCTTACCAAATTCATCAGAATATAGCTAAGGCACTATAAATGTGTTAGTTATATTATTCCTTTATTAAATAAATATTAAACTTTTTTGAGTGTGAGGCACCATTAGGCTCTGGCAATACAAAGATAATTAATGTATGAAAATAGTGATCAGGTGGAAATACAGAAAGGAAAAAAAAATTGTAATTCAATGTCCTAATTGGCATACCTAAGAAACTTTTAACACATTAACTCTCAGATGTCTATTTTAAGGTTTAAAATACCTTGGAATTGATGAAGCAATACAGTTTATAGAAACCAAGTGACACCCAGGACCTCAAAGATGAGCTAAGAGAAGGAACAGCTTTTTTTGTTTTTATTACAAAAGTAAAAACACAAAAGTGAGTGATAGACTGTAAGATTTTATTCACAAACAGTATGATCATAGTTATAGAAAATCCTAAAGAATCTACATAAATGTGCTACTAGAACTATTAGGTACATTTAGCAAGATCCCAGGAGACAAGATCACTATTAAAAGCAATTTTATTTCTACATACTAGTCACAGACATTTCTGAAAAAATTAAAGAAGACCTAAATAAATGGAGACATATCCCATGTTCATGGGTTGGAAAACTCAAGACTATTAAGATATGAGTTCTCTCTAAAATGATCTATAGATTCAGTGCAATCCCATTCAAAACATCAACAGGCATTTTTGCAGGAATTGACTAGCTAATTCTAAAATGTATGTCATACAGAGTGAAGTAAGTCGGAAAGAGAAAGACAAATACCGTATGCTAACACATATATATGGAATTTAAGAAAAAAAAATGTTATGAAGAACCTAGGGGTAAGATAGGAATAAAGACACAGACCTACTAGAGAATGGACTTGAAGATATGGGGAGGGGGAAGGGTAAACTGTAACAAAGCGAGAGAGAAGCATGGACATAGATACACTACCAAACGTAAGGTAGATAGCTAGTGGGAAGCAGCTGCATAGCACAGAGAGATCAGCTCGGTGCTTTGTGATCGCCTGGAGGGGTGGGATAGGGAGGGTGGGAGGGAGGGAGACGCAAGAGGGAAGAGATATGGGAACATATGTATATGTATAACTGATTCACTTTGTTATAAAACAGAAACTAACGCACCATTGTAAAGCAATTATACTCCAATAAAGATGTTAAAAATAAAATAAAATAAAATGTATGTGGAAATGTAAAGTTCTAGGATGGTAAAAAGTGTTTTTTTTTTTTTTCAAAGGAGAGCAAGGGAGAAGGACTACCTGATTTCATGACTGCAATAAAAAGTGCAGTACAATAAAGCTACAACAACCAGTGCAGTACAGTGTGGGTCAGAGCAGACATATAAATCAATAAAATAGTCTAGAAATAGACCCTCATGTATATGGTCAAAGATGCCAGGTAAGTCAGTGGGGAAAGATTAGTCTTTTAACGATGTTGGAATAATGAGATATCCTTATGGAAATAAAATGAACCTCAATCTTTACAACACACTGTACACAAAAGCAAATTTGAAATAGATCATAGACTTAAATGTAAAAGCTAAAACTATAAATCTTTTAGAACAAAACATAGGAAAAATCTTCACAGTTTGAGGTAGGCAAAAATTTCTTAGACACATAAAGCACTAACCATAAAAAATTTTGATAAATTAGACGTCATCAGAATTAATATCTTCTGGTCTTCAATAGAAGCCATTAATAAAATGAAAAGGCAAGTTACAGTCTGGAAGAAAATATTTGTAAAACACATATGTCACAAAAGACTTTTATCCAGAATATATAAAGAACTCTTAAAACTCAATAAGAATACAAAGATCCCACTTTAAAAGTGAGGAAGAGATTTGAATAGACACTTCAAAATGAAGATAAATGAAGATATATGAATGGCACAAGAAAAGATGCTCAATAAAATTAGTCAGCAGAAAAATACAAATTGAAATCCCCACACACTTACAAAAATAGTTAAAATTAAAAATATTAACAATAACAAGTATAGACAAAGATGTGGAGCAATTGAAAACCATACATTATTTGTAGGAGTGAAAAAACGTTTCTTTCAGAAAACAGTTTACTGGTCTCTTAAAAAGTTAAAACACACTTTTTATATGATTCAGGAATTCTACTACATTTAGGTGTTTCCCAAGAGAAGTAAAAATATATGTTAACAAAAAGACTTGGATCAAAATGTTCATGACAGCTTTATTTGTAATAGTCCCAAATTGTCAACAACCCAAATGTCCATCAACAGGCTAATAAACCAAACTCTGGTATATCTGTACAATGCAAAATTACTTGACATTAAAAAGGAACAAAAGACTGATATACACAAGACCATGAATAGATCTCAAAAATATTATGCTTAGTGAAAGAAGACAGACACAAAAGAATACCTTCTATATTATTCCACGTACATGAAATTCTAGGATAGGCAAAACTAATCTGTAGTGACAAGAAGCAGATCAGTGTTTACATCCAGCCAGGGGTGGGGAGGGGTATATCGACTGTAAAGAGGCACATGGGGGCTTCTCTGGTGGTGCAGGGGACACGGGTTCGTGCCCCGGTCCGGGAAGATCCCACATACTGCGGAGCGGCTAGGCCCGTGAGCCATGGCCGCTGAGCCTGCACGTCTGGAGCCTGTGCTCCGCAACGGGAGAGACCACAACAGTAAGAGGCCCGCGTACCGAAAAAAAAAAAAAAAAAAAAGAGGCACATGGGCACAAGTGAGCAAAAGTGGGGAGAAGAAGATGGAGAAAATGCAAGAGCCCTTGAAAACCTGGCAGCTCCTGGAAGCACTAGGCTGCTTGGAGCTGCCTGGCCCAGGACTTCTCTACACAATAGATGAAGGATGGATAGGATCATTTGAACTATTCACCAAATTACCAAAGCATTCCCCAGACTAAATATATTTTAGGCAGACTTAAAAAAGAAAGATCATGGTGTAGAGGATGGTAGTGAGATTAATGAGAACCACAATCACTTCCTTTTCCTGCTTTAAGTCATCTGAGCTCTGCAGCTACTGTTCTCCTGTTCAACTTCCCCTCCTTTCCAAGGACTTTAGTGATTCCCATCTGACCTTAAAGGTTGTCCTAGCCCACACTAGCCAGAAAGAATCCCAGAGTATTGGAGGCTTACTATTGGAAGGTCCTGTAGAGGTCTTTTTGATCCCAATGGCAAGACTGGGAATCAGAGAGGGAAGTGACCTGTCCAGGATCACCTGGTTAGTTACTAGCAGAGACTGAGCTTTTATACCTCAGTAGCCTGGGTAAACGGGAGAGGAGTGGGTTTTTGTGTAAATGTCTCCACCACTTATTCTATCAGATATAGATTCAGTTAGGCTAATAAGGAAACACCCAGGGTCACCACATTTTACAACTCTAGGGGTCACCAGTCAGAGTAATATATATACTGGACTGTGTAACACAACAGTCCAGGTAAACGCCACTTAGGAAGAATGAAGATCGCCATCTGTTTACATGTTTACTTTTAGGTTTTTAGGAAGAAAATCTGATTCAACTAATCTATATTAACAGGAAAAAGAAATAACATTATTGAGCTGCTAAGTGGTGCTAAGTACTGCACTAGATTTTGCTATATGCTAGTTCATTGAATTCTAACCATACACCTGCCAGGTAGCTATTATTATCCTCATTTGATAAATAAATAAGCTGAGTTTCAGAGAGGCTATATGTCTAACTCACATTGCTATTAATGGTAAAGCTGTGAATTGAATCTGAATCTATCTGATATCCAAACTCCAGCTCTTTCCATAAGATCATGGCAGGGATTTAGGAGTCTTCTTTAAAATGTTCTACTCCTACTCTGCATAAGACAGGCACTGGGAGGGGAAAGGTACAAGGAGAGTTTGTATGCTTATCTTAACAGTTTTCAGGATACTAGGACTGAGCGGCCTTTTCTCAGAAAAGGAAAGACGTCTTACTTTGGGTAGGATTGATTAGCCTACAGAGGAGCATCAAAGAAGCTTCCTGCATGACCCAATTCCATGTTTTTGCTTTCCAACTGCTTCCAGAATTGCCTACTTTCTTTAAATATGATATTCATTACAGTTACTTGAAATAAATCATTTATGTCTGCTTAAACAACACTGTGGAGTACTGAACATTATCAAATTGTATAAACATGTGCCAGGTTTTCATAGTGTGTTTCTTGTGCAATGTGATAATCCACTGACACTTTTTAAAATCTAGAAGAAAATGAGGTAAAAACACTGCTGTTTGTGGGGGAGGGGAGTTAAAATGGAGCTTAAAAAAGATTAATTTTGCCTATTTATTTACTTTTAAATTTTGCTCCTGTTATACTATTTATTGCGTCTATTGGACATTCTGACACTATCCAAAGCAAACAGCCCTGGTTAGATGATCCCGAATAATCCATGGATTATTAAAGAAGAGAGAATCTCTCAATCCTAATACACAACATATCCCACAGAAACCCCTGGATTTGTCTGTGAGTAACTTCCTTCTCTGTTATGGTATCAGAGTTTATTGTTTGTTTTGCTTTTTTTTTTCTGGTAAAATATTGGGTTATAATCTTTAAGATCCCTATACATCAACAGGTTTTCCAAGTGTCATATTTCTTCATATTACCATTCATGGCTTCCTACTTCTATTAAGTAGCCAAACACAAATTTTTATTTTAAAAGGCAATTAGACCAGGTATGGGACCTGATATTGTCCTTGTTTTACAGCATTTATTCTGAGTTCTTTACCTTGACATTTTACTGAATCCCCCTTGGCCCATCAGAAGTCACCCTACAGTCCAGACACACATTTACATTTATGTGAATAGATAGATAGTAAATGATACAAGCTCAGCACTTCCCTCTCTGAATTCCTCATGCCTTACTGACGGAAGAGAAACAGTTATAATAATAGGCACAGTTGGGGAAATATCAGAGTGGTTAGAAATAAAAGACAGATAATAGGGTTGGGGGGATAAGAGGAGAGACATGAAACAAATACACAATGACACCCAAAGGGACACATGGGGACAGACTGAAGGAAAAGCAAAGACACACAGACAGGAATTTCCCTCTTTCCTTCCCCCCTCGCCTTCTCCTGAGTCTCCAAGGTTTCCTTGGGTTCTTCCCATACCTCTTTCCCTCCTCCCAGTCCTTTTGGTACCTACTTGATGTGCTCTGTGCGTCCAGACCCCTCAATGGTCTTGGCTCCCCACCGTTGTTCCTTCTCAGAGATGTCATTCTACAAAAGACAACACTCAGCAATAAGTGATGGCAAGAAATGTGCCAGGCTGAGAGAGGCCACACAGCTGACACACATAACCCCCACGTCCCCTGCATTAGCTGCTTCCGGCACTCAGGGACTTTACTCAGACTCCTCTCTGTGCTTATCCCACCCAGGCCCCCATGTTAAAATTAAGCGGGTGAGCTCTGAAACCTCCCTCTCTATTCTGCATCCCTCAAACTTTCTTCTTTAGGTCTCCTACAACTTCCGAATTCCCCCAAATTATACATGTTCAGCTCAAATCCTGGCTCACAGGCCAAAGGACACCCAGTTAACCTGTTCCCTCAGCATAGCCTGCCATAGCCTGTCAATCACAATGTCAAACTCCTCCACACCTGTCTCCTTCCATCCTCAGCACAGGCTATCATGCAGGCCCCACTCATGACAGCAAACTGTCCTGCCAGGCAGTCCCACCATGAGGGCTATCCTAGCCCCAGACTTTTTCTAAGCCCCCTCAAGGGTTACAGAGTGGCCCACACGCCTGCCCACTGCCCTTCATTGTCCAAGGAAAGCTATTTCCACACTCACCACAAAGTCAGGGTCTGTGTCCCAATCATCACCCTGGGTGTCCACGGAAACAGATACATCATGACCTACTACAGACTTCCACATCTGAGGGTGACAGAAAATGGGAATGATTAGGTGAAAAAATCAAGAAGAGGGAAAACAAGAACGCTGAAGTCAATGATATAGCAGCCAAAGTTTCATGCTATTTTTTTCTTAGAAGAAAATAGAATCTGAGGCAAAGCAGATGGAAGTTTTAGGAAAGCACTTTTTCTCAGTTAGAGGAAGGGGGATGTGGATTTATTTAAGACAAACTAATGTGGCCTGGGCTCATTAGTCTGGACAGAAGTCATCATGAATGTAGGTAATACTAAATGTGTCAAAATGGCTGAGATCCTTCACTTGTGTCAAGAGGCCAGCCAGCAAGTGGCTTGAAGAGGTAATCAATGAGGATTGCTAGAACATCCCTGGAATTACAGCAACATTTCACTCACGTATCTACATATAACTTCTTTCATAGTTCTTGAGATATATATTTGTCCAGCTCTTGATAATGTGAACATCTACACTCCTCTACAACCTGCTAAATGCTGTTGAGAATTTTTCCAACCTCCACTCTAATACTGGCCACTGCACAGCTGTGTGTCAGTAGGGGCACTCAGCTGAAATTCCTCAACTGAACAATGCATGGGGAAGCATTATTTGCTGAGAATAATTCATTTATTGTTCAATTTTTAAAAACAGTTTAATTATACTTTGAAAGTAGATAACTGGTTCAAAAAAGAGCGTGTAATAAGCCCCTTGTTTTGAACATTAAGAATTATTTGACTTTTATTAACTAAATAAATGTTAAAGAAATATTTAGAGAACACCGCTTTGAGGGGGTGCCAAATTGTTATTCCACTAGGGCATCCCCAGTGTTTCTGCTGGCCCTGCCAGTCCTGCATGAGGAGCTGCACAGGTGCTCTGCACCTGTGGGATCCTGGATCTTGGTGTGGAGAGGAAACAACAGACAATGCCCATCTGTTCTGGTGCTGAGACTTCTTGACCCTGGTACCACTTGCTGGCTGGCAACTCCCTGCCCACCCTTCCCTGCTCAGACTCCTTCCCCACACTGTTTACTGTCTTTTAAACAAGCCCATCTTAAAACCACTCCTAAGACCCTCCAGTCTCTCCAGAGGTGCTCAGACTCTCCAATTCTCCTTTCCACTTGAAAACTCCATCCTTCTCCAGCTCTTTGAAAAACCCCTTGGAAACCAGTCCAAGGGAAATCTGGGGGTAGATTGGTTAACAAGATGCAAAGAGGACACTGGGGAAGTATGGACCGAGTCAGCTGGACTGTGGGATGAGTCACTGCCAAGAGCAGCTCTGCCTTCCCCTGTGGGGCAACAGTAATGCATGATGGGGGGCACGTTGATAAGACCTATGGTCCTGGCTCCTGGGCTGCTCTGCAACAAAAGTTCACACAGAAAACTGGAAAAGAGAAGTTTCTGAAATATTCATGAGCAATAAGGAAGCAGTGAGGACCGATAGTCCTGTCCTCTTTCTTGCTGTTCCTCCCAGGTCTCAGCTTGACTCTCCCATAAGCCTGCCATCCTCATGTATTTTTTCAAACAGAGGGAGGGGTTTCTGACACAGAGACAATTTAGTATGCTTGAGCTACTGGCCGGAAATAGGGAAGCCAAGAGGTACTATCTAGAGGTGGGAGACCAGAGAATAAGTCGGTGAGGCCTGGTGGCCAGGATATCAGGCACAATCGAGGGCCTCTTCTTAAGGCTGCCTGAGTAAAGTACACAGACAGAGAGTCAGATCATCCAGCTCTGTGGGAATATGGGTTAGGGAGTCAAAGTAGAGAGGGTATGTACTTATTTGCCAGGTACCAGGTTAGGCAATTTACAAATATTAACTTAAATAATTTGGTAAATCACTGAACTTCTCTGATACTGTTTTTCCCAAGGGAAAATAAATGGAGAGGTTAACCTCGCTAATTCATCAAGTCCCCTCCATTTCTGACATTCTGGGATCCTGTGACCCTACAATCAGAGAAACTAGCCCTAATCGAACCGCCACACCTTCATCTGGCACCTGGTTCTCAGCACTGGTGTACATTAGCTACCACTACTTCCTGATCTGTTGCAATGTCTCCTGTGGGTTTTGTCTCTCTGCTAGACCATAAGCTCTCCAGGGGCAGAGACTGGCTCATCTCCAGTGGTCCTCCTCCCAGCTCAGTGCCTAGGACCATCGGGCCTTAGAGAGGATTGTAGATTGTCGGCAGAAACCAGGGGTCCTGGATGGCTGCTGGATCGCATTCCCTGGGCTCCAGCGTCTCCCTTCTGCTTCCATCCCCAGATGCTTGTTATCCACAAGACCTCACACCCAGGCCGGCCTTCTGGCCATGAAAGGTTAGCAGCTTACTAGCAGGGACTTCACAGCTCAGCAAGGACGAAAAGTCAGCCAGAGTCCTCTCACTTCAACTCTTGTCCTATGCTCCCCAACTTTCCCACTGCCCGGAGTACCCACCTTTAACCGCGCAAGCGTTTGCTCTAGGCTCTCGGCTCCTCAAGTAGACACTCAGCTCCTCTCTAGCTGCTGCCACTTCAGAGCAAGAAACTCTGAGCTGCTGCTTCAGTTCCGTATTCAGGTTTTCTGTCATTTCCTGCTACCCTGTCTTCACAGCTACTTCCTGAAGTTTGAGTCAGTTCCTTCTGCTGAGGCATTGAAATAAATAAGGATTAAATGCTCTGTGCTTACTCTTTTGCAAGGCTTTGAGGGTTCCAGAGGTCATAAAAAAGTGCTGCTCTTACTCTCAGAGTCTATAATCTGGTCAGGGGAGCAAAACGTTCAACTAGAAAGCACATAGAAGAATGCTGTACAACACTATTTGTGTCCCAAATAGGTGGGCAATTGTATCTGTTTATATTGAAGAAATTTAGAGAATTTGGCATGGGCTGAAGGAATCAAGAAAGGTTTAATGGAAAAAATGATTTTTATGTGGTTTTGAAAGATAAGATTTAAAAAGAAAGTCACTTCCACATTACGCACAGTACTAAAAACTGGGGTTTGCATACAGTAGATGTTCAAATAAACATTGATCAATCAAATGATGGAAGGGCATAACTCATAGGGGAAAGGCAAGACATGGAGGGAGGAAAGTTCAGAGATTGTTTAGGGGGCAGTGAGGAGTGTGAGCTAATTCAGAAAGATTTGGTCCCAGGTAGTAGGAAGAAGTCTGAAAAAGCTAAGTGGTACCAGATGATGGAAGGTCTTTGTGGTATTCTGTATTACTGTTCTGTAAGATTTGCTGCCCCTCCCTTCCCTCTTGAAGTCAGACTTGCTCAGGTGACTTTGTTTTGACCAGTGAAATGTAAGAAGTGAAACATCAAGTGAGACTTGAAGTGAGACTTCAAGACCAGCTCAAGCTTTGCTATGCTCCTGTGTCCACTGCTTACCAAGTGTGAATGAAAAAAATGTTGCCTATCATTATCAGTAAATAAAGGATGCTGCAGCTATAAAGCCACGGGTGATGCCTGAGGGGACTAAGGATGGGAAAGAACAGGACACTGGCCCTAGATAGCTAAGGTGCATATCAATGAGCCCAGACTCTTACCTCCTCCCATACACAGAAAATTAACTTGAGATATCTGTTTTTCTTTCATTAACAATAATCTTTTGAAGTTCCGACTATCTGGTCTTTGCAAAAACTCCTATATATCCTGGCTCCTCCCTTACCTCTTCAGAGCAGTCCCTCAGAGCATCTGAGAGGCTGCATCCTGGGTTTAAGTCCTCAGTTTTGTCTGCCAAATAAAACATAATTCTCAACTTTTAGGTTGTGCATTTTTTTCACAGTAGACACAAGGCAACCTGCAACTCTCCAGAGTGGCTCCTCTGGCAGGCTAGGTCCCTGAGTGAGAGGGTCCCCAACTAAGAATGACAATACAAGTAGAGCTCCATCCATTGTGTGAGGGACTTGGAGTCTTTGACTAAAAAATAATCCTAAAAACTAATTACTGTTTTAGCTACTGAGAATTTGGGGGTGTTTGTTACTGTATCTGACCAAGCCTCTCCTAATCTTGATTGACATGGAGTCCTGACCTGATTTGCTCAGTTGTGGGCTCCCCAATGGATTCAAACAGATAATGGATGAAATTTGTCCAAGATACAGAGGAGGGGATTTCTGCATTAGGAACGTAAGACTTTAGTCACTTCCAAATCTAAGGATTCTACACCTAGCATGGAGATCAACTGATTATTTCTCCTACTTCATAACCTATTTATTATGGCAGCACCAAAATTATTTTAAGGAAGAGTAAATTTGTAGAAGGAAAAAAAATCTTTTAGAACATTTTGAGTCCTAATTTTGGGTCAAAAATAGAAATGATCAGACCAGATATTGTGACACACCATCCAGATACAGATGTTTAGAGAAATCATAGAATTTAATCATAGATGACAAGAAAGCCCATCTTGGATAACAAGACGTGATACATACATACAATCGAATACTACTCAGCCATAAAAAAGAATGAAGTAATGCCATTTGCAGCAACATGGATGGACATAGAGATTATCATACTAAGTGAAGTAAGTGAGAAAGAGAAAGCCAAATACCATATGATATCACTTATATGTGGAATCTAAAATATGACACAAATGAACTTATCTACGAAACAGAGACAGACTCACAGACATAAAGGCCAGACTTGTGGCTGCCAAGGGGGTGGGGGGGGGGAGAGGGATGGTAGCTTGGGATTAGAAGATACAAACTATTATATAAAGAATGGATAAACAAAAAGTTCCTACTGTATAGCAGAGAACTATATTCAATATCCCGTGATAAACCACAATGGAAAAGAATATGAAAAATATGTATAACTGAATCACTTAGCTGTACAGTAGAAATTAACACAACATTGTAAATCAACTACACTTCAATAAAATTAAATTAAAAAACAATCAAGGGCTTCCCTGGTGGCGTAGTGGTTGAGAGTCCACCTGCCAATGCAGGGGACACAAGTTCGTGCCCCGGTCCGGGAAGATCCCACATGCCGCGGAGCGGCTGGGTCCGTGAGCCATGGCCGCTGAGCCTGCGCGTCTGGAGCCTGTGCTCCGCAACGGGAGGGCCCACAACAGTGAGAGGCCCGCGTACCGCAAAAACAAACAAACAAACAATCAAGTGCACCTCTCCTTAGCAAATGTCCCAAGTTCACTCTTTTGTGTTTTTTTTTGGCCGCACTGTGTGGCATGTGGGATCTTAGTTCCCTGACCAGGGATCGAACCCGTGCCCCCTGCATTGGGAGCACAAGTCTTAACAGTTGGACTGCCAGGGAAGTCCCCCAAGTTCACTCTTGATGAGAGGCAGTGAGACAATAGCAAGCATGGGCCTTAAAGCCAGATAGACGTGGTTCAATTTACTTATTGTACCTTGAGAAAGTGAGCTAGCATTTCTCAAGCAGTGACTTGATGTAAACACATCATAATGCCCATCCTGCTTTTCCCCTATGAGACTTCCCTTCCCGCACTTCTACCCAGAGGGATCCCTAGGGACAAAATGTTTTCAATATGCACCAGACAGTTCTCCCAGGCCCAGGCAAAAACCTGCATGAATCTCATGCCCTAAGGCCCAGCTTGTTTGTTTCAGTATTAGGATGGAATTTCCTCACTCTGCTTCACCACCCTGGGGTCTAGTAGCTAAGGCTAGAAGGACGCAAGCAGCTGGACGCTGGCCAGTGAGAATGAAGCCTGGATATGCAGAGCTTTCTACTCCTATGGTAATTCCTGGCTACTCCATCCCTACTTCCTCTATGTACCTTCCTCTCCTCAGCATGCACACACATATATGTAAGCACCTGTGTATGCATGCATTTACACGCCACCACAGTATTTCATTCTGAAAATAATTTTATTATTTTACAGTTGTTCAGGAAAGTTCCTGGGTTGCTGTGACCATGATTTGGCCACCACAGAACAAAGGATTAGAGCGGATCAGTCCGTCCACCAGTTTTCTCTCCTCTCTGGGTGGTGAGAGCAGGCAGGGAACATGTGCAACATGAGAAAATAACCAACGGGTAAGGGTTGGAGAAAGGAGAGCTGGGGAATAGGCACAAACGGAATTCAAACCCGGCTGTCATTCTCAGGCTTGGATTTAAATATTTTGTCTTCTCTATAATCTCCCTCCATTTTCTTTAGCTCTCTGTTACCGCAGAAGGCAGAGGACGACGCAATGAGAAACTGGAATAACTGTCACCAACAGCAAAGCAGCTTCGTACTTCAAGCGGCTAGGAGTGGTTGTCACAGCAGTCAGACCTCCCTGGCTGGGAGTCAGTGCCTCACCTAGGACTGGTTCCTAGTGTACTGTCTTAGGGTCCACATTCGAGGCTTATTCAGATAACACACAGATGACAAGAATTGAATCCTACCGTCCATAGCCAGTTCCTCTTGCCTTTCAGTGAAAGGAAAGGCACAGGCCACTTAATACCTTAGTACACTTGTGATGAAGGGATAAGCAGTGGGATCCTCACCTTATAGTCCAGGACCATGACTCTCACTCCAATTATGCCTGAACAGCCAGGGAAAGTGATGCCGTCCTCCCCTGTGATCCAACAGCTAAAACCCCTGGGGAGTTCTTCTATTCTGGCTCTATTTTGCCAGAGACCTAATTAGATATCCTATGAGATAATGTTCCCCAGAACATTCCCCCTGCCATTGTTTATGGCAGGTTCACCTTCCCTCTGAAGCAGGACAAAATATAAGGTACATGAGACAAAGAAAGTATCAATCAAAATGATATTGGACTTCTGATTATTAGGTTTATTGGAACCGTCCTCCTGGCTGAAAGACATTCCTCAGCATCTTTCATAGGACCATAAAAGATCAGGGCCCTGCAAAATCTGAACAAATATTGGGCTCAATAACCAACTGTGGGGCCTCCTCAGATTTTGCAGAAGAGTCAGGTCCTGGACAGTAGAAGAAAGCAGACTCACTGGTCCCTGAAGCTCTAACCTGTGCTCATATCCACCTCTTTTTGCAGGCACTTTCTGTGGAGAGTTGGAGAGAGGACCTGTAAGTGGGAAGATTGTTCCATTGGAATTGATGGTTTTGATGCTAGAGGTGAGGGAATTCCAAGTTCTGAGGGGAGTGATCCAAAAGGTGAGAACTAGGTTTATAGATGGCCTGTGAAACATAGAACAAGTAGGACATGAACCATCAGAAAGTAGATGGCTGCCAGCAGTGGCACCCGTGTCCGGGAATGACAGAGCGAACGCAGGACCCGCTTCCATCCAGCACCACTCCGGGTCTGAAAGGAAAATTTGAAAGTCAGAGAGTTTTGCCCTATAGAGATCTGTCCCTTTCCCTTCTCCACCCACTGTAGAAAAGAGGTAACCTGAGAGAAAGCCCCTCGGGGCCAACGACTTGGCAGCTTCCACTAGTTTCTTCCAACCTTCCATACCCTTCCAGTCTCAGGCCCACATTCCTCCTCCTGACCCCTTGCCCTCAACACAGCCAGCCCTGTCTGAGAGTACAGTACCCTCTCTTTATCCTTCCCCCTTCTTACCCTTCGACAACTGTTGCTTGTAAGATCTATTAACAGTGCCTGCTCCTGGGAGCCACAGGAGCCAATGATAGGAGACCGGGCAGAGTCCCATTCGCCATGCTCCAACCTGTGTTGAGAAAAAAAAGAGGCATTGGTCCACGGCATGAGAGGCTGATGGCCTTCTTGTCATGTGATGCAGGGTAAGGGACTTGCAGCAAGGGCTGCTCCCACGGCCCCACCCCCATGCAAGGAGTGTAAGGGCAGACAGATTTCTTTCAGCAGCAGTAGAGATGGTAATAATTACCAGGAATTGACTGCCTACTGTGGATCAGATGCTGGATCACGTGCTTTACATACATCTAATCCTCAGGTTTGAGGTTGGTGCTATTATCTTCAAAGTAAGGCTTAAGGAGGTAAAAGTACTTTTCCACGGTGGCACAGCTAGTGAGATGCAGAGCTAGAATTCAAAACCCAGGTGTGTCTCTAAACCTCTGCTACACCATACCTGACTCCGAGAAGCTCATTAATTTTTTTTCCATTTATTAAAAGCTAATAGGCAAAAGCATCCAAGAAAGATTTTTGTGGGATTCTTACAATTAAACTGAACTGGCAGCCTCTACTGCTTTCTGCTTCATTTTTTGCTGATTTGCTTATTTATTTAATACTGGAACTTCTCCATTTAGTGAAGAAGCTGCCTTTATCCACTCAATGGTTTCTCACAAAAATGAGAAATGTATCAAGGGGCTGTGAGTAAACATAGCGCACACTTGATCAAGCATTTGCCTAGGGGGATGCACTTTTTAATCGTGGTGGGGAGGATGGAACTCTACTCCTGATGTTTCCTCCATGTGAAGGTATGACCATTAGCCTAAAACTCCTGGACTTTCTTGGCAGGGCCCACACTTTTCTCCAGGAGAGAAGGAACACTTTAATCTGATTTGTGAGCCTGGAAAGAGAAACTGAACATGCCCAGCCTAGCTCCATCCTGCCTGTTCTCCTCATGAGAGCCAGGCTGGCTGCACAGGACCCCTTCTGTGTCTGTTCCTCCATAAGATAAGCTTTTCAGGGGCAGCCTTGATGCAGACAGAATGGTCTGGTACCGTGTAGGTCAGTCTGTCACCTTCTGCAGGCTAGGCTGAGGAAGGAGGAGATGTTTATAAGTATTGGTGAGCTGCTTTTAAATGGCAAGTCTGCTGAGTTCCACAAGCACTGCAGAGTGCGTATGAGGTGCTAACACGACAACGGCAGCGCCAGGCCTGGGAGGCAGCGCTTGATTAGCTGCCTCAATTTCCATTCTGCATCAGGGCCAAAGAGGGAATTGCGGAGGGGCTGAGCTTGGATTAATGTGGCTTGTCTTGATCCTACCCTCACTACAGCACCCACCTCAGGATGAGAATTAGATCCTAATTATTCCCAAGTCTGGCCACTGAAATGCACATGAGTATGATCAGAAAGGGTCAGAAGTGAACAGAGGCTGTGTCCCTCAGCCCTTTACCGCCTGATCTGCTCTTCGGCCAAGGAGAGGGCAGCCTCAGCAGCCACTTTTTGGTCACGTTCTTCTTCCAGCAGCTTCCTCAATTCATTCATCTCCTGTTTAGTGTTGCACAGCTGCTGCTGGGCTTCAGAAAAGCTTCAGGACAAAAGGAGAACAACAGCATCACTAGATGCAGGACATAGTTGCTGACACAAGGGATCCGAAGTCTTCATAAGGTTATAAAGCATGAAAATTTATAGAAAACTGTACAAACACAAAGAATATTTTAAAAGCATACCTGTCAAGAGATGTAGGAAAATCTCTTAAAGCTGTAGGAAATGCTTTAAGAGATTTTAGGGACTGACTGAATAGCTTTCATTTGAACACCATAACATTAGTAAGGTGTGTGTGGGGCAGGGGGGTTGCTGTATAAACTATTCACACACAATTTGTTATTAGAATTGTCACTTTTAATCCTCACATTAGTTCTGTGAGGCCAGTAAGATAAGAAGGCATAGTAAATCCATACAATGGACTCCTGTTCTAACTCGATGACCACCCAATTTCTGCAGACATAGCACACGCTCCGGGGTTGAGAACTCCTCCCCAACCTTAGCTGTGGCTCCCTCAGTTCTTCAGGATCACCCTTCCTGTGAGCTCCATTCTTTTCCTGGGGAGCTCCTGGAGCAACATCTATATTCAGTGGTCCCTAGAAGAAGAATAAGTTTAGTAATTCAGTGATGAAAGCAGTTAAGAAACTGTGCTTAGGCAAACTGAGAACTCACTTAGGCATTGGAGAGAAAGAGAAATGTGGAGAGGAATACCTCTGTTATCACTCTCTTTAGGTACAGATTTAGAAGTGAGAATCTTTTGTTCTAATAGATTAATCTCCTACATAAAACTCTTTATTAGATTTTCCTTCAGATTCTCATTCTTGAATCTCTCCTCTTAAAAGTTTAAAGGCTTACCACTGAAATCTGCTTTCTTCTAGTGGAGGTTCATGTACATTCCAGAAGCTACTCTGCTCCTTCCCTTATTCAACAACTCCTCCCCAACCCCTCCTCTTCCTTCCATGTCCTATTCACCTCCACCCTAACTCTCAGTCTCCTCCAACTTCAACAACCTCTCCTCTCCACTGCTGTCAACAGCTCTGCCTGTTTTGTTTCTCAGGTCCAAATGTTCCTACAGCTGTCTTATTACTTAAAGCAAAAAGCCTTCCAAAAGCCTCAGTCATCACTGTTTCCCACTCACTTTTTGATTTCTCTCTCACCACCTCTCTCATCTTTTTCCTTCTAATCCATTCACTCTTTTTAAAAACTAATTTATTTATTTATTTATTTATTTATTTATTTATTTTTGGCTGCGTTGGGTCTTTGTTGCTGCACGCGGGCTTTCTCCAGTTGTGGCGAGCAGGGGCTACTCTTCGTTCCAGTGCACGGGCTTCTCATTGTGGTGGCTGCCCTTGTTGCGGAGCACGGGGTCTAGGCGCGCAGGCTTCAGTGGTTGGGGCTTGCGGGCTCCAGAGCACAGGCTCAGTAGCTGTGGTGCATGGGCTTAGGTGTTCCGCAGTATGTGGGATCTTCCCGGACCAGGGCTCGAACCCGTGTCCTCTGCATTGGCAGGCGCATTCTTAACCACTGTGCCACCAGGGAAGCCCCTACCGTTCACTCTTTAGTTTTTCCTGGACCTTATTCCTCCTCTCCTCTCCTCTCACTGTCTCTATCACACCTAATGAATCCTCAGCCTGAAGACATCAACCTCTTCGATGCTGTGCTTTACGCTTTATCATCTGCACTCAATTTCCCAACACTCTTCCCAGCCTCTCACCTTCTCACTCACCGCTTGCAGCTCTTGAACCTGCTTCTCCAGAACCGCACAATGATTGAAAAGGTCGCTGTAGTGCTGCTGGTTCTCACGGAGACTCTGACTGGTGTCACAGAGCTGAATGGAAAGAGTATTTTTCTCTTCCAGCAGTTGAGAGAACTGAAATAGGAGAGAGGATGAGCACCAGCCCATAGGACTGTTTCACTAGTTTCACTACGAGCAGTGTGTAGGCAAACTGTCCTGAGTCTTAAGGATCAAATTTTTTTATGCAAGACCTTTCTTTCAATAATAGCAAAAATAGCACTGTGTTCCTCCAACATGAGAAAACTCAGAATTTTTCAACTGAGAAAGGAAAACAATTTTGGAAGAGTGGTAAAAACTTTACTTATGGTGCCTAGTACATTAACTGAATAACTAGGAGGCAGAAACCCAAAAGCAGTCTAACAGGATAGGCTAACCAAGGCCTGTAAAAGGAGAAAGGCAATAGCTTGGGTCCAAGTTGAGATTACTAATAAATGACTATAATCCTCAGAGCTCAATATGGCTGGAGACAGAGCTATCACCTAAAAATTCATACAATAATATTCCTGGGCAGATTCTTCAATGCTGTAGACAGTTACAAGCTACCGAGAAAGTAAAAATGATAACAGGTGGTAAGAGGGAGAAACAGAAAAAATCCTACTATGCCTATGTATGTAAGAAACTATATTGGGAGCATCAGCTCTCACAGGGGGAAGCATTTCAGTCACTCAAGTCAGGGCTCTCCTCTACTGCATGAGTAACAGGTAGTAATTCTGTCTTCCCTTGAATGTGTCCAGCAGCCCAAGCCATTTTTTACGTCAAAAACAGATATTTTTCTTTTTCATATTGAATAAAAAATTTACCCATTGTAGCTTCCACCCAATGACTTGAATTCGGTTTTCCTGGAACTATAATTCTAATTCCTCACTTGCAGGCTGTCAAATTTTAAGCTTTAGTTATGATTAACATCCAGATACATTAACAACCACAGAGATGTCTCTCTGAAGCACCTTTTTGTTGGATAACGTACATTATGTGAAAGGAAATTGGTGTACCTGGCTGCACATTCAGTCTTTTCTCAAGTAGTCTCTTTTGTAAGTATTCTGGGTTAATATTTGTGTAAAAAAGTTGAATCAACATTTACAGGAGAAAGGACAAACAGTTTTTTAGAGATACTCTGACTGGGAAGGACATTTAATGCATATGGAAAATTAGAACAAGAAATCCATGTGGTATAACAAAAATATTTGCATAGCCAGAATGAAAAACACAACAAATAACCTTACCTCTAAAGAGCAATTTTCAGTTTACAAAGCACTTTCAAAAGTATTATCTTATTTGAGAGAGTTAGAGGAAGAACTACTATCTTCACTTACAAATGACAAAAAAGAGATGAGTGGTGACTTGTCCAATGTTATGTGGCTAAAAGATGGCAGGCCAGGACTCAAGTATGGTTCTTGATTCCAAGTCTGGAGCGCTATCTGCTTTCTGATGGTGTCCCATCTGAGAATTCAGCAAGGGAACTTAAGTAGGTTGTAGGGTTTTTCAGGGGTGGGAACAGTTAGTAAAGGAAAGAATATAAATGTTTAAGAAGCAATACTAATTGGAAAACAAAGGTAGCTGGGTACAATGACAACTACTGGGTTCTGAGACAGGGAGTAATATGGTCCTCTCCTAATATAGAAGAAAGTAAACTTTCCTGGCCACAGTAAGCAGCCCAAACCATACCAAGAAAAACCAAACAAATAAATGAAAAAACAACCCCCCCCCCCCCAATCACTCAGTGTTGAAAAAATCCAACACATTTTTCTTGGAAGATCTAGAGGAGAAAGGGTAGACCAGTAAAACTCACTGGAAGCAAAAATTCCCATAACTTAAGAAGTCTAACTGCTTTTAAGCCACCCTCATACAAACCACCTTTTGTAATGTCTGCACTGTTCTGTCTAGGACAGACGTAGATCCCTGTAGTTTAGGGGTTGGCAAACTATGAGCCAGGGCCTACTGCTTTTTTTTTTTTTTTTTTTGGCTGTGTTGGGTCTTCATTGCTGCGCATGGGCTTTCACTAGTTATGATGAGTAGGAGCTACTCTTCGTTGCACTGCAAGGGCTTCTCATTGTGGTGGCTTCTCTTGTTGAGGAGCACGGGCTCTAGGTGCACAGGCTTCTATAGTTGTGGACCGTGGGCTTAGTAGTTGAGGCGTGAGGGCTCTAGGGCATGGAGGCTTCAGTAGTCATGGCATTTGGGCTCAGTAGTTGTGGCTCCCAGGCTCTAGAGCACAGGCTCAGTAGTTGTGGTGCATGGGCTTAGTTGCACTGCGGCATGCGGGATCTTCCCAGACCAGGGATCGAACCCGTGTCCCCTAAAATGGCAGGCGGATTCTTAACCACTGCACCACCAGGGAAGTCCCTGCCTTTTCTTTGTAAATAAGGTTTTATTGGAACATAACCACCCCATTTGTTTACGTGTCATCTGTGGTTGCTTCCGTGCTACAACTGCAGAGCTGAGTAGTTGTAACAGAAATGGTATGGCCTACAAACCCAAAATATTTACTGAGTCTTTAAGAAAAAGTTTGCTGACCTCTGCTCTAACTCATAAGCTACTGTATTTCACCATATCTATACTTGTAAAAACAGAATAGTAGGGAATAGAGACTACAGGATACCAATAATCATTCCCCTCATGTTTTTAAGTTTTAAGTTTCATGTTTTAAGTTTGCATTACATACAAATATCCAACAATGCTGGCAGAGATACATATAAAATCTGAGCATCCATGGGAAGAATTAGGGCAGTGGCTTGGAGAGGAGACATTCTATGCTGACAGCCCATCTACTACCATCCCATGCTAGGACCTAAGAAGCAGTCCTCCTAGCTAGCTGGGACCCATTTAGAGTGAGGCTTTAATATCACCAATTAGCTCCATGAGGGGTCACTGTGTATCCTCAATACCTAATGTATGGCCAGGCTCATAGAAGGCAGATAACAGTTATTTGTTTTTGATGAATGATGAATAAGTGAACAACCAATCCTAGGGATGGAGATGCCTCCTTACAGCTGATTTCTAAAGGAAGAACTCTTTCTCACCCAGAATGAAAGTGATCTAATGCAGTGTTTCTCATACTTTAAGTGGTATGTGAAGTATATCTCAATAAAGCTGTTAAAGAAAACATAACTTTGATAATGACCCAGAACACAGTATTTAAATATAAGTAACTGAAACTAAAGTTTCTCAAAACAAATTATATTCTTTATTATATATTACATAATACATAGTTTCAATCTCTTTTACTTGTTTTATAAAAAAAAACTATATGCACTATTTGTAATAGCTCAAAACTGAAAACCCCAAAAGTTCTTTAACAGCAGAATAGAGAAATTGTTATATGCCTACAATGTAATAAATACTACACAGCATGAGAACAGAAAAATCACAGTACACATAACAACATGGATGAATCTCACAAAATAAATGAAGCAAACAAAAGAGAAGATATGATCCATTTATACATAGTTCTAAGGTGGTGGTAGTGAATAGAAGACACAAGGGACTCCTGGGGTTCTGGTATGTTCTGATTTTTGATCTGGGTGCTGCTTATACAGGTGTCTTCACTTTCAGAAAATATACCATGATGCACTTGTGATTTGTGTGCTTTTCGGTGTTTTACTTCAGTAAAACATTTACATGAAAAATGTTTCAGTTGCTGTCCACGAAAATGACCTCATCATCTACTAATAGCCCTGAATTGCAGTTTAAAGTACTGTCCGGAAAAGACAAATGCCCAGAGTGATTCACAGTCTAATGTTCAGGAGGGCAAATATAACAAAGGTTGAGATGGGGTCTATTGAATAGTTTCTAGAAAGAGGAGGTGTTACAGAGCTATGAAGGGCAGAACTTTCTGGAAACAACTGACTAGGCTAGAAGAGGAACTGGGTAGGATCTGCTCTGGAGTCTCCCCACTGCTCCCCTAAAAACTCCCAGACAACCTCCCCAAAAAGGGTCTGCAATTTTACCAATTCATTTTGATCAACAAACCTACTTAAAAAAATGCAAATTTCTCTGCCAAAATTAATAGTGTTATTAGTCTCTGATACTTCAGTGTCAATTGGTTGAATTTAACAACATTTAGTAAGTACCTTCTACATAAACCAGGCACTGTGCTTTTCCATGTACATTATCATATTTACCTCAGACTGACCTCCTCCTAACACATCAGGCAAATTACTTAATACCTCTGGGCCTTAGTTTCCTCATCTGTGATACAGCCTACTGATCTTTACCATTTTTGGATCACAGATCCCTTGGTGAATGCCTGAGTTCTTGTGATGAGAAATTTACACACACACACACACACACACACACCATTGTGCATATATTTTTTGGATATTTATAGCCCTCCTCAAAGCTAATTTTTGGATTCCAGAGTC
The DNA here is from genome assembly GCF_964270905.1 of Leucopleurus acutus. Taxonomy (NCBI): domain Eukaryota; kingdom Metazoa; phylum Chordata; class Mammalia; order Artiodactyla; family Delphinidae; genus Leucopleurus; species Leucopleurus acutus. Next base: position 67,546,454 of record NC_139147.1, read on the forward strand.
TCAATGATTACTTAAATCCCTTCCAGTGCTAACATACACTACCTAGCTGGCTTCCTCTGAAGAAGGCAGAACTAGAGGAGGTGCCACTAGAGAATACTTTGACTAGTCAGAGAGCAACAGGAGTATAATAATTCATAAGAGGGTGGTGGAAGGGAAGCAGATGAAGGAAGAAGCGAAGCCAGAGAATGGATGAGGGGAGAAGACAGAGATGTGAAGGCACCAAGAATAATCTTTTTTTATCTTACCTTGGCTTTTGCTCTAGGAACCATATGGCAAAGCAGCTCTTCCCTATAGAAAGAGGTCCTCTACTTCAGCATGCTTCCCTAGAGTGTCTAGAGTGGCAAGGCTGGGGTTTGGGAAAAAGCAAGCTGGCTTCTTTAATTCCGGAACATTAAATACACAATGAGGGAGCTTACAAATGGAATGAAATGAAGAGCAGATCTCTCACCTCTGTCCCTGTTATCTAATCACACATGAAAATCCTCTTTCCTGAGACTTCCCTGTTACACACTATTGGGAAATACAGAGAAACTTGCTGGAGGATTTGTGGGGAGTTAACTCAATATTACTAACAAGTGATACAGATGGGGAGATGATGTTGGGGAGGAAGGCTCCCTTAAGGAGTTGGCTTTTTTATTCTTACTGAATGGGTTTCTCCAAATCGCTCCCAAGGACTCTCCAAGGGTGAGGAAAAGGAAATGGCCCTGTGTGCAGTGCTTTGGGGTAAGCAACCCAGGCTCTGAGAAAGGTAAAGCTTCTGTCCCCTAATACAGCTAGAGCCAGGCTTAACCAGATTCTACTTACCTTCTTGATTCTAGTCATGGAAACAAGAAATTGAACTCCACCCTAGCAGGAAACACCTACCTTGCTGTTCAGTTGCTGAATTCTTAACTCCTTTTGGTGAATTTCCTTTAAGCTGTCATTGAGCTGAGTCCTAAGACGTTCTGTCTCATAAACTAGGTTTTGTGATCCATCTAGGGAAGCTGGTGTCTCTGGGGATGCCTGCCAGGATACAAACACTGATGAAATTCTCTCTTAACATTGTTCATGCTTAAATCCTTCCTTCCAGAAACCCTGCCCACCTCATAGGAAGTCATCAGATGGTTTGCCTAATAGTGGCAGATGGGCACTTAGCTTGCAGGAAGCTGATGTTTCCTGGGTAGTGGTTACCTCTGAGTAGCAATCAGCGCTGAAATCACTCACCTGTCTTTGATACTGCATTTTGTGGGTCTCAGTCGGGGAGGAAGAAGATCTCAGTTCCCTCATAAGATTCTGCAGATGGCTGAGCTGCTGATCTTTATCTGCAATAGCCATAAGGTACTGCTCCTTCATCCTCCTCTCATGAATTTCCCAGGAACTCTTCTCCATCCTAGAAAACACATGAAATAGTCACAGGCAAAAATATACTTGTGAGACAAAGATTAATAATTGCATATTTAAAACAGTATTATGGGCTGTAGAGACGTAGTAAAGAAAATACATAACCAGAGAGAAATTTATGTTATAAACAGAACTATGCAGCAAGATGATGGAGTAGAACTTAAAAAAGAATTGCAACTGGCAGGATTGGGGAAGAAAAGCAGGCATTTGGTCTGAATCCTGAACAATGAGTCAGGCAGGTTTCCATAAAGGGAAAAGCATTCCAGGTTCAGGGAGCAAACAGAACAAAAGGCACAAGAATGAATATATATAGTGAGTTTTGGAATTGTTGTAGTAGTGTGTAGAGTGGATAGGGCAGGAAATGAGGGTGGAGAGGAAAGAAGTCAGACCCTGTGGGGCATTGAACACCATGCTAAATAAAACTTACTCTAAGCAATGGGAAACCACTGTAATTCTTCAGAAAGGCGATGCCATGATGCAGTATACTATCAGGGTTATGAGAATGCAACTGTAGAGTCTGAAGGATCTGGGTTCAAATGCTGGCTCTATCATACACTAGGCATGAGACTCTGGGTAAAAGTAACAATCTCTCTGAGCCTCACTGGTAAAATGGAAATAAATGATCTATTCCTTAGGATTATTGTGAGGATTAAATGAGATACTTTATGTCATGTACCAAACACAGAGCCTGGCATATCACAATCACTCAACAAATATAAACTGCTGATATTTATTTATCCCCTGAATTTGACCAAGAGGGAAGCTTCTATTTGACCCCAGCTAATTTTCATAGTTCTATCAAAAACTGCCTCTCTGCCATATTCTTTAGTTCTACTTCTTTCTACACTATGATTGAAAAAAACCATTAGGATTGTAATCAAATTTCTGCAGCATCTGTTTACTTTGAATAGTACCCATGTCTCTAATTTTTCCTAAAAATATAAGATTTTATTTGAATTGCATCTGACTTTTTTGTTTCTCTCTAGAAGTAAGGTAAAATGGTCCTTTCTTTTCTAAAGGACATACACCAATTATGAAATAATCCTGCTATGTCAAGAGGTGACTTGGATTACAGTCAGATTTTTTTAAAAAGGCAGAGCTAAAACTTAGAAACTAAAATAAATTTTTATTACAAGGCCACTATATGGAAAAGGCACAGAAATTTTCTAAAACACTTTCTCTGATATTTGTCTGTGAAAAATGAGAGAGAATAAGAAAGGAGGAGTGTAAGACTGAGAATGTACAAGAAAGATCACAATTCTTCCATAAAGCTTTAAGCCGCCATTTTGTTTAGAAAGATGGACAAGTAGTTATGGTGTGGAGAGACCCTCAATGGAGAAGAGGCACTAAGGAACAAACCTGATTACTTAAGAGAACACAGCCATAAACGGGCTATACCTCACTTACCCCTTAAGTAAGAGAGCACAGGAACCAGAGCAGAATAAGCAAATCAGTAGCTACAAGTGGAAGAGAAATGTTACTGTATAAATCCAGGCTCTTCTCATAAGCCAAACCCAGTGCCATAGAAGTCTGAATGAGATGTTCCAGCTTTTTCATGTTTGAAAACCTCATTTCTCCCAAGTATTTCAAGAGCCAAAAACAGGGAATCTTAAAGATATTTGGCTAAAGAAACTGGTCCTAGAGTCAGTGAATCAAATCTGTGTCCTCATTTTCTTCTTCTAAAAGTGACGTTAAATGTCTTTCTTTCCTTCTCATAATTTACTCACATCCACTTGATATACAATTTTTCTTTTCTTCAAAACTTCTCAAATGTGGAAGGTAAAGAGAGAAAGGCTAAGAGAAAGGTGGAAAGGGAGAAAATGAGGGAGGAAAAAAATCAATAGGCCAGAAATCATTTTCTTTCTCCCTCTTTTTCTCTTCCCTTAAGGGTCAACTTTATAAGGAAAGTATCCTTTCAGAATGCCCTGTGAGGAAGTTTAAAGAGGAACAAGTGGCTGCAGAAAATAACCCTTTAGAGCCTTGCAGCCCTTCTTCCGTTTACACTAGCAAATGGACACAATATTTTTTTTAGTTCCAGGTGATCTGGAGATAATATGGGAGATGTCAAGGTGATGTTCCCATGTGCTCCCAATCACCTTTGGGGGGCCCTAAATTCAGTGGTCAACATTAATGTGCATCTGAGGGAAGATGATCTCTTGATGGTGAATTGAGATTCTAACAGAATAAGCTAGGGCAGCTATTCCCTGGCGGAAAAAAGGATGAGGTTAAAATGGAGCATCTTTCTTCTAGGGTTCAATTCCAGAAAGAAGAAACAGAAGCAATTTGTATTCCCAGAGAGCAAAAATTCAGTATTTTTACCTTCTCTGCAATCATCCTTTGATTAAAAAAATGTGCTCTTGTATTATCTGGGGAAGTTGCCAACTCCATGGAATAAGTTTAATATATTTTCACTTATAAAAAAGTCTGTAAAGATGTTGAATATGAAAATCTTTTGGACGTAATTTCACTCCATAAAATTTAAATGACCAAATTCTAAAAAGCATTTTGCTCTATAAACCTTGCTTAAGGTTTACTTTGAAATATCACGTTAGTAAAGTGCATGGCATCTAGGATCTGTGAAGGAACAAATCTCTTCTATCTACACATTAAGAGCTCTCTTAGGGATGTTACAATAATAATTTTACTATATTGATATCTGTCATCATGGTAGATAATGTAACCTGGATGGGACTCTAGATTCCACCTCATATTCTCTGTATTCACTTGCCTATGTTTGTCCTGTAGCAGCAGGTGAGACAAAGCAGGTGCTGCTTGATCAGCAGCACTTTCCAACATGGAGATTCCCCTTTTAGTATCAAACTCTGAAAGCTTTGGGTCTGATTTTACTAAGGTGGCATGTACCACCATCTTACACTAAACAGTAATGAAGTCCCAACAATGAGGCTGCAACAACAGGACCTGTTTTTATACACTGTTAAGCACTTATTCTTTACCTTTACTTTTCAGATCAAATCTGAAACAATGAATTAAAAAACCATCCAAAATTTGAGTTCCTATCATAATTTTTTTCCCTCTAGTAGAACATATAGCACTGTTAGTCATCTTTAAAGGAAAAGGGCTTGGATTTCTAGATCCAGACAAGATGGAGTAGATGCAGTTTTCCTTATTCCACCCACTAAGTATAGATTAAAAAACCTTGGAAATTATATATAAAACCAAACATAAGACGACTGGAAAAGATGGAGAAGAAGGTAGAGAAGCTCAGGACTCTAGGACTTAAGGAATGACATGGTGGTGACTTCACTGGTTTTCCTTTTTGAATTCTACATATCCCAAACTGGGTGAGGGAGGATCCAACAACTTAGAACACGAATGAGTGCCAAGAAAAGTTTGCTGTCTTTTGCCAAAGGCCCAGGAAGGGGAGGACTAGCAAGACAGAAACATTAATGACAATAACCACCCAACTGCAGCAGAACGCCATGGAAAGACTACAGTATCTCCCTACCGCCATTAACAAACTCCTAGTGAACAGATTAGTGTCATTCTTGCCTGGAGGTAACTAGGTGCACCTCACCCTCCATGCTAGGTGGTGTCAGAAGAGACCAAGTGGGGACTTTCCTGGTGGGCCAGTGGTTAAGACTCTGCGCTCCCAATGCAGGGGGCCTGGGTTCGATCCCTGGTCAGGGAACTAGATCCCACATGCTGCAACTAAGAGCTCGCATGCTACAACTAAAAGATCCCGCATGCTGCAACTAAGTATCCTGCATGCTGCAACTAAAGATTCCACGTGCGGCAATAAAGATCCCTCATGCTGCAACTAAGAGCCAGTGCAGCCAAATAAATAAATATTAAAAAGAAGAAGAAGAAGAAGAAGAAGAGGCCAAGTGTGTACACTGGACTGTCCATCACTCTGGTAAAGAGGTGCCTCTCTCTAACCACCCTCACTCTCACCCTCGCTACAGTGTCATTGGAGACAACATGTGGAGACTGGACATCCACCTCCACCCATAACAGACTAAAATGTTCCCCCCTGTTCCTGCAGAGGTAGTAACAGAAGAGGCCAGAGGGAAGTTTGAACTGTGGGCACTAACCAGTGGCAACAGGTGCCCCTCCTCAATCACCCTCCTGCAGTGTCAGTGGAGATTAAGTGGGGAGCCTGGACTTTCACCACTGCCCAGTGACAATGAAGTGCTGCCCTCCACACCCCTGAGTGGTATCAATGGAAGCCATGTGTGGAGCTTAGACTTCTACTCTCACCTAACAGTAATGAGGCACTGCTCCCTGCTAACTGCAGTCTCAGTGGAGTACTAAGTGGGGAGCCTGGACTTCCTCTGGCAGTATCAGGGCACTGCCTCCCACTAGGGGTTATCAATGAAGGCTGAGTAAGGAGCCCACTGGACTTCACCCTCCTCTAGCAGTAAAGTGGCAGTGTTCCCCTTCCCCTGCTGGCATGGTGTCAGTGGAAGCCTACCAAAGATTTAAGTAAGATTGAGTCTTAAAACTTATAGGACTCCAAAACGTCCAGGTTACAACTGAAAATCACTCATCATACTAAAAACCATACTAAAAACCAGGGAAATCACAACTTGATTGAGAAAAGAAAATCAATAGATTATAACACCCGAGATAACAGAGATGTTGGAACTATATATATGGAATTATAGAAGTATTTTAAAGTGGCCATCATAGAAATGCTTCAACAAGCAACTACTAACACACCGGAAATAAATGAAAACAGAGAAAGCCTCAGCAAGATACAAAGACCTGAATGGAAATTTTAGAATGGAAAACTACAATAGCCAAAATAAAAAGCTAACTCAATGGACTCAATAGCAGATTGGAAGTGATGAAGGAAAAAGAAAAATTATCAGTGAACTTGAAGACAGACAATAAAAATGACTGAATTTGAATAAAGAGAAAAGTAATCAATAAATTGATTTCATCAAAATTAAAAAGACCTTCTCAATGGAAGGATGAAAAAAATAAACTGCAGACTGGAAGAAAATATTTGCAAGCCATGTATCTGACAAAAAAACCTGTGTCTGGGGACTTCTCTGGTGGTCCAGCAGTAACGAATCCACCTCCCAAAGCAGGAGGTGCAGGTTTGATCCCTGGTCAGGGAACTAAGATCCCACATGCCGTGGGGCAACTAAGCCTGCCCACCACAACCACTGAGCTCGCGCACCTCAACTAGAGAGCCCGTGTGCCGCAAACTACAGAGCCCACATGCCCTGGAGCCTGCACACCACAACTAGAGAGAGAAAAAAAGCAAACGAAAAAAACAAAAACCCGTATCTGGAATACATAAAGAACTCTCAAAACTCAACAGTAAAAATTAACAACCCACTTAGAAAATAGACAAAACACATGATCAAATATTTCATCAAAAAGGACCTATAGATAAGCATGTAAAAAAATGTTCAACATTAGTAGCCATTATGCAAATTAAAACCACAGTGGAACAGCATTACATACCTGTAAAAAACTAAAATTTAGTTACAATATCAAATGCTGATAAGGATGTAGCATTTGATATTGAAACTGGACCACTCATATATTGCTGGTAGGAGTATAAAATGATACAGTCATTCTGGAATACAGTTTTGCAGTTTCTTAAAAAACTAAACGCCACTTATTATATGACCTAGCATTTGCACTCCTGGGCAATTATCTCAGAGAAATTAAAACTTATTGTCCACATAAAAGCCAATACACAAATGTTTATAGCAGCTTTATTTATAAGAGCTAAAAATTAGAAACAACACATGTCCTTCAATGAGTGAATGGTTAAAGCAGTACATTCATACCATGAAATACTACTCATCAATAAAAAGAATGAAGTATTGATACACACAATGATGTTAATGGATGTCAAGGGCATTATGCATGAGTAAAGCTAATTTCAAAAGGTTGCATACTTTAAAAAATTCTCAGAATGAGACAAAATTATAGAAATGGAGAACAGATTAGTGGTTGCCAAAAGTTAGGGATATGGGGATGGGAGGGAGGGGAAAAGTGTGACTATAAACTAGTAGCACAAAGGACACATCTGTGATGATAGGGCAGCTGTATACTTTGTTGTAGTGGTGGTTACATGAGTCCACACATATTATAAAGTTGCATAGAACTATATACATACTTGAGTGAATGTCAAATTGGTGTGAAATCTGCATAAGATCTCTGAATTGTACCAATATCAATTTCCCAGTTTTGAAAGTGTACTATAGTGATGGGAAACTGGATGAAGGGTACATGAAAGCTCTTTGTACTATTTTTGCAATTTCCCATAAATCTATAATTATTTCATTTAAAAAAAACTAAAAGAAAAGGGTTAAATAGCAGGGATTACCATACCTGAGCTGATGCAGCTCATGCTGCCAGGAGAGGTTTTCCTGCCTGAGCTCTTCTTGCATAATCTGAAATGTTTTTGTCTTATCTTGATACTCCTGAAGTTGAGCCTTCAGTGGACGTAACTCAGTGATTTCTTGGTTAATCTGTAAGTATTGCTGCTGCAGATTCTTCAATTCCTTCAGCTTTAACCAAAAGGAAAGTAAAAGGGTGATTCATCACATTTCACTCATTCAGCTGTAAGTCAGCAGCACCTCCCTGCTAAGTCAGTCAACAGCACAACTGACTACCAGCACCTAACAGTCCACTGACATAATGGCAGCATGAATTCCTAAAATGGTGAAATACAAGCAGCCAGGCTGGTGGGAATCTCCTGATGGAGCGGCCATCAAGGCTATAGGGCCTGACCACTACTGCAACTTCAACCCCAGCCCACTGGCCCTGAGGTTCTAAGTTGACACTAGATCTACAACTCGGAGATAGGATAGACTTAAAGGACTTAACAGCTTCTTGGTGGGTGGTAACTCCCTAGAACAAGAAGTGTAAAGATAAATTGGCTTTCTATTTAGCCATATGCCCTGGCTAGGCTTCTAAACTTTCTTACATGAATATCAATCTTAGTTCTAGCTTAGCTGATGTTGATTATAAAGAAGGCATTGATGCCCAGGCCAAGTGTTAAGAGCAGTTAGAATTTGGAGTCAGCTGTCCTGCCCACATAGTGTGTGATGCTATGCATGTTCCACACACCTTCTAAGCCTTAATTTCCTTCACCTATAAAATGAATGTAATTACAGTACTCCTCATAAAGATTATGAGAATTCAACGAGAAAATTAATGCACTCCACACATAAAAGTTAGTGGTGGTGATGATGATGATGAACTTGCCTTTAATTAGCAAAACTGCCTATCTACATTCCAGATATATCTTCTAACTCTTTATCCCCAATATTCTTTAAAAGCTTGGTAGTAAGAAATAATGTCAGGACATCTGGGCAAAGAGAGAGGCCTTGAACACACATCTCTTTCACCCTCTCTGGAAACATCACTAAAGCTACAATAAAGGCATCATTTTATAAGCATAAAAAACAAGAAGAACAAGAGAGGAGTCAGCAGCAACAAAATTAATTTTAGAAGCTGAAAAGGAGATGCATAAATGGTAACTGACTTAACAGATCTGGGAAAGGCAAGTCTTAAGCTGGCAGTAGGAAAAGCCAAGAACCAATAGAATTTACTCTGCAGACTCTTCAAAAGGCTCAGGAATTAACAGCACCAAGTACCTCTGGAAAAGATGGTGATGGGGGTAGGGAGGAAGAGGTGATAGCTGAAATAAGGAGGATTCGATGAAAACTGCTTGAGAACAACTATATCCCTAAATACCGTCCCAGTTCCACACTTTTTGTTACTCTGACAGACAACTAGAATTTTATTCTCTAGAAAAAGTTAAAAGAGTGTCTCTGGACTATGGAACACTAGGTACAGTAGAAGGTAAGGGTACTGCTCCAAAACAAGGGTGATCAAGTGAATGTGTGCTTTCTGAATGCTTGAAGCCTTTCCCCTTCTTAGCTTGAAGAGTGCTGGCACACAGGCCTTTACCGTCGATAAGGGAAATTGAGAAGTCTTCTCTAGAAAATCTGACCAACCCAAGAGGAACTAAAAATATCAACATGGGGACTATCCTCAAAAACCTCAGCAAGATCACCATGCACTGAAACTCACAGCTGGTTAAGTCCCACCCACAAACATTTTAGACTCTGCCCACAAACATGAAGAATAAACCAAGGATTAACCCTCACCTGAAGAACAGCTAACATTAAGCAGGGATAAAAAGAAACTAGAAGAAAAGTAATTCAGAAGACATCAGCAGAAGAAAGAATGTCATGTACTCAAAGACTTAAGAGAATATTGGAAATTAGAAACATTATAGTAGAAATTTTAAAATTATAAAGAAAAACTTATTATGAAAAAATTTCAAAGAATAAAACTACCCCCAATCTTCTTGGAGAGATAAATTAATAATATATATCCATGAGAAAAAAAAATCTTTATAAATCAGGAACATGATAGCAAAAATGAAAACTTCAATATAGGATTCATATGATGAACGTGAGAAAATCTTCCCAAAGTAAAGCAAAAACAATAAAAAAGGTAAGAAAATTATAGAGCCAATCCAGAAGGCCCTACACCTAAACAACAGGATTTCCAGGGAAAAACAGGCAATAGAGAAAAAGGATGGGGGAAAATGGTAAAATAGAATTCAAAAGAATTGCCCAAAATTGATGAGCATGACTTCTTAGATTCAAAGGACTAGACAGAATGATAAAAATAGACCCACACCAAAATACATTATCATGAAATGTCAGAACACACAAGACTAAAAGATTCCATTTACAGTTGACCCTTGAACAAGGAAGGAGTGGGGGTACCCACCCACTGTGAAGTCAAAAATCCATGTATACTATTGTTGGCCCTTCATATATGCGGTTCTTCTACTGAATATATCCGCTGTTCTGCATCCACAGAGCCAACCACCCACTGATCCTGTAGTACTGTAGTATTTACTACTGAAAAAAATCTACGTATAAGTGAACCCATGCATTTTAAAGCCATGTTGTTCAAGGTCCAGCTGTATTTCCAGAGAGAGAGAAAGAGATAAGAGATGACGGAGAGAGGGAGAGAGACAGAGACAGAACTATCTCACAAAGGATCAAGGATCAGAATATCTTTAGACTCCTGAACCACAATGTAAGCTAAAAGGGAACAGACCAATGTCTTCACAATTTTGAAGGGAAATTATTTTCAGCCTAGAATTCTATACTCAGCCAAACTATCAATCAGGTGTAAGAGATAAGACATTTTCAATAAATTTACCTCCCCTGTATCTTTACTTAGAGAGCTGCTGAATGATTTATTCCAACAACATCATGGCACAAAACCAAGATGAGGAAAACACAGAATACAAGAAACAGGAACTCTAACACAGGAGAGAAATGGAGGGAGATATTCTTTTTTTTTTTCCATACGCGGGCCTCTCACTGCTGTGGCCTCTCCCGCTCCGGACGCGCAGGCTCAGCGGCCATGGCCCACAGGCCCAGCCACTCCGCGGCATGTGGGATCTTCCCGGACCGGGGCACGAACCCGTGTCCCCTGCATCGGCAGGCGGACTCTCAACCACTGTGCCACCAGGGAAGCCCTGGAGGGAGATATTCTAAGATGAAAACTGTGTCCTAGGAGTACAGGGCAACTGATTCATTTAAGAGCAAAAAAGAGATTCCAAGAGAATTTTCTTCCTGAAGACTAAATAGATAGGAATAAACATCTTGAAAAATGTGGATTAAATGGCAGTAAATCTGGCATTAATTACATTGATAAGTACAAAGAAAACTAAGTAAGCAACAACAACAAAAACACAGTTATCCACTCCAGGAAAAACAAAGGTGTTGAGGAAACTAACAGTAACACATGTCTCAGGTCTAATAGCATTTGTAGTCATAAAAATGTAGACATTGAATATTGATTTAATCAAAATTAAAATTAAATTACATCAGGACAATGGGGAAGGGGTTGTATATTGAAAATGTACGTGTATACTGTGAAAACAGAGGGAGTGGGCTTGCCTGGTGGCGCAGTGGTTAAGAGTCTGCCTGCCGATGCAGGGGACACGGGTTCATGCCCCGGTCCGGGAAGATCCCACATGCCGCGGAGCGGTTAGGCCCGTGAGCCAAGGCCGCTGAGCCTGCGCGTCCAGAGCCTGTGCTCCGCAATGGGAGAGGCCACAACAGCGAGAGGCCCGCACACCGCAAAAAAAAAAAAAAAAAAAAAAAAAAAAAGAGGGAGTAAAGAGAACTAAACCCTGTTAGCATATAAGAAAGTCAACAGCTAATGCAAAGAATGAAAAGCCAAGATGCACTATAAACATGATATTTAGCTACTGAGGAAACACCAAAATAACAAATTAAAAGGGTTGAAAGCAGATTGCCTCAGAAGAAGGAGAAACAGGGTTGAGAATGCTACTGTTTGTTTTTCTTATCAAACATTGTAGAATTTAGTGACTCATCAAATATATGTGTATAGCTTTATCTTTTAACCCAAAACTAAAATAAAACATATTTTTGTTTTGTTTTAAAGCAAACATATATTCTTTATGCAATCCACTCACTCCTCTAGTCCAGATACTCTAAATGTTACCTTTGGAATAGAGCAGATCATCAGAAAGCTGTGGGTCTGGAACTGCATTTTAGCCACTTGCAGAGGTAACTTCAGTGAATTACTCAAAATTCTTTTGCTATGCACTTACATCAAGGGACAGCTAAATAAAAATCCTATAAAACAATTATTATATTTACTGTAGAGAAGTAAAGAATGTTTCATAACTTCATAGTGACCTCCCTATGGAAACACAGAAGAAATTTCTTACAGGCCTCAATACTTAAAGAATAACTATTCTTATCTGTTCCAAGTAGTTTTACTTTCTTCCTTTTCCCTAAAATATGGACACTGCAATTCATACACAAGGTTTTAAAATTCTGTACTTCTGATGGCTGCCAGACCTCAGAGCAAAATTAGTGGTCCATCTTTCTAATAGGATATTGTGATAGCCCTTTGGGATAAGTTTACTCCTAAACTAAACTTACTTCTGGTTTAATCTTTTTCTCTCAGATCCTAATTTTCTTTTCCTTCCCAGTTCCTCACCTTATATTACCTTGAAAAACTGTTCATATCTTTATATGCTACCTCAAATCATTTTCAGACTGAAATAAGTATAGACAAACAAAAAGGCACCTCTAGAGATTTGCTCTACAGCCTTTAGGTAGGGAAAATCCTAAGGAAGTTTGAACACATATGAAAACTCCAGAATGTTTTCAGAGTTGTTTGTCATGCCCTAGTAGAATCCTAGAATCCCCTGGGTTAACTCCTTGCCACTTAGACCCTCGGACTTTATTTGCGAAACTTCCCTTTGACTAATTACATAAAGAAAACCAAAGTCACCTAAGCTCCGTTCAGACCTAGCTCATCTCTTGGGTGGTCCTGAGGGAAAGGAAGCATAGTGTAGGCAGAGGTGACAAACCGCTGGCCTAGGCTAAATGTTTAAACTCATAGTGATTGAAATAAGTTATTGTACATGCAGCCAGTGGCTAAGAGACTAGAAACTTCAATGCTAATGAGACAGACTGAGAACAAGATATGTGGAAAAGAAGATTTGATGGACAATTAACAATACATTCAGTAAGTATGCAGAAGGGGCTCAGCGGCTGTAGCAGAGCCTGTATGCAATATCATTGAGTCAGACTGTCAGGCCTTCATGTGATTTATAACCCTGCCTAGGCTTTATGACTTGTTCATGGCAGATATAAAAGCCTCAGTCTCAAAAGTTCCTATAATTTCCCTACACGACAATTTCACAAAATAGAGAAAAGTGTTTTCAGTAACAACACATATAGAGAATATACATCAATTTTTGATTATCTACCATATGATTAAATACCCTTCTGCTAAAAACCATGGGAAATATGAACAAGTATAAGACATGACACATTTACCAAGAGTTTACAATTTAATTGTGGAAATAAAAAATAAGGGTATAGAAATTAAACACACACACACATACACACACACCCATATATATCAAGGCAATATGGGACAAAGGAAAAGAGAAGCACTAGGGAAGTACAGACAGAAGGTAATAGACAATCAAGCGATCTGGAAATGTAGCCAGAGGATTTGAGCTCTGGGGCAACCTTTAAAGAGTAGGAAATATGTGCCCAAAAAAGGAAAATGGAGAGGACATTTTGGTTCAGAGGACAATAACGTGGGTAAGTAGATCAGTTTGTGGGTGAGTAAATCAGTTTGGCTGAAATGAAGAGGATGAGTAGAGAAGCAGTAAAAGAGGATGCTGGAAAGAGAGGCAAAAACAAACTATAGGGTATTAAACCCAGCCTAAGAGGTTTGAATCGTCCTAGAATGCCCAGATAATATGAATAAATTTTTTTTATCATTTTCTATAAAAATGAAAATCAATTTAAAGAAAGTTTCAAAAACTCTCAAAAGAAGATTGGAAAGAGAAACCTAGATACTCACTAGTCGGTCTCGGTCATTTTGAAGTGATGACATAGCTTTTTTTAAACTCTGTACTTCATCTGGGCTGGTTGAAGGTGGGGCTGCAGACCTCTGCTTCCCTTCCTCTGACTTGCGGAATTTGTCCAGTTCACTCAACAGGCGATCTCTCTCATTCTGTAGACTGGCCATAGCCTTGGAAAAGGACTGCACTTGGTTGTAAGAGTCTTCTAGTTGTGAGGACAAGTGAAGCAGTTGGTCATCTTTGGATAGAAGCTGTTGGTTAAGTTTCTCAAGGTGGGGCAAGCTGTTATCCTCAGTGGAGTTAACTGGAAACGCAGCTTTAGAAACAAGAACATCTCTCTCTTTGCTTAAGAGGCCCTGCTCTTCTCTCAGCTGTGCCAACTCCTTCAGACTGGCCTCATATTTCTTTTTCAGTTCCTCAACTTCCTCATTGGCATGATCTCTACTATCTTGTAGGGAACTCATTGACCTTCCAAAAGACTGGATTTGTGCTGTGAGACCTTTATTTTCTTCGGTGACCATGAGTAACTTCTGTTCCATCTCTACCAGATCTCTTGCTAGCTCCGCCACCCTCTCTTCTGCTGTTTCAGTTTCATTTCGCATTATCCCTGCATCATGATGAAGATGCTTTAATTCTTTCTTCAGTTTATCTTCAATTTCACCTACCTTTTTGGCAGCTTCCTTCTGAACACGAACCAATTCCTCTTCCAGTTCTGTAATTCTCTTCTGAGACAAAGAAAGGGTAGTATTTAACTTCTCTACTTCTCCTTCTTTTGCTTTTAATTGGGCCTGGAATATTCCTAAAGTACCTTCTTCTTGCAAGGCTGTCAATTGTTTCTTTAGTTGGGATAGAGATACTTTTAAGTTCTCAATCTCTTTAGATAAACCTCGTTTCTCCTCCTGTAGGGCAAGAGAGAACCTCTGCAGCTCCTCCTTTGCTTCCTCAGACTCCTTGAGCTTTTCTTCTAATTTAGCATACTCACTTTTCACCTCCTTAGTCTGCTGAAGTTGAGCTTCAAGGAGCTGCTTTTGCTGACAGTCCTTCCTTGATATCACTTGGTTCAGGTCTTCTCTATATTGGATCAGTTCTGCATTGAGCTTGGCATTCTCAGAATTGAGATCATCCATATGACTTCTCAAGCATCGAATTTCTTCCTTCAGCTTATTATTCTCAGTAGCAGCATCCTGGATGAGTTGGTCTTTTTCCAAGATCACAGAGAGATGTCGCTCTTCCAGCTGTTGGTAGTCACCTACTATACGGTCTCGGTCATCCTGGAGAGAAGACATGGATTTAACAAAGGAATTCAACTGAGCCTTCTGTTGCATGTTCTCCTTTTTCATGTTTTTCAGTGTTTCCATAAGCTGATTGGTTTTGTCAACAGCTTTTTTGTTCTCTTCTTCTAAAACAGTATTCTCCTCTTCCTCCTGGGACAGCAGATTTTCCAATTCTTTAATTTCTTTGTCATGCTGCTGATGCAGTTCAGCAACTACTTGGACTGCCTGTTCCTTGGCAGAAAGCAGGCTTATAATCTTCTGCTCTTTCATGTTTATTTCTTCATGCAGCCTACTGGTCAGTTGTCTGGAGGCCTGAAGATCTGTCTCTAGCTGTTCATAACTGAACTTACAATTTTGGATATCAGCCTCTTGCTGCTTTATGATCCCTTCCATATTTTCTTTATTTTCCTTATATTTTTCTAAAGAGTTATTTAAATCAGTTGACTGGTCTCTGAGAATCTTCATTTCTGATTCCAACTTAGCTAATTCATCCTGAGAACTACGGTATAGATGTTGAGTCTCTTCTAGCTGGGAAAAAAGTTCCTTGTTTTCTCCCTGTAGAGTATCACAGATCTTCTGCTGAAGCTGGACTTCTGTCTGAGCTTTGGACTCCCAAATCTGCTTGTCATGTTCAAGCCTAGAAAAAGAGAGAAGGTCATTAATTTCAGATTTCAAGGGAAAAGTACTTGATGCCTAAGGAACACATACTAAAACATGTACTCAGATCTACAAGTGAATAAATATTCATAATTGAAGGTGTTCATCTTTTTAATAAAGAGGTATTAGCTCTACTGAATGTTCTGTATTAAAGGTATATTGCACCTAAGAATTCGTATAAAAATAAACTCCAAAGTATGTTGCTAATTTAGTGACATGACCTTGGACACTCTAAAAAGTGCCCCCAATTTTGTTCTTTGCTCTAGACAAGCTGTTGTCTGGCCCCTTAACGGAATAATCTTGGTATGAGAGGCAATGAGGAGACCTGTCTCAGAGCAGAAGGATCCTACTAAAAATGAGAGTACAAAGTGTGGGAGACACTGTTATTTCCTGAGCTTGAAAAGTGATATAAAATTGGAGTTTGAAGAAAGTAACTCTAGCAGGAATATGCAGTATGAATTTATGTGGAATATGAGGAAGAGAAAAGAGGAGATCGTTTCAGAGGCTAAGGCAGTAATTTGAGAGTACAATAATATGTACTATGGTAAAAATTCAGACAAGGATAATGGAAATGAGAAGAAAGGAAGAAATCTAAGAGATTTCTCAATAGAAAGATGGGTAGAGAAGCAGATGTAAATTTTTCATGTTAATACAAGTTGTAGCAGAAAGTCATTTGCAAGAGAGCGAGAGAGACAGAAGTGAGAGGGAATACATCTTCAGGGAGAATTTAAACCAAAATCAGTCCCATAATATTAAAGGGAATAGAAATAGTTTAAATAGAGACTTCCTTTGCCTTCTATTACCTTTGGAAGAGCAAAAAAAGTCATCATTCATTTACCTGGAAATGTTGATCTTCAATTCCTCCATGTGGATGGACATCTGCCTAAGCTGATCCTTTAGAACACTGAAATTCTCTTCTTTAAGTCTAATTTCTTCTTCTTTGGTTTGAATAGCAACACTGAACTTCCTCTCCCATTTCTTGGCTTCATCTATCACCCTGTCCCGATCGTCCTGGAGGGAAGACATGCTCTTAGTGAAAGCTGCAAGCTGGGCCACAGTACTATCCAAGTTTTCCTGAAGTTGCTTAACTTCCTTGTCTTTCTTGTTCAAAGTAACCTGAATCTCTCCAAATGTCTCTTCTAAGTGGACTTTTTCTCTATGCAAAGCATCCAGTTTCTCTTGCATATTCTTCTTCTCTTTCAGGTGTTTCTCCTCTACCTGCTCCAGTCTTCGCTCAAGATCTTCATCCTTTTGTTTCATTTGGCTTTTAACTGATTCTTTATTTGACTGAAGCTCCTTTTTCAACTTGAAATTGTCTGCTAGGACCCTTGCTGCTTCACTTTGAGTGTCATCTAGCAGTACTTTGAAGCTAGCTAATTCTGTTTCTGCCTTCTTGCGATGTTCATTGGCTTGAGCCAGATTTTCTTTGGTTATTTCCAAATCTTTTTGGGACTCAGTCTGAACAAATTCTAAGGCCTTAACAGTTCTCTCCAGAGCACTGATTTTCTCTTGGTACCTAATGCAATCCTTCTGCAGCTGCTTTACTTCTTGCTGTTTTTCTTTTAACAGCTCCTGAAGTTCCTTTGCATGACTTTTATTGCTAGGCCCTTTCTGAGCACCTTGTATTTTCTCCATATATTCCTTTCGTATTTCTGATTCCACCTTAGTTTTCTCCTTGACTAACTGCTGCTTTTCTTCTTCCAATTCACTCACACACTTTTTAAGGTTCTGCATTTCAGATTCTAGTAGTTCATTTTTGATTTGGGCATCTGTAACATCCTGATAATAATTCCCAATGCTTCCATTAAGTTCTGCTAATTGATTCATAAGCCTCTCTTCCAAATCATCTTTCTCTTCCTCTGCTGTCTCCTTTAGCTTGGTAACTCTGGCAAGTTCTTCTTGGATTTGCTGATTTAATGAGTTTATTTTGGTTACTTCTTCCTGAAGCATTCTTAGTTCAGCATCCTTAGCTGATATTTGACTCAATAAAGCAGCTCTCTCATTTTCTAAAGTCTGGCTAAATTCCTTGTCTTTCTGCTTGTCCTCCTCTAATTCAGTGATTCTTTCTTTGAGCTGATCCATCTGCTGTAGGTAATTATTAATTTCATCATGTAAGCTGACATTCTCACTTATATCAGGCTTGGCACTGTTCTCTGAATGAATGGATTCTGAATTTTCAGACCTTAGGTTCATACTTGGAGAGCTTTGCTCATGGGCCTCACCTGGAGCAGACTGGGTTGCCTCTTCAGTGACAACCATCCGGTTATCATGTTTCTCAGTGGCCTCCAGGCTAGCTTGTTTGGATACATTACCTTCTATCTGATGCTTTAAATCCTGAACCTCTTCACTTAAAGAGTCTTTCTCCATCACTAAAGCCTCAAACTCCTTAGAAAGGGTTTTATACTCTGTTTGGACCCTTTCTAGTTCCTCCTTCATGTCAGAATTGGAAGAAAGAAGTGCTTCCATGCTATCTTTAGATGTACCTCCTGCAGGGTGTACCTCTGCTCTAAGCCTCTCATTCTCTTCTTCCAACTCTAGGATTTTCTGCTGTTTAGATTTAGCAAACTTTCTCATCTTTTCTTTCATCTCCTCCATTTCCTGTTTAGCTTCCTGCAACTGCTTTTCTGTTTCTTTCTTGTTTCCTTCTGTGCTTCTTAACTTGCCATATAGTTCTTGCTTCTCTTGCCTCACAGTTTCTACCACATGCTGAATCCTTTCTGCCTCATTACTAACATTCTCATAGGACTGCAGAAGAATTTCATATTCCTTTTGTAACTCTTTGTGTTTCTCTTGCCACTCTGTGCTTTCTGCAATCTTAGAACATTTCAAAGATTCAATTTCTTTCACTAAGTTTTCCTTGTCTTCAGTAAGACCCTCCAAAGCTAATTTCAGACTTTCACAAGAACCACTGAGACTTTGATTTTCCATTAAAGATATGTCCATTTCTGCAATGAGTTTGTCTCTTTCTTCCTGAAAAAGAGCTAACTTGCCTAAGAATATATCTTTCTCTTTATTTTGAGCAGAAACTTGGTTTTCCACATCTGCCAGAGACTGGGTGAGATGTTCAATGTTATCTCTGGCCAAAGACAACTCCTCTTGGAGACGTTTGTTTTCTTTTAGTACTTCTTTTCGGGAAATAAGGGCAGCTTGCAGTTTCCTCTGTATTTGTTGCTTTGCTTTACTTTCTTCTCCAATATCTTCTGGTTTCTGCTTCATTTCACAAAGCTCCACCTGTAACTGCTTTATCTTCTCATCATGTTCTTTGGCTTGCATTTCCAGTTCTGTATGCAGAGCCTTCACTAAATCCTCTTGTTCTGTTATCTCTGTCTGTACTTTAGTAAGGGCTGTTTCCTTCTCACTAAGCTGTCCAGAAAGGTATCTAACTTCTTCTTCTTTTTTGCTTATGAGTTTTTGCAGTTCATCTAGTTCAGGCTGTAATTCTCTTAAATGTTCTAATCCAGTGATTTCTAGTTGACTGCTTTCCAGTTGTTGCCTCAGGCTTTCTGTGTGGGCTTCAGCTTCATGGGACGCTGCCTTCAGACTTTGGATTTCTAAATTCTGTTTATTTATCTGCTCTTGTAACTGAAATACCTCTTCTGATTTTTTAGTCAGCTCACTTATTGTAGAGCTAACCTTCAACTCTAACTCTTCTTTCTCAGTCTCTATTTCTTTCAGCTGTGTCTTAATCTGGGCAATAGCAGTATTGCCCTGCAGACCATTTGTATCTCCAGGATGAGAAGGCCAGTCTGGGCACAAGTCAGACTCTGAAGCAGGTTGAGCAGGTTGCTGCTCTGTGGCTTTGAATAAAGGTTCTTCTAAACCTTGAGTGGGAGAACCTGGAACCTGCTGGCCACTGCCTGGGAGTTTTCTGTCTGAAGATTCCTTTACTTGAATCTGTAGTTGCCTTAGTTGGTCCCCAATGTTCTCATTTTCCTTGCTTTGCTCATCAAACTGTTCTTGCAAGCGATTATAGTCATCTTTCTGTTGCTTGAGCTCCTCCCGAAGATGTCTTTCTTTCTCCTGTGCCTTTTTTAGAATCACCTTACGAGAGGTTAATACTTCCTGTAGCTTCTTTTGAAGTTGCTCCTTTTCTTTTTCAAGGTCCACTATTTTTTCTTCCAGTTCTGGTTTCCAGTGTTCTCCACTACCTGCACCAAGTGGACTGATGGCTGCTGCTACTTTTACAGGTGCTGCTGACTCTCCATCACCTGCATCCTTGTTACCTGTGGTTAACTTTTGGATAACTGTTTGGTTTTCAATGATTTCTGCTTGGAGCAGATCTATTTGGTTTGTCTTCTCTTGCAAATTCTGATTCATCTGTTTGACCACAGCCTGTAACTGTTCTTCAGCTGCTGCCTTTTCTTCCAAATCCTTCCTTATGTGCTCTAGTTCCACTTCCTTCTCAGATATTACCTGTTTTAAAGATATTACCATTTCTATTTCTTGGCACTTAGAAGTCATACATTTTTCTGAGTCTTTTTTGCTTTCTTTATCTTCCTCCATTTCCCTCCTCTCACTCTCACTGAGTGGGGTGTCTTTCCTGGGTTCATCTTTCACTTTGGCCAATTCCTCTTCTAATCTACTGACTCTCTGTAGAAGTTCCTTTCTGTTAATAAGAGCAGCCTGGAGCTTTCTTTTTCTCTGCTCACTTTCTTTCTTTACAAGGTCTAATTCATACTGAAGTTCTTCTTTACTTATTAGCCCTACTGGGTTCAGCTCATCATAATTCTGTTTGATGCCAGAAACAGTTTCTTTATCTTCTTCCACCTGCTCTTTTTTGGCCTCTTCAGCTCTGGATAATAAATTCAGCTGTTCTTTAAGAGTCTTAATTTCAACCCCAAGAGAAAACTTCTCTTCATTAAGCTGAACCATTTTCTCCATCATACTAAAGCTGATTTCTGTCACTTGCTGATCCTTCTCCTTGATGGTTTGTTGGAGGATTTCCACATCTTTCTTTTTCTCTAGTAAGAGTTGGTCCATTTTTGCTATTTCAAGTTCCTTCTGTGAAAGAGCCTGTAAAAGTTCTTCCACCTTATTTGAGATATCCCTCTCACGGTCTGCCCCCTCGAGCACTTCACTTTCCTTCTTCTGCAGCTGGCTCTGCAGGCTTTTGATCACTGTACTCTGCTCGGAAAACTGAACCTGCACATCATCAAGTTCGTTCTGTAAAACTTCAATCTTTACATCTTTAGTTTTGGCTTCTATGCTGAGACTGTGGATCTGTTCAGTGAGCAAGTTGAGATGAGCAGTCTGGCTTTCATAGTCAAGTCTTTTTTGCCTTTCTGCTTCTGCAAGGTTCACTTCCAGTTGCTGTACCTGAGCCCTCAGTTCCGTTACCACACTAAGTTCCTTCACCTGAGAAAGAAGCTGGTCTCTTTCTTCAGACAAAGCAGTGAATGCACTATTGGTGTTTTCAGCATTTTTCTTAAACTCTTCTATCAGCTGGGTTAGGCTGCCTATTTCCTTAGCTTTCTCATCTAAATTTTTCTCATAGATCTCTTCTGCTTTATGAAGGTTTAGCTCAAGCTCCAAAATTTGACCTTTTAGCCTTTCCAATTCATCCTGGTGATACTGACAAATACCTGATACCACAGAAGGGGATTTATCATCATCATCCTGCTTTGATTTTAATTCCATTCCAGTGTCACTTAAAGATATTTCCTCAGATGTTCTGTGTTGGTATTTAGTGCTCATCTGTTCTTCTTTCTCAGTTGTTGGAAGACCGCTCTCTTCATTTGGCATGGGGGGAAAATGTTGCCCTGTATCTTCAAGCAATACTGTCATTTTAACTGGAGGTATTCCTTCACTCTCTGTCTGTTTCATCTCTTTTTGGTCAGGGACCTCAGGGTCACCGTCTGCCCTTTTGCCTTGAAGCTGCAACTTAAGGAATGCAATCTCCTCTTGGGCTTCTTTCATTTCCAACAATAAAGTGGATAGTTCTTTATGCTTCTGAGAAAATGTGTTCTCCAGGACATCTTGTCCACTTTCCTCAGCAGAAGAGCTGCTCTTGTTGAGCCCGGCAATATCAACCATGCTCATCTGTTTTTAAAAAAAGAAAGAAAAAGCCTCAATCAAATGTTTTATAGAAAAGAGCCTAAGTAGGGGCTTCCCTGGTGGTCCAGTGGTTAAGACTCCGCACTCCCAATGCAGGGAGCCCAGGTTCAATCCCTGGTCAGGGAACTAAGATCCCACATACCACAACTAAGCCCTCATGCCACAACTACTGAGCCTGTGCACTCTAGAGCCTGTGCACCGCAACTAGAGAAGCCTGCGTGCTGCAACGAAGACCCAGTGCAGCCAAAATAAATAAATCTCCAATATAAATAAATAATAAATAAATAAATTTATTAGAAAGAAAGAAAGGGAGGGAGGGAGGGAGGAAGGAAGGAAGGAAGGAAGGGAGGGAGGGAGGGAGGGAGGGAGGGCGGGAGGGAGGGAGGGAGAAAGGAGCCTTAGTAAAAACTGGTATTTTGTGCATTTTCCAAAACCTAAAACTTTTCTGTCCAAACCTTCCTAACATAACACTGCTAAATACTTTTAAAATCAGTTTTCCCAACTTGGACCTCTGAGGGCATCCTGTCAATGCTGCACTGAGGTCATGTCATATTCATAACACTTAAGGAAACCTGAGACTCATTTTCTAAATATTCCTCACTTGGGAAACTTTTCCTTCAGATTAAAACTACTTATTTCTCCTAAGAACTGCTTAAAAATAAAAAGGGAAGCAGGAAATGAATTAAATTTTTGTTTCATCCCATGCCAAGGAGGAAGTTAGGGATTCCTTTTCCTAAACTATCTATTGAAATGGGAAGTATTAGATAAGACAGCCATTAACAGACAAATATCAAACAAGTTGATTGAGATAAATTGCCAGGATAAAATAATCAAAAAGGAGTTCTGTTGGGGATTGGGAAGACATTATGGACCTGTTTTACAAAATATTAACCAAGTTACTATTACAAGGATTACTGTGTTAGACTGCTCAATCCACATAAATTATTCTATAATTGTTTTCTTGGGAAACAAAACCAGTGAATCTCATGGCAAATTTAGTATTTTATTAAATGAGTTTGGGGACATGGGTCCAATCCCTGGTCTGGGAAGATCCCATATGCCACAGAAAAACTAAGCCCGTGAGCCACAACTACTGAGCCTGCGCTCCAGAGCCCGCGAGCCACAACTACTGAGCCCACGTGCTGCAACTACTGAAGCTTGTGCGCCTAGAACCCGTCCTCCACAATAAGAGAAGCCACCGCAATGAGAAGCCCATGTACCGCAACGAAGAGTAGCCCCCACTCGCCACAACTAGAGAAAGCCCACGTGCAGCAACGAAGATGCAACACAGCCAAAAATAAATAAATAAATAATTTTTTTTTAAAAAGGAAGTTACATTATTCCCCAAAGCCATTTATGAGTCTATCACTGACTTGTTGATTGGAAGGACAATTAAACACAGTACAGCTAACAGTAATCTTAAATCAGCAGAATATTGAGCAACCATACATTTCTTACAGTAATTTTTAGGTTATAAAAAGCACCATTCTCTGACAATACCCTTTTTAACATAATCCTAAGTGAAACTGTGCCAACTGGGGAAGGGGATTTGGGGAGAGACTAGAGACTTTATCTAATCTCTTCACTGAGAAACTTATCTGAGATGGGCAAAGAAGCTGAAATAAATGATAACCTACCATGAAAAATGGGTTATCAAATCCCAAGCAAGTGCTACTGTACTTGCGTTGGTTCTGAACAAACAAAAAAATTCCAAATATTTAGAAACAAGTGAGAGTAAAAGATAAATAATAAACATTACAACTCTTAAACCTCACTTTCCAGGTAATGTAATTCTCTATCAACATCAGAAAATTGCAGAAAAGCTTAGGTTTGAAATTACCTCCCTTTGATTGAGCTCATATTCTGATTATTTTAAGAATGCATCGGTCTTCCCTGGTGGCACAGTGGTTAAGAGTCCGCCTGCCAATGCAGGAGACATGGGTTCGAGCCCTGGTCTGGGAAGATTCCACATGCCACGAAGCAACTAAGCCGATGCACCACAGCTACTGAGCCTGCGCCCTAGAGCCCACGAGCCACAACTACTGAGCCTGCACCCTAGAGCCCGCGAGCCACAACTACTATGCCTGGGCACCTGGAGCCTGTGCTCCACAACAAAACAAGCCACCCCAATGAGAAGCCCGCACACCACAACGAAGAGTAGCCCTCACTCACCGCAACTAGAGAAAGTCCACGCACAGCTACGAAGACACAACACAGCCAAACTAAATAAAATAAATCATTAAAAAAAAAAAGAATGCATCACTTACCTCACTGACTTCTCTATCTGCCTCTCCAGTTCTCTTCTGAGCCTCTAGGAGAGTAATCTGAGAGGACAGTTTTTCTGGAAGTCACAAAATAAATATCCTTAGAAGATAAATGTAGAGTGTTTGAAAAAAACAGGTATGATTGTGTATGTGGCTATTTGAGATGCATGAAATAACCAAGAGGAAAGAACAGATACAATAGTTTGGGGGAGATAAAACGTTTATTTTATTAAAGAAGTTGCAAAAGAAGATGAGAAGATGAGATATAAGATAGAATGGTACTAGGTGTTAATTATTAACCTGAGTGAAGTATAATAAATAGTGGAAGGCTTTAAAGGGAATAAAAATGCCAGAGCATATGACAAAAAGCAGCTATTTCTGTGGCATAATTTGGGACTTCTAGGGCAATAAATTTAACTTAATTTATCTATAACCCTCTGTATCCATATTATAATGTATTAATATAGCACTTATAATGTCTTCAACATTCTTTCACATATTTTCATAAGGACGTCAAATTTTAGCACTAGAAGGGAGCTATCCAATCTCCTCAATGACCATAAGAGGAAACAAAGAAATGCCATGACCTACAGCTAGTTCATAGAGCTGGGATCAGAATTCCGTCTTCTGAGTTCCACCCCATGTTTACAAAGTGTGTATTTAAAAACAGTAGTAGTACCTTGGAGGATAAAAATATTGAGTATTAATAAGCCCCCAAGAAGTTTATACTCTTTCTGAGAAGTTAAGACAAATATACTAAAGAAACAAACAAAAGAAGCATATTTTTTACACTACATCCAAATGTCTTAACGTGACCTACATGATTTGACCCCACTTATTCTACAAACTCCTCTGCTTGTACTACCCCTTTTTTGCTCACTCTAATCCCAAGAACACTGGCCTTCTTTCTGTCTGCAAACATATCAAATTTATTCATACTTCAGGGTGTTTGCACTGCTCTTCTCTGCTTGGGATTCGATTTGCTCAGCCTCTTTTTGCATGGCTGTCCCCTTTTCATCATTCAGGTATCAAGTGCTCAGAGAGGCCCACCCTAACCACTCTGACGCTACTTTCTTCTTCCCCCAGGCACATGTGCAGTAGCCTGTTCTATTTTTATCCTAATACTTATCACTCCCTGAAATTTTCTTATGTATATACATGTTTATAGCCTGTCTTGTCCTCTAATATGTTCAGAGCAATATGCTTAGCAACTAAATTAGTGCCTGGTACATAGGAAAGGCACCACAGATATTTGCTGAATGAATGAATGAACATTTATGAAACGAATTCAAGACTGTATATAATATGTTCAGACATTTCACAAGATTATTTGAGGAAGGAGCACAGTGGCAGAAATGGAAGCACAAAAGGTGAGTTTAATAGAACATGACTCATAAAACAAAGGTAACCTATGAGACCAGACCCAAAAACTAATACAGAAAACAAGTCCAGTGACCCCTGCAGGAAAGAACAAAGAGAATGGAACTCACATAAACTCTAAACCACAGTGAGCTACATGAAAGTGACAGGGACTGCTTGCAAAACTACAAAATAAGCATCACGGATAAGATCTCAAAGAAGTATTTTCAGTGGGTTGAATAATGAACTGAATTTGTGGCGTTCTTTCTTTATCAGCAATGGTGGGACTAGTCTAATAAAGATATACGATCCCTAGTTTATAGCTAAGTGGAACTGTAAGATGGTTAAGTTGGAAATATTGGCTATAGACTTTAGGAAATGGTACAAACTTTATTTGGTATTCATTCTCACTCTTAAAGATAAAGCATGGTAGTCAGTTACTCCAGGATAAAATAGATAAGTAAAACGTTATTAACTAGAAGTTATTAAAACCATAAGGTCCTTATGAAGCAGGTGACAAATGGAAGGAGGTATTATCTTCATTCTTACTAACTCTTCACACACAGTCCAATAGAATAAAGTGCTAAATTTAGTTCAATCAAACAAAACTTTATTCAGCAGTCACTCATTTGCCAGGTATTATTCTAGTTCCTGGTAAAGCAAAAGACGAAAAAAAAAAGGGCCCCTGCCTTTGAAGAGCTTATACTTTATCTCTAAAGAGCTTATAATATAAGACATAAAATTATAAATAGATGATCTTAATACAATGTTAAAAGAATGCAATTTGGAAGCACAAAAATGCATTTAACCCAACTTTGGGAAATTAAGATCGACTTCCTGAAAAAGATAATGGCCTAGTTGAGGCCTGAAACATAAGTAAGAATTAGCCAAGCTAAAGAAAAGGGATAAGGTCCTAAGCAGTATATACTATGAGCAAAAGCCAAAATGGTTTCTACCTCTGAACCTTTATTTATACTGATCTCTATTATCTCACCCCACAAATTTATTACTGGAAAAGTCTTTTCTCTCTTTATTTTGGCTATTTAAAAATTCATTGTCTTATTAAGGTCCTATTCAAGCCATACTTCTGAGAAGATTCCTTGGCCACTCCAAAATGAATATAATACAGATCTCCTGCAGCATCTATAGCCCATACTGTAAAATGTTATACTTATGTAAACACTGGTATTGTGCTCAAATTGTTTAATGTGTATTAATCCTAACTTCAATAATTACCAGCCATGCTGTCTAAGATCTTTATTATCATAGAATCAGAGAATCTACATGTTATACATATATAGTGATAAAAGTAGAGGCACTTGTGGGTTAAGAAGTCAGAGAATTATGGTTTTCATTTGTACGTACCATTCTCAGCTTTCAGCTCCTCCAGCTCTACAGAATTAAAGAGCAAGGCTCCCTTTTCATTCTCTAGTTCTACCACTCTCTTCTGCAAAAAGGCAATACTCTCCTCAGTGACTGCCTAAATTGTAGAAAGACAACAAATTAATGATTCTCCAGTACAAAACTCTCATACTAATGTCCAGAGAGCCTCTGGCATTTTTGTCTTCTAAAAGTTCTCCAGCCATGAAAATACTTTTAAAATAGCATCTACTTATCTGCCTAGGTAACCTTTAAAGTAATACTTTTCATCTGAAGACAGAAAGAGAAAATCTTTCACACAAATTTGCAATTCATTGGCTTTTGAATTTAAGACTGAAGTCTGGATTACAAAGAGAGAAATTCCAAGTCTACTGCACATGAAAGAAAATTTTCAGAATCCGAAAAACTAAAAGTGCATTATGAGTTCTGGAAAAACTTCAAGTAATCTAATATATGTGTAATTGGAGTCTCCAAAGGAAGGGAGAGGGTCAAAAAAAATATTTGACTAATGAACAGCAGAAAATTTTCCAAATTGATGAAAACTATAAACATAGAGATTCAAAGTCCAAGCAAAAGAAACATGAAGAAAACTATGCAAAGGCACATCATAGCCCAAGTGCTCAAAACCAGTGATAAAATCCTAAAAGCAACCAGGAAAAAAAAAAAAAAGACAAGGATGACAGATTTCTTGTCAAAAACAAAATGCAAGAAAAAAGATAGTAGAGTAATAGCCTTAAAGTACTGAAAGAGAAAAAAAAAAACCTATCGATATAGCTTCTCTAGTCAGCTTTTAACAATATCTTTTAAAAACAATGGAGAGATAAAAATGTCTTCGAACATACAAGAGCTATAAGAA
Source organism: Leucopleurus acutus (assembly GCF_964270905.1). NCBI lineage: Eukaryota > Metazoa > Chordata > Mammalia > Artiodactyla > Delphinidae > Leucopleurus > Leucopleurus acutus. The sequence continues at coordinate 67,574,063 of NC_139147.1, forward strand.
CCCATCACCAGCAGACTTGCGTGCTCATGACAGTACACCCACATTAAAAGAAGTCCTTTAGGCAGAAGGAAAACAAAACCAGATGGAAATATGAAACTACACTAGAGTTTGGCAAAATTTGGAGCCTTCCACCTGTTTTTGTAAATAAAGTTTTATTTATGGCCTAAAAGCCTAAAATATTTACCATTTGACCCTTTATGGAAAAAGACAGCCAACTCTTGATCTATCCTAAAGAAAAGTACCAGAAATGGTAACTGCAATGGTAGTTAAGATTTATTTTCTTATTATTTGAATCTTCTAAAAGATAAATGACTAAACAAAAATAAAAATTTTTGTTTATAACGTTATATTTTTGTACTTTTTGTTTATAATATATGCATAAGTAAAATAATAATAATATAAATCCCAAGAGTGAAGAAATAGAAGTATATAATTGTAAGACTTTTATTCTATACTTGAAGAAGCACAATATTATATGTAGGTAACTGTGATAAAAATGCAGACTATAATCCCTAATGCAGTCACTACCACAAAATAAAAAATTATAGCTAATACGCTGAAAAGGGAGAAAAACAGAGTCATAAAAAATACTCAACCAATTTTTTAAAAGGAAGGAAAAGTAAAAAAGTAAAAGACAACAGTTGGAAAAATGGAAAACAAATAACAAGGTGAGAGACTTAAAACTATATCAACGACAACATTAATGGAAATGGTCTGAACACTCCAAGTAAAAGGCAGAGATTGACATATTGGATAAGAAGTAGGCTCAAACTCTATGCTGCATATAAGCTTTAAATATAAAGACAAAAATAAGTTAAAGAGTGAAAAAAGATACACCATGCTAAAACTACTCAAAAGAAAAGTGGAATAGCTATATTAATATCAGAAAGAACTACATCTCACAGCAAAGAATGTCACCAGGGATAAGGAAGGTCATTTCATAATATCAATGGGTCACTTAATCAAGAAGACATAAACATCCTAAATGTCTAAGCCCCCAATAACACAGCATGAAAATACATGGTGTAAAAACTGATAGAACTGTAAATAAATCCACAAATATAATATGGGATTTCAATAATTGAGAGGCAGAAAAGCAGCAAGGACATAGTACACTTGAATAAGACTATCAATCAACTTTACATGATTGGCATTTATAGAACATTCCAGCAAACAACAGCAGACTACATATTATTTTCAAGTACATATAGAACATTTACCAAAACAGACAACATTCTGGGCCATAAAACAAGTCTCAATCAATTCTTAAAGAGCCAAGTCATATAAAGTATGTGCTCTGACCACAATGGAATTAAAATAAAAATCAATAACAGAAAGACCTCTAGACATATGACTCCCAAATATTTGGAAACTAAGTAACCCGGGGGCAAAGAAGAAATTAAAAGGGAAATTAGTATTGTGAACTGAATGAAAATGAAAATACAACAGAACTTGTGAGACACTGCTGAAGTAGATTTTTTTGGGGGAATTTATAATGCAAAATGTCTATATTAGAAATAAGACAGGTGTCAAACTAATGGCCTCAGCTTTCACCTTAAGAAGCTAAGAAATGAGGATATCAAATCCAAAGTAAACAGAAGAAAGGAAATAATAAAGATCAAAGTAGAAATCAATAAAACAGAAAACAGAAAACAAGGCAGAATCAATGAACTCAAAGCTGGTTTTTAGATCAGTAAAGTTAATAAACCTCTGACAGTCTAACCTGTGTAAGAAAGAAAACACAAATTACCAATATCAGAAATGGGAGAGGTAACATCACTACAGATTCTATACATATTAAAACAATAATTATAGACTATTATGAATAACTTTATATAAATTTGCCTACAAATTTGACACTTTATATGGACAAATCCCCTAAAAGATATAAAACACCAAAGCTCACTCAAGAAGAAATAGATAACCTAAACAGCCAAATAGTTATGAAACAAATAGAATTTTTAGCAAGTGAATTCAAGAAAGTATAAGGATAATATATCACTACCGAGTGAGGTTTACCCCTGGAACTCTCATACACTTCTGCTGGGAATAGAAAATGGTAACACCACTTTGGAAAACTGCCAAGGTCTTAAAACCTCCCATATGATCCAGACACTTCACTTCTAGGTATTTACTGAGAGTAAAGAAAGCACAGGTCCAAACAAAGATTTGTAAAAGAATATTCATAGAAGCTTTATTTGTAATAGCCAAAAATTGTCAACAATCCAAGTTTGTCCATCAACAAGTAAATGGATAAACAAATTGTGGTAGGTACAATATCCTCAACAATACAAAGGAATGAATTCTTGCTGCATACAATAGGATGAATATCAAAATAAGTATGCTGAGTGAGAGAACCAGGAAAGAAAAAGAGCACATATAATTTATTAAAAATACAAACTAATCTATAATGACAGAAAGAAGATAAGTGGTTGCCTGGGTAGTGGGAGATGTGAGAGAAAAATTAAAAGGGGGCATGAGAAACTTTGGGGGGGTGATGAATATGTTCATTTTCTTGATAATGGTGATGGCTTCATGCATGTCAAAACTTAAAGTTGTACACTTTATAAGTATGCAGGGGGCTTCCCTGGTGGCGCAGTGGCTGAGAGTCCGCCTGCCAATGCAGAGGACACGTGTTCGTGCCCCAGTCCGGGAAGATCCCACATGCCATGGAGTGGCTAGGCCCGTGAGCCATGGCCGCTGAGCCTGTGTGTCCAGAGCCTGTGCTCCGCAACGGGAGAGGCCACAACAGTGAGAGGCCCGCGTACCGCAAAAAAAAAAAAAAAAAGTATGCAGGATTTCCCTGGTGGTGCAGTGGTTGAGTCCACCTGCCAATGCAGGGGACACGGGTTCGATCCCTGATCCGAGAAGATTCCACATGCCATGGAGCAACTAAGCCTGTGCGCCACAACTACTGAGACTGTGCTCTTGAGCCCGTGTGCCACAACTATTGAAGCTTGCATGCCTAGAGCCTGTACTCTGCAACCAAGAGAAGCCACTGCAATGAGAAGCCTGGGCACCACAACAAAGTGTAGTCCCCACCTGCCACAACCAGAGAAAGCCTGAGCGGAGCAACGAAAACCCAACGCAGCCAAAAACAAACAAATAAATAAATAAATAAACTCTTTAAAAAAAATCAGTCTAGTTTCAAGAGTTGGAAGGCAACCTGATGACTAAGACGAGATGTTAGGCTTCTGGTTTTAAAGATGGAAGAACAACCAGGAACCAAGGGTGTAAGTAATACAGCTCTAGTCACTGGAAAAAATGAGGAAATGAATTCTTCCCTAAAGCCTCCTTCCCTGCAGCTCAGCTGACATCATGACTTTTGGCCAGTGAAACCAATTTTGATTTCTGATCTCTAGAATTCGAGGAATCTCATAACTTTCTGTTTAGAAGAACAACTAAATCATCCCAATGAAGAAATAGCAATCAAAACACCAGCCAAGCCACAAGAGAAGGGCATGTGATTATGTCAGCAAACTCAAGTCATCCTACTCCTGGCGCCAGAATTGAGTTGAAAAAGCCTCCAGATAATTCCAACTCTCAGCTTTCAAGTCAACTCCAGTCTTTGATTCTCCTACAGAAGGCTCCAGACTTCAGGGAGAAAAGAGCCATCCTCATCATTCATTCCTCTCCAAATCTCTGGAACACTGAATTGAAAAGAAAAGAAATCCAGAATTTTATGCCTCCCTCTTTGTTCTTTCTCAGGACTGCTTGGCTATTCCAGATCTTGCAAGGACTTCCATTATTATGTTGAATAGGAGTGATGAGAGTGGGCACCTTTGTCTAGTTCCTGATCTTAGAGGAAAAGCTTTCAGCCTTTCACCATTGAGTATGATGTTAGCTGTGGGCTTGTTGTATATGGCCTTTATTACATTAAGCTACATTTGTCTATGTCTAATTTGTTAAGAACTTATTATTATGAATAGATATTAAATTTTTTCAAATGCTAAAAAAAATCAGTCAAGTTTCAACAACTAGACAAAAATCAGTCAAAAAGAATTTGAATAATACTATGATTTAAGTGATATTTATAAAATGTTACAGCCAGTAACTACAGAATATACATTTTTTACAAGTGCACAAGCTACATTCACCAAGACACCCCATATGCTATGTCATAAAACAAGTTTCTATAAATTTCAAAGCACTGAAATCATATAGAACATATTACCTGATCATAATGAAATTAATTAGAAATAAATAATAATATCTAGAAATAAAACCAAATATCTGGATATTAAATAACACACTTCTAAATAATCCATGATCAAAGAAGAAATCATAAGGAGAATCAGAAAACTCTTCAAAAACTGAATGATAACAACACAACATATCAAACCATGTGCTTAAGAGGGAATTGTGTAACTTTAAATGTTTAAATGAGAAAAGAAGATCTGAAGTGTTTGATATAAAGTTACACCATAAGAAGTTAGAAACAGAAGAGCAAAGTAAACCCAAATAAATAGAAAGAAATACCAAAGAACAAAAATCAATAAACGTGAAAACAGACCAGCATTAGAGAAAATTGACAAGGCCAAAAGTTGGTTCTTTGAAAAGATTTTTTTTAAAAGTCAAATAATTTCTAGTTTAAAGTCTCATCAAGAAAATGAAGCACAAAGTGGGGAGATGTCGGCCAAACAGTAGAAACTTGCAGATCAAAGATGAAAAAGTTCTGAAGCTCTAACACCCAACATTGTGATTATAGTTAACAATAATGTATTATATAGTTCAAAGTTGCTAAGAGACTAGATCTTAAATGTTCTCACCACAAAAAAGAAATTGTAATTATGTGTCATGATGGAGGTGTTAGCTAATGTTATGGTGGTAACCCTATTGCAATATATACATGTATCAAATCAACAAGTTGTACACCTTAAACTTACACAATGTTATATGTCAATTATATCTTAATTAAAAAAAACAATAGGGATTGGGGTAGGGGTGGGTATCACTACAGAGCGTACAAGCATTAAAAGGATAAAAAAGGGAATACTATAACCAACGTTATAACAAAAATTTGACATCTTCAATGAAACGGACAGAACAAAACAAAACTAAAATCCAACTGGCACAAGATGAAAAAGAAAATCTTATTAGTCTTATATCTGTAAAAGAAATTCAATTCATTATCAACTCCAGACCCAGATAGTTTCACTGGTGAATTCTTTCAAATTCTTGAGAAATAATACCAATTTTACACAAACTCTCAAATAAAAGGGAACACTCCCCAACTCATTTTTTTTATGCCATAATAACCCTAATACCAAAATCTGACAAAGTACTACAAAACAAAGGAAAATCTTCATGACCAAAACAAAGACCAATATCCTTCATAAGTACAGATACAAAAATGCTTCCCAAAATAGCAGTAAATCAAATTCAGTAATATATATAAAGGATAATACTTTATGACCAAGTTGGGTTTATCCTAACAAAACAAGGTTGGTTTAATAGTCAAAAATTAAAGTAATGTACCATATGAACAGAAGAAAACCCATATGATCATTTCAATAAATGCAGATAAGGCATTTGGCAAAATTTAATACGAATTCTTACCAAATTAAGAATAGAAGGTAAAGTCCTCAATCTGATAAAAAAGATTAATGAAAACTTGAAACTAGTAACACAGCTAATGGTAAAATATGAAATACTTTCCCCTAAGATCAGGCAAAATGCAAGAAGGCCCAGTCTTACCACTTCTATTAAACAGTATTATGAAGGTCCTAGCCATTGCATGAAAAAGAAATAAGGGCATAAAGATTAGCAAGGAGTAAGTAAAACTTGCCTTTATTTGCAGATGACATGATTGTTTATGTAGAAAATCCTAAAGAATCTACAGAATGAGACTAGAATTAATAAAATAAATATCCAGTTCACATAAGCAAAATTCAATTATATACTTACATAAAAGTGCAAACAGTTGGAAAGGTGAAATTAGAATAAATTCCACCTACAACAGCATTAAAAAATATGAACTATTTCAGAATAAATTTTAAAATGTGCACAACTCCTCCAACCAAAACTACAAACCATTACTGAAAGAAATTAAAGAAGATCTTAATAAGTGAAGAGAGATACTATACTCATGGATTGAAAAGTTCAGTAGTATTAAGATGTCAATTCTCCCTAAAGTGATCTGTAGATTCAACACAATGCCAATTCAAAATCCCATCCAGCTTCTTCTTTTTTTCAAATAGAATTTGAGATAGTTGATTGTATAATTTCTGTAGAAATGCAAAGAACTTAGAATAATCAAGGCAATCTTGAAAAAGAACAACAAAGTCAGAGGACTTATACTACCTGACTTCAAGACTAACTACAAACTACAGTAATGAAAACAATGTGATATAGGCAGGAGTAGCAAGCAAAGGAACTTATCACTTGTTCTCACTCCGCCCTGCTGTAGCAGGGGCCCCAATAAAGCCTTGCCTGAATTTCTTGTCTGGCCTCTAATCAATTTCTACTGATTGGGGAAGGCCAAGAACCCTGATCAGTATCAGATTTACAGTGCTCAGTGTGGGGCAGTTGTCCTCTTCCAGGGAGAGGATCTGGGCACCTCCAGGACCACTGAATGCAGCTTCCCTGTGGGTGACAAGTAGCCACCTGAACCTCTTGTTTCAGTGTCACCACGTTTGGGGGGTCCCTCTCTTGAGATGGCCATGCTGGACGACTGAGCGGGCCTGGGGATTCTGGTGGCTCCCCGCAATGAGACATCTATCTCCATCAAGGAGGCCCGGGTGGTCCTTGACATAGCAGGTAAGAAAATCAATTTTTTAAGTGATAATGGAGTCACTTACTCTGTCCTGATCTCTCACACTGGGCCTCCTTCCTCCAAAAGCTGTACTGTGACTGGTGTTGATGGAAAGCCTCACACTCGTTACTTCACTGGGCCTCTCACTTGCCTATTTGAACAGTGTTTGATCTCGTGCCTTTTAAGTTGGGCCTGAGTGTCCTATCCCATTACTGGGGAGAGACCTTCTGGGCTCCCTTGGAGCCATATTACAGTTAGGAGGCCCGAAGCAGCCCCTTATCTTGATTCTGACTAAGACAAATCAACTGGAAGAACAAGGGCCTATTCCCAGCCATATTCCACACACAGTAAACCCTGCAGTTTGGGACAAAGGAATCCCTGGGAAGGCTATAAATGTTCAACCTGTAAAAATTAGCCTTAAGCCAGAAGTCGCTTATTCTAACAAGAGACAGTACCCCATAAAGTTGGAAGCAAAAAAAGGTTTGCAACCCCTCATCCATAAATTTTTAAGACGTGGCCTCTTAGTGCTCTGTCAGTCTCCATACAGTACCCCTATTCTGCCAGTTGTTAAGTCAAATAGGGAATATCGAATAGTACAAGACCTTAGAGGAGTAAATGATGCAGTGGTCCCTATATATCCCCTTGTGGCCAATCCTTATATTAGTCCAGATTCCTGGAGTGCTTGACCTCAGGGATGCCTTCTTTTGCATCCCAGTTCATCTCTCATCTCAGTATCTGTTTGCCTTTTAGTAGACTAACCCCCACTCAGGTCAAATGCAATAATATACCTGGACAGTATTGCTTCAGGGGTTTCAGGACAGCCCACACTTGTTCACCCAGGCCCTAAGAAAAGAACTAAGGGAGGGACCTTCCTGGTGGCACAGTGGTTAAGAATCTGCCTGCCAATGCACAGGACACGGGTTCAAGGCCTGGTCAGGGAAGACGCCACATGCCATGGAGCAACTAAGCCTGTGCGCCACAACTACTAAGCCTGTACTCTAGGGCCCGCAAGCCACAACTACCGAGCCCATGTGCCACAACTACTGAAGCCTGTGCACCTAGAGCCCGTGCTCCACAAGAGAAGCCACCACAATGAGAAGCCCACGCACCGCCAACAAAGAGTCGCTCCAGCTCGCCACAACTAGAGAAAGCATGAGCACAGCAACGAAGACCCAACACAGCCAAAAATATAAATAAATAAATAAATTTATTAAAAAAAAAAAACTAAGGGAAATACACGTAAAAGAAGGGGCCAGTCTACAGTATGTAGATGACATATTAATATGTAGTTCCCACCATGGAGGCCTCACATCAGAATACCATTTAAGTCCTTAATTTCCTTGGGACCCAGGGTTACAGGATCTTTCAGAAAAAAGCACAAATCTCAAAGTAACAAGTTAAATATCTGGGATATATTATAAACCCTGGAAGCAGACAGCTATCTCTAGATAGAAAAGAAGCTATATTAGAATTAAGCGCCCCAAAGACCAAAAAAAAAATCCTCGTACTTTCTTAGGCATGACAGGATTTTGCGGAATTTGGATTCCAGGATTCAGACTAATGGCTAAGCCTCTATATGAAGCCACTAAAGGCCCAGATACAGAGCCATTACTTTGGACTGGGGAACAAGAAAGGGCTCTTAATAAGATCAAACAGACCCTCACCAAAGCTTATGCTCTGGGTCCCCCCAATTTAAAAAAGCCATTTATCTTGTACATAGCTGAAAAACAGGGGACAGCTATGGGAGTCCTTGTACAAAAGCTAGGAGAAGTTCCTCAACCTATAGGCTATTTTTCCAAACAACTAGATTCCATGGCCCAAGGTTGACATGGCTGCTTCCGGGCCGGTAGCTGCCACTGCTTTATTAGTGGAAGAAGCTAACAAGCTTACCTTTGGACAGCCGCTGGAAGTCCAGACCCCTCATCAAGTACAAAAGATTCTGGAAATTAAAGGCCACCATTAGCTAAGTGGAGGCTGCCTTACTAAGTAGCAGGCTTTACTCCTTGACTCCCCAGAGCTAACCCTCAAAACTTGCCACACCCTCAATCTGGCTACTCTAATCCTGGCTGAAGGCCCAGAACTAACACATTCCTGCCTTGAAACCCCTGACTAGGTTTATGCCTGTAGGCCTGATCAGACCAGACCAGGCCACAGAAAACCCTGAGGAAGAATGGTTTACTGATGGCAGTAGTTTCATTAAAGATGGAGTCAGGAGGGCAGAGTATGCTACTGTGAGCACTTATAGTGTTATATAAGCAAAACCTTTGCCACCTAACACTTCAGCCCAGAGGGCTGAGCTAATAGCCCTAACCTGAGTCTTAACGTTGGGGGAAGGAAAATTATAAATATATATACAGACTCAAAATATGCCTTCCGGGCTTCCCTGGTGGCGCAGTGGTTAAGAATCCGCCTGCCAGTGCAGGGGACATGGGTTCAAGCCCTGGTCCGGGAAGATCCCACATGCCGCGAAGCAGCTAAGCCCGTGCGCCACAACTACTGAGCTTGCACTCTAGATCCCGCGAGCCACAACTACTGAGCCCACATGCCACAACTACTGAAGCCCGCGCGCCTAGAGCCCGTGCTCCGCAACAAGAGAAGCCACCACAATGAGAAGCCCGTGCACTGTAACGAAGAGTAGCCCCCGCTCGCCGCAACTAGAGAAAGCCTGTGAGCAGCAATGAAGACCCAATGCAGCCAAAAATAAATAAATAAAATGAATAAATTTTAAATATATATATATATGCCTTCCTTGTTTTACATGCCCATGCAGCTAATCTGGAAAGAAAGAGGACTTTTAAATGCAAAAAATTCCACTGTAACATATGGGGCTGAGATATTACAACTCATAGAAGTGCTCAAAAATCAACACTAGTAGAAGTCATTCACTGCTGTGGGCACCAAAAGGAAAATTCTCAAATTACCTAAGGGAACAGGGCACATCGGGAGGCAAAGAAAACAGCCCTGATGCCCGTACCGGGTAGAAACCAACATTGAGAATATCTGACAACAAACCACCTGGTTTCAGCAGACAATTAACCACCAATCCTCACTATTCAATATGGGCAGGGAAACTGAAAACTGGTTCTCCAGTTTGTTCTCTTGGATACCACAAGGTATAAAAAGCTTTCTGGGGCTTCCCTGGTGGCGCAGTGGCTGAGAGTCTGCCTGCCGATGCAGGGGACACGGGTTCATGCCCTGGTCTGGGAAGATTCACATGCTGCGGAGCGGCTGGGCCCATGAGCCACGGCCCCTGAGCCTGCGCGTCCGGAGCCTGTGCTCCGCCACAGGAGAGGCCACAACAGTGAGAGGCCCGCGTACCGCAAAAAAAATAAAAAGCTTTCTGGCAGGAGGTTTTTGTTTTCTCATAACCCTTTTCTTTTCAGTCATACTGATTTAGACTATATTTTGTCTAGTACTCTGTTGTCTTCCCTATTGTTGTAAACCTGTGACTAAGACTTTTCAGTCCAAAAAGGAGACCTGGGACCAACCCAGACCTTCCATTCTAAAAATAGAGAAACATGTTGAACTTTAACCCCGCAATTAACAAAAATATACACCCAAACAGAATGGCTTCTTGGCAGGGGTGACATTGCTTCCCCTGTCAGGTCAACAGTTAAGGAAGCCCTCCCAAAGTAACCTGGTTCCTTCCCTTCCTAGGCCCTTTAATGGCTATTGTTGTTTTTCTCCTTTATAGCCCTTGTTTGTTTAACCTTTTGATTGAGTTTGTGTCTTCTAGGCTCTGACAATTTGAAGTAAGGCTCATGATGGTTCAAGGAATTCAGCCCATTCCAGCAGAAAATGGCCCAGGTCCTTGGGACAGTCAGCAAGAGACTTCTACACCTCTAGGGTCTAGGGTCTGTGGCCCCTGTCCCCTTATGCAGGAAGAAGTTTCAGAAGAAGAGATCTTCGGTCCCTTACCCCTTAAGAATAAGGGTGTAGAGTCTCTCAGCAGGGGATGAGATAGGCTGGGACCTAGGACCCTTTGCTGCAGTGCTGCAGTGCTTGCACCTGGACAAACATCTCCTCGAGCAACAAAATACAAAGAAACTATATGGGACTAAAAATAACTGCATGCATGTGCAGTTGGGGCAAATTCTGGGCCCAAAAGATACAAAGAGACCAAAAACACCCAACTGCCACTTTTGAAGAGCTTGGAGCAAAAACAGGGTATTGGGAGCAAAAGCAGGGTACTGAGCATATGCTACAACACCACCTTAGGGGTGGGCAAACCACCTAAGCCACCCCTCCAGCAAGACCCCTGGACACACCCCTACCCTCCATATAAGGAACAAGCTCGCCTCCCCTCAGGGAGCCAGCCAGCAAGGGAACCTGTTACTTGTTCTCACTTCCCCCTGTTGCCCCAATAAAGCCTTGCCCGAAAAAAAATATGATACAGGCCTAAGAATTGGCTAGACTAGACTGGAAAGCTCATAGACTAGAAAGCTCATAAATAGACCTATTAATCATTTGTTTTCAACAAAGGTACCAAAGCAATCCAATGAGGAAAGTAAACTCTTTTCAAGAAATGGTGCAGAGACAACTGGATATCCATATAGGGAAAAAAAAAAAACTTGACCCTTATCTTACACCACACACAAAAATTTACTGAGGTTCAGAGACTTAACTGTGAAAGCTAAAACTATATAGCTTGTGGAAGAAAACGTAAGAGAATATCTTCATGACTTGGGGTTAAGCAAAGGTTTCACACACAGGACAAAGAAATTTATAACCATAAAAAAATGATAAATATGATAAATAATAGACTTTATCAAAATTTTAAATGTCTGCTAATTAAAGAACATCATGAAGAAAATGGATAAGAAGCAAGCCATGGGGACTTCCCTTGTGCTGCAGTGGATAAGACTCCACACTCCCAATGCAGGGGGCCCAGGTTCAATCCCTGGTCAGGGAACTAGATCCCAAATGAATGCTGCAAATAAGAGTTCACATGCCATAACTAAGGAGCCGGTGAGCTGCAACTAAGGAGTCCACGAGCTGCAACTAAGGAGCCCACCTGCTGCAACTAAGACCCGGTGGAACCAAATAAATAAATATTAAAAAAGAAATTCTACTTTTAATAAAAAAAATTCAATATGTGATTTTCAATTTAAAAAAATTAAAAAAGAAAAAGAAGGAAGACACAGCATGGGAGAAAATATTTACCAAACGTGCCTGATAATAAATTGGCATTCAGGATGTATAAAGAATTACTACAACTTGATAAATAGGCAAAAAACTCAATTTTTAAAATGAGGAAATGACATGAACAGATACTTCACCAAAAGAAGATATACAAATGTCCAAGAATCTCAAGTAAACATGTTCAACGTCATTTGTCATTGGGGAGATGCAAATTGAAACCACACTGACCTACCACTACACACCCATTAAAATGGCTAAAATTTTAAAAATTGATAATACCAAATCTTAGAGAAGATGCAGAGCAACTAGAACTCTCATATATTTTAGGTGAGAGTATAAACAATATAATCACTTTGGAAGAAGATCTGGCATTTCCCTATAAAGCTAAATATATTCTTACTCTATGGCCCAGAAATTCCTCAACTAGCATTTAATGAAGACAAATGAAAACATATGTCCACACAAATACTTGTACAAGAATGTCCATAGCAGCTTAATTCATAATACCCAAAGCATAAAAAGACCAGTTATCCATCAAAAGGAAATTATAGCACAGTCATGCAAAAGGAAAATACAGTATATTCATAAAATGGAATACTTCTCAGCAATATAAAAGAATAAATTATGATACGTACGATAATATAAATGGATCTCAAAATATGCTGAGTGAAAGAAGTTTTCTACAAAATAACACAAATGTACGATTACATTTATAGGATATAAAACATGCAAAATTAATCTACGGTAAAAATATAGAACATTGGTTCCTCTCTGGAGGGGAGTAATGCAGTTGACTGCAAAAGGGTACTTTGTAGGGTGATATATCTTGATAGGGATTTGGGTAACGCATTTGACAACACTCAATGAATGGTACACTTAATACCTGTACATTTCATGTTTTGTAAATCTCACTTCAAAAGAAAAAGGACTATAAACAAATATTAAAATCTAGTCAATGATATGCATGCCGAAATATTTAGAGAAAAATGTACTGATATCTACAACTTACTGTGAAATGTACAAAAAATTAAGATGAATTGGTAGATGGATAAATGGATAGATATATGATAAAGCAAATACAGTAAATATTAATAGAATCTAAATGGTGAGTATGCAGGTGTTCACCATAAAATTCTTTGAATTTTTGTTTTTATTTTTATTTATTTTTTGTTTTTTTTGACATCTTTATTGGAGTATAATTGCTTTACAACAGTGTGTTAGTTTCTGCTTTTTAACAAAGTGAATCAACTATACATATACATATATGCCCATATCTCCTCCCTCTTGCGTCTCCCCCCAACCCTCCCTATCCCACCCTTCTAGGTGGTCACAAAGCACCGAGATGATCTCCCTGTGCTATGAGGCTGCTTCCCACTAGCTATCTATTTTACATTTGGTAGTGTATATATGTCCATGCCACTCTCTCACTTCTTCCCAGCTTACCCTTCCCCCTTCCCATGTCCTCAAGTCTATTCTCTTCCTGTCCTGCCCCTACATTTTTCAGAACCATTTTTTTTTTTTAGGAGCTGGAGGAGTCAGGCTCCCAGACTTCAGACTATACTACAAAGCTACAGTAATCAAGACAGTATGGTACTGACACAAAAACAGAAATATAGATCAATGGAACAGGATAGAAAGCCTAGAGATAAACCCATGCACATACGGTCACCTAATTTTTGATAAAGGAAGCAAGAATATACAATGGAGAAAAGACAGCCTCTTCAATAAGTGGTGCTGGGAAAACTGGACAGCTGCATGTAAAAGAATGAAATTAGAACACTCCCTAACACCAAACACATAAATAAACTCAAAATGGATTAAACACATAAATGTAAGGCCAGACACTATAAAACTCTTAGAGGAAAACATAGGTCCAACACCCTATGACATAAATCACAGCAAGATCTTTTTTGACCCACCTCCTAGAGAAATGGAAATAAAAACAAAAGTAAACAAATGGGACCTAATGAAACTTAAAAGCACAGCAAAGGAAACCATAAAGATGGAAAGACAACCCTCAGAATGGGAGAAAATATTTGCAAATAAAGCAACTGACAAAGGATTAATCTTCAAATTTTACAAGCAGCTCATGCAGCTCAATATCAAAAAAACAAACAACCCAATCCAAAAATGGGCAGAAGACCTAAATAGACATTTCTCCAAAGAAGATATACAGCTTGCCAACAAACACATGAAAGGATGCTCAACATCACTGATCATTAGAGAAATGCAAATCAAAACTACAATCAGGTATCACCTCACACTGGTCAGAATGGCCATCATCAAAACATCTACAAACAATAAATGCTGGAGAGGGTGTGGAGCAAAGGGAACCCTCTTGCACTGCTGGTGGGAATGTAAATTGATACAGCCACTATGGAGAACAGTATGGAGGTTCCTTAAAAAACTAAAAATAGAACTACCATATGACCCAGCAATCCCACTACTGGGCATATACCCTGAGAAAACCATAATTCAAGGAGAGTCATGTACCACAATGTTCATTGCAGCTATATTTACAAGAGCCAGGACATGGAAGCAACCTAAGTGCCCACTGACAGATGAATGGATAAAGAAGATGTGGCACATATATACAATGGAATATTATTCAGCCATAAAAAGAAACAAAATTGAATTATTTGTAGTGAGGTGGATAGACCTAGAGTCTGTCATACAGAATGAAGTAAGTCAGAAAGAGAAAAATTCTGTATGCTAAAACATATATATGGAATCTGAATTTTTTAGAGTTGCTGAAAAATGTCTTAACAAAACACGGGAGGAAAAAGTTGAGGATGGGAGAATAGAAGAGATTGGAAAGCCTAGATGCCAAAAACCAGGAAGGAAAAATTTTTGTCAGTGCACAGTACTGCCCAGGAACTATGGGACTCTGCTGACCCCTATATCTGTCAGTTTGGAAGGGTATAATCTTCTAATGGAGATGAATTAATCCAGTTATCCCAGCTTGACACTAGTTAATTAAGATCATCAAACTAACTCTCCTTGTTCTGATATTCAAGCTCAATAAGCAGCCTTCTGGTGATTAAAATCTAGCTCCCTGGAGACTTTTATAGAAGGCAGAGAGAATATACTGGCCAATCAACAGGAAATTAAACTTTTTACTGTTAACTGATTAATATGGGCATTATGATTTCTACAATAGACTTTTAAGTTTGGTTAGACTGAATTGTATACTTTAAACCTGATCAAATCTCAGTCTACCAAAAACAAAATTGATTTCTCAACTGGGAAAGCTGATTATAAGATTAAAATTAATGACTCATCTCCAATACAGAAAGGCTGTAGGGGTTAGAAAGGCTCTTGAGGTTATGCTGCTCATTGTCTACTTTTTTCTCATTATTCATTGTTGGGACACTACTGTCTTTCATGTTTCCTTTCAAATAGAATTGGCTCCAAAAAAGCATTGTATAGGCAGAAAAGAGAGAAGTCTTATACTGCTTTCTGGAATAAATTCTATTAGAACACCCAAGTATAGATACAGCAAAGACAAATAGATCATATTCATAAGAAGTACACATTTAATTACCTGTGTGCCCTCCTTAGAAACATCTGGCAAAGAAGTCTGAGATGCTATTTCATGTTTTAGCAACGTTGCCTTATTTAGAAATTGGTTGATTTCTTCGGATTTTTCCTGGAGTTGATCTAAGGAAAAGAAAATAAAATTGAAATGATCTTTGCCTCAAGCCTGAAACCTAGTGAGTTATCTTCTAGGGATACACCATATGCTGTTTATTCTAGTTCCATTATCTTAATTAAAATTACGATGCCAATACCATCATTTTTATAAATTGTTTATATGCTCTCAAGGACCAAAGGACATCTCAGTAAACCTCCTTCAAAGGTAAAATAAAACAGGTCTAGGTAATTTTTTTAAAGTCATTTTTCCTTTCCCCCTTGAAAATACCCTTAGCGTTTTTTATTTTATTTTCTTCACTCTCCACGTAAGCATTATAAATCCTACTGAGATGTTTTAAACACGAACATGGTTCAATTAAGAGAACAGCATGCTCATGTAACACACTGTTCCCATGTAATGTCCCTTAAGGCTTTCTGATTAATGTTCAGCTCTCTTCAATACAGATGTTCAATTTAATGCTTTCTAAAATCTTTCCTGTATGCCAATCTTTTAGAATTAAACTAAATCAGAGGCATGTATTACTTTAATAATAACACATTTTTTAAAAAGTTTTCTTTAAAAAGAAATTTTCACCTATAAGAAAAGCATTCAGATCCATCTTTAGAAGTAAAGATGACTCCACGCAATTCAGTCTCCCTACCTTTGCAGCTAGATCTGGCCTGAGCTTTCCGCAAATTAATTCAAATCCTACTCATTTCAGTCAGCGAACCCTTCAGACCACAGTTATGTTTCACATAGGGTTCTTTTTAATGTCTGACACATTACTATCAATAGTTTTTAGTACTATAATAATAATTTTATTAAGCCAGATTATAACTTCAGTCAGAGATGGGAGAAATGCAACAAAGAGTTCAGAAGAGACACCTTTCTTAATCATTCTATCCATTCAATTGGTTTAAGCAAATGATGTCACTAAGAGACCCCTGAAATTTTAAAGGGATGCTAGACAAATGGGCTAGACAAATGGGCTTCAAACGCAATCAAATACTGACCTTCCAGCTGCTGAATGACCTGAGCTGAATGAGCTGCCTGTTCACTCTTATCTTGGAGAAGCTTTGAATTTTGATCCTTTAGGGCATCACAGGCAGAGTGCAGCTCTTGTTCAGTCTTTTGAAGACTCAAAATGTGAGAGGTCTTCTCTGCCATTTCTGTTTTGTGCTTCTGCTCCAAAGCACTGTACCGGGACTGCAGTTCAGCCTCGGCTTGACCTGCCTGTTCAAGCTGTTCTAGAAGATGATGCATTTCTTCCTGCAGGTTATGGAAAGATAGCTTTCTCTCTGCCACTTCAAGTTCCATCTTTTCCATCAGAATCTTGGACTCCTGTCTTTCTGTTTCTATAGTGTTCCTTAAAGTACTCTGCTCAGCTTCTATCTGCTGTAACTGCTGGGAGAAAATCTAAGCAAAAAAGACAAAGCCTCATGAACCATAAATTCATTCTTTCATTTCAATAAGCATAGTGAAGAGCCTCTTCTAGGTGAAGCCCAGGCCTAGACACTCAGGACCAAACCTATAATTCCATAAGACCCTCTGTTTTTGCTTCTTGATACTTTTGACAGTTTCTATTCATATATATATTTATTTGTGTCATTAGCTTTTCACTTATGTGTCTCCCAATACAAAATTAGTTCAATAAGGAAAGGGACTGTGTCTGTTTTATCATCACTGTTCTCCAGCATCTAGCATAATATATGGCATACTGAGTACGTGGTACTCAATAAATACTGAATAAATGGATCCAGTCCCTGCCCTCAAGGAACTCAGAGTTTAGTGAGAGAGTCACACTTAAACAGATCATTATAATACAAAATATTAGAGGCCATGAGAGAGATACTTATAAGGTACTAAAAGGAGCAGAGAATGGAAACTTACCATAAAGTCACACATATGTAACTATCTCCACAGTACCTATCTAGTAAGTAGCACAACTGGGATTTGAACCTGACTATTCAATGACAGCCAGAAAGGGGACTCAGGGTCAGGGTATGGGTTCTGTTAGAACTGGAGATATGGGAACATGTTTCTATGCAAGAAAGACAGTCGTTCTCAAGGAGAGTTGAAAATTAAGAAGAAAGGATATGACTTTCTCCAGCAGCATGCGGGACTCAGATGAACAAGCAGAGAATGTGGACCATAGCACCGATTCCACATTAGGATTTGGCTCCCTGGATGTGAAGGGGCAGGGACACAGGGAATCCAAGGGCTTGTAAAGGAGTAGTCCAAATCGCAGTTGTAGATCTATACCAGATAAGGAAAGGAGCGAGGCCAAGAAAGAACCAACATACCAGAGCAACACATGAAAGGATCAAGGAATCTTAATGAGAATGAAAGTCAGGACAGCCTAAGAAAGGGAATGACAGGATGGGCTACAGTCAGGGAATAGGATACCTGAGTTTAAGATTTTAGAACATCAGCATCCTTAATCACCTTTAAATTTAAGGGAATATTGCATGGTGGGATTATTTCAAACCAACATAAAGTTAAACAACAAAACAAACAAAGAAGGGACAGTACATGAAGCACAAGAACCACTGAAGACAGAGAAGGAGTAAACTGACAGAAAAGAAACTCCTTAGATGAAAATATGACATTCTAAAGAAACTAGGACCCTAGACCTAAAATCACAAAGGAAAAGAGCAACAATAAAAGATGTGAAATGTAAGCCTCATGAGGGAAGGAACTGTATATATTTTGCTCATCATAGTATCACCACCTCTTAAGCACAGGGAATTTGTTGAAAGAATGAGTAAATGGCATCAATTCTCTGAAGGCTTCTAACAGGATTTTATACCTGCTGCCTGGCAAACTAAAGTGGAAATGAATACTCCCAAGGCAGGTAGTAGAGAAGGCAGTACCTGGTTTCTCTGTTCGGCAGCAGTCAGCTCCTGTTGCAGCAGGTCCACAACCTGAGCACGGCCCGACAAGGCTTCTTCATGCTCCTCAAGCTTCCTCTGCAGCACCCTCAATTTCTGAGAAGAAAACATTTAGACATAATGTGCTAACACATGAGCATCATTATCTGCTTACCTTTCAAAATGTCAGGTAGACTTGTGTACTTAAGATTTTTAGATGTTGAGGATGACAGATTAAAGGGTCGGACACCAGCATGCCATGCTTCCTATCCAACAGCAACAAAGAATCTCCAAAAATGTCTTCTTCAGAGCACCAACAACAACCAAACTGACACAAGGAAGTCCCTGAATTAGGGAACCTTTTAAATAATTAGATATTTATTACACATATCCACTTTTAAAATTATATAGTCATGTCCTGTACCTAAATAACATAGGTACACATATATCCCACTCACCAAAGAGAATATTCTCTATAGGCAAGAACCATTTCTCTTCTAGTTTCATGCATGGGACAGTCACTTGGTAAACATTTGTTGAATGAATAAGTCAACAATACATGTATATATTAATATACTACTTTAAAAAGTGCTATATAAATTAACTTTATTTAGTGGTATATTCTGAAGGATTGCCTAGAATTTGGAAGAAGCTCAAAAACAGTTAAATGAATCAACTATGAAATACCACTGGAGGGCCTTTGGGTAACACACTGCACTACATACTAAACAGAAACAGATACTTTTGAGTTAGTTGATGATAAACTTAAAAACAATGAAGCCAATTTTCAAAAATTACTCAATGAATTAAAAATAATGAATGAGTTAATAAAAGACCTTATGGCTTCAAAATCACTGCTTTTTATCTTTAAATTTTCTAAAGTGTAAAACTGACTTCATTGTTTTTGAAGCTTTGGATCAGGTTTTCAATGCACAAAGGTAGCTACAATCAGCAAACTGAAGAGAAACCAATTTCTGACTACCACATACATTTGCCAATTAAACTCAGCTTTTGAGTAGTGACAACCTGATTAGAGGGGTAAGAGGCAAGGTAAGGGAAAATAAATAAGCAATATGCAACAGAAGAGAAGAACACCGAAAAGAAGGCAATTAATGAGCAAACCCAGACCAAGTGAAGAGCAGTGGGTAAGGGTGGAAAAGTGGCTGTGATAACTTAATTAAATGTTAACCAAAACTACAATCATTCTACTAGGTTTTAGCAACACACCTGTTGCATCTCTGTTTCCACATCTGCCTGGGTTACTAACTGAAGAAGCTCATCTTCATGAAGACGAACTTGTGTCTCAAAGCGGGCATCTTTCTCTCGGACCACCTGCTGCATGGAACTCAACTGAAGACACACACCAGAGAAACTATACAAGTTACACTCCCAGAATATCGCACAAACAAAACTCACAGACTATTCTCCAAACACAGACACTGAGAATTGATAGACAATAAGGTTTTCAGATTAAATTTTGAATGCCAAGGATGAGAATTTTGGAAGAGAGATAGGCTTTGATGCTAACTTCGGAATGAGAGAGAAAGCCTACCATCAAATTCAGAAGTCAGCCTAAACATAAATTTTGAATAAGAACTGTATTTGCATGGTTAATAGAAGTGTTTAAATATACAAGAGGTATATTTTTAAAAGATCTAAGGAGATTAGAATATTAAAGATACAAAGTTAGATTTCTGTTAAGTCCTAGACAATTCTTTGAATATCACACTCAGGCTCAAAAACTTTCAGTTTATAAATATAAACTTCAAACTAATGTATCTTTTACTCAAGATTCTCTACAACTGGAAATACAAATCTTTCTTTCAGATCTCATTTTCAAAGAATTGCTTCTACCAAAGAACTCGGTATATTTCCATCCAAATCCACACCACCTCCCCAGACAGCTATTTTCAACTGTCATTACTTTCAGGCTTCTAGATCACCCTCATTTGTAACTGGCTCTTAACAAAATGAAATGGAAATAAATTGACTGGTTGTGAGTTGCTCGGTAGCAGTGTTTTTGTTTTGTTCATAGGTTTTGTGTGTATGTGTGTGTGTGTGTGTGTGTGTGTGTGTGTGTGTATGTGCGCGTGCGCACCTGCTTATTCATTTCCTTAAGATCTGTGGTTAAGCATGCCAAACAGCTCTTCACGTGTCCATTTCGCACAGGTCCTTCAACTATTGTTGATTTTTCAATTTGTGACACCTTGAACCAACCTTGGCTCTCCTTCTAGGTAGGAGAAAAAAATCTTCATAATATCTTTATCTGAATTCTGAAATCACTATGAATTTGAAATCCTGTGTTTCAAATGTATACGCATTGGAGTCCTTCATGAGCCAAACACATCTACACATCCTTTCCCATAAATGTACCATATTCTTTTTCCTGAGACTTTGCTTACAGCATTCCCTACAATTGGAATCCTTTCCCCACCTTGTTGAAACTGTATTATCTATCCATCATAGTTTTACCTAAATCCTGAGTTTTCCATGTAACCTTCCTTGGTTGTCACATGCAAGTAACCCCTTTCACCTCTCAAAATACTTTCAGTTTGTATTGTTGCTTGCGATGCACATTCTGAATGGCTTGTATTCTGATGGATTTGTTAATTCACATAAATGTATTAACGGATCCATCATAGTGTGTGTGTGTGTGTGTGTGTGTGTGTGTGTGTGTGTGCGTGTGTGTGTGTATGTGTACCTTGGCTTGCCATGTTTTAAGCCACTCGGTAAAAATATTTTGTATTTCTCCATCCTACATTGTATAAAGTGTACAAAAAAGGACACAATAAAAGCTAATAGGTAAAACTAAGGATTTTAGGATATCCAGTTTTAAATGTATACACAGCAGTAGGTTATCCATAGACAGAGAGCACCACTAATACTACAAGTTATCAATAAAGTAAACACCAAACACCCAATGGATAAGATTAGCTATTATACAAAGGCACTTGAGGGAAAAAAGAAAAAAAAATGTTTCTTAAGTCAAAAGCATTCCCAAAGGAAATATACGAGTGGGTGGTCAAACTGGAAATTTAGAAAAATAGAGAGAAAAAGTTGAGGATGCCAGTCCAAACGGTCTGGTCCTGGTAAGCAGAAATAACTATGAAGAAGAAAGGCACATACTGGTGCCTTTTAACATTGAATCACATAACCTATACCACTTTCTCATTACATAATCACTAAGTAATCTTCTGACTATAACTTATCATTAAGATTTTACTATAAAGAAATAATGGACCTAATCACTTGTATTTCTTTTGGTTTATCTAACAGTCTCTTTTGAACTTAGCATGAGCTCATTCCTTCCTAAAAGACAGAATCTCTGTGTGCTATTAAAACCAACTTTCTGGGCCTGTAGATCTAAGAAACAGCCATAAATTAAGCTATGGTGTATTCATCAAGGTAAATAACACTTCTAATTTCTTCTACTATCACACCCTTCTAATTTCTACTATAATATTCTAGCTACTATACTTTCATCTACTAAAGTTTTAAAAATAGACTGTCTGAAGTGACTTGTCATGTAATAATCTTAAACTTTCATGATTCTTTATTCTAATGATTCTGAGGTACCTTCCACCCTACCTGAGCAGCTTGCTCTGCCTGTGTCTGGCTGAGCTGGGTTTGCAAAGTGCTAATGAGTTCCTCCTTCTCTTGGAGCTGTTTCTTCATCATTAAAAATTCTTCCATCTCTGTTGAACTCTTAGCAAACTGAAGACATAGAAGAAAAAAATATTTAAGCAAAAGAATTGGGACTCTTAATTCTTGGACCTCCCTTTCTCATTTGCCCTAAATACCTACCAATATCCTTCTAATTTCTGCTTAACACTGAAGGGAATTGATGTACTGTGTTTTTTTTTTAATTATCAAAATTATTTGTCAGAGGAAAACAGAAACAATAGCAGCAGTTGTTCAATTCCTCTGAAGCCTCACATAGAACCAGACAGTACAACTAGATAATAAAATCAAAAACCCATGGACAATATTTACAATAAATTAGGAAGGTAGTACTACAAACCCCAAAATAGGGGTAGGCAGAGACAAGCCACCAAAAGACTCTGGTATTAGAGTCTGTACAACAGGAAGAAGGCAGCGACAGAGCAACATCTGATGGCCTTGAGAACAGGAAAACCTCCAAATAGCCAGTAAATTCTTATTGGAAAGCACAGTTGGCCAATCTTAGAACAACAGCTTAAATTGGCAGGGCTTTCCCATTCTCCAATACTGGCTGAATGCAAGGGGTCCACGGAAAAAAGGACAAAAGTGCTAGAACAATCTGGCCCAGCGGAAGTCTCAAAACTAACTCATCAGGGCTGCCTTCCAAGATACCGACTGCACCAAGAAAAGACTTCTAGGTGTGAAATAGAAATTAAACAGAATAGGGATAACAGAAATAGAAGACAAAGGGCTATACACGTGCTATAATATTCATTATCAACTATGATATATTCATATATCAATTCATGTGGCTATCAAGGGCTTGAAATATGCTTAATGTAAATGAGAAATTTATTAATATTAGTTAATTTTAATTAACTTAAGTATAAATTATTTTTCCATTAAATACAATTGTGTTTTGATATGATTATATTTCACTTTACTTGTTGCATCACATAATATACTGCTGAATTGTTGTGCAAGTAATAAGTGTGCATGTTGCTCCTAGTGTTAACAATAAACATACCAGCTATCTAGCCAGTGGCAATGGATTGATTCCATTTAAATAATTTTTTTCCTACACACCTATGTGATGTGTTTATTAGAATACTTTATGCAGAGAGCATGAATAACAGTTGATACCTATGTAAATCATAATTGGTAATTAAAATATAAATACTTATTTTTATTGAACTATTTTTCTAGTTCAAAAATAAGTATAGACACACTTAAGTTTAAAATAAAGGTGTACTACCGATACATAGTTCATTCCTTTTTATTTCTAAGTAGTATTCCATTGTGTGTTTAAATATTCTCCTGTTGATAGACATGTTGTTTCTAGTTTTTGGTTTCACAAGTAAAGCTGCTATGAACATGCATATACAAGTCTTTATGTGGACATGTGCTTTCATTTCTCACAGATGTAGCTTTAAAGCTGATATGTTTTTCAAAGTCAAATTAACGATTCTAAATAATTAACCAGTTTCTAAACGTGGATGCAAATATTAAAGGAAAATGATGTTTCAGCACTCAGTTCAGTTATTAGAAAGTTTCTATATATGTATGGAACAACTTGAGTATATGAATCTATTTTCTCAACTGGAAATTTTATGAAATCTAAACACAGATGAAGTATTTCCAATGAAAATTTAGCATCCAAATTGATATATAATATAAAATACACACCAAATTTCAGACTTAGTGCAGAAAAAAGATTATAAATTTACACAAAAATAATTTTATATTAATGTTAAAAGTATATTTTTAATAAATTGAACTAAATGAAATATATTGTTAAAATTAAGTTTACCTGTTTCTTCTTTACCTTTTGTAATGTAGCTGCTAAAAAATTTAAAATTATACACATGACCCATATTATATTACTACTGAGCCAATTTGGTATAGAACAGAGTGAAGGGCAGGAAGAAGAAAGCCAGGAAATCTCAGAAATCCACCTGCCTTATCTTTGAACACAACACAAAAACAACAAAAGAAAAAAGTCTGTTAAATAAAAAAAGTTTTCCTGAATCAAGCCTCCTTCTAAAAGTTTAGGAAAATTAATTTCACACAAAAATAAGAAACATAAAATGATCAAGGTCAAATCCCATCCAAAGTTATTATTAAAAAAAAGAAAACTAAGGAGCAGGTGAGAAAAGCATACGATAGGTATGCTCAAAAAACAAATCGAGTATGGATACCAAAGGGGGAAGTGGGGATGGGATGGATTGTGAGATTGGGATTGACATATATACACTACTATGTATAAAATAGCTAACTAATGAGAACCGACTGTATAGCGTAGGGAACTCTACTCAGTGCTCTGTGGTGACCTAAATGGGAAGGAAATCCAAAAAAGAGGGGATATAAGTATACATATAGCTTATTCACTTTGCTGTAGAAACTAACACTACATTGTAAAGCAACTATACTCCAATAAAAGTAATTAATTTTTAAAAAATCAAAATTGCAATTTATTTCAACAGGTGTTAAAAAAATTAAGAAAATTATATAAGACATGAAAGAATAAAATTAAAAAATGAGAATCAGAAAAACTCAGAAATGAGGTGACAGAATTCAGGAAAACTTTGATTCTTCTGAATCAAAAGGAATTCTGAAAATTCATTTCAGAAAAGAACACAAAACAAGAAGGAACACAAAAGTAAATAAACATAGAATGCCTTAAATAAGAAAAAAAAAGAAGAAACTTTTGAAAATGAAGAGGTAAAAAGGAACCAAAAGTGACAAAATGGAAGATAATCAAAGATAGAACATATGGATAACAGAAGTCCCCAAAGAAGAAAACAGACTACATACTACAGCTATATAATTCAAGAAAACGCTTGTGAAATAAAAATGTGCAAAACCAAATATTGAAAAAGCATACTGGGTATCTACAAATACCAACCATGGATGACAAACACCAATGCACGGTCTAGTAAAATTACTAGACTTAGTGGGGAAGGAAGGAAGGGAGGGAAGAGAAGGAAAAGGAAGAAGGAAGGAAGGAAATTGATAGATTCATAGACAAATATTATAGAACTAATGTTATTAGTCATATAACAATCCATTGGGCTTTAGTGATTTGTTAACTTAATGATTATGAGGTGACTTATACCCCTACCTGTGTAGCTTGCTCTGCCTGTGCCTGGCTAAGCTGGGCTTGCAAACTGCTAATTAGTTCCTCCTTCTCCTGGAGTTCTTGTTTTATCTTTTCTACTTCCATCTCTTCTTCTGTAGAACTCTTGTCATGCTGAAAACACAGGAGATAAAGTCATTTAAATAAAAGAATCTAATTTGCCCTATACAGCCATTTGATTATAGTGTTATCCAACTGATGGGAGCAAAAAATAACACCTGACCTAACAACAAGGAAGGAATCTTAGAGTTTTCCAGTTTTAGTATGGCCAAGTAGTTCCTATTAAAACCATCCTCCCTCAGATAACCACTATAAACTGGACAATATAGAAAAACAGCTATCTGAAAATGCTGGAGAGCAACCAAAAGCAGGAAGATACCAGAGGGGAGTCAATACTTGGAAGAAATGGCACCATGTTTCCCATTTTTATAGTTTTTAGTCTGAGGACAAAACCAGTCAGTGACATACAGGACTAAAACATAACAGAAAACTCAGTCTCACTGCCTTGAAGAACAAGAGGACAGAATTCAGGAAAACACAGCTGCTAAGTGAGGGCCAAAGCATGATAAAAGAGACAGTGGCAGGAAGGGGGGAGGAATTCAAATATTTCAATAATCTATTTTTTCCCAAAATCTCTTCCTTCGACTGAACCAGATTCTACCTCCCATCTGAAGTCACCACCAGCCCCTAGCCCCCAAAATGAACCTAGCCTGCTTATTGGAACCACACAGAATAATTTTATACTTTCTTCCACATAATAGTCAAGTATCTGAGGATTGCCATCATTTCTTCAACTACGCTTTCCAGAGACTATCAAGCTCTGTCATGGGTATACAATAGTTAAAGAGCTGCTGTGACTGATTGCTGGAACTTAGAAATCATTTAATCCAACCCTTTTATTTAAAACAGAGGAAGGAAATGAAGCTACAAGATGATAATTTGTTTAAGGTCTCAGAGCTTTAAAAAAAAAAAGAAGGCAGAGTATAAAATGGATGATTTAAAAATCTAACAACATAGCAGAGGGAAAAGTTAAAAGAAACAAAGCCACATGGGGAGAGACAGGTTGGTGCTACCACAGCCAGGGGGAAGAAAGAATAATGAGAGGAAAAAAACAAAAAGTAAGAAAAGAAGAATCAACATGAATACATTAGTTGAGAAGAGTAAGAGAAGCTTCTAAAATAAGCTTTGAGAAGTTAAATAAGGCTATCAATTAAGGAAAAGTAATATCTTCTGAGCATTACACCCAGGAAGGAAAGACGAACCACAGTACTAGTGAGCTAACTAGTGACCCCAAAGGTTGTGCCTAGAGAATTGATTAAAATCTCATTTCCCAAGAACTAAAATCATTGTGAATAAGAATACTAGTGGGTCAAAAACTAAAACAGGACGAAATCTAAGAAAAAATTAAAAGGTTTCTTATGTAGAGTTACATCTAAGCCAACTGGTAATGTGTACTGTGATGTGCTGGCCTCTCTGTATTCTATACCAAACTCTCCAAACAACTGAAGTTTCTTGTTCTCTAACTAGCTGGCTGAATGTGAATATTTGGGGTTTAACCATACAGGAAAGGTAATAATAACAAGTATTAGGACAATGCTCTATTCCTCAAAAGGCATAGGCACTTTCCTCACTCCTCTCTCCATCCCCAATCTTGAACGTTTTTGTTGGTGGCAGGCATAAACCTACAAAGCATCACTTAGAGGAGCCCAAAGTAATCTAGCTGATTAAGCCCACAATGCATGAAACTTTAATATACTATTATGTGGCCATAAAGACAAAGAATATTCTGTATCAAGTCACTGAACTAAAGAATTTCAGAGGTGGGAGAAACCTTAGAGTTCACCTAGTTTAATCTTCTAACTAAAGATAAAACTCCTCCAAAAGCTATGTGCCTCTCCTACTTAAATGCCTCAATTTAATTTTTTTTTCTTCCTGTTAGCCTTTTTAACTCCCTGAAAGTCTAGGTCACAACTAATATTTAATTTCCATATGTTCTGTTGGCCTTTTATTCTGTGTTTGGCCCACAGCCCAGCTAGACTGCAAGCTCAAAAAGAAAGGACAGTATTGGGGACTTCCCTGGTGGTCCAGTGGCTAAGACACTGAGCTCACAATGGAGGGGGCCTGGGTTCGATCCCTGGTCAGGGAACTAGATCCCACATGTCACAACTAAGAGTTTGCATGCCACAACTAAAGATCCTGCATGCCGCAAATAAAAGATCCCACATGCCACAACGAAGATCCCATGTGCTGCAACTAAGACCCAGCACAGCCAAATAAATAAATAAAAAATTTTTTTTTAAAAAAGGACTGCACTGGGCTTCCCTGGTGGCGCAGTGGTTGAGAGTCCGCCTGCCGATCCAGGGGACACGGGTTCGTGCCCTGGTCTGGGAAGATCCCACATGCCGTGGAGAGGCTAGGCCCGTGAGCCATGGCCGCTGAGCCTGCGCATCTGGAGCCTGTGCTCTGCAATGGGAGAGGCCACAACAGTGAGAGGTCCGCGTACCACAAGAAAAAAAAAAAAAAGGACTGCATTTAGTGCTGTATTACTTTAGCTTCATAAATTTTTGTGATTACTGAAGATCTGCTACAATGAGAGCCTTTTTCTACTCAGAAAATGTGTATTATACCCAGTCACCATACCTTGGAGAGTTGCTCCTCTGACTGAGGTTCTGTGGACAGAACAGTCCCTCCTTGTGCCTTCATCTCTTCTATGTGTTTATTCAAAGAAGTTAATTTGGCCTTAGCATGAAGTTTTAGTTTTTTAATTTTGTTATCAGCAGCTTTTCTTTCTTCCTGTCAGAGAACAATGATGATAAATACACAAATGCTTATTCATCACTTATCCAGTATATAACAAGTTATTCTCAGTAGGCATCATCTTGGACTAGTAGGGAAATCAGATTCTCTAATAATCTAAGTGAAGAAAAAAATCAAAGTGACTGTTATGTCTTTTATCAAGTGCTTGGCAAGAAAGGACAATGGTACCTGTAGAATTTCATCCTTCTGCTGTAGTTGAGCATCCTTCTGTCCAATGATTTCTTTTAGCTCCTGCACCAACTGCTCTGCATAAGCCAGGCGCTCCAGAACATCCTCTTGTGTTCTATCATTAAATTCCATGTCAGATTCTTGGGGTAATTCCTGGTATTTAGACAAAAAGTTGCCAATTTACAAGGGAAAAGGTATCAGCTTCCAAACAGGAGGTCCTTCATTCTAACTTTATCTTATGTCTTGTCCAACTCATATCCTTACTTAAGAAATCTTTCCGAGGAGATGAGAACCCAGGGGCAGGGTATGGGTTGGAGGAAAGGAGGAGCCTTAGTTGTCAAGAATGGGGCTTGGCTTATGTAAATCTTGTAGTCTAGTGGTAAAATTCCCGGGGACTGAATGCCCTGGGCTGTGGAAGTCCTCCAGAGATGTTGGTTGGATATTATTATAAGAGTTGTTTGGAGGGGCTGAGAGTTGTGGAAAAGGAGGGCGTGTGGAGGATGGTGGAGGGTGGAGGAGGGGGAATGGGTAGGGAGGGGGAGCAAAGTGAGCATGTGTGTACACTGTAAGGCGTCTAAGGCTGTGCAGGGATGGACAGGGACACACTCATACTTACCTGGCAGAGGAAATTAAAATTTAAAAAATTTTAAATTTTAAAAAGAAATCTTTCCAATAATAACTACCCAATATTAGTTATTACCCAATATTATTATTAACCAATAATTATTATCATAGCCATTGCAATATATATTAAGTATTTTGTAAATGTTAACTATTTTACAAACATTATCTCATTTACAGTCTTATCATACTAATTTTACCAAAGAGAAAAATAAAGGGAAGCAAAGATCACAAAACATTTAGTGGAAGAGCTCAAAATTTAAAATTAAGAGAGTAGTTGAATAAAATTCTCTTAATCACCAGGGAATACTGCTTGTCTTTCAAGAAAGTGAAAGGACTTTTTTTGAGTCCTATGTGACCTTCAAAAAATACAATACAGACTATAAGAGAAGTGATAGATGAATTTACAATAGCAAACAGATGGTCTGAAACCCAAAAGGTGCTCCAGTTCCACCATTTGTTGTTTCAAACCTTTCCTATGAAACAGGAATACATAACCGAGGAGTTAAAATAATCTAGCACTAAGTAAGCCCCAGGGGGACAAATGAGGACAATCTTTCTAATCTCATCCAGGACTTGATTCCCATTACTGTGTCTCACAGGCTACAAACCTACAGGAAAAGGATAATTTACAAAGTCTCAATATTTTTCTTAATCTTCTCTTCCACCTAGCACAAGGAAGGCTGCTCACACCCTTCTACCTTAAATTCTTGTCCTCAGAAGAACACGGAACATATTTCTCATTAGTTTAATTCAGAACAGAGCTACTCACAGGTTCTAAGGAAGCCCTCATATTCTCATCAGTTTCATCTCCTGATAATTCATGCAAAACAACATTTGCTAATCCTGACAATCGGCTCAGCATTTCTGTAAGAAAAGAAAACATAAGAATCAGTCAGATACATGCTTCTCCTATGATGGTAACTATCATTTATAAGTTAAATAAGAAAACTGTTCATGTGATATATATTAGACACAGACTACATCAGGATGATGTCTTTAAAAAGGCATTTCAGTATGTACACTGTAGTCAAACACTGTTCTTTTCAGTGACAACTACACAGAGATTTTAATCACCATCACTAATGTTTTAAAAATGAAATACAAATACGTAATTGTTTAGTGGAAAATAATACACCTTACAAGTTATCTTTAATGCCTTTTCTTTCATCATAATTTCATTGGCAAACATGGAGTTCTAACTATTCCTTCCCCTGCCAGACTATTATTCACTTCTAATCTGTCATATACACCCCATAGTTCAGCAAAATTTTTCTTTTTTTTTTTTTTTTGCGGTACGCGGGCCTCTCACTGTTGTGGCCTCTCCCGTTGCGGAGCATAGGCTCCGGACGCGCAGCCTCAGCGGCCATGGCTCACGGGCCCAGCCGCGGGGCATGTGGGATCTTCCCAGACCGGGGCACGAACCCATGTCCCCTGCATCGGCAGGCGGACTCTCAACCACTTAGCCACCAGGGAAGCCCAAAATTTTTCTTTTTTATGTGCCTCATGAACCTGTTCTTTCAGGAAGCTTTCTCAGTAAACCATGTGGTTTCACTAAAATTTAAATGTAATCCTTGTTCAAAACATATAGCATTAAATGCATACATTAGAAAAAAAGGAAGAATGACTAAAATCAGTAACCTATGCTTCTTCTGTAGGAAATTTGAAAAAGAAGAGCAAATTAAAACAAATTTAAGCAGAAAAAAGAAAATTAATATTAGGGCAGAAATTAATAAAATTGAAAATAGAAAAATAAAGAAAATCAGCAAAACTAAAAGTTGATTCTTTGAAAACATGAATAAAATACATAAAGCTCGGTCAGACTGACAAACAAAAAGAGAGAAGACACAAATTGTCAATATCAGATATGAAACAGGAGAGAGACATCACTACTGACCTACCACACATTAAAAAGTAATAAAGTAACACTATAAATAACTCTATACCCATAAATTCATCAACATAGATGAAAGAGGCCAATTCCTTGAAAGATAACAAGCCACCAAAACTCACTCAACTCACCTGAACACACACACACACACACACTCACACACATGCAAGCACACATACCATTTCTCTCTCTCTTCCTTTTTCCTTCATTATTTATTTAATCATTCATTCAGATCAGTGTCACTTGCTAGTCCATAAACTCCTTAAAAGTGAGAATATTAATGTTTTGATAGGAAAAATCAAAATAAACTGGACTATCATAGCATTATTATAAGCAATTATGCTGAGTGACAAAATATTATTTGGCTTTTAAAATCCTCAGCAGGAAGAAATGTAAAAGCTATTGCACAAAATAAGCACTTGAATAAAACTAGTCTCTGTTATAGTTTTCTTCCACTCAGTAACAGTGTTTAGGGCAGCCATGGTCATTAATTAAGAAATGGCAAGACCTTTGTTTCTATAACAGGTTACTTAGATAAGCAGCATATAGCATTTGGAAAAGACGTGTGAAACAGGAAAGGAAGAGAAAACCACTAGGAGGGCAACATAGGACCATATATAATTACATATATAATTACTGAAAGGGAAACACAAAGTCATATATAAGTGCACAGAGACATAATAATCAGTCACTCATCAGGTTATGAGACTCACAACTACAGTCAGCTAAAAAACAAACAAAACTCACCAGGACACAGACTCTAAACTTTCTTTTTAGCTCTAGACATTCAATTTTCTATAGTAATCATTAAAGAAGGAAATGAACACTATAACTAAAGAGTCTTTTTTAGGCACAGAAATGTGTACTAATCAAATAGTCATAATAGAACCTAACATATCAAGCAGAAGCACTTTATCTTCAAATTTTCAGACCCTGTTGGGAATAAGCAAAAGGAAAGAAAAAAAAAAACAACCGATAGGACTCTGAGAAGATGGTAATAGCAGATAGCATAGCTTTTGGATCTTCCTAAATTCCTACATAAAAACAGACAAAGCAATTAGATAACAAAATTAAAAACCCATGGACAGCCTTTACCAAAACGAACAAGCAAACAAATAAAATGAGGCAAAGTTTCCCACAAACTCCAAAATAAACATGGATATAGAAAAAACACCAAAAGCCACAAGATCTGTGTATCACTGTTGTCCATGCAGGAGGAATAAAGGGAAGCAAAGGGTAGCAGAATGTGCCACTCACTCCAAAATATGTCACTTGGCAGAAGGATTATTTTGGGCTAAAGCACTTGAAAAACAGCAGGTACAAGTAGGGTGTGCTGATCTCCCATTTTTCTCCCTGAAAGGAAGAGATAAAACCCCCATATGGAAGATGTTCTCTCTCTACCAGGAAGAAAAGTAATATTGTTGTCTCCAGGGATGGGAGCTGAAGCCAAAAGAAATCTGTAAAAACAAACCTTGTAAACTAACACTTATCTCCCAAGTCACTGCTCTATGATTAATGACCTCCTTCTGTTGTCTCATTTTCACAATTTACTACTGTTTGACCAACTCATTGTACAGATGTTAGATTCTAACTGCTTCTTTGGGTCTTCATTTCCTTATAAGGGCTCCCATGCCACATAAAGCTGATATTAAATAAATTTGTATGCTTTTCTCCTGTTAATCTTTCCTGTATCAATTTAATTCTCAGACCTAGCCAAAAACCCTTAGAGGACAGAGGCAAAATTTTATCTCCCCTATAGAAACTGTAAGAGCACAACAGACCTAATACCAAGAGAACCACAAAAAATCCAGTGGGTATTCACTGGAAAATGTGTCCAGCCAATTCAAGAACAGTAGCTGGAAAAGGGAAATGCATCCCCACTCCAACAACAGGTAAGTACAAGAAACCTGCAAGGTCTGAAGTGGCTAAGGCAGCGCAGGCCACATTAATTCTCCAACCGATGAGCCAGGGATCTTTTTCAGAATAGGGCCTCCACTGAGGAGAATTTTCTGAGAAAAATTTGAAAATTAAGTCCTTACCTTTCAATAATTACTTTAAAAGTAAATGGATTAAATTTTCCAATCAAAAGACATCGTGGCTGAATGGATTAAAAAAACAAGATCCAACTATATGCTGTCCACAAGAGACTCACTTGATCTCTAATGATAACACAGAGGCTGAAAGTGAAGGGATAGAAAAAGATATGCCATGAAAATAGTAACCAAAAGAAAGCAGGGGTAGCTGTACTTATAACAG
Organism: Leucopleurus acutus; assembly: GCF_964270905.1. Classification (NCBI taxonomy): domain Eukaryota; kingdom Metazoa; phylum Chordata; class Mammalia; order Artiodactyla; family Delphinidae; genus Leucopleurus; species Leucopleurus acutus. Next base: position 67,607,012 of record NC_139147.1, read on the forward strand.
ACAAAAAAGACCTCAAGTAAAAAACTGACCAAGAGACGGAGAAGGTGTTTATATAATGACAGGGGAGATCAATTATTACATAACAGGATATGAACTTGTAAGTCTATAACAGGATATAACACTTGTGAATATATATGCACCCAAAATTAAAGCACCTAATTATATTTAGCAAATTTTAACAGAATTGAAGGGAGAAACAGGTAGCAATACAATAACAGTAGGAGACTTCAATGTCCCACTTTCAACAATGGATAGATCATCCAGACACAAAAGCAATAAGGAAACACTGGACTTGAACAACACGTTATACAGAAAAAACCTAACAAACATATATAGAGCATTCCATCCAACAGCAGTAGAACATGCTCTTTTTTTGAGTGCATATGTAACATTCTTTAGGATAGATCATATGTTGGACCACAAAACAAGTCTTAACAATCTTAAGAAGACTGAAATCACATTGAGTATCATTTCTTAACACAATGGCATGAAACTAGAAATCAATAACAAGAGGAAAAATGGAAAATTCACAAACGTGAAAATTAACACACTCTGAAAAAACAACAGGTCAAAGAAGAAATCAAAAGGGAAATCAAAAACTATCTTGAGACAGATGAAAATGAAAACATGACATATCAAAACTTATGGGATGTAGGTCTAAGAGGGAAGTTTTTTTGTTTGTTTTTTTATTATTATTATTTTAACATCTTTACTGGAGTATAATTGCTTTACAATGGTGTGATATTTTCTGCTTTAAAACAAAGTGAATCAGCTATACATATACATATAACACCATATCTCTTCCCTCTTGCGTCTCCCTCCCATCCTCCCCATCCCACCGCTCTAGGTGGTCACAAAGCCCCAAGCTGATCTCTCTGTGCTATGTGGCTGCTTTCCACTAGCTATCTATTTTACGTTTGGTAGTGTATGTATGTCCATGCCACTCTCTCACTTCATCCCAGCTTACCCTACCCCCTCCCCGTGTCCTCAAGTCCATTTTCTATGTCTGCGTCTTTATTCCTGTCCTGCCCCTAGGTTCTTCAGAAACTTTTTTTTTTTTTTTTAGATTCCATATATATGTGTTAGCATACAGAATTTGTTTTTCTCTTTCTGACTTACTTCATTCTGTATGACAGACTCTAGGTCCATCCATCTCACTACAAATAACTCAATTTCATTTCTTTTTATGGCTGAGTATTATCCCATTGTATATATGTGCCACATCTTCTTTATCCATTCATCTGTCAATGGACACTTAGGTTGCTTCCATGTCCTGGCTCTTGTAAACAGACCTGCGATGAACATTGTGGTACATGACTCTTCTTGAATTATGGTTTTCTCAGGGTATATGCCCAGTAGTGGGATTGCTGGGTTGTATGGTAGTTCTACTTTTAGTTTTTTAAGGAACCTCTATACTGTTCTCCATAGTGGCTGTATCAATTTACATTCCTACCAGCAGTGCAAGAAGGTTCCCTTTGCTCCACACCCTCTCCAGCATTTATTGTTTGTAGATTTTTAAATGATGGTCATTCTGACTGGTGTGAGGTGACACCTCATGTAGTTTTGATTTGCATTTCTCTAATGATCAGTGATGTTGAGCATCCTTTCATGTGTTTGTTGGCAACCTGTATACCTTCTTTGGAGAAATGTCTATTTAGGTCTTCTGCCCAGTTTTGGATTGGGTTGTTTGTTTTTTGATATTGAGTTGCATGAGCTGCTTGTAAATTTTGGAGATTAATCCTTTGTCAGTTTCTTCATTTGCAAATATTTTCTCCCATTCTGAGGGTTGTCTTTTGGTCTTGTTTATGGTTTCCTTTGCTGTGCAAAAGCTTTGAAGTTTCATTAGGTCCCATTTGTTTATTTTTGTTTTTATTTCCATTTCTCTAGGAGGTGGGTCAAAAAGGATCTTGCTGGGATTTATGTCATAGAGTGTTCTGCCTATGTTTTCCTCTAAGAGTTTGATAGTTTCTGGCCTTACATTTAGGTCTTTAATCCATTTTGAGCCTATTTTTGTGTATGGTGTTAGGGAGTGATCTAATCTCATATTTTTACATGTACCTGTCCAGTTTTCCCAGCACCACTTATTGAAGAGGCTGTCCTTTGTCCACTGGACATTCCTGCCACCTTTATCAAAGATAAGGTATCCATATGTGCGTGAGTTTATCTCTGGGCTTTCTATCCTGTTCCATTGATCTATATTTCTGTTTTTGTGCCACTACCATACTGTCTTGATTACTGTAGCTTTGTAGTATAGTCTGAAGTCAGGGAGCCTGATTCCTCCAGCTCCGTTTTTCATTCTCAAGATTGCTTTGGCTATTCAGGGTCTTTTGCATTTCCATACAAATTGTGAAATTTTTTGTTCTAGGTCTGTGAAAAATGCCACTGGTAGTTTGATAGGGATTGCATTGAATCTATAGATTGCTTTGGGTAGTAGAGTCATTTTCACAATGTTGATTCTTCCAATCCAAGAACATGGTATATCTCTCCATCTATTTGTATCATCTTTAATTTCTTTCATCAGTGTCTTATAATTTTCTGCATACAGGTCTTTTGTCTCCTTAGGTAGGTTTATTCCTAGATATTTTATTCTTTTCATTGCAATGGTAAATGGGAATGTTTTCTTGATTTCACTTTCAGATTTTTCACCATTAGTATATAGGAATGCCAGAGATTTCTGTGCATTAATTTTGTATCCTGCTACTTTACCAAATTCATTGATTAGCTCTAGTAGTTTTCTGGTAGCATCTTTAGGATTCTCTATGTATAGTATCATGTCATCTGCAAACAGTGACAGCTTTACTTCTTCTTTTCCAATTTGGATTCCTTTTATTTCTTTTTCTTCTCTGATTGCTGTGGCTAAAACTTCCAAAATTATGTTGAATAATAGTCGTGAGAGTGGACAACCTTGTCTTGTTCCTGATCTTAGAGGAAATGGTTTCAGTTTTTCACCACTGAGAATGATGTTGGCTGTGGGTTTGTCATATATGGCATTTATTATGTTTAGGTAAGTTCCCTAAGAGGGAATTTTATAGCAACAAATGCCAACCTTTAAAAAAAGAAATATCTCGAATAAACAACGTAACTTTACACCTTAAGGAACTAGAAAAAGAAGAACAAACTAAGCTGAAAGTTAGCAGAAGGAAAGAAATAACCAAGATCAGAGCAGAAATAAATGAACAGAAGAGTATAAAAATAATAGAAAAGATTGATGAAACTAAGTGATTTTCTATAAAGATAAAATTGACAAACTGTTAGGTATATCAACTAAGAAAGAAAGGAGAAAATTCAAATAAAAGTATATGTGAAAGAAAAGACAGGGGCTCTCCTGGTGGCACAGTGGTTAAGAATCCACCTGCCAATGCAGGAAGAACCCACATGCAGTGAAGCAACTAAGCCCATGTGCGACAACTACTGAAGCCTGAGCACCTAGAGCCCATGCTCCACAACAAGAGAAACCACCACAATGAGAAGCCCATGCACCACAATGAAGAGTAGCCCCCACTTGCCGCAACTAGAGAAAGCCCGCACACAGCAACAAAGACCCAACACAGCCAAAAATAAATACATAAATAAATAAAAGAAAAGACAGTAAGATGGATATCACAGAAATACAAAGGATCATAAGAGACTACAATATACAATTATATGCCAAAAAATTGGATAACCTTGAAGAAATGGATAAATTTCTAGAAACACACAACCTACCAAGACTCATTCATGAAGAAATAGAAAATCTGAAGAGACAAATAACAGTAAGAAACAGTAATCAAAAACCTCTTAACAAAGAAAGGTCCAGGACCTGGTGGCTTCACTGGTGAATTCTACCAAATGTTTAAAGAAGAATTAATGCCAATCCTTTTCAAACTCTTCCCAAAAATCAAAGAGGAGGGAACACTTTCAAATTCATCTTACAAGACTAGCGTTACCTGATAATGAATCCATACAAGGACACTACAGGAAGAGAAAATTACAGCCCTATGTCCCTGATGAACATAGATGCAAAAATTCTCAACAAAATACTAAAAGATCAAATTCAGCTTCACACTAGCAGGACCATACACCATGATCAGGTAGAATTTATTCCTTGGATACACGAATGGTTCAACATCCACGAATCAATTAATGTGATACACCACATCAACAAAATGATGGATAAATATCATAAAATCATCTGAATAGGTGCAGGAAAAGCATTTGACAAAATCCAACACTCTTTCATGATAAAAACTGAACAAATTAGATACAGATGGGATGTACCTCAACATAGTAAGTTTATATACGACAAGACCACAGCTAACATCATACTCAATGGTGAAAAGCTGAAAGCTTTTCCTCTAAGATCAGAAACAAGACAAGGATGCCTATTCTCACCACTTCTACTCAGTATAGTACTGGAATTCCTAGGGAGAGTAATTAGGCAAGAAAAATAAATAAAAGCCATCCAAATCAGAAAGAAAGAAGTAAAATTGTCTCTGCAGAAGACATGATCTTACATAGAGAAAACTCTAAAGAATCCACGAAAAGGCTGTTAAAACTAATAAATGAACTCAGTAAAGTCAAAGGATACAAGATCAGTATACAAAAGTTATTGTTTTTATACACTAACAATGAGCTAGCCAAAAAAATAATAAATTAAGAAAACAACCCCATGTTTAATAGCACCAAAAATAATAATAAAGTACTTAGGAATAAATTTAACGAAGGAGGTGAAAGATCTGTGCACTGAAAACTATAAAACATTGGTGAAAGAGATTAAAGAAGACACAAATAAATGCAAAGATATCCTGTGTTCATGGATTAGAAGAGTTAATATTGTTAAAATGTACCTACCACTCAAAGCAATGTACAGAGTCAGCACAATCCTTATCAAAACTCCACTGGCTTTTTTCACAGAAATAGAAAAAAAAAAATCCTAAAATCATATAGAACCACAAAAGACCCTGAAAGGCCAAAGCAAGGAAGATCAATTCAGCATCAAAGAAGGTGCCAAGTATAGACAACGAGTAAAGGACAGTCTATTCAATAAATGGTATTGGGAAAACTGGATATCCACATGCAGAAGAATAAAATTGGACCCTTATCTGACACCACATACAAAAATTAACTCCAACTTGGTTAAAAACTTGAACATAAGACCTGAACTGTAAAACTAGTAGAAGAAACACAGAAAAAAGGTTTCTCGACATTCGTGTGGGCAATTATTTCTTGGCTATGATCCCAAAAGTGCAGACAACAAAAGCAAAAATAGAAAAATGAGATCCCATCAAACTAAAAAGCTTCTGCATAGCAAAGGAAACAATGAAGAGAATGAAGAGACAAACTACGGAATGGAAGAAAATATTTGGAAACCACACACCTGATAAAGGATTAATATCCAAAATATATAAGTAACTCTAACAACTTAATAGCAAGAAAACAAATAACCCAATTTTTTAAATGGGCAAAGGATTTAGATAGACACTTCTCAAAAGAAGACATACAAATGGTCAACAGGTATATGATAAATGCTCAACATCACTAATCATCAAGAGAATACAAATCAAAATCACAACATCACCTCACACCTGTTAGAAAGGCTATTATCAAAAAGACGAAAGGTAACAAGTGTTGGCCAGGATGTGGAGAAAAAGGCATGCTTGAACACTGTTGGTGGGAATGTAAATTGGCATGGCCATTATGAAAAACATATGGAGATTCTACAAAAAACTAAAAATAGAACTACCATCTGATCCAGCAATTCCACTTCTGGGTATATACCTAAAGGAAATGAAATTAGTATCTTGAGGAGATATCTGCACTCCCATGTTCACTGTAGCATTATTCACAACAGCTAAATTACAGAATCAACCTAAGTGTCCACTGACAGATGAATGGATAAAGAAAATGTATACAGTATATACACACAATGGAATATTATTCAGTCCTAAAAAAATAAGGAAATCCTGCCATTTGTGAAAACATAGATGAACCTAGAGGACATTATGCGGAGTGAAATAAGCCAGGTACAGAAAGACAAGTACTGCATGATCTCATCTATATATGGAATCTAAAAAAGTCAAACTCAAGGAAGCAGAGAGTACAATAGTGATTGCCAGGTAGTAGAGGATAGGGGAAATGGGGAGATATTTGTTAAAGGGTACAAAATTTCAATTATGCCAGATGAATAATGTCTGGGAATCTAATGTACAGCATGGTGACTACAGGCAGTTTGCTAAGAGAGTAGATTTTAAATATTCTCACCTCCAAAAATAAAAAAAGTTAACTACATAAGATGATAAATATATTAATTAGCTTGACTGTGGTAATCATTTAACAATGTATACATATATCAATACATCACTAACACCTTAAATATATACATTTTTGTCAATTACACCTGAAAGAAGCTTAGAAAAATGATTAATATCTACTTCCAATATTGACACCTACTTAACAAAAATTAACGGGTAAGTATTAATTGCTAAATGAATGTAGAGCACCTAACAGTACAGCAGAGCACAAACAGTAGGTATATGACAGAAATGTGTATCATATTTACTTTTACAAAAGAAAAATTAAACTTTGATATTCTTACCATTTTCTATGATGCAAACTTTGGTGAACACACACACACAGGTATATATGTGATTTCTTCATATGAATTAAAACAAATAAATTTATCAATTATCCCCCAACAAAAATAGAAAAACCCAGAAATGAAGCAGAAACACAAGAAATAATTTAAAATTAAAAAAATATTTTGGAAATAAAGATGAAACTAAAGGGAATAAGTATATGAATAATCACAACAAAGATTGCCTTAAAAAAAAAGAAAGTTGAAATGAAGGATAATTTTAAAAATCAAAAAGAAATTCGCCATAAATTAAACATGTAACTACTTTGTGACCCAGTAATTTTACTCCTAGGCATTTATCTCAGAGCAATGAAAACTTAAATTCACCCATAAACCTATACATGAATGTTCTTAGCAGCTTTAGTTTTAAGCACCCCAAACTGGAATCAGCAAGGATGTCCTTCAACAAGTAAATGGTTAAATAAACTATGGTACAGGCATAGCTCGTTTTATTGAGCTTTGCTTTATTGTACTTTGCAGATAAAAGTAGAGGCTGAAGATGTGACTGAATTGCTGCAATCTAAGGATAAATCTTTAAAGGATGAGGAGTTACTCCTTCTAGATGAACAAAGAAAGTGGTTTCTTGAGATGGAATCTACTCCTGGTGAAGATGCTACAAAGACTATTGAAATGACAGCAAAGCATTTAGAATATTACATAAACTTAGTTAACAGAGTAGCGGCAGGTTTGAGAGGATCAACCCCAATTTTCAAAGAAATTCTACTGTGGGTAAAATGCTATCAAACAGCACTGCATGTTACAGAGAATTTGTTCATGAAAGGAAGAGTTAATCGATGCAGCAAACTTCAATGTTGTCTTATTTTTAAAAACTGCCACAACCATTCCAACTTTCAGCAACTACCACCCTGATCAGTCAGCAGCCATGAACATCAAGGCAAGATCCTGTATCTACCAGCAAAAAGATTACAACTTGCTGAAGGCTCAGATGGTAGCATTTTTCATGATAAAGCACTTTTTAATTAAGGTATGTATATTTTTTAGACATAATGCTATTTCACACTTAAAAGACTACAATATAGTGTAAATGTAATTTTTATATGCACTGGGAAACCAAAAAATTTGTGTGACTCACTTTATTGTGATATTAGCTTTATTGCAGTGGTCTGGAACCGAACCCACAATATCTCCAAGGTATGCCTGTACATACATACCATGGCATACTACATAGCAATAAACAGGAACAAGTTACTGATACACCTAACAATTTAGATGAATGAATCTCCAGGAAATTATGCTGAATGAAAAAGAAAAAGCCAGTTCCAAAAGGTTACATGCTATATAATTCCACATTTACAGAATATTTTGAAATGACAAAATTTTAGAAATGGAGGACAGATGAATGGTTACCAGTGCTTAGGGAGAAGCTGAAGGTGAGAGGGTAGGAGGTGGTTATAATTATAAAACGGCAACACAAGGTATCCTTGTGGTGTTAGAACTGTTCAATATCTTAATTACGGTGGTGGATACAGGAAACTACACATAGGTGATAAAATTTTATAGAACTTAACATACATGTATACAAATAAAATTGGGGAATGTATTATCAGCATCCTGGTTGTGATATTATACAATAGTTTTCTAAAATGTTACCACTGAAGGAAACTGAACAACGCATACAAGGTTTCTCTCTGTATTATTTATTAGAATTGCATGTGAATCCACAATTACCTCAATTTAAAAAATAAAAAGATTAAACTAAATGTGATATCTTACGATAATACCGTGGAACAGAAAAAGGACATCAATGGAGAAATGAGTAAAATCCAAAGTATGGAGTTTAGTTAATAGTAACGCATCAGTGTTGATTTCTTAGTTTTGACAAATGCACTTTTCCACTGTAACATGCTAACATTAGAGAATACTGGGTGAGAGAGATACTGAATTCTGAACTATCTTTGCATATTTTCTATAGTAAATTTAATATTGTTCCTAATGCTTTGTTTCTCTTAAAAAATTCAAAGAAATAAATAGTAAAGAAGGAATCAAGAGAAAGTGATAAGTATTGCAGATAAGCAATGAGGATAATAGGATCCCCGAAAAAGAAAACCAAAGCAAAGGTACAGAACAAACGCAAAAAACAAAAGCCAAGAGCACTTATCTGAAATTTTAAAAGATCTGAAGTTACATATTGAAAGAGGCCACCAGATACCTGAGAATATCAACCCAGAATGACCAACAAGACATTCTAGTAAAATTCATGGACTTAAAAGAATTCTTTGAGGTTTAGGCTGAAATGTGACTTACAAGCAAAAAAAAAAAAAAAACGACTATGGTCAGACTTTTCAACAGCAATGTTTTTGCCAGAAAAAAAAATGGAGTTACAGACTTGAGATATTTAAGGAAAGAAAATGTGAGCTAAGGATTTTATTTTCAGAAAAAATGACCTTCAGATATAAAGAGCACAGACAGAATGTTACAAACTTGCAAGAAAATTAATGAAAAATTTTCCCAGGAGCCCTTCCTAAGGCATCTATTAGAGAAAAAGCTTGAGATAACCAAAATGACTAAAGAAACATCATCATAAGGACTGGTGTGAGCACTAAATATGTTACTCATAGAACTAAGACTGGGATGGAGACAGCATAGTATTTAATGTTTATATGCTCTGACAACATATAGGGCTCCAATTTTTAAAAAATGGGGAAAATGTAAATAGCACATACAAAAAAAAAACTTATAAAAATTTTAACAACCAAAATTGGCGGTGTTCATTATCAGTATTATTATTCCTTGACTATTATATGTGCCCTGTGGAATTAAATGAGTAATTATGGGCATAGTAATTCTATCATACAGTCATTATGAAAAAAGGAGATAGACATATAACACAAAAGAAATTAAGAACCCCAAAATAAAAACTAATCTTGAATTTGAATCAAAAGTACCAGTATGAACCTATAAGGTATTTTACCTTAGTACATATATTTTCCTAGCTCTGTGCATTGAAAAAAACTATGACAAACTGAGAAGCAATAAGTATTTCTAGTCTTGAAATACTATTCCCCGTTAAAAAAAAGTTTTTAATAGGAGGGCTTCTTAGAGAAATGGCTGATTTCAATTCTGAAGCAGGAAATGGTACAAAATGAGCCTGAAATATTTTTTCATACAAAATAGCAAGGAAGCTAACAAAGACTAACATAGAGTCATGTCAAAAGGATCCAGGAGACAAACTGAAGAAGTTCCCACAGGCCAAAGGAACAACTGAGTTTCTAATAAGATTATGAATTAAATTGCAACAGATATTTAAATCCACCAAAAATGTTTAAATTCACAAGTTCATAATAATAATAAACTGGTCATCATCTGAACTAAGTATCATGAAAACTAGGTAAGTACAAGGATTTATCTTGTCTTTTCTATTTGGACTTTGCCTTATGACTCCATGATGCAAGAGTGATTTCTATAGCTGTTGACATTAAAGGAATAACATGGAAGTGTAAAAGGATGGGCACCTCAGGCACAGTTAGGGTCTTTAGGTAGCTCAGAGGTTGGGAACCTGAGGGCAAGAGAGCCACTAAGTAGCCATGCTTAAGCTAAACGAAGAAAGATGGATCTCTGCCTCTGAAAGGCTCACTGTAGGATAGAAATGGGCAAATGCACATATAAAAATTAGTAAAGGGGAAAACATATAGTAATAAATTAATGTAAGGAATATCTGTGACTACTGGACAAGTAATGCTCTTGCTGTTGTTTTATAAAGCACCAGAATCATGAATAGCAATTTGGGAAAAGAATAAAATAAAGAGCTTCATGCCAAGGTCAGGGTTCAATAAAACATTCAGGCAAATAAAACAATCCCTCAGAGTCAATGCTGGCCACACCTTCTATAAATTCTGCCACAGGATCTCAACACTTCTGTGTTGTGGTGGCATTTAGAATTCCATGAGTCTTATTTTCTCAGTATTCACTGCTAATTATTTTCAAAATATCTACTTGGTGTGGAGCATTATGCTAAGAACCACAAAAATATAAAAAGAAATATAAGGCATGCCCCAACCACAGAGAACCTAGTACAAAATGCATGGGAAAATAAAGTAACTGAAGACAGTGAGCACATGCCTATGACTACATGCATACGCACCACTTGCTTTGGAATTTAAATCACATTTTCCCACAGAAACAACAACACAGAAAATGGTTGTATTTCCATATCAGTCCTCAAACTCACTCAATGCATGTTTAGCTGAGCCTCAGTAGTTTTCCTTAATTCTAAGTGATCCTCAACCAGTTTGAGAAGCTGATAGGAAATGGTGCTATATAGCTGGGAAAAGCATATGCAATACTATGATATAATTTTACAATTAGAAAATGGAAAACCAGTTTTTATAACACAAAAAAACTTGTTTTTATTAAACAAATTTAGCAGTAAATGGTATCTATAACTTATATACACAGTACTATGTACTAAATACTACTCCAATTGCTTTACATATAATAACTTATTTATCCTCATCATTTTACTCATTTTATTTTTAAAACAACTCCAAGGAGGAGTTCTATCAATATCCCTAGTATTAAAGTGTGTAAGGCATAGGGAAGATAAGTAATCTTCCCAGTCACAGAGCTCGACAAAGCTTCTTTACTGGTAGAGATTCAGAAGATAACCTATTTTCTGAGCAACCTCATCACCCAACATTCTTCACTGGGGCTGAAAATAGTGCTGGAGGCATGAGGGCACTCGTATACTTGTATATACTTACAGTTATATAACCACTAGACTAAAATGAAATGCCTCACAGTAGTAGGGCTCTAAAGAATTCCGTATTGTTTATACCATAGATAGGCTCATTCAAGGGAACAAAGGATATTTGCACATGGATATTTACTACAGCACTGGTTTTTGTTTGTTTGTTTTTAAGAGAGTTTATTTTTACTTTTTAAAATTTTTGGCCTCACAGCATGCAGGATCTTAGTTCCTGGACCAGGGATCAAACCCGTGCCCCCTGCAGTCGAAGCACAGAGTCTTAACCACTGGACTGCCGGGGAAGTCCCTACAGCAGTGTTTGTGATGACTAATGACTGAAAACAATATCAATGTCCATCAGTAGGGGACAGGCTAAATACATTTTGATATTTCTACAGGGGAATGCTGTACAGCCTTTTAAAAGAATGGGATAGTTTATACTTATGGATATGAAAAAAATACCTTACAGTATAAAGTGGAAAAAAAAGGTGTAGAATAGCAGGTATATTATGATTCAACTTGTGTGAGAGAGAAAAGGAGAGGGATATATATTATACATGTGCTTGAATATGATCAGAAATTTTCTTAAGAATAAACAAATTATTTACAGTGCTTACTTCTGGGAAATAGGGAATGGGGAAAAGGATCAGTACATAGAGGAGAAAGATTTTTGTTTTTATATTATATCCTTTTGTATTGAATTTACTTTTACCAAAAGCACATACTGTTGATTTTAAATTAGCTTAATTAAAAATGGAGTATTGTAGAGCTTAACATCCTTTCATATAGTGGTTCCTAACAATATACCAGTAGGTAATGATCAGTGATGAGATGTGTCCCAAATAATTTATTTCTAATAGTAGTTAAGCTAGAGAAGTTTATGAATGATTTTTTATAAACAAGAATAAAATCAACATCCTTTTAATTAATCCACTAATGTAATGGGGAAAAAAAGAGAGACTTTAATATTCAAGCAGAGGGAAAAGAGAGTTATATCCTAAAGATGATTATTTTTAGAAGAGGCTGCATCTCAGAGGAATGGAGGTCCTCAATAATAATAATAATAATAAATTAAAATAAAAAGGATTCCCCCAATCTGGAAGTCCTCAGAGATGCAAACACCTTTCTCAAAAAATAAGGAAACATCTTTATGTGATCTCCAGATTGGAGTGGGAGTGTCCCAGAAAATGGGCAAGAATTTGTTTTCATCCTTTTAAATATGTATGTTTTTGTATATTTTATAAGTAATATATTTACAGTGTTATTCATACATTATTTATAATTAAATATACAGTATTTAGAGGATGGTTGCTCAAAAAAAAGTTTTATTGATAGGGCAAGCAATTAAAAATGTTTGGAAACTACTGATGTAGTCCAACAAATTTAATGCAGTGAAGAGGAAAGCATTAAATGGCCATTCCATGGTCAAAGGATGAAAAGTAAAAGCTGTGAAACAGTCAGTGTACAACGTCTGCAATTTTTTGACCATTCACAATTATTCTGACCATCCAAATTTAATTACTTCATTCTTCTGAAAAGGCCTCCAGCCTTTCTGCGGGGAGTTCTCCACTGCCACCTTGCACAGAACTGTGAGAGCCTTTAAAAGCTCAGAAAGCTTCCAACTACTTCCAAAAGTGAAAGTACTTATCCAGTGATTTTTAAACATCTCTGCCCCACTCTTAAACTGTCCTCTCCGCACAGACCAACTGGAACTCTTTGAGTAAGTCAGACAAATATATTCCTCATTTGTCGAGGGGCTCATCCTCTGCTTCACACTCCTACGCACCACTCCTGTTACGCAGAATAAACATCCTCCACACCACCAAATCAAGTTCTTTTTCCTCCAGAACTCTATTAAGGGTTCCCTTTCCTCTAACTGCCTGACCACCTCTGATTCCTGGGACTTTAGTGCTGATGGGATCGCAAGGATCTTCCCTCTCTCCGAATCTTTCCAGCAACTCATTAGCAGGATCATTCGTCAGGCCCTCGTTTGAGTTACTGTCGCCAATGTTTCTGCGATCTCTGCCCTCAAGACTTTTGGTTTGTCTGGGTCCCGCCTCCCCTTCCCGACACTAAGTTTGTTTAGGGCCTGAGCGCAGGGGCCTGGCAGGTTCTCTCCGACGTCAGCTGTTGCGTACACAGGTCAGCCTGAGCAGGCCGCTCAGGGAACAAGGCCGTCCTGACAGGACCGACCGGAGCGCTTTTCTCCGTCGCTCCCGGAGGAGAAACGTCCTGGGGATGGGGTAAAGAGTGCATATGTGCCTAGAGGCCGCACAGGGCGACCCCGAAGCCATCCGGCGGGGCCAGCTGGCGGGTGGCCTGGTAGATGAAGGGAGGCGGACTGAACGGCCGGATCCGGGACTGAATCAGGACGGGGAGGGAATCCGAGTGTGGCTGCTTTGGCAGCCCCGCGGGTCCTGTGGCGGGGGTGACCGTTACAAGGCTCAAGGAGGCGAAGAGTTGGGGAGCGTCCCCCACTCACCTGGAAGAGGCTGTCGCCGGAGGCTCCAGCTGCCCCCCTCCCAAATTTAAGCCACGTCAGCTCGGGAATCCCGTACGCGACACCTACCGCTGCAGCGCCCCGCCAAGGGACTCAACCACTGGCAGTTGGGACGGAAAAGGGGATTAGGCTATGGACCAATCAGGACTTAGCAGCCGGGCGTTACCAGGGAGACCAGGCACGCCTTGTTTGTAACTAACCCATCAACAATGACAGAGACCAATCAACGTCGGGATGTGCTCCGCTTCCTCAAAGGAACAGCCAATGGACTCTGAAGAGTGGAGGAGGGGCGGAGTCAGACGGGAGCAAGGGTTCCGGAAGAAAATCTAGGGAAGAGCCGGAAATGCCGGGAGGGCGGGCGTTCTGGTAAGGTCAGGTGTTGATGGGACGGACGATTTCTTCTAATTCTTCCGCGGGATTGGCGGTGCCTGACCCACCTTAGGGCTTGGGCTTTTGCTGAAACACTGCACCCCGGGAAACCAGCTGCCGTTAGGATTGTTGAATGAGCTGTGAAGGGAGTGGGGATGTAGGTTTTGCTCTTAGAGTCATAAAATATTAGAGCCAGAAGGTAGGTGGTCTAATATGACTTTTTCATTTTACTGATGAAAAATGAGAACCAGTTTAAAGTGACTTGCCCAAAGACAAACAGCTACTTACTGATGGAACTCGGGCAAGAACCTGGCGTTTGTATGAAGGGATCAGAGATGTTTCTAAGGACATGAATGAGAGAGAGAATAGTGAACACTAGGAAATGCGTTTTAGGAAGTGGGGCTTGAACTGGACCTTAAACAGAGGTTGAGGGTTGAGGGCTTGGGTCCTGGAATGGGAGTCAGTGACTAAGGAAAGGGGGGAAAGTAGCTTACTGTGTACCAGGCACTCAGCCCACTATATGCATCCTCACCCTAGTGCTTACATAACCCTTTGAGGTTCGAACATCAGTAAGGCCTTTGCTGGCTACCCATCTAAAATTGTAGTCCCCTGTAATCACCGTGTACTGTTCTTAGACCTGGAGATATTGCTGAGACCAAGAAACAAAAGTTCCTGCCCTTTTGAAAATAATAATTTAGTGAGGAGAGAGAAAATAAACAGTTGGCCCTTGGACCACACAAGTGTGAACTGCACGGGTCCACTTATACACTGATTTTTTTTTCAGTAATAAATACTACACTATCTGGCCTGGTTGAACCCGTGAACAGAACCACCTGTAAGGAAGAAACATGTATAGGGAGAACCAACTCCCTAATTTATTCTGGGGTTTACGACTACAGAGGGTCAGTGCTCCTAATTCCCATGTTGTTCAAGGGTCAACTGTAATATGGTAGATGGCAAAATGCTTAGGAAAGATGCAAGCAGAGATGGAGTATAGTGGGTGCGGGGGACTGCAATTTTAGAAAAACAGACCAGGCATGCTGGCTTTTGCTTCATTCTCTTGTACTTCTTAAAACTTGGAATGTAAAGGGCAGCCCTTCCAGGGCCCAACATGAGCCAGGGCTTGCAGGGCTTATTCTGCAGGCTCTCCAAGAGATTTTATTTGCGGTCAGTGAGCAAGGGAATGTTGCTGTATATCAACTGCAGCTGTTTAGGGTTGAGGCACCCAGCTGACTGCATCAACAGCTGAAATTGCTCCCTGATGATGTGCAGACCTTTCATGTAGCTGGTCTCTGTGAGTTATATTTAAATACAGTCATTAAATAAAATCCTCACTATTCAGGATTCCCTAGTGGTAAAGAAGTCTAAGTTATGAGATCTGGATTTTGTATGAAAGTATCTGTGTATACTTGTCCACAGAGGTCTGGGTCTTTATCTATATTCCCCTAGGTCAGCAAAAATCCCAGAAGGATCCAGAGTGTACCAAATACCCAATACTCAAAGCCTAAGAAAAGACTGTTCTGAAATCCCTAGCCCTCATAAGTAGTAAGTCATGGGTGTCTCCTCTGGAAGTGCAGAGATGCCTGTGCATACTTTGGTGCCCATTTCTTGACTAGGGCCTGCCTACAGAATGCAGCCACAGTAGACAGGACTGGTGTCCCACCTACATTGAGGACAGAGGGACTGCCACTGTGTGAATTGTTTGGGCTTTGTTCTGGTGTCCCAAGGAGGCCAATATGACATGGGGTAGATTTCAGGCCATTTGTCTCCATGTCGCAGTTGGTAGTCATCCTTCATGCCAATTAACTCCTAGAAACAGATGCCAGAGGAAGCTCTTTACAGGAATTAGGACTTTTGTTCTCCTGACTTTCCTCCTGGGAATGTCAGCACTCCTGATTAAGCACTAGACCCATGGAGAGACTGAGCTGACTTTAGGAAAACTGAGACCAGGCCTGATGACTTCCAGCTTCCTGCACTCCTTAAAACTTGAAATGTACAGCAGCCCTTGATGTGTTTTTTTCCAGCCCAGCTCCAGTTTTTGCTCTCCATGGGTCCCTGTAGATAGTCTATCTTTGACGATGGAAGAGATTAGGATTTGGGGGCTCTTCTGTCTGTGGAGCTGCAGGTGTCTCCTTGCCTCCTGCTGGATGAACTTTGGGATGGGGACCAAGGATGGCAGGTTGTTTCTTGAGAAGGCTATAAGTGTGGAATGAGTAGATGTCCTGATTCAGCTTCTCAGAGGCATCAGAGATGCCTGAGGGATACAGAAACTTGCTGATTTATGCTCTTATCTTGATATTAAGGCCTTGATATTAAGGTCTTTCAGCTCTTGCTGGGCATCCTCAAGCAGCAGCGGTTTTGCCCAAAGGTGGGCAGGGCTAAGCAGGAACCCTGGCACATGGGAGAACAGGAGAGCTGAAGAGACCAGGCATTCTTGCCTGGAAGATGGCAAGAGTTGTCTCCCAGCTCTTGCTAGGATCTGCTCCTCTGACAGTTGAAGAAGAAACCACTGTTAAAACTCTCCCTGTGTCTTCAGGGGCTAGAGATGCTATAACTGTTTGACTCAAAGGCCTGGAATAATCCAGGCTCCAGGAGAATTGATTGAGCCCTCTTCTAACTTCAAGAGTCTTCCTCCACAGAATCAGCAGGCTCTGGATACTTCATGGAACATGTGGAGCCAGGCAGAAAATCTTGGAAGCCCTGGTGGGCAAAGAGTGGGAATGGCTGAAACAAGTGGGATTATTCTCTATAGGGGATGAAGCCACAGTAGTTTGTAGAGGAGAAGCAACATTTATGCCACAAGAACTCAGTTACTATTTCTATATGAATTGTTACTGAGCATTTACAATATATGAGGAAGTCATATGGGGAGCAGTGGTGACTTTCTCATCCTGAGGCACCTAGAGCCAAGGGCATGAGGAACCTGAAATCAAAGAGAAGAAAATTCCTAGGAGATGTAACCATACAGCTCTTATTCAGCATTGATTCAACAAATACTTACTAAGCACAGACCATGTGTCAGGCACTTTATGTGGCTTATTTTTTATCTGGGATCTAAGAATAAATCTCGGGCCTTTAAAGCAGGCTTTGTGATGGAGACTTCTCTAGCCCATCAATTTGAAGAATGTTCTTATCATGTATCTTAGGGGATGTGGTAGGCCCCTTTTTTGGAGAACTCCCAAGTACTATAAAAGTCCCTCAGGATACAACTATATTTAATGGTTAATATACTAGCACGAAGAGGTCACTAGGACTCAAGTTACATATCAAATTGGCATCTCTGATATGCTTCCTAGGTACTTTCAAGGACTGTATCACTAAAGCCTACCCTCATCAATATTCCTAGTTTAGAATATCAAAAAGTTTAACATAGTTACCCCACTACTGCTGGTATAACTAATAAATTTGCATGTAGAGCAGATATTGTGAGGAAGTCTGTAGACCTCCTAAACATCTCTAAATTGTCCTAGGTGTGTCCTGCTCAATGAACTCGCCTTGATCTTTATTAGAAGATTTCTTTAACAATTAAGAGATTTTCTGCATTTATTACTTTAGAGTTCTGCGCATGCTGTTTAGGAAGGTGTATTCAACCTAGAGTCAAAACTAAGATATTAATAGGTTTTGTATAACCAGCAGTTAACAGTCTCTCTTCTGATCTCTGAAGGAAGTGCAGCCCTAGCCTTTTTCTCCTGCTTCATTCCTCTCAGCCCTCAAGATGACCAACCTTCTAATTTCCTTGGCTTACACACATTTTAATTAGGCTGACAGGCACAAGAAATACAGGCTGATTAATATGAGTGAAAGATTTGGCTGCATAATATATAGACCCAGTAATAGGACACCTTTTAGGACTCCTGTAGGGACACAGGTGTTGAGTCTCTGCTCCCTTGGAGACTCTTTTCCATTAAGATACATGACTTCTTTATGCCTGTGTAATGCTGAGGGTTGCACATTCTAGAGACAGCCATCTAGGACCTTGCCTCAACTCGCTCTCTCTTTTTTCTGTAATATTTATTTATTTATTTGGCTATGCCAGGTCTTAGTTGCAGCACGCAGGATCTTCGTTGTGGTGTGTGAGATCTTTAGTTGCAGCATGCAGGATCTTTTACTTGTGGCATGAGGGATCTAGTTCCCTGACCAGGAATTGAGCCCGGGCCCCCTGCAATGGAAGGATGGTGTCTTAACCACTGGATCACCAAGAAAGTCCCTCAACTCTCTTGTCCTCTCTATGTCATATGGGCATCCTATGAAGCCAAGTTATTCATTCCATATTTATTACTTTAACTTGATCTATTTTTTAATCTTTCTATTCTGCCTATTAGATATTTTTTTGAGTGTATTACATGAGAATTCAAAGCACTTAAAATTGCTTGGGTCTCTTAATGGGAAGGCAAGACTGCTTTTCCATGTGTGCTAGCCAAATCTTCACGCAACAGATAGTTACCAAGTGCCTTCTTCATAATACATTGGTTGAATAGATATACTGTTTTTTCATTCCCTCTTCATGGAACACTCCCCTTCTACTCCTTGAGCTGCCCAATTCATTCTTTTTTTTTAATCATAAAATTCTTTTCTATCCACTTTATATTTTATTTCCTATATTTAAAAAATTTTTAATTTTATATTGGAGTATAGCCAATTAACAATATTGTGATAGTTTCAGGTACACAGCGAAGCAACTCAGCCATACATATACATGTATACATTCTCCCCCAAACTCCCCTCCCATCCAGGCTGCCACATAACATTGAGCAGAGTTCCCTGTGCTATACAGTAGGTCCTTGTTGGTTATCCATTTTAAATATAGCAGTGTGTACACGTCGATCCCAAACTCCCTAACTATCCCTTCCCCCCACCCTTCCCCCCAGTAACTGTAAGTTGTTCTATAGGTCGGTGAGTCTGTTTCTATTTTCCAAATAAGTTCACTTGTATCATACCTTTTTAGGTTCCACATATAAGGGATATCATATGATATTTCTCTTTCTCTATCTGACTTACTTCACGCAGTATGACAATCTCTAGTTCCATCCATGTTGCTGCAGATGGCATTATTTCATTCTTTTTAATGGCTGAGTAATATTCCATTGTATATATGTACCACATCCTCTTTATCCATTCCTCTGTCAGTGGACATGTAGGTTGCTTCCATGTCTTGGCTATTGTAAACAGTGCTGCAATGAACATTGGGGTACATGTATCCTTTCGGACCATGTTTTTCTCTGGATATGTGCCAAGGAGTGGGACTGCAGGGTCATATGGTAGCTCTGTTTTTAGTTTTTTAATGAACTGTTCTCCATACTGTTCTCGAAAGCGGCTGTACCAATTTACATTCCCACCAACAGTGTAGGAGGGGTCCCTTCTCTCCAAACCCTCTCCAGCATGTACTGTTTGTGGATTTTTTGATGATAGCCATTTTGACTGGTGTGAGGTGATATCTCATAGTTATTGCATTTCTCAAATAATTAGTGATGTTGAACATCTTTTCATGTGCCTCTTGGCAATCTGTATGTCTTCTTTGGAAAAATGTCTATTTAGGTCTTCTGCCCATTTTTTGATTGGGTTGTTTGTTTTGAGGATATTAAGCCTCATGAACTCTTTGTAAATTTTGGAGTCTAATCCCTTGGCAGTCACATCATTTGCAGGTATTTTCTCCCACTCTGTGGGTTGTCTTGTCATTTTGTTTATGGTTTCCTTTGCTGTGCAAAAGCTTTTGAGTTTAATTATGTCCCATTTGTTTATTTTTGTTTTTATTTCCATTATTCTGGGGGACAAATTGAAAAACATATTGCTGCGATTTATGTCAGAGAGTGTTCTGCCTATGTTTTCCTCTAGGAGTTTTATAGTGTCTGGTCTCACATTTAGGTCTTTAATCCATTTTGAGATTATTTTTGTGCATAGTGTTAAAGAATTATCTAATTTCATTTTTTTAGTGTAGCTGTCCAGTTTTCCCAGCTCCATTTGTTGAAGAGACTGTCTTTCCACCATTGTGTAGTCTTGCCTCCATTGTCATAGATTAATTGACCATAGGTGTGTGGGTTTATTTCTGGGCTTTCTATCCTGTTCCATTGATCTATGTTTCTATTTTTGTGCCAGTACCATACTGTTTTGACGACTATAGCTTTGTAGTATAGTCTGAGGCCAGGGAGTCTGGTTCCTCCAGCTCTGTTTTTCTTTCTCAAGGTTGCTGTGGCTATTCAGGGTCTTTTGTGTCTCCATACAAATTTTATGATTTTTTGTTCTACTTCTGTGAAAAATGCCATTGGTAATTTGATAGGAATTGCATTGAATCTGTAGATTGCCTTGGGTAGTATACTCATTTTGATAATATTGATTCTTCCAATCCAAGAACGTGGTATATTTTTCCATCTGTTTGTGTCTTCTTTGATTTCTTTCATCAGTGTCTTATAGTTTTCAGAGTACAGGTCTTTTGTCTCTGTAGGTAGGTTTATTCCTACGTATTTTACTCTTTTCGATGTGATGCTAAATGGGATTGTTTCTTGAATTTCTGTTTCTGATCTTTCATTGTTAGTGTATAGAAATGCAACAGATTTTGTTTATTAATTTTGTAACCTGCAATGTTACCAAATTCATTGATGAGCTCTAGTAGTTTTCTGGTAGCATCTTTAGGATTTTCTATGTATAGTATCATGTCATCTGCAAACAGTGACAGTTTAACATCTCCTTTTCCAGTTTGGATTCCTTTTATTTATTTTTCTTCTCTGATTGCCATAGCTAGGACTTCCAAAACTATGTTGAATAAAAGTGGCAATTGGGCTTCCCTGGTGGCGCAGTGGTTGAGAGTCCGCCTGCCAATGCAGGGGACACGGGTTGGTGCCCCGGTCCGGGAAGATCCCACATGCCGCGGAGTAGCTGGGCCCGTGAGCCATGGCCGCTGGGCCTGCGTGTCCGGAGCCTCTGCTCCGCAATGGGAGAGGCCACAACAGTGAGAGGCCTGCATACCACAAAAAAAAAAAAAAGTGGCAAGAGTGGACATTCTTGTCTTCTTCCTGATCTTAGAGGAAATGCTTTCAGCTTTTCACCATTGAGTATGATGTTAGCTGTAGGTTTGTTGTATATGGCCTTTATTATGTTTCGGTATATTCCCCTCTATGTCCACTTTCTGGAGAGTTTTTATCATAAATCCGTGCTGGATTTTGTCAAAACCTTTTCTGCATCTGTTGAGATGATCATATGGTTTTTATTCTTCAATTTGTTGATGTGGGGTATCACACTGATTGATTTGTGGATATTGAAAAATCCTTTGATCCCTGGGATAAATCCCACTTGATCATAGTGTATGATTCTTTAAATGTATTGTTGGATTCGGTTTGCTAGTATTTTGTTGAGAATTTTTGTGTCTGGGTTCATCAGTGGTATTGGCCTGTAATTTTCTTTTTTTGTGGTATCTTTGTCTGGTTTTGGTTTCAGGGTGATGGTGGCCTCATAGAATGAGTTTGGGAGTGTTTCTCCCTCTGCTATATTTTGGAGGAGTGTGAGAAGGATAGGTGTTATCTCTTCTCTAAATGTTTGATAGAATTTGCCTCTGAAGCCATCAGGTCCTGGACTTTTGTTTGTTGGGGGTATTTTAATCACAGTTTCAATTTCAGTGCTTGTGATTAGTCTGTTCATATTTTCTATTTTTTCCAGCTTCAGTCTTGGGAGACTGTACCTTTCTAAGAATTTGTCCATTTCTTCCAGGTTGTCATTTTATTGGCATATAGTTGCTTGTAGTAGTCTTTTATGATCCTTTGTATTTCTGTGGTGTCAGTTGTAACTTCTCCTTTTTCATTTCTAATTTTATTGATTTGAGTCCTTGCCCTTTTTTTCTTGATGATTCTGGCTAAATGTTTATCAATTTTGTTTTTCTTTTCAAAGAACCAGCTTTTAGTTTCATTGATCTTTGCTATTGTTTTCTTTGTCTCTATTTCATTTATTTCTGCTCTGATCTTTATGATTTCTTTCCTTCTACTAACTTTGGGGTTTGTTCTTCTTTCCCTAGTTTCTTTAGGTGTAAGCTTAGGTTGTTTATTTGAGATTTTTCTTGTTTCCTGAGGTAAGATTTTATTGCTATAAACATCCCTCTTAGAACTGATTTTGCTGCATCCCATAAGTTTTGGATCATTGTGCTTTCATTTTCATTTGTCTCTAGGTATTTTTTAATTTCTTCAGTGATCCATTGGTTGTTTAGTAGCATATTGTTTAGCCTCCACGTGTTTGTTTTTTTTGTAGTTTTTTTTTCTTGTAGTTTATTTGTAATCTCATAGTGTTGTGATTGGAAGAAATGCTTGATATGATTTCAGTTTTCTTAAATTTAAGGTTTGTCTTGTGGCCCGGCATATGGTCAATCCTGGAGAATGTTCCATGTGCACTTAAGAAGAATATGTATTCTGCTGCTTTGGGATGGAATGTTCTATCAATTAAGTCCATCTGGTCTAATGTGTCACCTAAGGCCTGTGTTTCCTTATTGATTTTCTGTCTGGATGATCTTTCCATTGATAAAAATGGCTTCTTAAAGTGCCCCACTATTATTGTGTTACTGTCAATTTCTCCCTTTATGGCTGTTAGTATCTGCCTTATATATTTAGGTGCTCCTTTGTTGAGTACATATATATTTATAATTGTTATGTCTTCTTCTTGGATTGATCCCTTGATCATTATGTAGTATCCTTCTTTGTTTTTTATAACACTCTTTATTTTAAAGTCTATTTTGTCTTATATGAGTATTGCTACTTCAGCTTTCTTTTGATTTCCATTTGTGTGGAATACCTTCTTCCATCCCCTCACTTTCAGCCTGTATGTGTTCCTAGGTCTGAGGTGGGTCTGTGTTAGACAGCATATACATGGGTCTTGCTTTTGTATCCACTCAGCCAGTCTGTGTCTTTTGGTTGGTGCATTTAATCCATTTACATTTAAGGTAATTATCGATACATGTATTCCTACGGCCATTTTCTTAATTGTTTTGTGTTTGTTTTTGTAGGTCTTTTTTCTTCCCTTCCTCTTTTGTTCTCTTCTCTTATAGTCTGATGAACATCTGTAGTGTTGTGTTTGGGTTGCTTTTTCTTTTTCATGTGTGTATCTGTTGTAGTTTTTGGGTTTACTGTTCCCATGAGGTTTTGCTATAACAGTGTATATATGTACAAGGTATTTTTTTAGTTGCTAGTCTCTTTCCCACCTAGAGGAGTTCCTTTAACATTTGTTGCAAAGCTGGTCTGGTGGTGCTGAATTCTCTTAGCTTTTGCTTGTCTGTAAAGCTTTTGATTTCTCCATCAAATCTGAATGAGAGACTTGCTGGGTAGAGTATTCTTGGTTGTAGATTCTTCTGTTTCATCACTTTAAATATTTCCTTGCCACTCCCTTCTGGCTTGCAGAGTTTCTGCTGAGAAATCAGCTGATAATCTTATGGGGATTCCCTTGTATGTTATTTGTCATATTTCCCTTGTTGCTTTTAATATTTTTTTGTCTTTAATTTTTGTCAATTTTTTTACTATGTGTCTCAGTGTGTTCCTCCTTGGGTTTATCCTGCCTGGGACTCTCTGCCCTTCCTGAACTTGGTTGACTGTTTCCTTTCCCATGCTAGGGAAGTTTTCAGCTATTATCTCTTCAAATATTTTCTCAAGTCCTTTCTCTCTTCTCCTTCTGGGACCCCTATAATGTGAATGTTGGTTTATTTAATGTTGTCCCAGAGGTCTCTTAGGCTGTCTTCATTTCTTTTCATTCTTTTTTCTTTATTCTATTCCACGGCAGTGATTTCCACTATTCTGTCTTCCAGGTCACTTATCCATTCTTCTGCCTTATTTATTCTGCTGTTGATTCCTTATAGTGTATTTTTCATTTCAGTTATTGTATTGTTAATCTCTGTTTGTTCTTTAGTTCTTCTAGATCTTTGTTAAACATTTCTTGCATCTTCTCAGTCTTTGCCTCCATTCTTTTTCTGAGACCCTGGATCATCTTCACTATCATTATTCTGAACTCTTTTTCTGGACAGTTGCCTACCTCCACTTCATTTAGTTGTTTTTCTGGGGTTTTATCTTGTTCCTTCATCTGGGACATAATCCTCTGCCATTTCATTTCATCTAACTTTCTGTAATTCACTCAGTTCATTCTTTAGTTCATTTCTTTGAGGGACTTCTTCTGGTCATCTCCCAGACTAAGTTAATGACTCTCATATACACATCATTTCCTGCAAAATAATAGTCATCACAGTTTAAATCATTTACTTGTTTAATGTTTATCTCTTCTATTGGAACATAAGTTCATTAGCAGAGACTGTATGTACCTTCTGCATCTAGCACAGCATCTTTTACATCATAGATGCTTATAGGTATTCATTGAATGAATAGTATCTTAGAGTTTAAAATCTCTGATGTAATAGACACTTTGTCAAACACTGAGAACTCAGTCTTCAACAATTATTATTTGAGCACCTCAAGTGCATAAATAATAGTTGAGGGACTAAAAAAAATTATAGGGCACCATCCCAGCCCTCAAGAGATGTTCCATAAAGGAGATGGGCCATTTTCATGCAACAAATTAAATACCTACATAAATCTCAAGTACAAAAAGAGTGAGTAAATGAATAGATGATTAATTGAAATGAATAAGTAGTTCATTTTAGAGTTGTATAGACCTGGATTTAAACTTGGGCAAGTTAGTCAATGTCTCACAGCTTCAGTTTTCACATCTACAGAATGAAAATTATAAATGTTCCTATCTTGTAGGGTTCTTGTAAGAAATAAATGAAATAATGATCATAAAATACTTAGTAGAGTCAGGCACTTATCATACAATAAATGTCAACTATTTATTGCAATAGTTGCAGTTAAACGCAACAGCAGCAGTTGTAGGAGAAAGAGTAGGAGTAGGATTAGGAGTAGGAGTAGTATAGTTAGGTTCCTGAAAAGAGGCAAGGTGGGATGATTTGATGAAGGGTCTATGAATAGCATATCCTTGCATTCTCAGATAGACTAGGTAAGGAACAAACTGTTAAAGACTAATGCTGCAAGATTATCTTAGATCAGGAGTTCTTAAACTTTAGGGTTTCAGGACCACCTAATATACTTAAATTAATGATGACTCTGTATTAGCATTCTCTAGAAAAAACAGAACGAATACATCTTTTTTATAGATATATAGTTATATATAAGAAGAGATTTAGTATAGAAATTGGCTCACTGGTTAAGGAGGATAAGTCCCACAATCTGCCTTCTGCAAACTGGAGAACCAGGAAAGCCAGTGGTATAATTTAGTCCCAGTCCAAAGGCCTGAATACTAGGGGAGTCAGTGGTGTAACTCCGAGTCTTAGGCCAAAGGCTTGAGAACTGGGGGACTGCTGGTATAAGTCCCAGAGTCTGAAGGGCCTGAAAACCAGAAGCTACTATATCTGACATCCTAGCTCAGAAAGAGACAATAAGAATTCACTCTTCTTTCACCATTTTTGTTCTATTTGGGCCCTCAACAGATCGGATGATGCATGCCCACATTGGTGAGGGCAGATTTTCTTTACTCAGTCTATTGATTCAAATGCTAATCTCTTCCAGAAACACAGACACACCCAGAAATAATGTTTTACCATCTGTCTTGGCATCCCTTAGCCTAGTCAAGTTGACACATAAAATTAACCATCACAGATCCCACTGAACTTTTGTTTGGGTAGATTATATCCAGTGATGTGCTGGTAAATGTTTAACAACTGGGGTAAATGTTTCTTCAAGGGTAAAATTTTAGACATGTACCATTTACTGATTTCTGTGGTATAGGCACACCCACCATGTCTGACTTCAAACTACTAATATATCATCACTGAATGTGCAGAAATGTTGAGAAACACACACACACACACACACACACACACACACACACACACGGTATTTCCCATATAGGGATACAGTAGATATAATACTTTCAAATACGATTTATTGAACTGTCAGTTTATGTAATTTTATTTTTTTATTTTTATTTTTTTGTAATTTTATTTTTAATAATACCTTTTAACTAAGTAATATTGGTATGTATTCAAATGTGAGTTCATATTAATATATAAAGTTGAAGTTTAATAAAATTAATTTTTACTCCTTTCTCAAGAACATTCTTAAGTGAAGGTCATCTTTTGTTTTCAATACTGTGAATGCCTGGCTATGAAGAATGCAATGGTTACTGCTAACAGTCGGGTGCCTCTGCCTTGATTTGTGCCAGCAGTTTCACCACCATTGCTTTTGTACTATCATTGCAAATATTGACACAGTGTAAAAGGCAAATAACATCTTAGTATTATGATGAAAATAGTTTTGACTCTTCAGTAAGTGAAGGGGTCTCAGGACAACCCCCTACAGGGATCCATAAGCACACATTGAAAATCATTGTTTTATACTGTAGACTCCTTAAGGGAAAAGGTTGACTTTAATTTTTAAAAAATTATATTGCTTATGTTATATAATTTGAAACTCATTAACCCAACTACAACATGCAGATGTACAACTCTCCAAACATTTTTTAGTCTTACAGACATTAGGTATTTATCAGTTAACGTTTGCCTACAGAACACAAGCTCTTCAGTTCCTCTATTTGCTGACCAAGAAACTGTAGAACCTCTCTTCAAAAAACCCATTGAAGAAGTAAAGTAGAATGTTTAAAATTTTATTAAGAAATAGGAAATATGTTTTTTTGGAAGTATAACTTTTAAGCCCTTTAATTCATATGAATGTGTTAGAGTGGCTATGTAGATATAGTTTTGTTACCATGAATGTTCTCGACACTTTGGCAAAGAAGAAGTAGGCCTTTGAGAACATCATATTTTCCTCATTTCTTTGAGACATGTACAAACTCAAGTAAATACATTCAAAGTCAGAAATAGACATTTAAAAACAAACTGGCCTAATATTTCCATATGGTTGCTTTTATTTTAAATGTAAATGTGACCTATGAGAGTGAGTCCTATAAATGCTTTTTTTCCCAGATCTTATTTTAAATGTAGAGCTTTTCTGTCATCCTTTGAGACTTTACATATCCCCATTACTTACATGAATTATTTCACAACAGTCCTAAATAGGAAATGATTAAGAGTCTATGGAAAAACCACAGCCATGAATCCATGGTATGTTCACTGAATCATCCAAATGGTAGGGTTTCTATTTTCTCAGATGCTGTTGTCGTCAATCAGATGCCTGCCATCACCCAGATTCCTTAATCGAGATATTTATTTCTTCATACCAGCTTTGACTGTCTAATATCCTTTCATTGCACCCTGCAGGACTCTTAAACATTCCTTGCCAGGCAGGTGTAGTGATAATCAACTTCCTCAGCTTTTGTTAATCCATGAATGTCTTAATTTCTCTCACACTCTTGAAGCACAGGCTCTGGACGCGCAGGCTCAGCAGCCAAGGCTCACGGGCCCAGCCGCTCCGCGGCATGTGGGATCTTCCTGGACCGGGGCACGAACCCGTGTCCCCTGCATAGGCAGGCGGACTCTCAACCACTGCGCCACCAGGGAAGCCTGGGATTCTTGTTTGACAGGTTTTTTCTCTTAGCACATTGAATATATTGGCCCACTGCTTTCTGGCCTCCAAAGTTTCTGATAACAAATCTGCTGATATTTTATTGAGGATCCCTTGTATGTGACAAGTCACTTCTCTTTTGCTGCTTTTGAGATTCTCTTTGACAGTAAATTAACTTCTAAATTGATTAAAAATAAGAAAAAATCTTTTATATTTACTTTTTACAATTTCCCTCACTTCTTTTCTTTGTGTAGATCTAATTTCTATCTTGTATCCTGTTACTTCTTTTAAAAAATCTTAGTTTTTCCTTTATGATCAGCTTTGTTTTTCTGGAAAAAATCTTTATTTTGCCTTAATTTTTTGAAAGATATTATTGCTGTATATGGAATTCTGGGTTGATAGTTTTTTCTATTAGCATTCTAAAGATGTCATTTCCATTGTCTTCAGGCTTTTATAGTTTCTGATGAGAAGTCTATTGAAACTCATATTTGTTCCTTTGTATAAAATTTTCCTTTTTCTCTGCTCTCATGATTTTCTATTTATCTTTGATTTGAAGCAATGTGACTATGATGTATTTAGGTGTGCTTTTACATTTGTAACATAATTGTTTTTTATCCTGCTTGAGGTTCTCTGGGATTCTTGAATCTGTTTCATTAATTTTTCAAAAATCCTTGGCCATTTTTACTTCATCTATTTCTACCTCATTTCTCTTTCTTCTACTTCTGGGACTTCAATTACTTGCATGTCATATTGTTTGATATTGTCTCCTAGCTCTTGGAGGCTCTATTCTCCTTACTTCCCCACCCCTCATTTTTTTCTTTTCTCTTGGTGTTTCTGTTTGGAAAATTTCTATTGATGTATTGGCAAAGTTACCTATTCTTTATTCAATTCTAGTCTGCTAATGAGCCTGTCAAAGAACTGCTAATAAACGTAACCTCTGATATTGTGCTTTTGCTAACATTTCCACTAATCTATTTTAAAAGCTTCCATTTCTGTGAAATTCCCCATTTGTTTTTGCACGTTGTTTACTTTTACATTTTGTCTTTTATTAATCACAGTTATTAAGGTATTTTTTTGTGAGTTCCAATATCTGAGTCATCTCTGAATCTCTGAATCTGAATCTTTTGTCATCTCGACAAAAGTTATTTTTTTTCCCAGCTTTTTAGTGTGTCTCAATTTTTGACTAAACGTCATACATGTATAGAACAGAAAGGACTAAGGTAGATACTGCTTATGCCCAGATATGGGTACATCTCTCTTTATATCAGACAGTTAATGTGGGGTTGTTGTACAGTAAAGAATTTGTTCTTTGCCTTGAGTTCCTGCAATGGGGCTTCTAAACCCTTGGAATTTCCTGAGCGATAGGAGTGTCTTTAATCTTTGTGGTGGGCTCTAAGGGATTAGAGTTTTGAGGCTTCGAGCCACATGGTATCAGCCTGACCTTCTGACCACTGGAGAGGTGTCAGGGGCTGGAGATTGCTTTCTGTCACATGGCCAGTGGTACAATTAATCATGCCTATGTAATGAAACTCTAGTAAAAACTCTGAACATTAAGGGTCATTTGAACTTCCTGGTTGGTGAGCACATCAGTGTGCCAAGATGGTGATGCATCCTGATTCCATGGGGAGAAGGCATGGAAGCTCCATGTTTGGGATCCTCCAAGACCTTGCCCTAAGTGTTCTTTACTTGGCTAAACCTTATTTGTATCATTACAGCAAAACTAGTCATAAGTATAATGTTTCCTGAGTTCTCTGGTTTATCCTAGAGAATTATCAAACCTGATAGGTTTGCGGGAACCCCCAAATTTGTGGTAAGTTGGTCAGAAGTGTGGGTAGTCTGGGTATATCTAAATTTATGAGGGAATTTTGTTGGGGACTATGACCTCAACTTTGGAGTTTGCATTAACTCCAGTGGATAATATTATATCACACACAGCCAAAAAGTACATGAAAAGGTACTCCGCATCACTAATCATCAGGGAAATGCAAATCAAAACCACAATGAGATATCACCTCACACCTGTTAAGATGTTTTATTAAAAAAAAAACAAGAGATAACAAGTGTTGGCAAGAATTGGAGAAAAGGAAACCCTTGTACACTGTTGGTTGGAGTGTAAATTGGTACAGCCATGATGGAAGAGTATAGAGGTTCCTAAAAAAAAAAAAAAAAAAGAAAACCAAAAATAGAACTACCATGTGTAATCCAGCAAGCCCCCTTCAGGGTATATACCTGCAGGAAATGAAATCAGTATCTCAGAGACATCATTGCAGCATTATTCACAATCTTCAACATATGAAAACAATCCAAGTGTTAATGGATGAATAGATACAGAAGATGTCAGAAAATATAAACATACAATACTATTTGGTCATGAGAAGAAAGGAAATCCTGCATTTGTGACAAGGATGAGCCTGGAGGATATTGTGCTAAGTGAAATAAGCCAGACAGAGAAAAACTATATGACATCACTTGTTATGTGGAATCTTCAAAAAAAAGGTCAAACTCAGAAACATAAGGTAGAATGGTAGTTCCCAGGGGCTAGGTGGGGGAAATGGGGAGATGCTGGTTAAAGGGCACAAACTTTGTTATAAGATGAATAAAGTCTTCAATATTTAATCATTAAAGTTCAGTAGCAATCATTAGCATTAGCAGACATATGCTTTGTATTGGTGTAGGATTTCTGGGCCCAAAATCATTTCCTGCCTCCCTCCCAGGAGAGAGGGTTTTTATTTCTATCCTGCCCTCAGCAACACTGGATCTCTACTTGTATCTGGGGCTAGACTGTTCGCTACCCCACACACCCCCCCTGCCCCCACACAGACAGCTAGGTTTTGTTTCTGTCCCTTCCTTAAGCGCAATGGAATTTTCTCTGAGCCTTGGAGGTAAGAGGGCTTGCTGCCCCTGCTCTAGCAGCTTAAGACTTTTAAGAGAAGGGTTTGGGAAAGCAGGTGAGTCTTTGGGCATGTCACCCAACAGCAGCCTATCACTTCATGTTTGCCTGTGCCACTAAAGGCATCTCTGCAGGTCTCCTGCCCTGCTCCCAGACTTTCTTGTTTGTGTTTGGTAAAGGTCTAACTTCTCCTTCGGAAGTCCCTAGATATTCTAAACTGACATGCTACCCACACTTGGCCTTTAAGAATGTTTTTTTTGTTTTGTTTTTAAAACATGTATTTATTTATTTGGTTGCACCAGGTCTTAGTTGCGGCAGGCGGGCTCCTTAGTTGTGGCTAGCCAGCTCCTTAGTTGCAGCACGTGGGCTCCTTAGTTGTGGCATGCAAGCTCTTAGTTGCGGCATGCACGTGGGATAAAGTTCCCTGACCAGGGATCGAACCCAGGCCTCCTGCACTGGAAGTGCAGCCTTATCCACTGCAACTAAGGACTCCTAAGAATTTGTTAACATTTTAGTTGATTTCTTCCTATCCAGCCACCTTTGACTCTTGTGCTCTACTAAAGATGAAATGGGGGACTTCCCTGGTGGTGCAGTGGTTAACAATCCGCCTGCCAATGAAAGGGACATGGGTTTGAGCCCTGGTACTGGAAGATCCCACATACGGTGGAGCAACAAAGCCCGTGTGCCACAACTGCTGAGCCCGCATGCCACAACTACTGAAGCCTGCGTGCCTAGAGCCCATGCTCGGCAACAAGAGAAGCCACTGAAATAAGAAGCCCATGCACCACAACGAACAGTAGCCCCCGCTCGCCGCAACTAGAGAAAGCCCACGTGGAGCAATGAAGACCCAATGCAGTCAAAAAAAAAAAAAAGATGAAATGGTTTATTTCACAGATACTGAGTCCCATCAATTTACTTGGTTATCTTGAGGCCTCAACTATCTGATAGGCTCAAGAAAAATGATTTTTATAGATTACCTGGCATTTTTTTTGTTAAGATGGAAGAAACATTCTCATGGAGATTTTTACATTCTAAGTGAAATCAGAACTCTCATCTCCTTATTCTTACAAATGAATTTTATTCATTTTCAATTATGAATAACAATTACATTAGAATCTTGACTAGAATTTTACTAAACTAACTTTGGTGGGATGAACAACATTATAGTATTTGGTCTTCTTATCCAGAAATACTGGTTTTCCTACTCATTTATAGAAAAAGCACACTCCAGGTTCCTTATGATACAGAGTCAATGATTTAATTGATTTTAACTTAAATTCCATATTAGCACAAACATAGAGGTGGCTTCTGGTATTAAAACACAGTTAAAGATAAACAGGAAAATCAGAAATTATTAGATTGGAACCAAATAATCATGTAGGTATTGAGAATCGTAACAGAAAGTAAGCATTGTTTTAGCTCTGAGATTCCTAAGAGACAAATCAAAATGCAAATAGTGTGTTATATAGTTCTCTTAGTTTAATACAAAGAATGCAATTTTATCAGGAGAAATTTTTCTTGCACTGAATCCTAGGAGGACTTTTTAATGTAGTTCCTTTTAGAAATAACAAGATACAAATTGAGTTCAAACACTGTTTGGTCGAAAATAGTCAAATGTCTTTCAAATGACCACTTCTTTTCCTCACCATAATAAATGCCAAGAGCACATTTCCTATATTAATAGAAAAATCAATAAGTGTGAAAAGCTGAAGTAACCCTGACAAGTTTTTCAGAACAATTGTTGAAAATATTCAGAAAACACCTTTAGTTGGAAAACAGCAGAAACAAAAATAGAAATATCACATTTCATATATGCAATAGAATACAATGCTGAGTTTAGTTCCATAATAAAAGTCATACCAATTTTTATGTGTGGCCAAGGATGGAAGTATGGATAAAGAAAAAGAACTGAAATCAAGGTAGAAGATAACTCTGCTTACTGCCTTCAAGTCTTGTTGGGAGAGGAACCTCTGGAAAACCATGAGTTAGGATAACGCTAGTCTACTAGCATGTCAGAGGCAGAACCCATATAATCTCTAGAAATATAATTTGTCATTCCTGCAGGTAACTCCCTTAAGGGGGTTTGGTTCCACCAATGAATAAAGTTCCTAATTCTATACTAAGTTCATCCTTTGGGACATCAATCTCATCTCTTGCCTCTTCCCCAAGCTTCTTCCACCAGGGTGCTTGTATATGCTTCAGGGTGGTAAGATGGGCCTGCTTGGCCTTGGCTGCCACAGGCCTGGATCTGCTTAGGAAGAGCTCAGGTTCTTTTCCTTCTGCCTCCTTCAGACTTGGTGCTTCTGTAGTAAACAGAAAATAAAAAGGTAAGTGGAAGAGTTCTGCACCAAACAAACAGGAACTTGGAAACTACAGTGTTGGAACTCTGCAATAGCAGGCAAAAACAAGGTTCCAACTCTGAGTCTATTATTATTGTCAGCTGTAGATGGCATGTGACTATTCACAAGTTGTAGCCCATGCTTCCGTGTTTAAAGGGAAAGAATAAAAGAAAGAGGTAGATTTTTTTAGATGGTTTATTTAAAAGAGCAGAAACTTTTAATATAATAGCAGAATCCTTACAGATGAGAGGCTCAGTTCCAGCCACCTATCCATTCAAAAACACAAAATTTGCAAGTAATGGCACTAAAGAGAGGACCCTGGCCCTTTTTGCTCCACAAACACTAAAAGTGTTTCAGAGGCCATCTGAGAC
This sequence comes from Leucopleurus acutus, assembly GCF_964270905.1. Classification (NCBI taxonomy): domain Eukaryota; kingdom Metazoa; phylum Chordata; class Mammalia; order Artiodactyla; family Delphinidae; genus Leucopleurus; species Leucopleurus acutus. Next base: position 67,640,289 of record NC_139147.1, read on the forward strand.
ACTGGCTTCATGGATGGGATCTCTCATTAAATGCACCAGTGGTTGTGAGAAGCAGATGAATTAATTTTTGTGAAAACACTTCATTAAAGTGCCACCATAACCACTCTCATCATCTACTTTTAAAATATGTTCAAAAAGCTTTTCATACTGTATAACAGAATCTGGCTAGTAGGGCTCAGCATCTTTATAATTAATAACTTTTCTGAGTTGACACATATCAATGATCACAAGGCTGAGGGAAGCCGTCAAGAAGGTTATGGGGTCTGCATCATTTGAAATCATTGTGTGGTGATATGATCTAGAAGGAGAAATTTCTGAGGATAGGAGATGGGTTAATAGACCACTAAATGGTGTTTTCCTTCTGAAGATCTAGATGTCACAAAATCTTACATAGGCTGTTCCTTTTAGGAAGCAAAAATGGAATGAGCACATACTCATCAACTGTTCGATGTTGGTGTTGATCCGAGCCATCAGTGCCTCCCTGTGCTGTTGGGCTCTCTCTTCTAGAGCCCTGCCCATGAAGTAGTGTTGCAGTCGTTCTTGTGCTTGGGAATGGAGCTCCCTGCTGATCACATCTGATACCTCAGAGCCCTGGGAACAAAGGACAAAAAAAGTGTCACATGAAGGACACATATATCAAAGTATGTTTCACTTAACCACTTAGTAGAGGTTCTAGAATGCTTAGCTGTCTCTCATCAATTGAATGTTATGGTTGATATCTACCTTGTACTCTTGAGCAAGCATTAAATAGCCTCTTAAAAGCAGCTTTAAATGAAAATGCAGGTGGGCCAGATTCTTTTTGGTATGCTCCTATACCTCACTTCCTCACATAGTATGGTATTCTGGGAGAAGAGATAAGATTGAGAAATCATAGTGAAAATTACAAATGGTTTGGTAAAGATACTGGCCTGGAAGAGGAGTAACAAGACCAATCCTTTTGTTCTAGCCCCACCTGGTAAGACTACCTAACTTCTTGTCCTATCCCCACTCCCAAACTTATCTAAGCCATAATGTTATAACGGCTTCTAATTTCACAGAACAAGGGACAAAATCATTCAAAGGACCATATTCTTTTGGCTAGTCAGCTACTTTAAAAGGAACTTACCTAATTAGTTTGGACAAGGATGAAATAATCTCAACATTGAAGCTGACAGAGCTTCTGACACCCCAGCTTTCTCAAATATTCCAGTTCATGGATCTTGGATACAGCCCTGTTCCAGCTAACACCTTACTTTTCAGCCACAGAGTAACAGGTGTACTAGAGTACGGCTAGAGCAGCACTTCTTTTTTTAACAGGAGAATGCATCACAATCACACACAGTGCATTAAAAAAAATAGAGATCAAAGACCTAAACATAAGGACTAAAACTATAAAACCCTTAGAAGAAAAGACAGAGGAAAAGCTTCATGATATTAGATTTGGCAATGATTTCTTAAATATGACACTGAAGGCACAGACAACAAAAGAAAAACCAGACAAACTGTACTTCATCAAAATGAAAAAGTTTTGTGTATCAAAGGACACTATCAACAGTAAAAAGGCAGCCCACAGAATGGAAAAAAATGTTTGTAAATCATACATCTGATAAGGGATTAATATCCAGAATATACAGAGAACTCCTAAAACTCAACAACACAAAAACAAACGACCTGATTAAAAAATGAGCAAAGGACTTGAATTGAAATTTCTCCAAAAAAGATATACAAATAGCCAATAAACATATGAAAAGATGTTCAAAATCACTAATTATTAGAGAATGCAAATCCAAATCACAATACCACTTCACATTCATTAGGATGTGAAAATAATAAATGTTGGTGAGGATGTGAAGAAGTCTTGCTGACGCAGTACGGAAAACCACTAATTTGAAGTGAAGTCTCCCTTACTATTGACTTTACTTATATGGTCCACGTAATTATAAGACGCCAAATCCATTGACTACGGTAAAGCAACTGCATTACCTTATGCCAAAAATAAATGTACATATACAGCTGAGACACTTATTTGTTGGTGAATATCACCCACTGCAATAATGTAACACTGGTACCATGGCACAAAAGCCTACATACGGGATGTCTTCTGATATAGTCATCCACTTGTTGCTTCAGTTCAACTCTGCGTGCATCAGTGAGTTCTCTGAGTCCTTGCCAAGGAGCAAATAGTTTCTTTTTCTTACGGCACTTTGCTAGGAATTTAAGAGTCTGGGACCAAAAAAAAAAAAAAAAAAAGATTTGTGATTTTTTTTCTTCCCTAGCAGAACTATTTCCTTCCTACCAAAACATATGATAGTGACAACAGCTGTTAACCCTTTTATGTATGGGGAGAAAGATAGGATTGTGACTGGGGTGACAGAGGACAATAACTTTATCATTATATTCTTCTGTAGTGTTTTAATATTTTACAAGGATATATTCATGTATTATTTGTACAGAAGGCAATAAAGAAAAAAAAAAGGGAAATCAGCTTTGGGTTCTAGTCTTAATTCTAGCCCCTTATAAAACTGTTTGATTTGGGGCAAGTCATTCAATCTCTATAGGATAGGTTCTATGTCTACAGAAAACAGGGATCCCAATTGTACTTAGCCAAAGGATTGTAAAGATCAAGGAGAAGGTATACAAGAAAAAGCTTGGTAAATGAATGTGCTTTCTCCTGTCCTTCAGAATGAATTCCTGGTAAGAAATCTTTTAACAGGCAAGATGTGGAGACACATCTGAAATTATTCTGCCCAATTTTTTTTTCACTCTTCTCCCTTCTTTGTAGTTTTTACTTTCATCAAAGTTATATGTTCACATTGCTTAAGGCAAGGGTTGGCAAATTATGGCCCACAGGTCAATCCAGTCTGCTGCCTGTTTTTGAACAGCTGAAAAATGGTTTTTTACATTTTATATGATTACAAAGTTCAAAAGGAAAAGAATTGATTCATGACATGTGAAAATTATGTGAAATTCAAAATTCAGTGTCTACAAATGTTTATTGAAACAAGAGTCATGCTCATTTGTTTACATACTATCCACAGCTTCCTTTGGGCTACAACTGTAGAGTCGAATAGTTCCAAGAAACTGTATGACCTGCAAAACCTAAAATATTTTACTATTTGATGCTTTCCAAAAAGTTTGTTGATATAACTATTGTTTAAAGTGTCAGTTTTAGAAGAATTGTTAAAAACCTCTCCCCCAAAGACAGCAACTTTAGTTCTTTCAGGTTTTTCTTCTGATGTTTATCTCCATCTACATTTTTGTGATTTTTTTCAGTGATAGGTATTATCTATTGACTTTCTTGTATTAAGGATAAGGACTTAGCTCTCTTTCACACATACTTTCTATATCTCCAAATATCCAATATTATTAAATCATAATTTTAGTTAATGTTCAGTGTTTACATTATTATGACTACATAAAGGCTATTCATTTTTCAACCATGTAGTGATGATTACTTTTTCTTCCTTGCATATTTTTATTTTCACTGGAATTAATAACTCTATTATTTTCCTGTGCTTATTTTTCTATATATTTATCACTGATTATCACAATTTCTGCCCTAACTGTTCATACATTAAAACACATCAGGCAATCTATCAAATTAATTTCCTTAGATACACATATTCTGGAGCTTTCTGACTTGTTCCAATCTGGATAGATTATTCCCTATGCTTGGTGCATAGCTGTCATCCCGAGATCTCCCATTCCCCATCATCTTGGTGACTCTTTTCATCTTTCCTTTGTGTTTCCTGGATTCCATGTTGTCCTTTCTTGGGTTATTCCTTTGTTTCAGAGACTTTGTGATGCATAAAAATGTCTTTAGTGTATCTTTACCTTTAACTGATGGTTTAGTTGGATGTAGAATTCTAGTTGGAAATCATTTTCCCTCAAACATTTGACAGCCTTACTCCAATATCTTTTAGCTTCCAATAATGCTGTTGAGGAGTACTTTTCGCCCCAGTGTATTTCACAATAATGTGAAATAGATGTGAGTGTATTTTTGTCATTGTATCGGACATTCAGTCTTTTTAATCTAAACCACATGATATTCAATTCTGAGAAATCTTAAATTATTTGATTTCTTCTCCTCCAGTTTTTTTTTTTTTTTCTTTGTTTCAAATGTGTGACCTCCTAGACTGGTTCTGGTTTCTTTTTGCCCTGCTCTCTAGATTTCCCAAACCTTTTTTTCTAGCCCTTTTATTATGTCTTTCTTTTTTCTGTCAAATTTTATTCCATTTGTTCCCTGTTATCCAGCATCTTGGTTTTTGCTTCATGTATTATTTTCTTTTAGCTCTCGGAGAAAATAATACATTTTAAAAGTTTTCTTATCCCTGCAATATCTCTATCTCCACCAAGTAGTTTTATTCTATTTGTTTTGGCCTTAGCTTCCTGCAGACGTCCAGTGATACTTTCAGCTGATATTTAAGAGTGGGCACTAAAAAGCTGTTTAGAAATGCTGAGCAGATGGGTAGAGTTTATCTATTCTGTACTTCTTTATAGGGCTACTGAACTGGGCTGTTTCATTGGAGTACCTCATTGTGAGTACATGTATAACTATTCCCTTGGGCTGTTCAGATTTCCTAAAGAAAATGTTTTCAACCTACTGTTTACAGGATACAAGCCTGGCTGACAGCACTGAGATCTGAGAAGAAAAAAGGGCTTGGAGGTTTTCACATTCAGTATAAAGATGTCCTTAATACCCTTGTTTTTACTATAGTACTTGAGCCTTCAATTGCGCTTACATTCTCCTACTGAGATTTTCTCCTTTTCTTCTATTCTTCCCTTTTCTTGATTTTTCTTCCTTGCTTCTCCTTCTATCTTTCCTCTACTTCCTGCTTTTAGTATGAAGCCAGGCTTATGATGCTACTCTGGGAACTCAGAGTAAAGTTTCCAGAACAGAGGAATTTTTGCCCTTAGATCAGAAAAGTCCACCTTGACATCTCTGTCTCTTTTCCTCATTCTTTGTCATTTTAGGACTCTCTGAAATTGTATTTATCTCCCAGTGTTTATTTTTTCAACTGGTTTGTTTCAGTAAGTGCTTTTGTTGTTGGTCTTTAATAGATATGTATATTTGATACTGTTTTGCTATAATCAAGTAGCAAGAATTAGCTAACATTCTGGCTCTAGAGAGCAGACACCAGCAAACATCACCTTCTTTCTGAGCTGTTTCTTTTTTTTTTTTTAAGAAGGAACAATTAGGTTTATTTGCTTGTGCCAGGAAATATCTCACATACATTGCTATAAAAACCATGTTTATCACTTTAGTGTGGAATTCTTTAGAAGCACTGGCAACTTTGGAAACTGGATGCACTGAACTGGTGGATGCCACAGATGGAAAATTCTAGAAGGCAGCCAGACCTGCCCTTGTGCTTGTCACTAGTTTCCAGTCTTTGATTTCCAGGTTTTGGCTCTTTCAAAGCCATTTTTCACATTTCTGAAATCAAGAATGGCCTGAGAAATCTCTTCATTTGTGTGCATCAAAAATGAACCTAGAGTAAAAAGAGATTCAGAAAGTTCTGGGTGATGAGAATATTTTCTTCTACCACTAAAATAGTGCATATTTCTGTAGTTCTTAATTTGAAACAAACTCAGGCATATCTGAATAGCAAACGGTTATTTTCCCAGCATCAGATCCTCGAGGATGGTAAAACAGGTTTTTAGGATTGTGTATGATTATAAAGATTATAAAGACCAAACTTCAGATAAACATATGCAATTAGACCTCACTCATCCATTGCAGGCTGTCATCAGCAATGGCAGTCTCTTTATTAAAAACATTCTTAAGATTTGGTTCTATCATGACCATTTTTGTAGTTTTAGTTCTTTTTACCTTCTTTATTTTTTTTAATTGAGGTATAATTGACATACAATATTATATTAGTTTCAGGTGTCCAACATAATGATTCGATATTTGTATATATTGGGAAATGATTGTCACAAAAAGTCTAGTTAACATCTGTCACCATACGTAGTTAGAGAATTTTTTTTTTTCTTGTGATGAGAACTTTAAGGATTTACTGGGGCTTCCCTGGTGGCGCAGTGGTTGAGAGTCTGCCTGCTGATGCAGGGGACACGGGTTCATGCCCCGGTCTGGGAGGATCCCAAATGCCGCGGAGCGGCTGGGACCTTGAGCCATGGCCGCTGAGCCTGCACGTCCCACAACGGGAGAGGCCACAACAGTGAGAGGCCTGTGTACCACCAAAAAAAAAAAAAAAAAAGATTTACTGTAGTTGTCAGTTAAATAGCATTGGCTGATGTCAAGAACTGAACTGATCTGATAAAAAAAAATTGGCAAATCTTGTCATAGTTTTCGTGTCTCTGCAGTATATGAGGCTGTGTCCTTACATGAGGGGTCTAAGTCATTTTTGAAAACTAGTAGCACCTCATTGACAATAACAAAAGATTACAAAAATTTCAAGTCAAGAAAGAATCACATTTTGGATTCTTTAGCGGTCAGCACACTTCTCCATGTTGAACTGTTTCTCTTTTAAAATTTATTTATTTAATTAATTTATTTTTGGTTGCGCTGGGTCTTCTTCATTGCTGTGCATGGGCTTTCTCTAGTTGTGCACAGGCTTCTCATTGCGGTGGCTTCTCTTGTTGCAAAGCACGGGCTCTAGACACGCAGGCTTCAGGAATTGTGGCTCACAGGCTCTACAGCACAGGCTCAGTAGCTGTGGCGCAAGGGCTTTGTTGCTGCACGGCATGTGGGATCTTCCCGGACCAGGGATCGAACCCATGTCCCCTGCCTTGGCAGGTGGATTCTTAACCACTCGCTACCAGGGGAGTCCCAACAACTGGTTCTCTTTCTTTCTTTCTTTCTTTTTTTTTTTTTGCGGAACGCGGGCCTCTCACTGTTGTGGCCTCTCCCCTTGCAGAGCAACAGGCTCCGGACGCGCAGGCTCAGCGGCCATGGCTCATGAGCGCAGCCGCTCTGTGGCATGTGGGATCTTCCCAGACTGGGGCACGAACCCATGTCCCCTCCATTGGCCGGCAGACTCTCAACCACTGCACCACCAGGGAAGCCCAACAACTGGTTCTCTTAATGGCTCCCCAGGAATTAGGACAAAGTGGCTTCTCTCAGGATCCTTGTTCTCCACCTGGACACTGTCACCTTCCCCCAGCACAGCTGTGTGATGAGGTTCTATCTTTTGTTGGGTGTTAGGTCCAATATGCACGTTTCCAGATATGGTATAAATGAAGCTTGATCACCCTTTAGGAATAGGCTGGGAATGCTTTGCTCCTTGGTCCAATCTTAACTCCAAATATAAAGTTGGTGTGTAAGTGTAAATCTTGGACTTGATTCCCAGGGCTTCTCCAGAAATGACAGCAACAGTAACACCATCCTTACGGGTTTAGGGATTTTGCTGCTTTTTACTTCCTGGTACCAAGGCTCCACCATCTTCTGTGAGCTCCTCAAATTAACCCACAGCTGTAGGCCATGGACTGACTCCTCCGAGCAAGGCATCTCCGCACAATGCCCCAGCCCATGGTCATCCACTGTAGGTCTCCTGTGTTCAACTGACCAGCATGTCCACAGAAGTCTTCGCTGGCCATGATAACCCCCTTCCAGGAGGTAATACACTGTTTCAAAACCTCAGTGTGGGTGATCAGGAAATCCACCTGGTCTACCGCCTTTAAATTCATCAAACAGTAAAAATGGATCCAGATTTTTAAACTAAGGTCAGCCAATGCTTCTGCGGACCCATGCTCCAACCCCTTCTGACTGTTCCCAGCTAAGCACTGAGGGTAACCTTGCAGGATGCCATATAAAGGCTAAAATGCGAGCATGCTGAGGCTTAGCAGATTGCAGTGCTCTGCAGAAAGAAAAGTCATATGCCACTTGCACCAAATTGCAGAGGACCATTTAAGCATCCCTGGCCATCTCCCTTGGAGACTCCCCTGGGAGTCTAAAGCTGGCCGGGGAGGGTGGGGTTCTGCTAACTGATCGATGGCACCGGTCCCGCCTGGCCCCATGGGTACCCGGTACTCCAGTGTGCTTGGGGGCCCCTTCTGAGCTTAAGAGATGAAAAAGCAAGAAAAGAAAATCCTGGAACATTAAAAAGGAAAAGACAGATAATTCTTCAAATTTAATTCTAATACTATACCACTACATAGAACTCCAACTTGTTTACGTAAGGATGTGTAATTTGAAATTAGCAGGTGTACATAAGGTTTTCTTGATTTTTATCTATCTGAGAAACAATGCCTCTCTTTTATGCAAAGTGAGGGACAGAAGGTAAACAACAGTTCTGGCCTTTGTCTGCCAAGGACACTAATAACCAGTTCCTCCTGAGGGATAAGTTCAATGAAATGATATTCCAACTTCCTTCTGTGAAATTGATAATTATTTCCTTTTCTTTGTTATCAAGGTCATCTGCAGTGCTAATAGAAATATAAAATGAGTCAAATATGTAATTTTTAATTTTCTGGGAGGCAGAATAAAAAGGTAAAAACAGGTGAAGTTAATATTTTGCATGTACTGAGTTACATAAGCATAACTCAATATATGTAAAATATTAGCATTTCCACATGTAATTAAGACTCCGTGCTTCCACTGCACCACTGCAGGGGACACAGATTCCATTCCTGGTGGGGGAACTAAGATCCTGCATGCTGCCACGGAGCCCAGCCAAAAAAAAAAAAAGTCGGTAGCCACGAGGTAAAGGTATTAGAAAGGACCCAAGGCACTGATATCCATGGGTCCATGGGTTAATCCTTAGATGGCATTGCTTAGCAGAGGGTAAACAGCAGATGTGGGTGTGATTCAGTGATGGTGCAGGACTGTTTGTTGCACACATAGCCTAAAATCCCCAAAAGAGCCTGAGAAAGATGGACGCAGCAGACATCTCTTCCTATTTCCCTAGTATTTACTCTGTTTTTTAAGTGGTTTAAAAAAATCTTTGTAAAAGCTTAATCAGAGAAATCAATAAGGAGACTGTTCAAAATCTATCACTGTGAAAAACTGAAATTGACCTAAAGTTTAACAATAAGGGATTTAACAACAGGGATTAACAAACAAAGTTTAACAAAAAGGGATTTAGGTCAATAAATTGACCTAAAGTTTAACAATAACAATAAATAAGTTTAACAATAACAATAAAACTAAATGCTACATGATCTGAAATCCTAATATGAACGTTAACTATGTATAATAACTAGACATTAGGAAAACTGGTCATTAAGTGAAATAGACAGCCTTGTACTATGCTTTTCCAAGGCAATAAAATATTACTATGCTCCAGATAAATCCCAGGAAGACCATCATTTAAGAACACCATTCTATAATTCAAGAATTACAATGATCTAATTATACCTAATGTATTATCTGTGCATTAAAAAACATCTAATATGATAGGCTGCTCCTACGCAGGACTTTACAATTGACAAAATACTTTCCCATAAATTAGGTCATCTGATCCACATAACAACTGAGTGAAAAAGATAGGGTAGACATTCATTCATATGTCAAGCACATGCAGGAAGCTGACAATAAATAAGACTTCGTTCCTTATCCTTGAGATTCTCATTGCTCAAGTAAGAAAGAAAAAAATTAACAAATAACACTGCATTTTGGTAAATGATGTACAAGGGTCTATGGAAATACTAAGGACTGAATGTCTAAATCATTTTGGCCAGTGATAAGGATTTTCTCATTTTAAGAAACTAAGGCTCAGAAAAGCTAAGTTACTTGACCAAGACTTTGCAGCAGATAAACAGGAAAGTCAGGTTTGAACCCATGTCTTTGCCTCCTAATCCAGTACTCTTTTTACTAACTCAGACTCACTGCTCTTTGAAGTGTGACAGCTGCTTTATACTCCACAAGAGATGGCCTCTGTTGGCGAAAATTCTTCCTTTCCCTGTACCCTCTCCAATGTTTCTGGATAATCAATGCTGATTTCTCTTCTATTTCCCGATTATGTTTTTCCACCTGACCTAAAAAGATAACAAACACTATTACAACATATTCACTTCTATGCTTTCTCAAGTTCTAGAATCAGGACAATGAAAGTACCAACAATCTTGCAGTCCTTTTATTTTTTTCAATATTGATTTTCCCAATTCTATTATTTTACAATGGTTATAAGATTTTAGAAACAAAGCGCTCCAAAAGCTTTCTCAGATTATGCATCTTCTTTGGAAAAGACTCATATCATTTTTTTGTCTCAGAGGAATGAGAAAAGGGCTAAAAATCCAATAGCAAGAACATTTAGAAAAAAGAATCACAAGAAAATAGTTAGAAAGTCATTCAGTACTACCAAAAGGGAAAAGCACATTGTGTATATATGTTACCTACTCTGCGTGGTTCTAAATTTCTCTTTAGTCACTCAGTTAGTTCTACAGATGACTTTCTTTTTACTTTCTGGGAGTTAGTCAGCATACAGTCTAGGGTTCACAGTAGCTACGTGACAGAATAAGGTGGAAGGTAAAAATAAAAAGGGATATATTTGAGAGACAGTACCAAAAATTGATAGGATTTAGTGGTGAACTAGATGTGGAGGGAGGGAAAAAATTCTAGGATGTCTCATAGATGGGACACTGAGTAGACTGTTGGTGCAATTACCTGAGAGATGAGGAATACAGGAAGAGGAAATCAGTGAGGGAAGATAATGACTAGTTTTGAGGATGCTTGTGGATATCTAAGTAAAGCTAACCAATAGGCAGCTGGCTACAGGGCTGTGTTGTCCAATGTAGTAGGCACTAGCCACAACTGGTTACATAAATTTAAAGAAAGTAAAATAAAATTTTAGATCCTCAAGTGCACTAGCCACATTTCAAGTCAACAGCTACCTCTAGCCATTGGTACTGTGAAGATATAGAACACTTCATTTTGTAGAAAGTTCTACTGGGCAGGGCTGGTCTAGAGCTTAGGAGAGAGGGTGAGGATGCAGACAAGATTCCAGAGTGCTAAGCACTCAGTTGGTAGTTGAAGCTGCAGTTATGGATGGGATACCTCAGGAAGAGCAACATGAAAATAATGGGGTAAGGATGGAACCCTGGGAAACATCTGAATTTAAGGGAAAGAAAGAGAAATATGAGGCTAGTGAAGGATACTGGGAATGAGTAGTAGAAGGGGGAAGGAGTAGAACTAAAAAGGAATCTTGAAATGACTCAGATCTCCCAGACTACACTTTAATATTAATTTCAGCTTAGTGTGTCGGAAGTGGCAAGAGGTGTCACAAGGTTTGTACTGAGTTCTGAGGGCAGAATGTAGCAATATTCTAACATCTTACTTAAGTTCAAGGGGGTTCTTTCTTTATGTCAAAGACAGATATCTTTAAGCATAAAATTTTGTTTCACTAATTTATCTGAAAGAAAAGAAAAATTACTGGAGAGATTGCTCATCATAAACTAATAGGCCTTAATCAAAATAAAATAGTTACTTTTTTTGACTCAAGAGATTAATAAGATTTATCTGAAAAAGGAGAAACAGGGAAAAGGTCCACATTTAAAAAAATAAATCATCAGGTAGCTAGGCAATTTGGTTTATTAAAAGATATCCTAATCAGTCTTAATTACACTTATAAAATTGATACTGCCACACACCTGGATGAACTATTTCAAGCATACTCAGCCGTAATTCTCGGGAAAGTCTCATGGCTCTCTGCCTTTGAAGTTGCAGTTGTAATCTGCAGTCCTCTTCTTCCTTCTGTCTACTTAGCTTCAGTAACATCTTTGTTCGCTTAGATCTGTGATGGAAACATTAAGTACACACAATTTTCATAATTATATGTCCACTCAAGAAGTATTTATGAAAAACGGCTTAACCTCACTAGTAATCATATAAATACAGACAGCAAAAAAAATTTCAAAGATAATTCCTAGTGTAGTTAGAGTATGATGAAATAAGTTTTCATGTGCTGCTCTACAACCTTTCTGAAGAAATATTTTGGATACATGCATCAAAATATTTCTGAAGAAATACTTAAAATATGTATCAAAAGCCTTAAAAATGTTAACCAATTAATTCCATTTCTAATTATTTTCATAAGGAAAAATCCAATACGTATGTAAAGACTTATGTTAAAGGATGTTCTCCATAGCATTACAACAGTAACAAGTTGAAAACAAACCATATGTCCTACAATAATGAGTTATATAAATAAATACTGGTTCATTCACTGGACGGAATTCTATAAACTATGAAAAAATAAAAATTTCAAAGAAGCAATCACTGTCCCTAAGGCAGTGATAGAGTTATGCCCTTAAGCTCGGTTTCAAGGGGGAAGTTGAAGGGTAGTGGAATATGCCACTCTGGCATAAAGATCGTTTTGAGCTGGAGGCAAATGAGAATCAGGAAACACAGAAAGAAGCCTTCCCAGAGGATCCCTTAACTGGCTAAAAGCAGAAACAGCTGAGAAATGAGGACTGCCATAAATTTCCCCTCCCAAGGAAGTTTTATGGCCATAGAGATGGAACTGCACGAATAACCCGTATCTTCCATAAGTTCCCCAATATATTTACCTTCCGCAATATACTTACCTTCCCACAGTTTGTTGCCCTCAGAAGCCTAAAATCCTTTTCTTTTCACCTGTCACTTCTCTATAAATTATTCTTTGTTAACATCTATATAGGCCCCAATTTTTTTTTTTTAAGGTAAGAAGTGGATTTATTTAGAGAAATACATGTTCCATAGACAAAATGTGGTCTGTCTCAAAAGGCGAGAACGGCCCTGGGAGAAACACACTCCACAGAGTGTGGGCCATCTCAGAGGGCGAGAGCTATATAAGACCAAATTCTAACCACCCCTTTGAGTTATGCATCATGTCAGGTTTCTTCCATGTGACGTGTGCTACACATGTTAAGAAACTGTTTTTCTCTTGTTAATCTGTTTTTGTTTTTGTCAGTATAATTTTCAGGGCCCCAACCAACGAACCTAAAATGTATAGAGGTAAAAACTGTTTTCTTCCCCTACAAAGTCAAACAAATAAAATTAAAATACCTAAGTATCAGCACCATGATAGAGGAAGGTAAATTGTGAGCTTTCCTGCTTGTGAGGCAGCTGTTAGCTGCTTCAGTAAAACTTGCTGAGGAAAAGGGTACTTAACAGAAAACAAAGTTTCTGACCATGAAAAGTGATTAAATAAAGAGGAAACCCCCAAGAAAGTGCTTTAGCAAGGGTGACTATAGAAGAGTACCTCTTGTTGAATCCGAAGCTCTGATGAATCTAGGTCCATAACTGTGAGCGGTGGGCAGTCCCTCCCCCAAAAAAACATGGGAGGGAAACTACTCTGAGATAATAACCTGACCACAAAGAGACAGAAATAACCTTGGCAGAAAGCCCAGCTACAAAGGAAGTAAAAGAAATTTGCATAAACTGTTGCTGCAACTAATAGAAGAGGAAAGGTGCTGAAGCCTGGAGCAAACTGGAGATTAAAAAACTCATTATAATGTGAGATTTAAATAATTTTGGCTTCATGGCTGATGTCTTATAATGGATATATTTATAACTGGTCTGGTGTTGTTACATAAAGCAATGGAATTTCTATTTTAAAATAGTGGAATCTTAATTAGATTCCACAGATACCCCTCTAAGTGGACAAAATCTTTAATCCTAGGATGCTTTTAAGTAAAGATTTTAATATTGCAAAGAAAAGTAAACTGGCAAATTTGGCAACTACTGTAAGACTAAACACTAAAGGTCTGAATCCATGGCATAGGGGCACCTTTAAATGTAAGATACATAGCTGAGAATGGTAGTAGGAAGATCCGTAAGGGATAACTACTCTGAATTCACTACAAAGGTAAGGCTATACCAAGAACATCTCAGACTCTTGAATAGAAGAATATATACAGTGTGACTCTCAAAATATTCATCATCTCCCAAACTTATTTAACTAAAGAAATAACTTTTTAAATATTTTTAAAGAAATAGCTAGTAGGATAGACAAACTCTGAGCAATGCTGGAATGGATTATACTTGCTTCTCATGAGTACTATTTACTTAACAGATCTGCCTGTCTAACTAGATTTGTAAATCTTCAAGGGCAAAAAATGTGCCATATGCATTTTCTTCTAAGTGCCCAGTAATATGCTAAAAAAACCTTTCTATTATTTTAATCTTGTGAGGTACACAGACAATTATCCCCATCTTATAGATGGGAAATTTGAGGCGAGAGAGGTGGGGCAACTTGTCCAAGATCATTCAGTCCATAAGTTGCTGAGGAGGGATACAAACTCAAGTCTGTTTAACTCTCCCAATACCTAGCACAGCCTCTGGCATATATTAGGCACTTGAAGCATGCTTAAAAAATTAACGATTTTTTGGCTACCAACAAAACTCATGCCCAATGATATTAATAACTTATCTTTTAAGTCTTCTCTGAAGGAAACTTTTATCAACGAAAAGCATGTCCACTAAGGGACACAGCCAGAGTGGCTTCAATACCTTCCACTAACCCAACCAGATTCTTAGAGGCAATGGAAAGAAAACACACAGACACAAATGACTTAGCTCCTAAGGTCATTTATGATAAAGTGGAGCCATCTCAGAGGTGATTTCTCATGCAGCCTAACTTAAAGCTAAATTTTAGTTCACTATTTTAAAACACATTTGTAACTGAGAAACACAGCTGCAGTTATTAAAAGAATAGTTTCAGTTTTCTTAAAAAAACCATTGACTTCTGGAATATGCAAGTTACACTTTTAGTGAACTAAAATTTAGCTTTAAATTAGGTTACATGAAATCACCTCCGAGATGGCTCTAATTTATCAACAATGACCTAAGAGCTAACTCATTTGTGTGTGGTGTGTGTGTGTTCTTTTTGTCACCTCTAAGAATCTGGATGGATTAGTCATGTAAAAACTGGGCCATGTCTTCAGTATTTCATTTTTAGTTTACTTGAAATAGCAACAAATGACAAACTATGTCATATCTCAATGACCATATGTATCCATGCCATATTTACTGAGGAAAATCAGGTTAACATACTTAAATCTTTTTGTACTCATACACATTTTTACCAAAATTACATATGAACAATTATGGCAACTTTTAGTTTTAAGGGTTTGATGAGATAATTGACCATTACTGGCTCCCTCTATAGGCCTGGCCCACAAGAAAGTCTCATTAAGTGAACAGGATTGTGTATTTGTTACATCACATTCCTGTCTTACATTATGTCTTTTGCTTTTGGAAGTACATCTAGTTAATGAAGTGCTGGTACTCAGAAATGTATGAAGCAAGAATGAAAGAAACGGATTAGAATATTGAAAAAGAAAAAAAAAAACAACACCCCAAACTATAAGTTTTCATTCAGCTATACTCTAATAAGATACATCTAGCCCACTCAGATCATAATTCCTCTCACCCAAATTTTTTACCTGAAACTCCTCTGCAAAGTAATCACAGCAGATGGAAGCTTCTTTAATCTCTTTCTAGTCTGGAAACCCTTCCAATAAGCTTGAATCAAGCAAGCTGCTTGATGCAGTTTCTGAAATTAAAGGCCAGAATTTAGAGACATCTCTAGGAAAGTCTTTTTTAGAAGTTTACTTCTTAAAATATCAGGCCTGGGCAAGTATTAATCTCCATTTTTAATAAGCTGAGCAGGAGGCAACATCTGCATAGGCCCAGGACAGGGAAGGCCTAAGAATATTAAACCTGATCTCCCAAAGGAAGCTCAGTTAGGCATTATCTAGAATGTATTCAAGATACAGTCTAGTTAGCTTCAAATTCTCCCTGATTAATCTCACTTCCATTCCCATTACAAGGATTTCATAGTTTTGCTTATTTAATGTTTTAACTTCTTTGCTTCACTTCCTATGCCTGGCTTCATTTATTCAAAGATTCAAGGGTATGAGGGACTCTTTGTATAGGTTTAAAAAAAAAAAAGGCTCTGGGGTTAAAAATTTAGACCATAAACAACTCCTTCTCCCATCAAACTATGGCTGCTCTGGATGTTAGGGGAAAATAAGTAAAGGAAGGGGGAGAGAGAGCAAATAAAAGATTCAAGAGACTACCACTATCCAATATTTTGAAACTAAAATGTTTACTGAAATGTTAGTAAATATCATGCAAATTATTTTTATAATTTAATACCTGCTCTTCTACTTCCTGATAGACCTTAGGGCTTAAAAGACCAATGAGCTGTCTAAGTTCTTGACTAAACTCTGTCCCAGGCTCTTGTTTATTTAGTAGACTTCTGAGTCCTGAAATGCAATAACAAAGGCACAACTATTAATAATACAATATGATTTTGTTATCTAATCAGAATTAATTTGAGGTTAAAAAGTCTAGTTTAGAAACAAATGAAAACAATAACAAGATTAATCACATGATTTTTCTTTTTCCTTTTCTCAAAAACTTCTAGATTGAGGTCTTTAGGATTTTCCACTGTCCTGGAGTTCTTATGTGCTTACTCGTGAGATCTGATGCAAAATCTGTCTAGTCAACCTCTTTAATTAAAAAAAAAAAGGCAGAATGGAATCACTGCGATAAGTCAAAGCGTAGAGACATATAGTTGTGGGGTTTTTTTGAACATAAATACCTTAAACAAAAACATTTAAAAAAAGATAATGAATACATACTGAGTAAATGACTATCCGTGGAAGCACTTAAGCAGGTTATTAGTTACTACTAATTAAATGGAGTTATTATTACATAAAAATATACAGTAATGTATGTAATTTGGGGTAAATCAATAGGTTCCTGAGCATTTATTATAAGAGAAGTGCTATAATATTAAAATACTGCACTTTCATCCCAAATTAAAACTGAGTAGTAATATAAGTTACAAAGTAAGTACTATTTCCAGCGTATGGAGGAATGATGTATTATAATGTATGTATGCAAGATACATCAGCAAGGGAAAATGGCCTTGGAGTGTACAAATGGGGAAGCCACTAGATAGGTCTTTCCATGTCATACTTTCTTCAAGACTCAAGTTCTCAGCAGTATTAATAATTGTAAAATATCTTGAGGAAACTGAATAAGTTCTACTGTTGAGAAAAGAAAGGGAGACAGCTTAAGATATAATTCCCTTAGAATGAACTGTTGGACATTCACATTTCTATAGAGGAAATCTAATTACAGAAATAAAAAAATGTGTATCTGGCACAATATCATCTAGACAGTTTTATTACTGGTACTTCTCTCCCTATTTCTATAATATATAAAATAATTACAATGTTCACAGTAATGACTCATGCAAGATAAGTCACTAAAGTGCCTTCCAAATCATCAAGAATGATTAAAGGCCATTGTAATAGTTTTGGTATTAAATGCATCACATTATATTCTAATTCTTGAAATTTTATATATAATATAACCCTGTATTAGTAAGTATATTTAATCAATTAGAAACCTACTTCTTGACCATACCAAATAAGAAAATATATTGTAATGGATTCATGGCTCTGGCTAGCAAAGAAATAAAACAAAGCTAACATATAACTTTGATTAACAGTTGAAAAAAAAAAAAAAACTACTTGAGTAATTCTGGGTAAACACCTACATTTTTTCCATGCCTCTGTTTCCACTGCTATATAATGAGGATAAGAGTAAACATCTCACAGGATTGTTATGAAGATTAAACATTTTAATACACATAAAGTATGAGGAATAGTCATCTGACACATAGTAAATGCTCAATTAAATGAAAGATTAGTCTATGGTAATGGTAAAACACTGAGTCCTTTCCTTCTCAAGTTTTCTGACTTTTTCTTCACATATATGTTTGATTTTGGAGGTGAGGGAAATTTTTTGTTTGTCTTTGAGGAAAGGCAGTATAGGAGTTGAAGAGTAATTATTAATTGATGTAAAGATCAAAAGGGCTGTCAATCTCTGAAGCACAGCTCTATTTTCTCAGTAAAGTTAGGTAAGATCACTGATCTTTTTTTGGTCATTATTTTACTACACTATATGGTATAATCAATACACAGCCTTTTTGTCAGAGAGGGAGCAAATATTCATTGTAACCTTGTCAATAAGGTATCATATGCCACCTGTTGAGACATGAAGATGGCTGGATTACATAAAGGTTTTTTCCCTGAACTGTTATCTGCTGTGACAGAGTTTATCTGCACATTTCAATTATTGACTTTTTAAAAACACAGGTATTTTGTTTTCCATAAACCATCAATAAAAATGTTCTTTTTGAGACTTTCAAGAACAGAAAGAATATATGTACTACCTTTGTAGCAGGCACTTAGTCTCAGTAAAATCAAAATTTCCTGATGGGATTTAGCCATCAACAGTAGGAGCCTTGTAGCAGTACTTCTTATGACTGGACTAGGAGTTGATAAAAGTTTGAAAACAACTTCATCTAAAATTGAATGCAGGGTTTTCACTTCTATTCTGAGTAAATCACCACTAATAGAACAAAATAAAAAAAAAAGTACCGTTACTAAACGACACGTAAGTATCTCAAAAAATTAAACATTACAGATGCAGCAAGTTAATGCCTATGGCCTGATCCATGAAGATAACCAATAGTTTAAGCAGATAGCGTAGTTCCAAAAATACATCACATTAAATCAATTAATTGAATTCTTACTGTAAGGCACCATGCTAGGTAAAGTAAGGAATACAAAGCTGACAAAGAAACTTGCAATCAAATACTGGAGGAAAGATAAATGTGCAAAATAGTAAATAGATGGTTCAAAAGCTTCAAGGCAATAATAAGAGGAAGATCACAGGACATTAAGTACATGGTTCACTGCTTAATGATGTACGAAGACAAACATGTTATAGGAATTCACTTATCATGTACTTAATATAGAAGGAACTTTTTCTTTTAGTATTCCTTTATTACACTAACAACCTCATGTTGCATTACTGATGTCATGAAAAATTACCTGAAACGTCGAAATAGTCAAAAGGGATTACTGGGTGTTCTTTTACTCACCCCACCAAGGAATATGTGATTTTCTAGGGGTGTGTACCTTTGATTATCCATTTACTACTGATTAGGATATTTTGCAATTCTGTAAAAGTAGATGTTGGCTTGTAGAAAGCAAATAATGGCAATGATTATTATCTGAGAACAATGCAAAGAGATTCTTACTCAAC
Source organism: Leucopleurus acutus (assembly GCF_964270905.1). Lineage (NCBI taxonomy): Eukaryota > Metazoa > Chordata > Mammalia > Artiodactyla > Delphinidae > Leucopleurus > Leucopleurus acutus. The sequence goes on from NC_139147.1 coordinate 67,659,277, forward strand.
AACAATATAAATGACTTTTATCCAGTAGAAAAAGTAACCGTAAAGGTTATGCCTGATATTCTCTACCATTCAGTTTTTGTGATAAAATGTTCTTCTGATCCTCTTCCATCCTCTACTTACAGATTTTTGACCATTCTTTCTCAGTCTGCTTTGTGGGCTCCCCTTCCCCAATATACCCCTTAAAGGTTACTCCCCAGGATTCCATTTTCAGCCCATTTCTTTTCTCAGTCTATTCATATTTTCCACTGAGCTCATCTTCTCTCATGTTTTTAACTATCGTTTTTAGGCTAACTCATAAGTCCACAGTTCTAGTCCAGATCTCTTCCAGAAGTCACATTCACTTGTCAGTGGACATTTAAGTTGTCTTGTCTTTGGGTGTTACAGATAAAGCTGCTATAAACATTTGTGTACAAGTCTTTGCATGGACTCTTATTTCTCTGTCTGCTGAAAATATCTACCTATGTTGGACATAACCAATATTGAATTTGTTTTGGCTATACCACTGTCTATTATCCATTATAGAAAACTTGGTGTCATACCTGAATGCATCCTTTATTTTACACCGTATCAAAATGCTCATGAAGACCTGATGATTTTTTATTTTGACCAGCTTCATTAAAGTATAATTGATATACAACAAACTGCACACATTTAAATGTACAATTTGGTAAGTTCTGACATTTCCTCATCACAATCAAGATAATGAACATACCCATCACCCATCAAAGCTTCCTTTTGCTTCACTGTAGTCCCTCCCTTCTTACCTTCCCTGGCACCTTATACTCAGGCAACCACTGATCTGCTTTCTGTCACTATAAATTAATTTACATTTCCTAGAATTTTATACATAGTTATGATTTTAGATCCTATCTGAACATCATCAGTTTGCAGAAATGATTACTTTGTATTACTAAAGGAAGAGGGGGAAAGAAAAAGAGCAAAGCAGAGATTCTATCATGGCACAAGTTTGATTTTCTCATCCTTTTAAAGCCAAATCAAAGTATGACCATTTCTGCTAAACTTCCTGCCTTTGTATTACTTTACAAATAAAGAAAATTTTAAGATGTAGGCAGTTTCAATAACCAGATGTGGTTAAGTTGCTTGGAAACAATTTGATCCTTTCAGATCTTGCTTTCATTTTGTTGGGATGATCCAGAATGGTGCTCAGTCTAGTGCTATTATCCCTCACTACTAGGATGAAACCATCCTGAGTACTCTCAGTGCTCCATTTTTCATGTAGTTTTCCAGTTTGGCTGCTGGAATCAGTCAGTATTCTTGGCTCTGTGTTTCTGGTACTGCTCCTTTTAATCCTTCTGGATTACTGTTTTCCACGACATTGGATAGTTTCCTCAAACGCATGTGCTGATCAGTACTCTACTGAAAACTTGTAGGGGACTCTGCAGATCTCTGGGGTTCTCTCTTTGTGTAGCTCTCTCTTCTATGGTATCCTGTCTTATAAACTCTAGCCTACTTTTCACCCTCTGCGTGTTGTTTCTTACCTGTGTGCACTTGCTTATATTGTTACCTCTGCCTAGAAATACTGTTTTCTCTTCTTCCTCCCTGGCTAATTTCTTATCCGTAAAGTTTCATCTCAGGTGTTAACCTTCTCCAGGAAGTAGCCCCCCCCTCAGTTTGGTTTAGGAGCTCCTCTAATACTTGTGTACCCTTAAACATGGTAACTTATTACACTGTAATATAATTGTCCTTACGTGTTAGTCTCTTCCACTATACTGTAAGCTATTTGAAGACTAGGTTCATATCTTAATCAATTTTGTAAACCCAATGACAGACAAATACTTGGCACGTATAGTAGATGCTTAACAAATCCATATTGAACTGAAAGAATCAATGATTTCAACAGTGTTTACTCTGCCTTTCTATTTTAACCTGGGAAAATTGCCTATTACTTCTTTTATGCCCTTCTATAGCACCTGGCAAATACTAAGCTTGCAGTTTGCTAAATAAATATATGATTAAATATTTTTTATTGTGATCCCAATATTTTCCTTCAGATATCACAGTAATTTTTCTTCTCTAAGCCTGCGATTTGGATTAAAATCTTCTTAAACTCTAAGATAAGATACAAATTTGATAACAAATTTCCAATCTTTTACAGTATTTTACATCCATTTTTTTCTGAAATACAATGGTAATAATAGAGCTTTTTAAATGCCATGTACAAGTCATATGCAATCGAAGATTTTAGGAAAATTGGAATAAAATTGGTAATGCTTCTGATCACAAATAAAAAAATTCTACATATTTTGTAAGGCCAAGTTACCTGTTGATCTGTAGTATGTTCTGTAGCATGGTCATGACCGTAGATCCTACCTGAACATTGTCAGTTTGTAGTAAGTGCAAGAAATGATCACTTCGCAGTACTAAAGGAAGAGAAAATAAGATTAAGATTCTATGATGATACAATTAGTATTTACTTGCCCTTTCTAAACCAAGCCAAAGCATAATCATTTCTGTTAAACTTCCTGCCTTTATATACTTTGCAGTAAAGATTTTCTAGAATAGTTTCAATAACTATAATAGATAGCTATCCCATTTTTATGCACAGTTACAAATAAAGAAATACTAAGCTAAGATGGGACTTCCCTGGTGGCGCAGTGGTTAAGAATGTGCCTGCCAATGTAAGGGACACAGGTTCCATCACTGGTCTGGGAAGATCCCACATGCCACAGAGCAACTAAGCCCATGAGCCACAACTACTGAGCCTGCACTCTAGAGCCCACGAGCCACAACTACTGAGCTCGCGTGCCACAAATACTGAAGCCTATGCACCTAGAGCCCGTGCTCCGCAACAAGAAAGCCACTGCAATGAGAAGCCCATGCACTGCAACGAAGAGTAGTAGCCCCCGCTAGCTGCAATTAGAGAAAGCATGAAGACCCAATGCAGCCAAAAATAAATTAGAAGAAAAATAAAGAAATACTAAGCTAAGAATCTACTGTTATCTCCCCTTAAATTAAAAGTAAAATATAAAATCCTAAAACTGAATCTCCTTTTCTAGCAGGGAGTTCAGTGAAAAAAACCAAATTTTCTGTGAAAAAAAGAGAATGTGAAGGAATAGCAATGGTACAGATGACCGTAATCAGTGGCTCATGTCCTTAAAAATTTAATTGTTATATAATGTATCATGTTTATCATGTTTGCTAATATCTTATCTTAAATAATAATAAATCATTAATTACCCAGAAGAGTATTTGTTTGTATTGGTTTATAATTTTTAGGTTCTGAGCAGCCAGTTATGAAGACTTGGCACTGGATGCTTACGCAGGTCGCTTAACCTCTCAGAACATCTATTTCTGCCTGTATAAAACTAAAAATAACAGCTCTTTCACAGACTACTGTAAAATGTCCTAGAACAGTGTAGGTTCCCAGTAAATGTCAGTTTATAGTCCTTTCTTCACTAACTGATCAGAATTTTTAAAAAAAATAAATTTATTTATTTTTGGCTGTGTTGGGTCTTTGTTGCTGTGCACGGGCTTTCTCTAGTTGCGGTGAGCGGGGGCTACTCTTCATTGCGGTGTTCAGGCTTCTCATTGCAGTGGCTTCTCTTGTTGTGGAGCATGGGCTCTAGGTGTGCAGGCTTCAGTAGTTGTGGCGCACGGGCTGTAGAGTGCAGGCTCAGTAGTTGTGGCACACAGGTTTAGTTGCTCCGTGGCACGTGGGATATTCCCGGAACAGGGCTTGAACCCGTGTCCCCTGCATTGGCAGGTGGATTCTTAACCACTGCGCCACCAGGGAAGCCCCTCAGAATTTTAATTAAAGTGGGATCAGGTATGTTGGCAAGGCAGCTCTGTGAACACTACCCTAGCTTCTACAAAACAACTTTCCTCTTTTCCTCTTTCAGTTTCCTGAGGGAACGTATTTGATTTCTTTCACATACTAACTACTGTTCTTCATTTCTATTTATATAATACAGTATTTCAATATCTCACCAGATACCATTCTTTTTTAATGTTTAACAACTTCAAAGCACAATACCACTACTATTAAATATTTTTATGGCTTCTAATTTTCTATTCTTTAATAGCAAAAAAATTCTCCTCTGTAGCTGGGATAAGTGTATTTTTCCATTTTTGTCTACTTAAAGATGTTTCATTAACAACTCTTTAATTAACTTTGAATTCACTGAAATCATATAGTATCTAGTGTGTATATACCTTTTTTCTATATTGGAAAAATTATGATAATTTATTAAAGTTATTCTACTTTATTTTTTATACTATTTGTCTTATATTATTATATAACTTATTTTTGGAGCCTCTATTATGTTTTTCAAGTGCAGTCAGATAACTATTTGGTCCCCCAAACTAAAACTGATACTTCTGCCCATTTCTTTCTTTAATTAAACTTTTTACAATTAAAGTTTCAAACATATATAAGAGTAGAGAGAACAGTATAATGACCCTGCATGTACCAGTCACTCAACTTTAACAGTGATCAACTCACCAACAATCTTGTTTCACCTATCCCATCTACTTCCTGCCTCCCATTTTATTTGAAAGCAAATCTAAGACATCAAATCATTTTATCCACAAGTATTTCAATACATATTCCCCAAACATATGAATTATTAAAAAATAAAACATAGCCATTATCTAACCTAAATAATCATGATTCCCTGATTTTATCAAATATCCAGTCAGTCCTCCCATTTCCACTTTTTGTGTGAATTTTTTTTTTTTTTTTGCCGTATGCGGGCCTCTCACTGTTGTGGCCTCTCCTGTTGCGGAGCACAGGCTCCAGACACGCAGGCTCAGCGGCCATGGCTCACGGGCCCAGCCGCTCCGCGGTATGTGGGATCTTCCCGGACGGGGGCACGAACCCATGTCCCCTGCATTGGCAGGCGGACTCTCAACCACTGCGCCACCAGGGAAGCCCTTTGTGTGAATTTTTAAAAGTTATTTGAATAAAGATCCAATTAAGAGTCACACATTGGAACTGGTTATCTTTCAAATTTCTTTTAACCTATGGGTTTCTACTTTACCTTTTTTCCCCCTTGCAATTTATTTATTGACGAAACTATGTCAATTGTCCTATGAGTTTCCCAGTCTAGCTTTGCTAACTGCATTCCTGGGGTATAATTTAATGTTTCTCTGACCTTCTAAAAATTGGTAGTTGGAGCTCCAGGATCAAAATGATTCATGTTTGAATTTCTCGCATATCCATGTCATATGTGAGGTTATGATGAGGCACTTATTATCTGGTTGTCTCTCCTTTTGAGGTGTTGACAGTGATGGATAATTCACTAAAGGTTGCAAAATGGCACTATTCTATCATACCCTTTTCACTTATTAGTTGGGATATGTTTATAAAGAAAAGTTTCTCCTCATCAATATGTAAGAAAAGGCAGTATAAATGCCGAACTCTCCATTTACCAGTTTTCAAAATGAACTGGTCCCCTAGCAGACTCTAATGGTAACTTTTATTAATAATGGTATGGGAATATATTAAAAAAAAGATTAGCAAAATGTTGATAACTGTTGAGGCTCAGTGATGAGTACATAGGGGTTCATTATACTATTCTACTTTCCATAATAAAAGGTTAAAGTTAATAATCTCACTATATTTGACGAGTTTTAATCCACTGTAGTTATTACCCTTATTACTGTTCAAATTTCGCATTTTTAGCTAGTAGAAGCCTCCTTATGTTGGCTCCTGAGTCCTTTTCACAGAATCCTAACAGACTTTGATTGCTTCCTTCCTATCTAGTTATTCAAGATACTTCTGGCTTATCTTGCATATTTTCTACCTCATACCTATATATAGTCAGCCATTTCTCCAAGGAGGTGGTTCTTTTGAGAGAAAAGGTTACTGGACATCCTAATTTTGTATCCAATTGTTTAACTTAGTTTTAATACCTACTTTATTGGTGTTTTAAATCTACAGATTGATCTGAGGAGTACTGTCACTTTTGTTATAATTTTTGAAAAGGAATATGGCGTATTTAAAAATTTTTCAAGTATTCGCTCTCTCACTGTCTCTCATTAACTAGGTCTTTAATATCTCACTATAGTGTGGCTAAGTACTTTATATTTTTGGTAAAATAGTTCTTTAAGTTGGGAAGTTTATACTAATATTTGTTCTATAATGGGAAATGAATAGATAATGCTTATTTTTAAAAGAAGTATTCAAGCATGTTACTTAGCTCTATGTGGATATAACTACCAAAAGTATTAGTTATACTAATCGAAAGTAGTTGCCTTTAGAAAACGGGAACTGGAGTGAGGTGTGAGGGCCAGGGATTGTGTGTATTTTTTAAACAATTCTTACGGAACTATCCGACTCTTTAAATTATGCACAGACATAATTCTGAGAGTAAAAAATAAAATATTAATATTCAGTTCAATTTTAACGTTCTAAAAAATATCAATGTTCTTATATTATTCCTATATAATTACATTTCTCTTAGATTAAATCTTTCAAGAAGGTAAGAATGTTGTCATGATTATTATTAGTTTACTTTCTTAGTCTTAAGAAAACATAATATAAAACTAACATGTATTTGTATTGCTCAATGTAAGTACAGAAATCCTATATAGTAACTTTCAAGTTTAGTAAAATATCACTATATAAAAGCTTACTCTTACATCAATAGTTAGGCTGTGAGTTAAATTATATCTATACTCTGTACATAGGGATGTCTATCATACTAAGTCTAAAATATAACTGTAATCTTTGGGGGGGAAAAAAAAAGATTTTCCCTAGACTAAACTGTTAAGATCATTAATCCTTATCTTAGATTTGCTAAATAGAAAAAACTAAGGAGAAAGTTATACTTTAGCAATTTTCCACTTAATGTAATATCCACATTGTTGATGTTGTCTATTTAAAGCTGGAACATCCAAATGTGCTTTTACTTTTTGTGTGTGGGGTTATTTCAGTGTGGTTTCATTTAACTGTGGTTATCTGTAGTTAATGAGGTATTTATTTTTAGAAAAAAAACAAACTGTTAGCAGGTGACTCTACAATGACTATCAATTAAAAAATCTTTTTTCTTACCATTCTGGATGAGTTGAACATGTCCTCCCAATAGCCAGAAGAGAGAATCAGTCACAATTTCAAAAAAGTGTAGTAATGCATCTTTTTCTTCACCCTTAACACACACAAAAAAAACCAATTGACTTTTCTGTAATTGTTTTAATTAATAAAAGAATAGACTTCTCTCTGAAGAGTCACAGGACCTGGTTTCTGCATCTATCTCAGCTATTTATGAGGTACATGATCTTGTAGCTTTTAGTTTCTTAATTTATAAAACTGTGGTAACAGGCTAGTAATACCTACTTTACTTAAAAGAAATGGTTGCTATCCAGAGGTCAAATGGGACAATATACGTAGTATAAGAACTACAAGTTGATACACTAGGATTTTTCAATACCAGCTATACATAAGAATCATCTGTGGAGTTTTAAAAAATATCCCTGTGCACAGGCTTTAGTCCAAACATACTGAAATCTGAATCTCCAAAGTTAAAAGTCGGACCTCTGACTCTTTACAAGGTTAGGTGTGTGATTTGTTTATGTAGCCAGGGTTGAAAATCACTGCAATATGCAAATGTAGGTGTCAACATAAAAAGCATTATTATTAGTGCATTTCAGTTGCAGCTTCTACTCTATGACTCCATGAAGGCAGAGACCATGTTATTTAGCTCTCCACTATACACCCAGTGTCTAAAACAGTTCTGACACACAGTGAATGTTCAATCAATATTTATCCAATAAATAAATGACAATTTTTTCTGCTTCTTTCCTCCTGGAAAGTAGGGTGAGAAATTATTCTACATTAGAGTATGTGTCACAATGGGAAATAAGAAACAGATTACATTCACAATTCTGTCTTACTGGCCACATAATTTTAGTGGAAAGTTGTATAAAGGCCATTTATCTTATCCATGTCATGAATGTACTGTGGCCTAAAAGTAATGACAACAGCAAAAACATGGCTGCTATGGTTACTCTTCATAAAAATGAAAGTATTTTCTTCCTCAGGGTTAGATAGGTGCTTAAATAAATGTATACTGACAAATATACCAACAATCAAAAAAGAAAGAAGTGTCACATTAGATCAAGAATCCCTTTAGTCCAATAAACTGCCTTAGCCAGTTTCACTGAAATAAAGGGCACTGTAATCTTCATTGCTGCCAACCTCGAGGTATAGTGCTGGGCTCCTATACTTACTACTTTCCTTTAAAAACCCATTAGATAATGTCACCCACAAATTCATGGCCTCTGAGACTGGTTAACAAAATTTACCCTTAAGTCACTACAAAATTCTGGCAGTTATTTTCCTATTCTTACATATAAAATACATATATTGGGTTGGCCAAAAAGTTCGTTCGGGTTTTTCTGTAACATGTTATGAAAAACCCAAATGAACTTTCTGGCCAACCTAATATATATCTGTGTGTGTGTGTGTGTGTGTGTGTGTGTGTGTGTGTGTGTATGCACGTATATATGTATATGTGTATGCATATTTTAACAAGTTTGCAGTTTAGGCCATAATACCCTGTGTATGTCCCACCATGTGCTCTACTACCTACCTGCTAGCTAATTAAAAAATATAAATATAATTGGGAAACAACTAGGTAGACAGAACTAATAGATAAATGGACATATATACACTACCAAACATAAAACAGATAGCTAGTGGGAAGCAGCTGCATAGCACAGGGAGATCAGCTAGGTGGTTTGTGACTACCTAGAGCAGTGGGATAGGGAGGGTGGGAGGGAGGGAGACGCAAGAGGGAAGAGATACGGGAACATATGTATATGTGTAACTGATTCACTTTGTTATAAAGCAGAAACTAACACACCATTGTAAAGCAATTATACTCCAATAAAGATGTTAAAAATAATAATTCTGAAAAAAAATTCAGTTTTCTTTTTCTTTTTTTAACACTAGAAACAGAATTTTAATTAATTTTAAACCAAAGTCCAAATTGTTCCATTTTAGTCTGTGCTGATAATTAACTTTTTCTGTGCTTCCCACTGCCATGATAACCCATCAACAAACAAGTGCAGGGACCTTCAAGATAGTGGAGGAGTAAGACGTGGAGATCACCTTCCTCCCCACAAATACATCAAAAATACATCTACATGTGGAACAATGACTACAGAACACCTACTGAACGCTGGCAGAAGACCTCAGACCTCCCAAAAGGCAAGAAAATCCCCACGTACCTGGGTAGGGCAAAAGAAAAAAGAAAAAACAGAGACAAAAGAATAGGGACGGGACCTGCACCTCTGGGAGGGAGATGTGAAGGAGGAAACGTTTCCACACACTAGGAAGCCCCTTCACTGTCGGGGACAGGGGTGACCGGGGGGAAGCTTCAGAGCCACGAAGGAGAGTGCAGCAACAGGGGTGCAGAGGGCAAAGCGGAGAGATTCCTGCACAGAGGATCAGTGCCAACCAGCACTTACCAGCCTGAGAGGCTTGTCTGCTCACCCGCCAAGGCGGGTGGGGGCTGCGAGCTAAGGCTCAGGCTTTGGAGGTCAGATGCCAGGGAGAGGACTGGGGTTGGCTGCGTGAAGTCAGCCTGAAGGGGGCTAGTGCCCCATAGCTAGCCGGGAGGGAGTCTGGGAAAGAGTCTGAACCTGCCTAAGAGGCAAGACACCATTGTTTCAGGGTGCGCAAGGAGAGGGGATTCCTGCTCCGTGTGCCCAGAGACAGCAGAGCACTGCCTAAGCGAGCTCCAGAGATGGGCATGAGCCACGACTGTCAGCTTGGACCCCAGAGATGGGCATGTACCGCTAACGCTGCCGCTGCTGTCACCAAGAATCCTACGTGCATGGGCAGGTCACTACTCACACCCTCACTGGGAGGCTGTGTAGCATGCCACTGCCAGGGTCCCATGATCCAGGGAAAACTTCCCTGGGAGAACACACAGCACACCTGAGGCTGTTGCAATGTCACACTGGCCTCTCCTGCCACATGCTTGGCCCGCATTCCAATTATGACTACTGTACCCCTCCCTCTCCCTGGCCTGAGTGAGCAAGAAAGCCCTAATCAGCTGCTGCTTTAACCCGCTCCTGTCTGGGCGGGGAACAGATGCTTGAGAGGGGCTTACACACAGAGGTGGGGCCAAAACCAAAGCTGAACCCCAGGAGCTGTACAAACAAAGAAGAGAAAGGGAAATTTCTCTGTGCAGCCTCAGAAGCAGTGGATTAAATCCCCACAATCAACATGATAAACCCTGCATGTTTGGAATACAGGAATAGACAATGAATGTTCCTAAAATTGAGGCGGTGGACTTCGGAGCAACTGTAGACATGGGGTTTGCTTTCTGCGTCTGATTTGTTTTTGGGTTTAGGTTTATCTTAGTTTTTAGTGCTTGTTATCATTGGTGGATTTGTTTATTAGTTTGGTTACTCTCTTCCTTTTTATTTAAAAAAAATTTTTTTCCTTTTTTCTCTTTTTGTGAGTGTGTGTATATATGTTACTTTCTGTGATTATTGTCGGTTTAGGTTTGCTTTTACCATTTGTCCAAGGGTTCTGTCTGTTCGTTTTTGTTGTTGTTTGTTTTTGTTTGTTTTCTTTTTATCAGTGTGTGTGTGTGTTTCTTTTTGTGATTTTGTCTGTACAGTTTTGCTTTTACCATTTGATTTGGGGTTCTATCTGTTCATTTTTTTCTGTTGTTTTTTTTCCTTCCTTTTCTTCTGAGCCATGCGGCTGGCAGGCCTTGGTGCTCTGGCCAGGTGTTAGGCCTGAGCCTCTGAGGTGGGAGAGCCAAGTCCAGGACACTGGACCACCAGAGACCTCCAGGCTCCACATAACATCAATCAGTAAGAGCTCTCAGAGATCTCCATCTCAACACTAAGACCCAGCTCCATACAACAGCCAGCAAGCTCCAGTGCTGGATGCCCCATGCCAAACAACTAGCAAGACAGGAACACAACCCCACTCATTAGCAGAGAGGCTGTCTAAAGTCATAATAAGTTCACAGACACCCCAAGAAACACCACTAGACACGGCCCTGCCCACCAGAAGGACAAGATCCAGCCTCACCCAGCAGAACACAGGCACCAGTCCCCTCCACCAGGGAGCCTACACAGCCACTGAACCAACCTCACCCACTGGGGGCAGACACCAAAAATAATGGGAACTACGAACCTGCAGCCTGTGAAAAGGAGACCACAAACACCGTAAGTTAAACAAAATGAGAAGACAGAGAAATATGCAGCAGATAAAGGAGCAAGGTAAAACCCCACCAGACCAAAGAAATGAAGAGGAAATAGGCAGTCTACCTGATAAAGAATTCAGAGTAATGATAGTAAAGATGATCCAAAATCTCAGAAATAGAATGGAGAAAACAGAAGAAACGTTCAATAAGGACCTAGAAGAACTAAAGAGCAAACAAACAATGATGAACAACACAATAAATGAAATTAAAAATACTCTAGAAGGAATCAATAACAGAATAACTGAGGCAGAAGAACAGATAAGTGACCTGGAAGATAGAATAGTGGAAATAACTGCCGCAGAGCAGAATAAAGAAAAAAGAATGAAAAGAACTCAGGAGAGTCTCAGAGAACTCTGGGACAACATTAAACACACCAACATTTGAATTATAGGGGTCCCAGAAGAAGAAGAGAAAAAGAAAGGGTCTGAGAAAATATTTGAAGAGATTATAGTTGAAAACTTCCATAACACGGGAAAGAAAATAGTCAATCAAGCCCAGGAAGCACAGAGTGTTCACTTCCTAACACCATCCACAAAAATAAACTCAGAATGGATTAAAGACTTAAATGTAAGGCCAGACACTATAAAACTCTTTGAGGAAAACATAGGCAGAACACTCTATGACATAAACCACAGCAAGATTCTTTTTGATCCACCTCCTAGAGAAATGTGAATAAAAAACAAAAATAAACAAATGGGACCTAATGAAACTTAAAAGCTTTTGCACAGCAAAGGAATCCATAAACAAGTCAAAAGACAACCCTCAGAATGGGAGAAAATATTTGCAAATGAAGCAACTGATAAAGGATTAATCTCCAAAATTTACAAGCAGCTCATGCAGCTCAATATCAATAAAGGAAACAACCCAATCCAAAAATGAGTAAAAGACCTAAATAGACATTTCTCCAAAGAAGATATACAGATTGCCAACAAACACATGAAAGGATGCTCAACATCACTAATCATTAGAGAAATGCAAATCAAAACCACAATGAGGTATCACCTCACATCGGTCAGAATGGCCATCATCAAAAAATCTACAAACAGTAAATGCTGGAGAGGGTGTGGAGAAGAGGGAGCCCTCTTGCTTGTTGGTGGGACTGTAAACTGATACAGCCACTATGGAGAACAGTATGGAGGTTCCTTAAAAAACTAAAAATAGAATAACCATATGATCCAGCAATCCCACTACTGGGCACATACCCTGAGAAAACCATAATTCTAAAAGAGACATGTATCACAATGTTCATTGCAGCACTATTTACAATACCCAGGACGTGGAAGCAACCTAAGTGTCATTGACAGATGAATGGATAAAGAAGATGTGGCACATATATACAATGGAATGTTACTCAGCCATAAAAAGAAATGAAACTGAGTTATTTGTACTGAAGTGGATGGACCTAGAGTCTGTCATACAGAGTGAAGTCAGAAAGAGAAAAATAAATACCGTATGCTAACACATATATGGAATGTAAAAAAAAATGGTTTTGATGAACCTAGGGTTACGACAGGAGTAAAGGCACAGATGTAGAGAATGGACTTGAGGATACAGGGAGGGGGAAGGGTAAGCTGGGACGAAGTGAGAGAGTAGCACTGACATATATACATTACCAAATGTAAAATAGATAGCTAGTGGGAAGCAGCTGCATGGCACAGGGATATCAGCTTGGTACTTTGTGACCACCTAGAGAGGTGGGATAGGGAGGGTGGGAGGGAGATGCAAGAGGGAGGGGATATGGGGATATATGTATACATATAGCTGATTCAGTTTTTTATACAGCAGAAACTAACACAGCATTGTAAAGCAATTATACTCCAATAAAGATGTTAAAAAACTAGTGTGACAGGAAGAACTGGATGGGCTCAGTGGCAGAGGCTGGGCTTTCAGACCAAGGAGAGCTGGTCCTCCTGCCCTACCAGCCTGTCTATCATACCAGTACCTGCTCCACTGGAACCTGAGTCATGGACTCAGACAGCAACTTCCTGCCTGGATTCTGGACACTTCTGTGTCCTCCTGGCCCTGTGCACTGAATCCTGTCTCTCGTCATTTTCTTTTTATTCACCATTTTAATTTGTTCTGTGGTCAAGTGGCCCTCTTTTTTTTGTAGCTGATTTACTCCCTTTGATGTATATACTAAACAGTTTTTTATCTCTATACAAATACCATGATTAAGAATAAGAAAGTATTATGAAAAGTATTGAAGGACTGTATAAATGAAAAGAATATAATTATTATTGCTTTTAAGTGGGGAATATTAAATAAAAGTGCTTTGAAGAAAACATAAAGCTTTCATAATGGTCTGAGCTATTCATGAGATGGAAATTCATTTTACAAAGGAGGAAGTTGAGGTGGAGTGAAATCAAGTGATTTGCCCAAGAACCCAGAGTTAGTTTGTGGCACAGCCAGAAAAGAAATCAAGTTCAACACAATTTCTATAGTTCATGTTGCTTTAACTGAACTGAATTATATCTAGCAAATATGCAAAGATTTATTTACTGCTAGCATCCCTCAAAATGTCAATGGAGATGGTAGAAGTGGCATCTGTGACCCATATACTCTACCATTAAGTTAAATTCTCTGCCAACAATACTTCTCATACTCAAACCACTTTTTTGTCCATACTGTTGTATATCTTGCTCAATTTCACTCTTAAACTTTTTAAACTTATTTTTTTGAATTAAAAATATATCTGTCTTATGTTTTCTATAAGAAATATCTAGAGGTTTTATCTACTTTATTAGCCTGAGAGTTGTTTAAAGCCAAAACTATGTGTATTCCTTATATACCCAAAGCATCTCAAATCGAACTTAACATCCTATAGTGACTTACATTATTTCCCTTCATAATTCACAACAGTTTTGAATCTGCTCTATCTCTGATGTGGCAGCAGGCCCAAATGTACATATAGCCAAGAACTCTTCCAAGGTGGAATTTCAGCCTTGTGGACTTATCACTCCTTATATATTCTATATCCAAACTGATCTAATTGACATTTACAGAACATTACACACTACAACTGAGGAGTTCACATTCAGGTAACGGGGAGTCTTTGCTTTTGCATGGTACCATGTTAAATGAAATCTGTATATATCAAAAGCTTTACATGTCCCTGATATCCATGAATTTCAGTTAAGACAGCACTGTGCAAAGCAAGGACAGCTTGTAATGGAACATTCACCACTATAAAACATATGGAGTGCCACAAAACAAGTCTGAAAATACTTCAAAGGACTGAAATGACAGAGTATGTTATCTGACATGACAGAATTAAATTAGAAACTGATAACAATAAAACAGCAAGAAAACCCTCAAATATTTCTAAACTAAGCAACAAACTTCTAAATGATCCATAGGTTAAAAAAAAAAAAAAAGTACATATAGCATCCAGCATAATTCACCCAAGAAATACTTGTTGGATTGAAATGAACCCAAATGTTGAGGTTGAAACATTTTGACTAGAAAGGATCTGAAGGAGCATATAGAAAGTGCACCTTTATTCTTCTTCACCATTGGAGCTACTGAGAAAAGCCTTAGGCCTAAAGAACAATACTTTCTTCCACTACTGATTTAAGTAGAAAGTATGTTTTAGGAAAATGTTATGGAAATAAATGTCTATGGGTGATGCTCAAAACTGAGTAGTAAAACAGATCCTTCAAAAAGCATATTGTCATACAATATGCTTCAGTCAGCACTTTAAAATTTTCAAATGTAGAGATTTTCTTTTTTTTGGTCGTAGCTTTCAAAATGTTTGAATCCATTACTCTAATTGTACTTTCAGCCAAATATTGCACACCTGAAAAAACAATGTGGAGCATCGTCTCAAGAATTAACTTGTTTTGGCTACAAAACAAAAAACCCTAAATAAATACATATACCTTAGCTGCGTTGATGAAACATGTTTGCAATTGCCTCCCCAAAACCAGAAAATTTTCTACAGCTGATGGAAGTAATTCATTGTAAAATTCCTCTGCATCTTCTCCTGGTTCTAAGCCCACACAGCAATGGCTGAAATAAGAGCACAAGTTTGTGATTCAGTTTGTGCTAATTATAAATTTTAGATGAATGCTAAAGCTTCTATAGACACCATGCCTTAATGAGAATTTTTAGTATCTTTCTTTTGTTGCCAAGCCAATAAAGAACTTTTACAGGAAAATTAGTGTAACAACTTTCTTAACAAGTAACAAGTAAACAGTGGTGTGGATTTTGCCTGTACTTAGAGCTAGGCCTTACCTGTCCTAAAAACTTGTCAATCCTTCAGGAAAAAAAATACACTTGGCTCACAATAAAGAGAAAGAGGCAAGTTTTCAGTGAAGGGGCTACACACACTCTAAAAGCAATAGAATACCATTCAAGAGTAACATATGTGTTAACTGATACATTTTACACATCAGATAGCTGAAAAATAGCTAGGGTAGCATTAGTCTACAAGGGACAGATTATCAATTTTTTCCAACAGATCTACTTTCCTAAAATCTGAAAAATATCTGACTGCACATTCCCTACATCAGAAGAGGAGACAGCAAAAAGTCTAGTAGGAACAGTTTACAATATACATTGAAAGAGAGAAGGTTATTTAGAGAAATGGGTCCTCTTGAAACCACACATAAAGTCACCCCCTGGATATGAAACGAGTATATTCAAAAGCCTCAACGGTAAGAATTATTTGTACAGACTAATACCAAAAAAAGTCCCCAATCCAAGAATGGTCTCTATGTGTGTACTCTAATAAGTAAGTATCGATGTTAGAGGCTTGTGCAGACACTGATAAGCAACAGTGACTACATACTGAGTACACTAAAAACTGACTAATGCTCAGTGTCTTTTTTTTTTTTGCATATCAGTTCCTAAGGTCAATAGACTTACACTCACATGTACCAGTTTCTCTTTTCCCTTTGGTTTCTAAAGTTAATTAAGAGTACTATTTTCATTGAAAATGTTAATAAATGAAATACATTTTTTGTATGTTCACAAACATGGGGATTTCTTAAGACTTGGAGTCCACTTCTGAGAGCCTAGCTCCATCAATATTTCCATGAGCTAACATATCTAACAACACAAAGACATAAGGCTTTATTTACTTAAGTAAATAATTAATCTTGAAAATTAAGGTATTAAAAAATATTACATGTGTTAACTGTTTTTCCTAACTGTATACCTTGAATCTGGCCTTTATCTATCTATGTTTAATTATAAGCAGTTTCAAAAGCTAAGATCCAACTAGTACTGTGCATTTTCAGTTACTTAATTAGGAAGTGGCTTAGACACTGAGAACACCTGATTTATTTTATTGCCTCCTATATGAAAAAAGATTTTGATCTTTTTCTCATAATTTCTAGCATGGCTGATCTAGCATCTACTGATCAGTAAATGCTGCTTCTAAATTTATTGACATGATTTGGGTTACTTAATGAAATATACAGTTGAGACAGCTATACCAATACACTGTGAAATTAAGTTTCTGTATCTCTTCTTCTGCAGCCCTTTGCTTATGCCTTTCATTTCAGCACCTATTTCATTCTGCCTTGTATGATAAATTCACATGACTGTCATCCCATGTCTACTGTAAGTTTTTCCAGTATAGAGCCAGTGCCTTAATCTCTTTATTTCTTCAATATTCTTTAGTCTTTAGTCTATTAGGCCCTTGGGATTCAGTGGTGAGCACAAGATCACCATCTTCGTAGAGCTTATGGAGTGAAATTGACAGTGAAATATTCACAAATACAGTTAGGAATAATAATATATAGTATGAAGGAAAAGTACATCCATAACATACCATGGGATGCCAATGCTTGTTAGCCAAATGAAGAAAAGAAAGCAAATGTTGAAATTAAGAATCTACTCGGGCTTCCCTGGTGGCGCAGTGGTTGAGAGTCCGCCTGCCAAAGCAGGCGACACGGGTTCGTGCCCCGGTCCGGGAAGATCGCACATGCCACGGGGCGGCTGGGCCCGTGAGCCATGGCCACTAAGCCTGCGCGTCCGGAGCCTGTGCTCCGCAATGGGAGAGGCCACAACAGTGAGAGGCCCGCGTACCGCAAAAAAAAAAAAAAAAAAAAAAAAAAAAAGAATCTACTACTATATCCCTTAACAACAAGCTGATTTATTGTTCATTTTACCTTAATATCTGTGTAAGCTGGGAAATTGTAGTCCAACCACCCTGGATTCGAGAACAATCTTGACTGAGGACCAAGAGGCAATACTGAATGAGATCATAACAATATATATCTTGTTTGACTTTCTTCAACTCTGAGCTTCCAAAAGGTGTGTTGTTTATTATTTCTAAGGCAAAAGGAAATAAGATATACTTATTTTTGCTCAATAAATCCAAGAGTTATCCGTATTTTTATAGGTTGAATAATGACTAAAAATACATTAAAAAGGAAAAAGAAATCACTGCTTTATCACAGTGTTAAGATTTCACTGAACAAATTAAAAACAAATGCTAAAATTGTACCCGTGATGGAATTTGTTTTGTTAAAGTGTCAGCCGATCACAAAAAGATTTTCTTACCTTTTAACTTCAACAGTATAACAGGGACATTCTGCTCAGGACTTATTGCAACTTCAGCAGCTAGAGATAAGATCCTTGGGTCTCTACCCATTGGCTTCATTTCTCATACCACCTATATTTGACAGAATCAGAAAAATAAAGGTCAACAGCCTAAAACATTCACCCCCTAAATAATGTTTGAAATATAAATGACAGCAGCTTTGCTTGGTTCAAGAAGTGAAGGGTAGATTTTTCTCATTTCTTCCTTATAGGGAGAAATTGGTTTTTCCAACTAGTGTACTTCTAAAATAGCTAAAGACCCTTATACCATACTGTAACAGCTACACTAGGTACTGTTTATTGTGCACTCTCTAAGAGTCAGAAACTGTGCTTGGTGCTTCACATTCACTCTCCCTAATCTGCACAACAATCCTAGGTTTGGAGTTAATTTTCTTTCATCATAAAAGAGAAACTGAGTGTGCAGAAATGAGCTAATACAGGCCTAAGACTGATATCTTTTTTAAAGGTCTTCTTACAAGGTTGGCCCTTGCCTGGTGTCTAGGAACTTGGATTTCAGGAGGGTTTCCACCAATTTCCTAGTATGACTGGCTCACTGGGCCTAAACTGTTTGTAAAAACAATGTGGTTTATGTTGAACACCTGCTTTCCTTCCTGAAGTCTGGAATTCTGATATGCAGTAGCAGAGGATGCCTACATGACCATCTCCAATAAAGACTCTTGTCACTGAGTCTCCAGTGAGCATCCCTGGTAAACAACACTTCAACGTATTACTACAACTCACTGAAGGAGGAATTAAGCATGTCCTATGTGACTCCGCTGGGAGAGGACCCTTGGAAGTTTGCACCTGTTCTCCTCTGAATTTCACCTCATCTGCCTTCTCCCTTTGACGATTTTCCTTTCTATCCTTTTAGTGTAATAAATCATAGCTATGATTATGATTATATCCTGAGAACTATGAGCCCTCCTAGCAAATTACTAAACCTGGAGTTGGTCCTGGGGATTCCCAACACACAATTCAGAAATGTTATTATAAGATAACCAAAGCTTGTTTATAAATAGCATAGTGAATAAATCAATTATCTTAAAAAAATCCACATCCCAATTCAATTTGTTGCTAAAACTTTTCTTTAAAAAATTTAAAGAAAATTAAATTCTTTAATTAAGGCATTCAAAGCTCAAAGACACCATTTTAAAAAAAGTATAATCTTAACTTATTTATAATAAATACTAACATATATTAAGTGCTTACTATGAATTAAGCACTGTGCTAAGTGCTTTCATATGCATTATCTCATTTAATCCTCACAACAGGACTATGAGGTAGAGCCTTTAATCACCTACATTTTACAGATAAAAAAAAAGTAAAGTTTGAAGAAGTTAAGAAACTTGTCATGGTTCCACCAGCATGTGGTGGAGTCAGTATTCAAATCCAGATCAGTATGAATCCAATTTCCATTACAATGTTCATTATATTCCTTCCCACATAAAAGAGTAAAGAAACACAAAACATATTCCCAAATAACCTACTTCTCACTTTTTAAGCTATTATTCTTCATAACTGGCACCACAGTTCACCCTTTATATTAAAGAGTTGGGGACTTCCCTGGTGGTCCAGTGGTAAAGAATCCACCTTCCAATGCATGGCATGCAGGTTCGATCCCTGGTTGGCGAACTAAGATCCCACAAGCCATGGGGCAACTAAGCCCACACACCACAACTACTGAGCCCACACGCCTCAACTAGAGAGCCCGCGTGCCGCAAACTACAGAGCCCACACGCTCTGCAGCCCACGCCACAACAAGAGAGAAAATGTGCAGGCCATGACTAGAGAGAAGCCCGCATGCCGGCATGAAGAGCTTCCGTGCCGCAACGAAAGATCCCACATGTTGCAACTAAGACTCGATGCAGCCAAAAATAAGGTAAATAAATAAATAAAATATTTTTTTTAAAAAAGAGTTGGCCATAATACAGGATCCAAAAATCATTCCTTTTTAGGTAAAATACAGATCATTAAAAAACAAGTTTTCTGGAAACATTTTTAAAGAAAGCCCAGCACAACTCTTGGCACATAAACTTTCTAGGAGAGTGGATATAGTTATCTCATTCTTTCCAATGGCTGCATTATGCTATGTTTCCTTTGTAAAAGAGTATCAAAATATATTTAAACATCTCCTCTACTGGAAGTCATTCAGAGTGTATGCTAGTACAAGCAATGCTGCAATGAATATCAAAGTATATGTCTTAGGTACTCATGATAGTACTCTGTGGGATGAATTTTTCCCTTGCAGTCAGATGGCTGGGTGGCAGGACACATATTTTAAAATTTTTGATTAGATACCAAATTTTTCTCCAAAATGGGTGTTCCAATTTATACTTCCACCAACAATGTATGAGGGTGCTCACTTTACTATGCCTTCAATAGTACCTAATGTTATATTTTATATTTTTGTCAGTCCGCTAGGTGAAAAATGGTATCATCTTGTTTTGTTTTGTTTTTTTATTTTGCGGTACGCGGGCCTCTCACTGTCGTGGCCTCTCCCGTTGCGGAGCACAGGCTCTGGACGCGCGGGCTCAGCGGCCATGGCTCACAGGCCCAGCCGCTCCGCGGCCATGTCGGATCTTCCCGGACCGGGGCACAAACCCGCGTCCCCTGCACCAGCAGGCGGACCCTCAACCACTGCGCCACCAGGGAAGCCCAATCATCTTGTTTTAATTTCTATTTCTTTGATTATTAGGGAGGTTCAGCACGTTGCATGTTCACTGGCCATTTATTCTTTTATATATTTTCTCTTCACATCCCTCAACAATTTTTCTATTGGCTTATCTTATTCTTTTGCAGACGCTTTAAGTTTTTCATACATGGATATACACCCTTTATCTTTTATATTGGCTATGAACACTTTATCCTCATCTGTCGTTTATTTATTAAAGCTTGATTATGGTTTTACCATAGTTTTACAATTTTTATGTAGTCAAGTATAACAATCTTCCCTCTATGACTTTGCCTTTGGTGTCATGCTTAGAAAGGTCCTCCCTACCCTAAGAGCTAAAATATAATCTAATTTTTTCTACTGTTTTTATTATTTTGTTTTACTTATATCTTCAAAAACATACTTTATTTATATCTTCAATACAAATGTAAGTTATTTTTGTGAGTGGTTTAAGATAGGAAGCTATAACGTCAGATGAGGTTACAGATTGGTGTAAAAAGAACAAATGCACATAGCTATCATAAATTTCTGAGATAATTTATCATGATGGATACAAGAGAAGCAATCTGAAATGTCACTTGGGTATATTTTTAGATTCTATTTAGTCCATTAGTCTATTTGTTTCTTCCTGGGCTAGTACAACATATTTCATTTAGATGTATGTTTAGAGAAAATTCACATTAGAAGGTAAGCTTCACAAGGGCAAAACTCATACCATCCTTGGTGGCTGCCTTCTTACCTCTTTGGTTCACTGTTATATTCCCAGAGGCTAAACTAGCACTTGGCACGTGGTAGGTACTTAGTATTTATATATGTTGAAACAATGAATAAATGCACAAACTTTGGGTATTCCAAAACCTCAATTTCTTGATGCTCCGCTTTTCTCCTGGTTATAAATGGAAACCTCAGACTTCCGGTTGAAAGCCTTTTTAAAGTAAAATAGATTCACAACACTGTTTTTCCCCTCTGGCTAATATAATAAAACATCACTAAAACATCATCACCACCACCAAACATGCGTAGGGCTCTATGATAGACCCAAGGTTCACAAAGATTTTATACAGGACAGATTTCCTGCTCACATTCTGGTTAGGAAAGAAAAGTATACACACAGACCTATATACACACATATGTAAAATACGTTACATGCCAAATAGGTGACACAGATGATAAGAATAAAGACCACAGAGTCAGAGGACAGGGTTTCCATGAACAAGCTTTCTTACCTGTAAACAAAATAATAATTCCTACCTCCTAGAGTAGTTCAAGGTTTAGAAAAGAAGGCAACCACCAAAGATGGCCCTAAAATGTTGCATGACAGTAAAGTCTCAAAAATAATAACCATTCAGAGAGCTTTTACTTTATCCCATGAATTGTTTTCAATGCTTTCTTGTCCTAATTTAATCCTCTCAACAACTGTAAGGTATAATAAGCACTATTATTTTTTCCTCCCATTTTAGTGATCAGCATCCTTAACTTTGGTTTGCACAAAGTCATACTGTACAGAGTATGAAGCTGGGGTTCAAACCCAAAGATTCTGGCTTTAGAACCCGAGCGCTTAACTACCACAGGGAACAGTCTTAGTCCGCCTTAAAAGAGTAGAATTTGGACAAGCGGATAGGCTGCGAGAGACACATTCATCTACCTGCCTGGAACAATAAATTACAAACCTGGCGACGGTAGCAGTTAAGTAAGAAAGTTTTCGGATTACGTAATTACCCTGAAAAACCACCACTGTTATGGCAACCATTTGTAAACCTTCTCTTGGATGCTTCTCTTCTAATACAGCACTTCTCTCATCTTTACCCTTAAACTCACGAACTTTTGACAGAAAAAATGAAAAAAAAGACAATTATTTTTCAATTATTAATGCTATTACCCTGCTGCCAGAGCACAAGGTCTGGCCTTGATCTTTTGGGAATTCGGTCTTCAGGGCCGTGCCGTTACCGCCGCCACAGATCACTGTGAAGAAGATAAAGAAGGTAACCCAATGGATTCCAGCTGCAAGTAATCCTAAATATCTGCAGTTCCAAACTCTGAAACTTTTTTACCCGCCCCACTTCACCCTCCTCCCTCTATCCCAGTCCTTATACCACCAGGAACTTCCTCTGGAACATAAGGTCAAAAAACGATCGCTGAGGCAACGGCGTCGCCTTCAGTCAGGTCCACCGACCGCGTCTCTGAGGCCACGGGCGTCTCTACTCCGGATTCTAGAGCCGGCTTTCGTGCCATCTGGCCTTGGACAAGACATCAGGCCTAGTGCCCAGGCTCCGCCCCTCCCCCGCCTCAGTTTCCACACCAGATCTCCACAGAAAAGGCGTGGAGCAGGCCGATTCTCCCTTTAAGAGCTCCTACAAGACGGGTCGCTTGGTCCAGAAGCCTGCGGTCCGGGCCTCCCGGTATCCCGGGGCGCTCTCCTTCCCCAGCCGCCCAGTCAGGTCGGCTACCTCAGTCCTGCTTCACGCTGCTCCGCCGAATAACCCCGCCCCCACCGCGCACCTCAGAAACGCGGCGTGCCGGGGTCTGCGTGCGTCGCAACGTGGGAAATGGAGCCTGGCTGCAGGACCAGGAGCCTCGGGGCCAAGGGGCGGGGCGCCAATCTCCAGGAGGCCAATCAGCACGCGAGAGGCCGGGTGGGACCGCGCTTGTCGGCTGCGGGGCGGAGGCTATGGTGGCCACGCCCGCGGCGGCCGAGCGCCTGTTCTTCAGGCTGAGTTGGCAGAGGGTAGTGAGCGTCGGTGGCCGAGGCAGAGTTGGAGCCGGAGGAGAATGATGAATGGAATCGCGGGAACTTCGCATATTGACAGTCGCGAGCGGGTTCTCAAGTTAGGGGAGAGTTTTGAGAAGCAGCCGCGCTGCGCCTTCCACACTGTGCGCTGTGAGTGAGGACGACCCCCGGGGAAACTGGGGGGAGCTCTGGGTATGGGGGTGCGGAAGCACAACTCTCTCCAAGTCGTGTTCGAACAGAGGCCCCCCACCCCTTATTCTATGGGAGAATGCGGTGCCCAGCGCGACCCGCTGCCCTGTCCGGAGTGCTAGGGGACCGGTGGAAGCAGCCTGGTCGAGCAGGTGTGGGTAATTCTGAGCAGAGAGATTTAGGTAAGACCAGCAGGTAGAAAGGGACGCTTTGTGGAGGAGGTCTACAGGGGTGACTATGGGTGGAGGCAGACGTGACTGGCGGATCATGCAGAGGTGGTAAGGAAAGTATACAGTTGACCCTTGAACAACGCAGGGGTTAGGGACGTCGACCCCGCGCAGTGGAAAATCCACGGACTGCTATCTCTGCCTCAAAAACGAAGGAATCGATACATGACTCACCCAAGATCCCGAAGCTGAAGCCGTTTGGGTAGAATCAGGACTCAAACTCTAGTTTTTTTCATTACACGTATTGTGATCTCTAATGGAACACAGACTTTTCCCCACACTTCGTTAATTTAAAGATCTGTAAGATGAAAATACAGATACTCTATTTAATGGAAAAAAGCCTCATGTAAGTGGACCCGTGCGGTGCAGACCGGTGCGTGTTATTCAAGGAACAGCTGTAATAAGGTGACAAATGGAAGGGGGCAAAGGGAAATGGGAAGGGAAAATGCCTTTAGGTTGGTAGGGAAACATTCTCTCCCTTCTTAACTTTTGGTGTCTGGCTGATGAAAATGCCTTTAGGTTGGTAGGAAAACATTCTCTCCTTTCTTCACTTTTGGTGTCTGACTGATGAGGGTTCTTATTTACTGTGTTCCTGGAGAAATATTCTGGACGATTCTAATAATCTGTATCTCTTTTGGACCCCTGATTTCATTCAGTCACGTATCAAATACTGATTATCACTGTACTGAAGGGTGTGTTATGAATTTATTAGAAAGATATTTACCCCCTGTGATTTCTCCTTTTGGTTTCCCTTTGTCCTCTGGAACTAGTTTTGATACATTTTTCTCTTTTATGTTATTGAGGCTACCTCAGTTCTGCTTCAATAGTTGGATGCTTTAATAGTTGGATGGTGTAGATTCCAGGAAGGAAAATATAGTATATTATGATTTGGTATGTAAAACATTCATTTTTTGCATAATAGCCCTCATAGAATTATAGAGTGGGAAGGAAACTTTGAGATCATTGAATCATAACCTCTTATTTTTCTGTGGCCAAATTGTAAAGTAGGTATTTTTTCACTTCCTCTTTCTAGCCCTGCCCTTCCTTAGTGTTTCATCATTCCACCCTTCTCAGTCATTCTGTCCTTAGACTGTTCAGAGATCTTTATGGTTTTTACTCTGAAGTGTTCCATGTTTCAATTAAAACTCACATTCTCCAAAAGTTTACTTAAGTTGTACACAATCTAATTACAGTAACTCAGAGTAAAGGTATGAAAAACCAATAAGTTTAACTCTCCAAGGATATATTTACATTTTATGAAAGGATTTTATTAAGCAAAATTAATATCCGGTTGATAGAATAAATGGGGGCGATATCTGCAAACAGATCTTCAACACTGTCCCTTCTTTACCATACTTTGTGGTCTAAGACCTTGAAACAGCTAGTGCTGGCTGTGCAGTTTCTCTCCTTCTTCAGCCCCATTTTTCATAAGTATGATATAGTTCTTACCTGGTTTCTCCATGCCTTTCTCTCAAGTAATAACTTCCCTCTCCTTTCCTCTTCTTTCTCAGGTATGCAGTAATCTTAGTATCAGTTTTTTTAATGATAAGGTTTGAGATTACACAAATTTGCTCAAGAATCTATTTTCGTGTAACTTGGGTATATAGTCTCTTTTTAAGGGCATAAGCCCCAAATTAAGTGAATAAGAAATAGCCTTCGAAAAGCACTTTGCAGGTGCTTCAAAGCCTTTTATTTATAAAAGTTCTCAAAATGCTGGAATCGTGTCTTCAGAATCAGAGTATCGGGTGATCCTGTTACAAGAATGAAAATAAACAAAACAACAATAATAATAACCACAAAAACCCCAAATGTTTGAATACACCTTTAGTCCTGTGGAAGACATCAGAAAGGTTTTCAGCCCTTAGTTTTATTCTTGTTGAAGCAGACAGAACCGTTCTAGATTTATTAAAAGAAAACCAATCATTATCCTTGAGGATAGGTTCATTTCCCATATGATTCTCATCCTTAAGGACTCAGAGTGAGGGATGGAAACTGTAGAGTTTCATACAGGCAGGTGGATATGATTTATTTATTTGTTTTAAAAATTGCACATTTTTCTTTCTGAAAACCAAAAATGTTTAGTATTTTTAATTATCACTACTACATATAAAGATATTTTTTTTCCTCAGGGAACTGAAGAAGAACTTTGTTTCTATTTTCAGAAAAATATACTCATGTTTAAGCTCTGTAATAAAGTAGAACAGAAATACACACAGATAATACATTAATTTCAACTTTTTATTAACATGTAAAATAGACAATTCACTTTAAGTTGCTGAGCTCATCTTATCTATAGAATGAAGCAATAAATTCAGCCATTCTATCATTTTTTATTAAAATTATGAACTGCCCTTAAATTGATAGGTGTGTGAAAAATACAATATTTTCAATATCAGTTTTATATAATGCTTGAAGCTTTCATTCATTCACTAAATGTAAATATCTTTCTAAATCTTCTAAGTTTTTTTTAACAGGTAAGGCTGTAAACATATATATTGAAAATATCATGATAATTTGTAAGGATGGTTCAAATATATTTTAGCATGACATTTATTTATTTAAAATTTTTTTTATTGAAACATAGTTGGCATACAATATTATGTGAGTTTCAGGTTTCCTACATAATGATTTGACATTTGCATACATTATGAAGTGATCACCAAGATAAGTCTAGTAACCATCTGTCCCCATACAAAGTTATTACAGTATTATTGACCATGTTCCTTATGCTGTATATTATATCCCCATGACTTGTTTCTTATGTAACTGGAGGCTTGTACTTCTTAATCCCCTTCAGGGTGGACCTAATTTATAACAAATCAATGTTACCTGGGAGAAAGTAGTATTCTATCTTTATGTACTTGGGTAATGATGCCTGTTCAATACACTTGAGGTTTTGGAAAAACCTGGATGTGAATTCTGACCTCCACCACCTATATGTGTAATGTAACTTTGGTAATATTCTCGAAGCTTTCAGTCTCAGTTTTCTTAAATGTAAAATGGAAATTGTAATATCTACATTTCAGAGTTTCAGGATTAAGTAAGATAGTATAAACAACTTAGCACAGTTTTTGGTGCATGGTAGAGAATAAATAGTAGTCACCATTATTATTGAAGGGTTATATTCATGTGTGTATGCAGAGTGCCAATAAATGTACTTTACCTAGACTTTCAAAAAGCATTTATCGGGCTTCCCTGGTGGTGCAGTGGTTGAGAGTCCGCCTGCCGATGCAGGGGATGCGTTCATGCCCCGGTCTGGGAAGATCCCACATGCCGCGGAGCGGCTGGGCCCGTGCGTCCGGAGCCTGTGCTCCGCAACGGGAGAGGCCACAACAGTGAGAGGCCCGCGTACTGCAAAAAAAAAAAAAAAAAAAGCATTTATCAGGGCTTGGCAGTAAAACCTATCAAAAACATAGTCTGGCATGTGGTAGGGAAGACGTGGGATGTTCTGTAAATGATAAACTTAATGCTTAACAGCAGATGCTTCACTGGGTAGAAGAGTTTGAGCAATAGGACCCATTAGAATAAATTTTGGATTTGAGCTAGTACTAGTTTTACAATTTATAACCAGATAAGGGAATAAAGATTGAAATTCCTAAGTTTGTAAATGACACCATTTTTTCCTGTCATGAAATGATGAACTCATGGACAGTGACTACAGGAAGATTGTCTGAGGCACCAAGTGGAGCCACTCCCAAAAAACTGGTTGTTAAGCTTTGGTATGGGCACACATTAGAAAGTACACTAATGAAAAATAGGATTGAAATTATATTTACAATTAATGTTCTCTGATTAGTGTGGTATACTGGAAAGGGTATGGGTTTTGGAGTTAGTTGAATTAGTTCAGATCCCAGGAAATAAATTTATGTTACTAATTGTGGACTCTTTTGTGAAGATATTGACATTGTGTGATGCTACAGCCAAAATAGTCAGAGAAGTGATCAACAATGATAGGAAAAGTGTTGAGAATAAGGCAGGAAATGTTTTTCCACTCTTTATGTAATATAAGTAATTGTATTGTAAATCTGAAGAAAATAACATAAATGAAGGAAATCCAGAGAAAATAAATGATAAAATTAGTGGTGAGGCTTCCAAACCAAGAAGAACCAAAAGAAATAAACTATTTAGTCTGGAATCATTCCAACTTAGAAGAGAATACATTTGACATTAGAAAACATATGGAAAGCATGAACATGAGATTATTCAACAAATTCTGTAGTTCTAGAGCTATATTTAACCCCTTGAATCTCAAAATTTGTATACTTAAAAAGAAATTTCTTGTGTGAAGGTAAATAAAAGACAACACTACTTAATATAACAAGTAATAAAATGTGGAATTTATTCTAACAATAATAATTAGAAATATAAATAGGTTCAGAATAGTTTTGATGGACTTACTGGTTATAAATTCCAGCTCATTAAGCAAACCTACAGATATTTTGAGTACATTTCTGTCTGTTATTGGTATCACATATACTATAGGCATTTATGCATAGGCTTCAAGGGCTTGTGAATCCCTTGAAATTATATAGAATTTGATATGTAAGTTCATATATACATATTTTAAGCATGTATTACTTTTTTAAAACTTAATTAATTTTTAAA
Organism: Leucopleurus acutus; assembly: GCF_964270905.1. NCBI lineage: Eukaryota > Metazoa > Chordata > Mammalia > Artiodactyla > Delphinidae > Leucopleurus > Leucopleurus acutus. Next base: position 67,687,438 of record NC_139147.1, read on the forward strand.
TTTTTGGCTGCATTGGGTCTTTGTTGCTGCATGCGGGCTTTTCTCTAGTTGCATCGAGCGGGGGCTACTCTTCATTGCAGTGCACGGGCTTCTCATTGCGGTGGCTTCGCTTCCCTTGTTGTGGAGTATGGGCTCTAGGTGCACGGGCTTCAGTAGTTGTGCACATGGGCTCAATAGTTGTGGCTCGTGGGCTGTAGAGTGCAGACTCAGTAGTTGTGGCGCATGGGCTTAGTTGCTCTGCGGCATGTGGAATCTTCCTGGACCAGGGCTCGAACCCGTGTCCCCTGCATTGGCAGGCAGATTCTTAACCACTGCGCCACCAGGGAAGTCCCCATATATGCATTTTTATGCAGAGAGGATCTGTAGCTGGTCTATAATTTTCATCAGATTCCAATAGGGACTTATGACTATCCCTCATCTCCTAACACCACCCCTCCAGACACATGCATATACATAAAAGTTTAGAACTGTGGATCTAAGGCAAAGAGGCTATATAATATGGGCTGGGTAGAGTGTGTGGCTTGAGTTCCTTGCTTATCTTTTACTGGCTTCATTACTTTAGAGGAGTTCACCATCAGTAAAATATGGTTGAGAATATTCAATTCAGAGAGTTGTGAAGATCAAAAGTAATGATATAAAGAAAAAAAATCTCTTTTTAAACACTAAAACAGAGGTTATAGATTTACATCCTATCAGCTGATTTTGACTTTAGGGATGCTTTTTTTGACCCACACAGTTGTTGTTTTAACATGATTTGGTTGTAAATACCTAAAAATCAAGATCTTTTATACAAAAATCTGGATTACCAGCCTCTATTTAAAAGAAACCGGAAGATAACCTGGCAACAGCAAAGGAATTCTGTATCAGAATTATTTTCAGTCATTGATGTATATATATATATTTTTTGAATTTTATTTATTTTTTATACAGCAGGTTCTTATTAGTCATTGATGTATATTGATGTGAATTATTTTTAAGTGACTTTCATATCTTAGAGGTTTTTAAACTTGCTCAGTATGTGAAATATCTTAGCACCCTGTGTTCCCTCTAGGTGATATATTTTAATGACATCAGTTGAATTATGATCTAATTCAAAATGAAAACTTATTTTAATTTCTTCTGAAGTGGCAGATTTGGTTAAATTTACACATCTTTTAGTGGTGTATGTATCCATGAAAAACTCAAGCTGTTAAACTGAATAAGTTTTCTTTAAATTTTCCCCATGAATGTGTGTTTGCTGTGTTTTCATTCATTTTGTATTCTGCTAGGACAGCAGACAAGTGGTAGTAGGAGCCCAAGGTGGTTTAAGAAAAATTTAGGGGAGAAAAAAAACTGAAAATTGAAGATGTTCTACTGATATCGATTTTTAGAAAATCGTCAAGATACTGACATTATTTCATTTTTAGCAGTGGAACATCGTAGTCTAGTTCATCTTGATCTAAACAGGATCCCAAGGGATCATGAAGTGAGGAATACTGTTTTAGAGTGTAGCTATTTCTTTTTTTCTCAGAATTATACATACACAAATAATCTGGATTGTATTTTGTTTGTTTGCAATATTAAGACTCTTCTAAGCTTTTTAATTACTGGCTATTGAAAAATGATTTATCACTCTGAAACATGCTCATATTTTTGATACCCAGGTATTCAGGTATTCTTCCATCTTATAAAAACCAGTATCTATATCTATTTTTAGATGACTTCAAACCTGCTTCTATTGACACTTCTTGTGAAGGAGAGCTTGAAGTCGGCAAAGGTGAACAGGTGACAATTACTCTACCAAATATAGAAGTGAGTATTTCCATATATTTAAACTAAATAGATGTTTTTACAGGATTTCCACTAAATTTAAATGAAAATGATTGTACAATTCATGTAGTGGTAGTCATAAAAAATTAATAAATATAGCAAAGCAAAAAAATCATATTTTAAACTATCTTAAGTAAAACAATCTTAAACTCTTAAAATTTACTTTGTAAGTTTCAAGAACTATCATATTAAATGATTTGAAACAATTGGAGGTCTAAACAGATATTTATTAAATCACTATTATGAGCCAGATTTTGTTCTCCAAACTAGGAATAATAACATATGCCCTGCCATGTAGTCCTAATCTGTTACAGCAGACAGACATATAAACATCTATCTAGTGCTATAGATTAGAACAGAGACAAAATTCTGTTTAAGCACATAAATGGAATTAGATACTCTGCCTGGTGGAATCTTTTTTTTCCCTGCGGTACGCGGGCCTCTCACTGCCGCGGTCCTTCCCGCCGCGGAGCACAGGCGCCGGACGCGCAGGCTCAGCGGCCACGGCTCAGCGGCCACGGCTCACGGGCCCAGCTGCTCCGCGGCACGAACCCGCGTTCCCCGCATCGGCAGGCGGACTCCCAACCACTGCGCCACCAGGGAAGCCCTGCCTGGTGGAATCTTGAAAGGCTTCATAAAGCATATGCTATGTGGGCTGAGACTTAAAGGACAAGTGGAATTTCATCCGTTATAAGAGGAGTAGAATATTCTAGGCAAAAGGAACAGTATGTGAAAGGCTCCAAATGGAGAAAGGACAAGTGGAATAAATGAATGAATGTAGTAAATTACAGAATAATGAAAAATGATTGATAGGAGTAGAGACTGGAAAGGTAGGTTGGGACCAGATTATAAAGAATCTTTTATGTTGTAATGTAGAATTTTGAGATTATGTCATAGGTATTAGAGAACCATTAGAGGTTTTTAAGCAGAGAGCTAACATGATTAGATTTGTGCTTTGGGAGTGATTTTAACAATGACTTAGGGAATGGACTGGAAAAGAAAGAGACTAGGTCAGGTAGGCCTTTACCAAAATTTTGCCCATTTCAAAAATTTTCAGATATATCAAAGTAATGCTGTCAAATACTGTTTACATAAATATGCAAGTTCTTTGTTGTATGCTCTAGTTTTCTCAGTCCTTGAGTTAGAAATTTCTTAGCATTCAACCTAAGTTTCTTTTTCCTTTTATACTGACTTGATCTATTCTCAAAGAAAACCAAGACTAACTTTATACTCTAACATAGAAAACACTGGACTTTCTGAGATTCTTTTACATTGTTTTAACTTTTGTAATAGGAATGGTTTTGTGCTAGTTCATCCACATTCTCTTGTATACATTTATGTGATGGCTTGTCATGGTTAGAGGTATAGCAAGCAAGCTCTCTATCCTCTATCTAGCCTTCCATCTGTTTCCTTTTGTCTGTCAACACTATATATTGAGACCCCACCTATATGTCAGACTATATGAGTTGCTGCCTCTGAAGGTTTCCCTAATGTTAATGAAATTTGTGGGTGCATTTTATTGTATATTTCTCATTTGCTCCCTTAGAAATTGAAGAAAATGAAAAATCAACTCAGTCTGAGACATTGTAGATTAGTAAGCCTTTGTATTACTCTGTTTTTAAAAAGTGTTCAGATTCTGGTGTCTCTAAAATAGTTTGGATATTAAGTACCCAATAATCTAAGGCTTTTTTTGCTTTATGAGGTTTATTAAAGAAAAGCCCAAATCATTCACTTAATCTTAAAAGTTATTGAAAAGCCTCAGGTGGATAACAGGCACCACCTGTTATCCTGGTCTCAGATTATAGGATTATTGATCAGTGATGATTGGTTTGCAGAACTTTAGATGAGTTCTTCTTTGCCACGTAGCATATTATTTTCTCAAATTGCAATCCTCCCATCCTCATCCCTTGCATTGTCTTTCTACTCCAAGCAGATGGGGATTCTTACATTTATTAATAAACCTTTTTCATTCACACATAATCCTGCTTTAATCAAGAGTTACCATCTACCATGTGTTCGATTTTGGTCTCAATTGAAAATACTTCTTGAAGGAATGACAACTATAGGAGGAAAATTTCAAGCTTCAAATTGTAAATTTATGAAATAGCAGAGAAATCATTTGGGAAAAAGTAGTTCCCTCCCCACCTCAGCCCACCAGAGATATGTCCAAAATGACTACGCCTCAATATTTTTGTGTGTATATGTGTGTATGAGAAAGGGAGACGGTTGGACAGACAGTCCATATATGCATATACTTTCTGTGTGGTAAGTCCTTTGCTAGGTAGCTGTTAAGAATACAGAGGTAGGGACTTCCCTGGCGGTCCAGTGGTTAAGACACCACACTTCCACTGCAGGGGACACGGGTTCGATCCCTGTTGGGGGAACTAAGATCCAGCATGCCATGTGGCGTGACCAAAAATAAAAATAAAAAAAGAAGACAGAGGTAGACTGGACGTGGTAGGTGTCCTAAAAAATATTATCATTTAATGAGGAAGATAGGAGATAATTGATTAAAATTTAGTAATGTAAGGACTATCATAAAGATATACACAGAATATTATGGGAGTACAGAAGAGCGGCGATTCAGCCTGGGGAGGGAGAGGAGACATCAGGATATGCTGTCTTGAAGATGAGTTGAAATTACCCAGGTGAAGGAAAGAGGGAAGGACCCCTTAGAGAAAAGAAAGACGTGGGCTAAGACAAAGCAACAAAAGAGTCTGTTACATTTGAAGAACTATATATAAGACACTATGGCTAGGTAAGAAAGGGTGCATATGGGGACATAGTCGGAGATGGTATTTAGGAATCAGATAAAGAAGGGCCTGATGTGTAATGCAAAAGAATTTGAATTTTATCCTGTGAATCTTTCAGATAGCTGGAATGGAAGAGAATTGTTAAAATTACCACTTGCTAAGAGCAGATTTTTTTTTTCTGCTGGGCCTACAATCCTTGAACAATTGTGAATAAGAATAGAAATTATATTCTCAAATTTTGTGGAGTTTTACCCCTTCATTAAAGAACTTCTTCAAATAAGTAGGAGGTTTACATTTCTTCACAGTTCTTAATTTTGTGGAAATGTAATGATTATTAGTTTGAGGCATTTATATTCTCCTATTTTCTTTATCAACTTGCTTTCATCATCTTGGTGAAAATGCCTAGAAGCTTGGAGGCATTCCATAAAATAGAATTTTTATTATTATACTTTTAAGAGTACCTTCAGGTTCTGGTGTTTCTTCAATAGGGTAGATTTTCTAATTCTCATTCCTCTAGGTTTTCTTTGGTAGTATCAAATAGAAGAAACTAATAAAAATGAAGACTGTTAAGGGGGTTAATATTGGGCATTTACAAATCTCTCTTTTTTGTAAACAATTCTCTATGGTTGACTGCTATAAAATTTCAAAATGTTGACTATTGAAAGGAAAAGATTTACTTGACTGTTATGATTTGTTATTGGTGTTGTCCAGTTTGGCATATTTTTAGTGCTATCTTGTGAGGTACTTTTGTGGACTTTGATGAAATAGCCCACAGGAAACTTCCAGCTACACTTCCTATTATGCAATGAGTGCATCTCTAGTGGTTGCTCAACAGCTTTTGCCCACAAACCCTGGACTTGTGAGAGTTCCATATGTCTGATGGCTACTATGCCACTCTAGATGACGCTGTTGGTCAAAGTCCCTTCCAAGATGAGCCTAGTCTGATTCTTTCCATTGAGTTTACTTAGCTTACATGGGAAAATAGCCTACCATGTTCTTGGGACTTCAGCTTATTTTAGGACTTGACTCCTATTTTAACGTCCTATTACAGTTATACTTCTAAATGAATTATATTTTTATCATTGTATAATAAACCATTTTTACCCTGTTTCTGTGATTTTAAGGTTAAATACCACCTTGTTTAATATTAATATTGCCACCTTTGCTTTCTTTTTGTTTGCATGTTCATGGAATCTAAGTGTCTCTTACTTTTATTTAGCTTACATTTTAAGTATATCTTTTGTTAACAGAATATTCTGTTTCATTTTTAAACCCATTTTGACACTTTTCTATTTTTATTAGGAGAATTCTATCCACATTTAGTTCAAAGTTTTTATACTTGATTTTTATTTCTATCTTATAGTATGTGTATTGGTTATTTTAATTTGTTTTCTTTTTTCTGTTCTTTATTAGTTTTGTCAAGCATCTCTTCTTTCTTTTCTTTTTCTTTGTTTTCCCTCATGTTACTTTGGGAGTACTATTGTACTCTTCCATTCCATTACTGATTACTTTCCTTTCCTGGTATTCATAATCAGGCATGATCAGATTTGCCTGTTAGCAGATGGGAAATAAAACTAGAAGGAGAGTAGGGAGGAGGATAACAGTAATCTAGGTGACCTGATGATTGGGTTCTGATGTTGGGTTATAGCAGTAAACATGGAGGTGGTAGCATGTGTTCCATAGTTATTCAGAGGCAAAGAGAGTTCATATGCTTCGGAGTTTCCTGGTACCTTAATAGTTTAATACCCCTTTCTTGGAATATGAAATAAGAGGGCAGAAATTGAAGTTTAAAATAAGAATGGTGCTCAATTTAATGAGGAAAAAAGTTTAATTTAAAAAAACTTGTTCAAAGTATAGAAGGCAGGTACAGGAATTGTGAAAGGCTTACTTAACTTGTTATTTATGGTAAAAATGTTCATATTGTTCACATTCAACATTCATTGAGTACCTGTGAAGAGCTTGGTACTTCAGGTGCTAGGAGCAATAAAAAATTTCTAATCCAGTCCTCCTCCTTCAGAAACTCAGAGTACAATAATGTATTTTAAAATGTTTTCTAAGTAAGAATACAAGTATTTTTTAAGAAGAATATATTACATGACTCTCTTAAATGTAATTTGGAGCCCTTGGGTTGCTATTCTGGGGTATCTTACTCACTTGTTTTTAGTCAAGACGTTTGAAAAATATACTTATCAGCCAAGTAGGCCCAACTTAGTTTTGTCATGATCATGCTTCTGGCTCTCTACCTTACAGGGCTTCAGCTAAGTGCTCTGCATCTCACTCTTCTAGGGGCCACTCCAGATATGTCCTTATCTATGTGCTATGCATGCTTGACTTCCTGTAGATCATTTTTGTTTTAGAAAAACTTGTTCCTTACTTTTGGTTTCATAATTTTCTCTCCCAGCCTCTCAGAGGTCTCTAACCTACCCCTTTTTTATGGCATCCTCAATTACCAAATTTATCTCATACTCCTCTGGTAATGTGTTAAGCCTCTAATGATTGTTAACTTTTAAAATATGATATCCCCTGGGACTTCCCTGGTGGTCCAGTGGTTAAGACTCTGTGCTACCAATGTAGGGGGCCTGGGTTCGATCCCTGGTCAGGGAACTAGATCCCGCATGCCACAACTAACAGCCTGCATGCCTCAACTAAAAGATCCCGCATGCCGCAAAGAAGATCCCACATGTGGCAACGAAGATCCCACGTGCCACAACTAAGACCCGGTGCAGCTAAATAAATAAATATTTTTTAAAAAAATGATAGGCCCTTTAGTCTTTTTTAGAAGTCATCTTTTTCTAACCTGATCTAACATTACTATTGTATTTGGCAAAATTGTTATAATCAGTGCTTTAAAAATTTAATATACTTTTATAAAGTTCAAAACCAAGCAATTATAGGGATACATATATGTGGGATAAAATAAGAGAATGAGAAAGATAAAATTCCTTCAGGGTTGAGGGAGGCAGGGACAAAGGATAGAAGAGGAGCATAGGTAGATGTAGGTTATTAGTAATGACCAGGATTCTTTAACCTTCTATTATGGAAAATAGAATAGTATAATGAACTCCTGTGTACTTACTGAGCTTCAACAATTATCAACATTTTGCTAACCTTTTTTTTGCGGTACGCGGGCCTCTCACTGTTGTGGCCTCTCCCGTTGTGGAGCACAGGCTCCGGACGTGCAGGCTCAGTGGCCACGGCTCATGGGCCCAGCCGCTCCGTGGCATGTGGGATCCTCCTGGACCGGGGCACGAACCCGTGTCCCCTGCATCGGCAGGCGGACTCTCAACCACTGCGCCACCAGGGAAGCCCCGCTAATCTTTTCTTAATAGAGCTTCCTACTTTTTTCCTGGCATATTTTAAAGCAATCACAGACATTCACAAATGCTATGTATGCATCTCTAACTGATAAGGATATTTTAATTTTCACCTAAGTACCATGGTAACCCTGCTATTATCACACATAGTAGAATTAATTGTAATACTTGGTCCATATTCATGTTTTCATGATGGTTTCAAAAATGTCTTTTTTCAGTTTTTCTCCCTAGAAATCCATATAAAATCCCTATATTGTATTTTTATTTATTTATTTTTACTGAGGTTAATTTACAGTTCTGTTAGTTTCAAGTGTACAGCAAAGTGATTCAGTTATACATATATATTCTTTTTCAGATTCTTTTCCATTATAGATTATTATAAGATATTGAGTATAGTTCCCTGTGCTATACAGTAGTTCCTTGTTGTTTACCTATTTTATATTCCTATATTGTATTCTGATATTATGTTTCTTATCTCTTTTATTCTGTAAAAGTCCCTCCCCCCTTTTATGCCACTGGTTTGTTGGAGAAACCAGGTTAATTGTCCTAGAGAATATACCCACATTCTGGATTTCAAATTACTTCTGTCTGGGATTATATAACTTGTTTCTCCTTCCTCATATTTCCTATAAACTGGTAGTTATTTCTAAAGCCTTGGTGAGAGTTAGATTCTTTGTGGGGTTTTTTTCAGGCAAGAACACTTTATAGGTGATACTGCCTACTTTCTTTTATATCACATCATGAAGCACATAATGTCTGGTTGTCCCACTTTTAAGGACGCTAAAATTGATCAGTGAGTTTAATGTAACATATGTTCTCTGATACATTCATTTTCCTTAATCTGCATAGGGAAGCCCCCCTTTAATAAAATGCCAGATTTAAAAAATTAAATTTAGGTAGGAAGAAGAGGAAGAGTAGGAAATATAACTCAGGACTTTTGTTCCCTTATTGTAAAGTATATTGGTTGTATTAGAATTGAATCCCAATTTCCTGTTGTAGACCACGTCTACAAAGATTTGTGAAACGAATCTTTACTGGCTCAGGGCAGCTGCTTCCTCTGTTCCCTTTCCTCAAAACAGCAATTTTGAGATCTCAGCCTCTCTTCATCTGTCTTTTTTACTATACTCCTTATTGCCAGAGTAGTAAATTTAGGCAGTTAGGTGACTTGAAGTACAGTATATCAATAGATTGAGAAAGACAGAAGATCTCAAAGGCCCTCTCAACTGAATTTCTATGATAAATTTCAAGTAATAATAATTAATTTTTTAAACAGGGTTCAACTACACCAGTAACTGTTTTCAAAGGTTCAAAGAAACCTTACTTAAAAGAATGCATTTTGATTATTAACCATGAGACTGGGGAATGTCGACTAGAAAAACTCAGCAGCAACATCACTGTAAAAAGAACAAGGTATGTGGTTAATGAAATAAATTATTTAATCAACACATAAATTTCTAAGAGAATGTCAGTGAAAAAAGTTATTGGATTAAGTCACACTATTACATAAGGGTTATTTCTGTCTGGTACAAAAATTTTTTTTTTTTTCTTTTTGCGTTACGTGGGCCTCTCACTGTTGTGGCCTCTCCCGTTGGGGAGCACAGGCCCCAGACGCGCAGGCTCAGCGGCCATGGCTCACGGGCCCAGCTGCTCCGCAGCATGTGGGATCTTCCCGGACCGGGACACGAACCCATGTCCCCTGCATTGGCAGGCAGACAGACTCTCAACCACTGCGCCACCAGGGAAGCCCTACAAAAATGTTTTGATGTTTTTCCAAGTTTAAATTTGGTGAAGATCCTTTAGCCAGAAGCTTTTACCATTTCTCCCTATGATATTTAAAAGCTTGTTTTGTTTCTGTATGTTTTCTTATATGTAGGTACGTCTTTTATTCTACTGTAGATACTTTTGTAGAACTGGACTAAAAGGAGCCATTACACATTCTCCAAAATAATTTCATTATCAGTAGTAAAATTTTATCAAGCACTTAGAAAATGTGAGGCAAGAAAAAGGAGAACTTCCTATACAAATACTAACCTCAGAACGTCCACATTTTAATTGGATTAGCAGATAATTCTATTAAAAATGTCAATAAGAGAACATAGCCATCTCAAATTGTTTTTTGGGGGGAAATAGGCAGTGCATTAATTAACATGTTTTTTGGGGGGAATAGGCAGTGCATTAACAAGCCATACAAATAGTATAGATAAAAATTGTTCTAGGAATTAAAGGAAGGAAGACATGGTTCATCAGAGCATTCAGGGAGCCCTTACTGATGTACCTTAAGAGGAGGTTAAGATTTAGGGCTTTTTTTCCCCCCCAAACATATTTCATGATAAGGATTGCCTTTGGGTGCTTGTTAAACAAATGAGTTCCCCAATTCAACTACAGATCAGAGAAGGAGCCCAGGAAACTTTTTTTTTGTTTTTTAATTAGCCCCTCTTCCCAGGTGATTTTTATTTGTAGGAAAGTTTGGAAAATACTGATTTAATTGATCAGAGAGAACATGAGGATGTAAACAAGACAGGACTATATCTGACTTATTTGGAACCTATGAATAAGACTTGCTTGAATAGAGCAGAGATTTGTTTCTTTCCCTGTATACAAGTATAGAAAGTGGGGTATGAGGTTGAAAGTAGACTAGAGGTAAGGTTATAAAGGTAGGTTGCCTTCAATATTAACTATGAAATTAGGACATTGTCTTATTGACGGTGGTTGCATATTAAAGTTTTTTTAACCAGGGATCGACATGCTTACATTCTTGTTTTGAAATGTAAATCCACCAAACAAATTGATTTAAATGAAACAATGTGGGAAAGAGAAAAATGCACAAACCACGATGTTTTAGAGTAGGAATGAAGAGAAAAATGAAGTTCTAAATACTTTGTGAAGGAAGGACTAAAAGGATTTGGTGACTGGAAATGGGAGAGGCAAAGTCAAGCATAGTTGTGTTGTATACTTTTTTTTTTTAAGTATTGAAGGGAAAGTATACGAACCTCCTTTAATAACATGTCTTAACCTTATGAATGAGAAATGTGGGAGTGATTTAATTTTAACAGAAATGGTAATTTCAGAATTTAGGGAATATAATGTGTCTGCTATACTCATGTATAATTTCATTTTATTTTAGTCATTTGTGTATGTCTTATCTCTTCAGTTTTGAGCAGTGGCTTTTTTTAAATTCACATTTGTATCCCTCAGTGGATCTGTGTGTATGCCATGCCTATAGCAGGGCTCAATAAAGGTTTGTTAAATAATGAATTAAATTAATGCTTTAATCCTTGAATTCGTTTTAAAGATCTCTAGGAAAAAGAATAAGTGGTCGATTTTAGTAGCTTTGTAAGTTGAAATTGTTGTTATTATTGCAATCATCATACTTGTTTTGACCTTTTGATGTTCTTAATTGCAGAGTTGAAGGAAGCAGTAAAATTCAGTATCGTATAGAGCAGCAGCAGCAACAAATGCGGAATTCAACTAGGACTCCCAATCTTGTAAAACATTCTCCATCGGAAGACAAGGTGTCCCCAGCATCTCCGATGGATGATATTGAAAGAGGTAAAATCTATGAGTATGTAATGGCCCTTTAAAATAAATTATTAATAAATGTTAAGTGAAATTTTTCATTTTAATTGACAAGGGAACTAACTGTAAAATTCTAAAAACATAATGTTTTTTGTTATGGTTCTAGGGGAGAAGTGTAGTTTATGATTTAGAGTATTATGTACATAAGCCTGTGTCTATATAACAGAATTTATATTTTTTATTATTCAGGGGAAAAAGTAACTGTTTAGATATGTGTAACTGGAGTTTTCTTCTTTTTGACAGTTGTGATGATTCCAATTTAGTCCTTCACAGCGTCTTCTTGTTGAAGTTTTTTTATGTGTAGCCAGACTATAGATGTCTAAGATGTAGCCAAACCAGTAGTGGAGTGAGGAGATGTAGTAAGCCAAAGCAGCAGGCAAGTTCTTCTGAACTGCTGCTCACTTCTCAGCAGGAAGGTGCTTCTAGAGAGGCACAGTCTTTTTGAAAGTAAGGAAACTTAAATCTTCATTTTTTTTTCTAGCTGCAGTTTGGATGTTTATGTTATAGTAATTGTGGTAGGAGTAAGACCCTGGTCACCAAAGTTTATTTGTTTCTACACTTTGCCTTCATAACTTGCATATAGCTCTCCGTTTCCACTTGCCCCCTTCTAGGCCCGGTATAGTATTAGTTCCCTAATATATTAGTGTTCCCTTTTCAAACAATAAGGAAAATATAAGCTCAGAACCCTTGTTGCTACAAAGGATCTTGAATTTTATTTTATTGTTATATCTGCTTCCAAAATGGATTTGAATCATTATATCATTTTATATATGTGTACAATAAAAATCTGGAACAGAAAATTAAGATATTGGAGGGAAGAGGAAGCAAATTTGCTAATTATTAAGACATTAAATTTATATCTGAGCTTCCTATCCACTAATACAAAACTGAAAACTTTAGTATATTTTGTATTATCTAAGAGGTTCCAAAGATTTGGACTCTTCCAAATTCTATGAATTCTAAAAGGAATTCTAAAATTCTAAAATGAATTCTAAAAGGAATTCATCGTATGGAACCTGTTCTTTGGAGAATTAAACTATATAGTATCTTCAACTATAATTTTACAATACAAAAAGAAGTTCCTCTATGTGACAGGTTTTTAGCAGAGACCTTAATAAAAACATTATATTGTAGAATATAAGTTAAGGTAATCCAAGCATAAGATCTAACTTTGTATAAGAATTTACAGTTTGCAGAGCATGTTCCTTAGACTATCTTCTTTTAAATATTTTCTTAATATTTGACCCTACTATGCCAATGCCTACTGCTATGGTTGAAACACTTTTTTTAAGTTTATGATTAGATGTCTGTCAGCTTTACTAGTGTTTCTCTGGTTTAATTTTTACACTTACCTGTTCGGGCTATCTGGAATTCTAGTCTAAGAAATAAGAATCTAAACTTCCTTCCTCCCCAACAGTGTAATTACATAGATATTGATAGAGAATCAACAAATATAGTGTTGAAAAAGAATATCAATATCCATTTTTTGAATAAGCCAGTATTTCTTCTGCTGATATGAAAAGCCATTTTTTAAATTCAGTTTTTATTTTATATTGGAGTGTAGTTGTGTTAGTTTCAGGTGTACAGAAAAGTGATTCAGTCATACATATACATGTACCTATGCTTTTTCAAATTCTTTTCCCATTTAGGTTATTACAGAGCATTGAGCATAGTTCCCTGTACTATGCAGTAGGTCCTTGTTGACTATCTATTTTATATATAGTAGTGTATATATGTTAATCCCAAACTCCTAATTTATCCCTCCCACCTTTCCCCTTTGGTAACCATAAGTTTGTTTTCGAAGTCTGTGAGTCTGTTTTGTTTTGTAAATAAGTTCATTTGTATCATCTTTTTACATTTCACATATAAGTGATATCATATGATATCTGTCTTTCTGTGTCTGACTTATTTCACTTAGTATGATAATCTCTAGGTCCATCCATGTTGCTGCAAATGGCATTATATCATTCTTTTTTATTGCTGAGTAATATTCCATTGTGTATATATACAACAACTTCTTTATCCATTCATCTGTTGTTGGACGTTTAGGTTGATTCCATGTCTTGGCTATTGTAAATAATGCTGCATTGAACATCGGGGTGCACGTGTCTTTTCAAATTATGGTTTTTCTCCGTATATGCCCAGGACTGGGATTGCTGGATCATGTGGTAGCTCTATTATTACTCTTTTAAGGAGCCTCCTTACCTTTCTCCATAGTGGTTGTACCAATTTACATTCCCACCAACAGTGTAGGAGGGTTCCCTTTTCTCCACACCCTCTCCAGCATTTATTGTTTGTAGACTTTTTGATGATGGCCATCCTGACTGGTGTGAGATGATACCTCACTGTAGTTTTGACTTTCATTTCTCTAATAATTAGCGATGTGGAACATTTTCTCTTGTGCCTTTTGGCCATCTGTATGTCTTCTTTGGAGAAATGTCTGTTTAGATCTTCTTCCCACTTTTTGATTGGGTTGTTTATTTTTTTGATATAGAGCTGCATGAGCTGTTTGTCTGTTTTAGAGATTAGTCCCTTGTCGGTTGCTTCATTTGCAAATGTTTTTTTCCATTCTGTGGGTTGTGTTTTTGTTTTGTTTATGGTTTCTCATTGCACTGCAAAAGCTTTTAAGTTTATTTTTAGGTCCCATTTTATTTTAAGGTCACATTTGTTTATTTTTTATTTTATTTTCATTACTCTAGGAGGTGGATCCAAAAAGATATTGCTGCAATTTATGTCAGAGTGTTCTGCCTATGTTTTCCTCTAAGAGTTTTATAGTATCTGGTCATACATTTAGGTCTTTAATCCATTTTGAGTTTATTTTTGTGTATGGTGTTAGAGAATGTTCTAATTTCATTCTTTTACATGTAGCTGTCCAGTTTTCCCAGCACCACTTATTGAAGAGACTGTCTTTTCTCCATTGAATATTCTTGCTTCTGTCATAGATTAATTGACCATACGTGTGTAAGTTTATTTCCGAGCTTTCTATCCTGTTCCATTGAGCTATATTTCTGTCTTTGTGCCCGTACCATTCTGTTTTGATGACTGTAGCTTGGTAGTATAGTTTGAAATCAGGGAGCCTGATTCCTCCAGCTCCATCTTTCCTTTCAGGATTGCTTTGGCTATTTAGAGTCTTTTGTGTTTCCATACAAGTTCTGAAATTTTTTTTTTCTAGTTCTGTGAAGAATGCCATTGGTAATTTGATAGGGATTGCATTGAATCTGTAGATTGCCTTGGGTAGTATATTCATTTTGACAATATTGACTCTTTCAATCCAAGAACATGGTATATCTTTCCATCTGTTTGTGTCATCTTTGATTTCCTTCATCAGTGTCTTACAGTTTTCAGAGTACAGGTCTTTTGCCTCCTTAGGTAGGTATTTTTCCTAGGTATTTTATTCTTTTTGATGTGATGGTAAATGGGATTGTTTCCTTAATTCCTCTTTCGGATTTTCATTGTTAGTGTATAGAAATGCAAGATATTTCTGTGTATTAATTTTTTATCCTGCAACCTTACTGAGTTCCTTGATAAGCTCTAGTAGTTTTCTGGTAGCATCTTTAGGATTTTCTACGTATAGTATCATGTCATCTGCAAAAAGTGACAGTTTTACTTCTTCTTTTCCAATTTGGATTCCTTTCATTTCTTCTGCTTCTCTGATTGCTATGGCTAGGACTTCCAAAACTATGTTGAATAAAAGTGGCGAGAGTGGACATTCTTGTCTTGTTCCTGATCTTGGAGGAAATGCTTTCAGCTTTTCACCACTGAGTATGATGTTAGCTGTGTGTTTGTCATATAAGGCCTTTATTATGTTGAGGTATGTTCCCTCCATGCCCACTTTCTAGAGAGTTTTTATCATAAATGGGTGGTGCTGGATTTTGTCAAAAGCTTTTTCTGTATCTATTGAGATGATCATATGGTTTTTACTCTTCAGTTTGTTAATGTGGTGTATCACACTGATTGATTTGCAGATACTGAATAATCCCGGCATCCCTGGGATAAATCCCACTTGATCATGGTGTATAATCCTTTTAATGTACTGTTAAATTCGATTTGCTAGTATTTTGTTGAGGATTTCTGCATCTATGTTCATCAGTGATTCTGACTTGTAATTTTCTTTTTTTGTCTGATTTTGGTATCAGGGTGATGGTGGCCTCATAGCATGAGTCTGGGAGTGTCACTTCCTTTGCAATTTTTTGGAATAGTTTCAGATGTATAGGTGTTAACTCGTCTCTAAATGTTTGATAGAATTCACCTGCCATGCCATCTGGCCTGGGCTTTTGTTTGTTGCAAGTTTTTAAATCACAGTTTCAATTTCAGTACTTGTGATTAGTCTGTTCATATTTTTTGCTTCTTCCTGGTTCAGTCTTAGAAGTTATACCTTTCTAAGAATTTGTTTATTTCTTTTAGATTGTCCATTTTCTTGGCATATAACTGCTTATAGCAGTCTCTTGTGATCTTTTATATATCTATGATGTCAGTTGTAACTTCTCCTTTTTCATTTCTAATTTTATTGATTTGAGCCCTTTCCTTTTTTTCTTAATGAGTCTCGCTAAAGGTTTATCAATTTTGTTTATCTTTTCAAAGAACCAGCTTTTCGTTTCATTGATCTTTTCTACTGTTTTCTTCATCTCTATTTCATTTATTTCTTTTGTGATCTTTGTGATTTCTTTCCTTCTACTAACTTTGGGATTTGTTCTTCTTTCTCTAGTTTCTTTAGTTATAAGGTTAGGTTGTTTATTTGAGATTTTTCCTGTTTTGCAAGGTAAGATTGTATTGCTATAAACTTCCCTCTTAGAACTGCTTAAGGTAATTATCGATATGTATTTCTGCTTGTCGTTTTGTTCATTGTTTAGGATTTGTTTTTGTAGGTGTTTTTTCTTCCCTTCCTCTTTTGTTCTTTTCTCTTTTGATTTGATGACTGTCTTTAGTGTTGTTTGGATTGTATTTTCTTTTTTTCTGTGTATCTATTGTAGATTTTTGGTTTGCAGTTACCATGATGTTTTGATATAGCAGCCCATATATATATATAGATAGATAGATAGATATAGATATATATGGTTGTTTTAACACATTTTTTACCAGAGACGTATTACAGCCTCAGGTGTTAGTTTCTGCAAAAACCCCTGGTCAATAATGTGTTAAGTTGCTGTTCTCTTAATTTCAAATGTATTTCCAATATCCTACATTTGTACTCTCCTCTTCTCACGATTGCTGGTTTTGATATATTTGTGTATGGATGATATCCTAGCTTTACTGTATGTTTCTCTTTACCTGTTAGATTCTCTTGTTTCTAGTTACAGGCTTTTCTTTTCCACCTAGAGGAGTTTCTTTAGCATTTGTTGTAAAGCTGCTTTGGTGGTGCTGAATTCTCTTAACTTTTTCATGTCTGTAAAGTTTTTGATTTTTCTGTTGTATCTGAATGAGAACCTTGCTGGGTAGGCTATTCTTAGTTGTAGGTTTTTCCCTTTCATCACTTTAAATATATTGTTCCACTCCTTTCTGGTCCACAGAGTTTCTGCTGAAAAATCAGCTGATAAACTTATGGGAATCCCCTTGTATGTTATTTGTTGATTTTCTCTTGTTGCTTTTACTATCTTCTCTTTGTCTTTAATTTTTGTCAATTTGAATAATATGTGTCTCAGCATGTTCCTCCTTGGGTTTGTCCTGTATGTGACTTTATGCACTTCCTGAACTTGAGTGAGTGTTTCCTTTCTCATGTTAGGGAAGTTTTCAGCTATTGTCTCTTCAAATATTTTCTCAGGCCCTTTCTCTCTCTCTCTTCTCCTTCTGGGACCCCTATAATGCAAATGTTGGTCAGTTTCATATTGTTCCAGAGATGTCTTAAACTGTCCTCATTTCTTTTCATTCTTTTTTCTTTATTCTATTCTGCAGCAGTGATTTCCACCATTCTGTCTTCCAGCTCACTTATTTGTTCTTCTGCCTCATTTATTCTGCTATTGATTCTTTCTAGTGTATTTTTCATTTCAGTTATTGTATTTTTCATCTGTTTGTTCCTTAAATCTTCTAGCTCCGAAAAGCCATTTTTGTCACATGCAGAATTTCTTTCTGGACTTAAGTCTATCTCACAACATAAGATGTACAGTGGCCAATACATGTATGAAAAGTGGATCACATTCACTAATGCTTTCAAAGTTCAAATTTTAAGATTAAAAGATATTTTTTTCTAAAATTTAATAGTTTTATTCTTGCAATGTCTGACACTGTGCAGGGGTTGCAAGAGTATGCCTAGAAATGAATAAGCTAAAAGTTTAACATAATTTCAAGGAAAAATGGATAAATTCACTTCATAGTGGGAGATTTTTAGTATATCCCCTCTCAGTAATTGATAGATTCAGGCAAACCCCAGATTAATAAGATTTGCAAAACACCATTAAGAAACTTGAACTAAGTAGACATACATAGCACTTCCACTGTTTGAGATATACAGGTTTTTCAAGTCCGTGTGAAATTAAAAAACAAAACAAAAGAAAACTGACCATGTGCTACATAGCAAAGCATCTCAACAAAAAAAGACATTTTGGGACTTCCCTGGTGGCACAGTGGTTGAGAATCTGCCTGCCAATGCAAGGGACACAGGTTTGATCCCTGGTCTGGGAAGATCCCACATGCCGCGGAGCAAGTAAGCCCGTGCATCACAGCTACTGAGACTGCACTCTAGAGCCCTTGAGCCACAACTACTCAGCCCGTGCACCACAACTACTGAAGTCCAAGTACCTAGAGCCCATGCTCCACAACAAGAGAAGCCACCACAATGAGAAGCCCACACACTGCAAGAAAGAGTAGACCCCGCTCGCCACAACTAGAGAAAGCCTGCACACAGCAACAAAGACCCAATGCAGCCAAAAAAAGATATTTTTCTTTTTTAATTGAAGTATAGTTGATTTACAATATTATTTTAGTTTCAGGTGTACAGCATAGTGATTCAATATTTTTATAGATTATAATCCACTTAAAGTTATTATAAAATAATGACTATATTTCCCTGTGCTGTACAATATATCCTTTTTAAATTTTATTTTATACGTATTAGTTTGTATCTTTTAATCCCATACCCCTATCTTACCCCTACTCTCTCCATGGGTAACCACTAGTTTGTTCTCTGTATATGTGAGTCTGTTTCTGTTTTGTTATACACATGTTTTGTTTTATCTTTTAGATTTTATATTACACATATAAGGGATAAGATACAGTATTTGTCTTACTCTCTCTGACTTATTTCACTAAGCATAATACCCTCTAGGTCCATCCATGTTGTTGCAAATGGCAAAATTTTGTTCTTTTTATGGCTGAGTAATATTTCATTGTGTGTATATATATATATATGTGTGTGTGTGTGTGTGTGTGTGTGTGTGTGTGTGTGTATAAATACCACATCTTCTTTATTCATTTATCTGTTGATGGACACTTAGGTTGCTTCCATATCTTGGCTATTGTAAATAATGCTGCTATGAACATTGGGGTGCATGCATCTTTTCAAGTTAGTGTTTTTGTTCTCTTTGGGTATATACCCTGGAATGGGATTTCTGGATCATATGGTAATTCTATTTTTAGTTTTTTTAAGGAAGCTTGGCTACACCAATCCACATTCCCACAAACAGTGTACTATGGTTCCCTTTTCTCCACATCCTTGCCAACATTTGTTATTTGTAGACTTTTTGATGATAGCCATTTTGACAGGTGTGAGGTGATATCTCATTGTGGTTTTGATTTGCATTTCTCTGATGATTAACGATGTTAAACATTTTTTCATGTACCAGTTGACCATCTGTATATCTTCTTTGGCAAGGGTCTATTCCAGTCTTCTGCCCATTTTTAACCAGGTTGTTTAGGTATTTTTGGATATTGAGTTTTATGAGCTGTTTATATAGTTTGAATATTAACCCCTTATTAGTCATATCGTTTGCAAATATTTTCTCCCAATCAGGAGGTTGTCTTTTCACTTTGTCGTTAGTTTCCTTTGCTGTGCAAAACTTTTAAGTTTAATTAGGTCCCATTTATTTTTGCCTTTGCTTCTTTCTTCTTAGGAGACAGATCCAAAAAATATTACTACAATTTATGTCAAAGAGTGTTCTGCCTATGATCTCCTCTTGGAGTTTTGTGGTTTCAGGTCTTACATTTCTGTCTTTAATCCATTTCGGGTTTATTTTTGTATGTGGTATTAGGAAATGTTCTAATCTCATTCATTTACATGTAGCTGTCCAGTTTTCCCAGCCCCACTTATCGAAGAGTCTATCTTTTCTCTATTATGTATTCTTGCCTCCTTTGTCATAATTGACCATAAGTGCATGGGTTTATTTCTGTCTCTTTATTCTTTTCTACTGATCTATGTGCCTGTTTTTGTGCCAGTATCATGGTGTTTTGTTTTTATAAATTTATTTTATTTATTTATTTTTGGCTGTGCTGGGTCTCTGCCGCAGCACGCGGGCTCTGTCTGGCTGCAGCGAGCGGAGGCCACTCTTCGCTGTGGTGCATGGGCTTCTCATTGCGGTGGCTTCTCTTTGTTGCGGAGCATGGGCTCCAGGCATGCGGGCTTCAGTAGCTGTGGCGTGTGGGCTCTAGAGCACAGGCTCAGCAGTTGTGGCACACATGGGCCCAGTTGCTCCACGGCATGTGGGATCCTCCCAGTCCAGGGCTCAAACCCGCATCCCCTGCACTGGCAGGCAGACTCCCAATCACTGCGCCACCAGGGAAGCCCTATCATGGTGTTTTGATTACTGTAGCTTTGTAGCATAATCTGAAGTCAGGGAATGTGAAACCTCCAACTTTGTTCTCTTTTCTCAAGACTACTTTGGCAATTTCGGGTCTTTGTGGTTCCATGTGAATTTGAGGGTTATTTGTTCTAGTTCTGTGAAAAATGTCATGAGTATTTTGATAGGGAAAGAGATATTTTTTCATTTATCTGCTTGCTGGTAGCTAAAATAATTGTCAACATCCAGTACTGGTGAGGATATAAAGGGAAACAAATGTGTGCATACATTTTTGAAGAAACATAAATTGACATATATTTTTTTGTAGAGGAATTTTTCCTGCAAAACACTTAGAACAGGGTCTAGCACAAAGAAACTACTATATAAGGTTTTGCTCTCATTATCATCCTTATTTGCTAATAACTGTTAAATTAAAAGTGTGCCTATTCCTTACCTAGAAAGTCTAGAAATTTCTCTTATTGTGAAACTTGTACAGATAGATACATAATTACATAGGTATACCTATATCAGTCACATAAGAGTGCTCAATGTGGCGTTTTTAATACTAAGGAAAAACTGGAAAAATCCTAGGTACACATAAAGAAGGGATTACAATACTATACATCCCTATTAAAAAAGAGCTAGTGCACATTTTAGTAACAAAGAATGATATCCAAATATATTATTAAGTAAAAATGTTTTTACTTATTATACAATGTGTGTGAGTGTGTATGAACCATTTCTGAAAACAAAATGTATATAGTTGCAGATGCATAGGTGAACTTGGAAGAATTATACTAAAATGTAAGCATTATCTTTGGGAGTTTGGATTATAGGAAACTTTCACTTTCTGTGGTGCAAATTGTTATTTGAATTTTTACAATGAATTTGTTATTTTTCAGATAATGATTATTTATTGAGAAGACAATATAATATAAAAACAATGTTAATATGAAACCACTCATAATCTCACCACCCTAATGCAACTATGTTAATTTCTGCCTATATTGTATATATTTTTAATATTTATGTATCTATTTAGTTACACTGGGTCTTAGTTGTGGCAGGCAGGCTCCTTAGTTGTGGCTCACCAGCTCCTTAGTTGCAGCACATGGGCTCCTTAGTTGTGACAGGAGGGCTCCTTAGTTGTGGCTCCAGGTCTCCTTACTTGCAACTTGCTGGCTCCTTAGTTGTGGTACATGGGCTCCTTAGTTGCAGCAGGCGGGCTCCTTAATTGCAGCTTACCACTTTGGTTTCAGTTTTTTAAAAAATTACAGACGTTTCTTTCCTTTCCAACACATTCTCTTCCTTCTCCTGTCTATCTATGCACATGTCTGAATGTACTCTAAAGGACTTATATACTTTGCTATTCCTTGAAAGAGTTTGTATGTGGTAGATTTTTCTAAATTTCTTTAATAATGATAGGTTTGTTCAGTTTCTATTTCTTCATTCAGTTTTGGTAATTCATATTTGTCTATTTCTTCATTCAGTTTTGGTAATTCATATTTGTCTTGAAAATTATTAGTTTAATTCACATTTTCAAAATACTAGCATAATTTGTCCATATAAATCTCTACAATGTCTGTAGTTATGGCACGTTTTTATTCCTAACACTGATTATTCATGCCCTTTCTCTCTTTTTCTTAACCAATATTTCTAGAATTTGATACATTTCATTAGGCTTCAGTGAACCAGCTTTTGGTCTTGGTGAGACATAGTAAATGTGGTGACAAAGAATGACATCTTCAGAGTCAGACTACTCTCATTCAAATCCCAGCTCCATCACTTATCAGCTGGGTGGCCTAGGGAAATTTACTTAACCTCTTATTCTCTCTGTGTATGTTTTCTCATTTTTAAAATAGAGATAATAATTAGGATTATTGAGAGGATTAAATGCAATAAATATATATAAAGTACCTAAAGCAATTCCTGGCACTAGGAAGTATTCAAATATTAGCTATTATTTTAATTTTTATTGTTATTTTCTTTTTCCTTTTTTTACTCTTTCATTAATGTATGCTCTTTAAAAAAACTATTTCCTTCTTTGACTTGCTTTGAGTTTGCTGTGTTGTTCTTATAATTGGATGCTTAGTTCATCTATATTGAATTTATCTTTTGTATGCATTTAAGAGTATAAATAGCTTTCTAGGTATCACTGCATCTAGTAAATGACTAACACTTCCATGGTAGTTAAATTCTAAAAATTTTTGTAATTTCAGTTCTTAGACAATAAATCATTTATAAGAATGTTTTGTGGGTTTTCGGTCGGAGCGCAGGGAGAGGACTGGGGTTGGCAGCTTGAACATAGCCTGAAGTGGTTAGTGAACCACGGCTAGCCGGGAGGGAGTCCGGGGAAAAGTCTGCACCTGCCGTAGAGGCAAGAGACTTTTTCTTGCCTCTTTGTTTCCTGGTGTACGAGGAGAGGGGTTTAAGAGCGCTGCTTAAAGGAACTCCAGAGACGGGCGCGAGCCGCAGCTAAAAGCGTGAACCGGGCGGGAGACGCTAAGGCTGCTGCTGCCGCCGCCAAGGGGCCTGTGTGCGAGCACAGGTCACTATCCACACCCCTCTTCCGCGGAGCCTGTGCAGCCCGCCACTGCCAGGTTCCCGGGATCCAGGGACAACTTCCCCGGGAGAACGCACGGCGGGCCTCAGGCTGGTGCAACATCACTCCGGCCTCTGCTGTCGCAGGCCCGGCCCGCACGCAGTCCCTCTCCCTCCCCCCGAGCCTGAGTGCGCCAGAGCCCCCGAATCAGCGGCTCCTTTAACCCCGTCCTGTCTGAGCAAAAAACAGACGCCCTCCAGCGACCTACACGCAGAGGCAGGGCCAAATCCAAAGCTGAGCCCCTGTGAGCTGTGAGAACAAAGAAGAGAAAGGGAAATCTCTCCCAGCAGCCTCAGAAGCAGCGGATTAAAGCTCCACAATCAACTTGATGTGCCCTGCATCTGTGGAATACATGAATAGACAACGAGTCATCCCAAATTGAGGAGGTGGGCTTCGAAAGCAAGATCTATGATTTTTTCTTGTCTGTATAGTTTTGCTTCCACCATTTGTCCTCGGGTTCTATCCGTCCATGGGTTTTTTAAAAAATTTTTTTTCTTAATAATTTTAATTTTAATAACTTTATTATACTTTACTTTCTTTCTTTCTTTCTTTCTTTCTTTCTTTCTTTCTTTCTTTTCTTTCCTTCCTTCCTTCCTTTCTTCCTTCCTTCCTTCCTTCCTTCCTTCCCTCCCTCTCTCCCTCCCTCCCTCCCTCCCTCCTTTAGACAACGAATCATCCCAAATTGAGGAGGTGGTCTCTGAGAGCAAGATTTATTCCCCTTTACCTCTTTTTGTGAGGGTGTATGTATATGCTTCTGTGTAAGATTTTGTCTGTATAGCTTTGCTTCCAACATTTGTCCTAAGGTTCTATCCGTCCTTTTTCTTCTTTTTCTAAATAAGTATTTTTTAATTCAATAACTTTATTATACTTTATTTTATTTTACTGTATCTTCTTTCTGTCTTTTTTCCTTCTTTCCCTCCTTCCTCCCTCCCTCCCTTCCTCCTTTCTTTCCTTCTTGCCTTCTTTCCTTCTTTGCTTCTTTCTTTCTTTCTTTCTTCATACTTCTACTAATTCTCTCTACTTTTTCTCCCTTTTATTCTGAGCCATGTGGATGAAAGGCTCTTGGTGCTCCAGCCAAGAGTCAGGGCTCTGCCTCTGAGGTAGGAGAGCCAACTTCAAGACACTGGTCAACAAGAGACCTCCCAGCTCCACATAATATCAAACGGCGAAAATCTCCCAGAGACCTCCATCTTAACACCAGCACCCAGCTTCACTCAACGACCAGCAAGCTACAGTGCTGGACAACCTATGCCAAACAACTAGCAAAACAGGAACACAAACCCACCTATTAGCAGAGAGGCTGCCTAAAAGCAAAATAAGGCCACAGACACCCCAAAACACACCACCAGACATGAACCTGCCCACTAGAGAGACAAGATCCAGCCTCATCCACCACAAAACAGGCACTAGTCCCCTCCACCAGGAAGCCTACACAACCCACTGAACCAACCTTAGCCACTGGAGACAGACATCAAAAACAGCGGGAACTACGAACCTGCAGCCTGCAAAAAGGAGACCCCAAACACAGTAAGATAAGCAAAATGAGAAGACAAAAAAACACACAGCAGATAAAGGAGCAAGATAAAAATGCACCAGACCTAACAAATGAAGAGGAAATAGGCAGTCTACCTGAAAACAGAATTCAGAATAATGATAGTAAGGATGATCCGAAATCTTGGAAGTAGAATGGACAAAATGCAAGAAACAGTTAACAAGGACCTAGAAGAAATAAAGATGAAACAAGCAACAATGAACAACACAATAAATGAAACTAAAACTACTCTAGAAGGGATCAATAGCAGAATAACTGAGGCAGAAGAACGGATAAGTGACCTGGAAGATAAAATAGTGGAAATAACTACTGCAGAGCAGAATAAAGAAAAAAGAATGAAAAGAATTGAGGACAGTCTCAGAGACCTCTGGGACAACATTAAACGCACCAACATTCGAATTATAGGGGTTCCAGAAGAAGAAGAGAAAAAGAAAGGGACTGAGAAAATATTTGAAGAGATTATAGTTGAAAACTTCCCTAATATGGGAAAGGAAATAGTTAATCAAGTCCAGGAAGCACAGAGAGTCCCATACAGGATAAATACAAGGAGTAATACGCCAAGACACATATTAATCAAACTGTCAAAAATTAAATACAAAAAAAGCATATTAAAAGCAGCAAGGGAAAAACAACAAATAACATACAAGGGAATCCCCATAAGGTTAACAGCTGATCTCTCAGCAGAAACCCTACAAGCCAGAAGGGAGTGGCAGGACATACTGAAAGTGATGAAGGAGAAAAACCTGCAGCCAAGACTACTCTACCCAGCAAGGATCTCATTCAGATTTGATGGAGAAATTAAAACCTTTACAGACAAGCAAAAGCTGAGAGAGTTCAGCACCACCAAACCAGCTTTACAACAAATTCTAAAGGAACTTCTCTAGACAAGAAACACAAGAGAAGGAACAGACCTATAATAACGAACCCAAAACAATTTAGAAAATGGGAATGGGAACATACATATCGATAATTACCTTAAATGTAAATGGACTAAATGCTCCCACCAAAAGACACGGATTGGCTGAATGGATACAAAAACAAGACCCTTACATATGCTGTCTACAAGAGACCCACTTCAGACCTAGAGACACATACAGACTGAAAGTAAGGGGATGGAAAAAGATATTCCACGCAAATGGAAACCAAAAGAAAGCTGGAGTAGCATTTCTCATATCAGACAAAATAGACTTTAAAATAAAGACTATTAGAAGAGACAAAGAAGGACACTACATAATGATCAAGGGATCGATCCAAGAAGATATAACAATTGTAAATATTTATGCACCCAACATAGGAGCACCTCAATACATAAGGCAAATACTAACAGCCATAAAAGGGGAAATTGACAGTAACATATTCATAGTAGGGGACTTTAACACCCCACTTTCACCAATGGACAGATCATCCAAAATGAAAATCAATAAGGAAACACAAGCTTTAAATTATACATTAAACAAGATGGACTTAATTGATATTTATAGGACACTCAATCCAAAAACAACAGAATACACATTTTTCTCAAGTGCTCATGGAACATTCTCCAGGATAGATCCTATCTTGGGTCACAAATCAAGCCTTGGTAAATTTAAGAAAATTGAAATTGTATCAAGTATCTTTTCCGACCACAATGCAATGAGACTAGATATCAATTATAGGAAAAGATCTGTAAAAAATACAAACACATGGAGGCTAAACAATACACTACTTAATAATGAAGTGATCACTGAAGAAATCAAAGAGGAAATAAAAAAATACCTAGAAACAAATGACAATGTAGACACAACGACCCAAAACCTATGGGATGCAGCAGTTCTAAGGGGGAAGTTTATAGCAATACAAGCCCACCTTAAGAAGCAGGAAACATCTCGAATAAACAACCTAACCTTGCACCTCAAGCAATTAGAGAAAGAAGAACAAAGAAACCCCAAAGGTAGCAGAAGGAAAGAAATCATAAAAATCAGATCAGAAATAAATGAAAAAGAAATGAAGGAAACAATAGCAAAGATCAATAAAATTAAAAGCTGGTTCTTTGAGAAGATAAACAAAATAGATAAACCACTAGCCAGACTCATCAAGAAAAAAAGGGAGAAGACTCAAATCAATAGAATTAGAAACGAAAAAGGAGAAGTAACAACAGACACTGCAGAAATAAAAAAGATCATGAGAGATTACTACAAGCACCTCTATGCCAATAAAATGGACAATCTGGAAGAAATGGACAAATTCTTAGAAATGCACAACCTGCCAAGACTGAATCAGGAAGAAATAGAAAATATGAACAGACCAAT
This sequence comes from Leucopleurus acutus, assembly GCF_964270905.1. Taxonomy (NCBI): domain Eukaryota; kingdom Metazoa; phylum Chordata; class Mammalia; order Artiodactyla; family Delphinidae; genus Leucopleurus; species Leucopleurus acutus. The sequence goes on from NC_139147.1 coordinate 67,714,037, forward strand.
CACAAGCACTGAAATTGAAACTGTGATTAAAAATCTTCCAACAAAGAAAAGCCCAGGACCAGATGGCTTCACAGGCGAATTCTATCAAACATTTAGAGAAGAGTTAACACCTATCCTTCTCAAACTCTTCCAAAGTATAGCAGAGGGAGGAACACTCCCAAATTCCTTCTACGAGGCCACCATCACTTTGATACCAAAACCAGACAAGGATGTCACAAAGAAAGAAAGAAAACTACAGGCCAATATCACTGATGAACATAGATGCAAAATACTAGCAAACAGAATCCAACAGCACATTAAAAGGATCATACACCATGATCAAGTGAGGTTTATTCCAGGAATGCAAGGATTCTTCAATATACGCAGATCTGTCAATGTGATAAACCATATTAACAAATTGAAGGAGAAAAACCATATGATCATCTCAATAGATGCAGAGAAAGCTTTTGACAAAATTCAACACCGATTTATGATAAAAACCCTGCAGAAAGTAGGCATAATAAAGGCCATATATGACAAGCCCACAGCCAACATCATCCTCAATGGTGAAAAACTGAAAGCATTTCCACTAAGATCAGGAACAAGACAAGGATGTCCACTCTCACCACTATTATTCAACATAGTTTTGGAAGTTTTAGCCACAGCAATCAGAGAAGAAAAGGGAATAAAAGAAATCCAAATCGGAAAAGAAGAAGTAAAGCTGTCACTGTTTGCAGATGACATGATACTATACATAGAGAATCCTAAAGATGCTACCAGAAAACTACTAGAACTAATCAATGAATTTGGTAAAGTAACAGGATACAAAATTAATGCACAAAAATCTCTGGCATTCCTATATACTAATGATGAAAAATCTGAAATGGAAATCAAGAAAACACTCCCATTTACCATTGCAACAAAAAGAATAAAATATCTAGGAATAAACCTACCTAAGGAGACAAAAGACCTGTATGCAGAAAATTATAAGACACTGATGAAAGAAATTAAAGATGATACAAATAGATGGAGAGAGATACCATGTTCTTGGATTGGAAGAATCAACATTGTGAAAATGACTCTACTACCCAAAGCAATCTACAGATTCAATGCAATCCCTATCAAACTACCACTGGCATTTTTCACAGAACTAGAACAAAAAATTTCGCAATTTGTATGGAAACACAAAAGACCCCGAATAGCCAAAGCAATCTTGAGAACGAAAAAAGGAGCTGGAGGAATCAGGCTCCCTGACTTCAGACTATACTACAAAGCTACAGTAATCAAGACAGTATGGTAGTGGCACAAAAAACAGAAAGAAAGATCAATAGAACAGGATAGAAAGCCCAGCGATAAACCCATGCACATATGGTCACCTTATCTTTGATAAAGGTGGCAGAAATGTACAGTGGAGAAAGGACAGCCTCTTTGATAAGTGGTGCTGGGAAAACTGGACAGATACATGTAAAAGTATGAGATTAGATCACTTCCTAACACTATACACAAAAAAAAGCTCAAAATGGATTAAAGACCTAAATGTAAGGCCAGAAACTATCAAACTCTTAGAGGAAAACATAGGCAGAACACTCTATGACATAAATCACAGCAAGATCCCTTCTGACCCACCTCCTAGAGTAATGGAAATAAAAACAAAAATAAACAAATGGGTCCTAATGAAACTTCAAAGCTTTTGAACAGCAAAGGAAACCATAAACAAGACAAAAAGACAACCCTCAGAATGGGAGAAAATATTTGCAAATGAAGCAACCGACAAAGGATTAATCTCCAAAATTTACAAGCAGCTCATGCAGCTCAATAACAAAAAAACAAACAACCCAATCCAAAAATGGGCAGAAGACCTAAATAGACATTTCTCCAAAGAAGATATACAGACTGCCAACAAACACATGAAAGAATGCTCAACATCATTAATCATTAGAGAAATGCAAATCAAAACTACAATGAGATATCATCTCACACCAGTCAGAATGGCCATCATCAAAAAATCTAGAAACAATAAATGCTGGAGAGGGTGTGGAGAAAAGGGAACACTCTTGCACTGCTGGTGGGAATGTGAATTGGTTCAGCCACTATGGAGAACAGTATGGAGGTTCCTTAAAAAACTACAAATAGAACTACCATATGACCCAGCAATCCCACTACTGGGCATATACCCTGAGAAAACCAAAATTCAAAAAGAGTCATGTACCAAAATGTTCATTGCAGCTCTATTTACAATAGCCCGGAGATGGAAACAACCTAAGTGCCTGTCATCGGATGAATGGATAAAGAAGATGTGGCACATATATACAATGGAATATTACTCAGCCATAAAAAGAAACGAAATTGAGCTATTTGTAATGAGGTGGATAGACCTAGAGTCTGTCATACAGAGTGAAGTAAGTCAGAAAGAAAAAGACAAATACCGTATGCTAACACATATATATGGAATTTAAGAAAAAAAATGTCATGAAGAACCTAGGGGTAAAGCAGGAATAAAGACGCAGACCTCCTAGAGAACGGACTTGAGGTTATGGGGAGGGGGAAGGGTGAGCTGTGACAGGGCGAGAGAGAGTCATGGGCATATACACACTAACAAACGTAGTAAGGTAGATAGCTAGTGGGAAGCAGCCGCATGGCACAGGGATATTGGCTCGGTGCTTTGTGACAGCCTGGAGGGGTGGGATAGGGAGGGTGGGAGGGAGGGAGACGCAACAGGGAAGACATATGGGAACATATGTTTATGTATGACTGATTCACTTTGTTATAAAGCAGAAACTAACACACCATTGTAAAGCAATTATACCCCAATAAAGATGTTAAAAAAAAAAATCCCTTCTGACCCACCTCCTAGAGTAATGGAAATAAAAACAAAAATAAACAAATGGGACCTAATGAAACTTCAAAGCTTTTGAACAGCAAAGGAAACCATAAACAAGACAAAAAGACAACCCTCAGAATGGGAGAAAATATTTGCAAATGAAGCAACTGACAAAGGATTAATCTCCAGAATTTACAAGCAGCTCATGCAGCTCAATAACAAAAAAACAAACAACCCAATCCAAAAATGGGCAGAAGACCTAAATAGACATTTCTCCAAAGAAGATATACAGACTGCCAACAAACACATGAAAGAATGCTCAACATCCTTAATCATTAGAGAAATGCAAATCAAAACTACAATGAGATATCATCTCACACCAGTCAGAATGGCCATCATCAAAAAATCTAGAAACAGTAAATGCTGGAAAGGGTGTGGAGAAAAGGGAACACTCTTGCACTGCTGGTGGGAATGTGAATTGGTTCAGCCACTATGGAGAACAGTATGGAGTTTCCTTAAAAAACTACAAATAGAACTAACATATGACCCAGCAATCCCACTACTGGGCATATACCCTGTGAAAACCAAAATCCAAAAAGAGTCATGTACCAAAATGTTCATTGCAGCTCTATTTACAATAGCCCGGAGATGGAAACAACCTAAGTGCCCATCATCGGATGAATGGGTAAAGAAGATGTGGCACATATATACAATGGAATATTACTCAGCCATAAAAAGAAACAAAATTGAGCTATTTGTAATGAGGTGGATAGACCTAGAGTCTGTCATACAGAGTGAAGTAAGTCAGAAAGAAAAAGACAAATACCATATGCTAAAACATATATATGGAATTTAAGAAGAAAAAAAAATGTCATGAAGAACCCAGGGGTTAGACAGGAATAAAAACACAGACCTACTGGAGAACGGACTTGAGGATATGGGGAGGGGTAAGGGTGAGCTGTGACAGGGCGAGAGAGAGTCATGGACATATACACACTAACAAACGTAAGGTAGATAGCTAGTGGGAAGCAGCCGCATGGCACAGGGATATCGGCTCGGTGCTTTGTGACCGCCTGGAGGGGTGGGATAGGGAGGGTGGGAGGGAGGGAGACGCAAGAGATATGGGAACATATGTATATGTATAACTGATTCACTGTGTTATAAAGCAGAAACTAACACACCATTGTAAAGCAATTATACCCCAATAAAGATGTTAAAATATATATATATATATATATATATAAAAACAAAAAACAAAAACCGGAAGGCTTGTCTTTAGCTTATTTTCCCTGCTTGCTTGCTCTTTAATAAGTTGATAAATGACATTTAAACTCAATAATTATGATTAACTCTGTCCCACAATTTTTAAAAGCACTGGTGATTGTGTGCGCCTGCATGTGCGCACCTTTACAACCAGTAAAATAAAGTTCTTGATTAAAAAAAAAAAGAATATTTTGTGGTTTCCAAATATATGGAATTTAAGGAAAATCTTGGGCAGGCTTAAAACAATGACAACATATTTTCTGCTCATAAATCTCCAATTTGTGTAGGGTCAGTAGGGATAGTTCATAGCTGTTCTAGGAACAGCTGGTGTCAGCTGGACTGACTTGGGGTCTAGCAGCTGGAATCATTTGAAGACTCACTTATTCACACCTGCCAGTTGTTGCTGGCTTTTGGCTGAGACTTTGGGGGTTGTCAGCTGGGAAAGCTACACATTTCCTTTCCAGGTGGCCTGGGCTTCCTCACAACATAGTGGCTGGGTTCCAAGAATAAGTGTCGAGAAAGTGAGAGTGGAAGGGAGAAAGGATACAGAGGAGTGAGGTCAAAACTTTATCTTTTTAATTACACAGGCTCAGAAATCATGTAGGATCACTTGTGCGGGTGTGTTTCTATGTGTATCTGACACAAAATTTTCATGTATTTAAAGTACAGTTTGCTAGGTTTTGACATATGTGTACATCCTAAAATTACAAGCACAACCACAATCAGGGTAATGAACATATTTATCACTCTAAAAAGTTTCCTCCTCCTCCTTTGTAATCCCTCTCTCCCACTCCTTCCCACCCCATCCATTCCCAGGTAACTACTGATCTGCTTTATATCATTATCATTAGTTTGCTTTTTCTAGAAATTTGTATCAGTGGAATCATATAGTATGTCCTCTTTTTTGCATAGATTTTTGCACTAAACATAATTATTTTGAGAATCATCCATTATTGAAGGTTGTATCAATAGCTCATTCCTTTTTATTGCTGAGCAGTAATCTACTTTATGGATATACAGGAATTTGTTTATCTGCTCAACCTGAAGATGGACATTTGGGTTGTTTCCAGTTTTTGGCTTTTACATATAAAGCTGCTATGAACATAACATACAAGTCTTTGAAAAGACAAATGTTTTCTTTTCTCCACAGTAAATATGTAGGAGTGAAATAGCTGGATTGTATGATAGGTGTGCATTTAACTTTTTAAGCAACTGCCAAAATGTTTTCCAAAGTGGTTGTACTATTTTACATTCCTACCAGCAGTGTACATCTATATCAATGCTTGTATCAGTTTTAATGGGGTGTATAGTGGTATCTTATTGTGGCTTAATTTTTTTTAAAAAATAAATTTTTTTAAATTTATTTTATTGAAGTATAGTTGATTTACAATGTTGTTTTAGTTTCTGGTATACAGCAAAGCGATTCAGCAGAAAAACCTGAGTGAACTTTTTGGCCAACCCAATGTGTATACTAGTTTGCATCTGGTAATCCCAAACTCCCAACCCATCCCTCTCCACCACCTCTCCCCCTTGGCAACCACAAGTCTGTTCTCTGTGTATATGAGTCTGTTTTTGTTTCATAGATAAGTTCATTTGTGTCATGTTTTAGATTCCACATATAAGTAATATCATATGGTATTTGTCTTTCTCTTTCTGACTTACTTCACTTACTATGATAATCTCTAGGTCCATCCATGTTGCTGCAAATGGCATTATTTCATTCTTTTTCATAGCTGAGTAGTATTCCATTGTGTGTATGTGTGTGCGTGTGTTTGTGTGTGTGTGTATACACACCACATCTTTTTTATCCATTCATCTATCAACAGACATTTAGGTGTTTCCATGCCTTGGCTATTGTAAATAGTGCTGCTGTGAACATAGGGGTGCTTGTATCTTTTTGAATTATGGTTTTGTCCAGATACATGCCCAGGAGTGGGATTGTTGGATCATATTCATTGTCACTTTAGTTTGCATTTCCTTAATGACTAATGATGTTGAGTATCTTTTCATGTCCTTATTTGCCATCATTATATTTTCTTCAGGCACAATGTCTATTCAAATCTTTTTACCCATTTAAAAAATTGGATTATTTATTTTCTTATTAGACTTTTAGGAATTCTTTATATATTTTGAATACAAGTTCTTCATCATATACATGCCTTGCAAATATTTTCTCCCAGTCTGTGGATTGTATTTTTTCATTCTCTTAACAATGTAATTTGAAGAGCCAAAGATTTTAATTTTGAATACATGCGTTTTATCCATTTTTTTCTGGATTCTCCTTTTGGTGTCATATTGAAATTTTTTGCCTAAACCAAGATCATAGTAACAAAGGTTTTCTTTCATGTTTTCTTTTACAAGTTTTATAGTTTTACATTTAGGCCCATGCTTCATTTTGAGTCAATTTTTGTATATGGTACATGGTATGTATCAAAGGTTTTTTTTTTTGCATGTGGATATTGAATTATTCCAGCACCATTTGTTGAAAAGACTGTCTTTCCTCATATATTTGCACCTTTGTAAAAAAAAAATCAGTTGTCCATATTGTGTGTGTCTGTTTCTGGACTCTTTATTCTGATATGTTGATCTATTTGTTTATCTTTATGGCAACACCATATTGTCTTGATAATTGTAGCTTTATAATAAGTCTTGAAACCAGGAAATTTTAGTCCTACAACTTTGTTCTTCTCTTACAAAGTTGTTTTGCGTATTCTAGGACTCTTCCATTTTCACGTGAATTTTAGAATTAGCTTCTCAATTTCTGTTGAAATTATTATTGGGATTGCACTGAATCCATAGATCAATTTGGGTAAAATTGGCATCTTAACAATATTGAGTCTTCTGACCCATGAACACAGTATTTCTCTCCATTTATTTAGATCTTTAATTTCTCTCAGAAATGCTTTATGGTTTTCAACATACAGGTCCTTCAAATATTTTGTCAGCATTATCTATAATTATTTAATTTTTAATAATTATTTAATTTTCGGAAGCTATTATAAATGCTCTTGTTTATATGATTTTAACTTCTAATTGCTCATTGCTAGTACATAGAAATAAAACCGATTTTTGTATATTGTCCCTGTGTATTTAACCTTGCTAAACTCACTATTCTAGAGCTTTTTTGTAGATACCATCAGCTTTTCTACATAGACAATCACGTTATCTGTAAATAATGACAATTTCACCTCTTCCTTTCCAATCTGGATGGCTTTTATTTCTTTTTCATGACTTACTGCACCAATTAGAACCTTCAATACAACATTGACTAGAGGTGGTCAAAGTGGAAAACCTCTTGTTTCTGATGCTGGAGGGAAAATATTCAGTCCCTTACAATTATGTATGATTTCAGCTGTAAGCTTTTCCTAGATGTCCTTCATAAGGTTAACTTATATTTCTATTTTGCTGAGTTTTTATCAAGAATCACTGCTGAAATTTCTGCTGTTTTGAGATGGCTTTTATTTTTCAGTTTTTAATATAGTGAATTATATGGATTGATTTTTGAAAGTTTGTATTCCTTGGAAAACCCCACTTAATCATGATGTATTGTCCTTTTAATATAGGACATTTCTTAACCTCAGCAATAGTGGCACTTGGAGTTGGATGGTTCTTTGTCAGGGGCTGTCTTATGCATTGTAGGATGTTTAGCAGCATCTCTAGCTTCTACCCACTAGATGCTAGTATCACCAATTCCCAACAGTTGTGACAACCAAAAATGTCTCCAGATTGCCAGATGTCTCCCTGGGTGACAAAATCATAGCTGGTTGAAAACCACTGTTATATATTATTAAATTTGATTTGGTAAAATTTTCTTTAAAAATTTTGTGTCTGTTCATAAGGGATATTTTTTTTTCTGGTAATGTCTTTGTTGGATTTTGTATCAGTAATTCTGGCCCTAAGGAATGAATTGGAAAGTATTTCTTCCTTTTTAATTATACAGAAGCATTTGTATCAAACTGACATTATTTCTTCCTTAAATAACTGGTAGAATTCACTAGTGAAGTCATCTGTCACTAGAGATCTGTGTGTAGGGTGTGGGGAGGGTTTTAACTACAACTCAGTTTTTTTTAGAAGATTTATGGATATTCTGGTTATCTGTTTCTTCTTGAGTGAAATTTAGTAGTTTGTGCCTTTCAAGGAATTGATCCATTTCATCTAATTTATTGAGTTTGTGGACATAAAGTAGTTCACAGTGTTCCTTTCTATTCATTTAATGCTGTAAGGTCTGTAGTGCTGTCACCTCTTTCACTCTGATATTAGTAATTTATATCTAGTATCTTTTTTTCTTGATAAACCTGGTTGAGTTTGATCAACATTATTTATCTCAAGCAGTCAATTTATGTTTCATTTATTTTCACTTTTTTTTCTGCTGTCTTTCTTGTTTTGTGCTTTTGCTATTTTTTTCCTTCTGCTTACTTTAGTTTTAATTTGCTCTTCTTTCTCTAACTTCTTAAGGTACAGCTTAGTTCATTTAATTGAGACCTCCTTTTTCCCCCCAGTATAATCATTTAATGTTTCAAATTTCTCTCCAAGCTGTGCTTTAGTTGTATTCCACAGATTTTGATAAGTTGTGTTTTTATTTTCATTCAATTAGACGTATTTTCTGAAATCTTTTTGATTTCGTATTTGACCCATGGGTTTCTTAGAAGTGTGTTTAGTTCTCAACTACTTGAATATTATCTAGGTTCCATTTATAAATTTTAAATTATTTTGTTTTGATAGAGAACATATTCTGTGTAAGATCAGTCTCTTAAAATGTATTGTGGAACAAGATGACATAGACTTATCTATTTCTGCTTCTCCCCACTAAGTAAAACTATAAACCCTGGAAATAATGCAAAAGACAATCAAAGGAGAAATCTGAAAGAGGAAGGTAATCTGGTTAGGGAGCCAAGGAAGCACTAGAAGAACAGCATATTCAGGGCATCTTGTAACCTCCTCCTTCAGAAGATGACAATTCAGGCCCAGCATGTCCTGACTCCAGCTTAGTTACAGAAGGCGTTTCAGATAGCTTATTCTTCTCCCAGATTGAAAGGGCTATCCAACAACAGCAGGCTAGTCAAGACAAGTGTTTCTACCACAGTACACAAACACACACACACAAAATGGCAACTATGTGAGATTATGTGTTAATTAACTTGATTATGGTAATCATTTCACAATGTATATCAAAGCATCATGTTGTACACTTTTTATATGTGCAAGTTTTTTGCCAATTATACCTCAGTAAAGCTGAAAAAATTCATCTCTATGTATTGTGTTGCATTACATGTACTGGGGGAATAAGAGAATTGGAGGACGGTTTCTAACAAAACAGATTTCAATTTTTACAATTTAAAACGTTCACATTCTTTTTTGTATTTTATTTGAGTTACATGGGTAATTAAGTATAATGGCATAAGTAAATATAGTATTTAAGTTTAGATATTGCCTATGTCTTTTACTTTTCATAATCCCAACATTGAATATAGCTCAGCTTGATAGCAGAGGAGCTTTTTATTTTACTTTTTGGGGCATCTGAGAACTATGTGTATATGTTGTCCAGACATAGGACAGGGAGAAAGAAAGACTACCAGAGAAGAGCTGGGAAAGAAAGGTTTGGGTTCAGGGATGCAATTTTTGCTAGAAAAGTTGACTTTTAAAAAAGATTAATTAATTAATTAATTTATTTTGGCTGCATTGGGTCTTAGCTGCTCCACGCAGGCTTTCTCTAGTTGGGGCGGGCGGGGGCTGCTCTTCATTGCAGTGCACAGGCTGCTCATTGCGGTGGCTTCTCTTGTTGTGGTGCGCAGACTTCAGTAGTTGTGGCACGTGGGCTTAGTAGTTGTGACTTGCAGCATCTAGAGAGCAGGCTTAGTAGTTGGGGCACACGGGCTTAGTTGCTCCATGGCATGTGGGATCTTCCCGGACCAGGGCTTGAACCCGTGTCCCCTGCATTGGCAGGCGGATTCTTAACCATTGCACCACCAGGGAAGTCGTGACATTTTTTTTTTAAACTCTTGGTTGGTTAGTAACAAAGACCACACTCAAGCTCTAACAGCAAGTGAGTTTGTGTCAAAATCTAAAATGCCAGTTTCCAAGCAGAATTTTAAAACATATATGGTCACAAGAAAGTGTTAGGAGTGATTGTTCCTGGAGAGTAGGATTAAAGGAACTTGAAGAGGGGGTAAGAAGAGGGATTTTACTTTTCATTTTCTACTAGTAGACGAGCTCTTTAAATAAAATGCTTTAAATCTGTAAATGTACGTTTAGTCTTATTTATTCCCCATCAAGTTTGTTAGAAACTGATACACTCAAATTTTATTGTATTTATTTAATATTTATAGTTAATATTTATTTACACTATTAACTTCTGTTTTATTTTCAGAACTGAAGGCAGAAGCTAGTCTAATGGACCAGATGAGTAGTTGTGATAGTTCATCAGATTCCAAAAGTTCATCATCTTCAAGCAGTAAGGATAGTTCTAGTGATTCAGAAGATGAAGAGTGCAGATCCTCTCCCTCTGATCCAGGGAATTATGTCTCAGAACATCCTACCATGTCTACCATGCCACAGTGCAGGATTCCTGAGGTAGTGGCTGGTCATAATAAACATCATGACAGCAATGGCATCCTGATGAATACTTTAAGTAAGTATACATAAGCATGCGTAATTGGAAAAGTAAGAATTTACAGTGGAGCCATACTGATTATGGTCTAAAATTTGCATACAGAGAAAGACTTCTTTTTTATTTATTTGACAGTATTACCTATTACCTTCTTTTTTTTAATTTAATTTTTATACAGTAGGTTCTTATTAGTTATCTGTTTTTTACATATCTGTATATATGTCAATCCCAATCTCCCAATTCATCCCACCAGCACCACCCCACCCCACTTCCTCCCCTCGGTGTCCATAAGTTTGTTCTCTAAATCTGTGTCTATTTCTGCCTTGCAAACCGGTTCATCTGTACCATTTTTCTAGATTCCACATATATGCATTAATATACGATATTTGTTTTTCTCTTTCTGACTTACTGCACTCTGTATGACAATCTCTAGTTCCATCCACGTCTCTACAAATGACCCAATTTCATTCCTTTTTATGGCTGAGTAATATTCTATTGTATATATGTACCACATCTTCTTTATCCATTCATCTGTCAGTGGACATTTAGGTTGCTTCCATGACCTGGCTATTGTAAATAGTGCTGCAATGAACATTGGGGTACATATGTCTTTTTGAATTATGGTTTTCTCTGGGTGTATGCCCAGTAGTGGGATTGCTGGATCATATGGTTATTCTATTTTTAGTTTTTTAAGGAACCTCCATACTGTTCTCCATAGTGGCTGTATCAATTTACATTCCCACCAACAGTGCAAGAGGGTTCCCTTTTCTCCACACCCTCTCCAGCATTTGCTGTTTGTAGATTTTCTGATGATTCCCATTCTAACCAGTGTGAGGTGATATCTCATTGTAGTTTTGATTTGCATTTCTCTGATAGTTAGTGATGTTGAGCAGCTTTTCATGTGCCTCTTGACCATCTGCATGTCTTCTTTGGAGAAATGTCTATTTACGTCTTCTGCACATTTTTTTGATTGGGTTGTTAGTTTTTTTAATATTGAGCTGCATGAGCTGTTTATGTATTTTGGAGATTAATCCTTTGTCCGTTGATTCGTTTGCAAATATTTTCTCCCATTCTGAGGGTTGTCTTTTTGTTTTGTTTATAGTTTCCTTTGCTGTGCAAAAGCTTTGAAGTTTCATTAGGTCCCATGTGTTTATTTTTCTTTTTATTTCCATTACTCTAGGAGGTGGGTCAAAAAAGGTCTTGCTGTGATTTATATCAAAGAGTGTTCTGCCTGTGTTTTCCTCTAAGAGTTTTATAGTGTCCAGTGTTACATTTAGGTCTTTAATCCATTTTGAGTTTATTTTTGTGTATAGTATTAGGGAGTGTTCTAATTTCATTCTTTTACATGTAGCTTTCCAGTTTTCCCTGCACCACTTATTGAAGAGACTGTCTTTTCTCTATTGTATATCCTTGCCTCCTTTGTCATAGATTAGTTGACCATAGGTGCATGGGTTTATCTCTGGGCTTCCTATCCTGTTCCATTGGTCTATATTCCTGTTTTTGTGCCAGTACCATATTTTCTTGATTACTGTAGCTTTGTAGTATAGTCTGAAGGCAGGGAGTCTGATTCCTCCAGCTCTGTTTTTTTCCCTCAAGACTGCTTTGGCTATTCGGGATCTTTTGTGTCTCCATACAGATTTTAAGATTTTTTGTTCTAGTTCTGTAAAGAATGCCAGTGGTAATTTGATAGGGATTGCACTGAATCTGTAGATTGCTTTGGGTAGTATAGTCATTTTCATAATATTGATTCTTCTAATCCAAGAATATGGTATATCTCTCCATCTGCTTGTGTCATCTTTGATTGCTTTCATCAGTGTCTTATAGTTTTCTGCCTACAGGTCTTTTACCCCCTTAGGTAGGTTTATTCCTAGGTATTTTATTCTTTTTGATGCAGTGGTAAATGGGAGTGTTTCCTTAATTTCTCTTTCAGCTTTTTCATCATTAGTGTATAGGAATGCCAGAGATGTCTGTGCATTAATTTTGTATCCTGCAACTTTACCAAATTCATTGATTAGTTCTAGTAGTTTTTTGGTGGCATCTTTAAGATTCTCTATGTATAGTATCATGTCATCTGCAAACAGTGACAGTTTTACTTCTTCTTTTCCAATTTGTGTTCCTTTTATTTCTTTTTCTTCTCTGATTGCAGTGGGTAGGACTTCCAAAACTATGTTGAATAATAGTGGTGAGAGTGAACATCCTTGTCTTGTTTCTGATCTGAGAGGAGATGCTTTCAGTTTTTTCACCATTGAGAATGATGTTTGCTGTGGGTTTGTTGTCTGTGGCCTTTATTATGTTGAGGTACCTTCCCTCTATGCCCACTTTCTGGAGAGTTTTTATCATAAATGGGTGTTGAATTTTGTGGAAAGCTTTTTCTGCATCTATTGAGATGATCATATGGTTTTTATTATTCAATTTGTTAATATGGTGTATCACATTGATTGATTTGTGTATATTGAAGAATCCTTGCATCCCTGGGATAAACCACACTTGATCATGGTGTATGATCCTTTTAATGTGTTGTTGGATTCTGTTTGCTAGTATTTTGTTGAGGATTATTGTGTCTATATTCATCAGTGATATTGGTCTGTAATTTTCTTTTTTTGTAGTATCTTTGCCTGTTTTTGGTGTCAGGGTGATGGTGCCCTCGTAGAATGAATTTGGGAGTGTTCCTTCCTCTGCAATTTTTTTGGAAGTTTGAGAAGGATGGGTGTTAGCTCTTCTCTAAATGTTTGATAGAATTCGCCTGTGAAGCCATCTGGTCCTGGGCTTTTCTTTGTTGGAAGATTTTTAATCACAGTTTCAATTTCAGTGCTTGTGATTGGTCTGTTCATATTTTCTATTTCTTCCTGATTCAGTCTTGGCAGGTTGTGCATTTCTAAGAATTTGTCCATTTCTTCCAAGTTGTCCATTTTATTGGCATAGAGGTGCTTGTAGTAGTCTCTTATGATGCTTTGTATTTCTGTGGTGTCCATTGTAACTTCTCCTTTTTCATTTCTAATTATATTGATTTGAGTCCTCTCCCTTTTTTTCTTGATGAGTCTGGCTAAAGGTTTATCAGTTTTGTTTATCTTTTCAAAAACCAGCTTTTAGTTTCATTGATCTTTGCTATTGTTTTCTTTGTTTCTATTTCATTTATTTCTGCTCTGATCTTTATGATTTCTTTCCTTCTACTAACTTTGGGTTTTGTTTGTTCTTCTTTCTCTAGTTCCTTTAAGTGTAAGGTTAGATTGTTTATTTGAGGTTTTTCTTGTTTCTTGAGGTAGGATTGTATTGCTATAAACTTCCCTCTTAGAACTGCTTTTGCTGCATCCCATAGGTTTTGGATCATCGTGTTTTCGTTGTTATTTGTCTCTAGATATGTTTTGATTTCCTCTTTGATTTTTTTTTTTTTTGCGGAACGCAGGCCTTTCACCGCTGTGGCCTCCTCCGCCGCAGAGCACAGGCTCTGGAGGCGCAGGCCCAGTGGCCATGGCCCACGGGCCTAGCCGCCCCACAGCATGCGGGATCCTCCCGGACCGGGGCACGAACCCGCGTCCCCCGCATCGGCAGGCGGACTCTCAACCATTGCGCCACCAGGGAAGCCCTGCTCTTTGATTTCTTCAGTGATCTGTTGGTTATTTAGTAACGTATTGTTTAGCCTCCACGAGTTTGTGTTTTTTACATTTTTTCCCCTGTGATTGATTTCTAGTCTCATAGCATTGTGGTCAGAAAAGGTGCTTTGTTATGATTTCAATTTTCTTAAATTTACTGAGGCTTGACTTTTGACCCAAGATGTGATCTATCCTGGAGAATGTTCCATGTGCACTTGAGAAGAAAGTGTAATCTGCTGTTTTTGGATGGAATGTCCTATAAATATCAATTAAATCTCTCTGGTCTATTGTGTCATAAAGCTTGTGTTTCCTTATTAACTTTCTGTCTGGAGGATCTGTCCATTGGTGTAAGTGAGGTGTTAAAGTCCCCCACTATTATTGTGTTATTGTCGATTTCCTCTTTTATAGCCGTTAGCAGTTGCCATATGTATTGAGGTGCTCCTATGTTGGGTGTATATATATTTATAATTGTTATATCTTCTTCTTGGATTAATCCCTTGATCATTATGTAGTGTCCTTCCTTGTCTCTTGTAACATTGTTTATTTTAAAGTCTATTTTATCTGATATGAGTATTGCTACTACACCTTTCTTTTGATTTCCATTTGCATGGAATATCTTTTTCTATTCCCTCACTTTCAGTCTGTATGTGTCCCTAGGTCTGAAGTGTGTCTCTTGTAGACAGTATATATACAGGTCTTGTTTTCATATCCATTCAGCAAGCCTGTGTCTTTTGGTTGGAGCATTTAATCCATTCACGTTTAAGGTAATTATCGATATGTATGTTCCTATTACCATTTTCTTCATGGTTATGGGCTTGTTTTTGTACATCCTTTTCTTGTGTTTCGCACTTAGAAAAGTTCCTTTAGCATTTGTTGTAGAGCTTGTTCGGTGGTGCTGAATTCTGTTAGTGTTTGCTTGTCTGTAAACCTTTTGATTTCTGTGTCGAATCTGAATGAGATCCTTGCCTGGTAAAGTAATCTTGGTTGTAGGTTCTTTCCTTTCATCACTTTAAATATATCATGCCACTCCCTTCTAGCTAGTAGAGTTTCTTCTACTCTGCTAGTAGAGTTTCTGAGAAGTCACTTGTTAACCTTATTCGAGTTCCCTTGTATGTTATTGTAGTTTTTCCCTTGTTGTTTTCAATAATTTTTCTTTGTCTTTAATTTTTGTCATTTTTATTACTCTGTGTCTCGGTGTGTTTCTCCTTGGATTTATCCTGCCTGGGACTCTCTGCACTTCCTGGACTTGGGTTGCTATTTCCTTTCCCATGTTAGGGAATTTTTCAACTATAATCTCTTCAGATATTTTCTCGAGTTCCTTCTCTCTCTTGTCTCCTTCTGGGACCCCTATAATGTGAATGTTGTTGCATTTAATGTTGTCCCAGAAGTCTCTTAGGCTGTCTTCATTTCTTTTCATTCTTTTTTCTTTATTTTGTTCCACAGCTGTGAATTCCACCATTTTGTCTTCCAGGTCACTTATCCATTCTTCTGCCTCAGTTATTCTGCTATTGATTCCTTCTAGTGGATTTTTCATTTCAGTTATAGTATTGTTCATCTCTGTTTATTTGTTCTTTAATTTTTCTAGGTGCTTGTTCTTTAATTCTTCTAGGTCTTTGTTAAACATTTCTTGCATCTTCTTGATCTTTGCCTCCATTCTTTTTCCAAGGTCCTGGATCATCTTCAGTATCATTATTCTGAATTCTTTTTCTGGAAGGTTGCCGATCTCCATTTCATTTAGTTGTTTTTCTGGGGTTTTATCTTGTTCCTTTATCTGGTACATAGTCCTCTTCGTTTTCATTTTGTCTATCTTTCTGTGAATGTGGTTTTCGTTCCACAGGCTGCAGAATTGTAGTTCTTCTTGCTTCTGCTCTCTGCCATCTCAACCATTACCTTCTTATTGAATTATTCATTTCCTTTTGACTCTGTAACATAACGTCCTATTGGCTTTTCTCCTACCTTTGTAGATACTTTTCTGACTCTTCTTTGCTAGTTTATAATCTTTTACTCAGTCATTAGAGCTAGGGTTCTGCAAGGCTTAATTCTAGGTCCTTTTTTTGTTTTATTCTATATTCTTTCCACAGATAATCTCCATATTTCTGTTGCAGTCAATACTTATATATAGATAACTTGTAAATTTGCATCTCTGACCCACACCTCTGAGCTCTAGACACATAAGTCCAACACATCTCATATTAAAAGGCATTTCAAATTCACCTTGTCCAAAACCAATTTATAATCTTTCACTATGTTTCTTCCTAGTAAAAGGCAGGAGTCATCTAATTATGCAAACCAGAAGTGATTGTATTCTAGGGTTGAGTTTCTCTCCCTCTTTACAGTATAGTCAATCCTTCACCTTCACCAAGTCCTGTTTATATTACCTCCTTAATCTCAAATTCATCTACTTTTCTGCATCTCCACCACTGTCACTCTAGTTAAACTTACCATTATTTCTTGCTTTAACAATGCAATGACTTCCTAACTGGTTCACCACTTATCTACTCAAACCCATTTTTGATCTACTAAGTACATTAAGGCCATATTGATCTTTTCATAATTCAAGTATTATTTGTCTCTCCTACTTTAAACTTTACAATAGCTTATAATTTCTTTTAGGATAGAGACAAAACATTTTAACATAAGAGTCTTGCCCTTTCTGTTCTAGCAACATTTTCCTTCTTTTTGTCACCATACTCAAATACTTTTGCCTACCTCAGGGACTCTACCCATACTGTCCATTCAGTTAGAAATAGTTCTTTCTTTTCATGTAGTTAACTTTTTCTCCTTTAGATGGTAGTTTTATATATACTTTATCAAGAAAGCCTTTCTTGACCTTTCTGAAAAGATCAAATCCCCCTTGTTATAGACCTTCAGAGCAATATCTTCTTTATATCAATTATCATTTATAAATTTATATTTCTTTCATTTGTTCTCTTCTAAAGTATAAGCTCCAGGAGAGCAGTGATCTTGCTTATTTTGCTTATCACTGAATACTAGCACCTGACACGGTTCCTGATACATAGTAGATGCTCAGTAAATTCTTTTTAACAAAGGCACGCAGGTTGATACTCTCTGGGGGAGAATGGGACTTTCTGTATATTTAAAACTAATCTCACTGTATTAATTTTAATGGTAAAGTAAATATCTAGGAAAGACCAACTTGCTCTAACTTAAAAACAGAAGTAAATAAGGGAGGAGCCAAGCATGGGTGGTAGAGTAAAACTGTGGTTATGGTTATGATAGTGTAAAACTATGTGTTAATTAGGGACTAGGAAAGGTCTTTTGAACTTCCAGTTATTTATGTATTTAGTGCTATTATTTATAACTTGAGAGGTGAAATTATAGCATCTGATTTCTTGAATGGCCAAATAATGACAAATACTAGGAGGATAAACAGTAATGAATTTGTATGCCCATAATAATATACCTTCATAATGTATGTAACTACATATTAAAAAATGTAGTTACATATGTGTATTTGTATATATAAAAAAATTGACAGAAGTAGGGGAAATTGACAAGTCTATTGTAATGGTAGATTTAATGTATCTGTACTCAAGGATACAGAATTTAGTAAGGGTATAAAATCTTTGAACAACACAATTAACATGCCCTTTTTTAAATATAATAAATTCTATCTTTTTTTTTTTTTTTGGTCCACAGCACAGTGTCATTTATGTAAATTAAAATTGGTCATAGGAAGCAGTTTATTTTTTGCAAGAGCGCAAACAAATGGAAGGAACTACACTGTGATATTTTTCTCGGGATGCTAAGAAATATCACAAACTAGGTGATTTAAAACAACAGAAATGTATTCTCTCACAGTTCTGGAGTCCAGGAGTTAAAATGAAAGTGTCAGCAGGGTTGATTTCTTCTGCAGGATCTGAAAAAGAATCTGTTTTGTGACTCTCCTAGCTTCTGGTGGTTGCTGGCAATCCTTGGTGTTCCTTGGCTTGTAGACACAGTGCTCCAAACTTGGCCTCTGTCTTCCTTCTCTGTGTGTCTGTGTCCATATTTATTTTTTCTTTTTTATACCTTTTTTAAAATTTATTTTTATTGCAGTATAGTTGAATTACAATGTGTTAATTACTGCTATACAGCAAAGTGACTCAGTTATATATATATATTTATTTATATTTATATACATTCTTTTTCATATTCTTTTCCATTATCACAGGATATTGAATATAGTTCCCTGTGCCATACAGTAGGACCTTGTTGGTTACCCATTTTATATATACCAGTTTCCATCTGCTAATCCCAAACTCCCAATCCAACCCTCTTCTACCACCCTCCCCCTTGGCAGCCACCAGTATATTCTCTGTACCTGATTCTGTTTCTGTTTCATAGATAGGTTCATTTGTGTCATCTTTTAGATTCCACATATAAGTGATATCATATGGTATTTGTCTTTCTCTTTCTGACTTACTTCACTGAGTATGATAATCTCTAGTTGCTTCCACGTTGCTGCAAATGGCCTTATTTCGTTCTTTTCTATGGCTGAGTAGTATTCCATTGTATATATGTACCACATCTTCTTTATCCATTCATCTGTAGATGGGCATTTAGGTTGTTTCCATGTCTTGGCTATTGTGAATAGTGCTGCTATGAACATAAGGGTGCATGCATCTTTTTGAATTATAGTTTTGTCTGGGCATATGCCCAGGAGTGGGATTGCTGGATCATATGGTAATTATATTTTTAGTTTTCTGAGGAACTTCCATACTGTTTTCCACAGTAGCTATACCAACTTACATTCCCACCAACAGTGAAGAAGGGTTCCCTTTTCTCCATACCCTCTCCAGCAATTTTTTTTTTTTTTTTTTTTTTTGCGGTACGCGGGCCTCTCACTGTTGTGGCCTCTCCCGTCGTGGAGCACAGGCTCCGGACGCGCAGGCTCAGTGGCCATGGCTTACGGGCCCAGCCGCTCTGCGGCATGTGGGATCTTCCCGGACCGGGGCACTCACCCGTGTCCCCTGCATCGGCAGGCGGACTCTCAACCACTGCGCCACCAGGGAAGCCCTGCTCCCATTTGTTTTTGTTTTTATTTCTATTGCCTTGGGAGGCTGAACATGCCCATTCTAACAGTAAATACGTAGAATCTTACAATCTAAAAATGAGAAGCAGGCATTCTTTTAATAATATAAACCATTTATGGAAATTACTTTCTACTAGGACAAATGAAATAACACATTTAAAAGAATTCATATTTTATTGATCATATCACATGGCTATAAAACAATGAGAATATAAATAAATAACAAAAATAGTTTAAAATACATGCTTAGAAACTTTGGAGCACATACCTAGTGACTTACATGTTAAAAGGAAATTACAGAGCTTCCCTGGTGGCGCAGTGGTTGAGAGTCCGCCTGCCGATGCAGGGGACACGGGTTCGTGCCCTGGTCCGGGAAGATCCCACATGCCGCAGAGCGGCTGGGCCCGTGAGCCATGGCCGCTGAGCCTGCGCATCCGGAGCCTGTGCTCTGCAACGGGAGAGGCCACAACAGTGAGAGGCCCGCGTACCGCAAAAAAAAAAAAAAAAAAAAAAAAAAATTAGCAAATTGAATAACCACGGTACTTAAAACAAGCAAGCTAAATTATGACCAAGTAAAGCTCATCACAGAAGTGTAGGAAATGTTCAATATCTGGAATTATATCAATATAATTTACCACATTAACAGATTATAGGAATAAAGCCATATGATCATTTCAACAAATTTGAATTTGACAACAGTCAGTATTTATTAATTTTAAAACTTTTACTGAAGATTGAATATAAGGGAATTTCCTTAACATTATAAAAGTTAATCACGAAGAACAAAACTACTGCCAACATTATACTAATAGAGACTCCAGAAGCATTTCCGTTAAAGTCAGGAAGAAGACAAGGAGGACTAATATCATGATTTCTATTCAACATTGTACTGAAGGTTCTAGAAAATGTGGTTAAACAAGTAAAAGAAATGAAAATAAGAATCGGAAACAGGAAATAAAATGATCCTTATTTGTAGACAATGTAATTGTCTACATAGAAAATCCAAAGGAATCCACAAACTATAGAAATAGTAAAAGAATTTAGAAATATTTTGGATGCAACAATGATATGGAAAAATCAGCAGCAATCTTGTTATACAAGTAGTAACCACTTGGAATTTCTTTCAAAAAAAATAGTGAATTTCTTTGCTTGATATATTTTATCCAAACTTTAAGTTTCCTAAGAGGAAATAAACCCTTTTTTATTGTTACTGCAGTCATCCCATTTTCAACCTTAGCAGACTCAACACCCTCTTTTATAACATATATTTAAGTCCCCTTTACTATTCTGAAATGAATTTCATAGCTTAATATCATCTAGGCACATATATCTTTGAAAATAATTAATGTAATATTAAGACAAAATAAAAATAGTTTATGGTAAAGTAATAGATATTCTACTTTGTAAATGTTCAGGCCTGGTGAGACAACATAACAAAGTGCCATATGTTTGCACTTAATTTTAATGAATATATTTGGAATTAAGGGAAGCAAGGCAATATTCAACTCATATGTCAATATTTTTTCTTTTTATTTATCTTGTTAAAATAAGGACTGGAAAGGTATATACATACATATTCATAGAATTGCATACACAGATAAGTTTTGAGGTGCTGTATTGCTGACCCAAAGCCAATGAGCAACATAGATATCACTGTGTTTCCAGAAACAATTTTAAAAAATCTTTGTAAAGGTCTCAGAAGAAAAGTAAAGTCTTCTTTCAGTTTACATGATAGTTGCATCCTTGTAAATTTCAGAGAATTTTATGTCTGTGCAAAAGGATACTTTTAGTTTATAAAAATGCAATTAGTTCTGGCCTTAAAATTATAAACAGACCTCTCAAGTACATGAGTATCCCACTGGACTTTCAAAAGTTTTACAGAATGTAGAAGGGTTCTTTATTGTTCACGATTGGTCCTTGCATTACAAGACATTTAAGATTCCTAAGTTCCCTGTTCACTAAATGCCACTAGCAATCTTCAAATCACTGGGACAAGAGACCCCTCACGTACATTTCTGTAACATCTCCTAGAGGGCAGTATTGCTCTCATTGAGAAACATTGGTTTAGGTATCTGAATGCATTTGCTATGGGTATACTCTTTTTTCCAAGTCATAATTACCATTTTGATTGAAAACATATTTCCTTTACTAAGCATCTCATATTCAAAGGCTAATCTCATATCTTCAAAACAACATTTCAACCAACAGCATGGTAATGCTGTGCTTATAACCTCCGTAGTATGAAGTCTATTAAGAAAAACGGAACTCAGGACATTTGGGTTTGTGTCACTTGAGAAACTCATTTTATAGGCATCACATCAGGATAAACATTCTTATGCCATAATAAGTAGAAACTTAAGCCTTGAAAATAAGAAAATGGTCATGTGAACCAGATGCACAAATGAAGCTTTAGCAGGTTTCTTTATCAAGTGATGTAATTAGTTCTGGAGTTCATGCAGTGGACTGAGGTATCTTACAACAGTTTATATATGGCCTAAAAAGTACTCATCTTAAATTGGATATTAACTTCAAAATACGCCAGCTTTTGTTGATTGTGGAGTAGTTTAAAAATACAAGAGTTTGTTAACCATTGTAATTTACCACCCAAAAGATTTATCCAATCCTATAGCTTCAAATAAACCCCCTGTAATCAATGACTCCCAAATCTTTTGCAGCTGTAGCCTCTACCCTGAGCTCCAGACTTGTATATCCAATTGCCTATACCATATATACTTGAATATTTACTAGGTATTTCAAATGTACCTTGTTAAAAATTGAACTTGTGATTTTTTTTTACACAATCTTGTTCCTCTGGTTTTTCTCATCTCAGTAAATGATACCACCATTTATCCAGTTGTTTAGACCAGAAATCTTGGGGGTCATCCTTCACTTTTCTCTTTCTCTCATGTACTAAGTCCAGTACTGTTGATAGTCCTGTAAGCTCCATCTTCAAAGCAAATTATAAATCTGACCACTTAGCACCACCTTCACCTGAACCACCTGAGTCTAAGCCAGTATTACTTCTTTTTTCCCCAGTTTTATTGAGATATAATTAACATACAGCACTGTATAATCTTAAAGTGTACAACTGTTTAACTACATACATCCTGAAATGATTACCACTATAGATTTAGCGACTGTCCATCATCTCATATACATAAAACATTAAAGAAATAGGAAAAAAATTTTTCCCTGAAACAAGAACTCTTAGGATTTACTCTCTTAACAACTTCCATATATAACATACAGCAGTGTTAATTATTTTTATCATGTTATACATTACATCCCTAGTATTTATCTTATAGCTGGAAGTTTGTACCTTTTGACTGCCTTTTATCTAATTTCCCCTCCCCCCAACCCCCCACTCATGGTAGCCACAGATCTGATCTTTTTCTCTGAGTTTGTTTGTTTTTGAAGTATAATTGACCTACAACACTATGTTAGTTCTTGGTACACAGCATAGTGATTTGATATTTCTGTACATTTCAAAGCAATTACCATAGTCTAGTTGCCATCTGTCACCATACAAAGGTACTACATAGTTACTGACTATACTCCCCACAATGTACATTTCATACTTATCACTATTTTATAACTGAAAGTTTGTACCTCACCTATTTCTCTCCTCACCCTACCCACCTCCCCTATGACACCTGTTTGTTCCCTGTATTTGTCACTCTGTTCCTTTTTATATGTTCATTTGTTTTGTTTTTTAGATTCCACATATAAGTGAAGTCATACAGTATTTGTCTTTCTTAAAGCTGATATTATATCTTACATGAGAAACTGCATAGACTCATAACTGTTTTCCCTGATTCCATGTTTCCTCCACACCATTATAGTCTATTCACTGATATACAATAGTGTTCAAGTCAGTTGCCTGCTTAAAATTTTCCAGTGAATTGAATTCCCATTACATTTCAAACAAAATCTAAAGTTTTTTCCATGATCTATACACCATGGTCTTCTGGATATCTTTCTGACCTATTTCCCTACATTCTCTTCCTCATTCATTCCACTCCAGCCACAGGGGTGTTCTTGCTGTCAGAGAACACAAGAAGCATGCTTCTGCCTTGGGGCATTTGTACTTGCTTTTACCTGAGCCTGGACATTTTCCCCCACCTCCGTATTTTCATTACTCTCTCTCTACATTTGGATCTCTGTTCTAATGTCCCACCTTGAGGAGGCATTCCTAACTACCCTATTTAAAATAGCATCTCTCACCACTCTCCCCAGACCCATCTAAATAGTGTAATATTTATCCCTACTTAGGATAAATATTACATTATATATTTGTTTATTGTCTGTCTCCCCCACTGGAATGTAAGTTCCATGACTGTAAGAACATGGATGAATTACAAAAGAATCAATGATGAGGTACTCTTAACATACACTACTTACTGACTTTGACTGAGTTTGTAGTAAAAAATTATATGTTTTTTACTCTTCAGAATAGTCTGATCTTCTGAACCACATTTTCTCCTCATTTCCTGATGTAATTAAATCAGTGGTATAAAAGAAGGGTGATGTTGGTATGTGAAAGAAGACTAAAATATCAATAGATGCCAAGTGATACTAAAACTATGCTGAAGATTGGTGGTTTATTTTTTCTTTACAGGTAATATTAATTCTTTGAGTTGCTACTGATGTGACTAATAATCAGATTGCTTATCCTATAATTTAAAGACATAATGTTGGCTAAACAGGATCACCTTGGGGTTATATTTTGTAAAACATCTATGTTATCCAAAAATATTAAATATTCAATTACTACAGTTTTCCTTTTTTTATTTTAGGAAATGATTTGCAGCTGAGTGAATCAGGAAGTGACAGTGATGACTGAAGAAATATTCAGCTATAAGTATAAAGTTTATAAGACATGTGATAATTTATTTTATAGGAATAAAAATTCCTAAGGCTGAGGAAAATGTATCTTAACTTTGATGATAAGAGAAATTTAATCTGATTCAGAATTTTCAGTTGATGTTACATTTTTTACCTTTTATGGGTACTGGCATTTTCATGTATTTTCATTTAATCTTAACAAAACTCCTAGGAAGTTTTACAGATGAGAAAACAAACTTAAGGGGTTAGGTTACTTGCCCACATATTGTTAACAAGTGGCAGATCAGGTGTTCTGAAGTTCAGGTTCAGTGTTCTGTTTTACCACACTGCTGTTTTCAATTGTGAATGGCAAAACTGTTGATTTATAATAAATGTCCTGGTTTTAATTACATCTCTGAGCCTTTCTATCTGATATTCCTTAAATTTTGGTTGAAAATTAAGCTAAAGTTTAGGGTAAAGGTGAAGCTAAGTAATTGTTTTAATGAAACAATTGTCCTCTTATCTCACACATTTTATCATGTTCTCTTATCTCTTTGATACTTTTTAATCATTTTCTTATTTTGCTTTTGAGAGTAAAAATAAGCATTTATGTTAATGAGATAAATAATTAATATTTATACCTATAACATTTTTTAATTGGGGGGAAATGATAAATATTATAGTTGAGAGTCACTAACCAGCAGCAAGTTCTTTTTTTTTTAATTAATAAACTTTATTTTTAAGAGCAGTTTTAGTTTCACAGCAAAATTGAGCAGAAAGTACAGAGAATTCTCATATACTCCCTGTTCCCACACATGCACAACCTCCCCAAGTATGAACATCCTGCCCCAGAGTGGTACCTTTTTTTTTTTGTATAATTGATGAACCTACATTCACACACCATCACCCAAAGTCCATAGTTTACATTAGAGTTCACTCTTTGTGTTGTACGTTCTATGGGTGTTAACAAATGTACGATGACATTTATCCACCACTGTAATATCATACAGGATAGTTTCACTGCCTTAAAAATCCTGTGCTCTGCCAATTCATTCCTCCACACCCCAACTCCTGGTAATCAGTGATATTTTTACTGTCTGCTTAGTTTTGCCTTTTCCAGAATATCTTATAATTGAAATCATACATTATGCATCCTTTTCAGATTGGCTTCTTTCACCCAGTAATATGCACTTAAGTTTCCTCCATGTCTTTTGCATGCCTTAATAGTTCATTTCTTTTTAGCACTGAATAATATTATTACATTGTTTGGATGTACCATAGTTTATTTATCCACTAACTGATGATAATATAAGCGTGAAAGTAAGTTGGCTACAAAGGAACAAAAATCAGTGGGCTTTGAACTATTCCATAACACTACACTAAAACTCTAAAGTTAGTAAAGCTGTGTCAGCACAAGGTATAAGTGTGACCTATGAATTATGTATTCATCAAATATCATCTACAGTTTGGCAAGAAGGCATTCTTAGACATGTCAGAATTCAGGAATTGTATCATTCACATATCATTCAGGTAATAATTACTTTAGTAATTTCTGATTTATTAAGAGATGAATCAAAATTACCAACTCAAGAATGGGAAAAATATTATAAAAATATATTCTAAAAAGGTTGAAACCTTCTTCAAAGGGACTAACTCAATTCGTAGGAGTAGTATAATATATAATATATATTATTATATTGGGTTGGCTAAAAAGTTCATTTGGGTTTTTCTGTAAGATGGTATGGAAAAACCTGAACGAACTTTTTGGCTAACCCAATATTTATTATAAATAAATATTTATTACAAATATATATAATCTTACCTGGGTGGTGGTTGTGTGAGTTACACATATGTAAAAAATAGTGGAGTTTTATATTTAAGATTTGTGCCTTTTAAGTTACGTTTAATTTTAAAAGTCCACAAACAAAATCAGTAGAAAAAATATTTGCAACATAGAGGGTGGCAGAGCTGTAACATAAATGATATAAAGGTAGATCTTACAAACTTACAAGAAGGGGACAAACAACTCAATAGAAAAAAGGGAATGAATCTTCAGTTTTGAAAATTATAAAAACATTTTTGTCACAGCAATCTCACTTCTAGAAATTCATTCTACAGATACATTTGACTTATTTGCAAGGTTATTATTACAGTATTATTTATAATTGCAAAAGACTTAAAAAATCTGAATGTGAACCTTTTTTTATTGATTTTTGAAGTGATTTATATACTCTGGACACAAATCCTTTGACAATATATGTAATATGAGTATTTTCTCCCACTTTGTGAGTTGTCTTTTTACTCTTAATGGTATCTTTTGGTGAACAAAAAGGTTATTGATTTTTTTTTTTTTTTTTTTTTTTTTTTTTTTTGCGGTACGCGGGCCTCTCACTGTTGTGGCCTCTCCCGTTGCAGAGCACAGGCTCCGGACACGCAGGCTCAGCGGCCATGGCTCACGGGCCCAGCCGCTCCGCGGCATGTGGGATCTTCCCGGACCGGGGCACGAACCCATGTGCCCTGCATCGGCAGGCAGACTGTCAACCACTGTGCCACGAGGGAAGCCCAAAAAAGTTATTGATTTTAATACTGTCCCGTATATCAATTCTTTTTCTTTTATGGTTACCATATTTTATGTCTTATTTAAGAAATCTTGGCTTATCCACAGCCATAAAGATGCTCTCTTACGTTTTCCTCTAAAAGCTTTAATTTTTTAAACTTTGACAGATCTGTAATCTATATTGAATTGGTTTTTATGCATGGTGTAAGATATATTTACATCATGCATAAAAACATGGGTAAACATATTTTTTTCCATATGAGTATCTAGATGGTGTGTTTTTTTTTTGGTTTTTTTTGTTTTTTTGTTTTCTTGCGGTACACGGGCCTCTCACAGTTGTGGCCTCTCCCGTTGCGGAGCACAGGCTCCAGACGCGCAGGCTCAGCGGCCATGGCTCACGGGCCCAGCCACTCCGCGGCATGTGGGATCTTCCCGGACCGGGGCACGAACCCGTGTCCCCTGCATCGGCAGGCGGACTCTCAACCACTGCGCCACCAGGGAAGCCCTAGATGGTGTTTTTTTAGTTAAAAACACCGTCATTTCCCCCACTGCACTGCAGTGTCACGTTTGTCATAACTGATGCCTCAGTATATGTGTGGGTCTTTTTCTGCACTCTGTTCTGTTGCATTGGTTGCCTTATCTATCTTTGTGTCTGTTCCACTCTGTTATAATTACTATAGCTTTATAATAGGTCTCCTACTGGTTAGTGCAAATCCTCCACTATTGGTCTTCAAGATTGCCTTTGCTATTCTTCGCTTTTTGTATCTCTATATGAATTTTAAAAATCAACTTGTCATTTTCTACACTCACAAAACCTGTTGGATTTTGTGTTGCAATTATAGATTGATTGGGGGATTACTGACATTTTTGCTGAGGCTTCCAAATCATGAGCATGGTATGTCTCTCCATTTATTTAGATCTTTAATTTCTTTCAATAATGTTTTAAGAGTGGTTAGTGTTGATGTCTTAGACATCTTTCAATAGATTTATTCCTAGGTAGTTTTTATGCTTTTAGAGCTGGTATAATGTTTTAAATTCCCTTTTCTATTTGTTTTTGCTGATACTTAAATACAATTTATTTCTATGTGATGATTTTGTATTCATACACCTTGCTAAACACATGTTCTCTTTTAATTTCATATTTGCCTCTTCTCTCTGACTATATTAGTATCTGTCATTTTCAGCCTCCTTTTTGTACATGATTGTAAAATATCACTCTCTTCTGTCATAATCATTGAGGTCACAAATATTTTTTACTCTTATCACTGATATTTTAGATTCTTTCACTCTATTATTTTTTTTTTATCTTTCAAGAGTTTGTACTCATTTCTATTCAGGAATTGCTTTTCTCTTTGATCTTTTCCCTTTTATCCTTCTATCTGATTTCAACTTAGCAAAAATGATGGTGTACAAGAGGCATCTTGATAAGATAGAAAAGGCTCTAGAATAGGTCTTGGAGGCTGGGAGGCTCTTCTGTAATATTCTTCAGGCTAGACTAGGAAAAGGATTTCAAACCAGTGTTCACCAAATCCCTATTATAAGAATTACCAGAGATGCTTATTAAAAATACAAGTTCTTAGATACCTACTTAGATCTATTCAATAAGACTTTTCAAAGCAAAGGCCTGTAAATTGTGTGTGGTGTGTGTGTGAATTGCTGTGAAAATTTGTAATTATAAGTATATATACAAATATAAATATATATGTAAATATATATATCCCTAAGTGATTTTTAGCATCAGGGAAGTTTAGTTTATGTAGGACAAGATTAAGATTCCTTCCATCTCTGATACTATTCGATTTTATAAATGCTAGCATGGTATTGTCATAATCAAAAGAAGAATTTCACTTAAACAAATGAGTATCAGAGAACCAATGCCAGTACTCTAAAGTCTGGTATTTAGGGCACCTATAAGCACAAATGAATTGGTGCCTTGCCTACCGGTGCTATTCCATCTGCTCTGAGAGATCAAATGCTATTCCAGAGGTACAAGGCCAGAGCAGGGGGAGCCGGTGATATAATTAGATCTTAAAAGCATCTGTGCCTCTAGTGGTTAATTTGACTAGTAAGTTTTGACTGTTCATCTGTTTTGTATCCAGAGTCATTAACCAAACTAGGTCAGAAAGTGCGGTACTTCCTGAAAGAATAACTGTAGCTTAATCATTAATGTCACAAACAGAAATGAAGTGGACCCTTCTTTGGGTAAAGGTTGATGGGAGAGAAGCAGGAGGAGGAGTGAGTAGAAGCTGGGAAAACATGGTCAAAGTCTAAGATGGAGTTTAGGGAGGAAAGGGTAGAGTTTCTCCTGGTCTTATTTGTCAATAACTCAAATAGGTAATGTAAGAATTTTATGAGGAAGAGAGCCATAGGTTCTCATATTCTAAACTAAAATAATTCATTCTCCTGTTTCCTGACTTCTTTTTTGGTTTAGTCCTCATTTTTCTTATTGCTCTCTAGCCATTCTTTTCCTTTTTCTTTTGATTGACATCTAGATGGGCACTGTACTCTCTTGTTCTTTTACCTCTTTGACTTAGCAAAAATAATACTGTCTAAAATGTATCTATCATTGTCATCTCTGTTCTTGTTCCTCCTCTGATAAGAACTAAATATTATATTCTGGAGTCATTTGG
Organism: Leucopleurus acutus; assembly: GCF_964270905.1. NCBI lineage: Eukaryota > Metazoa > Chordata > Mammalia > Artiodactyla > Delphinidae > Leucopleurus > Leucopleurus acutus. The sequence goes on from NC_139147.1 coordinate 67,743,343, forward strand.
GAGTCCATTCACTGAAAATTAAGAAATATGGTGTTTATAATGGTTCCTAGAAAATAACTGGCTCATAATTTTTACACAAATTAAATTTTATTTACTAATTAAATGATGGATTCATCTTGAAGTGAGAAAATGAAAACACAGGGAATGAATTTAGCAAAGGAGAAGAATGATTCCCAAGTGTACATCACCAACCCTTTCCTTTTGTTTTCTTCAGCTCCACCTCTTTAATTGCTTATAAGACATTTCTAGTTGAACTTCATTATGCTGAAAACCAAAAATCAACATTTTTTGTATCTCTCCAAATTCTGTTTGGAGATAACTTTCCCTCTTCGATGCATTTCATTTCCCCTACATTGCTATGTTTTTATTTCCATAGTTTCCATTCCTAAGTAATGACCACAGGCATTACTGATACTAATCTGTAGTGGCATAGTGAAAATTCCAGATCTGCCACTTACTGGCCACATGACTTTGGACAAATTACATAACCTCTTAGGATATTAGTTCCTATAAAATGGGGATAGTAGTAAGAATTAGAACATGTAGATATAATATATGTGTGTGTGTGTGTGTGTGTGTGTGTGTGTGTGTGTGTGTGTGTATAAACCTTCCCCACAATAGGTGTGCAATAAATGGTAGCTATTATTACCCTGAAATCAATTTCAAAATCTGCTCTAAGCTATGCTCCAGGCATTGTGTTCTTAACTAATTTTCACTCATTTGAAATTTTCCAGCATTATACTGTCTCATCCCATGATGTGTTATTCTCACTTCCCTGTGACATAAATGTTCTTTTGAACTAGTCTCTGAGACCCAATCCTTCCTTTCTCTATAGCTTTCTGCTTTGCAGGCGGCTGCTGACGCCTGACACCCACAGGGTTAAACCTAGTTGCTGAAGCCACCCCCTCTTCCCCTCCCAGTCCCCCTTTTCACAGTAGCCTGGCAGCTGTCCCAACTGCCTACCGAAGCCAAATGCTTGAAGAGAGAGAGAGTAAGGAGCCAGCCATGAATCTCTTCCAGAAAAATGAGTTCAAGGAAACTCCTTTTTTACCTGTCTCCCCTGAAGAGGTACCACCTCGACCCCCCAGCTTTCCAAAGAAGCCATCTCCGGTGAGTCTTCAGATTCAGTTCTGTCTCTGGTAGGAACAGACTTACTCCTTTGGTTCTCCTCCTTGGCCCCTGGAGCTTCACGCTGAGCTGTGTTAGAGTATTAAAAACTATTCTCTCTTGGAGTTAGAATTAACCTGTAAACCAAACCTAAACAAAAGTTTCCTTTAACTTAGGAGAGGAAGCAGCAGAAAGAGGTAGAGTTCTTCAGTTGGTATCCAGGACTTGGCTATATTTCATTGTATATTCTGAGTTTCTCTGGGGTGGAAAAAAAGCAATTTGAATGTCCAGGGAAACTTGGCAAGTACTCCTTTCTGGAGAACTGTGTGTGATTGTTCTTTCTTCACCAAAAAAAAATCTCAGCCCTTAGTTTCCCCTGTGCACAGAATCTATGCTGACCACCAAGAGAAGTTTTAGAATAGATCTAGTTTCTGTTACTGTGTTCCAGTTTACAGTGGGAGAAAGGACAGAGAAACAAGGAAGTAATAATAATGTTTTACTTTATACACTTGTTAAAGCACTTGCCAATTCTTATTCAATCCTCATATCAAAATCCTGTAAATGGAGAGGATACAGACATACTAGCCAGTATTTACTGAATTCTTACTACAGGCAAAGAGGTAACTGTAGTAGTATTCTAGAGGTGGTAGTTTCTTTGGAATAACAAAACTGAAGTATAAAGCCAAGTACAGTGACATGGCCTGGATCAGTATGTTAACACAGCCAGTGACAGTGTTACATAGCTAGTAGAAATGTGTTAACTAAACTTCAGTTTGCATGATTCTCGAGCTGTGAGCTGGGAAGATAATAAGACTAATTCATATTGTCTTCCAAGCAAGTTTTTATCATATGTTAATGTATATTAATATTTTGGAGGGTTGTTTTTATATATCCATGTGGATAAAAGAATGAATACATTAATTTATTTAGTTATACATTTTCTGGTCCCAAAGAATTTGAGACTGCTTACAAAGATGTATGTACATCTTATAAATAAGAAAAGGCAATAAAAATCTCATGATAAGATTTGATTGAACCAAGGACACATATCTCCATCCCCCTCTCATATTGACTGGACTATCATAATGGGTAAGGATTTGAAATAATACATGATGTTCCTTTTATTCTGACTGATACAGTGCATGAAATAGCGTAGTCCTTTTAATGCCCAAAAGGATTAGCATGAAAATGTTATAGAATCTCTCTTTCATAGAAAGAATGGCCATTTAATTTGACAAGATTTAAGAACTCTCTGCCCAAGGTCAAGGTGATCAGTCATCTTACCTTTAGCAATCTGTACTAGGCTCTGTGCCTGGCTTCAGTAGCCACTGAATGGGAAACCTTCATGTTGCTAGGATTTTTCCCAGCACAGTGAATGGGGCAAGTGGAAACAGAAAGGTTAATCCGCACAGTGGAGCTAAGCAGGATACTGACATGTGAGTGTGACTGCCTGGACATCAAGTGCTCCATAGGCCAACTCTTTGTTATGTTCCTGAAAATAAGTATGATTATTCTCCTACTCAGAGCCCCAGGCTTTTCATTTAGTACTTGTGGGAAGATGAACAGGTCCAGGTGTCTAGTATCAAGGAATGCCTGAGCAGTTTCATGTTAAATGAATTGCGGAACAAAGTAATATTCAGAATAGCTTCTCACTGCTAAATCAGCAATGCAAGCACTTTTAGTGTGATACTGGCTGTTTCGTGAAGAGCAGGGGCCATTGTTTCGCATGACCTATCATGGCAACTTAAAATAAATGATTTTTTTCTGTTGTGGAGCAATCTAATGGTTTAAACAGGGAAATATAGTTCATGCTTGAACCATTGCCTTTTTGTTTCTTAGAAAATCTGTGGCTCCAACTATCCACTGAGTATTGTCTTCATTGTGGTGAATGAATTCTGTGAGCGCTTTTCCTATTATGGCATGAAAGGTAATTTTGTGTCCCTGAGTCCTACTCTTCTCCACTCACTCTCACCCCATGTTTGTAACAACCTATCTCATATGCACTTATTTCCCTTATCTACTCTTTCTGCCTTCATCCAATTGGTCCTTTCCTTTGGAGAAGACTTCCAAAAAATGCCTCATGGGATTTCACCTACTAACTCATACAGGCCAAGAACAGAAAGGCCAAGTGGAAATCAGAACACAGCCTGTGAGAATATAAGTGGAAAAACTCTCATCATCGACATTCCATTCTTCATTTCTGTTCCTCGGGTCTATGGATTATATCATTGCTGGGAAGGAGAAGGAAGGGATATTAGAAGCCCCATGTTATCTTTTGGATTAGCCTAAATGATGCTATGTACACATAGACTGAAGGGAGGAGTATTGCATTTGTATACTAAGCATAGCCCCATTTACTCCCACAACTCCAAGGGGCCCTGCTTCTACTGCCCAGCAATCACCCCTCATCACTTCACTGATAGGAGTGTTGAAGGTCAAGATCAACTTCAAAGACCATATCAAATGTTCTTCTGCTCCATAAATCATTTTAATGCATCTATTTTGTTTTGTCTCTCTTTTTTTGCTTCAGCTGTGCTGACCCTGTATTTCCTGTATTTCCTGCACTGGAGTGAAGACACTTCCACATCTGTATACCATGCCTTCAGCAGCCTCTGTTATTTCACTCCCATCCTGGGAGCAGCCATTGCTGACTCATGGTTGGGAAAATTCAAGTAAGGATGATGGGAGGTCACAGTCCAAGAAGCTGCACATATTAATTGTGCAGAGACTATCACTTCTAGCCTCTTGCTTCCAAGCAAGAACATGCTTATGTCATCCATGACAAATAAGAATCTCTCTCAGACTGACAATACAGAAAGGTTTTGTCTCTTCATTATCAGTTTTTCCAATATTTCTATACCCTTTTCAGTCAGCAGGGTTTTTTTCTTTTATCTAATTTTAATCTTCCATTCTGTAATTTAAGACTAGTTCTTGTTCTGATCTCAGGTGATAGAGATTGCTACCCACAAGAAAATTTATAATTCAATGTAGGTATTTGATATACTATCCATCTCTTCTCTAGATTGAGTCATCCCAACACTTTTACTATCTTCTTATGAATCCCTCTTTTTAGCTCTTTTAACATCTCTGTTTCTCTTCTCTAACCTTCTGTAGTTTATTGCTTAATAATATAATAAATATCTTCATGAATTAGACTAATGGTCTATTCAGTTCAGTATCTTTTAAGTCCCCGAAAATAGCACCAAGAGATATGTTTGGGATAGTGTTATTTTTGTCCCCTATAACATCATCCTCATGGGCTAGAGATGGCTCTTAGATATCCATCACTCAGGTATTTTCTGTGGACTTGTCATCTATGGAATTGTCTAAATTAGCATTTCTCAAACTGCATTCTGTTGAAAATTGGTTGTATAGGATCTAATGAATGTTATATGGGAACATAAAGCTCTCATAGTCAAATAAGTTTGGAAAGTGCTAGGCTGAATAAAGCTAAAAAGGTATCTTTACTGCATGACTTCTTACAGCCTTTAACTTGTGAACTCATACTATAAAATATCCAAGAGGAGGTTATGGTATGTAGTATTTTCCAAACTTATTTAACCGTGGAATAGTTTTTCAGGATTTCTTGTGGACCTAGTGTTCCAAGGAATCCTCTTTAGTAAACATTGGTTTCTATCTCACTTTGGCCTAGATATATTCATTCTTCTAAAGTTTTTAATCAGCACCCAATATAGCGCTACAACCACAACTTAGTACTAAACACAGTTTCTTGCCTTGGGAAAGGTATGGCAGGTGGCTGAGATCTATGTTTGCTCCTTATGTAGTAGTAGTTACCAAGTCCATCCAGATAGAGGGTTGGCACTATGTGCAGAAAGAAAGTATAAACCATGGTATATAGTCTTCATTCAGTTATAGAATAAAAGACTCACATATATCACGTAGTAATTTTATTTATTTTTAAAATGACTTCCTTTAAGATTGAAAAAGTATAGATCTGAGATTTGGTAAGTAATAGCTTCCTGACTATTTCAGAGGAAATTTAGCAACCTCCACTCGTGCCCTCAATCTTAATCCTTTTTGAGGTACTTTTAATTTTTTTTGAATTTATTTTTATTGAGGTATAACTTACATAAAGTACACAAATCCAAAAGTCTTAAATGTACAGCTGGATGAATTTTTACAAATGTATCACCGTCACCTAGATCACTCTCCTTGGTGTCTTTGTACCCTCAATACCTCCATCTCTTTCCTTCAAATTCTTCCTCAGAGACACTCTTGTCCTGTACCTAGAAGCAAGGGCAAATATGAGACCTTTAAACAAACAAAATTATTGTTAACCTTTCTTTTTCTATCTTCTTTGTCTTATTACTACTACCTTCAGATTTTTAAAAGGATCACTTATTATTTGTTGCCTTCCTTTCTCACTCTTCATTATCACTCCTTAGGGTAGAGTAATGTAATGCGGTGCAGTAGAATCCAATTAGATTCAACTTAAGCTGATCGAGTTTAATTCAGTAAATGTTTATTGAGCAACTTCTATTTGTCCAAAGAACCATGAGGGATAAAAAGATGAATAAGACATAATACCTGCTTCATGGTGTTCATATTCAACTAGCTTTAATACAAAGCAGATTACGGTAAGTGAAATAATATATAGTATGTCATCTTTTTATCCTATTGAAATTCTTCTCTCTTAGATCACTGGTAATGATCTCTTTGTTATCAAACCCAGTGGTCTTTTCTAAATTCTTATTCACTTTGAACGGGTTTTAACATTTTAGTCTGTTATCACTCCTAAATTCTTGAAACTTCCTGGGCTTCTCTAACACTGTATTTTCTGGTTCTTTTACTTTTTTGAATTCTTCCTCATTTGGCTTTTCTTTTGCTTTTTGTTTACTTTACTCTTTCCTGAATGTAGGCATTTCCCCAGTGTATACCTTTTACCCTCTTCCCTTTCTCCAGATTCTCCCTTAGCAGGCTCTGCGGTGTCAGTTTTACCTATATGCTAATGGCTCCTCAAACTCTGTAATCTTAACCTGTCACTCAAGCGCCCTTATGCATTATAACTGCATGTTAGCATTCATCTCCTGGATATTCCACCTTATCCTCTCTCCTAGCTTTCCTATACTCCCACATCAAATCAGTTTTCAAATTCTGCCAATTCTATTTCTATAATCTCTCTCACATTCTCCCTCCTCAACACTGAATCCCATGGCCATCAATCACCACTACTCTAGTTTTGGTTTTCATTAGCCTCTAAATTGGGCTATTGAAATGGACATGTATGATGTTTACATTGCTTCCCATATCTTTTGTTCACAACTGAGTCTGTGCACTTCTGTCAAATTAATCTTCCTAAAAGAAATCTCTGTTCATATTACTACTCTGCTCAAAAATTTCTGCTAACACACTGTCTACTAATCTCATCCAACTTACCTTTCTGCTCTTATTATCATACTCCCTTTCAAAAATGTACACTAGAGAAAAACCAAATACTAATACTTACCTAATGATAAACAGGGACATTTCTTTTCCATGTCTGTTTGCCTAGTTTCTACTTCATGGAATCTCCTTCCTCCCCAGCCTTCTATGTCCAAACCCTTTAAGGCTCAGTTCAAATTCCACCTATGCAGTGGAGTATTCTCTGCCCCTCGCCTTTCACCACTAGCCAGAAGTAATCTAAAGTTCTCTGAACTCCTTATTTTTTACCCTCATGTGACATTTACCAAACTCTGTCTTATCATAACTATTGTATATGAATCTAATACCTTCTTCAGACACTTAGAAGACAAAGTCTCATTTATATTTTTATCCACAGCACCTAGAACAGTGCCTGGTACATAACAGACCCACAGCACAGCAAGTGTTTCAATTAATAAATTTATTCACCCTCAGATACTCAAATGTAGGCACAAGACTGAGGTAGGTGTGGGCAGGTGTGAAGATGACTTATTTTGTTGTGGGTATTGTGATTCCTTTTTTTTTTTTTTTAATCTCTACTTCAGCTACTTTTTTAAAATAAATTTATTTATTTATTTTTGGCTTAAAACCAGATTCATTTATTATATCACAATTCTGTAAGTGAGAAGTTGGAGGCAGTCAGTTGACTCACAGGTCTGGGTGTCTCCTAGGTTGGACTCTGGGTAATAATCTACCACCAGCCTCATTCGTTGTTGGCTGAATTCATTTCCTTGTCATTGTAGGTGCTTATTTTCTTGCCATCATTCAGGTGGAGGTGTCCCCTTTCCTTGACACATGGTTCTTTCCATATTCAGGCTATCAGTATGGTGTATCAAACCCTTCTTGAACTTTGAATCTCTTCCCCTTCTGTTACCAGAGAAAAGTCTCTGCTTTTAAGGGCTCATATGGATTAGATCAGGCTCATCTAGTTAATCTCACTATCTTACTGTCAATTGTGTCATATAATATAACATAATTAAAGAAGTGACATCTCATTATAGTCATAGGTTCCAGGGATTAGGGTGAGACATCACTGGCACCATGGCATACGACAATAAGGGGTAGTGACAAAGAGCATTCTTATGTCAGCATCTGCTTTGTGCCTCAAGAGTAATAGCCTTGATTACCTTTGACACTTGATAATAATAAAAGAAATATTTTAGGACTTCCCTGGTAGCGCAGTGGTTGAGAGTCCGCCTGCCGATGCAGGGGACATGGGTTCGTGCCCCGGTCCTGGAGGGTCCCACATGCCATGGAGCGACTGGGCCTGTGAGCCATGGCCGCTGAGCCTGCGCGTCCGGAGCCTGTGCTCCGCAACGGGAGAGGCCACAACAGTGAGAGGCCCGCGTACCACAAAAAAAAAAAAAAAAAATTTAAATAATATGGGAATTTTTATTTGATGACAACATTTTTAATTAATTCCTGAAATAGAAGAACACCAACATTTGTGAAAATATGAGAAAAGTTCTGTCCGTTTATAGTAAAGAAAATATTTCCTCTTTTTGAACAAAGATGATTTTTTGAAGCTCTATAAAAAAAGAAATAGGATTATAAAAATATCTAAGTCCCAAGGTTCCAATAGATTCTGCTAGGTGTGTGACTTTTTGGATAGTTTCCTTTTTCCTAAGGAAGGAGCTATTTGAGCATCATGTAACTTTCCACCATTAATTCTCTTGGAGCACAAAATTATCACCTCTGTGTATCCTCTGCACTGCATCCAGGGCAACCACACTCACATATTAAGGTAGCAGGCCCAGCATTTATCTATAAATTTAGAGCCTTTCTTACTGTGAAAACATCATGGACTAATAAAAAACATCTAGGAATTGTTATGAGTTGCCTGAGATACTTTCCCCGTAAATTTTTAAATTATTACTTAATTTTGATATTTCTTTCTTTGGAAATAGATTCTCTGTTGATTTTACAAGAAACCATAAATTCTTAAGGAGTGATCAGTCAACTATTTGCTTTGCACTATTTCAAGCAAACGACAATATTACATGATAATAAAGCAGTGAACTTCTTAAATTAGACATGTGCATTAAAACAAACCCTTCCTGGTTGGAAACCCAAGTGACTGTCATTAGCCACTTTAGTATCACAGCAGGTTACACAAATTATTATTACATTTAATTAACATTCTGACAAATTGAGGAATTCTTTACCTGCATTCAGATTACACACAGAAAATGATTTGAAAGCATTTCCTGCCGTGAAAACACCAAAGCAAATCAAAGAAATCAGCTCCAATCTTATCTTTATCTTGACTGTGTTGGGTCTTCGTTGCTGTGTGCGGGCTTTCTTCTAGTTGCGGCGAGCGGGCTTCTCATTGCGGTGGCTCTCTTGTTGCAGAGCACGGGCTCTAGGTGCATGGGCTTCAGTAGTTGTGGCACACGGGCTCAGTAGTTGTGGTGCACAGGCTTAGTTGCTCTGTGACATGTGGGATCTTCCCGGACTAGGGCTCGAACCCGTGTCCCCTGCACTGGCAGGCGGATTCTTAACCATTTTGCCACCAGGGAAGCCCTGTGGTTGCTTTTTAAATAACAAAACTCTTTGGGGATGAATTGGTATCTCTTTCTGAGAGAAAGTGAGTTGGAGAAAACATGAGTAACTTGTTCTATCGGGGTGTGTGTGAGCTCACATGTACAAAAACAATGATGACAGCAACATAAGAATATAAGTATTTAAAACTCCTCTCCTTTTCTTCAGATGTTATCTTCAGGATGAAAAACATCCTATAACATTAGAAACATCTGAATTTAGTAAACAACTTCTATTAAAAGTGCTTCCTCTGTTTGCAGTCGCAGAATCATAGCTTTGTTAAGAGAAAATGGGTACCCAGGGTCCCTGACTCTTGTATAAGGAACTCGCTATGTCAGGAAAGAGGTGAACCTTCCTTCAGGGCTACACACAGGAAAGAGTAGCCAGTGGATATACAATGGAAAAGAAAATTTTTAAGCATGGACACTGGATTTTTATTATTTCTATAAACATCTACTGAGAGGGTTAATTACATGCTCAGATGCAATTTTTGATGCTTAGTTGCTTTTAAGAGAGAATAACATTTTTAGTCATAGTCCCTAGTGTTGGTTTTTACCTTGTGACCTGTGCCTATTACTCTGGACTCCTGATCATGGCAATCACTAAAAGCCACGCTCTTAAATGTGTTTATTGCCAAATATGCTTTTGGATGTCTTCTCTACAATTTCTGGGGTTTTTTGAGTGTGTCTATAGCATGTCCTTCCCCCACTATTTTTTTTTTTTTTTGTCTCATCAGAGCTGACCCTCTTTATGCTAGGTCTCTTCCTCTGCCATCAGAGGAAGTATGTACAATAATATATGCCTACTGCACATACTCCTTCTCAGTTCCTAAGCTTTAATTAAAAATGTCTCTGGCTTTTGATATTCTTACAGTTAAATAAAATTTAAAACTTCTTTCCCTTCCCTTTCCTTTTTCCACATTAACTTGTTCATGATAAAATTGAAGGAATGCTGGGCTGTAAGAAAGTGGAAGTTCTAGACCTAATCCTAATACTAATTAGAATGTCACCTTAAAAATATCCTTTGACTTCTCTGGATTTCACTTTCCTCATTTGCAAATGGAAGATTGGTCAAGTCTATCTAAAACAGATCTGTGTCCTGTGGTTGGGATTGTAATGACCCCAATGACTCCATTTCAAATGCAGAATTTCCAAGTCTCTCTTGACTTCTCTCTACTTCTGTTAAAGTTCTCTGCCATTAGCTTCCTGTCTTATATTCCTCACATTCTAGACTAATTCCCTGAATCTTTCACCTAGAAGGTTGCCTGTTTTCCTTTTAAGGCACTTACACTTCTCTCATTCATTTAGTCCAACAACCTGATATTGCCCTGTTCTCCCAACGCAGACTATCACTCCAGCTCAGACTCCTTTTGTTTTTTCTCTGTGATGATTTAGCATAGATTATCTATTTTGTGTTCATAATTTTTGGCCTTTTTTTCAGTCCCTTTTTATTCCCTTTCTTTCTATTCATTCTTTTTATTCCAATGAAGGAAACTTTTCTCCAGAAGACACTACAAGGCCTTTTGGAAAAGGCTGCCCCTTCCCCTAATATTAATTAGCCCTGGTTTAGTCACTCAGCTTTCTTATCCCCTGCTTCCCATTATAAACCCTCTAAGATCCCTTCCCTGGAGAGCCAACCTAGGAAGATTAGGCATTTAGAATGAGAAATCCACATTCTGAGATTTCTGACATCTCCAGCCTCTCTCTGCTACCTTCATTCCATTCTTTATATTCCACATTAGCATATAACACTTCAAAATCACAGAAGTAAGCTATATAATTTCCAAGGTTCCTTCTAGTATTAATATTCTACTTATATATAGAGAGAATACTGGTGTCCTAATACAAATAATACACATTGTATATTTGGTAGTATGCCATGTTTCAGTGTGTATATCTCTACATATGTTCTTACTGGAATTCCTCACTCTTCTACTTCCTGTTTGTCATTCAGATTTTTTTGAAAAAACAGCATAACAACAAGTCCCTATCAACTGCAAGAGCTATATCACTGGAAAGTCTGTTCAAAGACCCTGGTTCCTTTCTTACCCTTGGGAAATTGTCCATGAGGAAACTGTGGTGGGGATTACAATTAACCCAAGTGTTCAGACTGAACCTGAGAGCCCTTTACCTCTCTGTATATCCCAGTGATTGTGTTTAGAGAAAGTTCTTTGTGTTAACCATCCCTTTTTTCCCGTTTATGTGACATTCTTTCTTGACCCTTATGGATTTCTAGAGCCAAAGACATTCCTTGGAAGAAACCTCGGGTCAAAGTATCCTGTTCTTCTGGTTCTCCTTACTTAAAACATTATCGCTGGCTACAAATCCAACCTGGTCATGACATATCTACACAAGATCAGGGGTACTCTGTGTTTGTGTGGGGTTAGTGAGGGAAAAGAGAGCAGGTATGAAAAAGGAATGTCCATTATCTCTAACACTACAGGGTAAAGAGTTACTGTCTCTTTTTCTAGACTGTTTGTTTCATTCACCATTATTATTTCTATTTGCATATCTCAGGTAATTCTTTCCTCCTCTACCCCCTCCTCCTGCCGCTCCATTTATCCTGGCACTGAGAACAGTATGAACTCTGAGGCTGTAATTACTCAAATCTCTGAATTCTGTTTGTAGACTGATTGATTTAACTCTCTCAACAGGACAATCATCTATCTCTCCTTGGTGTATGTGCTTGGCCATGTGATCAAGTCCATGGGTGCCTTACCAATACTGGGGGGACAAATGTTACACACGTGAGTAAAATCATGGAATAAACTAAACCACTTTTCCTCCATTGGGCAGGTAAATGTCTCACACATTCATTACAGATGTTTTTCTGTCTTCTTACCAATGATGTCCCTTTATTTTCCAATCTGTTTTAATACCAAATTGGTTAAGGAAAAAACTTTGACCAGTTGAACTCTCCTGCTTTATCTGAGCTCATTTGTTTTTATTAAATATTTGGGGACTAGTAGAATGCCCAGTTAGTATCCTTTTGATAAAAACTCTTCATGTGCTTGAAGACATTAAAACCTTCATGCCCTCCATATTCCCTCACCTATTCACCCATCCACACATTGTACCTTTACCAGAGTTAAAAAAAAATGTCTGTGATATTTCCTTATAATACATTGTAGAATTCATTTTCAAAGCTTGGATTATTTCCATTTATGTGTAGTTCCATATATTCCAGTTTCTCTATCCCTCTTTATTAAGCTCTTGATGTTTATGATGCCAGAGACTCTTGATAGATTCTGATGTCTGTTGGTTCAGTCAGTAGAGAAGATTAGAGTTGTTCAAGAAGCAGGTCATACATATTCATGTTTATACTGTGCCTATATGTGTATTTTCCAATGAGTTAAGAATTTTGTTTGAAATTTAATAAATATTAGATACCTCCTTATTTTTGTCCCCTCAGAAATCAGTGACACTACTCCTATTAGTTATGACTAGTTTAACATTTTATTTTGTGGTTACTAAGGATATGTGGGATAAGGGTTCACAAGGTCATTCTATTGAAGTGTCCCTTTGACTTAAGACAAGATTGAGAACCGGTGCTTTAACTTTGGAGTTCCTTCAGTATCTGCTTCTATCTGTTGTGCACAAGGGGTAAATGAAACTGTCAGGGACAAATCTCACCATGTAATGTATACTTTCTGGCAGAAACTCAAGGATTATAAGTGTACCTGAGTCTCCCCTAGGACTGAAGGCATATGGAAAATGCCCACAGTGTAGAAATGTGAAGGAGGTCTTTGCCCTTGTACACATTTTTTTTCTCTTGTAGCTCTATATTTTATTTCTACAGTTGTGTTTAGTATCAATATGGTTAGTACTCTCACCTCTCCATTTCAGAGTCCTGTCAATGGTCGGCTTGAGTCTAATAGCTTTGGGGACAGGAGGTATCAAACCCTGTGTGGCAGCTTTTGGTGGAGACCAGTTTGAAGAAAAACATGTAAGAGTCCTGTAATTTCTGTGTTTTTCAAGAATGTAGAGCAGGCATCAAACGGCAGGTAACCATTTGCCAAGATTGAAGTGATCCACCAGTCAGATCATATCTGAGGAGCTGTGTTCAGTGCTGGGTACTGGTCATTAATAGAGGGAAAAACTGCAACATTTCAAAGGAAAGTGACCAGGGTGGTAGATGGACTAAAAGATGCTCTTATGAAGAAAGGTTGAGGGAAATAGAGATATTTATAGCCTAGATAAGATAAGAATTAAAGAGAATATCTTAGCTGTCTATAGATATTTGAAGGATATCAGTAATTAAACCAAAGATCAATGGCTGAAAGCTATAGGAAGCTAGCTTCTGGCTTGATGGAAAGAAAAACTTCAAATAGTTGGAAGTAGCGAGTTTACTCTCACTTGAGTTACTTAAGAAGATACATGGTAATCACGGAATGGGAGGTGATGAGTAGTACGGAGATGAGTTAAGCATCCCTAGCTTTGAGATTCTATGAAAGGGGAAAAGGACCATTTGGAATAAAACAGAATGAGTTTCTCTAGATGAACCTGTCTGGATGATCATTCCTTCTTTTCCTAAATACTTGCCACTGTCAGTGGGAGGGGAAAACAGTATGAATAAAGGTAAAAATGGGCCTGTATAAGGAAGCAGTGACAGCTAGGCAAGGGAAGTAGTCTATTCTTAGATCAGCCAACATTTCTAGCTTCCTCCTTTTTCCTCTCAGTTTTCTTTTTTGGCTGTCTCCATGTATTATTCCCTCTTCTGTAGCTGGTTACCATGTTTCTGGGTTTTCACTCTGTTCTTTCTCTGTGTCCTGTCTTCCTTCATGTCTCTAACCCTTCAGACCATTTGAGTTATTTTATATTCTTTATCTGCCTGAGGGTCCATAGATCATAATTGCTTGCTGACGTTGGAGAAATAACCAACCTCTGGCAAGTGGGATTCTATGCACAATGAACTATACCCATAGATTGGTGTAATGAGTTTAAATGGGGACCAGAAGAGGAAGCAAAACACACCATAAATAGAAAATGAGGATTGTGCTGATGTGTCAGGAAAAGATCTGGGGTGTCAGAATGAAGCACAGAAGTGCACAATGAATAAAGCATCAGCAACTGTATTTGAAAATTGCTTCATTTTGTAACTGCTCCACAAAGATATTTCAATAATAGTACAAACCCACCTCCAGGTTTCCACCAGCCATTTCCAAGCCCACAGACATCCTTTTATACTCTTTGGCAGACTTCCCATAAACATTAGGTAAATTATCCTGTTTGACGGACAATTTACTCCACTGTCCCATGTTCTAGTCCTATTCCTACCACACATTCCACAAAATCAATTATTTAATTTAGTCACTCAATCACTTAATAAATTCAGTTAATAAACATTTATTGTCTGTAGTATAACAGGTACTATGCTAGTGGGGATTACAGAAAATAATAAGATACAATTTCTGCCCTAAAGGAACTCAACCTACAGAAAGAAACAGACATTTAATGCAACGAAACTAATATTAGAATAGATATGTATAGGACACAGTACATAGGCATAGTGTACAAGATGATCATTTTTGCCAAGATAAAGGGGTAAAAGAATGTTAAAGATGCTTGTACTAGGGTTTGAAAGATAGGGAAATGTTTGTCTGGGGTCAGCGAGATATGTGTTAAAATATCTGATATGATATTCACATACACATTCACAGAGGCAGTGCCTGAATCTGTCTCTGTGTATGTACCTCTCGCTTAGTCTGAACGTGAGGTAGGGGGTGGAGCTAGGAGGCATATTGCACTGATGATTTGGCCTTTTTTTTTTTTCAGGCAGAGGAACGGACTAGATACTTCTCAGTCTTCTACCTCTCCATCAATGCAGGGAGCTTGATTTCTACATTTGTCACACCCATGCTGAGAGGTTGGTATCTTTTCTGAGGGACTCTGTATAAGCTTTACTCAGGCCAGCCAGAAATCTGTTCAAGTCTTCCTCCTGTCCATCTTCTCCTTTTATAAGGGTTTGAAAATCTGAGAGAATTTCTTTTAACCTTGCTTTGTCTGGCCCAAAAGAAGGATTGTGGATTAGGTGATGGGAAGAAAGAGGATGGCTATGTCTATGACCTCAAAAACCTGAGCTTACAGAATAGAACATCAAAGACTTAAGATTCAGGATTAATTTGTTTTGTTTTGTTTTGTTTTCCTGTAGGAGATGTGCAATGTTTTGGGAAAGACTGCTATGCATTGGCTTTTGGAGTTCCAGGATTCCTTATGGTGATAGCTCTTGGTAAGTGCAGTGGGGCAAAGGAAACTAATAGCCACTGATGCCTTCCACATGTAAAGGGTGATGTAAGCACTTTACACAAACTATTTCATTCAGTCCTCACACTAACCTATTAGGTAAGTGTTATTATAGGGGTTTTCCCTAGACGTTGGAGCTAAATTAACTGAATAAAGTCAGAAACCTCAAAAAAAAGTGCCCAAGGTTACATAACTAATAAGAAGTTTCCTAGAGAGCTTTAAGAAAGACTGATCCCTGGACCCTATGTAGGACTAATTAAATCAGGATCTCTGTGGGATAAGGCCTTGGCATCTGTAATTTTTTAAGTATCTAGGTGATTCTAATGTGTAGTCAAGGTTGAGATGTACTGATCTACACTACAGTATATAATGAAGCAAGGAAAATAATTAATCCTTCCTTTTGAACTAGCTTATTTCATCTGATGGTTATTTATATGGTAATTGAAAGACTTTTAAAATTTGTTGGGCCTTTTAAAGTAGCTTCTAGGTTTAGCCGTTTCTGCCCTGCTCTGCAATGCTCCCAAGAAGTTTGCTCTTAAGCAAAGAGAATAAGAGGAGTTGAATAAGTAGGGGGAAACTGATGCAACTTAGATCAAGTGGCATTCTCTTTACCACAGGGAACCCAGCAATGGAAGTGGAAGGGGGATGTGTGTGTTGCTTAGTTTACACAGCCTAAGGGGAAACTTGGACATGATTGTTTCTAATCATTGACCTGGAAACCTGTTCTCACACTGAGCCTTTGGGTGACACCCCCCACTGGAAGATATCCAGTCCAAACACATAAAGAGCTCAATAGAGGATAAAGAGCCCAGAGACTCAATGTTCCATCTGATTATTTTCTACCCGGGGTTGGGGGGGGGCTAATATTATTATATCAGATTGCAATTCCAATTCCAAGGAAATTTATGCGTAATTCCTGGAGCCCTGTGATAATGCATTCTCTGCTTCCTTCTCCCTTTGAAGCCAAATATTTTCCTGGTTTTCCTCTGATTAGTACTATGTCTTTTTCTCTGGATCATTGCACAATAATATTATTTACATATCAGAGTAATTATGAAGATCAAAAGAGATGCTGTAATGGAAATGTTTAATAAATTATGAAATGTTAAATAAGTGTTAGCTGTCATCATTAGTCAGCTGCTTCAATTTTCTGGGTACTAATAAGTCAGTTCCCTGACTTTTCACTATAATTTAATTTATTCATTTGATTTTTTTCACTCATTAATTTGATAGACATTGACTTAATGAGCCGTTTATGTGTCAGATTCTGTGCTAGGTTTTGGGGTCACACTGGTGAATTAGATAGCTACAGAATTGATGCTTTCAAAGAATTTATTTGGTCCAGCAGGAGGAGGGAGACAGATAAGAAAACAGGAAATTTCAATATAGTATGATCACTGTCACAGCTGGTGAAATACAGAGAAAGCTATAGGAACACATAGGAGGGATATCTGACTAAGACTTCGAGGGTCAGGAAAGAAATGATGTGTAAGGTAAGACCTAAAGGATTAGCAGCAATTAATTCAAAGATTAATCAAAGAAAAGATTGAAAGTGAAACAGAAATAGGACACGATATCTGTAAGACAAGGAGATGAGAAATAGTATGACATATTTGAAGGCCTTAAAGGAATTCAAATTGCCTGGAGCATAAATGGAATGATAGAGAGGAGAAATTGACAGAAACTAGATAATGAAGGGCCTTTTAACCTACTAAGGAATTAGAACTTTATCAGGAGACTAGTAGAGAGCTTCAAAAGGATTTTGAATAGAGGAATGATGGTTAGATTTTTATTTTTCAGTGGTATTTCTGACTGTAATGTGGAGAAAAAATGGGTTAAGGGTGAGACAAGGATACCCTTTGTCTTGATTACTGAATTTTGGTACTCCCTTAAATTTTGTGCTCAAGGTGAGTGCCTCACTTAGCTCACCCTCCTTGGTCCTGACAGAATTGACAAACTTGATATGACTAGATGTGTGAAAGTAAGGGAGAAGAAAAGCCAACATTGAATGTAGGGCTCTGGCTTGAGCAAATGGTGGATAGTAGGGTCATTAACTGATAATAAGGAAGAAGACGTTTGGGGCAATACTAATGAATTTAGTTTTGGACATGTTACATTTTAGATGTCCTTGGAACATTTAATTGGGAGTATCAAACATTTATTTGGAAATACAGGTTTAAAGTTCAGAAGAAATGTTTCAGCTATAAAGATCTGGAGCTATTAATATATGGATAGCAATTAATTCATGAAAATGGATGGAATAACTAAGAGATAATAAGAGTACGGTAAAAAGACAGCAAGGATAGAACCGTGAGGAACACTGGTATTTAAAAGACAGTCAAATGATCTAAGCACCAGGAATTAGAGATAAACAAGTTATGGTACCTATTTGCAAGGAATTTTATTTTCCTGGTAAAGATACAGATAAGTGAACAATGAAGTTCTGTTCACTGTGATAAGTGCAGAAATAAAGATATCTACAAGGAAGTGCAGCAAAGGCATGAGTAACTAGGTTGCACTGAAGTTATTCAAATAAAGATTCACAAAAGAAAAGTTGGGGAATGGCTCTCCAGGTAGGAAAAAAACAGTGCAAATGGAGAGGCAGAAATCGTATTTTGAGAACCAGGGTGATTTCATTAATGCCAGAATCAAATTAAGGGGCAATCTCTATGGCATAAACCTTTAGAATAATGTTTCAAATTTGTATGGGAATGAGTCTTAATGTAATGAAAACTTAATAATGATTATTTTCTCCAATATATAGATTGTCAATTCTTTGTTATGTATTTATATTATTAAATGAGATTATTCAGTGTTGAGCATACCTTTATACAAGCCAGCATTTACTTGTAAGTTCTTGTATTTCCTTTACAATAAAAATGTGTTAAGGGTCAAATTTTGTATTTGAATTAGGTAAAGGGTTCAACAGTTAACAACAAAAAAAGACAGGCAAAGAGGGGAAACCCACAAATGAGACTAAGAAGGAATGGCCAAAGTGATAGTTGTTCTATCTTGGCTACCAAGAGGATTTCAAGAAGGGACTCATTCAGAGTAAGGAATGTTACTGACTGGGAAAGCAAGATAAGGATGGAAAATGTCCATTAAATATAGCGACAAGAGGGTCATTGATTTGATGATATCATCTATGGTAGATTGGTGGAGATTTGAGACTAATTAGAGTAAATTGGGAAGTGAATAAGAGGGATGAAGGGGAAGACAGTATTTATAGCTGAAAGGCAACATGGAGTCAAGAGAGGATGTTGAGCATGCTTGAATGTCATTAGGAAGACTCCAGTAAAGAAACATGTTGAAGATGTAAGATAAAACAGTATAATCAGTATGAAAGCACACATGGCACAATTGCCTTTATACAGGAGGAGGAACATCAATCACCCTCACCTAAATGGAGAGAGGAGAGGATGGGTGTGGATACAGAAGTTAATAGATTTGGTGGCAAGAAGTTGAGGGGGTTTTCATTTGAAGCCTTCTATCTTCTTTGTGAAGTAAGGGGCAACGTCTACTAGTGGGAGGAGATGGTAGAGAAACTCAAGGTCCCTACTCAGCTTCTTTGGTTAAGTGGCCTTGAAATTTAAGTGTGAACTTGTCAAGGTCTTCCTTTTATCACTTCACTGTCACTTTTTAGACCAGAATTCCTGAGAATTTCAGCCTCTTTCTAGGATCATTCTTAGTTTCAAAAGCAGTCTATTTCCTGTCCAAAATCTTCCACTTATCTAGATACCTCTTTGTCTGTCCACTGGTCTCCCAGGATTAGCATTCTTTTCTCTGAACTATTTTTTCTATCAACAGTAAGAAGGCTGTGGTAGGTAAAGGGTGCTATTTGGAGAAACTTTGGGGAAACTGAGAGGATAAATAAAGAAAAAGTGGTAGAGTGAATCTGACTGAGAGGAATGGAGAAATTAGAAAGTTAAGATAGAGAAAAGTAAGGTGATTCAGGCATTCTAGATGTAAGGATATTGGAAATTGCTACTGGTCACTGAGAAAAGCATCTTGGGTAGAAGATCTACTAGAGGGGCATCTGGCTAGAGCTGGGAAGTCCATTCAGGAGGAAAGTACATCTGGGAGGGTACCAAGATGGAGGTTTCCCACGGATTTTAGTTAAATTTAATAAACTTGAAAAAAATTTACTTTTTTATAATTATAAAACTAATATCTCATTGCTGGTAAAATAAAGGAGAAAATAAGAAAATTAAATTCACCTGTAGATAACTGGAGATGTGGTTAAAGGATAAAGATGGGCGTTGAGGGAAAGAGAATGAGCTCAAGAACAGAAATAGAACAGAAAAGAATTTTTCATAGGAATGATGAATAGTGGTTAGAGGATAAGGTGCCAAATGGAGAATGATGAAAGGTAAAGTGGAAAGTGGTAGGTTGAGGGGGAGCACCATTGCAGACAGGGGCCACCTCTTTTTTATCTTTATTACCAGTAGTATCTAGCAGAGTGTGTAATGCAAGAATGAATGAATGAGGTGCTTTATGGTGGTTAAGAGTATAGATTCTTGAGTCAGGCCTCAGGTCAAAAATGCAGTTTCTGGCACTTTCTTGTACAGATTGCTTAATTTCTTTAATCCTTGATTTCTTCATGTGTAAAATAGAGTATTACATATTTTGTCAGGTTAAATCAGTACTGAATGTAAAACGCCTAACACTTTACATATAATAATAAATCTTCAAGAGATCATTAATGATAATAATAACCACCAGGATAATAATGAATTTGGGAAGGCCTTCCATGCCAGGAGTTTGGGCTTGTTAGGTAGGTCCTGGAAAAAGGATTTTAATTTGGCATCAGATAAAAGAAGAAGAGAACAGGACTGAGAAACTAGTTGGTGGCCATTTTGATAATGCAGGATAGAAGTTATGAGGTCCTACACAAGAGTCACAGCAGTGGTGATGCAAAAGAGGGGGCAGGCAGGAAATGCACTGAAGACAGAGGGTCAGTGAAAGTTGCTAATATGTCAGATGTAGAGGTGAAGAAAGAAGAGTGAGAATTCAAAGGTGACTTTCATTTCTGTGATAACAGGAAAGTCTCAACACTGACCATTTTGGCTCCCATAGTTTTTCTAACTCCAGAGTCAGATAGCGTCAGTCATTTCCCTCCCTTTTTGAGATGTGCCAGTTACTCCTATATTTCAGCATTCTGTCCTTAGTGTTTACATACTGAATGTGCTAAATGAGAAGCTAAGAACCTTATTTGTCTATCAACTGCAGTTGTGTTTGCAATGGGAAGCAAAATATACAGAAAACCACCTCCTGAAGGAAACATAGTGACTCAAGTTGTCAAATGTATCTGGGTAAGTCCATGAATTGTTTACCTACCTTTTTCAGTCAAAGGGAAAGAGATGCTGTGCTGAGCATATAGGTCTTCAAACATGGCTTCTCTCAATGACCTCTGCTCTACTTCTGTGCCTTTTGGCAAACTGAGATTAATCGGTCTTCCCTCTGTGCCTCTACTTAACCATTAAGTTAAAAATAATGTAATCGTTTTTAAAAATGGGCAAAAGTCTTCTGAAATGTAGTTATGTATGTTGCCAACAGAAAATAAGGATAGGTAAAATTAGATTTGAAATATTCTGAAATTCAATGCCTGATGAAATCAAAAGGTTGGAGTAAGTCACTTAAGAGTTATGTGTGTTTGAGGGAAGAGATAATGAATTGGAAAAAGCAGGGGATGTTTTTTTGGTCTCTCCTCTGATATCTACGCTCTGCCCTAGTTTGCCATTTCCAACCGTTTCAAGAACCGTTCTGCGGACATTCCGAAGCGAGAGCACTGGCTGGACTGGGCAGCTGAGAAATACCCAGTAAGTTGGAACTGCAGAAACATCTGATGCCTCCATGTAGTCTTTCCTAATGTCCAAACTGATTCCCTCCTGCTGTATTTGACCTCTTCTCTTACTGCTCTGGGCCACTTCTACTGTAAGCAAGAAAACCCTATCTGGCAATTCAGCCTGTTCCTTCTCACCCCTTCTTGCAGAGGCAGCTCATTATGGATGTGAAGGCACTGACCAGGGTACTGTTTCTTTATATCCCATTGCCCATGTTCTGGGCTCTTTTGGATCAGCAGGTAAGAATGGAGACACGAGGGAGGGGACATGGGAATATATGTATATGTATAGCTGATTCACTTTGTTATACAGCAGAAACTAACACACCATTGTAAAACAATTATACTCTAATAAAGATGTTAAAAAAAAAAAAGAATAGTTCTTTTGAAAGCTACCCCTTCCTCCAGCCCCTTCCCTCTCAGAGAAAAGGATTTCTTTTAATAGCATCTGTTTGCCCTAGGGCTCACGATGGACCTTGCAAGCCACCAGGATGAATGGGAATTTGGTGAGTAGAAGAGATTTTTCCAGAGAAGTCTATCATTTTCTTTATAATCCATATTAAGGAGAAATTTCTTTGTGTTTTTGCCTGAAAACTGACATAAGATCATAATAGATGTGCCTTTAGCATGAAGATACTGAATAGGCAAAATAAAGAAAGCAAATCTAGAAATAAAAAGCAGAATCTTATCTTTAGAAATCAGAAATGTAAGGATGGAAAGGTTTAAATGTATACAAAGAAGCATTGAGAGGATAGCAAATGAAGTGATAGAGCCTGGGGAAGTGGATGTTTTCTTCCATCTAAGCCTGGCCAGGGAGCAGCAGGTTTGATTGCTGCTACAACACAATTGACACCATCTCTTAGGCAGGGCTAACAGCAGAGGACCCAGAGGTGGGATATTTTGTACATGGATACAGAAATAACGGGAAAATTGTAAACATTATTTCCTCTTTTTCCAATTTCCATTCATTGGCAAAAACGCTTCTCTCATTTGTTCCCACTTCCTAGATTATTGTATTGTTTTTCTATCATCTCAGTTGTGAAGAGGGCAGGGTGGAATGGTGCCAGGGTTTTATGATGCCAGTCTGTTTGGAGCCTGCTTAATATAATTTCACCTTTTTCCTTCCCCTGGCTGTCCAGGATTTACCATGTTTGTCCTCTTTTTGACCTCCTGGAGAACAACTTCAGAAACCCTGTGTGTCAGTGGGAGTCTTCACCCTAACCATGATGTCTTGTCCGTCATATTATTACCACCTACGACTGCAGTTACTGAGATTAATAAAAAACACACTGACTTTATTCTCTTTCAAGTTAAAGAAAGCATAGTGAACAGAAAATAAGATTCTCCCTTAAGCCCATCTGCCTTCAGGAGACATAGCCTAAAGCCATTCCCAGTCTCTTTCGCCCCCCACCCCCACCCCCACCCCCACCCCCGGCATACCCTTACAAGATAATAGTGATCCTGAACCAAAGACCTGATAGATTTTACCTTAAGCTTCAAACCTGCTAATTAGCAAGATGGTTGATCTAGGCTTTTTTTTTGTCTTTAGGCCACCATCTTAATGTGATTTGTTATCATGTTTCAGGGGTTTTTTGTGCTTCAGCCTGACCAGATGCAGGTAGGAGACTTCTCTATAGTCCCGGGTACTTATTTCTTTCCTCATCTACACCATTACCTGTAGTAGTAGGATTACCAACCATAATTTGATGTTTTTTTCCTTGTATGCTGAGGAGAGCTAAACATAGGAATGAAAATATTCTCTTTAAGCCCCACACTTCTCTTTCACATCCTCTGTTTAGTAAGTAGCTCCTGATCAACTCCAGGGAGACTGAGTTTTGAGCTCACAGGGAAAGTATAAGCACTGGATTTTTTTCCATGTCAAGTATCATGGAAATATTGTCAAAGAAAGTATAAGGCTTTGTTGTGTGAGCAACAAAATCAGAATCTCTGTTTATTGGTGACTCCCAGGTATCTTTTTAAACTCTTGTTCAACAATCCCCAATTCTTCCTTCTCTCATTCCATTCTCCTGGCCATGACATTTTTCCCTTGGCTGTGGTGCTGAAGAAGATAAGTGAAAATGGGAGGGGAAAGCTCCCAGTTGATTGACAGAAAAACAGGTTCAGAGTGAAACTGGTTCCTTGGGATATTTGGAAGATAATGTGCTATGCAGGGGAAATAGAGTCTTGGGTGTAAAGAGACTGAAGGATGTGGAATCATTCTGTACATAGTATGATGAAAGTGTGTTTGGATGTGAGAGAGAGTGCACACATGCAAATGAGAGCACATGCTCACACTCATGATAGAAGAACATTGTAACTAATCCCTTTTACCATGGTGTTACAGGTACTAAATCCCTTTTTGGTTCTTATCTTCATCCCACTGTTTGACTTTATCATTTATCCTCTGGTCTCCAAGTGTGGCATTAACTTCACGTAAGTGCTCACTATGCCTATGTTGCTCCAAACTGACTCAACATTTGCCCAGTTTGATAAAGAGTCAATATCTTTTCTACTTAGTGATGATTTGTTTTGATTTATCATTTTTCTGCTTCTGTTTATCCATGTTAGATTAAATGCCTGTTAATACTGAAGGACGGGAATTAGATCTAATTAATTCTTATGATAGAGAGTCCAAGCCATTACTGCAGACTTACATATGTGATGTTGAAGAGTTAGGACTCTACTTCATGGGAAGTCAAAAAGTATGTGAGATTAGGCTCCTAAACCAACTTGTTGCTTTGTTCTTGAAAGTTGCCTCTTCAAAGAAGTCCAAAGCCTTTGAGGATAACTAATCCCTTTAAATCTTCCACCGTCCCTATGAAACAAATGGGGGACCTCATAAGAGTGGGGATAGAATTGTCCCTAATTACTGCTTTCCCCCCCTTCTAAATAGAAGTGTTATTTTTTGTAAAGTTTGACAGAGGAGGGTGTTAAGTTTTCTCTAATTTCTGATTTAATAGCAATTTCCTTTTGATAACCACTTACCATATTCAGATGACCTTTTGTCATTTACTCATTCATTGAGCAGTTTATTGAGTTCAGCACCAAGTGCTATGCAAATGTAAAAGCACAAATCTTGCTCTTAAGGAGTTTACTCTTTAGTAAGGAAGCTAGAAAATATGCAAGGTTAATTATTGCAACAAGGTGAAATTTGTTAAGTGCCCTAAGAAGGAAAGCAAAGTGCCAGGGAAATGCAGAGATGGGAGAGAGAGGCCAGGGTCAAGAAAGACTTCTGAAGGAGAGGAAAAGGAGGTAATAATGTATAGTGACTGGTATATGGTAAATGTTCAGTAAATCTGGCTATATTACTATTATTTTTGTTATTATGACATAATGGATAAAAAAATCATAAGCAAAGATAGAGGGAAAAATTTGGTGCATTACAGAGAACAATTCAGTATGACTCAAGTAAAAGTAGAAAGAAGGTTATATGAAGGGGAGGCAATACTTTGAAAAGTAATTGGGACCAAATTAGCTAAGCTTAGGGGGTTTAGATTTTATTCTTTAGAGTCTAGAGTTTAGCTATAATTGTCTCTTTCTTTCCCCTATAGATCACTTAGGAAAATGGCTGTTGGTATGATCCTAGCATGCCTGGCCTTTGCAGTTGCTGCTACTGTAGAGATAAAAATTAATGTGAGTACAATAAATCTTAAGCCATGAGAGCAGGACCATACCTATTTTGTTCACTTTTCTGACTTGTTCAATCTTGATTCCCTGGGCCCTAAGCACAGTACCTGTTTTAAAGAAGGTGCATAATAAGTGTGGTAAATGAGTAGATACAGGGGTAAAGCAGCAGTGCAAAATGAAGCCCACCTCCCACCTGAGTGATTCAGAGTATATTGTCAAGGAATTTCCAAACACCGGTATCCAAGATATATAACCATCTCTTAGATAGCTTACCAGACACTCAAATAACTTTTGGCAGGTTGAATAGCCATTATTAGGGAATGATGTATGAGGCCACGGCTGAGTCAAAAGGCATGGAGTTTGTTACCTGGCATCAGTGCTTGCTATATTGAGCTGGTGTTTCCCCCTCCAAACTGCCTTCAGAGTTTTCTAAGCCAAATGTTCTTTAGAGGTAGGAAACTGTGTCCTCCTGACTAGATGAGCTAGGCTGTCGAGAAAGGACTGAGGTATGTGTTTTCATGGTATCTGAAGGGTTATTTGTTGGTAATTCTAACACGTGTTCTCTGTCCTAAGGAAATGGCCCCACCCCAACCAGATTCCCAAGAGATTTTCCTACAAGTCTTGAATCTGGCAGATAATGAGGTGAAGGTTACAGTGCTGGGAGATGAAAACAACTCTCTGTTGGCAGAGTCCATCAAATCCTTTCAGGTGACGTATGGACTTGAATGAATCAGAAACACATTCAGATTATGTGCAAAGGCAGCAGCATAATACAGTGGTGAAGAGCATGCACTTGGGGAGTCAAACTGCCCCAGTCCAATTCCTGGTTCTGCCATTCCCTAGCTATAAGACCCTGAGCAAGTTATTTGATCTCTAAGCCTCAGTTTTAGCATCTGTAAAATGGCAATAATTTTTATGTCATAAGCTGTTGTAAGGATAAATATTATATGTAAAGTGCTTAGCATAATGTCTGGGACATTGTAAGCTCTCAATAGGTTGTAATTTGTGTTATTATTTCAAACTGCCTTGTAACACACACCCTGTGGAAGAGTTTGGCTTGCATATTTTCACGACTATATTATATATATTCTGAAATATTCATTTAAAAATATTTTTTAAACAATAAAAGTAATATATATTTATTGTAGAAAATTGGGGAGTATGTCAAAAGATATAAAAACCACCTATAAATCTATCACACGGAGATAATCATAGTTAGCATTTTTGTATAAATGAATAAATAAATTTTTAAAAAGTGTTGAAACACTATATGCTGTATTGACCTTGATTTTTTCTTAACATTAACCATCATAAGCATTTTCCCATGCCCTTAGGTAAACTTTGAGAATGTGATTTTAATGGATACATAATATTCTATTCTGTGGATATAACATGGCTTAGTAAAGTATTTCCTTATAGGTATTTAATTTTTTTTGTTATTATACATAATTCTATAATGAACATCCGTACTCATAAATCTTTATTCAAGCCTCTAATTACTCCTATGGTATATTTCTAGAAATGGAATTACTAGGTTAAAGGGTAATGTTGAAAGTATCTAATGAGGTCACCTGCCCTGGGTTACTATGAGATTGTGATGTCCAAGATGGGGTAGAAGGTGAGTGTGACAGGCTCTTCATTCTATAGAAAATGCCACACTATTCCAAACTCCACCTGAAGACAAAAAGCCAGAATTTCCACTTCCAACTGAAATATCACAATTTGTCTGTCTACACTGAGCATTCTGTGGAGGAGAAAAAATGGTACACTCTGATCATTCGAGAAGATGGGAAAAGTATTTCTAGCATGATGGTAAGTTGAGGAATGGCCTAGTTTCCAAATTATCTTAGAGTACAATGACTGGGCTCATCAATATCTTACCAAGGATATGAATGATGATCAAAGTTTCTTATTATCAGCTCCCTCTTGTCAGCTGTAACTGATGTTTACTTCCCTCTATTGTAGGTAAAGGATGAAGAAAACAAAACAACCAATGGGATGACAGCCATGAGGTTTGGATGCCAAGGAGACCCAGGCCTCTCTGTTCTCTTGAATCTTGGGTCTCTTCTGATCTGTGGGGCTTCACATGAAGAGACTTCACATTCTACTTGTCTTGTACAGGGATTCTCTTCCTAGAATGTCAAGAGAATTAGTGTCAGAAGGCATTTCCCAGGGCAGTGAGAAGCACAGATTCAAAACCAAGTCTTTTGGCTTGCTTTCTCATGTGGTATTCAAAGATGACCCTGTATTTATGTACGCCCCCTGTGCTCTGCAACATAAATCTCTTCTGCTGAATTTTATCCACTTATCTTGCTCTTAGGAAAATAACTGAATTCTTTCCTCTCGGTGATCACCAGAGAGAAATTTAGAAGTAAGCAAATAATCCTCCCTTTGTTATTGGTAGTTGAATATCTTTTATAGTTACTGTGTTTTTTAAGTAAAATTTAAAATAAACCTATAGAGGCCTCATGGTTTAGTAAAGGCAACACACTTGAAGTCAAAAGACTTGGTTTTGAATCTAGATAAGGCTGAAGGTCTTGTTAGACAGTCTGGGACATTTACAGAAATGGAGCCTTGAAGGGGTCACCTGCTCACTGGGGCAGGAATCTGACATGAAATAGACAGATGCATGTGCCTATGGCCATCAAGATTAGATGGTTGCTGTTGAGAATAGCATTTTAGAGGAGAGCTTTCAATAAAAAGTTTGAATTTCACTGAAGGGTGGAACAGTCATAATAATCTACTTTTGCATATGCAGCTTCAGAAAAAGTAAACAGATCAAAAATAAGTAAGACAACAATGAGGATAGGACTTCCCTGGGTCAGAGAGCAATGGGAACCTCCAGGAAGGATGAAAGGGAGCAATTTCTAGGTGCAGGATGATTGAATGTCCAGAAATCAATATCAAGGATTTTAGAGGGAACTGCCCTTCTAATCCCATGGGCCAGGGACCAACGCAAATGCTACCAGAAACCTAAACTGAGGGAGCAATTTAGCGGCCCGGGTTCAAAAGACTAGAAAGATGGTTCTGGAAGAGTCCAGGGTTATCTGCAGACCCAAAACAATGATAGCTCAACCTACTGTGGGCTGGGAGTCTTGAGTTTTGCATAAGTCAAATCAGACTTCATTTGTAAGAGGATAAAGTGTCAGTTTTATATAAATACTGGTACGTATTTATACATATACATACACACACACACACACACACACACACACACACACACACACACACATAATTATTTTTCTTAGTGGAGTCTCAGTTGATGAATTACACCATTAGAAGACGGAAAGAAATTAGGTGCACCTAAGGTAGGTTAGTAAGGAGACTCGGACTGCCATGGGTGATCACAATAGTGTCATCCCAGCTGAAATCAGGTGAGAGTATGGCAGATAAAAAGCTAATACCTGAGGAAAGAAAAAGTTAGGGACAGCTAAGACTACTGATTGCTTCTTACATGTGAGTTCATTTATTCACGCAGTTAACAATATGCATCACGTACCTTTTATGTGCCAGCCACTATTCTAGGCACTAGGCATATAGCAGTAAACAAAACAGAAAAGACCCCTGCCCTTTTATCAGGTGGGAGAGTCTGTCTGATCTGTAACAATGTCTCTACCCTTAGGTTTGTTAACACTTTGCATGAAGAGATCAACATCTCCCTGGGTACAGATACCTCCCTCAGTGTTGAAGAAGACTATGGTGTGTCTGCTTACAGAACTGTGCAAAGAGGAGAGTAAGAGCATTACCCTTGTAATTTTACTTTTATCAACAACTGTTTTTTAAATGCTTTCTTTGCATATAGGTGGGAGGATTAGGTATATCTCAGCTAATTTTAAATATACACAGATTCCTGCTCTCTTTCGACCTTTGCCTGCTTCCCTCAGTCTCACCTTTTTCTGCATAGATATATTGAGACCATGCTTGTTGTAAAGGCCATACTGTATAGTCAACAAGGCCATCTCTGGGAGGTTTGCCAGTTTATTACTGGCTCCCACTCCTACCCTTTGGTAACTCCTATTAACGCCTCGTTCGAGCTTATCCTTTCAGGTTCACTGTTTTATGCTGTTCCACTAATTCATAAGACTTAGAAGAGAAAAATTCTTAAAATTTAGATGAGAAGACTTAGAGTCTGAAGTTCACAAAAGAAGACAATTTGTGCCTTCTGCATTCAGGTTTAAGGTTTAAAAAAAAAATTAGCCAACAGACAATGAAAAGCTCAGATCAGGGGTAGAAAAAACCTGGCATGAAAATAATTCACTCTGAGACTCCTCTCCTCAAAGAGAAATGGTAGCTTTGCTGATTGATTCACCATCAGTAGAGAGATGAAATCACTCTTTCCTCCAGAGATGGGAATGCTTTTCTAAACTGTAATGTCTATTCTAACCTAAAATTGTCCTGTTCCAGATATTCTGCGGTGCCTTGTAGAACAAAAAATGAGGAATTTTCACTGAATTTGGGTCTACTAGACTTTGGTGCAGCTTATCTGTTTGTTATTACTAATGTAAGTAGCTCCTGGCCACCCTTACTCTCTCCTTCCATATATCTGTATCTATATTTATGTCTAGATAACTATATCATATCTCTATATATAAATCTATATCTATCTGAATCTGTATCTGTCCTGGGACCCAAATAAGACTCTGTGGCAAGACAGCATCACATACTTATTTCTAGTGAAAGGTGATAGTTTCTATAATGACTTTAGAAAACCTACTAAGGTCTCCATGAGAACTTAAAAGAGATAACATTGGCAACAGGCACAGGGTCTTGGGGAATGGTAGACATAATTTATCTTGAGTCATTGCTATGAGGTGACATGGTTTGCTGCAGTCTCATTATGGCCCCAAGAAAACAAAAATTGTTTAGGTCTTCTTGACTGACTCCACATGTGGGTCTCCTAGCTCCTTGGAAACCGATCTGCTAGCATATCACAGTCTGAAATACCAAGACTGGTAACAAATGTCAGTCTCTACACAAAGTTTGGGGGATGAATTAACTGTGCTCCATCAAAAGCAATTGTCTCAGCACTCAGGACATGACACCTCTGAATTTTAATTCTGATGTGAATCTTGCTTCTAATTTTATTTCATTACTTTTTTTTTTTTTTTTTTTGCGGTACGCGGGCCTCTCACTGCTGTGGCCTCTCCCGTTGCGGAGCACAGGCTCCAGACGCGCAGGCTCAGTGGCCATGGCTCACGGGCCCAGCCGCTCCGCGGTATGTGGGATCTTCCAGGACCGGGGCACGAACCCGTGTCTCCTGCATTGGCAGGCGGACTCTTAACCACTGTGCCACCAGGGAAGCCCTATTTCATTACTTTTGACATTGTATTAAATATAAAAAGAAGACAGTGAATAAGGAAAAGATGGAAAATTTCTAGAAGTGTGATGAGAATAATCTGTAAAGTTTTTTTTATTTTAATTAATTAGCATGATATCTTTAGTATGCCATTTTTTATTACAGCTTTATTAAGATATAAGTCATATACCATACAGTTCACCCACTTAAAGTGTATAATGGTTTTCAATGCATTAACATATTCAATATATATTGTATATTCAATACATATATAGAATATATTTTCAATAATATATGTTCAATGGTTTTTAATAAATTCACAGAGTTGTGTAATTTTAGAACATTTTCATCATTCCAAAAAGAAGCCCCATATTCATTAGCAGTTACTCACTATTCCCTCCCATACCCTCTAGCACTAGCAACCACTTGTTTACTTTCAGTCTCTATAAATTTGCCTATTCTGCCTATTTCGTATAAATGGAATGATATAACATGTGGCCTTTTGTGTCTGGATTCTTTCATTTAGCATATTTTTTAAGGTTCATTCATATAGCATACATCAGTACTTCATTTCTTTTTATTGCCCAATAATATTCCATTGTATAGGTATAACACATTTTATGCATATATTCATCAGTTGATGAACATTTGGTTGTTTTCACCTTCTGACTAACATAAATAATGTTGTTATGAACATTCATGTACAAGTTTTTGTGTGGACATATATTTTCACTTCTCTTGGGTGGAGTTGTTGGGTCACATGGTAACTCTATGTTTAACCATTTGAGGAACTGCTAGACTTTTTCAAAGTGAACGTACATTTAACATTCCCACCAATAAAAGGTGGCAATTTTTCTACATCTTTGCCAACACTTGTTTTTCTATCTTCTTAATTATAGCCATCCTAGTAGGTATGAAATGGTATTTCATTGTGGTTTTTATTTATATTTTCCTGATGACTAATGATGTTGAGCACCTTTTTATGTACTTTTTGGCCATTTGTAATCTGCTTTGGAGAAATGTCTATTCAAATTCTTTGCCCAATTTCTAATTGGGTTGTGTTGAGTTGTAAGCATTCCTTATATATTTTAAACATAAGTCCATTATCAGATATATGATTTGCAAATATTTCCTCCCATTCAGTAGGTTGTCTTTTTAACTTCCTTAATGGTGTCCACTGAAGTACAAACATTTTTAATCTTTATGATGTTCAATTTATCAATTTTTTTCTTTGATTGCTTGTGCTTTTGGTGTTACATCTAAGAAACCATTGCCAAATCCAGTGTCATGAGGATTTATGCCCATTATTTTCCTTTAAGAGGTTTATAGTTTTGCCTCTTATATTTAGGTCTTTAATCCATTTTGAGTTCATTTTTGTATATGATGTGAGCTTGGGGCTTAACTGCATTCTTTTGTATGTGAATATCCAGTTGTCCCAGCACAATTTGTTGAAGACTCATCTTTTCCCGTTAAATGGTCTTGACATTCTTGTCAAAAGTCAATTGACCAGAAATGTGAGGGCTTATTTCTGGATTCTTAGTTCTACTCTATTGATCTATATATTTATTCTTGTGCCAGTACAATAATCTCTTGATTACTGTTATTTTGTAGTAAATTTCAAAATCAGTAAGTATATGAGTTTTTCAACTTAGTTCTTCCCTTTAAAGATTGGTTTGGCTATTATGGGTTCCATGAATTTTCATATGAATTTTAGGATCAGCTTAGGATCAGAAGCCAGCTGGGATTTTTGAGAGGGATTGCACTGAATCTGTAGGTGATTTTGAGGAGTTTTGCTATCTTAACAATATTGTCTCCTGGTCAGTGAACATGAGATGTTTTTCCATTTATTTAGGTCTTCTTTAAGACCTAAATTTTTCAACAATATTTTATAGTTTTTAGAGTATAGGTTTTACATTTATTTTGTTAAATTTGTTCCTAAATATTTTATTCTTTATTTTGCTGTTGCTAATGTAATCATTTTCCTAATTTCATTTTTAGATTGTTCATTGCAAATATGTAGAAATACAATTGATATTGATCTTGTGTCCTGCAACCTTACTGAACTCATTTGATAGTTTTAATAGTTTTTTAGTGGATCCCTTAGGACTTTCTACATACAAGATCCTGTCATCTGCATAAAGAAGCTTTACTTCTTTCTTTTCAGTGTGGATGACTTTTATTTCTTTTTCTTGACTAATGCTCTTGCTTGAAACTCCAATACAGTATTGAATAGAAGTGGTGAGAGTAGACATCCTCTTAGGGGGAAAGCATTCAGTCTTTTATCACTAAGTATGTTAGCTGTGGGGTTTTCCTAGGTATTTATCAGGTATCAGGTTAAGTTCCCTTCTATTCCTAGTTTGTTGTGGGTTTTGTTTGTTTTTTACTATGAAGGGGGGAGGTTGAATTTTGTCAAATGCTTTTTCTGTGTCTATTAAGATAATCATATGGTTTTCTATTGATATGGTATATTATATTAATTGATTTTCTGATGTTAAACCGACCTAGCTGTATTAGTTTTCTAGGGCTGCTGTAACAAAGTACCACAAGCTGAGTGGCTTTATCAACAGAAATTTATTTCCTTATAGTCATAAAGGCTAGAAGTACAAGATCAAGGTGTTGGTAGAGCTGGTTCCTTCTGAGAGCTGTGAGAAAGAATCTGTTTCAGGGCTTCCCAGGTGGCGCACTGGTTGAGAGTCCGCCTGCTGATGCAGGGGACGCAGGTTCATGCCCCGGTCCGGGAGGATCCTGCATGCCGCGGAGCGGCTGGGCCCGTGGGCCGTGGCTGCTGGGCCTGCGCGTCCAGAGCCTGTGCTCCGCAACGGGAGAGGCCGCGACAGTGAGAGGCCCGTGAACCAAAAAAAAAAAAAAGAATCTGTTTCATTTAGCTTCCTTTAGCTTCTAGTGGTTTTCTGGCAGTATTTGGTGTTTCTTGTTATGTAAAAGAATCACTCCAGTCTCTGCCTTCATCTTCTCATGGAGTTCTCCCTGTATGTTTGTCTATGTTCAAATTTCTCTTATGAGGACACCAGTCACACTAGATTAGAGCCCACCCTAGTGACCTCATTTTAACTTGACTAATTCTATCTGTAACAACCCTATTTCTAAATAAGGTCACATTCTCAGGTACTAGGGGTTAGGACTTCAACATATGAGTTTTAGGGGGACACAACTCAACCCATAACACTTGCATTCCTGGTGTTTTCCTTCTGTCTCTCATATACTGCTCAAGATAGAGGCTATATATATTGTTTCTGAATGCCAGGATAATAAGCATCTAGAGTACGGATCATATATTAGAGACCTAAGGGCCCAGTTCCTCACATAGTCCTGTTTTGTTTGGTCTGTACAGTCTTGACAAAAATAAAAATAATTATTATTAATTGACAATATTTAAAATTCAAGTGATTTTACCTAAGAAACTGTATTCCTTATATTTCTTAAAAACAAAATCAGAAGATTCTATAACAGGTATTACCATGTCAGTTGGCTGGTGCTATACTGGCTGTACACTTTAGATGGGGTTGGGCTGTCCAGTTCACCATAGTCCCTATCATTCCCATTCAGCTTGCTTTGTTTAGTTAATTACCTGCCTGTGGGTATTTGAGAATGTGACCTTGATTTACGAGCTGAGGTCACAGTCTTCTCTTAGGCTAAGAAAACCCAAATATATGCCTAGGTATTGTTCACAATACCAACTAAAACAACATTTGCCTTACTACATTTCGAACGCAATGGCTTTTGACTCAGAGAATCAAGGGCATTTGGACATCAAAGACTTTTGATTTCAGGGACTTTTGACCTATATGTTTTAGCTCTGCTATTTTTATCTCATGATATATCCAGATATTACACCGGCTATTTAATAACACTTACTACCTAATAACTGGGTTTTACTCCAACAAAAATATATAATTCCAAAAATTTAATTCCATTATTGTAAGAAATATTAGTAAATATAATCTATATAAAATAAAACCAACTACAGCTATTTTTTATCTCATGATAAAAAATATTTTTTATTTTTTTTTAATTTTTTTTATCTCATGATATATCCAGATATTACACCGGCTATTTAATAACACTTACTACCTAATAACTGGGTTTTACTCCAACAAAAATATATAATTCCAAAAATTTAATTCCATTATTGTAAGAAATATTAGTAAATATAATCTATATAAAATAAAACCAACTACAGCTAAAAACCTGCATGTAATAAAAGTAATTTTAGATGAAAAAAGAATTGTAGAATCGTGTATATTGGTAACATTAATAACAAAAAGTTGACCCTGAAAAGATTTCTTTTTGACCAAAATTTCACAGAAAAATTGCATCTTTTTGACAAAATTTGAATGTGTAAGATTTGAGTTCAAAAATAATGGCTAATAAATAGAATTCAACATAGCAAGTGGTATTTGATATGGATTTTAAAACATTGATCAAGAAAATCTTCAATGTGAGGGTTACCAAGAAAATAACTCATTTTGATAAAAGTAATTTTAGTAAAATAGATATTTAAATGGAAAATGTTAGAAATAGTTTAACTGTATTTACATAGAAAATTTAACAAGGAGTTAAACTTTTCTTAAGTACATGCTTTTCTGAAAGTTCATTGTGTTTGTATAATTCAGATGCCATTTTACATTTAAAATGTTGGCCAGGATCAAAATACCCAGTAGGTCAAAATGGTGGGAATCTAAAGTACAGTATCAAAATAGTCTACCATTTAAGGGCTCTACAGTAATGGTATTTGATTGACTGAAGTCAGGCAAGTGAGTTCAGTGTTACTGAAAGGAATTTCAAAAAACTGAAATTGTGTAGAAATTGCTTGGTAGCACAAGGATGAAAGTACAATGAGGGGACGGATATAAGACCATAAAATGTTTTAGGCCAGGAATGTTTACTTGAGACTCCTGACAAGCCCATTTCTTCTTTCCCTCACTAAGAGCACCAGTCAGGGTCCTCAGGCCTGGAAGATGGAATATATCCCAGCCAACAAAATGTCCATCGCATGGCAGCTACCACAATATGCCCTTGTTACAGCTGGGGAGGTCATGTTCTCTGTCACAGGACTTGAGTTTTCTTATTCTCAGGTAGGTTTTTGCAAGTGGAAGGTGGAGGTGGAGCTGTTGCTCAGAGGGTGGAGTTTTAATCCTGGCACTGCCTTAATTAGGTATGTGACCCTGGCCAAGGCCTCCATATTTTTTGGCCTTAGATTCCTTATGGTCCTGAACAGAGTATCAACTTGACTCCTAGGGTAATGGCAGGCTGCATCCCTATGCTGTTTGGAATCCAGAAAAGGATACTTAAATACTAAGAATAAGGGCTACGGAATCAAACTGCCCACATTCAGATTTTGGCTGCACACCTAATGTGTAACCTTGAGCAAGTGTATCTCTCTAATGCTATTTTTCTTTATGTATAAAATAATAGTAATAGAACTTATCCCTTAGGGTTGTAATGAAGATTATGATATAATGAATTAAAATATTCAGTTAAGAGCTCCATCGTATTGTTACTCTGAACATTATTACCATCAGTGATAGCTGAACTTAGTAGGGGAAGTTTTTGTGGGAGAAGGTTTCTGGTTGGATGCATGGGGCATGAGGGTGGTGTAGGGAGTTTGTTTACTAACAAATTTGTGTCCTCTCTAGGCTCCCTCTAGCATGAAGTCTGTACTCCAGGCAGCCTGGTTGTTGACAGTTGCAGTTGGGAACATCATCGTGCTTATTGTGGCACAGTTCAGCAGCCTGGTACAGGTATGGACCTAAGGGAAGCAGGAGCACGTGTCTATCCAACTTCCTCTGCTCTCTCTTCCCCCTCCCCTCTGTCTCCCACATTCCCCACTCAGCCCTCTGATTTGAGATGGATTAGATACCCACAGACTTTGCCAGAAAAATAGACATGTAAGTGGCAATAATGACTACCATAGGCCCATGCAAGGAGAGGCCAGTGAGCCCTGTCTTCTGCCAAAGCTCTTCCTAAACAGGTGACCCTGGGTAAATCTGCTCCCCAGTCCTCATCCTATAAAGATCCCTTTAGTTTCAGGTTCTCCATATTCTTCTCTTATATGTATTTCTTCCTGCAGTGGGCCGAATTCATTTTGTTTTCCTGCCTCCTGCTGGTGGTCTGCCTGATCTTCTCCATCATGGGCCACTACTATGTTCCTATAAAGCTAGAGGATATTCAGGGGTCAGCAGATAAGCAGATTCCCCAAATCCAAGGAAACATGATCAACCTGGAGACCAAGAAGACAAAGCTCTAATGACTCCCTGGACTCTGCCCAGACCCCAATTCCTGACTCTGATCTTGGCCATCACCATCTTTAAGCATTTCTTACTCCAACTTGATTAGAAGAGAGAAGTAGTGTCATATCTGAGCTAATCTCCTCTATTTTTCTCCCATGATAGAGGCAGTTCTAGGACTGGGTTTTTCAGTACATTATAGCAAGTCCCCTGAGACTCTATGTCTTCCCATCTCTCAGTGAACTCAGTAAACCTTGTGTAGTGTTGCTGAAGCTGGCCTGCTACCTCCAAATGGCCATGAAAAACACAAATGTAAAATTGAGGTTAGTCTCTGTGGTTATCAAAGTTATGTAGGAGTTGTTTTACCTGCCATTTAGAACTGATGACCCCACTTTTTGAAGTGCTGATTTAGAGGCAAAATTGCAGAATAACAGAGAAATGGTATTTCAAGTTTCTTCATTAGCAGTGTAATTGTACTGTGTACAAGGACCTCAAGAATTGGTATGTCTGGTGTGATCTGGTCCAGGGCCTGGCTTCTCAGGTATCCAGATTTGATAAGACCGTAGTTAATTTTTCAGTACAGAGAGTAGGAAACAAAATGACATTTTATTAACACATAGGAGAAGATATATCTTTCTGATAATTACAGTATTTTATCCACTAACCCAAATCCCCTTTCTCAGTACTGATAGATATTTGGAAACCAAATTAAAGATAGTAAACATGGCTCTGGAAAAGAGAACAAGTATAAATTGCAGAAGTCCTGATGAGCCATTTCTTCTACAGTGTACATTCTTCTTAGGGACTACAATGTTTCAGCCCTAGAGTACGCCCTCCTGTGGACAGCTGTGTAGACACTAATTATAATTTTCCACCCCTGCCTTTTCAATGTTGTTGGGCCAGCTTTGTCTTATTATTACATCATCTTGCTTATTGCAACAAGTATTTAATAACAACAGTATTTTTATGAACATAACTTCCTTTTTTATTAGTACTTCCTTCGGCCTCAAAGTAGTGGATCTGTTTTGATAATTTTTCCTGTTTTACTTTTCCCAAAATTTTTAAATGCCATTTCTTCATTTAGGCCTAGATTTTCCTGTTTATTAAAAAAAAAAGTTATATTAATACTCTAGGTTTGAGCTTCTAAAATGGCAGTGCTCCATGGGGGACATGGTCCCATATCAGGATTCTAACAAAATGTGGGGGTTGAGGGAAGGAGTGGTAGAACATGACAGGTTTTTGTTTGTTGCTGTGTTGGCGAAAGAAGTTGAGAAATATTACCTTGCACACAATGAATGAATCAGTGGACAGACATGGGAATATCATGACTCTACAATGTATTGCTGGGGGAAAAGTTCAGAACAGTTGTCCTGGAGAGCCTCATTTCCATTGGTTTTGCTCCATTATTCTCATCTAGAACTGTGTTGAGTCAGTCTCACGTTATAAACATAACAAGGAAAGTTGCTTAAGTTTCCCAAGCTTTAATACTCTAGTCTTAGTTACCAAGTTTTCCGAAGTACCGAAGTGACAGCAACACCATCCAGTTTCCACAGATATCTTAATGTGAACCTGACTGTGCTTCTTCAGAAGATTCTCTGTTCATTTTTGAGCAGCTTTAACTCAATCTGTTCTATGAACTATTGTTTCAAGAGATAGTAACAGTGCTCTGTGAATAAAAGTTTTTATGGATAAATAACTTTTGGAAATGAAGCATATATATCTTCTTCTTAACATTTGCATATTAAGGATTCTGAGATATCCTTCAGTAAAGACACAAGACACTTTGTTTAATTTCACATGGTATAGTGTTCTGCAGAACACTGACTTGGCAAAAGCTGGCAGGAAATTCTTCCTTATGTTGAACTGAAAGCTTTCTCTTTGGAACCTCCTACCATTGGTTCTTTCCTTTATGGCCAACAAGAATAAGCATAAACCTCTCTTTTATGCAGCAGAATTTCTGCTATTTGGAGAGAATTTTCATGTCGCCTCCCCAGTCATCAAGTAAGTATTCATCAAGCTAAAGATTCTCAGTTTTTTTTCATGGCTCTTCACAGGGCGTAGTCCAGTCCTTTCACAACTGTTTTTCCACTTCTGAAAAATATCCTTTCCCTGAAATGTAACAGTGGGTCAGAATCCCTCTTAATATGTGATATCTGAAGCCAAATATGTATGACATTCCAGAATTGGTTGGACCAGAAGAACTACAACCTGCTTTTCTCCAAACAATACACTTCTGTTAATGTAGCCTTAGGTAACATTAGATGTTTTTGGCAACTGCATCACAATGTAGGCTTACATTTTAATCACATGGCTGGTTAAAACCTCAATATTTTTAAGAGAGTTATTTTTTTATTCAAATACATCTTTGAGTTTCACTATATGCCATTCATTGAGTTAGGTGTTGGAAAAACAAAGATGAGTAATCTGCTATACCTGTGTGCAAGGTTACCTCACTTATCTTGACTAGCTGTCAAGATCTTAGAGAGTACACAGGGCTTGAGGAAGTAATGGAATACTGAGGAAGAGCAAGAAGGACAGTATGACAGGACTGGAGTGAGTAAGGTGTAAAGAGGTAGAGGATGCAGTCCCAGGAAGCTAGGGACCAGATTATGTGGGGCCTGTGGCCATGATAAAACATTTTGATGTTATTCTAAGTGAGATGTGAAACCGTTGGAGGTTTAGAACATGGGGATGACATAATCTGACATTCTCTAAGATCAATTTGGCTGCTAAGTAGAGAATTGTCTGTAAGCAGGAAGGAATGGAAGCAGGGAGTCCAATTAGTAGATATTTATAATAGTCCAGGTAAAACATGATTGTTATTTGGCCAAGGTGGTAGCAGTGGAGGTGGGGAGAAATGGCTTGACTTGGAATAAATTAAATTATCTTTAAGGTAGGACTGACATGAATTGAATATGGTTTGCATATATGATTTGAAAGAAAGAAATCAGTGCTGACTCTTAGATTTGAAGGCTCGAGTAATGAGGATGAATGATGGTGCAATTTTCTGAGAGTAGGGAAGACTAGGGCAAGAATAGATTTGGGGTGTAAAGTAACTAAGAGTTTTGTGCATGTTGAACTTCAGATGCCAATAAGGTATCCAGCTGGAGATGCTGAGCTGGCAGTTTTATGAGTCTGAAGTTCAGTTAAGAGCCTGGAGCTGGATATATAAACTTGAGAGTCATCAGCATATAAACGGTATTTAAAGGCGTGACACTGGAGCAGATATCCTAGGAAGTAAACGTATACAGAGAAGAGGTTCAAGGTGTAGTCCTGGGGTTTCCCAACATTAGAGATCTAGAAGAGGAGGATCCAGAACAGGTGATGAGAATGAGTGATTTATGAAGTAAGAGGAAAACCAGGAGAATGTGATTTAATTATACATTGTTTATTACAATTAGATGAAACTAAAATGAAAAAAAAATCTTTGACCTAAAGGAAGCACATGTTCCTCTTAGGAAACCTGGGTTCTGGTAATTTCTATGTAAGTTTACCTGAATTCTTTTGCCTCCATGGTTTAATTCAATTTAATGGAACTTTTTTTTTTAACCTGAGAGACATTATGTCAGAAGCTATGGGAGAAATAAATTGGAATAAATAGAGTCCCTACTCTTAAGGAGTTTGCAGTAGGAAGATAAGGCATGTACCTAAATAACTATCATGTAAATAAAAATTAGTGTAATAATTTTCATTTGTTTAGCATTTTACTTTTCACATGCATTATTTCAATCCTGTTTACTGAAGACAGAATGTCACCTATACCAAGGAAATTACAAAATGTTACAAAAATTCATAAGAAGGAGAGATTACTTCTGGCCATGGGAATTAGGGAAGGATTCATGGAGTAGATAGTGTATTAGGCTTGACCTTGAAGGTGACTAGAATTTGGACATGGAAGCAAGGGACAAGACAGCATTGCAGGTAGAGAGTCCCTCACAAGCAAAGGTGAAGAGGCAGGAATACAAAACACTGGGAAAATGATGAGTAGTCTGATTTGTGTGGAGTAGAGTGTGTGCAGAGTAGTAGTGGGAGATAAGGCTGGAGAAGTATATAACAATATGTTGGAGTCTTCCACATCCATAGACATAAACATTAACACCAATTCTTTGTCTTCTTTTTAATGCCAGTGATCTCCATTTTACTTTATCTAGGGTAACTCAGTCATTCTCAAACTCAACTATATCTTAAACTTAAACATACCTTGAAAGACTCTACCTCCAAAATCTCCAATTTTGAGATCTTCTATCCTTCTACAACTTTTCCTCCCCCTCTCTATTGAACTCATTGTTCATCTTCATTTTAACCTCCAATTGACACATCTCAGTTTTCTCATACTGCGTGCTAGTCTGGCCATGAAACTAGCTTGGACCTTATGGTCAATTATTATAGCTCCACATTTTAATTATGCATTTGCTACCACCTCAGAATTTTTGGCCTTCTTCACCTTCCAACGTCTTTGCCAATCTCTTCTACCACTAGGCACATATATCCATTATTTCTATTCCTATTTTTGGATTGCCTGGGAGTGGAGGAAAAAGTCACAAGACTGATTATGTAGTTCCAAATTCAACATCATTTACCCATTTTCCAAATTAGGAACTTAGGCATTTTCCATGATTCCTCCCTCTGCCACTTCACACATACTCAGTTGATCAACAAGTCTTGGAGATTCTACTTACTTAGTAGGCTTCGAATCTGTCCACTTCTCTCCTTTTCCACTGCTGCTCTACCAGTTAAAGCCACCATCATATCTGTAGATTATTACAACAGACTTTTTTTTTTTTTTTTTTTTTTTTTTTTACTGTACACGGGCCTCTCAACAGTTGTGGCCTCTCCCGTTGCGGAGCACAGGCTCCGGACACGCAGGCTCAGCGGCCATGGCTCACGGGCCCAGCCGCTCCGCGGCATGTGGGATCTTCCCGGACCGGGGCACGAACCCGTGTCCCCTGC
Organism: Leucopleurus acutus; assembly: GCF_964270905.1. NCBI lineage: Eukaryota > Metazoa > Chordata > Mammalia > Artiodactyla > Delphinidae > Leucopleurus > Leucopleurus acutus. The sequence continues at coordinate 67,784,614 of NC_139147.1, forward strand.
ATCGGCAGGCAGACTCTCAACCACTGTGCCACCAGGGAAGCCCTACAACAGCCTTTTAAGTTTACTTTTCGGCCTCCAATTTTTCCTACATTACTAGCAATATGATCTTTCTTACAATGTAATTCATATTGCTTTATTGCTTAAAAGCACTTCATTGCTCCCTATTCAGTCTTAACTTCTAACTCCTCAACAAGGCCATCTGACCTTGTCCCTACCTACCTAAATAGTCTCATCCTGCCACTGGCCCTTGTCAAGTTGCACCGCCCACACACACACACACACAGATCTGATGAGATCTTAATTGGGATTTTATCACATCTATAGGTCAGTCTGGGGAGAGTTGGCATCTTTACCGTACTGAGCCTTCCCAACCTTGAATCGTTCTTTTATAAATGTCATTCCTTTTACTTTCTTTGGGTTTAATTTGCTTTGCTCTTTCTAACTTCTTGATATAGATACTTGGGTCATTTATTATTTTTTTTAATAATATACACATTTAGGATAATAATGTATAGATACTTGGATCATTTATTTTTCTTTTTTTATAATATACACATTTAGGATAATAGTAGGGTTTTTTTAATAGTTTTTTTTAATAAGTTTATTTTATTTATTTATTTTTGGGTGCGTTGGGTCTTGTTGCTGCACATGGGCTTTCTCTAGTTGAGGCGAGCAGGTGCTACTCTTTTTTTTTAAATCTTTTCCCACATTGAGCCGGTCTTTATTTGCATCTGTTCATTTATTCATTGCTTTATCCATTCAACACATTTTTTCTTTTTTTTTCTTTTAACATCTTTATTGGAGTATAATTGCTTTACAATGGTGTGTTAGTTTCTGTTTTATAACAAAATGGATCAGCTATACATATACATATATCCCCATATCTCCTCCCTCTTGCATCTCCCTCCCATCCTCACTATCCCACCCCTCTACGAGGGCACAAAAAACGGAGCTGATCTCCCTGTGCTATGTGGTTGCTTCCCACTAGCTATCTATTTTACATTTGTTAGTATATGTAAGTCCATGCCACTCTCTCACTTCATCCCAGCTTACCCTTCCCCCTCCCCGTGTCCTCAAGTCCATTCTCTATGTCTGCATCTTTATTCCTGTCCTGCCACTGGGTTCTTCAGAAACTTTTTTTTTTTTAGATTCCATATATATGTGTTAACATATCATATTTATTTTTCTCTTTCTGACTTATTTCAAAGTCTCTAGGTCCACCTACCTCACTACAAATAACTCAATTTCATTTCTTTTTATGGCTGAGTAACATTCCATTGTATATATGTGCCACATCTTCTTAATCCATTCATCTGTCGATGGACACTTAGTTTGCTTCCATGTCCTGGCTATTGTAAATAGAGCTGCAACGAACATTGTGGTACATGACTCTTTTTTTGAATTATGGTATTCTCAGGGTATATGCCCAGTAATGGGATTGCTGGGTCATATGGTAGTTCTATTTTTAGTTTTTTAAGGAACCTCCATACTGTTCTCCATAGTGGCTGTGTCAATTTACATTCCCAAAACAGTGCAGGAGGGTTCCCTTCTCTCCACACACTCTCCAGCATTTATTGTTTGTAGATTTTTAAATGATGGCCATTCTGACTGGTGTGAGGTGATACCTCATTGTAGTTTTGATTTGCATTTCTCTAATGATTAGTGATGTTGAGCATCCTTTCATGTGCCTCTTGGCCATCTGCATGTCTTCTTTGGAGAAATGTCTATTTAGGTCTTCTGCCCATTTTTGGATTGGGTTGTTTGCTTTTTTGTTATTGAGCTGCATGAGCTGCTTGTAAATTTTAGAGATTAATCCTTTGTCAGTTGCTTCATTTGCAAATATTTTCTCCCATTCTGAGGGTTGTCTTTTCGTCTTGTTTATGGTTTCCTTTGCTGTGCAAAAGCTTTTAAGTTTCATTAGGTCCCATTTGTTTGTTGGTTTTGCAGTACACGGGCCTCTCACTGTTGTGGCCTCTCCCGTTGTGGAGCACAGGCTCTGGACGCACAGTGGCCATGGCTCACGGGCCCAGCTGCTCCGTGGCAATGTGGGATCTTCCCGGACTGGGGCACAAACCCATGTCCCCTGCATCGGCAGGCGGACTCTCAACCACTGCACCACCAGGGAAGCCCTATTTTTCTTTTTACTTCCATTTTTCTAGGAGCTGGGTCCAAAAGGATCTTGCTGTGATTTATGTCACAGAATGTTCTGCCTATGTTTTCCTCTAAGAGTTTTATAGTGTCTGGCCTTACATTTAGGTCTTTAATCCATTTTGAGTTTATTTTTGTTTATGGAGTTAAGGAGTGTTCTAATTTCATTCTTTTACATGTAGCTTTCCAGTTTTCCCAGCACCACTTATTGAAGAGACTGTCTTTTCTCCATTGTATATTCTTGCCTCCTTTATCAAAAATAAGGTGACCATATGTGTGTGGGTTTACCTCTGGGCTTTCTATCCTGTTCCATTGATCTATATTTCTGTTTATGTGCCAGTGCCATATTGTCTTGATTACTGTAGCTTTGTACTATAGTCTGAAGTCAGGGAGCCTGATTCCTCTAGCTCCGTTTTTCTTTCTCAAGATTGCTTTTGCTATTCGGGGTCTTTTGTGTTTCCATACAAATTGTGAAATTTTTTGTTCTAGTTCTGTGAAAAATGCCATTGGTAGTTTGATAGGGATTGCATTGAATCTGTAGATAGCTTTGGGTAGTAGCGTCATTTTCACAATGTTGATTCTTCCAATCCAAGAATATGGTATATCTCTCCATCTGTTTGTATCTTTAATTTCTTTCATCAGTGTCTTATAGTTTTCTACATACAGGACTTTTGTCTCCTTAGGTAGGTTTATTCCTAGGTATTGTATTCTTTTTGTTGTAATGGTAAATGTGAGTGTTTCCTTATTTTCTCTTTCAGAATTTTCATCGTTAGGGTATAGGAATGCAAGAGCTTTCTACGCATTAATTTTGTATCCTGCTACTTTACTAAATTCATTGATTAGCTCTAGTAGTTTTCTGATAGCATTTTTAGGCTTCTCTATGTACAGTCTCATGTCATCTGCAAACAGTGACAGTTTTACTTCTTTTCCAATTTGGATTCCTTTTATTTTTTTTTCTTCTCTGATTGCTGTGGCTAAAACTTCCAAAACTATGTTGAATAATAGTGGTGAGAGTGGACATCCTTGTCTTGTTCCTGATCTTAGAGGAAATGGTTTCAGTTTTTCACCATTGAGAACGATGTTGGCTATGGGGTTGTCATATATGGCCTTTATTATGTTGAGGTAAGTTTCCTCTATGCCTACTTTCTGGAGGGTTTTTATCATAAATGGGTGTTGAATTTTGTCAAAAGCTTTTTCTGCATCTATTGAGATGATCATATGGTTTTTCTCCTTCAATTTGTTATTATGGTTTATCACATTGATTGATTTGAGTATATTGAAGAATCCTTGCATTCCTGGGATCAACCCCACTTGATCATGGTGTATGATCCTTTTAATGTGCTGTTGGATTCTGTTTGCTAGTATTTTGTTGAGGATTTTTGCATCTATGTTCATCAGTGATATTGGCCTATAGCTTTCTTTCTTTGTCTGGTTTTGGTATCAAGGTGATGGTGGCCTCGTAGAAGGAGTTTGGGAGTGTTCCTCCCTCTGCTATATTTTGGAAGAGTTTGAGAAGGATAGGTGTTAGCTCTTCTCTAAATGTTTGATAGAATTCACTTCTGAAGCCATCTGGTCCTGGGCTTTTGTTTGTTGGAAGATTTTAATCACAGTCTCAGTTTCAGTGCTTGTGATTGGTCTGCTTATATTTTCTATGTCTTTCTGGTTCAGTCTCAGTCGGTTGTGCTTTTCTAAGAATTTGTCCATTTCTTCCAGGTTGTCCATTTTATTGGCATATAGTTGCTTGTAGTAATCTCTCATGATCCTTTGTATTTCTGCAGTGTCAGTTGTTACTACTCCTTTTTCATTTCTAATTCTGTTGATTTGAGTCTTCTTCCTTTTTTTCTTGATGAGTCTGGCTACTGGTTGGTCAATTTTGTTTATCTTCTCAAAGAACCAGATTTTAGTTTTATTGATCTTTGCTATTGTTTCCTTCATTTCTTTTTCATTTATTTCTGATCTGATCTTTATGATTTTTTTCCTTCTGCTAACTATGGGGATTTTTTGTTCTTCTTTCTCTAATTGCTTTAGGTGTAAGGTTAGGTTGTTTATTTGAGATGTTTCTTGTTTCTTGAGGTAGGATTGTATTGCTATAAACTTCCCTCTTAGAACTGCTTTTGCTGCATTCCACAGGTTTTGGGTTGTTGTGTTTTCATTGTCATTTGTTTCTAGGTATTTTTTGATTCCCTTTTTGATTTTTTCAGTGATCTCTTGGTTATTAAGTAGTGTATTATTTAGCCTCCATGTGTTTATAGTTTTTACAAATTTTTTCCTGTAATTGATATCTAGTCTCATAGCATTGTGGTCAGAAAAGATACTTGATACGATTTCAATTTTCTTAAATTTACCAAGATTTGATTTGTGACCCAAGACGGATCTATCCTGGAGAATGTTCCATGAGCACTTGAGAAAAATGTGTATTCTACTGGTTTTGGATGGAATGTCCTATAAATATCAATTAAGTCCATCTTGTTTAATGTATCATTTAAAGCTTTTGTTTCCTTATTTATTTCATTTTGGATGATCTGTCCATTGGTGAAAGTGGGGTGTTAAAGTCCCCTACTATGATTGTGTTACTGTCGATTTCCCCTTTTATGGCTGTTAGCATTTGCCTTATGTATTGAGGTGCTCCTGTGTTGCATGCATAAATATTTACAATTGTTATATCTTCTTCTTGGATTGATCCCTTGATCATTATGAAGTTCCTTCTTTGTCTCTTGTAACAGTCTTTATTTTAAAGTCTATTTTGTCTGATATGAGAATTGCTATTCCAGCTTTCTTTTGATTTCCATTTGCATAGAATATCTTTTTCCATCCCCTCACTTTCAGTCTTCATGTGTCCCTAGGTCTAAAGTGAGTCTCTCATAGACAGCATATATACAGGTCTTGTTTTTGTATACATTCAGCCAGTCTGTGTCTTTTGGTGGGAACATTTAATCTATTTACATTTAAGGTAATTATGGATATGTATGTTCCTATTACCATTTTCTTAATTGTTTTGGGTTTGTTATTGTAGGTCTTTTCCTTCTCTTGTGTTTCTTGCCTAAAGAAGTTCCTTAGCATTTGTTGTAAAGCTGGTTTGGTGGTGCTGAATTTTCTTAGCTTTTGCTCTCTGTAAAGGTTTTAATTTCTCCATCGAATCTGAATGAGATTCTTGCTGGGTAGAGTAATCTTGGTTGTAGGTTTTTCCCTTTCATCACTTTAAATATGTCTTGCCACTCCCTCTGGCTTGCAGAGTTTCTGCTGAAAGATCAGCTGTTAACCTTATGGGGATTCCCTTGTATGTTATTTGTTGTTTTTCCCTTGCTGCTTTTAACATTTTTTCTTTGTCTTTAATTTTTGATAGCTTGATTAATGTGTGTCTTGGCGTGTTTCTCCTTTGATTTATCCTGTATGGGACTCTGCTTCCTGGACTTGCTTAACTATTTCCTTTCCCATATTAGGGAATTTTTCAACTATAATCTCTTCAGATACTTTCTCAGTCTCTTTCTTTTTCTCTTCTTCTTCTGGGACCCCTATAATTTGAATGTTGGTGTGTTTATTGTTGTCCCAGAGGTCTCTGAGACTGTCTTCAATTCTTTTTTCTTTATTCTGCTCTGCAGTAGTTATTTCCACTATTTTATCCTGCAAGTTACTTACCCGTTCTTCTGCCACAGTTATTTTGCTATTGATTCCTTCTAGAGAATTTTTATTTTATTTTTCATTTATTGTGTTGTTCATCATTGTTTGTTTGTTTGCTCTTTAGTTCTTCTAGGTCCTTGTTAAACGTTTCTTGTATTTTCTCCATTCTATTTCCAAGATTTTGGATCATCTTTACTATCATTACTCTGAATTATTTTTCAGGTAGACTGCCTATTTCCTCTTAATTTATTTGGTCTGGTGGGTTTTTACCTTGCTCCTTCATCTGCTGTGTGTTTCTCTGTCTTCTCATTTTGCTTAACGTACTGTGTTTGGGGTTTCCTTTTTGTAGGCTGGAGGTTCGTAGTTCCAGCCGTTTTTGGTGTCTGCCCCCAGTGGGTAGGGTTGGTTCAGTGTGTCGTGTAGGATTCCTGGTGGAGGGGACTAGTGCCTGTGTTCTGGTGGATGAGGCTGGATCTTGTCTTTGTTGTGGGCAGGACTGGGTCCGGTGGTGTGTTGTGGGGTGTCTGTGACCTTATTATGATTTTAGGCAGCCTCTCTGCTAATGGGTGGGGTTGTGTTCCTTTCTTGCTAATTGTTTGGCATAGGGTGTCCAGCACTGTAGCTTGCTGGTTGTTGAGTGCAGCTGGGTCTTATCATTGAGATGCAGATCTCTGGGAGAGTTTTCGCTGTTTGATATTACACGGAGCCAGGAAGTCTCTGGTGGACCAGTGTCCTTAACTCGGCTCTCCCACCTCAAAGGCACAGGCCTGACACCCCACTGGAGCACCAAGACCCTGTCAGCCACACAGCCAGGTACGTGGGGAGTTTCTTGCCTTTTGGAAAGTCTGAGGTATTCTGCCAGCGTTCAGTAGGTGTTCTGTAGGAGTTGTTCCACATGTAGATGTATTTCTGATGTATTTGTGGAGAGGAAGATGATCTCCACATCTTACTACTCTGCCGTCTTGAAGGTCTCTCTCTCTAATCTTCTTGAATCTGTAAGTTAACATCTTTCATCAAATTAAAATTTTTTCAGCCTTTGACTCTTTCTTTGCATATTTTTTCAGCCCTACTCTCGTCCTCTGCTTCTGGGGCTCTCATGACATAAACATTAGATCTTTTGTTATTGTCCCACATGCCGCTGAGGCTCTGTTCATTTACTGTTGTTGACTGGATAGCTTCTATTAATCTGTTTTTGAGTTTACTGATTCTTTACTCTGTCATCTCTAGTGTACTGTTGAGCACATCTAGTGAGTTTTATTTCATTTATTGTAATTTTCAGTTTTATAATTTTTTAATTCTTTTTTATAGCTTTATTTCTTTGCTGAGACTCTATTTTTTCATTTGTTTCAAGACTGTTTGTAATTGGTAGTTTAAATATTTTTATGATTGCTGTTTTAAAGTGCTTGCCAGATAATTCCAACATCTGAATCATCTCATTGTTGGCATCTGCTAATTGCCTTTTCTCATTGAAGTTGTGATTGTCCTGGTGCTTAGAATGGTGAATTATTTTCAGTTGTATCTCATACATTTTGGTTATTATGTTGTTAGATTCTACATGCAATCTTTTTCTTTTCTGGCAGAAGTCACCCTGTTTAAGAGTAGTGCTCAGGTCAGGTGGAGGTGGATATTCAGTTCCCCACTGGGTCCTGTGACAACCCTGGGTCCTATGATACCAACTGGCACTACCTCATTGCTGCTGGGTTTAAAGTTGAGCTCCCTGCTGGGCCCCACTGACAGCATGGGGGAGCTTAGAGTGCCACATAGCTCCACCTCATACTTCCCCTTCCATCTCATTGCTAGTGGGTGGGTGTGTGAGTTCAGTTCTCTGCTGAGCTCCACTTAAACTAGGGATGGAAAGATGGTGAGAGTGGAGAACGTGGACCACCAGTATGTCCCAGTTCATTCCATCTCGTTGCTGCCTGGTAGAGGAAGAAGTTCAGCAACCCCCTGGGCCCTGCTGACACAAGGGCAGGAAAAGAGTGCTGACTAGCACCACCTTCAAGGGTTGTGAAGGGTTGGAAGCTCAGCTCCTTGCTTAGTCATGCTGACACTACCCCAGTGGTGGAACTGGAGTACTGCCTGCTATCACTGACCTTGCATACACCACCCTGATGGGAGAAGCAGAATGGTAGCAATGGTTGAGGGATGAAAATTCAACTCCCTGCTCAGTCCCACAGACATTACAGTGGAGGAGACAGTTTTCCATTGGTGTTTGGATGGAGTAGTATTGGTATTGCAAACAGTGTTTTCTGTTCTGCTAACCTGCTCTTTTTCTGGTTCCTTGGCTGGGTGAACAGTTGTTATGGAGGACTCTTTTGGCTGCACCTGTTAGTGGTTGCACTTTGTAGGCTTCTCCAGCACCCTGCCTTAGATACATAGGAAACAAAAGGAAACCTAGGAATTCCTGTGAGCTTACTTTCTAAAAACCCAAACATAATGTGATTTTTGTTTTGTTGTCCTTTCCTTTCTTCCACAGACTATAGTGGAGGCCTTTGTAAGGGTGAGATTAATGCTTGGTATGGCATCTAGGGAGGGTTTATAAGGTCTTGTGTGGTCCCTGAGAAATTATGAGTCCTGTATGGTGGGACGTAGACCATGTTGCAACGTGTAGCTTGAGCAGTGGCATGTGGCCTCCTTCCTAGGCTATGCCATAACAAACAAAGCCAGCACAATTCACTTTTAACATGTCTGGTTTCTGCATTGCTCTGGTGCCTTCTGAGACACTAGGACCTCTAGAAGAGGTGGATTTAGTTCTAACTAAAGGTAAGTTTCTTATTGCTCTGGTTAGAGAGACAGCTTTGTATTATTACCAGAAGAAACATGGACTCTGAACTAGCAAACTCTAGTTTGAATCTCTTATTTACTACTGTGGGTCCTTTTGCAAAGTTTCTTAATATCTCTGAGACTTGGGTAAAGGGTGATAATAACTGTCCATAGAGTTTCTCAGAGAATAAAATAAAATATGTGCAAAGCATTGGGGATACAGTAGGTAATCCATAAATACTATAGTCTACTACATTAAGTTTTAATCTTTAGGAAAGAAAGTTCAGATCTTCAGTAAGTTAGAACTTACTGGTATAAACCTGCCTTGGGCTAACTTCATCTATATTCTCTGCAATATCCAATTACAGAAATTCAAAAAGGAGCCAGAATTCTACTAATGAAGCACAGCAGGTTCTGCGTCCATGATATTCAATTCCCTAAAGACAAGGATCATATCTTATATTTCTTTTACATTCTCCACAGGATCCTCCCTGCCCAAACCTCTCTCTTAGAGAACCTCGCCAGCCACACCCAGAAGAGGGGAAGCCCTAGGTATTAAGCAACTCTGCCATCCTTGGAGATTGGACCAAGGTGGAACATTGGCCCAAGTAGGGCTCATCAGAGTCTCTCAAGAATTTAGAATTGAGACAAAGGTTCAGAGAGTCAAATGGAATAGGACACTCAAACTGAAGGGTGTGTGGGTTTTGGGGGGTCAGGGGTGGTGGCGGCATGGCAACTTTTGTGTAAGCAGAAGTTACACAGGGGTGAGATTAGAATCCTGTAAAAGAATGTGGTTGAGAGGACAGATGAGCTGAGAGGACAGATGAGCAAAAGAGAGAAAAGCTTAAGTATGAAGACACACAGCTTGGAAGGAAAACAAAAAGAGACAAAAACAGACAAGAGGACAGACATCCAGGGAAAAGTGAGAAAGAAAAGGGGACAGGATATCAGGAACACAGGGAATTGGAATGCTCAACCTAGAAGAATTCAGATGACTCTAGGAATCTGTTAGCTACAAACACCACTGAGCCTCTGTTGCCAGAAGCAGCCGCTTTACACCTGATTGATGGTGCCAGCCTTGCCTGAAGACCCTGTAATGACCCTACTTGAGGTGATTACCAGGCAAGTGAGTGCCAGCTTTCCTCACACACTCCCCAGCTCTCCTTCACTGCTTCCACATCTACAGCTAGAGGCAGATCCTAAAATGCATGTGGGCCAACTACACAGTCAAATTTGGGAGCAAGAGGCCTGCATGGTAAAAGAGTTGCAAAACTGCACTAATGTTTATCAGCAAAACCCCAGAGGAATAAACATGGAACTGAATTATGAGGGTACCACACTAGAAATGGAGGAAAAGAATTTCAGTTAGGCTAAAAATGATTATATAGGTGCACTTATCAGAGAGTCTGCATTCAATGTGCTGTCACATGCAGTTGGTAGAGTTCTAATTATTTTATCTTTTTGTAGACTGAAAATTGGATTCACTTCTCACCTAGGCTGAGTTGAGATGCCAGAAATCCCTTATAGAGGAAGGAATAGAAAGATCTAGGGAGATGAGAATGCCAGTGTGGATTTATGTACTACCCTCTAAGCCATCCCAACCCTGAGGACACAGCTGTCGTAAGAACATTGAGAAATGCATTAATGAAGGTAGTGCCAACGTATCTGAAAAGCACCACAGTGGCTACCTTCTGTAGGTCAGAGATGAAGGTGGAAAATACTGATATTGAAATAGATTCTGTGATTTCAATAAGGATGATGGCAGCTTGGGATGGAAGAGATAATAAGTGGCACCAAATTGTCAGAAACAACTTGGAGCTGGTTATTTTAGTAGGCAGAAGAGCTGGTGTGGGTAATCAATTTGGTTTGACTCACAGGAACATTTGGCATTGAATAACTGATCATAGGGTCACTAGCGCTGAAATTAGGAGGGTCATCATGCTTACCTGGGTAAAGAAAAATTTCTCTGAAGTAAAGGCCCTTTGGTGAGCATTTACATAGGACACAGATATTCTCACACTCTGAGTTCATTCTTAGAGATCCCGTCACATACCTCTTTTTCCAGACCAACTTGTTACCAATCCTCATTATCTTATTCCTTTCATGTCCCCGACTATCCTGCCAAATCATTAGCCCCTGTCCATGCATTACTATAGAGCTGCTCCACAGGCCTGCTTTCCTGTGGGCAAAATGGGCAATGAGATGTCCTGTTTAAAATTATGCCCATTGGACGGAATTTCCATTTTATTTTGCTGAAGGGCCACTCCTTGGTGGGGCTGCTGCATTGCAGAAGTCATCTCCAGCTGTCATGCAAAACCATCTATGAACTAGGCTCAGATTTTTTTCTTTTCAGTCAACTGGCCATGGAGAGCACTTCATGCGGCTTAAGCATAGTATGAGGGCAGGATGGCAATGCAATGGGAGTAGCACACCAGGAGTGAGAACTACCTGCTCATCCAATTTACACTTGCTCAAGCCCAGTCCCAAATATACCACGTGATGCAGGAGTGTTACTGGGCATGCCTGACTCTGTGGCTTGGTAGATCGGACACCCAATTCATGTGGGGCAGCTGTTGTTTTACAGTCAAGTGAGTGTTCAGTCTCTACCACAGCCCAATAGGAAGCCAAGAGTTCTCTCTCAAAATAAGGATAAGAACTTTTCAAAATAGGTGTGATTTTACTCAAAAACCCTATGGGCCTCTACTCTGAATCTCCCTCCTATCAGGGCTTTCACAGAGTCCATACAGCATCTTGATCAGTCATAGGTATTTTGCAAACCATTGGACTCACTGGTCATAAATAATCATCTATCATTCAAACTAGGAATGTCTTGAGAGTAAAGGGGACACTAGTAATAAATATGCTGGGACAACAGGCATAAATTAAAACTATCCTGACATACATGGCCATCCAGTCATAAAAGCCAAGTGATTAATTTGTTTACTAGGTATTCATGACCAGCCAGAGTACACATTGCAAGATGAATCCAGGAAATTTTGATAGAGAGCTCTCAATTCTAAGATATTTTGGATTAGGCTATTGGATTTCAAGGTAAGAAATCTTCAAGTATTCAGGCAGAAAAAGGAAATATTTAATCAGTTCTTGAACTTTAGCATGCACTAGAAGCGCCTGGATGGTTTATTAAAACAGATTACTGGATTCTATACCCCATATTCCTAATTCAGTAGCTATAAAATGGGGACTGAAAATTTGCATTTTAACAAATTCCCAGGTGATGTTAATGCTGCTGATCCAGGGACCATACTTTAAGAACCACTGATCTACTGAGAAGAGAAAAAAAAATCCCCACAGACTGTCCTCATGTTTTTCCACAGCAACATTCAATACCAAAAGATAATGGAGCAGTTGTTACAATATTCTAAAGAAAAAATTATACCAAAATATGGTTGAATTTTTAGGGCCACTGATAGCTTTCATAAACTTAAGGAAGATTGCCTGTATGAGAGAGAACCTCTTGCACAAGCTGTGTGATGATGAAATCCAGATAAGATGAATAAAAATAAAGAACTCGGGAATGGAGAAGTTGTGTTAAATATAAAACCAACACTGACTAATTGTGAGAATGATGATTGTAAAGCAGATTATAAATATAAACATTGATAAAATAATACTTATGTATATGGAGACAGAATATCTCATCTATAAGGATGAAATATGTAAACCAAAATTTGAGCCTCTCTTTAAGACAGGCATCACCTTTAACTTAAAAGGAGACTAAACAAGATCAATAACAGGTCCTAAAAGTACTTTTTTTTTTATTCAGACACTATGTTGTAAATCACTTTTCTGAAAATGGAATCTAGAGGGTACAGTATATTTATGACCTGAGTGTCTAAAGAAAGGTTGAATTTACTAACTAATTCAGGTTCAGATGAGGTCTTCAGGAATACAAAACCTGACTATGCTCTATCTTGCCTACAATTTCTCTGTGGTATTTACCTGCTATTCAGTGTAAGAAATTAAGACTCTTGTGCTGTCAAACTGTCTAATGACTCAACTGAAATGTAAATCTTTGTTTCTCAAGAACTGTGAAATATGTTTGAGATAATGAAAAGAAGTCCGAATGCCTGGCTAGTTCCTGTCTTGATGTATGGGATCTTAAAATGAACTCTAAGGACTTTGTGTCCATGACACTACCCCAAGAAAAGTGCAGCGTTTTACTCTACAGAGTTGTAAAAGACCAGAACAGCTTTTGATTTTTAAGATGGCCATCCTTCTGCAGAAGTGAGAAAATATCTTGAACAAAAACTGTGTCTTTTTCAGGTTTTCTAAAATAAATGTAACTGGGAACTTTGTTTACTTTTACCGTAAGATTAAGTTGGGAGGTGAGGAGTGGAGAGATTAGAGGAAATATGAGAGTTGCTAGCATTCTCATGTTTATACCAGGTAGTCCATTTGAAATCAGCATTTTTCTTTGTCTTTTTTCATAATCTGGAAGGGCTCTTTAAAAAAAAAAAAAAACTTGAACGACTTGAAGTTTAACAAATCCTCTAGTTTCACTTCAATTTCCTTCTGTTAAAGTAGGAAAAACTTTTAATTAAAATTAGAATTTAATTTTTAATTAAAATATTTAATTAAAATTAGACATTTTAAAAGGATTTTTATCACTCTATATATGCAGAGAAAACATTTTGAAATGATACTCATGTACTATACTTAAGATTTTTATTGAGGCATAGTAGATGTATCATAGAATTCACTCCTTATAAGTATGCAATTGAATGATTTTTAGTAAACGTATAAAGTTGCGCAACCATCACCATAATCCAATTTTAGAACACTTCCATCACCTCAGAAAGGAACCTCTTGTCCACTTGCAGTCAATTCCTGTTCAGACCAATCTCAGGCAACCCCTAATCTACTTTCTGTCTCTACAGAGTTGTCTTTTCTGGATCATATGATATGTGGTCTTATGCATCTGGATTCCTTCACTGAACATATTGTTTTTGAAGTTCATCCATGTTGTAGCATGTATCACTTATTTGTTCTATTTTTACTACTGAATAGAATTCCACTGTATGGATATACCATATTTTGTTCATCCATTCACCAGTTGATGGAAATTTGGATTTTTTTCTACATTTTTAGTTATTAAAAATAAGGCTCCTATGAACATTCATGTACAAGTCTTTACATGAATATATTATTCCTCTTGGGTAGATGCCAGGGAGTGACATTGCTGGGTCATATGGTAAATTTATGTTTAACGTGTGTTTTTTTTTTTAAACATCTTTATTGGAGTATAATTGCTTTACAATGGTGTGTTAATTTCTGCTTTATAACAAAATGAATCAGCTATACATATACATATATCCCCATATCTCCTCCCTCTTGCCTCTCCCTCCCACCCTCCCTATCCCACCCTCCTAGGTGGTCACAAAGCACTGAGCTGATCTCCCTGTGCTATGTGGCTGCTTCCCACTAGCTATTTTACATTTGGTAGTGTATATATGTCCATGCCACTCTCTCACTTCATCCCAGCTTACCCTTCCCCCTCCCCATGTCCTCAGATCCATTCTCTACATCTGCATCTTTATTCCTGTCCTGCCCCTAGGTTTTTCAGAACTTTTTTTTTTTTTTAGAATGTGGTTTTTCTTTCATTGACAAAAGGCATTTCAAAGTGGCTACATCATTTTACATTTCTATCAGCAATTATGAGGATTCCCATTTCTCCATGTCTAGGCCTCCACTTATTATTGTCTGTCTCTTTTATTATCATCATTCTAGTGGGCGTGTGGTTTTAATTTGTATTTTCCTCATGACTCATGATACGATAAAGAGCATCTTTACATGTGCTTATTAGCCATCTTTGTCTTCTTTGGTGCAATCACTATTCAAATCTTATCTATTTTAAAAAATTGGGTTCTTTGTCTTATTGAGTTATGAGATTTCTTTATATATTCTGGTTAGAAGTATTTTATTAGAAACATGATTTGTCACTATAGTCTCTAAGTTTGTGGCTTGTATTTCCATTTCCTTAATGGTGTCTTTTGAAGTGAAAAAGTTTTAAATTTTGATGAAGTCCAATTTATAAATTTTTCTTTTAAGGATTATGCTATTGGTGTCATAGCTAAGAACTCTTTAAGTAATCCAAGGACACAAAGGCTTTCTACTACCTTTTCCTCTAAATGTTTTACAGTTTTAGCTCTTACACTTAGGTCCACTGTCCATTTTGAGTTAACTGCTTTTGTGTGCTATGAATTAAGGGTCTAAATCCACTTTTTGGCATGTGGCCATTGGCAAATGACCCAGCAGCATTTGTAGAAAAGACTATCTTTTCCCCATTGAATTGCCTAACTAGCTTTGCCAAAAATCAATTTACCATAAATATAAGATTTCTGGACTCTCAATTCTCTTCCATTGATCAATATGTCTGTCCTTATGTCAGTACCACACTGTCTCAATTATGGTAGCTTTATAGTACATTTTAAAATGGGAAGGTATAAGTCCTCCAACTGTATATTTCAAGATTGTTTTGACTATTCTGGTAATCAGTCTTGCATACCTAGAATAAATCCCACTTGTTCGTGGTGTATAATTATTTTTGTGTATTAAAATATTTGGTAATATTCTGTTAAGGATTTTTGCATCTAAGTTCATGAGGAATGTTTGTAGTTTTCCTTGTTTTTTGGTCATATCTTTGTCTGGCTCTGTACTGTCTTCCTGAATGAGTTGGGAAATGTTTCCTCTTCCATTTTCTGGAAGAGATTGTATAAAGTTAGTTTTAACTACCCTTTAAAGGTTTGATACAATTATCCAGTGAGACTATCTGGGCCTTGAGATTTCATTTTGGAGAGTTTTTAATTAAAAATTCAATTTCCTTCATGGTTATAGGGCTATTCAGATTGTCTATTTCATCTTACTTGAATTTTAGCAGTTTGTGGTTCTTAAGGAATTGTTCCATTTTTTTTCTAAGTTGTCATATTTATGAGCATACAGTTGTATGTAGTACTCCCTTATTTTTTTTAATGGCTGCACTATGTGGAATGATATATCTGATTTCATTCCTGATATTGGTGTTTTGTGTTCTATTTTTGTCAGTCTTGCTAGAGGTTTGCCAAATTCATTATTTTTTTGAAGAACGAACTTTTTGTTTCCTTGGGGTTTTGTTTTCAGTAATTTTTTCCTATTTCCAATTTTATTTTCTGTATTATCTCATTCCTGCTGCTTGCTTTGGGTTTATTTTGCTCCTTTTTCTAGTTTCTGGAGGAAAGAAGTTATTGATATGACACCTTTCCTCATTTTAAATGTAAGCATTTAGACCTATAAATTTCCATCTCAATACTGCTTTAGTTGCATCCTACATACTTTAAGTTGTGTTTTAATTTTTTATTTAGTTCTACATACTTTTTAATTTCCCTTGAGACTTATTATTTGACCCATAACTATTTAGAAGTGTGTTGCTTAGCTTCCAAGTGTTTTGAGAGTTTCCTGTTGTCTTTCTTACAGATTTCCAGTTTGATTCACCATAGTCAGAGCACACATACTTTATGAGTTCAATTCTTTTATATTTGTCAAGATTTGTTTTAGGTGTTTTTTTTTTTTCTACTTGGTCAGTGTTTCACAGGAAATTGAGAAAAATGTAGTCTACTGTTGTTGGATGGTCTGTTTTATATGTGTTAATTAGATCCTGATGATAGTGTTGTTTAGATCTTCTATGTCCTTGTGATTTTTTGCCTAACAGTTCTATTGGTTGCTGAATGTGAGCAGTGTTTACGTTCCCAACTATAATCATACATTCTTCTCTTTCTCATTTCAGCGTTAACAGTTTTTGCTTCATGTATTTGAGACTCTGTGGTTTATACACATTAGTATATCATGTCTTCCTGGCAGATTGAGCCTTTCATCATTATATAATATCCCTTTTTTTCTCTGATAATTTTCTTTGCTTTGAAGGCTACCTTATAAGATATTAATATTGTCACTGCTTTTTATTTCTCTATTATTAATGTGTACATAGTATATCTTTTCCCATCCTTTTACTTTCAACCTACCTGTGGTTGAATATGAAGTGAGTTTCTTATATGCAGCATATAGTTGGATTTGGTTTTTTAATTTTTCAATCTACTCTGCTAATCTCTGTCTTTTGATTGGTATGTTTAGACCATTTACAATTAAGGTAATTATTAATATGTTAGCACTTTACGATGCTATTTCATTATTTATTTTCTACTTGTTTCCTTTGGTTGTTGTTGCTCTTTATTCTTTTTCTTGCCTTTCTGCAGGTTATTTGAACATGTTTTAGGATTCCATCTTAATTTATAGCACTTTTGAGTTCATCTCTGCAGTTTTCATAGTGGTTGCTCTGGGTGCTACTTATAACTCTGTACTTGGTATCACAGTGTTTACCATTTAAAATGAAATATAGAAACCTCACTTCCAATTAGGTCTCTTTACCTTTCCCACCTTTACATATCATTGTTAACACATTGCATAACTTCTATTTCTTTTGTGAGATTTTTTCCTTTTGGGTTTTATAAATCATATTTTATTGAAACAAATTATAATACCATCTAATACTCAAAAAATGTCTATTGTATGGACTCATATTTCCGATCTTTCTATTGTTTCTTCTTGCGTTCTGATGCTTAAGTTTCCTTTTATCATTTTCTTGCCGTTTGAAGAACTTCCTTTGTCCAGTCTTTCCAGGGTGTATCTGCTAGTCACAAAATCTTTTAGTTTTCATTCATCTGTGAATGTTTTTATTTTCCCTTCATTTCTGAAAACTAGTTTTGCCAGATATAAAATTATGTGTCAACAGTTATTTTCTTTCAGTGCTTAGAAAGATATTTGGCCATTTCCTTTTTCATGATTTCACATGAGAAATACATTAAAATTGGTGTTTCCCTATAGGGAATGCATTGTTTCTCTCTGGCTGCTTTCAGGATTTTTTTCTTTGTCTTTAGTTTTCAAAAGTTTAATTATGATGTGTATTGCATGGATTCTTTGGGTTTATCCCTTTTAGAGTTCATTCAGCTTCTTGGATCTCTATGTTGATGTCATTCATCAAATTTGGGAAGTTTTCAGTCATTGTTTCTTTGAATGCTTATTCATTTCCCCACTCTTTCTCCTTTACTTTCTGGGACTCCAATGAAATGAATGTTGGATATTTTGTTATTGTTCCACAGGTCCCTGAGGCTCTGGTCATTTTTTTCCCAACCTCTTTTCCATTATTCATATTGGGTGAATTCTACTGTTCTGTCCTCATGTTCACTGATTCTATTCTTCATCATCTCCAGTCTTCTGTTGAGCCCATCCAGCAAGTTTTTAATTTCTATTGTATTTTTCAGTTCTATAATTTCCACTTGTTTTTTTTCATAACTTCTATTTCTTTTCTGGGATTTTCTACATTTTTATTTAAGACAATTTGTAATTGTTGTAGCATCTTTATAATGTCTGCCTTAAAATTCTTATCAGATAACTCCAACATCTGATTCATCTCAGTGTTGGCATCAGTTGATTTCACTTTTCATTCAAGTTGTGATTTTCTAGGTTCTTGATTTATATCCTGGACATTTTGTCTATTGTGTTAGGACAATCTGGGACCTATTTAAATATTTTATTTTACAGGAATTGACTCTATTTAGGTTTAACACATGAGTCTTAGCCTACTTTTGTGGGCTGTGATTCCAACAGTTTAATTTTCAGAGACTTTGTGACTGCCTGAGGGAGGCAGGTGAGGAAATCCTTCTATTAGTAACGACCACCACCCCCAGCTACCCAGGTTTCTCTGGGCAGGGAGGAGAGATAAAGTGATTTCTGGGACCAGGCTGCTAGCTACAGGGCTGCTAGCTGTGACAGGTTCTTTTCCATGATTCCACCAGTCAGCCCTAATGTCTCTGGGCAGAGGAGGAGTTGGGGACAAAGAGGCTTCCCCAGGTGGGCCACCTGCTTTACCTGGGTGTCTCTTACTGGTTCCTCCCATCCACATCAGTATCTCTCCATAGAAGAGAGGAGTCTCTGGCCCAGCAGGGTAGGAGAATGCTTCCCCTGGTCACTTATTTTTGGCAGGACTCCCGGTTGTTCCCCCTTGCCTGAAGTTGTCAGAGGGACTCCCACTACATCTAGGGGGAAGAACAAGCTACTGGACTACTTTCTGTTGCCAAGTGGGAAGCCAGAAAAACATCAGGTCTGGGTGGCTGCCTTCTGTTGGTTGGGGGACACAAGATGCCCTGCCTCTGTGTTGGCATCTGGTCCTAGGTTCCCAAACCAGATCATCATCTTCTTAGCACCCTTCAGAGTCATCTTTTGCTCGTCTCTTGTGTCATTTCTAGGATATATAAAGTTGTGCTTAGGGAGGAGGAGCAGGGAAAAAGAGGTCTATGCCATCTTGTCCAGACCAGAAGTCCCTCAGCTACTGAATTATCCATTAAAGTTTTATTTTTTCTGTTTTACCAATTTAGACGCAGTTACATTATGGATAGTAAAAATCCCAAAGACACCTTTGCACAGTGCAGGTATTTAACCAATATTCTCTAACATGTAATTAATGAGACTGGGAGAAACAACGGATGTTAATACAAAAGGATCTAAAATGAGCTTAAGGCCATACACATAAAGATACTGTTGAGGCGCGCGCGCACACACACACACACACACACACACACACACACACACACACACACACACACACGCATGTGCTTCCTTTCAGGCCATCTACTTACAGTCTGCTTAAGGAGAGTCTCTACATGAAGCACAAATGGATTGATGAAGCCACCAGAAGGGGCTGAGGAAAATGAGAGAGAGAGGTAGGGCCTATTACAGAGAGGCACAGACCCTTCCTCCTGGGGCACTGAGTAGTAAAACCTGCCTGGATGCCTTTGCTTGGGGAATAACTCTGCAAGGCTGAGTAGTGCCAGGAGAAAGGTCGCTCCAAAATTATCAGGTTGGCCTGGCTCTTCTCTGAGCTTTAGTCGGGAAGAAGGCTTAACTTCATCAAGTGCATCAAAATAGATATTTGGGGCAGAATCCTCAGGCCAGTAGCTTTCACTTACTTCTTCTTTACTTATGTACTGTGTTGTTCCCAAGAAGCATTTAAAGTGGTTTCAATGGATGCATGTTATATAGGAAGATATAAATTAGATATAGGCAAAAAAAAAAAAAAAAAAAAAGAAGAAAACAAATGACAGGAATAAGACTGGTGCAAAAGTGCTTCTCTGTGACTTTCTACACACGCAATAAATAGCCTATGAGAGGGCACATTGCTGGAGTATTTCCTGTGCCATCTCTGAGTGAACCCTCAAAGGCATTCAGGACCAGGCTTGGGGGCAGTAAAGTGGACTCGTAACATGGAGGGATCCTCTAGATATGCTATAGGGGGAGACAAGTTTCCATGGAAATTTCCCTATAGTACTCCACAGATTTTCTGCTCCTAAGAGGAGCAGGAAATGTTTGATTTCCTCTTAAAGATTCCTGAGTTCTCACTTTGAGAATGGCCACAGTTCTGAGCAGTGTAACCTAGTTGAAGACTCAGGCTACTAAGTTCCTGAGGGATCACATCCCAGTTAGAATTCATTACAAGTCTGACTATCTAAATATGCAGAGTGTGTACCAAGGCTAAAACTACAGTCATTAATTCCTCAAACTTTGTTTATAAAATTCTTCTATTTGATTCTCAGAATCTAAGCCAAAACTGTTAGATACAAACTTGCGGTGTCCATCTCAAGTCAGCTGGAATGGCCCCTCCCAAGTCAGCTGGAAATCTAGGTGATGCTGATGACATGCAGGAGCTGAGAAGTAGCCACAGAAGCAGTGTTGTGCCTGGTGACTAAATGACCACACTCCTTCCACTATGGGAGCTCTCTCTCTCCTGGGGGAATAGAAGAATATACAAAAATCCAGTCAGCTGGGCTCTATTGTCTATGTATACAATACACGAGTAGGCTTGATTCTGGTGCAAATCCTCAGTGAGTGGTGGCTGCTGGGACAGCAGCTCTGAACCTAAAAATTATTTCTTGACTTGTCATGAAGCCAGTTTCTCCCCTTGGCTTATGTTTCTCATCTTTCTACCTCGCTGGAGCCTCCCTCAAACACCTTTAATTTCTGAAAATTTCTTAGAGTCTCATTCACTCTGCTTTTTGCTGATTTTTAACATCTTTAAGTCTCTCTTAGATCGAAAAACAAGGTACCCTGTTCCATTCATCAGTCCCTCTCTCTATCATTTATTCATGAAGATATGGCCCAGTTTCCCTTTTCCCATTTATATTCTCCTGAACCATTTGTTCTTAGCCCTTATCTAAAAAGTTAAGCTTCACACCTTGGTATTTCTCTGATGTTATTTGTTCAGATCACTAATTATCTTTTCCTGACCAAACGCGATGGCTTTTCTTCAGAAGTTATTCCACTTGATCTTTTGGCTTTCTCATCTTGCGCTATGAGGGCTTCAAGAACTATGGTTTTAATTTCTCGTATTTCTCTAACTTTGTATTGGAGGAGATTATTTTTATTTCAGTTTTGAATATCTACAACGTCATCTATGAATGTAACCTTTCTTGTTTGAAATGGCAAGATAAGGTATCTGCCTCAAAACATACTGTTCAAAATGTATATGTAGGTACTATATTCATGTTGCTATAAAAATTGTGTGTTTCCATTTTATCAAGAAAGTGAGTTTTGAGAGCATGGTTTCTAATCAAAATGCTGTGGGATGGGAGACTGTAGCCAAGATGGCAGAGTAGAAAGGCCCTGAGCTCACCTCCTCTCATGAGCACACCAAAATCACAACTATCTTCAGAACCACCATCAATAAAAAACAAAACAAAACAAAAAAACTGAAACCTACAGGAAAAGATCTCCTACAACTAAAGATATATAGAAGGAACCAAACTGAGACAGGTAGGAGGGGCAGACTTGCAATATAATCAATTCCCATACCCCCTGGGTGGGTGAACCACAAACTGGAGAATAATTATATTGCAGAGGTTCTCCCACAGGAGTGAGAGTTCTGAGCCCCACATCAGGCTCCCCAACCTGGGGATCCAGCACCAGGAAGATGAGCCCCCAGAGCATTTGGCTTTGAAGGCCAGCTGGGCTTAATTGCAGGAGCCCCATAGGACTGGGGGAAATAGAGACTTCACTCTTAAAGGGAGTAGACAAAAGCTCCCATTCACCAGGACGCAAGGCAAAAGCAATACTTTGATAGGAGCCTGGGCCAGACCTACCTGCTGGTCTTGGAGAGTCTCCTGGAGAGGTAGGGGTGGCTACAGCTCACCCTGGGGAAACAGACACTAGTTGCAGACATATTAAACATTCAGCCACATGAACACTCCTGGCAGCTGCCATATTGGCTCATTAGAGTCAAGACCTGGGCCACCCAATAGCCTGTAGGTGCACTAGTGCTGGGACATCTCAGGCCAAACAACTAACTTGGCGGGGACACAGCCCCACCCATCCACAGACAGGCTGCCTAAAGACTACAGAGCCCACAAAAGCCTCTAGACACAGCCCAGCCCACCAAAGGGCCAAGACCCAGCTCCACACACCAGTGGGCAGGTGCCAGCCCCTCCCACCAGGAAGCCTGCACAAGCCTCTAGATCAGCCTCACCCACCAGGGGGCAGACACCAGAAGCAAGAAATCCACAATCCTGCAATGCAGGCCAGATCCTACCCTGGGACCACCTGGACCCTGGCCCTGCCCACTATCATGTGAATGCAAACTTCAGGACACCCCAGACCCCATACCCAACTGTGTCAGGAACTGCCCCCCTTCCACCAATGGTCTGAAACAAGCTCTGAGATCCCTGGACCCTGCAGCAAGACCTGGGAACTAGCTCTGCCTGCCAGTAGTCTGGCACTAACCCCAGGATCTGGCTTCACCTGCTAGTGGGTGGGCAACAGCCCGAGTCTTCAGGATCCTGACTTTGCCCACCAGGGAGCCAGCACTAGCCCTGGGGAGCCCACTTGGATCCCAAAACCAGGCACCTCATGACCAGACCACACTAAACAGCAGCCAGCAGCATCTGTACAAGACAGGGGCTGACACCAACCAAACTAGGGGCCAACCAAGCCTACCAGACTGCCCACATAGCCTGCCTCAACAGAAGGACCCAAGCAGCCCTCTTAGGGGGAACACCTAGAGAATACAGCTTGGGTAACAAGAGGGGAATGCACTGCTGGGACCCATAGGACGCCTCCTACAGAGGGCCACTGCTCCAAGGTTAGAAACATAACTAATATACCATATACACAAAAATACAAATAGCAACTTGCACAAAATAAGGTGGCAGAGGAATATGTTCCAGACAAAGGAACAAAATAAAACCCCAGAAGATGAACTAAGTGAAGTGGAGACAGGCAATCTATCTGAGAAAGAGTTTAGAGTAATACTCATAATGATTATCAAGGAACTCAAGAAGAAAATGGATGCACAGAGTGAGAAGTTAGAGATTTTTAACAAAGAATTAGAAAATATAAAGAACAACCAAACAGAATTGAAGAATACAATAACTGAAATAAAAATATTTATTTATAGATTGCTGTATAAAAACCTCATGATAACCACAAACCAAAAATCTATAATAGATATATGCACAAAAAAGAGAAAGAAGTCCAAACATAACACTAAAGGTAGTCATCAAATCACAAGAGAAGAGAACAAAAGAAGAAAAGGAAAAAGACCCAGAAAAACAAATCCAAACCAATTAACAAAATGTCAATAAGAACACATATCAGTAATTACCTTAAATGTAAATGGACTAAATGCTCCAACCAAAACACATAGACTGGCTGAATGAATACAAAAACAAGACCCATATATATGCTGCCTACAGGAGATTCAGTTCAGATCTACAGACTGAAAGTGAGGGGATGGAAAAATGTATTCCATGCAAATGGAAGTCAAAAGAAACCTAGAGTAGCAATATTTATATCAGACAAAATAGAGTTTAAAATATAAAGACACTGGCACAGAAACAGAAATATAGATCAATGGAACAGGATAGAAAGCCCAGATATAACCCACACACATATGGTCACCTTATCTTTGATAAAGGAGGCAAGAATATACAGTGGAGAAAAGACAACCTCTTCAATAAGTGGTGCTGGGAAAACTGGACAGCTACATGTAAAAGAATGAAATTAGAACACTCCCTAACACCATACACAAAAATAAACTCAAAATGGATTAAAGACCTAAATGTAAGGCCAGACACCATCAAACTCGTAGAGGAAAACATAGAACACTCTATGACATAAATCACAGCAAGATCCTTTTTGACCCACCTCCTAGAGAAATGGAAATAAAAACGAAACTTAAAAAATGGGACCTAATGAAACTTAAAAGCTTTTGCACAGCAAAGGAAACCATAAACACAATGAAAAGACAACCCTCAGAATGGGAGAAAATATTTGCAAATGAAGCAACTGACAGAGGATTAATCTCCAAAATTTACAAGCAGCTCATGTAGCTCAATGTCAAAAAAACAAACAACCCAGTCCAAAAATGGGCAGAAGACCTAGACATTTCTCCAAAGAAGATATACAGATTGCCAACGAACACATGAAAGAATGCTCAACATCATTAATCATCAGAAAAATGCAAATCAAAACTACAATGAGGTATCACCTCACACCAGTCAGAATGGCCATCATGAAAAAATCTACAAACAATAAATGCTGGAAAGGGTGTGGAGAAAAGGGAGCCCTCTTGCACTGTTGGTGGGAATGTAAACTGATACAGCCACTATGGAGAACGGTATGGAGGTTCCTTAAAAAACTAAAAATAGAACTACCATATGACCCAGCAATCCTACTACTGGGCATATACCCTGAGAAAACCATAATTCAAAGAGAGTCATGTACTAAAATGTTCATTGCAGCTCTATTTACAATAGCCAGGACATGAAAGCAACCTAAGTGTCCATCAACAGACGAATGGATAAAGAAGATGTGGCACATATGTACAATGGAATACTACTCAGCCATAAAAAGGAACGAAACTGAGTTATTTGTAGTGAGGTGGATGGACCTAGAGACTGTCATTCAGAGTGAAGTAAGTCAGAAAGAGAAAAATAAATACCGTATGCTAACACATATATATGGAATCTAAAAAAAAAATAAAATGGTCATGAAGAACCTAGGGGCAAGATGGGAATAAAGATGCAGACCTACTAGAGAATGGACTTGAGGATATGGGGAGGGGGAAGGGTAAGCTGGGATGAAGTGAGAGAGTGGCATGGACATATAGACACTACCAAACCTAAAATAGATAGCTAGTGGGAAGCAGCCACACAGCACAGGGAGATCAGCTCGGTGCTTTGTGACCACCTAAAGGGGTGGGATAGGGAGGGTGGGAGGGAGGGAGATGCAAGAGGGAAGAGATATGGGGACATATGTATATGTATAACTGATTCACTTTGTTATAAAGCAGAAACTAACACACCATTGTAAAGCAATTATACTCCAATAAAGATGTTTTATATATATATATATATATATATATATATATATAAAGACACTGACAAGTGTCCTTGTCCTTATAAAAGACAAGGACACTACATAATGATCAAAGGATCAATCCAAGAAGAAGATAAAGAAATTGTAAATATATCTGCACCCAACATAGGATCACTTCAATATATAAGGCAAATGTTAACAGACATAAAAGGAGAAACTGACAGTAACATAATAATAGTGGGGGACTTTAACACCCCACTTACATCAATGGACAGATAATCCAGACAGAAATTAGTAAGGAAACGCAGGTCTTAAATAACACATTAGACCAAACGGACTCAACTGATATTTATAGAGCATTCCATCCAAAAGCAGCAGGTTACACATTCAAGTGCACATGGAACATTCTCCAGGATAGATCACATGCTAGGCCACAAAACAAGCCTTGGTAAATTTAAGAAAATTGAAATCTTATCAAGCATCTTTTCTGACCACAACCCTATGAGACTAGAAATCAACTACAAGAAAAAAAACTGCAAAAAACACAAACACGTGGAGGCTAAACAATATGCTACTAATGGATCACTGAAGAAATCAAAGAGGAAATTTTAAAAATACCTAGAGACAAATGAAAATGAAAGCACAATGATCCAAAACCTATGGGACTCAGCAAAAGCAGTTCTAAGAGGGATGTTTATAGCAATACAAGCTTACCTCAGAAACAAGAAAAATCTCAAATAAACAACCTAACCTTATACTTAAAGCAACTAGAGAAAGAAGAACACACAAGACCCAAAGTTAGTAGAAGGAAAGAAATCACAAAGTTCAGAGCAAAAATAAATGAAATAGAGACCAAAAAAACCCACAAAAACAATAGAAAAGACCAATGAAGCTAAAAGCTCGTTCTTGGAAAAGATAAACAAAATTGATAAGCCTTTACTCAGACTTATCCAGGATCATAAGAGAATGCTACGAGCAACTCTATGCCAATAAAATGGACAGCCTAGGAGAAATGGACAAATTCTTAGGAAGTACAATCTCCCTAGACTGAACCAGGAAGAAACAGAAAATACAAAGAAATTACCAGTAAGGAAACTGAATCGGTAATTTAAAACCTCCCCAAAAACAAAAGTCCAGGACAAGACAGCTTCACAGATGAATTCTACCAAACATTTAGAGAAGTGTTAACACCTATCCTTCTGAAACTATTCTAAAAAACTGCAGAGGAAGAAACACTTCTGAACCCATTCTTTGAGGCCACCATCACCCTGATACCAAAACCAGACAAAGATATCACACAAAAAAGAAAATTATAGACCAATATCACTGATGAACACAGATGAAAAAATTCTCAACAAAATACTAGTAAATCGGGCTTCCCTGGTGGCGCACTGGTTAAGAATCCACCTGCCAATGCAGGAGACACGGGTTCAAGCCCTGGTCTGGGAAGATCCACACGCTGTGGAGCAACTAAGCCCATGTGCCACTACTACTGAGCCTGTGCTCTAGAGCCCGTGAACCACAACTACTGAAGCCCGTGTGCCTAGAGCCTGTGCTCTGCAACAAGAGAAGCCACTGCAATGAGAAGCCCACACACCACAACAAAGAGTAGCCCCCGCTCACCACAACTAGAGAAAGCCCATGCACAGTAGCAAAGACCCAACGCAGCCATAAATAAATAAATAAATAAATAAAAATACTAGCAAATCAAATCCAACAATACATTAAAAGGGTAATTTACCATGATCAAGTGGGATTTATCCCAGGTATGCAAAGATTTTTCAATATCCGCAAATCAATCAGTGTGATACACCACATTAACAAATTGAAGAATAAAAACCATATGATACAATCATCTCAATTGAAGCAGAAAAGGCTTTTGATACAATTCAACATCCATTTATGATAAAACCTCTCCAGAAAGTGGGCATAAAGGGAACATATCTCAACATAATTAAGGCCATTTATGACAAACCCACAGCTAACATCATACTCAATGGTGAAAAGCTGAAAGCATTCCCTCTAAGATCAGGTACAAGACAAGGATGCCCACTCTTGCCACTTTTATTCAACACAGTTGTGGAAGTCACAGCCACTGCAATCAGAGAAGAAAAAGAAATAAAAGGAATCCAGATGGGAAAGGAAGTAGTAAAACTGTCACTGTTTGCAGATGACATGATACTATACATAGAAAACTCTAAAGACACTACCAGAAAACTACTAGAGCTCATCAATGAATTCCGTAAAGTTGCAGGATACAAAATTAACGTATAGAAATCTGTTGCATTTCTGTACACTAACAACAAAATGTCAGAAGAGAAATTAAGGAAACAATACCATTAAAAAAAATACCTAGGAATAAACCTACCTTAAGGGGGCAAAAGACCTGTACTCTGAAAACTATAAGGTGCTGATGAAAGAAATTGAGGATGACACAAACAGATGGAAAGATATACCATATTCCTGGATTGGAAGAATCAGTATTGTTAAAATGACCATACTACCCAAGGCAATCTACAGATTCAATGCAACCCCTATCAAATTACCAATGACATTTTTTCACAGAACTAGAACAAAAGATTTTTAATCTGTATGGAAACACAAAAGACCTTGAATAGCTAAACAAATCTTGAGAAAGAAGAACGGAGCTGGAGCAATCACACTCCCCGGCTTCAGACTATACTATAAAGCTACACTAATCAAAACAATATGGTACTGGCACAAAATCAGACACATACTTCCATGGAACAGGACTGAAAGCCCGGAAATAAACCCATGCACTTACGGTCAATTAATCTACAATAAAGGAGGCAAGAATATACAGTGGAGAACAGACAGTCTCTTCAGCAAGTGGTGATAGGAAAACTGGACAGCTACCTGTAAAAGAATGAAATTAGAAAATTCTCTAACACCATATACAAAAGCAAACTAAATGTAAGACTGGATACTATAAAACTCCTAGAGGAAAACATAAGTGGAACACTCTTTGACATAAATTGCAGCAATTTTTTTTTGGATCTGCCTCCTAGAGTAATGGAAACAAAAGCAAAAATAAACAAATGGGACCTAAATAACTTAAAAGCTTTTGCACAGCAAAGGAAACCATAAACCAAATGAAAAGACAACCTACAGAATGGGAGAGAAATATTTGCAGGTGATGGGACCAACAAGGGATTAATTTCCAAAATATACAAACAGCTTATACATCTCAATAAAAAAAAAAACCCAATAACCCAATCAAAAAATTGACAGAAGACCTAATTAGACATTTCTCCAAAGATGACACACAGATGGCCAACAGGCACATGAAAGGATGCTCAACATCACTAATTATTAGAGAAATGCAAATCAAAACTACAATGAGGTATCATCTCACATCAGTCAGAATGGCCATCATCAAAAGGTCTACAAATGATAAATACTAGAGAGGGTGTGGAGAAAAAAGAACCCTCCTACACTGTTGGTGGGAATGTAAACTGGTACAGTCACTATGGAAACAGTATGAAGTTTCCTTAAGAAACTAAAAATAGAGTTACCATATAATCCAGCAATCCCACTCCTGGGCATATATCTGGAAAAGAAGCAAACTCTAATTTGAAAAGAAACATGCACCCCAATGTTCATAGTGGCACTATTTACAACAGCCAAGACATGGAAGCAGCCTAAATGTCCAGCGACAGATGAATGGATAAAGAAGATGTGGTATATATGCATAGACATAGAAAACAAACTTTATGGCTACTAAAGGGGAAAAGGTGGGGGAGGAATAAGTTAGGAGTTTGGGATTAAAATATGCTACTATATATTTATAAAACAGATAACCAACAAGGACCTACTATATAGCGCAGGGAACTAACTATACTCAATATCTTGTAATAACCTATAATGGAAAAGAATCTAAAAAAGAATATATATACAAATATATATATACACACATATATACACAAATAATATATATAAAACTGAATCACTTTGCTGAAACTAATACACATTGTAAATCAACTATATTTCAAT
This sequence comes from Leucopleurus acutus, assembly GCF_964270905.1. Lineage (NCBI taxonomy): Eukaryota > Metazoa > Chordata > Mammalia > Artiodactyla > Delphinidae > Leucopleurus > Leucopleurus acutus. The sequence goes on from NC_139147.1 coordinate 67,813,570, forward strand.
AATTTTTTTCTTTTTTTTGGCCACATCACGCAGCATGTGGGATCTTAGTTCCCCAACCAGGGATCAAACCCATGCCCCCTGCAGTGGAAGCATGAAGTCTTAACCACTGGACCATCAGGGAAGTCCAATAAATTTTTTTTAAAAAAGATGTGGTATATATATACAATGGACTATTACTCAGCCATAAAAAAAGAATGAAATAATGTCATTTGTAGCAACAAATGGATGGACCTAGAGATTATCATACAAAGTGAAGTAAAGTGAAGTAAGTCAGACACAGAAACACAGATATCATATAATATCACTTATATGTAGGATTAAAAAATGACACAAATGGGCTTATTTACAAAACAGAAATAGACTCACAGTCATAGAAAACAAACTTATGGTTATCAAAGGGAAAGGGGCGGGGGATAAAGTAGGAACTTGGGATTAACACATACACACTACTATATATAAAGTAGATAAACAACAAGGACCTCCTGTATAGCACAGGGAACTATATTCAATATCTTGGAATAATCTATAACAGAAAAGAGTCTGAAAAATAATATATATATAAAACTGAATCACTTTGCTGTACACTTGAAACATTGTAGACCAACTATACTTCAATAAAAAAAATTTTTCTTGGAACAAAAATGCTGTGGGATGAATGCTCTCTGACAAAGGAAAGCAACAAAATGGAGCCAAAGGAAGTTGTACAGGGTTTTCTAAAGAAAAGCCATTATCAAAGAATAGACATTTTACTGAAAGTAGAAGAAAGTACCATAATCTAAAATGTTTTTAACTAAATCAAAGAGTCAAGAAAAAAGAAAAAAATCTTGGATTCCCTACAGCAAGTTTGAGTTTAGCTTGGAGAGGAAAGAATGCAGTAACTTGCTCTTGCATTAGAACAGGTGTGTACAGGCCAAGATTGGAACAAATCAGCAATGCCTTGGGAAGCCCTTCCTGACAGAGCAAGACTGAAAAGAAAGATGATCGATTTGAAGGATACCAGAAACAGAGGGGCCACTCAGTCTGAAACCCCTGGAGTTTAAAGCTTGATATTACTGCTTCTTATATTTCTGAGACTGTTGACTTTTGGTGGAGTGAAAAGACCACCAGACACGCAATGAGATCTTGGCTGGAGTCCTGGTTCTGGAGTCAAATGGAAGATACCTCAACATAACTTCCCTTTTCTCATGGGCACTGTGCAGACAATACTCCTTACCTAGTTCAGTTCCCATGAGATCATTTACATGCAAGGCCTTGCCTGTTGGTATCTACTTGTTAAACATTACTCTAGAGAGACACTCCATTTGAGCCAAAAGATTTTTTGATTAATTCATATTACTCTGAATATTTAACAAAGTATTTTTAATAAGTATTTTGTAAAAAGTTATGGTAAAGCTGTAACTGTTGAAAGCTTGATTTAAGAAAATAGTCATACATCTTATCAGCTCAATTTAAGAAACTCAAGTTATATATAATCAAAGATCACCATCTAGTGGCCCAATTGTACCATAACTTCTAAAGTTAGCTGCAAGCTCCAACGACTTCAGAGGCTAGAAGGTGTGTGGAAAGCATCCAGCCCTGCCAAGGAGAGGAGCGAAGAGAGATTTGGGGCCCACTAAAAGCATTCAAATTTCAAGTTACAAACAAAATAAACAAAACACGGTGCCCTTCAAACGAATCAACCTTCCAAATCAAGCTTTGGTCTTGGGCCTCTGGTCACTCAGAGTTTGAGTGGATAGTTGAATGTGATAAAGTAAAGTGATAACTATTTTGGAGATAAGCTCAGAGAAATCCAAAACAATGAAGGCCTTTACAATTATCTTGAGCGACTTTGCCTCTCACAAGCAACTTTACAATCGAAAATTTGGTTTGCTTGTGATAGAATTATTTGTGTGTACATCTTGATGATAAGAAATAAAGTCACAAGAAAACATCATTGCCCCACACAATTCTCTTCTAATTAGGCAGCATGAGTTATTGAAAAGGGCATAGTCTTGAGTCAGAGGGCTTTGTTCAAATTCTGGCTTCACTCCCTATTGGCTTTGTGACCTTGAGCATGTTACTTAACCTCACTGAGCCTCACAGGGCTATCGCAAGGATTAAATGAAATAAGGCTTGGAAAGGGCTTATTCTGGTATCCAAAACATAACTGGGGCTCCTTTCACCATTCTCTCACTTAAAGGAAACCATATAATTTAGAAGAAAATAAAGAAAAAGTTTAACTTAAAAAAAAAATAGGGTTTGGATTTGAAGCCAAAAGCTGACTTTTAAATTACATTTTTCTGTTAAAATGAAGATAAGAGACTGTCTAGTAATCGTATGACCAAAGTAACAGTGGTTGTCCCGGCTCTGATTGATTCTGTATTTTCTTTCAGGGTGTAATTTTCTTACTGGTAACATGGAAGAAAGAGTTGTATCCACCGTAAAATGAACATAGTAGTACAAACCTCACAGGGTGTTGAAAGGATTAAATGAGATGTTGCATAAATGTCCATAGCTCAGTACCACTTAGTAAGGATACTACTAAGTTTCATTATTACTGGTCTTTGCCTCTCTCGTGGGACATCTGTGAGAATATAATTGCCATTGATTATTTCAGAAATGTCTGTGGGCTTTTGCTACCTTCCTCACAAATCACTCTTTCGCCAAGGTTCTTCCCTAGAAAGGCCAGCACTGGGGCTCTCATAAGGTGCCTGTTTCTTTGTACACACTATGCAGATGATTGGTTTTAAAACAAGTCACAGCAGAATTTGCATTTCCAAACGAGAGTTGTATCCTTCAAAGTGCATGAGAGATTAAAATTCTTGTTCCTCTAATATCCCTCTACTCTGGGAACTTCCCTCACAACTGACTACGTATCCCTTTATCTCAACAGAAGCAAAACGGAAAAAGGATTTTAGTCGAATAGAGAAATAGATTTTTGTGGCTAGCCTGTAGGTTGGTTCTGAGGCAGTTCATGAATATTTCTGAGCAACAGCCAGCATAACTTTGCAAAGTGACAACACAGAAGGAATACTATCATAGGGGTATATTAATTATAAGATGATATTTTAAAGTCGCATCTTAAAGGAGAAAAAAGGTCTATATTCAGAGGCTTAAAGAGCCTGCATCCCCCTTTGTGCCCCTTTCCATTGGCACCTTGCCTGTTCACAGAGTCCTAAAGTTTCGACCCATATTTGGGATATCAGGGTTTTGGGGGGTTTTGTTTTGTTTTGTTTTTGTTTCCCTAAATCACTTTAACGATACTTTCCGGAGGGGTTGGGGGTGGGTCTCAGGCCCTTGCACACTGACTTGCAGCACCCAGAAGTGGCACAAACGTCCTGTCAGGCCCACGGTTCTAATTTGGGGTATGGAAATTATTGCTAAGTAAAGCAAGGCAGCTATTACAGGAAGTAAAGCCTTGGCTGGTGGAAGCCTGTGCTGGAGTTCTACCTCCACTACTCACAAAGCGCTTAATTATTTTGAGCTTCGTTTCCTCACCCGTGAAATGGGGGGACCCGGCCCGACTGGCCTCACGGGACTGTGATGAGGGCTGGAGCCAGACTGAGAGTGAGAAGGCCCTCTTAAGCATCACGCCCAGAGTCCCTCCCCTGCTCTTGGCACTCACTGGTCCCGTCCAGCTCTGCAAGAGGGGTCTCACCACGCCCAGAGGGCCAGCGGGGCAAAACAGAGATGAGGGACCCTCCGCGGCGGCAGGTGAGGTGGCCCGTGTCAGCCTGGCTGAAGGGTCCCTTCTGCCCGCGCCCGACCCTCAGCAGGAAGCCCCAGGCTCACCGAGCGCCTCTCCACACTCCCTTTTTTCCTGCCATCCTTGCCTGGGGTGACATCCAGCGAGCGGTAACTGGGTGGCTTCTCCTCAGGCCAGTTTGGGGAGCGCGAGCGGCGGCGGCGGCGGCGGGGCCCCCAATTCCGGGGCTGCCTCTCCTTCTCCTCCTCCTCCTCCTCCTCCTCGGAGCTCCAGGAACTGAGGCCGGAGGGCAGGGGAGGGGAGTAGCTGCGGTGCCGGCGCCTCTGGTGTCCCTGAGCGCTGCCCCGGGGGCTGGGCCCGCGGGCTCTCTCTGGGAAGCGGCTCCGGAGACGGGGGCGGTTGGGCGGCCAGCGGGCCTCGCTGGACGAGGGGCCGTCGCTGAGGCTGTCCCTGTCTGACCAGGGCATGGGTGACCCGCGCTGCCTGGAGCCGCGGTGCCTTCCGCTCCGCAGTCGGCCCAGCTCCCTTTGCTCCAGCGCCCAGCGCTGAGGCTCCCGGTCCCGGTGCTCCTGCTGGAAATCAGAGTAGCGGTGCTGCCTTCTCCCCTCCCTCAGATCCCAGGGTCCGGGGGGAGGCGGGGGGAGCCACTGCTGGTGGGAGGAGTTGCTGGTCCTCCGCAGAGACGGCAGGTCTCTGACCAGCGGGGGCAGGTGGATGATTCTGCGTTCCACGACCTCAGAGCCCAGGGAGGACAGCATGCTGCGGGGATGGCCAGATCTGCCTTGGAGGTCAGCCGGCAGAGGCTGGGCTGGGTTGAGGTTCCGCAGCTCTTTCTCCAAATACTCTAGGACACCGTTGGTGATGGGAGGGTGAGCGGTGGTCATCTCTGGAAGGCTGGATCGCAGGGACAAATCTGATTGAAAATAAGGAAAAGAACATGCAGAACTGCTGATCCAAAACACACTCCTCAGAATCAGGGCACCGAAGTGACACCTTATTAGCATGCATCTACCCCCTCCCATCCTCAGTCGTAAAGATGTCCACCATATTGGTCATGAAGGCCCCAATGCAGCCCATGCTCCTACCCTTGCCCTTTACCCTCTCCCACCCCAAATCTCTGGCAAGGTTTACCTCGCTGCAGCAGTGGATTCATTGGATAAGATGAAAACTGGGAGCTCCTGTCCGCCCCCCAGTACAGGGGTTTTTCGATCATCTGAGGGCCTAGGGCCTGAGCCTGCTTCATGTTGCGTTGGTGGGCCATGGCTGCAGGGGGAAAAGGAGAAATGCAGACCCTCAGCCAGGGCAAGGCCCACACCTCCCACTTCACTTCTCTCCACCTAGCAGCCTTGCCAAGAGGCCACTTTCTCTCTTCGAAGTTTATTGTGACCTCTCTCACATGGGAGTAAGGGAAGTAGTGAATCAACTATTCCTTTGGCAAGGAGCTGGGAATAAATTCCCTAGCCAACACTGCAACTCCTGCACACTAGGAAATATAATCTTAAAACCTGACTTCCTAGTCTTGAAAACATTTCATTGTTCTGCCCATTTCCAAGGTCACCTAAAATGTATAGGTAGATGCATAGGTATTAGCAGGCAATGAAATTTCAGGCCATAGGCCAAATATAGAAGGTACAGATGCAAAGGGCTCAGAGGAGGCTGTTAGTCAGGGGCTGCTTGGGAGGACTGCCTGCTCAGAGTGGAAAAAGAGGACGCAGGTGCTGAGGTCAATGGGCAGAATTACTGGTAAAGGGAGAGGGACTGAAGAACGTTTCTAGCTGGTAATGCCAGCCCTGGGTGGGAGAAAACCAGGGGGGAGAAGGCAGAGAATGCAAAAAAGTTGAAGTGGATCCTTTCTACTCTTCTCACTTTATTAAGTATTGGGGTTTTCCCTAAGTAGGGGGAATCTGTAATGGGTGGGGTAGAGGCAGAGAAGGGAGAAGGGAAATACCATTTCCTTTCAGGGCAAAGAAAATAATAGAAAAAAGCAGCACAAGGGATCCATAGAAATGTTTCTCCAGTCCCTTAGGTGCAGCTGGTCTGAAGCACACAACCCACAGCAAGTACAAATTAAAAACAAATGCATCTAGTTGTTTTTGTTCATGAATTTCTATTTTGAGGTAATTGTGACCAAGTGCACATGTCTCCCAAGCTCCCTGTCTATCCATGCATGTAGGAAATGTACTTGTGTGCTTAAGTGCAGGAAGTGCCTGCCAGCCTGGCACTCTCACCTCCTCCTGGGTTTCCCAAGCCCAGTGGCCACCCCTAAAGCAGCAGGGCTCTGCCAGAGGCTTCCTCTTACCACAGTAGGAAGAGGTAGAAGACAGGCATTCTGGACCCAGCTGCATAGGTTGGGAGATTTGCTGAGGCCAGCAGCTAAAGGGCCATCAGGAAGGCTACCCAATGGCTCTAGTATGAAACCAACTTCCAGCACAATAGGAAGTGGTTTCGGCCAAGCCCCCCAAAATGTTTGGAGCCCCAGCCCTGATGGTGAGTCACAGCCCAGCATGGAGGAAGTCAGATGCAAACTTAGAGCAGCTCACCCAGCTGCCACATCTTCATGCCAAAGGACAGCACTCCAGACCCTCTAAAGATAGGTTCACTTGCTCAGCACTTTCCTCTCCCTCTTGCTAACAGGTGCCTCCCCCAGCTCCCTATACAGGATATCTTCAGCACACACAATGCCCTCCTTAATATGCGCCAGTCACTTTACATGAGCTAACTAATCCTCAGAGGAATCTCTTAATATGAGAATCAGATGAGGAAGTTAGGCTTACAGAGGTTATCTTCCCAGCCAAATGTCCCACAGCTGGTGACTGGCAGAGGCAGCATGTGACCCGGTGTCTGTCTGCCACTCAAGCCTGTACTCTTTCTGCCAAACCACAGAGTCCCCAGACTCCTTTATTTATGTGATAAAGCAAAAAAAAAAAAAAAAACCTAAAAACAAAAAAAAACCCTTCTCTAGTGGTAGTGCCTCACTTTATTTCTCTCCACTCAGCACCACACCATTCAAAACCCACTTCAGACTAACCTCTGCTTCCAAGGCCTGGGGACATCTGATTCCATTGGGAACAACCCTACCCACCCCCTGCCCCTCTGACTGAATCTTGGTTTCCTCCAGATGATACCATTCCCCCTTTGGGCCACTTCCTTCTTCAACTCCTCCAATTCAATAGGAGGGAAAAGGAGAGTTGGGCTTAACTCCTTGCTCCCCAAATGACTTTTTAATTAATGGGACCCCCTGCAGAGATGACTCCCTAGAGACCCTTCCAGATCCTCCATGCGCTTTCCTGTCAGATTTTTACATATTCCCAAGATTAACACACCTGCTCCCTTCTTAGCTGCCACAAACTTTTTCCCAGGGTCCCTCCCTTCCCTGATGCACTGGAACTGATGAGATGGGAGTGGAAAAATACAGCCTCTGAGCTTCTCCCTTGCCCTCCTGTCCCTGGAAACAGCTCCATGGGGAAGTCTAGGCTATCAGGTGTTTCTATTGCTCACCTAATGGGGAATCAGGCAATAAAATAAGAAACATGGAGAAATGAACAAAGCTTCAAGACTCCTAATAAGTAATCTCTGAACCTCAGTGGTGTAAAGTCTGCCTTGGTCACCTTTAACGCGCTAGTTATATATACAGACTCCTGGACCCTGCTCGCAGACTGACCTTCAGTCTAATACAAGGTAAGAAAATCCATGTTTTCAACAAGCTCTCTGATTTTAATGCAGGGAGTCGAACTGGAGTTGACTATTGTGGATTCTCAACAACATTCTGAGAATTATGGTCCTCAGGGATAGGTTAAACACAGGCTTTGAGGGTCACGTGGACTTCAACTTGAATCCCAGCATGTATTAGCTGTGTAAGTTTGAGTGAGTTTCCAGAGTGTCTGAGCCCAATCTCCTCATATCTGAGCTGGGGATAATAATACCTACTTCACAAAGTTGTTGAAGTTAAATGAGGTAATGCACATGAAATGCCTAATAGCTCATGGCTCTCACTGTTACTGTTAAAATAAGTCGCTTCTTTCACCTTCGATCTCATAGAAGACAAAAAGTACACATTTGGAGACTAGACCACCAAAAGCATATTCATCCTCATTTCTGAGGAAAACCCAGGGCATGTTCTTTAAGAAGACCCTTTTGTGGCAGAAATAACATTCAACACCTCCCCTCCTGCAGAGACCTGCAGCCAGCATCCTCTGTGTGCATCACCCATGGTGCCCCTGAGGACCTCCAACTTCTTACTATTCCTTACCACCCCCTCCCTGCCCTTACAGTGTGTTCTTCGCCCTCTCTGACCCATGGTCACACATTCCTTTTTTTTATACATATACTGGCAGTATACACAGTATACCAAATTGACTGGCAGTCCTTCCACTGACATCCTCAGGAGCATCCTAGAATCTCATGCCCCTTGAATTTTTGCCATTTCAGCTTTAGGAAACCACCAGCCAATGCTTCCTGGGCCCACACTGGCTGCACAGTCAGGCAACTGACCTCATATAGCCCTTCTCGCAATGTGCGCAGATCTCCTTGACTGATCTGGCGACCCTACTTCCCTCCTCCAGAGCAGCAGTTTAAACTTCTCATGTCTTCCCCTCCCTATGAACTTTCAGCTAATGACATGTCTTTGCTGAGGAAGAGGAACCAGCCCTGGACATGGAATCAAGAGACCTAGGTCTAGTCCAGGGCTCATCACTAACAAGCTGTGTGTAACTGTGGAAAAGTCTCTCTAGGCCTCACTTCCCTCAGCTGAGGGGATGGAGAGGTGGGTGGCATAGATCAGAGATTCTCCGTGTGGCCTATAGCCCACTGCGGGGTGCGCCTAGGGGTTCTGTGGGGAGGAGGGTCAACAACCAATCTAGGGATGGAAGTTGTCGCTCCAGTTCCCACGGAAAAAAAATAAGATTCAGTGTCAATAACTTTCTTCTTTAAGTTCTACTGTAGGTTGTTTACTAGTACTAAGTGAATTACCAAGGATTACTAAACCTTGGTGTCATTTTGATTTTTCTCCTCTCTGGTCCTCTGTTAACTCTCACTGGAAAGTAGGAGCAGGTTGGGGAGGTGGGCTGTGGTCTCGGAAGCTCAAGAATCACTGGCATCGTTCTCGAAGCTGCCTTTTGCATCTAGAATTTTGATGTGCTGAAATCGAGCCAGGCTGGTGTGAGCTCGCTCCCTCAGCTCCTTCCCTGACACTTCAATCATCTTCCAGGTGTTAACAACTTCCTCTCTCTCTTCAGAGGGCAGGCTTCCTTTTCCTTTTCTGTCTAAAGGTAATCCTTTCACTGTAAGCCTGATGTCTCTCCCACTGGCTCCATCCCTTCTGAGTCATCGCCTCACTTCACAATGCTTCCCTTCACTCTCTTTCTATTGGCCTTGGTTCTCTGCCTACACATATGCTTAGGGTTACCTTATTCTAAAAAAAACCCAACGATCACGTACACCCTCTTCCCCACCCAAGAGCTTTCCTTGACAACTCCTGCCCCCTCTATGTAATCTCCTCTTATCACCAAATTTCTCAGGACAGACTCCCCAAGTGACTCACTTTGAAAGTGATCTCATCTGCTCAAGTTCAGGGATCTTTTATTTGTGGCCCACATTTCTTTATTTTACCAGTTCTTCTAAATGACCTCTAACCACTTAGGAGAAACCACTTTCTCCCAGAACCTGTTTATCAGCTTACTGACAGTGGATACATTTATCGCTTGTGCTGACTGAGTCCCTAGCCCTGACTGTTTTGAGTACCCCACAGACCTAGGGACTCCAAGAAAGTATCTTGGGAGAGTTTCTCTCATCTCAGTCTGCATATTTCTGCTCCAGCGGCAGTGACTTCTACGTGGCATCTCTCCCAGAGGCCTCTGAACGGTAGGAAGCTCCGTGGCCCAATATTGAGTTCTCTGCTATTTTTCTTCTCTTGAAGGAGTTCATTGGTATCTCAGCCAATCCCATAGTGATCTACACAGATAGGTCGTGGCAGCCTCTCTCGTGGGAAATTCAGGCGCTCATAAGTCAGATAATCATGAATACGACGCTGCACTACTTCTGCTACTTACCAGCTGTGTGACTCCTCTGACCTTCAGTCTCCTCATGGTTAAATAATGATGATACCTGCCTTCTAGGGTTGTGAGGATTCAAAAGGGAAATATATGCAAAGGGCCCACACACACCAGACATCCAATAAAAGTTAGTTCTCTTTTCTTGTAAGACAGCAACCTCAGAACATAGGCCTGAAACTAGACTCAGACCATTGACCTTCTTGACCTTGTAGATTAGGTTTTGTTTCTGTCTTAACAGCCAATTTCTTATTTTTTTCTTTTAAAAGTTTTCTTTTCAAATGGACCAAAATGATAAGAGTGGTTATATCTGGGTGCTTAGATTAGTCTTTTCATTTTCCTACATTTCAAATTTTCGACAATGTAATACTTCACTTATATCATCAGGAAAAGGAAATGTTACTTTAAAAACAAAAAAAACTCCTTCCATTTAAAGCTGTTGATTCCATCTCTTTAGTAAGGAAAGATCTTTGTAGAATAATTCTTTTTCTTTTGCCTTCACCAAATTTTTTATGGCATGTCACAATTCTGTTTTAAAAGGTCAAACTTAAGCCCAAAGAAAGATCACATTAGAGCAAGATCTTCTTCTGCCCCCTCTTTCCTTTGTCTAAAAATGAGGCTCTCGAAGTGTGGCCCCCAGACTGGCAGAATTGCATCACCTGTGAACTTTTGAGAAATATAAATTCTCAGGGCCACCCAAGACCGATTAAATCAGAAACTCTGCAGATGGAGGCCTCCAGGAGATTCTTAAGTTTGAGAATCCCTGCTCCAACACCTCTCTCTTCTCATCTGTTCTTTTCAAGTCATCTTTGAGAAGTGGCCTTCTCTCTCACAGCTCTATGCAAATCACTCCCTCCAGCCACCTCGTGTCCAAGCAAGGTCAGTGCTGGGAGCAAATGCTGGAGCACAGGCACATCAGGGCCACTGATCAGTAGGCAGAGACACCTGAACGAAGCCTTAGGCAGGCTAGGAGGTGAACAGGCAGAAGTCCTCCCACTTTGCTCCATAGCTTCCCTGAGCATAATTTCCTGCGCTGAGGCCAAAGACCTCTGAGCCTCTGACGGGAGAAGGGCATGGAGGAGAACCTGGAAGAACCCCAGGTTTTGACCTGGGCATATGAAATGGATCTGTCTGGGGCACAAGGCTCCTGCACCACCCCACTGCACTGCTCGTCCGTCCCCTCTCACCTTCCTCGGGGCAGCAGCAGCGGTCGGGACAGCAGGGGCAGCGGACGTAGCAGCAGCAGTACTGAGGACAGCACTGGCACCAGCACACTCCAATCAGCAGGAGCAGAAGGAGGGCCCCCAGGATGATCAAGATCACTGTCAGCCAGTCTGCAAGAGAGAAGCCGAGCAGGGATTGAACTAAACATGCAGGTGCATGCTTCAGGTTGTAACATTGTAGAGGTCTGATCAACACAGCTCTTGAACTATAGGTTAAAGGTAAGCAACATACAGGCAAAAAAAGAAAAAAAAGTTTATCTTTGGTAAGGGAACTTCAGAGGCTGGCTCTGACAACAATAACCTAGGCTTGTGTGTTTCTGTTTTTCTTTTTTTTCAGTATGTAAAAGTGTCACAGTGGAGTGGCCGAATAGAAAGCTCCAGGAGCACTTACGCAGGACAATGAGCTTCACTTCCTTATCTGGGTCTCCTGACGTGTCCCCTGGAGCCTCAATGGTGCAATAATACACTCCATGGTCCCACCACATCACTTCATTAATCACAAGATCTGCTCCTGCAACAGGGGAGGGGAAGGTGCCAGTGGTTAAAGGAGAGGGATCTGATCTATGGTCGCTTCAAGTCCCCAGCATTGTACTTCCACATCCCAAGAGGGCCTCTCATAGTTCAGAGAAAGGCCTCAATTCCTTCATTTGAGACTCTCTTCTTTCTCCAAACAATACAAAGGTGGCAAAACTTACCATTCATTGAGCCCTACTACTAGCCCTACCTTGAAAGGATTTTGGAATACATCACCTCATTTACTTCCCAAAACAACCCTAAGTGGGTGAGGTAGAGATTACCAGCTATCTCCCAATGTCTATTCTCCCCTTCTCTCATGATCATAGAAGTTTTGGTCATGTACATGGCCATCCAGAATAAAATCACTATTTCCCATCCTCATTTACAGATGGACATGGACATGTGACTCAGTTCTGGTGGACACAATATAAGCAGAAGTGTCACATGATGGCTCCCAGGAACTTTTTTAAAAACAGTTTAGGAACTTCTTTGCCCCTTTCTTCTTCAACTCTGTTATCTGGAAAGCAAATGTGATGGCTGCCATCTTGGACCATGAGGAAGGAGATGACATTCTTGGTGAGCTAGAAGGAACTTGGGTACCTGAGGACATAATGGAACAGACCCACCACACTAGTTCTTGTCTGTCTACCTCCAAATTTATACATGAGCGGAAATAAACTTCTTTATTGTTTAAGTCACTAATATTTGGGGCTTTTGCTTACTTGCAATCAAACTTAATCCTGATACAGTGGGTAGGATTATTAGCTGCATTTCAGATGAGGAAACTAGGACTAGAGGAAGCTAGAACAGAGAGAGGTAACAGAGGTAGGTTCAAACTCATGTCTCTGCCCCAAAGCTGGTGCCCTTAACCACCAAGCTCTACCGTCCTCTCCTAACTGGGTGGAAAACTCCACAGCCTGGATTCCTCATGAGCTGGAAACACATACTTCTGCATCTTGAAAGGATAGGTGAGATGAACTTGAATAATAAGTAAGGATGAAATGCCAATATTTTAAGAGTAAAGGTTACTCAAGAAAAGAATTTCAGTTTTCATGAGCACCAAGCATCTACCCCATTAAGATAGGTGAATGTTATGTTCACATTTAGTAAACGCAACAAATGTTCACTAAAGACCTTTTGTGGGTCCAGCACTATATCAGACTCTATGGAAGGTCAAACAAGACCTATCTCTGTCCTCAAAGCGCTTAAAGTCCAGTCAAAGGCATCAGGGCAGCTCCCACGTCCCTGCTACTTCAGCCACAGTAAGTACCAGAGGACACCTTCAAATTCTTAAAGACCTCAGTTAAAGACTTGCTCCTGCTCAGCTGGCAGTCGTAGCTGCAATTCTTTATTATCTCTTTGTCAAGAAATATTTACTGAGGAAATGAAACAAACATGCAAGGTCACACACCATTGGAGCTAACTTCGACTTCTGTTTCCTTCTCTTTCTACGTCAATCCCTACGGTTTTTTCCTACCCCATGATTTTCCAAACCCACTGCCTTTCCCAGAAACAAGCTTGCCCCAGACTTGGAAGAATGGTGAAAGTGCTTAGGAAGAAATTCCCCCTCCAAGGTTAATGTGTGTTATAAATCTGCCCCAATTTTATTAGAGGCATAAGGATTATTTCAGGGATGTCAGAGTAATGAGGACATTCAGATATGTTAATATTTTAAATTATCCAAGAACTGATTTGACAGGGTCTTCTCAAATGATGCAAACACAGGCATAAAAGTATCAGAAAACAAGGGCTCCAAGAAGTCACAACAAGCCTGAGGTTAAAAATTAAGACCAAGGGGAAATACCGCTTTCCCATGGGAGTAAGAAGGAGGCAGAGTTTGACCCAAACGTGGTTGGGAGGGGAAGTAGTAGACAGTGCTGCGCAAAATTAGAAAAAAAGAAAATCAGGGACCATCCCCTATGGGCACTTTCATCCTTCAAAAACTGTAAAGGAGGGGGTCGGTCCCGGGCTTGGGGCTTGGGGCGGTGGCGGCGCGGGGGCCGGGTCTGCCCGGCGGGCAGCAGGAGGGAGGGTGCGCGCCGGACCCCGGCCACGCAGCCATGAACCTGGAGCGGCTGCGGAAGCGCGTCCGGCAGTACCTGGACCAGCAGCAGTATCAGAGTGCTCTATTTTGGGCAGATAAAGTAGCCTCACTCTCTCATGAGGAACCCCAGGACATTTACTGGTTGGCTCAGTGTCTTTACCTGACAGCCCAGTATCATAGGGCAGCTCATGCACTTCGGTCACGAAAACTGGACAAATTGTATGAAGCATGTCGCTACCTTGCAGCTAGATGCCATTTTGCTGCAAAAGAACACCAGCAGGCTCTTGACATTCTTGATCTGGAGGAGCCGATCAGCAAAAGACTGTTTGGGAAATGCTTGAAGGATGAAAGTAGCTTGAAAGACCCCTCCAGTGACTGGGAAATGTCACAGTCCTCGATAAAGAGTTCTATTTGTCTTTTACGAGGAAAAATCTATGATGCTCTAGATAACCGAACCCTCGCTACTTACAGCTATAAAGAAGCTTTGAAGCTTGACGTCTACTGCTTTGAAGCATTTGATCTTTTAACGTCACACCACATGTTGACAGCCCAAGAAGAAAAAGAACTTCTTGAATCACTACCTCTTAGCAAGCTCTGTACTGAAGAACAGGAATTGCTACGTTTTCTATTTGAGAACAAATTGAAAAAGTATAATAAACCTAGTGAAACTGTTATCCCCGAGTCTGTAGATGGTTTGCAGGAGAATCTGGATGTGGTCGTGTCTTTAGCTGAAAGACATTATTATAACTGTGATTTTAAAATGTGCTACAAGCTGACTTCTGTGTGTCATTTGCCAATGCTTTATATTGGATTAGAATATGGATTGACCAATAACTCAAAATTGGCTGAAAGATTCTTTGGCCAAGCTCTAAGCATCGCACCAGAAGACCCTTTTGTTATGCATGAGGTTGGCGTGGTCGCATTTCAAAATGGAGAATGGAAAACAGCGGAAAAATGGTTTCTCGATGCTTTGGAAAAAATTAAAGCAATTGGGAATGAGGTAACAGTTGACAAATGGGAACCTTTGTTGAACAACTTGGGCCATGTCTGCAGAAAACTTAAGCCCTTGGTCTTAGGCGAGATGATACATTTTCTGTTACAATGCTTGGTCATTGCATTGAAATGTACATTGGTGATTCTGAAGCTTATATTGGAGCAGACATCAAAGACAAATTAAAATGTTACGACTTTGATGTGCATACAATGAAGACATTAAAGAACATTATTTCACCTCCGTGGGATTTCAGGGAATTTGAAGTAGAAAAACAGACAGTGGAAGAAGCAGGGCTTGCACCATTAGAAACCTCAAGGAAAACTCCAGATTCCAGACCTTCCTTGGAAGAAACCTTTGAAATTGAAATGAATGAAAGTGACATGATGTTAGAGACGCCTATGTCAGACCACAGTACGTGATTCCAGATGGGTCCCAGTTCCCCTGTGTCCTAGAGTAGGTCAGTGTTTCCTCTCATCCTTGTCTTTAAAATGTCCCATTTCTCAACATGCATCCAGACCCCACCTCTGCATTTAGGAATGGAGACCTGCCTTAAGAGCCTGGATCACACACCTTTGCAACAGATGTTTTCTGATCCTACGGAACAGTTATACAAAGTGAAATAAAGAAAGTAAACCATGAAAAAAAAAAAAAAACTGTAAAGGAGACTTTAAACTTTGGGGTCAGATAGGAGCTAATTCTGTGGGCTCTGGAGAAAGCAGAGTCACCCTGAACCTCTGAGGATGCACCTAGAAACTGGAAAAGGATAGATGTTCCCTAAGGCTGAGCATTCAAGGGTTGACTTGGGAAGGTCTGAGGTTGAATGTAAATGGATCAGACTTATGTATTATAGCCAAAGTATTATACACAAAGGTGGAAGCAATTTTTAAACTGGCTTGATCTACCTCAACAGTCATAGAATATTCACTGATTTCCTCACATTGTTGCTAAGAGTACCCTGAGTGTCCTTCTAGGTGTATTCTCCCACTTTTTTTTTTTTCACTTTTAACCAGCCAATATTTATTTAACACTGCACATAAAGCTCATTGAAATACGCTCTGAATTCTGTGCCAATAATCCATTGCAGCAGTCCTGGATTATAAGACAGGAATGTGGGGCACTGACCCATCCATTCAAAAGTGTTGAGTGATAATAATTGAAGTTTACTGCACACTTAATGTTTGCTAAGTGCTTTATACGTATTATCTCACTTAATCTTGACAACTCTCTATGAGATACGTACTACGGCAAGTCCCATCTTACAGAAATTGAGGCTAAAAAAAATGGAAGGGACTTGCCCAAGTTCACACACCCTGTAAGTGCAGAACGGGGACCAACACCTGAGTCTGACTCCAGAGCCGGGGCTGACCACTACTCTCTGTACTCCCACAAACAATGCATATGCTTTAGACATAGCTCTCAGGTATCACATTTGATACTCACTTTGGTGTGGGGAGACAGAGGCCATTATGCCCATCTTCCAGATGTGGCAACAGAGGCCAGAGAAAAGAATGGATCTGCTGCTGGTCACTAAGCAAGGGAGTGGAAGCATGGGGGCACCCACCCTGTCTTTTGATTCTAAGCACAATGCTCTTTCCTCTACCAATGGAGGGCGAGGGTCTAAGGTGGCCATCTACTTGGAAACCCCTATTTCCTTAGATTTAGGCAACAGAAGTAGCCAGAGGGGAACTCAGGGGCCTGGGGTTCGAGCAGGCCCTGAGAGCAATTTGTGGAAGGAATCAAGGGAGCCTGAGCCAGACGTTAGACCTGCATCTTGGAAAAGCAAAGGAAATCACCCACTCCCTGACCTTTAGCCAAAGCTGTAGGATGTCTTCTTGCCTGAGACCAGCTTCCAGGGTAATGACTTCAGATGGTATATAGCACATTCTGTGTATTTGGCACTTTCCTCAAAAAATGAAAGTGACCAAGTAGACCATCAGGCAGCAGAAAAAAAGGGGAAATCCCCACAATGACTCAGACCTCTGGGCCTGGTCTACACACCTCTCCACCCCCAGTTCCCTGCTGCCTCCACACTCACGGTTCTGGATGGTGATCTTGCGCTGCCGGTAATCCACCCCCAGCACGGGCTCGTTCTGCCCCCGCCTCTGGGCCACGATGCGCACCTCCCGCTGGCTGTCATTGCAGTCATTGGATGGGTCCTGGCCCAGGGATAAAGCCGCCTGGTATGCTGGGGAAAGAGTACATACCTACGTCACACAGCAGTGGGGAATTCCCATGAAGAAAGGTGCCCTTAGTGGTTTCTAGAGCAATGAATGTTCTCAATTTTTCCCGAGCCTATGCATCCCCATGAAGATTCTGATTCTGGAGTGGGGATCTGAGATTCTGCATTTCTAATGAGTTCCCAGGTGACACCAATGACCCACACTTTGAGCAGCAAGACTCCAGACCCCTCTAATAGGCCATCATTTCCAAATCCTGACTGCATCCCCATCTCCCACCCCAGTTTCCCTTGCCTCATTTTCAAAGTCACTCCAGAATCTGCTCCCATATGGTTCATCCACCTGCCCTCACAATAAAAGTTTTGAGAGCTGTTAAATCTGCTGATGATAAATGCCTACCAGCCGGTCCCTCCTACCTTCCCACTTAATGCAGGCATTTTAAGAGTAACCCCCAGGAAACAATGCCTCAATTTAGAGAGGGGTGTTCTGGGGACAATGTCAGGCTCTGTGGGTGGCTCAGACAGTTAGGTTTTGGAGTTCATATTGTAAGATATTAGGGCTAAAAAAGGTAAAGCTGATGTCTCCCCTTGCTTTTCCTCATCTCAGGAAGCTCAGTTCCTTCCTGTGAACAGGGTATCTACTTCTATTCTCCGAATTTCTAACGGTTAACTGTCCCAGGCTGATGGTGGGGATCAGGGTTCCTTTGTTTCTTGAGAGAGGCAGAGGTGGGCAGCTAGGGAAGAGCTTTGGTTCCAGACAGCAGGACTGATGTGAGTAGGGCAGCTGTTACTGAGAGGCAGGACTTGGCTAAGCATGGGGAGAGCTGCACAGCACTCAGGGATGTCCAACAATGAACAGGCTGCCTGTGGCCAGGGAGCTCTCCAGCACTGAGAGTGTTCAGTCCACAGAGGACTGACTGTCCACCAAGAAGGCTGGCTCTAGAAGGGAGTGTGGCAGTGGGCGGGAGGCTCACAAGTGACCACTCCTCATGCGTCATTGGGGGGCGGGTAGGAGTCTTCTTGTCTGCGTTCGGAGGTGGTGGGGGTGATGAGAGGCAGACCTACATCCTCATCTTAGCGCATGGGTGGGCAACCAGGAATGAACTAGGAGTCACAACTTGCTCTGCCTTTTATTTAAAGTCTAAGCTGCCTTCATTTATTTTAGAACAAGGTGAGACATAAATTTTAAAATAAATAAATATTATGTGACCCTGAATAAGTTATTTCATCTACCTGGCCTCCGTTTGTTTATCTATAAAACGAGGGGACAGTATTAAGTGATCTTTCTGGCTTCTTCTCACTATAAGGATTTGTGATCCTAAATAATTCCTACACCCTAATGGCGGTACTTCACAGAAGGACTCCAGGAGAGCAGGGGGGAGGGATGAGGGCACTCACATGCAGAGTAGTAATCAAAGATGGGGTCCTTGCAGAAGGACTTGAAGCGCCACGTCACCACCACATCCTGGAGCTGGGCAGAGGTGGTGTAGTCACATTTGAGAACGACGGAGGCAAACAGGGTGACATAGCGCTCCGTGTGCTGGACTGTCACCAGCAAGGACACACACCCTGCAGCCAAGAGCAGGAGACAATGCTGAAGGCAGACCTTAGGTAGGTCTCTAAGGGGTGACCTACTTCTATTCATGGGGCAATAAAAGCATTGCACACAAGCAAACACACCGCCTGACTGGTTGGGAGCAGCTCACAAGCTGTCTGTGTTCTTACTTAGCCTGGGCAGGGTTGGGACGGAAACTGCACAGACACCCTGGAGGAGATGGAGGAGAAAAAGAGCAAAAACCATGACTCCCAAGGTGCTCCCAGTCCACAGGGAGTGATAACACATCCAACAATGATAAAGAAACGATATTAGAAGAAGGCCATGGGGCTTCCCTGGTGGCGCAGTGGTTGAGAGTCTGCCTGCCGATGCAGGGGACACAGGTTCGAGCCCTGGTCTGGGAGGATCCCACATGCCGCGGAGCAACTAGGCCCGTGAGCCACAACTACTGAGCCTGCGCATCTGGAGCCTGTGCTCCGCAACAAGAGAGGCCGCGACAGTGAGAGGCCCACGCACTGCGATGAAGAGTGGCCCCCCGCTTGCCACAACTAGAGAAAGCCCTCGCACAGAAATAAAGACCCAACACAGCAAGAATAAATTAATTAATTAATAAACTCCTACCCCCAACATCTTCTTTAAAAAAAAAAAAAAAAAGAAGGTCATGTATGTACTGGAGTGACTTTGCTAATATATAGAATTTTTCATGTCACTTCTCTTCTTAAAATGTTTTCCCATTTCCCTAAGGATAAAGTTCAACCTCTGTACCCTGGCCTAGGAGGCCAGTCACGTCTGCCTTCAGCCTTTCTCTGTGGCCTCATCTCCCTTCATGCCCACCCCAACTTGGGGCTTCAGCCACTCTGGACTTGCCTCAGTCTTTCCCGTGCTAGGACTGCTGTCTTCCCCAGGTGCTCCCACATGCACATCTCTTGGCTGGAGCACTCTTCCACATCACCAGCTGCCACTCCACTCCCTTCACCAGGCTAAGTACTACTTCTTTCTTAGGTCTTCAGCTGCACCCTTACCTCCTCAAGAAGCCTCCTCTGACTACAAGTCTGGGAGAGGGGCTTTCCTCTGTTTTCCCGAAGTGCCTCATCCTGCCCACAGGCAGAGCATTTCACACTCCTGGGGATGGCCTGTCTACTGTAGGCTCTGAGAAGGCCAACTGGGTTTGCCTCTGACTCACTGTTCAAACACAAGAGCCTCATACTGTGCCTGTCACCTCCTTGGCACCCAACAAATGTTTGTTGAATAAATGATAGAATGAATGACCAGTGAAAAGTGGCAGTTCAACTGGTCGACATAAGCATAAAGAAAATAAAAAAATGATCAGACTGTGACAAATTTTATCACAAAAGACTTGAAGGAACAATTTTTCTTTTTACTTTTTAAAAACTTTCTCCCCTTACCCTCCAAATCTACAGATATATTGAAAGCCCAAGTGTGTGTTGATGAGGAACCAGGTGGCACAGAGATGTCAGGTGGGACTCTGACATGGTCAGAAGTGCACACATAACCAGCATCTTCAAATGTTCCTATGTCAATATGGATTCTAGGCCAAGTTATAGCGGCCTTCTCATAGGAGGTTTAGTGTAGAGCAGTAGTATTCAAACTTGAGCATGCACCACCGGGAGGACTCGTGACAGCCCAGATCACTGTCAGCAGGAGTTTCTAATTCAGTAGGACTTGGGTGGGACCCAAGAACTTATATTTCTAACAAATTTCCAGGAGTTGCTGATACTACTTTGATGGGTACCATACTTTGAGAACCACCGGTGTAGACTAGCTAAAGTAAACCCAGGCTTTGGACTCAGATACGACTGGGTTCAAATCAAACTGTACTACTCACTTGGACATTGGACAAGTTATTTACTCTCTCTGAGCTTGTGTTTCCTCAGCTATGAATGGAGATTATAATAGTACTAACCTAATCAGGTCCTTGCAAGAATGCAATGAGATAACCCACTCCTGGCACTTGGCATGGTACCTGGCAAGGTGCTGGCATATATGCTGCCATGTTAGTGACACTGTATGAGTCTTTTTTCCTTTTTTCCCTAATTATGAGGGCCAAGGAGAAAGGGGTTCAAGCTGGGAGTCCCTCCAATAGAGTTCTCAGGTAGAGCTACCTTCATTTTGACTGAGTAACTCCCATAAACAAAATAAATACAGTCACCCCTGTTATAGAGCAGCTGGGTGAGCCTGGCTCAACGGCCAGAGCCACATGGTTCTGGGTCCTGCGTCGCCTTCTGGACACAACCCTCATAAGACAGCCACCATGGTTTGTGATGGCCACCAGCAGCCACTTTTCTGATGTCCACAGAGAGGTAGCAGAATGTTGCTTGGGACAGGCTCTGGTCCCCAGAAATGACCTGAGCCATCTCCAGGGCTGGGCTGTAATGAGGATGTGCCAGTGACAGCCATGCTAGAGAGAGGGTCTGCAGCAGTGTGGGGGAGACCTGTGGGTGGGAAGCATCATAGAAGGAAGAGATTTAAGCTAGACCCTAAAACCCAAGTAGGATTAAGATGATACGTGAGGGCTTCCCTGGTGGCGCAGTGGTTGAGAGCCCGCCTGCCGATGCAGGGACACGGGTTCGTGCCCCGGTCCGGGAAGATCCCACATGCCGCGGAGTGGCTGGGCCCATGAGCCATGGCCGCTGAGCCTGCGCATCCGGAGCCTGTGCTCCGCAACGGGAGAGGCCACAACAGTGAGAGGCCTGCGTACCGCAAAAAAAACACAAAAAAACAAACAAAAAAAAACATGATATGTGAAAAATAGGGAAAGGGCAGAGAGACTCATTGTGTCAGGATGGAAGAAAGGAGTGAGCAAAGGCCCTTATCAGGAAGGGGCAGTTCCTTGGAGAACCTGGAGGGAACCAACCCAGCTGGTGCCTCTGGCTTTATAGACAGAGGATAAATAAGGCGAGCTGGTTGTGGGGAGTAGGAAGTGGGGAGGTGGGGTGGAGTGTAAATTGCACTCCAGAGTCTATTTCCAGTTAATGGATAATCACTGAAGGCTTTCCTGAAGAAGAGTAATAAGGTGAAAGTGATGTTTTTAGGAAGATGGATAACTTCCTTATTTAGTTGTGAATGGAAAAAGAACATCACTTTGAAAATAAGCCTTGAGGAGTTTGGGGGAAATAGCTGCTGTCTCTACTAGCTGTAGTGTTCCTGGAAATCAGTCCAATCAGAATGGAAGAGCTAATGACTAGGATCTCAAGCCTAACAAGGATTATTTCATAATCTGATTTTTTATTTTTGCTTCTCCACCTTCACCACCTCTTTGGTTTTTTCCAGAACTGACGTGAAGTAGGCCTTGGAGCTTTCACCCAACACAGCTTTAACTGAATACCAGAAGCAGCCACAGGTAAGATTTGACAATGAATAGGATGGCACTGTCAACACTAGCTTATTTTGTTCAGTAACACGCATGGATTGGAATAGAGAGAAAAACATTGAATTGTGGTGTAAACAAAATCTTAGGTTCACAAAGCACTTTCAAATATTTTCATTTACTCCCTAAATATGAGCCCTGGGAGGAAACAAGTTGTGCCGGTGCATACACAGCAAATCTAGGATTGGATAAGGCAAGTGGCTTGACTGTGGTCATTCATTTTCCAAGGGGGTTGGAGCCAAGATTCTGCCCCTGAGCAGTCTCTTGCCACTCTACCCGGCTATTCTTTAAATAAAGGAAGATGTTTGGTATTCAATAGCTTGCAAATAATCAGAGCACGGGGCCAGGCTACACGAGCAATAATTAATATACAACGGGCAGCAGTTACTCTAATACCGTGACTAATAAACTACATGTTCTTTATTTTGCTGAATGGTAATTCAATACAAATGACAGTTTATTCAAAGGACTCCAGTCAACATTATTTGTATAGAGGTGGAATATCTGCAGGGGGGTAGTGCAGGTTTGCCGGGAGTCAGAGAGGGTATTTGGTTGGAGCCAGAAGTTGCTCTGGGGTAGCTTTGAAGATGGCTGAATCTGACACCCTGAGGCAGAAGAATGGGGACAAGGGTGATCACCTTCATTACCAAATGCGCACTCAGCTTCTTTTCCATGAATGCTCTTGTTATGGACAAAGCACACGTGGGGTGACTTGACTCACCTTTACCAACGTCAGCACTGGCTTTGTTGCCTGGTATTTCTCTTTTATCCTCTCTTTAATTTCATGCCTTATGTGAACTTCAAGCCTTGAAATACGCCAGGTTCCCACATATCTGACAATATTGAACTCATTCACACTCCCTCCAGCGGTCTGTTGGCCCTACAGCATCCTGTACAGCTCCCAGACCTTCACCCCTCGCCCACCCTCACATGGAGAGTGCGGGAGAGTCTCAGGCCAAAAGGTACCGAGCGACCAGCAAACCCTTCTCCCTTCTTCTCAGCTGTTGCTCTGGGTTTCAGCATCTACTGTGTACCAGGTGATGTACATACATCGTCTCTAATCCTCACAAAATTCCCTAGGGTGGGGTCAGCCCTGCTCATATCTGTGGGCAAAAGTTCAGAGACTGTAACAAACCAAGCCCTCTCAGCCTCGCGATTTGAACTCGGGTCTTGCTCACACCAAATCCAATCTTTCCTAAGAAGGCAAGCCTGACTTTCCAAGTAGAAGTCAGGCACTGGACTCTCAAAAAGCAGGAGGAATTTCCAGATTGGGAGGAAGAGAGAGGAAGTAGCAAGACAGACCATTTCAAAGGCAGAAACCTCCTATCTTTTCCTTTAGCCTCTAATTTCTCTGTAAAACTAACCACACTGGACACGCACACTACTACGCAGGTAAAGTTTTCAAGAAGAGACTAAGGGCAGCAGAATCTGGGCTGAAAATATGAAGAGATTCAAAAAGATAAGTGTCCTGGTTGCATCCTTGCTCTTTTAAACCTGGTACTACGGGCTTTCAAATTCTTAATTTTTCTTTCTGTTCTTAAATTCCCTTCATCCTGTGGCATCTCCTTCTCCCCAGTTCATCACCATCTAATTGCCTAGTTGTGTCTATAATTTTCTCCTGAAAACATGAATTCTGGAGACTGATTTTCTGAGTTCAAATTCTGCCTCCACTCCCCTGCTAGCTAAAAGACCTGACAAGTTATTTCCAAACTACAGTTGCTTCTATATATGCAAAATTGGGATGATGATAATATGTGCCTGATAGGGTAATAGTGAGGGTTAAATGAGATAAATATGTCCAGCATTTAGCAAAGAGCCTGGCACATAATAGACACTCAATACACAATAGCTGTTACTTGTATCATTTGTTCTTATCTTGCCCACTTCAAGAGGTTGAGAGCAATTGAGAACAGCATGCAAAAGCATTTTGAATGAATTAAAATGATACAAATGTAAGCTATCATTACTGCCTTCTCTTTGCAAAATGAGTTAGTGCATTAAAAGCTTTTAAAGCTGCGTCTTACCTGGCAAACCCATTCACAGTTTGTCTCTGTGAAAGAGGAAGGGAGATCTGTAAGGGTGGAAAGGTAACTTCAGATGAGATAGCAGAGCTCATGGGAAGGAGGGAAGGAGAAGGGGATTCTCTGTTTCCCACCATGAGGTACTTTCCAAGACTACGCTGCTAAGCAGAGTGGGGACTACCATCCCGCGTTGAAGTGGAAGGTAAATATACCAATAAAAAAAAAGAGTATCTTTACAACTAAATGCCATGTGTTCCCAAATAGATGCAGATCTTTGCACATTTATTTATTCAGCCTGTCTTCCCTGTGTAGTATCAGAGTGGGCAAGATGTTTTATAGTTTCTAGAACATATTATCCATACAGTACAGGGATACAGATACAAAAGTTTCTTTTCCTTTTAAACTAAGAATCCTTTTCAGGGAACTGGATGGCATTTCCCCTCACTTCCACATGAAGGGTCTTGCTTGGAAGGGAGTGGCAGGCAGGGAGGAGAGCAAGGTCTTTCCCAGCAAGGGGCAGTTGCCTAATGGTGCCTCCGATGGAAGGTCTTGATTCCTGTTTTTCAGGCACCCAGGCACCTCTGCTCCACTAATCAGGTTAACAAAAAGTACACAGGTTTAATCCTATCAGAGTTTATGTCAGGGCAAGCTATCTCCCCAAGTATATTTACATCAGTATTTGTTACATTTCCTCAGATAACAGTGCAAACAGAAGAGGAATCAAGGGGAAGAGGGCCTGGCAATGCATGGACAAGAAGTAAGGGACGGAGAGAGCAAGGAGAGGAGAAAAGGGGAGAAAGAAGCAGGTTGGGGCGGGGGAGGAATTATGTCTACGTATTGCACGTTTAACAAAGGTCTGGGGGTGCTTCTCGACAGTTGTTAGGCTTGGGGTGGCAGAAGCCTATGTCTACCCTCGGGAGGAAACTGGTAACTACTGAGCACTTCAGTGTTGGTCAGCATGGTATTGGGGGCTTCATTATGCAGTACGTAGTTTAACCTTGGCAAACCCCCATGAGATCAGCCTTATTTTTATCTCAATTTCATAGATGAGGAAAATCCTCAGGGAGGTTAAGTAACCGGTTTGAAGCCACACAGCTAGTAAATAGCGAAACTAGATATAAGCGTATACCTCTAAAATCCCAAATCCTACAGTTTCCATTGTACCACCTGCCTTCTGGATAAGTTTCCTAATGGTGGAGGTTTAACCCTTTAAGAGACATTCACAAATTTATTTTAACCATTTTGTAGGGAAACCCCTTTCTTCCTTTTTTATTTATAAGATAAATAATAAGAAACTTCAAACAACAGAGAAGGGTATAAAGTAAAATGTTCATCCTTGCTCACCATGAACTCTACTCTCCAGAGGCACCATAATTTGGTGTCTACCCTCCACATCTTTTCCTACACGGTTTTTTTTTTTTTAAATTAATCATATTATGTACATTGACCTGCAACTTTGTTTTTTCTTCAAACTAATGAGATATCATTATATTCTATCTCAGTATATATGGATCTAAATTTTAGTGGCTGCATGAAAATTTGCTACATGGATGAACCATAATTTACCCATTTTTCTAATGATGGGCATTTAGGTTGTTTCTAATATTTCACTATTACAAACAATGCTGAAATAATTTGTTGAAATGAACACCTTTATATTATATAAAGTAACTCTTCACATGCATGCTTTTATTCTAGTAGGATGTATTTCTCAAAGAGAGAGTGCTGGGTCAAAGGGGATAAGACTTTTATATTTTAATAGATAATTCAGGAAAGAAATTTATATTCCCATCAACAGGGTGTGACACTCCCATGTTTCACCACAATCTTTCCAACAGGGGAAATATCAATCTTTAAAAATTTCTTGATAAACTACTAGGTGAAAAAAATAGCCCCTCAGGTGGTTTGAATTTGATATCCTTTGGTTATTAGGGGTAGAGGACAACAAGACCTGGTTGAGAGGCAGATGCTTGGGGTTTCCCAAAGCCAGACGCTCAGTGTCTGTGACTCAGTGACTCATCTGTGTCCCCACATGCTAATCTCAGAGCACATGCAAATTTAAGTCTCACCACAATGACAAATTTCTGTGTGCCCTGGGCCTTCAGGTCACTCATTCACTCATTTATTGAATACCTACTATGAGCCAGAAGCTGTTCCAGACGATGGGGGTAAAGTAGCTAATGAGAGAGACAAGGTCCCTGTACTCTTGGAACTTATACTCTTGGGGAAAGTCAACAATACATAAGTAAACGGATAAGCAAGGTACCTCTGGTCATGGCTAAGCTTTATAGGATGGCTTAGAAACTGGTAGAGTTTTGAATAACAAATCCTACTACTGTACAATAAGAGCCAAGAAGACACACGGGTCCAAATCCTCCTCATAGCTCTTCTTGGTTGTTTCAGAATCTAAATCAGACCCCGAATCTAAATCCTATTCCTTCTGTACAAACTTGGGCTTCTTCCCTATTTCGCATCTCAGTGAGTGGACAAGACTGAAAACTAGGAATCGTCCTTGACATCTCTTTCTTCCTCACTCTATATAAAATCTATTATCAAATTGGGTTTATTTGTCTCCTAAGTATTTCTAGAATCTCTGTCTCTCCATCATCACCGTCACCCTAGCACAAGCTACCATCACTTCCAGCCTGGATACTGCTTCAGCTTAACTGGTACCTGCACATACTCTGGTTTTCCTCCACGTGGATTTCACACCCATCTCCCAACTCTTTCTCCTTAAATATCTCCAAAAGCTGTCCATTGTTCTTATGATAAATACAAAGCCTTCCACCATGACCCATGAGGCCATGCATATCTGGTCCTACCCATCCCCGGCCTCCTTTCCACCACACGTCCGGTGGCTTCCTCCTCTCAGTCACACTGATATTCTTGCCACCTCTCATTCTCACTGAGCTCCTATCCAGCAGCCTTGCACATGCTATTCATTTGTTTGGGATGATCACCCCTCAGCTCTCAATGTGAGCATCATTTCTCCAGGGAGGACCTCCTGAATGAGCAAAATCCATCTATTACATGCTCTTGTGGTACCTTGTATCTCTTTCTCATAGTCCCTATCATAGTTGTATTTCTACATTTGCTTGTATTTCCTTTAGACCATAAGCACCATGGGGACCAAAGCCGTGTCTGCTTTTGTTTGAGACTACGTCTGGCACATGGTGTGCATTAAACCTTTGCTGAATAAACAAACAAATAAATTCATACAAGACAGGCTAAGCTGCTTGGAACAAAGTTTAAGTGCTCTGAAAGTACAGAAAACAAATGGTTAAAGTCAAACATTTGTAATATGGCCAGACAAAAAGCAAGGAAGAAGGGTGTATGTTGGGGGGAGAGGGGGTGCAAAAGCACGCTCATAGTAGTGGAGACAAGGCTGCCCATGTTAGTGAGGCCATAATGAGTGAGGCTTGAATTCCAAAGAGCTTTAATCCACTCATATAAACTATGGGGATCTAGTAGACGTTCTTGGAGGACTCAAGTGAAGGTGGGAAAGATTAATCCAGGTAGGCTAACCTATCATCTGGGTAGAGGATGGTTGAAACTAGGCAGAGAGGTAGCAGGCCTAGAGGCAAGGAGATGGTTAAGATGCTGGGATTAAGCAATAGCACATGGTGATTAACTGGGTTTGGGAAATGAAGAAAGTGTAGAATGCTTTCCTCTGACCCCACCTTACCCTAAGATTTGTAGATTGGAAGATCCAGAAACGAGGACTGGAGAAAGACAAGACATGATCAGAGTCTTCCTAATTCTTAAAACACACAATCTTATTTCTCCCCTAAGGACTTCAAATAATGAAATAAAGTATTAGGCTGAAAGAAACTTAGTCAGACAGTACAGTAATTACCCAGCATCTCATCCCACTATACTGTTGTTGAGGCAAGAGGTTTAATAATTAACATCTGGTTATACCTCCAGGAGGTAGTCAATTTCTATTTCTACCAGGATTCAATTAGGCAAAACAAACCTGCTCCATGGTATGAAATAGGTGAAAGAGCAATGGACTAAGAGTGAGGACGCCAGGGTTCCCGTCGTCCCAGCTCTCAAACCAACTCCACTGTGTCAACTTGAGATGCCTGACTTCCCTGGACACAGATTTCCTTATCTGTAAAACTGGCTGGGAGGAGAAGACAAGGACTGGGAGTGATTTCTACTTGTGTTCGCAGAGAACTGGGGTTCTGGGAGGTACTTCAGGGAGCCTCACGGCAGGGGGGTGGGGGCAAGGGAGGAGTCGAGTGGACAGTCCCCTATCCAACACCTGAGAAGCTCTACTTTTTACTATCTACTGTATCAGGGACCAAGATGTCATTAGGTTTTCAGTATGATCCCAACCTTCACCCCGACCACCAAGGGGAAGCTCCTGGTCTAGATGCTAAGAATCTTGTCCCTTAGAAGTCAGCTGTCTGATTTCCTAAAGAATAATATAAGTTGATAGCTACGTGGATCTATAAGTTAACACCCCTCTAAGATCTTTTTAAATATTCACAAAAGCACAAACAACACACAACCTTTTAGAATTTGGCAGTGGGGGGGGCGGGGGGTAGAATCTAAACTTTTCATTCCAGGAATAAACTTTGAGATTGGATGAAGGTAACCAGAGCTATTAGCCAATAATGCAAAGAGCTATAGGAACTTACTTTAGCCTTACCTTAAGGCTCTGTTTTAAGAAGCAAATATCACTTGTGTGATAAAAAAAACTTCTTTCTTTTTAAGGAAAAACAGTTTGGAGAATTACACACACACAAAACCCTCTGACAATCCATCTCTCCACAGCTCCAAACATAAAGACTCTGGTAACTTCACAGGACTTCCTGACCTCAGAGGCTTCATCAGAGGCCCCAAGCCACACCAACTAGCCAGTACCCACATCTGACATAATCTCTTTCCTGACCCACACTTCGCAACTGCAGAAACTTGGATGCTAATCAGAGAGCTGGGTTGACTTTTCTTTAGAAACAGAAGAGAACAAGGTGACAGACCAAAATGAATATGTTCTAATGCAGGGTTATCCAAAGTTCATACCTCAGTTTGCAGTGGGTCTTGAGAAAATCAACTTACTGGATCTTTCTATTTAATACTGTTAATTTGGGGATTACTTTCTATGAATTTAAATGTTATTAAAGTAATATTTAATGTTAATTTGTTATTCTTTTATCCAACATAGTAACTGGTTTTGTGTGTGTGTGTGTGTGTGTGTGTGTGTGTGTGTGTGTGTGTGTGTGTGTACCTTTTGTTCCTATTTTATAAATCTCATATATGTGTGTATATGTCACAATGTAAACTGTATTTCTTCCTGGACTTAGGATCTTTCCGTGTTCAGCATTCTTTGCTTCTAAAATGTGTCACGCAGGTAGGATTCCATTTAACGAATGCCAGGCAAATACAGCAGTCTGTATTATTTGACCACCTCAGTATCCTGGCTACTCACACTGCATGGTTGGTTCATGAACACCTGGAGCTCCACTTTCTGAAGTCTGTCCATTTAGCAATTTGCTTACTTTAAGAATATACCCTTTAGCCACCAGAAAACTACTAGAGCTAATCAATGAATTTGGTAAAGTTGCAGGATACAAAATTAATGCACAGAAATCTCTTGCATTTCTATACACTAACAATGAAAGATCAGAAAGAGAAATTAAGGAGACAATCCCATTCACCATTGCAACAAAAAGAATAAAATACCTAGGAATAAACCTACCTAAGGAGGTAACAGACCTGTACTCAGAAAACTATAAGACTGATGAAAGAAATCAAAGATGACACAAACAGAAGGAGAGATATACCATGTTCTTGGATTGGAAGATTCAATATTGTGAAAATGACTATACTGCCCAAAGCAATCTACAGATTCAATGCAATCCCTATCAAATTACCAGTGGCAGTTTTTACAGAACTGGAACAAAAAGTCTTAAAATTTGTATGGAGACACTGCCAAAGCAGTCTTCAGGGAAAAAAATGGAGCTGGAGGAATCAGACTCTCTGACTTCAGACTATACTACAAAGCTATAGTAATCAAGACAATATGGTACTGGCACAAAAACAGAAAAAGAGATCAATGGAACAGGATAGAAAGCCCAGAGATAAACCCACACACCTATGGTCAACTAATCTATGACAAAGGAGGCAAGGATATACAATGGAGAAAAGACAGTCTCTTCAATAAGTGGTGCTGGGAAAACTGGACAGCTACATTAAAAGAATGAAATTAGAACACTCCCTAATACCATACACAAAAATAAACTCAAAATGGATTAAAGACCTAAATGTAAGACCAGACACTATAGAGCTCTTAGAGGAAAACATAGGCAGTACACTCTTTGACATAAATCACAGCAAGATCTTTTTTGACCCACCTCCTAGGGTAATGTAAATAAAAACAAAAATAAACACATGGGACCTAATGAAACTTAAAAGCTTTTGCACAGCAAAGGAAACTATAAACAAGATGAAAAGACAACCCTCAGAGTGGGAGAAAATATTTGCAAACGAATCAAAGAACAAAGGATTAATCTCTAAAATATATAAACAGTTCATGCAGCTCAATATTAGAATAACAAACAACCAATCCAAAAAAGTGCAGAAGACCTAAATAGACATTTCTCCAAAGAAGACACACAGCTGGCCAAGAAAAGCTGCTCAACATCACTAATTATTAGAGAAATGCAAACCAAAACTACAATGAGGTATCACCTCACACCGGTTAGAATGGGCATCATCAGAAAATCTACAAAGAACAAATGATGGAGGGGGTGTGGAGAAAAGGGAACCCTCTTGCACTGTTGGTAGGAATGTAAATTGATACAGCCACTACGGAGAACAGTATGGAGGTTCCTTAAAAAACTAAAAATAAAATTACCATATGACACAGCAATCCCACTGCTGGGCATATACACAGAGAAAATGATAATTCAGAAAGACACATGCACCCCAATGTTCATTGCAGCACTATTTACAGTAGCCAGGTCATGGAAGCAACCTAAATGCCCATCGACAGATGAATGGATAAAGAAGATGTGGTACATATATACAATGGAATATTACTCAGCATAAAAAGGAATGAAATTGGGTCATTTGTAGAGACGTGGATGGACCTAGAGACTGTCATACAGAGTGAGGTAAGTCAGAAAGAGAAAAACAAATATCATGCATTAACACGTATATGTAGAATCTAGAAAAATGGTATAGATGAACCGGTTTGCAAGGCAGAAATAGAAACACAGATGTAGAGAACAAACGTATGGATACCAAAGGGGGAAAGAGGGATGAATTGGGAGATTGGGATTGACATATATACACCAATATGTATAAAATAGATAACTAATAAGAACCTGCTGTATAAAAATAAAATTCAAAAAAAAAAGAATATACCCTTTGGTTATAATCATTGTGTTTGAAAAATGTTGAGCGTTCAATATTCTTTGTAAAAATAGAACAGCTTTTGAAACATCATGCTGGTGATTTAAGGATTGGGTTTTATACCCTAATGGGATTTTTGTCTGTAAGGCTTCTTTTATTATTCTTTTGACCTAGATGACTGCTGGCTACAAAGTCCTAATTCTGAGGATGGGGTGCCCAGGGTCAGAAGTGGGAATTAGGAATTACAATTAGGAATTGTAAGAGTGGTGTTTCCGCCTCTATCAATTTGGCTTTAGAGACCAAGAAGTGCCTAAAGAGCAGGAGGAGAAGCCCAGAGGCTCCTGGCTTCTTCCTTAGTTGCACCTGTTTCGGAAGGGCCTAGGCTAATAAAAGAAGAAAACAACAGGTTCCCACAGACAGAAACTCGATTCAGTCCCCGCAACTCCTGGCGCCCGTGCCAAGAGCCACCTGAGCGCGGCCCGGGCCTCCGCTGTCCTGCCTGTGGCCAGCTCTGCAAGGCCAGGCAACAATGGCTTCCTCTCCCCTTGGGCCCCTGGTGGGACCCATTTTCCCACGGCTCACCTGCTGGGAGCCAGGTGAAGAGCAGCAGCCAAGGTGCGGGCAGCTCGGGGCTCATGCCGGCCCTCTCCGGTCCCTTTCAGCTCAGGGGCTCCAGGGACAATGTGTCTGTCTTCATCAGCGGCCGGTTCAGGGCGCACCACTTCTCCAAGGAATCCCCCCGCTTTCCGCTCACTGCGTGCGGCGCGGCGGGAGGACCGGTCCGGCTCCGCGGGCAGGTACCGCCCGGCTCCTGTCCACCTGGGAGCTCCCCGCGGCTCCGCCTCCCGCTCCGCGCGCCGCCGTTTCCTGCTCCGCCCCGGCCCTGGCCCGCGGCCACCTTTCCTGCCTGCCACCGCCCCGCCCAGGCAGGCTGCCAGGTGATTCTCCTCACCGAAACACCATCTCGTGCCACTCTCGCCTCCCACCTATAAGAGCCTGTTACCATTTTCCCCAGAAGCTCTTGGGAAATCTTACCCCTAGCAAATTTC
Source organism: Leucopleurus acutus (assembly GCF_964270905.1). NCBI lineage: Eukaryota > Metazoa > Chordata > Mammalia > Artiodactyla > Delphinidae > Leucopleurus > Leucopleurus acutus. The sequence continues at coordinate 67,845,633 of NC_139147.1, forward strand.
TCCCTCACTCTTCGTAGAATTATGTGGATATAACTTTCTAGGGAATATTTCCTGCCGTATGTTTCCATTCACTCACACGTGCTTGGAAAACATTTTTTTCCCCCACTAAAAACACACTAATAGGAAGTTTATGTGTAATGATTGTTCAGGTTTTCTATAAATAAAGATGGTGGGGTGTGAACTAGAGAAATAGACCTAATTTTCCAAGTTATAAAAGAAAAGGGTGCTCATTATAGAAAAGTTAGAAAAAATATAAATTAATGGAAGTAAGAAAAAACCGTGCTCCCACCATCCATAGTTAGGCATCGTTAATATTGGTTTAGGCCTTATTATTTGCCATCCTGCATGCAGCTCAGCAGCCCCTCACAGACCTCAGCCGCCCAAGATGAAAGATTCTAGGTCTTTTTGCACCAGGCCACCTAGGATGTATTCCCAGTCTCTCCTTCTTCCTTGGTAGGAAGTAAGGGGTAAAGCAAATCAGAGGAGGAAGGCACACTTGCCTTCAGGAACCAGCCAACCAATGACATTAATTTGGAAAGTGACATGAACACTGGCCAATATAAATAGACAGCAAGCCACCTTATACACCTCTCCTTTATCAGGGATTTCTCACTGTGCTCCCCGTTCTGTAACAAACACAATTCCCCCCTCCTCCTAGCCACCACCTTTTTCCTGAAGAAAATAGTTATAAAAATGCATTGAACATGGTTTCTGCCCTCAGGGAGCTCCTAGTCTGCTCACCGACCTTACAAGTCAGTATTATTTCTCATAAGTGTATCTCCTGTTTTGCTCTGCCAGGAAGGCTCCTCTTCGCTTGGCACTACTGGAGTCCCTCATCTCGCCTCCACCCAGAGGAGCATCCTTGTCCTGAATCTGACTGGAGGTTTCAACCCAGTCTCTTCTCTCCAAATCCCCTCCTCCCCCCTCCACTCCTGTGTCTGGCCTCTGGTTCCCCTATAGGGCCTCTCCACTTTAAATAGTTTTCTTGTAGCCTCTTCTCTTCTAAAAAGTAGGAAGTAGAATCAGGAAATGCATGGCCAAAGGCAGATGGCACAGTGTGTTTAGGAGCCTTTGGATCTTCCACAGTGGGATCCCAGCACAGCAGGAGCAGCAGGATACAATGTGAGTGAGGGGTGCTCCCCCAACGCCTTCCAGGGATCCTGTATGTGCTCCCAGGAACCTTGTATGTGTTTGAGAGTTTGTGACCCTGAGGGATTTGTGTGATTCCTGGCTTTGAGAATTGTTCTAGGGAAATTTTCAATCCAGTCTAAAAAAGTATGAGCCCTCTCCTTCCCACACCTATACCTCCCTTAGCCCTTGCTTTGGTATTAAGGTCATTTTGCTATTCACTGAAGTCAGCATTTCTCCATGTTTATTCCATGGAACAGTAGTTCCATGGAATGTTAATAAATAGTATATGGAAAAAGGGTTCTTTGATCAAATATATTCAAGAAATGCTGGGTTAAACTAAATGAAACATTTTTCCAGGACCTATCAACCCCTTAGGGTGCTAATATACATTTGAATTTCCAAGAGAATATGTCATGCAGCATTGTTCAACCACAAAACCCTTTTTTCTCATACATATCTTAGGGCAGATGTCCCATGGAACATATTCTGGGAAAGCCTGGTGGTCTACCCCAAACATAACTGGGGGAATACGTTGAGACTTACGTAGGAACAACAACAACCAAATAATGACTTTAACAAAGGTTATTCCAAGTGTAGTAGAATTAGAAAATTCCCTTATTTTCTCTTGAGAATCACTCATTCAACTGAACATCTACCTCCATTTCTTCTCTTGTAGTGAACACTTAGGTTAACTTTATATGGTCCTCTGTCTACTATGTGCATCTTTTTTTCTTCACCATTTATTACATATTATGTACCAAGTAATGTTCTACGTGCTTTACATGCATTATCTCATTAAATTCCCACAATAACTGTATGAAATAGGAACTTACTATCAATCCCATTTTACGGAATGGAAGCTGAAATACAAAGAAGTAACTTGCCCAAGGTGACAAAGCTAGTAAGTGGTGGAGTTATGAGTCTAAGTGAGGCAATCTGATTCCAGATCTTGTGCTCTTAGTTATTATACCACCATGCACTCTCACCTAGTTACGTCTCAATGTGTATAGTTGACTCTATCAGCGTGTGCTAATGCAGTTTCTTTCCACATATGCCATTTAGCTCCAGACAAAGAAAAACTCCATTCCACTGTCATGAGCTCTCCTGGGCCAGTCATTTTGCCAATATGTGCCATTCATTCAACAAAGATTAGATAAGATTATACATTTGGCTCAGAACAAATAGTTTTTTCATTGCTAGATATAGAAGTAAAAATCATTTGACCTGCTGATACTGATTGAGACAAAAGTGTCCTCATCTGTAAAATAATAATAGCTACTATTATTAAACACTTACGTTGTGCTAGGCACTATTCTAAGCACTTTTTGTTTTAACTTCAATAATTCTTTCAACAACACTATGAGGCAAGGACTAACACTGACCCCATTTTATAGCTGATGAACTTGAGGCACTAAGATTCAGTTATTTACCCAGGGCCACCCAGTGTGTAAGTAATAGAGCTGAGATGCAAACTCAAGCAACCTGTCTTCAGAGCACACACCCTTAATTACTACTCTCGTTATGCTGTGCTTCTATGTGTCGACTGGTCCAGGCTCTGACCACAAAGTACTGAGCTTATGATCTCACCCTTTATAATTGCACTTCCTAGTTGAAACTGTATCCATGAATGTTCTGAATACTGAGTCTATATGTGCATATGCATCTGTATTTGAGAATACTGTGATATTTCTATATCTATATGTGTATTTATCAAGAATGGAGAAAACAAAAGAACATGTAAATAAGAAGGCAAGAAAAGAAAGTCACCAACTGATGCTGCACCATTTGGAGTATGTCTTATTCATCTTTGTATGCCTGGCATATAGCATAGTACCTGGCATATAGGTAGTGCTCAATAAATATTTGTTGAGCTGTTAATCCATAGTTTCTGGAGGAAGTGACATGTGATCTGGGTTTGAAAACAAATAAGATTTTGCCAGAGTAATCCAAGCAGAGAGACCAGTATGTGAAGAATCATGGAACCAGGAAATAGCATAGCTGAACTATAAGCACTTGAGTTCGGCTAGACTATAGAGCAAGGTGGGGAGTGGTAGGAAAGTATGTTAGAGAGCTAGCCAGGGTAAATAAAGGGCCTCGCATGACCAGCTGGATTACTAAGACTTCATATAATAGACACTGGGAAGCCAGTGAAGGGTTTTAAGCTGGGCGAGGCATGATCAGACTTGCATTTTAGAAAAATAAACTTGGTAGCAGTAAGAAGAATGGTAGGTGAGAACGGAGATGAAAGGCAGGGAGACCAGTTAGGAAACTGATACTATAGTCAAGGTGGGAGATACTGAGGGCTTAAGCCAGTCGTTGGTGCTGGGAATGGAGAGGAGAGAATACTTGGGCAGATATTTCGAATATAGAATTGACAAGATTGGTGATAAATTAGATGTGGGAATTGAGAGAAGAATATAAGTTTCTGACTATTGAGCCTGGGTGGATGGTGATGTCTTTAAAGAAAATAGATATATAGAAAGGTTTTGAATCACTTCAAACACATTGCACCTGAGAGAATAGTGGACCATTCAAATGAAAATCCTATGGAGGGTTGGACATCTTTATTAAGTGCAATCTGGTTACATTAGGTTAGTAGGAGCTGCACAACTATATAGGGAGGTCTGGGTTAGTAGGGACTGAGAAACCTTCTGGATTAGTGGGATATAACAAGACAATTTATCTTGGAGTAGGGCTAAAAGCAGGAGGTGGTAGAATCTAGAAAAGGAGTTTGAGAACAAATATGTTTATTATTACCATTCCTAGTCAACATTTTACAGGATATTATAATTAGTATAATAAGAAAATTAAAAGTCTGAAAATGAAGAATAAAGATGTTACATTATGATTATCTACACAAAACATTGAAGAGAATCTATAAATTATATATAAGGACTAACAAGAAAGGTTGCTGGAAACAAGGTCAATATACTAATGTCACTGGTGTTTGTATATACCAACAATATCCATTTAGAAGAAATGAATTTAAAATATACATTTGCAATAGCAATAAATCTATAAAGTAACTAGGAATAAGTCTAAAAATATATGTGGAACAGCTTTATGAAGAAATTTGAAAAAAGGTACTGAAGACATTTTTTAAAGATTTAAATAAATATAAAGATGTACCATGCTCATAGATAAGAACACTCAATATCACTAAGGATGATAATATTTCCCCAATTAATCAAATTCTATATATTTCTAACAAAATTCTGAAAAAAAATCTCTGTAAAACTTCACAAGCCATTTCTAAGATTAAAAGGAAATTATACGGTGATAAGTAGCTAAATAATTTTGATGAAAAATTAGGAGGAAGAGGGAATTTGCCTCTTCAAATGATAAAGCTAGAGTAATTAAAACAATGTGGCACTGGCATATAGATAGACAGACAAATGGAACGTAAAAGAGATTCTGGAAATAGGCACCCATAATAATGGGAACTTGATATATAACAGAGATGGCATTACAATGCAAGGGACAACTATAAACTATTAAGTAAGTGATGCTGGGACAATTAGTGTCTGTTGTATTAAAAGATAAGGTGTATCTTTTCTTTATACCACATACAAAATTCCAAACTGATTAAAATCTACATATTAAAGGCAAGAATTTCAATTTTTTATAAGAAAATATAGAATACCCATATGACCTTGTAGAAAAGACTGAATTCTTAAACAGAAAACAAAAAGAATAATTCATTAAGGAAGACTGATACATAAGACTATATTAAATTTAAAAGTTCTATAAACAAAAGACAACATATACAAAGTGAACAAACAAACCACAAACTAGAAAAATATATTTGCTGTGCATTTAAAAGGCAAAAAGATTATAACCAACAAATATTAAAAAACTCCTAAAAAGTAAGCAGGACACAATCCAATGGTAAGGGAGATGAACAGGCAATTCACATTAGAGGAAATCTGATTCAGTATTAAACGTTAAAAGATGCTCAACTTGACTAGTAATCAAAAACTGGAAATTTAAAACAACAAATGCTACTTCACATTTGACAAATTGGTTAAAATGTAAAAGTCTGAGCCAACTAAGCATTAGTAAAGATGTGAGAAGTGTAAATTGGTTCAACTACTTTGAAGAACAATTTTACAAAGCCTCATAAAGTTGAAGGTGAACATATCCTAGGATCTTGTGATTTCCCCTCTAGGTCTCCACTCTATAGATACTCTCAACTCTTGTGAACACAGATACATGTGCATGGGTGTTCACTGCAAAGCAATTTGTGCGAAACTTGGAAACAACTTTCTACTGGAGGGAAATAATAAGATAGGGCTTATCAATGGAATGAGATAATATGCCACTGTTAAAATGAATTAACTAGATCTATACCATGGATGAACATTACAAATATAATGTTATATGAATAAAGAAGTTGCAAGATACTGTTTTGTCAAATGTTAAGGCACAAAATAATATCGTGTAGTATTACAGAAGATTCATATATATGTAGAACAAAGTATAAAAACATTCAGCGGAATGGGATTCACCAACATTAGAGTGTTGTTACTCCTGAGAGAGGGGGAGGAGAGAAATGGGTTGGAAGGGACTGTAGCTGAATCTGTAACATTTTATATTTTTTTAAATATTTGAAACAAATATGCTAAAAAGGTAAAATCAGTTAAATTTAGGTAGTATAAGTGTGAGATTATATTATTTTGTGTGCTTTTCTGTATCTTTGGTATCTTAGGTATTTAAAAAATACTTTCAAGACAAAAAAAGAGAGTGAGCACTGGGTGTAGAATCAGACCAAGTGTGTTTGTGTCATGACATTTCCACTGGCATTCAGTGTGACTTTATGTAAGTCACTTTGGGCCTAGAAATTTTTATCTATCAAATGGGAAACTGCATGAGATAACCTCCTTGGTCCCTCCCAGCTCTGGCATTCTACAGTTCAAAGGTGAGAAGAACCCAGATTAGGAAGATGTTAGGGTCCCTTAGCTGGACAGAGGAATACAGAACCAATGCATCTCTAAGGGTGACCTCCCTGAGAGAAGGGTCCTGTTGGGTTCTGCCCATTCTGAGCAAAGGGGTAGACCCCATGTTCTGCCAAAGCATGAGACTCATGTACTTTAATCGCATTTGTCATTGAAAGGCCTAAGAATCTGGTTCTCTCAATATTTTATTATAAGGAGAGAAACCAGAGACGAACTGGGGTTGGGGGGGGGGGCTTGGGGGATGGGGCTGCATTCCTGAGGCTGGAGCCATAGAGAAGAGGTCCATGTCCTCAGGTCATAGCAACAAAGGCAGAAAGCCTGGAGTTTTGCTACCACCAGAGGGATTTTTTTTTCCTCTCTAGCGTTTCTTCCTCTTGTGTCAAGGCCCAGTTTGCTATTCAGACTCAGAGCTCCTCTAAGATGATGAGCTCATTCCATGCACATCTCGGTAAATCTCAATGAGGGTCAGAATATCCAGTTCTTTCCAGCCCATTTCAGAGAATCTGGTTCAATTAGTCTATGGGGAGGCCCAGGAAGGAGTATTTTTTTTTAAAGTTCCCAGGTGGTTCTAATGTGCAGGCAGAGTTGAGAAGCTAGTTGAAGGGTGAGCTGGATAAAAGAATGCCCCACATATTTGTTACCAAACAGGGTATTCCCTAGCGCAGTCCCTAAATGAAACGCTTTCCAACACATCTCCTACGTCAGCTTCTCTTTAGTAACTTTGCTTTGCCACCACCTTGAGTGACACAATAGGAGAGTTTCTACTCCAAAGACTATGATCCTGAGATGTGTAATTTTCCCTTTTGGCTTCTCCATCAGGGCAGCACAATATGGTACCTTCAGATGGCAGTGAATCTCAGGTCATTACCACCAAGTAATAGCTGTATAACTCTGAACAGTTATAACACAGTAGTAACACACACTCTCTAAGCCTGTTTATTTGTAGCACAAGGGAGTTAAACTAGATCAGTGGTTTTTAAACTGTTCTGAGAAACTGTTCTGTGGAATATCTAAGGGGTTGCCTCTGCCAGAGAGGCTGGTTTGAAAAATGACTGGATCAAATGATCCAGAAGGTCTTTTCCAGAACCAACATTCAACAATTCCAAATTCTATAGGAATAGATTTATGCTACCACCAAAGGCTACTGTAACCCATATGCTTTGAGGCCTGCTGAAGATCACATTTACCAACCCTGGTCTAGAGCAGGTATTATAAACTGGCTAGTTGAAAGCCAAATTCAGCACAAAGACCTGTTCTGTCTTTGCCTGAAGAGTATTCTTTTCTTTCCTTGGTATCTTTTTAAAATTTTCCTAATTTGAAGTATAAAACAATGCTGAAATCTGCACAAATAAGAGGTGTATGGCTCATTGAACCATCACACTGTAAACACACCTTTGCAACCACCACTCTGGGCAAGTTACAGAACAGTTAACAGCATTTCAGAAGCTCCGCCTCATTACCCCTCGAAGTCATTCCCTCCTTTCTCCTCTTCAAAGGTAACCACCATCTTGATTTCTTACATTGTAGATTGGTTTTGCTTCTTTTAACATTTATATAAAGGAAATAATGTAGCACAGTTTTTGGAGTTTGTCTCTTCTGCTCAATATTAGTGAGCAAAAGAATTAGTGAGATTCATCTATGGTTTCACATGTACCTGTAGTTTATGAATCTGTAGTTTACTAATTTTCATCTCTGAATAGCTTCCCATTGTTAGAATATACCACAATTTATTTATGCATTCTATTGTTGATAGACATTTGATTTGTTTCTACAATTTGGCTATTATGAATAATGATGCTATAAACATACTTGTAAATGTTTGGGGGGCCATACACCCACCCTTTTTTGCTTCTATAATTCAGGGTCAAATTATTTGGTCATAGGGTATGTGTGGTGATTTTAATATATGTCCATAAAGTCTTTGACCTTCCTGTCTCCGAAAGGGTGAGCCTAAATCCATGACCCTCAAGTGTAGGCCGGACTTAGTGACTCACTTCTAATGAATAAAATAACAGAAGTGATACCGTGTTACCTCCGAGACTAGGTCATAAAAGACATTACAGTTTTTTCCTTGTCTCCTCTGGGGGAAAAGCAGTTGCAATATTATGAGGATACTTAGCTAGTCCTATGGAGAGGCCCACACACTGAGGAAGTAAGGCCTCCTTCCAGTGGCCATGTGAGTGAGCTATCCTGGAAGGAAATTGTCTAGCTGCAGTGAAGTCTTCCAAAGAACTGACATCTTGACTAAACTCGTGAGAGACCCTGAGCCAAAAACCCTACAGCTAAACTACTTTCAAATACCTGACCCACAGAAAGAGTAAGAGAAAATATATTTATTATTTTAAGTCACTGAAACAATATTTCTATTATGCAGCAATAGATTACGAGCAGAGGAAGCTTATGTTCAACCTTAGTAGAAAATGCCAAAGATTTTTTCCAAATTTACCCACACACCACCAGCGTATGAAAGTTTTAATTGTTCCACATCCTTGGCAATACTTGGAACTGACAGTCTTTTCGTGTATAGCTCTATGGGTAGGTGTGTAATGGTATTGCATTGTGGTTTAATTTGCATTTCCCTGATGACTAATGAAGTTGATTAGATGACTAGTAAACTTTCATATGTTTATTGGCCTTTTGGACTTTTGGATATCTTATTTTTGGCTTTGGTGGAATCTTTTGCTTATTTTTCTATTAATTTCTTGAGTTTTAGGAGTTTCTTATGTGTCTTGGATATGGTCCTTTCCGTGGTTAAAAATATCTTCTCCTAATTTGTAGGACTTGCTTTCTTGCTCTCTTAATGATATTGTTTAATGAACAAACATTTTTTATTTATTTAATAATTTATTATTTATAAATTTTAAAATATTTTCCTTTAATGTCCTTAATATTTTAGTATTTTATTTAAGAAATACTTGCCTTCCCTAGGGTAATGAAGATATTTTCCTCTATTGTCTCCTAGAAGGATTATATTTTGGTTTTTACATTTAGGTCTATAACCCACATAGAATTAAGTTGTGAAGTACGGGGTGGGTTAAGTTTCTTTTTCTCATATGGATCCAATTGACCAAGCCCAGTTATTGAAAATTAATTTCTTTATCCACTGCTCAGCAGTGTTAGCTCTTCCAAAAGCCAAGTGTTGATACATGTGTCTCTCTGATTCTGGATTCTCTATTCTCTTCCATTGGTCTATTTATTTGCCTACCTTTGTATCTATACCACACTCTTTTAATTAGAGCTTTATAACAAGTCCTGATATCAGCTAGAGCAAGTCCTTCTACCTCATTTTTTCCTTAAGACTGACTTGACTATTCTTAGCTCTTTGCATTGACACACACATTTTGGAATCAGTGTGATAAGTTCCAGAAAAATCTGCTAGGATCTTAATTGGGATTGCCTTACATCAGTAGGTCAATTTGGGGGAGTTAACATTTTTATATTTTGAGCCCTCCAATATCTCTATTTATTTTTATATTTTTCAATTTCTCTTAATAAATTTTAAGGGGGTTTTTTTTGGTAGAAATGCCACACATCTTCATGAGGTTTATTTCTATTGATATTGTTTGATGGCAAATTGTATCCTTAAAAAAATTTTATTTTCTATTATTTGCAGTTGGTATATAGACACTAAGTTGATTTTGTATACTAACCTTGTATTCAGCAGACTTGTGCGTCTGGTCATTTTTGTTGAGCCCCAGAAATTGTACATGAATAATTATAGAGGTTAATTCTAGTTTCACCCCAGAAGATGTAGAAAGCTATAAGGACAGTTGTTCCCACCCTAACAACGAGAAAATGCTGGACAAACTGCAAACCAATGAAGAACTCTTAAAAGAATTTCTATGACAGGGCAAAAATATAACCCAAAATTTAGGGAGAGACAAGCTCCTATACGGAAAAACAGGATGTGAGCATTTGATTACCTGGGGAAGATGCCTCCAGATGCCACATGTCAGTAACAAGAATCAGCTGGAAAATTGTAACAATTAATTGTAAAGACTGAGTGTAGGTTAGTGTGATACAGTGAAGCCCCTGGCTTGCATCGTTTTTCTGTGAGAACATCATCAGGAGCTCACAAGGAAAACTGGAGAAAATCCTGAGGAAATTTTCTTCACAGGGATGGGTAGATGAGATTAGAAACTGCTGCAGAAACTCTGCCCAAACACATCTATCCTGTCTCCCTTATGGAACAAAAGGCTTAATCTGCAGGGATAATGAAAACAAAAACTATATCCTTAGGGCACTTGTAGAAGCCCATTGCCACTGGGGGACAAAAGCAGGAAAGCCATGTTCATCCCTGGGAAAAAGTCAGGAATAGGTTCTAGCCCAGCGCTTGATTTGGAGGACGGACAGGAACATTTAGTGAAGGCCCACAGGAAGCAGGTTCACAATGTCTGACTAAAACTGAAACAATTAGAAAATCAGAGAACTCTGCCTTCCCCATGCCCCTCCTCCATAACCACTCTGATAAGCATCAAGTAAGATAAGAATGGAATACAGCTAGGAGAGCTGCAAAAGACAGATTCTTTCTGGGGAGCAGTTCAAAGGGAAGACTCAAAGAAGAAAGAGATGAAGCCAGGTGTAGAGCAGACATCTGGAGAAACACCCTAGTAAATAGCCCACACAAGTTATCATTAGAGAAATTTGAAGCCTATGGTACACTGAGGTTAACCATACCAACAACAAACTTCAAACCCAACTCAACTCCAGACAAACTTAACACAAATCCCCACATTGCTAAGGACCTAGCAGAAGGAAGGCATGTTTATCTCTAAGCACAAAACATATTTACCTCAGCATCTATTATTTTATATAACACATATGATTTTGAACAAAAATTTATGAGGCTGTCTTACTTGACTCAAGCTGTCATAACAAAATTCCATAGACTGGGTGGCTTAAGCAGAAATTTATCTCTCACAGTTCTGGAGGTTGGAAGTCCAAGATCAGGGTGCCAGCATGGTTGGACTCTGATGATGAAAACAAGCAGGACCCTTCCCAGGGACATGCTCCACCCCTGTGTTCCCCATCTCTTCTTCATAAAATTGCTTTAGCTTCCTAGGCCTTCCCTGAGTTCCAAAGAGCAAATTTAATCAGAGAAGTGAAAAAGGTGAAAAAACAAAGAAACACAATCAAGCAAAACAAAATAATAATAGTTTAGCCATAAAACAAAGTCAAGAAAGTCAAGTCTTTAGTTCCTCCTCAAGAGCTGTAGATAACATCCTGAGCCACATCCTTAAGTTGTTTTGCAGATACTAAAAACCCCACCAGGTGGAAAAAAGTTAACTGCATGGGGACCACCAGCAAGTAAACCCCAGACTGTTTGGAACCAGAATGTTGATGATTGAGATCCCCGAAACACCACTCTATTACCTCATCATCAACCAATCAAAAAACTGTGCATAGATTGTGCACACCCTCTCTCACACTGTGTTTAAAAACCCTTCCCTGAAAGTCATTGGAGAGTTCAGGTATTCTAAACATGAGCTGCCTATTCTCCTTGTTTGGCACCCTACAATAAATGCTATACTTTCCTGCACCACAACCCAGTGTCAATGGACTGGCTTTGCTGTGCATTGGGGGAGCAGACCCAAGTTTGGTTTGGTACCAGTGAGAGCTCTCTTCCTGACTTTCAGATGGCTGCCTTCTCTCTGTGTCCTCATATGGTAAGAGAGAGAAAGAGAGTGAGCATGCAAGCTCTCTGGTGTCTCTTTGTATATGGGCACTAATCCCATCAGGAGGGTCCCACATCTAATTACGTCCCAAAGACTTCATCTCCAAATACTATCACATTGGATGTTAGGGCCTCAACATACAAATCTGTATAGCAGAGGCATACAAAAAGGCAAGAAAAATAAAAATCTGAAGAGACAAAGCAATCATCAGAACCAAACACAAATATGATACAGATGTTGGCACTATCTTATAGGAGATTTAAAGTAATTATAATTAATATGTTAAAGGATCTAATGGAAAAGGTATTTTGAAGATAATTTTAGCAGAGAAATGTAAACTATAAGAAAGAATCAATTTAAAAATGCAGTAACAGAGAAGAAAAATGCCTTAAACAGGCCCATCAATAGACCACATAGCAAAAGAAAGAATCATGGAACTTGAAAGTAGGTCAATAAAAATTATATAAACGGATAAGACGAAAAATAGGATGGGGGAATAAAAAACAGAACAGAGCAACCAAGAGCTGAAGGAAAATACCAAATGGTATAATATACATGTAATTGGAATCCCAGAGGACTAAAGAAAAAGAATATGAGACAGAACAAATATCTGGAGAAATAATGGCCAAAATTTTTCTAAAATTAATGCCATACCTCAAACCACAGACCTAAGAAGCTCAGAGAACACCATGAAGGATAAATATCAAAATCAAACCAAACCAAAAAACAAAAAAAACACACAAAAAACCAAAACCCACTAATATTTGTATTTGCTAGACTACCCTAACAAAATGCCACAGACTGGTTGACTTAAGCAACAGAAATTTATTTCTCACAGTTCTGAAGTGTGCAAGTTCAAGATCAAGTTATGGCAGGACTGATTTCCTCTGAGGCATCTACTTGTGGCTTGCAGATGGCCATCCTCTTTCTGTCTCTTCACGTGGTCATCCCTTTGTCCATGACTATCATCCATGGTGTCTCTTTTTGGGTCCAAACTTTCCCTTCTTATAAGGATATCAGTCAGATTGGATTAGGAACCATCTTAACAGCCATTTTAAACTTAATCACCCCCTTAAAGACCATATCTTCAAATACAGTCACATCCATGGTAATTGGGGTTAGGACTTCAACATATAAATTTGAGGGGGGGACACAATTCAGTCCACACCAATATTCAAAGTGCTGAAAACCAAAAGCAAAGAGAAAATCTTAAAAATAGGAAAAAAAAAAAGTACCTGCAGAAGAACAAGGATAAGAATTACTGCAGACTGTAATTCTTTTTCTCCCCCTGCAAGTAGGAAGAAACCATGCAAGTAAGAAGACAATGGAGTGACATATTTAAAGTGCTGAAAGTAAAAAAAAACCCTGTCAACTCCAATTCTTTGCTCAGCAAAAATATTCTTCAGAAATGATGGAGAAATACTTTTTCAGATAAATGTTGATAAAATTCATTGCCAGTATGCGTACTCCCCAAGAAATGTTAGGTGAAGGAATATGTATTGGTCAGAAATTAACAGGCATACCTCAGAGATACCACTGGTTTGTTTCCAAACCACCTTAACAAAGTGAGTCACACAAATTTTCTGGTTTCCCAGTGCATATAAAAGTTATGCTTCCACTATATTGTAGTCTATTAAGTGTGCAATAGCATTATGTTTAAAAAAACAATGAACATACCTTAATTTAAAAATGCTTTATTGCTGAAAAATGCTAACCATTATCTGACAAGTCTGGATTGCTGCAAACCTTCATTTTATAAAATATGCAGTATCTGCAAAGTGTAATAAACCAAAGCACAATAAAATGAGGGATGGCTGTATATACAAAAAATTTAATGAAATAATAGAATAAACAAAATGGAATACATGAAAGAAAATAAAATCTTTTTTTCTTAGAATTAAATGTGCTAAAAAAATAACTGATCATATTAAGCAAAAAATGACAATGGAGTGTGTTTAAAACATGAGTAAAAGTAAAATAGATGATAAAAATAGCACAATTTTAAAATTTACTGATAAGTTCTTGAAAGACCTAGTTAGAAAAGAACTTCTTTTCTTTCTTAACTTAGACATTTATTGTTATAAACTTCCCTCTTAGAAATGCATTTGCTTCATACCATAAGTTTTGGTAATTTGTGTTTTCATTTTTGTCTGTTCAAAGTTTCTTTTTGACTCCTTTGTTTTATTTCTTCTTTGACCCATTGGTCACTACCGATTTTAGTAATTTTAGTCTTTTTTCTTAATCCACCTAGCTGAAGGTTTCTCAATTTTTTTGATCTTTTAAAAAGTACCAAATTTGATTTTATTGATTTCTCTATTTTTTTCTATTTCATTTATTTCTGTTGTATTCTTTATTATTTCCTTCCTTCTGCTATTTTTGGGATTAGTTTGTTCTTTTTCTAGTTTCTTAAGATGTAAAGTTTCTAGTTCCCTACATTGTTGATTTGAGATCCTTGTTTTTTTTTGTTTTTTTTTTTAACATCTTTATTGGGGTATAATTGCTTTACAATGGTGTGTTAGTCTCCGCTTTACAACAAAGATCCTTGTTTTTTGACATCAGTGTTTATAGCTATAAATATCAATCTTAGTCCTAGTTTTCACTGTGTCCCATAAGTTTTCGTGTTTTGTTTTTGTTTTCATTCATCTCTAAGTATTTTCTAATATCCCTTGTGATTTCCCCTTTGATCCTGCAGTTGCTTAAAAATATGTTGTTTAATTTCCACAAATTTGTGAATTTTCCAGTTTGGGTTCTGTTATTGATTTCTAACTTCATCCCATTGTGGTCTGAGAAGATATTTTGCATGACATCTTTAAAATCTATTGAAAGTTAATTTGAGACCTAACATATAGTCTACCCTGGAAAATATCTTAAGTGTACTTGAGAAGATGTATGCTGTTGTTGTTGGGTAAAGTGTTCTATGTATGTCTGTTGGATCTAGTCAGTCTACTGTGTCCTCTGTTTCCTTACTTATCTTCTATTTGGTTGTTCTATCCATTATGGAGAGTGGTCTAATAAAGTCTCCAACTATCAATACTTCCTGAAAAGGAGAGACTTACTTTTGTCATTTTGCTATTTGTTTTCTACCTTCCTTATAGATTTTTTTGTCCCTCTTTTCCTACATTATCATCTTCCTTTGTGTTTAGTTGAATTTTTTGCAGTGAAATGTTTAAATTTCTTTCTTATATCCTTTTACACATATTCTATATCTATTTTCTTTGTGGTTACCATGGAGATTACAATTAAACATACTAAAGCTGTAGCATTCTAATCTGAATTATACTTGCTTAACTTTAATAATAAACAAAAACTCTGCTCCTTTACAACTCTGTCACCACCTCTTTCAGTTGCTGATATTACAAAATTACATCTTTATTCATTGTGTGCTCCAAAACATAAACTAATAAGTCTTTTAAATGCATTAATCTCTTAAATTATGTAGAAAACAAAATGTAGAGTTACAAATCAAAGTTACAATAATACTCGCTTTTAGAATTGCCAGTGTATTAACCTTTACTGAGATCTTTATTTCTTCATACAACTTTGAGTTACTCTCTAGTTTGCTTTCATTTCACCCTACAGGACTTTCTCTGCATTTCTTGCAGAGAAAATCTAGTAGTAAACAACTCTCTCAGCTTCTGTTTACCTGGGAATGACTTAATTTCTCCCTTACATTTGAAGGACAGGTTTTCCATATATAGGGTTGTTGATTGACAGGTTTTTCTTTTTTTTTTTTTTTTAGTACTTAGAATATATTGGCCCATGGCCTCCAAAGTTTCTGATAAGAAATGTGGTGCTAATCTTATTGAGAATCCCTTGTATATTACAAGTCCTTCTCAACCAATGCTCTGAAGATTCTTTGTATTTAGCTTTCCAGAAACTTCATCATAATATGTCTCAGCGTAGGTCTCTTTGAGTTCATCTTACTTGCAGTTTGTTGAGCTGCCTGGATGTTTATAGTCATGTCTTTCATCAAATTTGTGAAGTGTTCTGCCCCTTTCTCCTTCTTTTCTCCTTCTGGGACTCTCACAATGAATATGTTGATTGATTTCATGGTGTCCCATGGGTACCTTAGGCTCTGATAATTTTTCTTCATCTTTTTTCCTGTTTCTCAGTCTTGACAATTTCTTTTGTCTTATCTTCACGTTCACTGATTCTTCCTTCTGCCTACTGAAATTTTCCTTTGACTCCTTCCAGTGAATTTTAAAATTTCAGTTACTGTACTTTTTAGCTCTACAATTTTTTTGGTTTCTTTTCAGGTTTCCTATCTCTTTTATTGATACTTCCATATTGTTCATACATCATTTCATTGACTTTCTCCACATCTTCCTTTAGTTCTTTGAGCATCTTTAAGATAGTTGTTTTAAAGTAGATGTGCCATCAAGTCTTTATCAAGATCAGTTTCTGTTGATTTATTTTTTCCTTTTAATGGAAAATTCTAAGAGGAAGTTTATATTTTCCTTTATATACATTGTGATATGATTTTTTTGTTGAAAGCTGGACATTTGAATCTACTGTGGTAACTCTGGACATCAGATTAGCCACCTTTCCCACTGTTTGCTTTTTGTTATTCTTTTTGTTTTTTTAAATCGTTGTAGGCTGTCTCTGTGCCAAGGATCACACTGAGGTATAAACTTAAGGTCCTTTCAGGTCTTTGTTGAGTCTTTGTCTTTCCCACTTTCTAATTTTCCCCATATATGCAGTTGCTTTTGAATTTCCTAGTCTTTAATGTCTGGCTCCAAAGAGTGGAAAAAGAGAAAAAGGAAGGAAGAGGAAGGGCACCAGTCCTTTCAATCCACTGTAAGTCACTTCAGCTGGCGGCTGGGGAGGTGCAACAAAAACGGCTTCTCATCTCTTTGTCTGCACTTCTGTACCTGAAGCAGCAATCAGGGATCAGGATATATATCCCAGATATTTGGAGTACAGGGTCTTGTTTTGCCCACCTTGATACATGCAATCTGTGTGCAAGATGCTCCAGGAACTTGTACACAATTGCCTGCAGTGGAACTGGGAGTGGCAGATGCCTAGCTGCTCCCCTGTGCCACCAGCTGAAATTGATTGAAATTAACCACAATTTACAGTCCAAGCCTTCCCTTGGAAATTGAAAGCCTTCAATAGACTACAGAGTTCCAAAATAGTTCCATCAGACAGATTCTGCCAGTGCAATTGTCTAGGCAGTTAGAGAGATTCCTGGTGCTTCTTGCTCTGCCATCTTCCCAGAATCCTATCACCTGTTATTTTCAAACTTCATTAAAAATAATATAGGTAATCTATTTCTAATAATTTTTCTTAACATTCTGATCTTCTAAACTAATTTACAACAATTTTTTTTAGTGTTATCTCTGTATGTTTTACTGGCTTTTAAGCTTACCAAAGTTTTATTTCTTTCTTTAATCATAGCTTTTCCATTCTTAGGCTTTCAATTTTAATTCATTTCTAATTATTTGGGAACACACATATTTAAGTAATTTATTTTGGAAGGTTATCTTAGTGGTGGTATTTTTGTTGTTGTTGTTTTTGTCTGCTTGGTAATATATTTCTACTGACTTCACACTTAACTGGCATCTTATCTGGTCAGAGAATGCTACCTCAAAACACTATGGATATTGTTCTGTAGTTTTCTGACATTTAGGGTTGATTAAGATGCCAAGCTGGTTTAACTTTCTCTGCAGTCATCCTACTTTAATTTTTTTTCTCTTTTTTTTAGTTTTCTTTGTCTTTGGAATTTAAAATGCTCATAATCATTTCTCTGGATGAAAATCCATTTTCTTAAAAACATTTTTTTGACCATCTGAACCCTTTGAGTTCCTTAATTGTGCCTTTTTAGTTCATATGTGGAAATTTCTTTTCTTCTGGTAATAGATTCCACCTGATGAATTTTATGTTTCTCTCTCAAGTACATCTTTTAATTTTAGGGTTCTGCTTTTTTTTTCAGGTCTCTATTTCAGGAATCCTCTCTTTGACCAATCTAACTTTTGGCTATAGTAGAAATGACATAATAAAAGTGGTAGTTTTTGTTTGACCTCCTTGGTTGTGCAGCTCTCATAGGAGGTCACCCCCTTGCCCTTGAAGTTCAGTGAAATCCTCCATCATCCTGGTGGTGGAAATCACAGGGGGAGGCTACCCACTTCCAATACACATCCATAATAAATCACACTTTTTATTGTCTTACCAAAATCTACAGAACGTTCTTCTATTCTATCTTACAGATGCAGAGTGTTGTGGGTTTCTTTTTTTCTCTTTTTATTATCTTATTTTCTAGGCTTTTTGAGGGAGTTTCAAGAGGGGGGATTTTTAGTCAGCTTCATCTTAATGCCATGTCTGGAACTCAAGCCACTGAATTATTATTTTTTAAATATATTTAGACCTAGGTCAACAAATTCAAACGCAAGAAAAGGGTTAAATTTCTTCCACAAGTGTTGGCAAAATCTGTAGAAAAAAAGAGGAACAGCCTTTAATAAAGAAAGTTACACAAAGTATACAGTCATTGAGGAGGAAAGCTTTCAGGGGTGTAGGAGGGGTTGCTCCTCCTCCCACTGCCAACTAGCACAGACAGACAGACAACAAACGAGGTCATGCCCAGACAGTTACCCCAACAGCAGAAACCAGTGAAGATGGGTCTCGGATGGTGAGTGATCATTCTTATTCTTGAAAGGCAGTTATGAGTTAAGTGACCTCAGTGTCAGGCTGAGATCGAGGATGGTGCTGTTTTCTGTCCTTCCTGCCCAAGAATGCTAATTATGTATTAAGGATGTATTTATGCAGCAGGAATATCTGGGAGAAAGAGCAATCTATGCTATGGAAGGTTAGCTAGAGTCTTGAAGCCATTCGCACCTTCTTGTTCCATCACTCTAAGATGATCCCATACCTCCAAGGCAGGAGAGCTTTTAAAAAATGTCTACCGAAGATATTTGACTACTAATTAAAGATGAGAATTATGGAAATGTCAAAATGTTTATTGGTTGTTGGGGGTTTTTTAAGTGATTTAATTTTGATTTTTGAAAATTTTTTTCAGATATTTAAATGTTACAGTTACTGATTTCAAGAATCAGGAAATTTTAAAATGTCTGTACAAGTATAACAAATGACAGGGAGTAAATTCAATGGACACCAAGGTCAGTTTGGCCTGGGGGTGGGGAATGAGATAGAGAAAGTAGAAGGAGAGAGGCTGAGGAAAAGGAAGAGGAATAAGAGGTGTAAAAAGCAAATGCAGAACCCAGATCATGAGTCACAAAGAGGCCACGGGAGATTCTGAGCAGGTGAGGTAGCAGAAGGAGGTAGAGTAATTCAGTTAGCTACAAGGTATTGAATATGCATGATATGCTGTGTAGTTTACTAGTGTGATTTCACTGAATTTTAATCTTCACAGTGACTCTCAGGCAGATGATATCATCATTGTGTTTTATGGATGAGATAACTGTGGCTTAAAGCAGCTAAATAATTAACTCAAGGTCACGCTGGTCATAAGGAGTAAAAATGTTTCTTTACACTTTGTCCTGCACCACAAGGTTTCTCCATGTCCCGGCAGGCCCCCATGGCAGTGACTTACTGGAAGAAGTCACATCCACCCTTCTCTTGGATGGTGGCAGCTGGGGTCACTGGTTATTTCTTATTGTTCTTTGAAAATCTACGTAACCCTCGTCTATCCAGTGCTTACTGGTTTGGTAGACAGCTTTGCTGCTTTTATTTCAGAAGATTAGAATTTAATTTCCAAGTAAAGACTCCTTTTCCCTCCAGTGAAATTTTGAAATGTTACCCACGTATGAAGTGAGCAATTTCAGAATATATAATTTTGTGGAACCACAGAAGTGGTACCTTATGCTAACACTGCCTGCAGATGTCTATAGAACCACAGGCCACTGTCTATACTGTTCTTGTTAAGATTCTCTTTGTTTCACAGTGCCTGAAAATTGACCATGAACAGGAAATTTTAAAATATAAATGGCCAATACTATTTAGTCTTATCTGAAATAAAAGAAATGCAAATTAAAAGTGAAATGTCATTTTTCTTTTATCAACTTGGCAAATATTTTGTTTGAAAAGCAAGCAAGCAAGAATCCTATGTGTTTCTAAGGAGGGAGGAACATTTATACCCTTATTACCTGTTGATGATAATATAATCTTTCTAGACAATAATCTAGTGATACATACCAAAAGCAAAATGTATACGCCTTTTAACCAAGTAGTTCAACTTTTAGGAATTTATTGTAAGGGCGCAAGCATATTTTTCTTGCCATTGTTTCTCATAGGGAAAATCTTAGAAACAACTTAAATATCTAAACATAAGTAGTTGGTTAATTATGGAACATCCATGATGAAATACCATGCAATCATTAAAAACTCTATTGTAGAACAATTCTTAATGTATTTTGTATAAGACAAAAAACAGAATGTACACTGCCACTACTTTTATACATGATACCTCTATACATACAATGTTAGAAATACAGATGATTTTTATTTTCTACTTTGTGCTTTTGAACTTGGATCACATCTGCAGGCAGAAAAATAAAACTAGATATTTAAGAAAAAGTAACCAATAGCTGGCTTCTCTCAGAAAAGCAGTCAGCTACCTAGTGGTATGTGATCACTCATAATTTGTGGAGTTCCACCGTTAGGGCTTTGGCCCTTTATGTTTAACTTTTTTGTCTCTTAACTCCTTCTCAAAATATACTCACTCTACCCATAAATCACTAGATCCTGATAAGCCTATTTTCATAGAATATTCTATGTGGAAGAGACCAGAGCGCTCATTTCCTTATTTTACAAATGGATCTCATGGCTCTGGAGTGACCTGCACGGTGAAAGGAAGAACAGTGCAGGGGTTAAGTGGCCACAGTTAGGAACCAAAGTGCTAGTGTTTCTGTCCCGGATTCTTTCACTTTCTAGCTGTGTGACCTTGGACAAATTGCTTAACAATTGAAATCCTTAGTGTTTTACTGTATAATTGGGATAATTGTGATAATTGTGAGATTTTAATGAGATAATCCATGTAAGGTACTTAGAACCTTGCCTCGATAAGTACTCAGTGATTATTATTATTGTTGTTGTTTATTACTATTACTGTTAGGATTAAGAAATAGAAGGGAGGTCATTTGTCCAAGATGATACAGCTACTTGATGTCAATGCTAGGATTAGAATCAGGAAAGTTTTTTCCCAGCAGAAGTGTTCAATCCCCTCTGAGCCTGTCAGGACAACCCTAGGCTGGGCTCCCAGGGGAGCTGACAGTGAAACAGGCAGAGCCCAAGGACAAGACCAGCCACTTCCAGGAAATGACTCTGATCACAGTGGGAAGCCAAATGCTGGAAAGGAGGATGAGGGTAGGGAAGCCAAGAGCCAAGTTAGATGCAAGGATGAAGCCAGGAGCAGAGAACTAGTACAGGAGAGAAAAGATGGCTCAGAGACCCTCCTGAGGGTTTTTAGACCACCAGCTGTGGGCTTCATGGGAAGTCAACATAATTTAAACACCCAAGGTCTGGGTAATTAAGTAGACAAATGGGGTGCATGGGGAAATTGCAGGTATAGCTGTGAGAAGATGCCTGGCAAGTAGTACTCATAGAGGATGAGGTGGACACTGGGAGGGGTTAGAACAAGGACACTCTCTCCCCCCTGCCCCGAGCCCAGGCATCCATTGTGATTATCCTAAAGTCACAGCCTACATTTGAAGAACCATAAACAAGCAAAAATACGATAAAATTTGCTTTAAAAATGCCTCGGGCAGCAGAGTGCAGAACTGAGTTAACAAGGAACTCATTTAGGAAACTATTAGGCTAATAGGACTATAGGAAACTAATTCAAGGAGAGGCGTTAAGGACATAGAACCAGGGCAGTTATGGTAGGGTGAGAGAGGAGAGGATGCATTTAGGAGATATTTACATACCAGAATTGATAGGATTTGGTTTTTGACAGATATGGAGGTTGGAAGGAGAGATTTAAGTGTACAGTGGCATCCTCACAAAATGGAGGATATAGCAAGTAGATTGGGTTTGGGCTAGGGGAAAGAGGACAGAAGTTGAATTCATTTTTTAACATGCTGAATTTGAGATCTCTTGGAGCAGCTAGATGGTGATGTCCAAGTAGACAAGTGGATATACAGGTGTGAAGCTCAAAAAAGAGGTATGGGCTGCAGAAAACATTAAGAGGCTTCAGCACAAGTATAGGTGATAGTTGAAATTCTCGTTGTGGGTGAGATCACTAGGGAGAGGGGATGGTGAATTGAGAAGAAGCCAAGGATGGAAGCTGGAAAATTTTGACATTTAAGGAGGTAGATGAGGATAAAGAGTCCACAGTAGACACCAAGGAGGGACTAGAGAGAATGGGAACAGAGCAGGAGAAAAGTGATGTCATAGGAACCAGGGGAGGAGAGAGATGCAAGAAAGAGAAGGACAGCTGTACACCTGAAACTAACATAATATTATAAATCAACTGTACTTCAGTTTAAAAAAAGAGGAGGACATGTTCATGGAAAGACAAAGCATATTTACCAAATTTCTACACTGAGCACATGAGATACAGAAAAAGTGACTCTAGGGACGAAGGGTTAAGGGTTGGTTGTGTCCCCTCAAAATTTATATGTTTTAAGACTCTTGGTACAGAGTCTTAAATTGTTTTCCAGAAAGGTTATAGCCATTCACAATCCCACAATCAGTAGTATATGAAAGTACCATTCTTCTTAATGGTATCTCAGTATGTGACTGTATTTAGAGATAGGGTCTTTACAGAGATAATCAAGCTAAAATGAGGTCATTAGGATGGGCCCTAATCCAAGATGACTGATATGCTTAAAAGTAAGAGGAAATTTGGACACAGAGTCATGCATAGAGGGAAGACCATGTGAAGAGACTTGGAAAAGATGGCCATCTACAAGCCAAAAAGAGAGGCCTAGAACAGATCCTTCCCTTAAAACCCTCAGAAGGAGGGTTGTTTCAACCACAAAGTTTGTGGTACTTTGTTATCACAGCCCTAACAAACTAATACATTTGGTGGGTGTACATAATCCTTTGGTGAGGGTGCAAATAGCCAGAGAAAGAAACTGTGAATAAATATCTCAGAGAGGTTGGTGAGGAACCAATAAAGGATTAGGTCATCTAAGCTAAAAGGAGAAAAACATTTCAAAAAGTAGAGGGTAGTCACGGTGTCAAATTCTGCAGAAAGGTGAAGTAGGAGAATGACTGAAAATGTCAGTCCAGAGGTCCGTGGTGACCTTTGTGGAGCACACTCCCAGCTGAGTAGAGGGGGTAGATCTTAGAGAGCTGAGAACAGAGACAGCAGATAGATCACTCCCACAAAACATTAGGTGATGAAAGGGGACCTCTTCACTGAACTAAACTCACTTCTGCTGTCCATAAAGAGCCACACGGAGACACCCTAGAGTCAATCGGCCAGACCTGGAGTCTCCTCTGCTTTCTGCAGCTGTCATTTCACATGTTGGATTTGTGGTACTGACATAGATTCCATTCTCTTTTGTTAAGCCATAAGAAATGTGTTTTTCAAAGCTTCTCAGATGAATCTGATGTTGTAAGGGAGATGTTGTAAGACTGTGGTGAACCTAATGATGTAAAGGAAAAAACAAGCCTGAGTGGAATTTGGGGGATTATTATAACTTAGGTCAATAAGCAGGAAAAAACATAGTAGAATTGGAATAGGGAAGTATTAAAGCATTGTCTTAGAAAACTTGGAAGTCAAAGTGAGTTTAAAATTTGCCTTCTGTAGCCTCAGGATATTATTGGCCAAGCAATGCAAATGTCACACTTCTATATTATTGGGGATCAAATTAATCAGGTTTGACTCTACTAAAAGATCTAATAAAATTTTTTTAAATGAACATTTAGCAAAATAAATGAATTAGTCAATAGCAGCCAGGAAATAACCATGGGGTAAAACCTGAAATAAATAAGTACCCAAAAGATAAACCTAGATCATCACCTCCATCTTACAACTATTTTCAACCGAGTAAACAATAAATCTTTATCAAGAACCTGATAGTTTTAAGGCAGTATGGAGGATACAGAAGAAAAAGCAGACATACAATTTTTATAATCTAATTGGGAATGGAAAACAATTATGAAGTGACAAAAGCAATCCAATGCCGTTAATAATTAAGTGATTTAAAAATATACAAATAACAAAAAAATGTTCATTTTCAGTAGACATTGAAGAAACACCAATGAGATGTCTTCACTTATCAGATTAAACAGTTAAACAAATAATCCAGTTACAAAATGGGCAAAAGACATAAAAACATTTCCCCAAAGAGGATATACAGATGATAAGTAAGCACATGAAAAGATGTTCAACATCATTATCCATTATGGGAATGAAAGTTAAAACCATAGTGAGCTATTATCGTACACTTATCAGAATGGCTAAAGTAAAAAATAATGGTAAAAAAATGGTAAAAATAAATGCTGGCAGGTTGCAGAGAAACTGGATCACTCATACGTGGCTGCTAGGACTGTAAAATGGTGCAGCCACTCTGGAAAAGCGTTCGGCAGTTTCTTACAAAACTAAACATACATTTACCATATAACCCAGCAATTGCATTCTTGGGCATTTATCCCAGAGAAATGAAAACCTATGTTCACACAAAAAACAGTACATGAATACTCATACCAGCTTTATTCTTAATGGTTGAAAACTAAGGGGAAAAATGTCCTTCCTTGGGTGAATGATTAAACAAACTGTGCTACACATATACCATGAAATACTACTCAGCAATAAAAGGAAAGAACTACTGATACACACAGAAACTTGAATGAATCTCCAGGGCTAAGTGAAAATGCCAATCCCAAAATGCTACTGTGTGATTCCATTTATATGACATTCTTGAGACAACAAAATCACGGAGATGAGAACAAGTTGGTGGTTGCCATAGTTAGGGGTGGTGGGGAAAGGAAGCGGTATGTGTGGCTACAAAGGGATAGCACCAGGGAGCCTTGTGGTGGTGGAACAGTTCTGTATCCTGATAATGGCAGTTGTTACATGAATCTACACGTGTGATAAAACTGCATAGAACCACACACACACACACACAGAGGAGTGCACATAAAACTGGTGAAATCTGCATAAACTCTGTGGATTAAACCAATGTCAGTTTCCTGATTTTGACATTGTACTAGTGTTATACAAGACATTACCATTGGGGGAAATTGGTTGAAGGGTACATAGGGCCTCCCTGTACACTTTTTTTCAGCTTCCTTTGAATCTTTAATTATTTCAAAATAAACAGTTTAAAATGTAATTTTAAAAGACAAAATTTTCATCTTCACTAAGTATTAAGGAAATGCCAGTGTAAACACCAATGAGATATATTCATTTATCAAATTAATAATTTATATTTCATTAGGGGATGGGGGTATTAATGCTCAGAGTATACAGGAAGAATGGTACTTTCATATACTACTGATTGTGGGATTGTGAATGGCTATAACTTTTCTGGAAAGCAATTTAAGACGCTGTATCAAGAGACTTAAAAATTCAGATACAAGCACACTTGGCCACTGCCTATTTCTCTATGTTCTAAGTAATTTTTTCAGTTCATTCAGCACCTTTGTTCCAGGCACTATGCCACACATTTGAAATATACCAAAGACGAGCAAATATGATTTCTGTCCTGAAAGAGCTCAGCTTAGTGGTAAATATATCAAATGTGGTGATATTTTTATGAGTGAAGTGTGTGGGGTTCCCCAGGAGCACAAAGGTGTCTGTTTTCCATTTGTCTGTAGGTAGTATTGTGTCTTAGATAAGTGCCAGCATTTTGAGTCCGTCGGGCTGGTGTCAAATAATAAGTAGTTAATAAGTAATTTTGTACTTATTAGCAATGTCACCTTGGGGAAGTTATCCAGCTCCCTGAACTTCAGTGCTTTCATCTGTAAAATGAGGCTACTGGTACTTACCAATGCTTTGAGGGTTATAAGAATTTATAATGGATGTAGAGTCTTGTGAAAATGAAATATTTTAGGCTTCACATTCTTTTCTTTAAAATCTATTATTTCCTATCTTTTAAATGAAGTCTTAAATTTCTTTGGCTCTGCCTTTTATGACTCAGTTCTAGCAAATGGATTTTTACCTGTAACTCAAAAGTTGCTATAATAGACCTCCTAATTATAGATAAGAGAAGGCCAGGCTCAATGCAAGTGAATAAGGTGAAAGCCAAACAAAAAAGCCACCTAAAATATATTTATATGAGGTAGGATGCCAAAAACATTAAAATGAAACCCTGTCCTGTGATCGGTAATCAAGTGAGTGTCTTCATGAAGTTGTCCTTGAAACCCCCTTTGTAGCCTTTTGGACCTCAAATATTTTAGTTCTACTTATCTGCTTTTAATTTATAAAGACGTTTTTGCTCATTAGTCATCATGGGTAACATATTCAAATTTATACTTCTAATTCTAGAAGATACATAAACTATCATTTTTCTTTATCATAAAAATACACTTATTTATCTTGTTCTAATAATTTCACCTTTAGGGATCTATATAATTAGACAGTCAGGGATGTTAACAGATTTGTGCACAAAAATGTTTATTACACCATTATTTACTATAATGAAAAATAAGAATCAACCTAAATTTTTCATAGTAGGTGAATGGTTAAGTAAACTAAAAGTGAAGTTGATGATGACTTCTTGATGACAGAAAAAAACATAAGACTATGGAATTATAAAGAAAATAATGCAGAGAAACAAGATAGCAAGCAAATACGTCAAAATAGTCATAGTGATTACCTCTAGATTGGTGGGTTTTAGAAATAGGGATTTCATTGCTCTGCTAAGGAGGATGAAATCAAGGTAAAAAGTCATCTAGTAGTGGGGTACAGACTCTAAGTCAGAAGTGGCAAACATAGAACACCTTTGAGACCCTCAGATAACAGAAGTGAGTGATGGAACAAGACAGGTGAGAGCTGGGAGACAGAAGCTAAGGGGGTTGAAAGTGTGGACCCAGCAAGACACTTCCCTATGGAAACCAGATCCTAAGGCAGAGGCCACTTATATTCTCTTCTGACTGAGTTGGGAGTGTTCCCATGATCTTCCCCTGGGGGTTGGAAGAAAGTGGATTGGGAGTGAGGGGAGAACTTGATTGAGAGCTCAGTGGAGAAGGTGGAAATTCAAGGAACATGGAGAATTTAGACAGTAGGGAGTAGAAAAGTTAATGTGCCCATTCAGTGGCTCACCCAAGACTTTATTTCCAAGAGAATTCCCTGGCTTGTTAAGTGTTCATGGTTGCCAGAAAATAAAAGTTAAAAAAAGGAAAACAGGCTCAAACCCAGGCTCTTTAATGCCTCCAGCTGAATTTTCACACATACAGGCAGAATGATCCCTTTAAACACTACTTAGTTATTGATATCAGGGGCTTATTCAGTTCTGGGGGGCCTTAGGAAAAACATCTGCTTAAAGGAACTTTGGGCAGGTTACTTAATCCTCTAAGCCTCAGTTTCTTCATCTGTTAGAAGGTTGAATAGTTTCAGTTTTTCAGAGGGTAAGGATTAAGTGAACTAATGGAGGAATATGAAATGCGTGGCTCAAAGAAGGAAGGAACAGTGATGGTTGTGATGAGCAGGGACAGGGCTAGGAACTTACATAGGTGTTGTCCCTGGATCCTTACGATGACCGTGTGAGCTTGGTATTATTTTCCCCATTGAAAAAAAATGAGGAAATTGAGGTTTAGAGAGGTTTAGTAAGTTACTCAACATCACAAAATTAGTAAGGGGCAGAGTAGAGACATGTACTCAAAAAAGTGCCAAACCACACCAAAAAAGTACGCTGATGCGTGACATTCTAATGATAGTCACATAGTATTATCAGTTAGAAATTAAAACAGATTCAATTTTATATACCACTAAAACCTTGAGGTTGCCAGCTGTGTGTCCCTGAGCAAGTGGCCTAACTTCTCTGCAACTTAGTTCCCTCACTTGTAAAACTTTGTATGTTTGTTGTGCAGATTAAATGAAGTAATAGATTAAAAGTACTTAGCAGAGCACCTAGTTTATAAGCAATCAGCTAACAGATATTAACTTTAATAACATTTACTGGACCTGTTCCTTTGCTAAGCACCAGGAACGCAAAGGGGAATGAAACATGTCCCTTGCCCTTGTGGAACTCAGGACAGGAGAGCCATGTGAGCAGTGAGATTGTAGCACAATGAGGAAATAGCTATAATGGAAGAATCAGTAACGTGATTTGGGAGCAAGGAAGGTATAGATATTGTGAAAAGAGGAGGGGAAGGATGGCCAAAAAAAAGGTTTCAGCTGTGAACTGTGGAATGATCTGGATCTTAAAGGAAGAGGAGCATTTTGCCGACAGAGAAGGCAGGAAAGGCATTCCAGACAGAAGGAACAGTCTGTGCAAAGGCAAAGAAGGCAAAAAAGCCTTGAAAGGATTTGAGAGGGTCAGGGAATAGTGAACAGTTCAAGTGTGACTAGAGGGTAAGTTATATGAGTTGACTGATAAAAGCAGAAGAGAAAACTTGGATTCAGGCTGTCAAGGGCCTCATGTGTCTTGCTAAGTAAGTGTGACTTCTGCCCATGAGGAACAGGGAGTAAGTCTTTAAAGCAAGGAAGTTTCATAATCAGATTGTTTTTGATGAAAGATAATGGTAGGGTAAAGGATAGTGAGAGGGAACCAGCCTGGAGGCTGCTGCAATAGTC
Organism: Leucopleurus acutus; assembly: GCF_964270905.1. NCBI lineage: Eukaryota > Metazoa > Chordata > Mammalia > Artiodactyla > Delphinidae > Leucopleurus > Leucopleurus acutus. The sequence goes on from NC_139147.1 coordinate 67,874,036, forward strand.
CGGACAAATGGTGACAAAGATCCTAACATTGACCGCCATTGACATTGGAAGTGGGTGGGGAGGAAGGGGAAGTGAGGGGGTCACTTAAACACGTGTGAAATCCAAGGTGTGAAAATGGCTTGGTCCCTTCTTACCACAGTCATCCCAAAGGACCAAAACAAAAACACAGAAAACCTCTTTTAAAAATAATCTCTTTTGTTTGTATGCAAATAGGCCGTGCATAGTGAAAATGCAACTCAAGTGTGATGACAGATACAATATTCTGTCTTCAATCCACGAAACACGAAGATGGAACTGGTTTACAAATGCTGTCCTTCTTAAAAATTCCAACTCCTCACCTTAAAGCTGTAGCTAACCAGCGCAAGGCTTATTTGAAATTGTTTTCAGTCTTAAACCAGATATGTGGAAATCTATTTAAGGCACTTTTCAAAAGAAGCTTTACTGACATTGCTGCAGAGTAGGAAGAGCAACATCTTGTTTTACTGGAAAATTTCTTTCATATAGCAACACCTCTGCGTGGTGGTGGACCTTTAGAATTTTCCAGATAAAGGTGTGTGAAGGGAACTGCAAAAATTACACTTCTGTGGTTCTGCACCACCAACTTTAAAAATTGCAAATTCAAGTTGACAAATACATATTTTAAGGGTTCACAGAAGTCTTATGTGCATTGCTTTTGGTTACAAAGATGACACAGGGAAGTGAGCCTTTGGGTATGAAGTACCCCCTCCCTCAACCCTGCTGTGAAATGGAAGCTTTAAAAAATCCAGTGGTTTTTTTTTTTTTTTTTTAAACAAGCTTAGTCATATTAGTTGTGTCCTGTATGCCCCAGTCTATTTTATTTTACTTTGTAGTGCACATTTTATTTATACTCCTATATAAATATTTTGCATAAAAAGGTGCTTTCTCAGGTCTTTGTGCTTCCCTAAATTTGAAATATACTGCCATTTGTTAAAATGTGTTAGTTTTGTTATGTATTATATTCCCTCCTCTGCACACACAGCAAAAAATACATGGACTTAACTCTTCTAGCATCTTTTACATTTAGAATATTACCTCATTTTATTTCTTCTAACCGAGGTTATAAAGGAAATGGCAAATGTCAAACGCTTTGTGAAAGAAATGACAGTTTCTCAGAATGCGTAAGTGCATACTCTTAAGCAAGGGGCCCCTTTAAATTCAGAGATCACAATCTTCTGAACTGAGGTTTAATGTTCCCAGGTAATGCTAAAGATTGAAAGGATGTAAGTTTGGAATCAGATATTCACTGTTAGATTCTGAAAAGTTCCATCACCAATGTTGGCAATTTATTGTATCAGTTTTTAAACTTGCCACTGTATATATTTCCTTCCTCTTGGAAAGATTTTATGTGGTTATGTTACCTGTTAACTATCTTTCGAGTAAACTATCTTTTGAGTAAACTATCAGAGAAAGTCCTGGGATTGTAAAATTGTATTGTAAACCTTACCGAATAGCTAGAGCACAGAATTATTAAATTAGTTAAGGATCACTGAGTCTACGCCTCCCTCAAGTGAGCTCTCTTGATTGATCCACCCATGACTAATGGTCATGCAGACACTGTGACCATTTAAAATATGAAATATCTCTCAGAGAGCCTATCCTTGAGATGGAGGGCCTGGGGAAATTTTTCTTAACTGTGGCCTGCATGATCTAGTTAGAATCTGCCTCATGCTTTTAAGATGATGTTTGATCATTAGGACATCATATGTAACTGAAGTTGTTTATGTTGAAAATCAGTTGGTGACAAGTACCTTGACATTATTAGATTGCGTAGGTCTCCTGCACTCACCTGCAGGATCTGGGAGGACAGGGACCCTCTGCTTTTGCTCACCTTGGATCCCAGGACCAGCTCAGGGCCTGTACTTAATCAAGGCTGGTTAAGCATTTGTTGGTGAATGAAGGCAAATTAAAAAGTAGAAATTCCAAATGGTGCAATTCCATCTGTGGATTTTTAAGAATTATTGAAAAATGGGAAATGTTAACTGAGATACAAAGATCAGTGGGAACACAGGGGAAGCATAAAATGTACATATTTGGACGTCACTAGAGGCTATAGTTACTACCAGTTCCCATATATGCTCTGGCACCAGCCTTGGTGCTCTGCCCAGCCCTTCCAGGAGGTGTTTGTGCACTCAGCAGGCAGGCAAGGCAGGAGGGATGCTCTAGTTGTGATCTTGCTGGTATAATCCTGGTCTCTGTCCACTGAGTTGTGAATTCCTTGGTTCCCTTGAGCTGCCGTTCTTCTCTGGCTTAACCTTGTTTCTGACCTGTGGTCCAGGTCCCCGCTGGTCCCTAGGGCCTGTCCCCCAGTGAAGGGCCTTGTTCCATGGGGACAAACAAGGAAGTATCTCCATTCACCACACTGTAGATATCACACTTCTCAGAAACTCCTGATTCTGGGTGTGTCGTAGCACACCCCCACCCCATTCTGCCCTGTTGGCTCCTCACATGCTGGGGTTGTCGCCCCCAGCTCCATCTTCCTCCCTTTCCTCACTCACCCAGACCACTAAAGTAAGAGCTCATCTAAAGGCCACCCTCATCTCCAGTACAACGGTACTTCTTTTTCTAAAATGCATGTACCCTGACGCTTACCCTTTCGACAGTTTTTTTCCTTAACCTACTTTTCAATACATGCTAATGTAATCTTCAATCCAAAGAGACGTATTTTGCTGCTGAATATTAAGCCACCATGTGATTTTGAGAGAATGTTTTGTATTCACTTGATAGAATCTTGCAAAACAACTGTTGGTGCCTCTTGCCTTTCTGACTTCTCAGAGGACATCTAGGCAAAAGTGTATCACTGGGTCCTAGTTTCGGTGTTCAGAAGCTGATCAAATACAAGAAACAATACACATGGCCTCTTTCTTAGCATGCATGAATGATAGGTGTGAATTTGCATCATGAGAAAGTGAATAGAAGGAGGGGCAGCTAGGGAGACCAAACAAGCCAGCCTAGGACGGGAGGGGAGCCCATGCTAGAGGTTGTAAGGGTGAGGGTCTCTCCTACCTTGTCGACCCACTTGCAGGATATAAATGCTGAGGCTGCAGAATTTGGGCTCAGAGAAAAAGACTCTGATGCTTAACTATATAAAATCTTTTTTAAGTGTAGTTCAAGATTGTATCTCCTCCTCAAAGAAAAAAGAAACATTTTATTTCTAAGAATGTTCCTCCAGAAACATGGAACTGAAAGCTATTTTTTTTTTACATTGATCTGGCCCTTAGAAAACAACAGGGGCTTTTTCTTTAATTTACCTAAGTAATTGACATAAAAACCTATGGCTCTGCACCAGAAAGATGCAGAAAATGTCAAAATAGAGGGCAGAACCACAAAACTGGAGATTTTTCACTGCAACATTTTATGCATGGCATCTGATAAATGTGCAACATGGAGAAGTGAACCTCTGGACTGTGAAATTCATGCTAATTTCTTACCCACTAGTCTAGAAGCCCTCTAAAATGTCACATTGTTCATTTGTTTGCTTTACCAGGAATCATTGCATGTGATGAGTGTGCATGTGTGTGTTTAATTAATAGATTTTATTTTTAAAACAGTTTTAGATTTACAGAAAAATTAAGCAGATAATACAGAGAATTCCCGTATACCCCCTATGCTGTACAGTTTCCCCTAGTATTATCATCTTGCATTACTGTGGCATATTTGTCACAATTAATGAACCAATATTGATACATTATAATTAACTAAAGTCCATACTTTGTCTCCCTCTTTGTGTTCTATGGCTTTTGACAAATTTATAATAACCTGTATCAACCATTACAGTATCATACAGAGTAGTTTCCCTGCCCTAAAAATCCCCTGTGTTCCACCTATTCATCCCTCCTCAAGTACCCTGGCAACCACTGATGTTCTTACTGTCTCCATGGTTTATGTCTTTTTTAAGGATGTCATCTAGTTGGAATCATACAGTATATATGCTTTTCAAACTGGCATCTTTCATCAAGCAATATGCATATAAAGTTCTGCCGTGTCTTTTTGTGGCTTGATAGCTCATTTTTTAATCACTGAATAATATCCCATTGTGCGGACGTATCACGGTTTGTTTATCCATTCACTTATTAAAGGGCATCTTAGTTGCTTCTAGTTTTGGCAATTATGAGTAAAGCTGCTGTAAATATTCATGTGTAGGTTTTTGTGTGGACATAAGTTTTCAATTCATTTGGGTAAATACCTAGGAGCATGACTGCTGGGTCATATGGTAGGCTTATGTTAAGTTTTATAAGAAACTGTCAGATTGTGTTCCAAAGCGCCTATATAATTTTGCATTCCTACCAGCAATGAATGAGAGTTCCTTTTGCCCCACATTCTTATCAGCACTTGGTACCGTCAGTTTTGTGAATTGTAACCATTCTAACAGTTATGTAGTTAGTAGCTCGTTGTTGTTTTAATCAGCAATTCCCTAATGATATATGAAACTGAGCATCTTTTCATATGTTTTATTTGCCATCAGTATATCTTTGGTGACTTTGTATAATCGGATCTTTTGCCATTTTTAAATTGAGCTGTTTGTTTTCTTATCTTTGAGATTTAAGAGTTCTTTGTACATTTTAGATACCAGTCCTTTATCAGATTAGTGTTTTACAAATATTTCTCCCAGTCTGTGGCTTGTCTTTTCATTCTCTTAGTGGTTAGTGTGTTTATGCTTTAAGGAGGAAGGTTCTAAAAATACAATTTTACAACAGCAGTAAAAGGCAGATGTCATAGCAAATGTTCTATGTTCTTTCTCAGGTGGTGTCAGGGAATCCTGTTTGTGGACCCAGCAGAGTTTCATTAAAAGTAGAGTCAGATACTGGGGTGGCTGACCATCCTGCATTATTAGAGGTTGTGCGACAAGGCTGGGAATAAGAACAGGACCCAGCCCTAGGGTGCATCACATCTAAATAAAGAAAAATTCAGAAACTGTGTTTACAGTCCAATCCTGGGCCCCCTGCATGGATTATACCATGTGTAGGCTATGAATTTCTGTCCATGAATCCAAGTGTGTAAGAGATGATCACTTTTCCTATTTCTTAATCCCAACTCTGAGCCCCCATTCTGCCAGTCGGACAGGAGACTCCATCTTGATCATACAGGGGTGCCCTTCCCCTCTTGGGGCCCAGTCAGAATTCAGGAAGTTTGCCTGGTGCCTAAGAAGTGGTGGAAGTCCTAGTCTGTATTGGTTGCCATTGGCAGCCTTACTTTCTAGCCCCCAGTGGTCTTTGAAGTCTGGCAGCCCTTTGCCCCACGCCACGGTGGGGAATGAGGTCACGTACTGAGGCTGGGTCCCCTGAGCCAAGGGCGCTGGCTCTCTAGGCACGAGCCACTGCCCCTGAGGTTGTTGTCTCTTTGGGAGCAGTGAGAGTGGTGCTTGATTCCCACTACACATGGTCCCCATGCCCCTCTGCCCTCTCTCCCTTCTGCATCTCAAAGGCACTCTCCGTGTTGTCTCTCACCCTCTAGGGCACCTGTATTGTCTTTTCCAGGGGCTTTCACAAAAGTCCAGAAGTGCCTTTGACTTTAGATCTCTTCTGCTTTCTTCTCTGCAAAAATCTCTGTGTCAAGGAAGCTCAGAAGACAAACACTAATTAACATTTCAATAAATCATTTCTCTACAATTATTTGTGGAAACTATTTTATCCAGTATCAGAACCACCACCTGGAATACTTTTAGAGTGCCTCTTGACCACTGGCCACAGGAAGCCATTTATATAAAGCAACAAATACGAATGGAGTTGGAAAATTCAGCTAAGTGTTTGGCTGTTTCCAAATACCACAGGTTTCTAGCTTTGCCTCCCAGAGTGGACCCTAATGATGTGGTCCCAGAGGAACATCTCTTGAGCAAAGCTGAGCAAGGACATAGGGAAGGGATCTGTTTCCTCCACTCAGCCACCATCTATAAGCCGCTCCCCTCCTGCTGCTTTCCTGGTAGCCTTGGCCTCCTCAGACCTTACAGCACCTGGGAGTGAGGCAGTGGAGGAAGCAGCCCCACACAGAAGGCAGGTTTCTGAGGTTACCAGCAACTTCCTCCTCACTAAACACAAGGAACTGATCTTCATTTTGTTTGACCTCTTAGCATTTGAAACTGTTGACCGCCATCACTGTTGAATCCTCTCTGTCCTTGGCCCTGATGACCCTTGGTAAGGCCTCCTTATCAGATTTTCGAGTGGCACAGGCTTGGAGGGATGGCTAATTTACAATGGATGACATATGTGGGATTCAGATTAATTTCGATTGGCTGAACGCTGGCCCCAAATACTGATACACAAACAAGATGGGGCCAGAGGGTGGTGATCTGACTCGACATGTGAAAAAAATCATGGTCAGCCAACTCCCAATGCAACTATTTACAGGCTAATTTGATCTCTGACTCATTAACAAAAGTGATCTTGTCACTGCACCTTTCATTCTGTGAGCAAAGAGACAGTTGACAAACTCAGGGAGATGGGTGCCAGTACGAGAGCCACCAAGTTGATTAGGGTTCTAGAGACCAAATCACATGAGGAACAGTTGAGGATGCTGACCATATTTAGTTGAGAGAAGAGACTATTAAGGAAATGTGGAATATCTGCTTTTGACTATTTGGAGGATTTTATATCTAGATAGATATAGATACAGATATAGATATAGACACATACATACATATATTCTGGTAGTTCTAGAAAACATGTCAAGGACAACTAGATGGTACTTATGGGGGTGAGGAGTAAGGAGTGGGAGATTTGGGATTATTATAAAGAAGACCTTTGTCTTTTTTTTAAATTAATTTTATTGGAGGATAGTTGATTTACAATGTTTTGTTAGTTTCAGGTGTACAGCACAGCGATTCAGTTATACATATACATATATCCATTCTTTTTCAGATTCTTTTCCCATATAGGTTATTACAGAATATTGAGTAGAGTTTCCTGTGCTACACATTAGGTCCTTCTTGGTTAGCTATTTTATATATAGTAGTGTGTGTATGTTAATCCCAAGTTCCCAATTTATTCCTCCCCCCCATGTTTCCCCTTTGGTAACCATAAGTTTGTTTTTGTTGTCTGTGAGTCTGTTTCTGTTTTGTAAATAAGTTCATTTATATCGTTTTTAAAAATTAGATTCCACATATGAGCAATATGGTATGGTATTTGTCTTTCTCTGAAAAAGACCTTTGTCTTATAACTGTCTTATCAGGTAGTGAGTTTTCTAATATTAGTGAAAAGGCAAAGACTGGACATCCGTCTATCAGAGATGATATCGAGGGGGGTCGTTACTTGAGTGAGAGACTGGAATGACTTCTGAGGTCCCTTAAACAACCCTGCAACTCAAATTAAGTCATAGAGTAGGAGAATTCCATGACACTGTATCATCTTTTATTTCTGCTGCCTGTCTCATCTCCCTGCACTTCTATGTTACAGCTTTGGAGGAGGCTGCTCTAAGCAAGAACTAAAATAAATGTATGAAAGAAGGAATATGGAAAAAAGAAAACAAAAACCAAAACCCTTTTTAAAAAAAGGGCCTACTACATGCCAGAATCTGTGCTAGGTACCATGTATATATATGTATATATGTCATCCTATTTGAGCCTCACAACAAGCTTATAAGATACTTAGTATTACTTCTGTGAGGAAACTAAGGCTCAGAGAAGTTAAGTAACTTCCCCAAGAGCACACAGTTATTAACTATTGGAGCTGGGGTTTGAACACAGGTCTCTGTCATTCCAAAGTCCAGTGTGGCGTGTTATTTTTACTCATCCTTTACTTATGGCAAATGATACTGCTTTTTAAATTTTTTAGTATTGACATAAGGATTCCTTTTAAAATAAATTTATTTAAAGTAAGTTAAGAGAAAAATATTGTACAAAGAATAGTACAGATTTTACATGGGTATGAAGTGGTACGAGTACCTAGAATGACTGAAGTTTGGGAAATACTATTCCAAATATTTTGATAGCAGGACTTTCCAATTTAGTCAATCTTATATTTTGATGGCTGAGTACAAGGAAGAGAAGAAAAGTTGAAGAGTAAGTTGAATGTGAATTAGTTCCCTGTGCTCTGATAGGTGGGGTAATTTCATGTGTTACAATAAGGAAACCAAATGGACCCTTTCAAATTAAAAAACTATATGACTGTAAAATCCAGAGGAAAACCCCAGGTGGGGCCTATTCGAGTAAAGGATGACGTTTCCAAGGTATGCACACAGAGTGGCTGAGGGGAAGTAGTGGGAAAGAATGATCATCACCTTTCCAATGATAGAAGGAAGATTTTTGTGGAAAGGTCAAAGTGAGAATTGGAAAGTCCAAAAAGAAGGTAGGAAAGTAGTAACGAAGACTAAACAGTGCAGAGCATGCTCTGTGTCGGGTGCTTTACATGCAAGACCTCATTTGTTTTTCACAACAACGTGGCAAGGAAGCTATTACTAGTCACAATTCATAGATGAGAAGACTGAGACTGGGAGGCGTTCAATAACTTGCCCAGGGTCCAGTGGCTCAAGCCAGGCTTTGCCCTTGGGCTGATCACCAGTTCCAAACCTGCACTACTTCCCCTGCACCACACGCCCTTGCTTGGGTGGACCTCCTCCACTCAGACAACATCAAGCAGTTTTCACTCTGTCACTCTTAATTTCTCCAGCCTTGCAGGGCACAGCTAGCCTCCAAGAGGTGGGGAGGCATGCTCAGAGGGGGGCTGCCTCTCTCCTGAGCTGCAGACTCAGAGGCACATAATTGCCCCCAAAATTGAGCAGAGGGCATTGTAGGGCCTGATCGGGTCAGAAAAAGAAGCTATGCATTTGGGGCAGGATTATATATGTGAGGCCTATTTCTGCCTAAGCACTGGATTTGGAAAAATCCACTTGGAATTCACATACTTTCATACTTCTTCTTGTGACTTTTCCCCAGACTCAAGAGTACCATCGGCTTCCAGGAATAACAAACCAAGGTAACAGAAACATTCTAGGCTACGACAATGAGGATTAGATTAGGGTAATCTGAAAATAGGGGCTGTGTAGGCTCATTGGGTTCTCACAGGATCCATGGAGTGAAACTCAAGGAATGATTTTGTGGGGAAGGTGACAGGTGAAACACTGGGACTCTCTGCTCTCTCTCGTTGAGGACTGTCTCCTGCAACCCGGCCGAGCCAGACACAGCATCTGGCACATGGCTGCCCAGTAAAACATTTGCTGAACTGAGCTGACTCTTTACCTGTAGCCCTCTGTAATCTGTCAGGGAAGGTGTCTTTGCCATGTTTGTGGCGGGGCTGTCTTTGGGGGGTTTCCTCAGGGCTTTACAGTCACTCGCTCTCAGGAGTGCATCTGTAGTCATTCTCATCAGTGGAAATGCCCACCTGTCAGCAGAAGTTATCTGGAACCAGCGAGAACACTGTCACTGTCTGTGGTGTTATTTCTCTCTGGTCAGTTCCCCTTTCTGCATTTGAGATCTAGCCTCAGCCCTGACATTCTTTCTCTATTAGGAGTGTTAGGAGGTATGGGGAGCTCACAAAGGCTCCTCTTCGTTTATTCTTAATACCTTGCTTCTGTGTTCCTCGGGAATGCCACTGGGCTTATGCCTCTGGTCTCTGGGAGCTGCAGTGGATGGGCATTTGTGACAGGTATGTTCTTATGAAGCTTGTATGCCTGGGGGAGCATGGTATGGGATCAAGCTGCATCTGTTCAGAGGTGGGGCTGACAGCCAACAAGGGAGTGGGTAAGAAGGGGTGAGGGGTACGTGCTTAAAACCTTTGACCATTAGGCTTGATTCTCAGACCAGCTACGTCGGAGGTGGGACATTATTGAACCATGTCTCTTCCAGTCAGATCCCTTTGTCTGCTTTGGTGAGCTAAGAGACGCGACAGGCAGGAAATAGAGGGCACCACTCACCAAACAACTGGCAGTTGCTCTTGGCCTTGGAGTGCTGGGGGCTACAAGTAGCTCTGCTCCAGGAGAAGCTGTCCAAGTATGCTAGCCCTGACTGAGCCCCTTGTGCCAGTAGAAAGTCCAGAGGATGGGGACAAAACTTACACCCTCTGAAATGGCCTCTGCTTTCTTGTTTGGCCTTTCCCTTCTCCTGTCCAGAAACCTTTGCCCATTTCTTCCTCCCATCCAAGTGCCCCATCCCAATATTGGCCCCTTCTGGCACCAGAGACCAATAGCTTCTTTGGAAAGAAATAGTCCTAGGTCAAAAGAGAGCCCAGGCAGTGGTTTATCATGTTCTGTATACCATGAACATATTTGCATTTGCAAATAGGCTTAAAATAGTGCCTCCACTAATAGTTATTTAAGGCTCTGGAGAGACAGGTGAAAATAATTTTTGGCCAAGGGAACTTCCCACTCCTCTCAAATTGTAATAACTGAGGAGTTGACCTGTTCCTCCCAACCTCCATCTTGGGACTCAGACTCTAGACTAAAATAAGTCAATTTAATTATGTGCACAAGTTCACAGCTTTATATTATATCTTCTGTTTGCTGCTACAGATACCACTAACTCTATTTACATGAGCTATCCTGTGTATAATGGAAGCTTTTTCAAATCTCTGCTCATTTGTGTGTTCTAAATACATTTATTGAATGCTTCCTACATCCTAGGTACCGGGTTTCTAACAGGGAGCATAAAAGACATGGTCCTTGTCCTCCTGAAGCTTCTAACCTAGTGGGAAAACAGTGCTAATTAAATAGTCACACTAAAAAATGACCATATAGCAACAGTGCTTTGAAGAGAAGAAATGGTTCTTTGTGACTGTGCTCACTGTTCAATAACTATGCCTTTGAGCTTGATATTTTGGCTCCTCTGATATCCCCAGATAACAGATGTCCCCTCCTGGTGGAGGTGAGGACTGGATTTCATGAAATTGAGGCTAGGGTGGGAGGGGAGAGAACATGAAAGGTGAAAGGGAGAGCCAAGCTAGATTCCTTAGGAGAAGAATCAAGGTTCAGATACCATGCTTCAAAAATCAGATGGGCTTCCCTGGTGGCGCAGTGGCTGAGAATCCACCAACACGGGTTCAAGCTCTGGTCCGGGAAGATCCCACATGCCATGGAGCAACTAAGCCCATGCGCCACAACTACTGAGCCTGCGCTCTAGACCCCGCGAGCCACAACTACTGAGCCTGTGCCCTAGAGCTCGTGCCCCACAACAAGAGAAGACACTGCAATGAGAGGCCCGCACACCGCAACAAAGAGTAGCCCCCGCTCTCTGCAACTAGAGAAGGCCCGTGCACAGCAACGAAGACCCAAAGCAGCCAAAAATAAACAAATAAATAAATTTATTTTAAAAAAATCAGATAGAGGTGGGAGTTGAGTTCAGGGGTCTCTGGGCCAGGAGATTGAAGCTGTGAAGACACAGAACTAGAGCAAACATGTCTAAACAAGCGAGGAGGTGGTGGGGAGTTTCCTGGAGTCATTCAGAGTCCAAGCAAGTGGGGACACTTCACCTTTCATGGCCAGGAAGGACGGATAGGGTCCTAGGCTGAGCATATAACCCTTTATTAGACCCTTATCCTCATCTCGAATCTGATATAGAGAACTTCTGAGCTGCACATCAGAGTATACTTAGGCTGAGGTTTGGGAGAGAGAAACCATTTTGAATATATGTAGAAGAAGAAAAGTATCCAGCACTTTCTGTCTTTCCATCAAGATGGGAAAGGTCCCAATCCCTGTTCTCCCTCCTTTCGTGAATATGATTTCTTTCCGAGTTCCATTTCCTATTTAGATAAATTAACTTGAACTTAACTCTTTTATTATTTTTTAAATTAATTAATTTATTTTTTGGCTACAATGGGTCTTCGTTGCCACATGCAGGCTTTCTCTAGTTGCAGGGAGCAGGGGCTACTCTTCGTTGCGGTGCACGGGCTTCTCACTGTGGTGGCTTCTCTTGTTGCGGAGCACGGGCTTCAGTAGTTGTGGCACACAGGCTTAGTTGCTCCACGGAATGTGGGATCCTCCTGGACCAGGGCTCGAACCCGTGTCCCCTGCATTGGCAGGTGGATTCTTAACCACTGAGCTACCAGGGAAGCCCAAACTTAACTCTTAATAGCTAAAAACAAAAGACATTTCTCCTTTCCAGATAGCATTTGCATTTTAACAGGGGCTTTCAAAAAATGCCTTTACCCAAGGAATGAGTAATTTGGGAATTCCAAGTACCAGGGTAGGGTTAGTACATGGATTGGGGAGAAGATTGTGCCCTTGAAACTTTGGTTTTCTCTTTTTGACCGTGATTCTGGTTCTGAGAGAACAGGAAGGGGCTCCCTTAGGTTGCCGGAATTGGCATGGCTGCCTTTTGGTAAGTTCTGTGGGTCTTATTCATGGCAGGCAGAGCCCCTAATTGGATGTTTACAGACTCAGAGAGAGGAACTTGTAAAACTTTGCATGATACTTACCCATAGGAACTTTTTGGCAAAAGGGGAAAAGTGGTTTCCAAAGCCATTGATAATTTGAAAAAGCAGTGCTTCTTGACTCAGAAAGGTCCGATACTAGATGCGACTAGGAAAATTGGGCATCTGTCTCATACACAAACTTGCTGCTGGGAGACTGGAAAAGCTAATTACTATTGCCATGTTACGCTCCTTCTTCTGGGCAAGTGAGGGGAATGGACTCAATTTTAAGACTTTAGTTACCTGCAATATTGGGGAGTGAAGAAAAGCATCCCCCTGCTCCTTATGAATCTGCCTAGACATTTATTCTTTGTACCTAGGCATCTTTGATACTGCTCCCCTCATATCTGTGTGGAAACACTGTGCTCCCAAATGGGTGAGCAAAAGGACAGCTAACGAAAGGAAGGCAGTGTTAGGTAAGAAACTTCTCCGCCAATGAGGGCCCAAAGGGATTTGCTCCAAGAAGAGACTGGAAACCAAGTCAGATATATGATCCAGCCTAAGCTAGGAGATGTGGCTGGTGGGGAAGCTCAAGGAAAGCAGAGCTCAGGATGGGTGACGTGTATCCGTACCAATCACCTCCCATGTCCACCAGACACCAGGAAGTGTTCACGTTTTCATCAAGGCATCACTCATGCCCATCTTCTTTCATGTCATGCCTGCTGCCCCTAAGCTGGTTGAGCCTCTTCATCTCAAGGTCTACAAGCCTTTAACATTGGCTTTCTTGATCACCCTGATATCAGCCCTCGCCTCCTTCCTCAGGCCACTGACAGGACTATTTTCTTTAAATTTTCATTACATAATTCTTTTGCTCCCACACTATTAATCCCAAACTCCCAATTTTCTATCAAATCAAATATAAACTCTTTATCTGACTTTCTAGGCCTTGTTAAGCTATCCTACGCTGCTTACAGAAACTCATTTCCCATTATTTGTCCAGAGTCAACCATCAACCTCTCTTCCAGTCCAGGCTGATTTTCTTACTGTCCTATGAAAAGACCATGGTACTTCCCCTATTTCCAGGTGTCGTAACATTACTATATTTGATTGTGGCTTAGGATGTTGCCAAAGACTTTTATACTAGTAGGAAACATTGAACACAGGGTTCTGCCTCTGTTCTTATACATGTGCATGCACCTCAAGAATATGGCTAAAGGGCTTCCCTGGTGGTGCAGTGGTTGAGAGTCCGCCTGCCTGTGCAGGGGACACGAGTTTGTGCCCCGGTCCGGGAAGATCCCACATGCCGCGGAGCGGCTGGGCCCGTGAGCCATGGCCGCTGAGCCTGCGCGTCCGGAGCCTGTGCTACGCAACGGGAGAGGCCACAACAGTGAGAGGCCCACGTACCGCAAAAAATAAAATAAAATAAAATAAATAAGAATATGGCTAAAATACTTATCCAGCTAAACTCAACCAAACATTTAAAAGTGGTTCATCCGGAGGCAGCAGTTTTTTGAGACACATTAACTGGATGCCTAGGATGGTACTTCTTCAGGAATCTGTTTGAAGGGCCGTCCTGGGAAGAACTGTTGGAAGCTTGCAAAGGCTTTCAAGGACAGAGGCAGATAGCCACCACATCGAGTTCTGGACAATCAACAATTGCTAACATGAAAGGAAGACAGAAATTCTCTGAGAAAGATTCTGTTACGCAGTGGCCTAGGCTGACAAGTCTCTGGAGTGGGAATATCAGAATGAGTGGGCTTAGGTGGAGCGCTGGGTAGAAGCCTCATCTGCTCTAACAGAACCTGACTCTCTCCAGCAAGCACTAATACCCCTAGCTTACTCTGTTCCTGTCACCAGAGGACAGATCTGAGACCAAATCTGACCTACTTTTAAGTCCCAGGTCAGTTATCACCATCTTCACCCCACCCTTCTGGACTATAGGAGTGCTTGCTGTTCTCCATCTCTTCTGAAGCCTTAGACCACATGTCAGCTCAGCAGACCCTCCACAGACCCTGGGATCCTCTAAATGCACCCTACCATATACTATGCTAAAAATAAGAGGAATGGAATTGGGTGGGGGCAGGGAAAGGTGGTGTGTCCAGGTTTTCTCCCTTATTTTTCCTCCCTCCTGGGAATGGAATGAGAAGCTTCAAGGTAAACTTAAAAGTTATGAAGTTCAACCACCCACCCAATTCAAGCATCTCTCTTAAAATGTCTCTCTGCATTATTACCCCACTCTTGCTTGAGCAAGTCTGGTGACGAGGAGCTCATTACCTCACAAGAAAGTCCAGTCCTTGGTTGTACCACTCTATTCAAAGTTCTTCATTATCTGAAGCTGAGCTCTGGCTCCCTGTAACTTCCAATTATTGGAACTACTGGCCCTTTAACAACAGTGCATGTGTCTTCCTGTGGGAGGGCCATTAAATATTTGCAGAGGGCCATCAGGTACTTACAGGCTTCTCTTCTTTAAGTTAGTTAATCCCAGGCCTTTTAACTGTTCCTCATTTGACATACTTTCACTATTCCCCGGTGAATCCCTTGATAAACTCTAATTTGTCATTGTCATTCAAGTATAACCACAAGTGATGTGGTCTGATTAGCACAGAGCACAGTGACCACATTCTACACTAAGAGTGAATTAACTTTTGGTTAGCCTTGCCATGCGAACGCTTATATGATTTTTACATTTACTATGGATAAGCTACTTCTCTATTGTCTACTTAACTACTTCACTTAAGTGCAGATCTTCATGTGTACCCTGAGATTCAGCATGCTAGTATCCCACTTTCTTTTCAGGCTTTATAAATATTAATTCAGCTTACCAACTGACCAGCAGCTATCTGGCTCATTCTTGTGCACATTTTTATGCACATCTGCACATTTGAAAGCAGAAGTATGATTTCTGTGCTTTCATTCATAGTTTTACTAAATATGTGAAAGTGAAAAAACAGCCCCACAGCACCCACCATGGTGTCAGTCTACTAAACAAGAATGATTCCTGGCACTCAGTTGTTGAGTGAATGAATCAATCAATACCTTGTCCTCATTCCCCATATTTAACCCATCACCATGTCCTGCTGGCTATAATCCTGCTTGAACCTATAAACTTCTATCTACTTTTGCCACCACAACCAAAGGCCATCTTCTTTCACTTAAACAACGAGAGTAGCCAACTGATTGGTTTTCTGGCCTCTGCCCTGATTCCCTACTATCCATTTGCTACACAGCAGCCAGTCATCTTCAAAATGCAAACCTGATTATGTCACTCCTCTGCTGTTGATGCTGCTCTCAGAATAAAGACCAAAATCCTTAACTGACCCATAAAATGAGCATGGTCTGACCCTTGCCGACCTCTCCAATCTTGTCCTCCACTGCTCTGTCCACATTGACCTCCTCTCATGTGCCCTCAGTGCCTTTGCACATGCTATTCCCTTTGCCTAGCATCCTTCCAAGTCACCCCCACAACCCTTCACCTACTTAGCACCTATTCAATCTGTTCTCTTTACCTATTGATGTATCACAAACTGCTCCCAAACTTAGCAGCTTACAACAATGAATATCTTACTCTTTCACAATGTGGGAATCAGAAATTTGGGCAGGCTTCTGAGTGATTTTTCTGGTCCTCATGGCATCAATTGAGGTCACTTGGCGGTATTAAACTGATGAATGGGCTAGTCTGGAAGTACACTGTCCAATTCAGTAGCCACTAGCCACATGCAGCTACTGACCACTTGAAAGGTAGCTCATCTTAATTGAGATTTGTTGTAGGTATAAAATACCCACAAGATTTTGAAGATTTAGTACAGAAAAAAGAATGTAAAATATCCATTAATAGGGCTTCCCTGGTGGCGCAGTGGTTGAGAGTCCGCCTGCCGATGCAGGGGACACGGGTTCGTGCCCCGGTCCGGGAAGATCCCACAGGCCGCGGAGCGGCTGGGCCCGTGAGCCATGGCCACTGAGCCTGAGCGTCCGGAGCCTGTGCTCCGCAACGGGAGAGACCACAACAGTGAGAGGCCCGCGTACCACAAAAAAAAAAAAAAAAAAAAAAATCCATTAATAATTTTTATATTGATCACATGTTGAGATTATAATATTAGGTATATTGGATTAAACAAAATATATTATTAAAATTAATTTCACCTATTTCTTTTTGAATTTTTTAATGCAGCTACTAGATATTTTCAAATTACGTATGTGGCTTGCATTATATTTCTGTTAGCCAGTACTGATCTAGAGCAAGGGTCAGTATTTTATTTTCTATAAAAGGCCAGATAGAAAATATTTTCAGCTTTGCAGGCCATATGGTCTGTGTCACAGCTACTCATTTCTACCATTGTAGTACAAAAGCGGTCATAGATAATAATTAAATAAATGGGTACGGCTGTAGTCCAACAAAATTTTATTTGTAAAAATAGGTGATAGCCTGATTTGGTCTTCACGCTGCAGTTTGCTGACCTCTGACCTAGATGATTCAAGGTTTTATTCACATGTCTGGTGGCATGGCAGAGACGGCTGGAAGGCTGGGTTCAGCTGGGTCTATTGACCCAAACACCTACACAAGGCCTCTCCAGCATGGTGGTCTCAGTAGTGGGACATCTTACACGAGTATTCCAAGAAAGACAGAAGCTGCAAGGCTTCTTTTGACCTAGCCTCAGAAATCCTAAACATCCCTTCTAGTGCACTCTATTGGTCAAACAAGCCTCTAAGCCCAGCCCAGACTCGAGAGAGGAGATTAGCAAAGACTATGTGTCCATCTTTAATCTATCACAACATTCTTCCTATTATGGGTCCTCAGAGTACCATGAACCTCTCTTCTGTAGCACTTGTCATCATTGTAATTTTACATTTATTTGTATGGTCATTATCCTGCTCCTCTGCTAAACTGTAAGCAACCACATGAAGAGGAGTCTTTTCTGGTTTTGCTCATCATTCTATTCCCAGCACCTAGCACAAGGCTTGGCTTCCTAACTATTTGTTAAATGAATGAATGACATTAGGGCACAGCTTTTCAGCCAAGTAACTGTGTGAGTATATATCCCATATTTCTCCATTGCTCTCAAGCATATCATGAGACACCCTGTCAGAAGTTAAAATTCAGATATAGTCAAGTCCCAGCAACCTTCTTATTTTGCAGTTCAGAAACTTCGTAAAAAAGGAAATAAGCCTACCCTATTCCTCCCAGGGCCTCAGAGGTTATCACAGCTGCTCTAAAGGTAGAGCTTCTGGTGCCCTGAGAAGTGATTCATGCAGCACGTCACCCCGAGGCCAGCCAAAGCCCCGGGCAAACTTGTCCTCCTCCTGGCCTTCACTCTCTTCTCACCTGGCTGGCTGTGCCCATCCAGCACACCTGGCTTGTCCAGTCACAGTTTGAGCTGGCAGAAGGCAAAGGGCCAGGGCCTGAGCACTGGGCTGAGGCCCATCTAGTCCTCCCTCCACGGAGGTTGTGGTGTCTCCCACTTCGCTCGGAGCAAGGACTCTCGTATGTGCCAGGAGGAGATAAATGAGTCCACCTTCCACACTGGCCTGGAGCTTGAATGGTAGCTATTTGTGGACATTCTGTTTCTCTTTTTAATGCTGGGTCAGGGACTAAGGTCTGCAGATCTTTACACTCCCCCATAACCTCCAGAACAAGCCTGACGCCAAGCAAATTCACTACATGTTGGCAGGAGACGGTCTCAATGAACACCTTCCTTAGACACCAGCAAACCTATCATCATTTTTCCTGGTGCCCTGATCACCACTAATAGTCTAGACAAAGTTGAGAAATAGGGAACTTTTTTCGTGCTCCCCAACTTCTGCCTTGGAATCCTTCTCTCACTTCCTGAGTCATCATGTCTGTGCTCCCCTGTCCCACCCCATGGCTGGCCACCACTACACCACACCTCTGCATATTGCATTTGGCCTGAACTAGATCCCACATCCTCCTGCAGACCTGAGATGAAAAAGAGCTCTTCTCAATCCTCTCCTTTTTCTGCCCCAATACCTGTAGTTCCCCGAGCTCTTCTAGGTGAAGCTTAGCTGAAACCCAGGAACATGCGTCTGGAGGTCAGCCCAGGCCAGGAAACTGATTACCTGTCTAGGTAGGGCTGGAATGGAGAGGAGCATCCCCCGCCGGGCACATAGTGGGTGCTCAAGCAATATTTGTGGACTGAATGGCAGCTCAGGACAGAACTTTTCCTGATACACAGGAACACTTATGGCTCCCTCCTGCCCACAGCCCAGCCCGTCCCCCTGAGTGTCACACTCTGATTCCAGGAGCCACCGTCACACTTGGCCCCAGGGATGTGCTGCTCCCCTGTTGTCCTGAGAGGGTAGAACTGGGATCCTTTCACTGGGTCCTACAGCACATCTGAAACCAGCTGGAACTTTTAAAGGAACCACACCAGTGTTAAAAAGAACACAGTGAGTGACGGATGGAGACTGAATTTTTGGTGGTGAGCAAGCTGTAGTGTATACAGAAGTGGAAATATAATGTTGTATACATGAACCTTATATAATGTTATTAACCAATGTTACCTCAAAAGAATTTATTAAAAAGAATGCAAGGAGGCTGTGCAGGTTTAAATCCCAACCTTGGATCTCAACCTCTCAATCTCAATCTCAACCTCCAGGTGACTCGGAACATTCTTTAACCTCTCTGAAACTCCATTTCTTCATCTGCAACACAGGGAGAAATAATCTCACCTTGTTGTGGGTCATAATAATATACTTAGTCATTCAGTGGACTCTCACTCACATTCTATGATGGCCAGGTATGTAAAGCAAGGGAAAGTAGTGTCTGATGGATGCTTTTCTTTGGTTTCTGAAGTGAACCTCCAGCTAAATGGAAGCTACTCATTCTAGGTTTCTGACCAGTTCACATACCTACAGACTTTACTCTGCTCATAGCTGACAGAAATCTCCTCTCAGAGAATCCTCTCTGTAAATTCTTAGGTTCTTTCCTCTCCCATTCCCCTTTTTGCTCTCTCCCTCCAAAGCCTAGAGTGTCTACTTCTCAGGCCCTCTGGAAAAAGCAGTGACTCATAGTTGGGGTTAAGAGTTCATTGCACAGGAAGCAGTTACATTTCTGCTCTTCCTCAGAGCCGATGACATTGAAGAAAACTGGCTTCCTAAGTCAAGCCTCCACCCTCACGCACACTCCATGACTAGAGGTGAGAGAAATTTTTTACATGGGGCATTTATACTGTATAAGAGAGAATCATGTCAATCTCAAGTGTTTTAGCCCTATATTTTAAAAGGGCCTCATAAACTAAGTGTCTAAAGTGTTGGCCAGGATGGTGGGCAGTCTCCAAATTAATGTTAGTGAAGTTTACTAGGAATGTCACTGTTGGGCCAGGATTTTGAGAACAAACATGATCTCTACCCCCCAAATCCATGAAGGGCTGAGATAGAAGTGTGGTAGGCTTATTCTGCATAGTTTTAGAGAACAACACCAGTATCAATGAGAGGAAATAAAGGAGAGGCAGCTTCTCCCTCGGGAAGAAAGAGTTTCCAAACAGAGAAGTCAGAAACGATGTTGACTTCCTTCTCACATCCAGTGCTCCTCCCCACTGCACGAATTACACGGACCATCTGTCCAGGATTTCCCAGGGCCATACCAATTTCATGTAATTGTTTGAACTAAACGTGATTCATTGGGCTTTCCTGGTGGCGCAGTGGTTGAGAGTCCGCCTGCCAATGCAGGGGACACGGGTTCGTGCCCTGGTCTGGGAAGATCCCACATGCCGCGGAGCAGCTGGGCCCGTGAGCCATGGCCCCTGAGCCTGCGCGTCCAGAGCCTGTGCTCCGCAACGGGAGAGGCCACAACAGTGAGAGGCCCGCGTACCGCAAAAAATAAATAAATAAAATAAAATTACAGTGAGAACCACCTCACACCCATTAGCATGGGTACTAAAGAAAAAAATACAGAAAATAACAAGTGTTGGCAAGGATGTGGAGAATTGCAACTCTCGTACATGGTTAGTGAGAATGTAAAATGGTGCAGCCGCTATGAGAAACAATATGGTAGTTCCCCCCAAAATTAAAAATAGAATTACCATATGATCTAGTAATTCCCCTTTCGAGTATATACCTGAAAGAAATGAAAGCAAGGTCTCAAAGAGATATTCGCACATCCATGATCATAGTATTATTCACAACAGCCAAAAGGAGGAAGCAGCTCAGATGTCCATCAACAGTTGAATGGATAAACAAAATGTGGCATATACATACAATGGAATATTATTCAGCCTTAAAAAGGAAGGAAATTCTGACATATGCTACAACATGGTTGAACCTTGAATACATTATGCTAAGTGAAATAAGCCAGATACAAAAAGACAAATATTGTCTGATTCTACTTACGTGAGGTCCCTAGAGTAGTCAGATTCATAGAGACAGAAGGTAGAATGGTGCTGCCAGGGACGAAGGGGTGGGGGAGAGTATGGAGTTAGTGCTTAACGGGTACAGAGTTTAATTTTGGCGAGATGAAAGAAGTTCTGGAGATGGGTGGTGGTGATAGTTACACAATAATGTGAATGTGTTTAATACCACTGCACACTCAAAAAATGAGTAAGATGGTAAATTTTATGTGTATTTCATGACAACAAAAAATTTTTAAAAATTACCCCGAGATGTCATTTTAACCTTCCCTATTGATAAAGATCGCAAATTAGCTTTTGTTGGCAAAAGCTACATGAAACTAAGCACACTCATGTTTTGCTGCTGGGAGCATAAACATAAAATTTTAGGGGAGAACAATTTTTTCAGTATCTGTGAAGATTAAAATTGCAATGACCTTTTGACCTTTTGGTCAAGGCATTCTGCTTATAGGAAGATAGCTTACTCTCACGTATGTGATTTGGCATATGATCAAGGTTTTTCATTGCAGCAGAAGATTGGAAAAACCTAAACGTCTATTGATAGGGGCTAGTAAAGTAAATTATTGCCATCCAATAGAATACACCAGAATAATATGCGACTGTTAGAATACGGATACTCAGTACATGCGGATATAGAACAATCTCCAGGGGAGTGGTTAGTGTGCAAAACTGCATTATAGTATGCTAACAGTTGTGTTTTATAATAAAATGAAAAAAAATATGGGTATAAGTTTTCATTTCGTTTTGCCTAAAATAACTTCAAGTAGAGGCAAGAAACTGCTAACAGGTATCAGTGGTCACTCCAGTTATTTCTATGGGGGAAAATCAGACTGCTAGGGGGCAGGGTTGGGAGTGAGTTGCTTCCCACTATTTATCACCTTTACATTTTAAATTTAGTACCATGTGCAGGTATGATCTACTAAAATTTTTTTTAATTAAAAATGAAAGGTTATAGTCCAGAAGGGAAGAAACAGACAGCTTTGGCCCAAAGCTGTGTGCTGGGTGCTATGGGAAAAGAAAGGAAGGGTGTCTAGCCTAGCCCAAAGTCATCAGGGATGGCTTCTGACAATTTCTAATAAAGAAATTTCTGCTATTGCATCAGGAATAGTTGCATACTTTCCCCTGAGTATTGGTGTGTTTTTATCTCATGGACAGATCTGTAAATTAATTCACCAATTAGGTTTACCTTTTCTCTTTGGCTGTTAAAAAAGCTACAAGCCAAACTTGTGACCCACACCATGCAAAGTGGGCAGAGTTCTATGGTAAGCATTTGGCATTTGCCTTGTACTCGGCTCCATTTTATATTCCTGCATTTGGTTTGCTTTTCCCCTGTTTGCAATGTTGGTCATCTTTCCTATTCTGTGCTTCCCTGTAAGCCACTCTACAGCCCTTTTGGTCTAAGTTGGGGTAAGTGGGTGAATGAAGAAAGACAGAGGGCAGGAGAGTTAAAAAGAGAGGATGGAGTTTATAGAGCAATGCCTGTCATTTTCCTTGGCTCCATCATATAGATTAAGTGAACACTCTAGTGCAGTGGTTCTCCAAGTGGGGTCCTTAGACCAGCAGCATCGCTATCACCTGTGAGGTTGTTAGTCATGGGTTTCACTCAATCTACTAAATCAGAATCTCTGTGGACAAGGCCCAGGAAACTGCTTTGACATGCCCTCCAGATGATTTTTGTGCACAATAAAGTTTGAAAACCACAGGGAAGCCAAAGAAAAATTGATTTCTGAACATAAATACTTTCTATTTGCCCCGCCATACCCATTTATTGGTCAAGATAAGTAGTGCTAGCTACTGCAGTAAACAACTCCCAAAATTTCATTAGCTGAACACAATAACGTTTTATATTTTGCTCATGTCACAGCCCAATATAGATCACTGTGGGGTGTTGAGAGCTGTTTTATTAATTTGTCCAGCAAACCAGCTTCTTTCATAGTGAGGCTTTCCATCTTCTAGGCCCTTGGACTCCTCCTCTGGAGCCTCTGCATCCAAGAAGGCAGGGGAAGGAGGCAAGAGAGAGGCTTTAGTGCTGCTGTATCTGGAAGTAACACCTGTCACTTCTGCCCACAATTCTATTGGCCAAAAACCAGTCACATGGCCCACCTAACATGGGGTGGGGGGGGACTGGGAAATAGAGCGTGTCTGTGGGGTTAGGAGGAAAAGAAAATGGCTTTGGTGTACACACTGTTCGATCTCTGCCACACCCATGGGCCTAAGTGAATTTCAAACTCCACTTGTTATATTTTGGTTTTTGGTTTCATTTTCTAATCAAGTTTTATCTCTTTTTTAACTTCAGCACCATGGGACTGAGAAACACTCTCGTTGTGATGGCCCTCCTGCTGTCTGGTAAGCACCCTCGGGGCTTTATAAAGTCCTAGAATCCTCCCACTGTCTCCCGATGAACCTGACCTACAAGCTGGGGTTTGAGATTTGATGGGTTTTACTCACTTTCTATTCAGCGTTCACAATACCACATGCAAAAGACTTTCATGGAGAAGAAGGAAGTATCACAATCGAGAACAAGTATCTCAGCTGATGGCAGGCCCAGCCTGAGATGGAGCCCTACACCTTCTGTCGTCTCACACCCATGGTCCTGGATGCACAGAGGAGGGTAGCCTGGCCTGTCCATTGGTGCCCAGGGAGCTGGGGGAGGGTCCCTACTCTGACACGCCTGAGGCTTAACTCCTCTGCTCCTCTGTTCCCACTTCTGCATTCTCACACTTTTAGGAAATGGCTGACAGGCTTCTAAAAGTCTCCTTCCACTAGCGATCATTGTTTTTCTCGTTCCCTACCTTCCCTCTCCCCCCCAATCCACTGCCCTCCCCACCAGCCCGTGCCCATAGATCATAGTTGGCACTGATTACTGGGAGGAGCAAGAAACCCAGCTCTGCTACCACCTGCTTCAGTGAGCCTCAGCTAATTGTATCAGCTGATTCACCATCAAGCTAAGGGACTAAGCTTCAGGGCTCCTACTTGCACAGCTCTTTCCAAGTCCCTCCGAGACCCCAGGAGGAGCCCTAACAGTGTGGTCCTGTGTCTTAAGCCTTAGTAAAATTTTCATTAATAAGCTATTTTAACCACAATAAGTTAAGACCACTGTCTCTTTCCACTGCGACTTTTCGACTTTTCTATCACATTCTCCCCATGTTGAGTGGCACCGTAGTGGCCATGGGCATTTTGTTTTGTGTTCTGTATTCTTTTTCTGAAAGAGCTCTTCCCCCTCAAAAGAAATTTTAGAAGTGTCAGGCCTCACAAAACTCAGACCTTCCCTGTTTACTGCTCTCTTTGAGTTTCAGTTTCATCTGTAAACTGGGGTTGGCCAAGGTTCCTGCCACCCATCCTGCGACTGGGTGCCTTTAGTTTCTCCTGGCCCATCCCCTTCCTGCTGCTTGTTTTCCCCACCCTTAGCACCGAGAGGGAAGGTATCTGGTCCTGGTGTGGGGCAGACGTGGAGGGGGAGCCCAGCCTGCTGTTTGGCTACAACGGCACACAGGCTGCCCCTGACTAACTGGCCCGGCCACGAGCTTACCTCCTTCTGATAGCCACACACCAGGCCCTTGGCCACTGTCCTTGTCCCTGCTGTGGGTAAAAGGAGTCAGGCTACAAGGGAGAGATGCTCCCTCAGATTGATGCTGGCTGGGACAGGCCTTTTGTGATGTGTTTTCTGTTTAGCACCTTGGAGCTTGTTGGGTCTGTGCTATACATGTGCTGCCTGATCTATAGATGGGCTAACTGATCACTTTACTGACTTAGGTCATAACAGCAGCTTCCACCTCCCAGCACCAATATGACCTGTTACTCTAGCTCTTGGGGAGGTAGAAGTGATGTGTGAGCAAGAGCAAGAGAGAAAGGGGATAAAACAAAGCTTTGCAGGACATTATCCAGCAAGAACCCCTTCCTATCCCACTTCTTATTTATTTGACAAATACAGAGATGTAGTGCTTACTTTGTGCCAGGTACTGTTCTAAGCATCTTATAAATATTAACTCAAACGTCACCATAACTCTCTGCTTTAGGTCTTGTTATATGATTCCCCATTTTACAGCTGTGCAAACTAAAGCCCAGAGAGGTTCAGTAATTTGCCTAAGACAACATTGCTAATAAGTGGCAGAGCCTGGATTCACACCTAGCGGTATAGATTCAGCCTCTCTTCACTTCACCTTGACATTATGCTGTTCCTCCTAACTCTTGCTAGGGAACTCTCCATAATACTAGGATTTGTCCCTTGGGGACTCAAACAACTTTGATAGATAATGTGGCTTGTGCCTTAGTCAAGTTCACAAGTTCCCCACCAGGTCCATCCTCCACCTTCCCAGCAGCTGACACCTTAGCTGGCCCTACAGCTCGGGCCCTGGTCCTTCTCATACAGTGACCAGCCCAGCTTTTATGACTTGGGAGAGAAGAAAGAAAAATGTACCAGATACTTGGATACCTGGATACTTCCTAGATTCTAAAAAGAGAGTTATCAATATTGAAACTTTAAAAATAACTCCCCCAAACGGAAGTCATTTAAGCTTTATGGTGGTGAGAGAATAGTAGTTATATTTTTGGCAGCAGAAATTTTAAGTGGGATAGGAAAATGGTGACACCTGATTGGAAGATAACATTGCCAATACTTAACACACGATTAAAAATAATAAAACAGATTTCATTCTTTTTTAAAGAATGAAAAAGAATCTATTTGAATTTTATCTTTCTTCTCAGGGCACATCTCTGCTTGCTGGGCTGGCAAGCAGTGACCTGCCCATAGGCAGGAATCCAAAGGGAGAAAGGAGATGCAATTGACCCAGATAATCCACGGCAAAAATGCAGGGCTGAATAATTCATTTGACAGCAGAGATAAGACAGGACAGTGAAATAATTCTGTGTCTCCTTTTTCCTCCATATGTTTTGTGTCCTCCCCTAGTCATGGAAATCAGACATTGTAGTTGCTGCCCTGGCCCATGAGGCGAAAATTGGATGAGAGTTTAAAACCTAAAAGGGCGAGAGGGCAGCCATGGCCTTGCAGAATTAGGGTATAATTTGTGCTTTGTATTCATAAAGCCAAAGGAATGTTGAAGTGCCACCTGCAAAGGCACCTCTAACTGTCCAGCTCTGTTGGCTGCTACCCAGCACCTCCAGTAGCACTTAAAGCTGGAGTCAGAGTGGTGTTTGGAAAATCAGTAGCTCACGTATCAGGAGGAAGTTTCTTCCTAGTTTGACTTTTTATGGTTGCTCTTATTGTCTGGGTGTTTACCGGGTCCTAAGGCTTCTCATTTCTCTTGAACAATACCTCTGGTTCAATTAATGTACCAGGAGTATAGTTGGGGGTCTTCATTCACTTTAAGATTTACATAAAATTGGCTCAAACCCTCATTTCGTATCTTGTGTAAGGGTCTACTGTTTCCTCCCAGGTTTCTGCAGGTTCCTACATGGGTGGCTGCATGAGGATTATGTTTATATGATTACTTTGACTCCCACTTCCTGTTGCTGTTGATAGTTGTCACTATAATCACAGAGGTGAATAGATAGATAGTTCAGACGTAATTCCCAAATTCCCAAAGAACTGTCATGGAGCCTAGTAGTTCTCCTATTGGAGTCACCCCTTTATGTTAAGGTACTGTCTTAGAGGCCTTTGAAATAGATGTTTGCTCCCCAGTAGGGAGTATCTTACTTCCGAAGTAGTGGATCATTTTAGTAGAGTATTTAGTAGGTTCCAGAGAGAATGGGCTGTCAGACAAGTTAATTTAGTGGAAGATGGTCACTGAATAGGATAAGTAGAGGGCTGATTGGGAGCAAGAGTGAAATTTGTAGGGAACAGAGAGGCTCCAATGGCAAACAGACTACTTTGGGAAGCAGCAAGAGTTTGAGAGACTGTGGCTTGTTTTTACTCTGTGAGAGATCTTAATACCATTTCCAGAGTATGCAACTCGGGATTTTGGCCCCCTCGGTACTGTTAAGATTTACAGAAACAAAAACACTTGTAGCCCTTCCTTTATAGCCATTGCCAGTCACAGGGCCAAGTTCCAGGACCTCAAAATTATGAAAACTCTTTCAACAGTCTCTAAGAGTATTTACCCATTCTTGGTTTCATTTTCACTCTTTCTTTCATTCATTCTCCCTATAGATGTCTCCATTAAAAAGTAGTCAGCTCCCTCCACTACTTAAAAATCACTCCTCTGGGACTTCCCTGGTGGTCCAGTGGTTGGGACTTTGCCTTCCAATGCAGGGGGTGTGGGTTCGATCCCTGGTCGGGGAGCTAAGATCCCACATGCCTCACAGCCAAAAAAACGAAAACATAAAACAAAAGCAATATTGTAACAAATTCAATAAAGACTTTAAAAATGGTCTACATCCAAAAAAAAACTTTAAAAATATAGAAAATAAAAAGATACATAAAAATCACTCCTCTGGTCCTTACTACAGTGTAACAGACAAGAGAGTAAAATTAGTTATATATAGTTGTGACCACAATATATAGGCAAATCCCTGAATATGTTCTATTCAATATTGTTTCATACACACTTTCTCATGTTTCTAAATTCTTTTCATTTTTATAATTTTTGAAATTGTATTAGTCCAGTGGGTTGAAATGCTGTAATTTGCTTTATTTGAATGTGTGTGTGTTTTTACTCATTCAGAAGTTATTGCCCCATTGTCTTCTTTGGTTTATGGTTGCTAAGGAGCTTTCATTGTAACTGTCATTGTTTTATAGGTATTCTTTCTTCATTTTTTTAAAGAATGAAAAGATTCAATTCAATTCTTCTTCTTTGTAAATTTGAAAAAATATTTTATGCTTTTTGTTTATCAGCTTCACCACAACATATCTAGGTGTGGATTTATTCTCATTTATCTTACTCGGTACTTAGAACACACTTTTGATCTGAGGACTTGCGTCTTTTTCCATTTTGAATAGTCACAATCTTTATCTCTTTAAATATTGTTTCTCTACCATTCCTCGCATTCTCTTCTTCTAGAAAATACTAGAGCTTCTCAGACTAACCCCCCTTGACTCTTAACTTGTTCTTCCACACTTTTATTTCTTTCTCCCTCTGTGCAGCACACCAGTCAAGGATCAGGTGGATCAGCACAGACATGGGGGTTCTTCTCACTGTTGAGGGAGCCCCAGACAAAAGGCTCCAGCAGTTTTATGGACCCTGGGGAGAGGTGGAAGGGAAGGATGAGGGGAAAGGGCTAAGAGTAGAAATACTGAGTCAGCTGGGGAAAAGTAATTCTCCATGGGGAAAGTGTCTCCAAGGTCCTCCTTCCCTCCTACCATAAGGCAGCCTGAGCAGAAGCATCTGAAGAAGACCTCTGCCCAAGGCCCCAATAAAGAAACTGAGGAACGAAAGTGCCTGGGCTACAAATATAAATATGTGAAAGAGCGTGATTGGCCAGTGACGGGGCCGAGTCCTTGACTGCAACTCCCTTCAGAGACTGCAATGCCTTCTTGGCTGTGCAACAAGATTGAAGGGGGGAGGTCTTGAGATAGAATGTGCCTGGCATTTTGGAGGAATGGCAAGGAAGCCAGTATGGCTGGGGCAGAGTAAGTGAAGGGAAGAGGTCTGAAAGGTACCAGGGGCCAGATTACATAAGACTTTGTAGGTCATGGGAAGGATTGGGGGTATAGTTCTCAGCGTGATGGGAAAGGATTTGGATATAATTTTCAGAGTGGTGGGAAGTCACCAGAGACTTTCAAACAGGAGGGTTATACCATCTGAGACATATTTTAAAGGATCAATTGGGCTTAAGGAATTAGATTTGTGGGCAAGGGTGGAAGTAGGGAGATCAGTTAGGAGGCAATTGCAACTATCTAATCAAGAGGTAATGGAGTCTTGGCCTAGGGTAGTATCTGCAGATACAGAGAGAAATATTCCAATTCATAATATATCCCAGTGAGGTGGGAGAATTGATGGAGTGGTGGTAGAAGAAAGAATGAAATGAAAAGATAAGAGGTGGTGGTCACAAGGTGAGATGCTTGATATTGAGAGTTTTTATGGGGTGCAGTGGTAACAATAGGGTCTGGGGTCTGGTCCAGGGAAGAAATGGCTGGGGTAGAGTGGGCGACAAGATACTGGAGGAAAAGAGGACAAGAAACTGAGAGGCTAGGCACTGTGCGCAAGAGACCGAAATTGCCTAGGCAAGGGAAGTGATGGAGAAGCCAGGTGCCTAGGAGGAGATGGATACTGGGAGCAGTGGGTAGTGTAATCTGATGGCTTGGACTTAACAGGAGCTGAATTTTTTGGCATGTAATGATGTGTTTTACATTTTACATTTTACATTATATGATGCTCCATATATTTTAATAGATCGTATTTCATATAACATATAGTATAGTTCTATATTTTATAAAATATACACATTATATATCTATAATATATAAATATACATAATTGTATATACATTATATTTATATCTATAGTGGGATCCATGGTGAGCATGAGATCAAAGCAAAGCTAATCTTAACAGAAATACCATATCAGCCATGAAGGAACCATGGTGGTTCCTGGAGAACCATCCCTGCCCTAGTCACCATTTAAGGAGTGATGAGAGAAAACTGACCAGGATGTCAGAGGTTGGGAAAGAATAGAGTTTCAGAAGGAGAGATGGCCAACAGTGTGGCGTTCAACAGCGTGGTCAGAGATGATGAGGTCTGAAAAGTGTTCTGCGTCTGGCAGTGGGGGGAAGCCACTGACAACATCTGCCAGGGAAGTTTCAGCACAGAGGTGGGGACAGAGGCTGGGGGTGGAGGCAGCAATCTCCACTTACTCTTTCAGAGAGTTGACTAGAGTCTGTCATACAGAGTGAAGTAAGTCAGAAAGAGAAACACAAATACCGTATGCTAACACATATATACGCAATCCAAAACAAAAAGGTCATGAAGAACCTAGGGGCAGGATGGGAATGAAGACACAGACCTACTAGAGAATGGACTTGAGGACACGGGGAGGGGGAAGGGTAAACTGGGACAAAGTGAGAGAGTGGCATGGACATATATACACTACCAAACAGATAGCTAGTGGGAAGCAGCCACATAGCACAGGGAGATCAGCATAGAACAGGGAGATCAGCTCAGAACTGGGAGATCAGCTCTGTGCTTTGTGACAACCTAGAGGGGTGGGATAGGGAGGATGGGAGGAAGACGCAAGAGGGAAGAGATATGGGGATGGATGTATACGTATAGCTGATTCACTTTGTTATACAGCAGAAACTAATACACCATTGTAAAGCAATTATACTCCAATAAACATGTTTAAAAAAATAGGAGAAAGAGAAACTAAAAGCAGTAGCAGAGGGTACTGCTGAAGTAAGTGCTGTGAGGAAGGGAGAGGGTGGTGAGCAGGGCGAGCAGCTCAGAGGTCAAGTTAAGTGGAACTACAGTCTACCAATTTGTAATGTCACCAGCCTGATCAACTGCATAAGTTCCTCCAGGAGTGCTCAAACATTCAGTCATAAGGAACAGATATGCAGATCAAAAGTAGATTGCTCTTGGGGTGAAATCTGCACAAAGGGGCAAGTTTATTGAAGTTGCTTGCAAGAGAATGATTGAAAAAATATTCTATCACTGTGCAAACAATATGACCACCACCGGCCACATGTGGCTATTTAAATTTAAATTAGTTAAAATTAAATAAGATGGAAATTCAGTTTCTCAGTCATACTAGCTACCTATTAAGAGAGTGATTTTGGAAAGCACTGCATTATAGGGCCTAGACTGGACAGAGCTGAGGTCTTAATAAAGTTGAAGAACAGATGTAGGTAGAATCAAGAGCAAATCTTGGTGGAAAATATCTTGTGGACAGAGATTGGTACATTGAGGTTTAAGATTCTAGGGGCAGAGGTGTTCTTGGTGATAAGGTTTAAGATTATGTCATGGGAAAGGGGCTGCTGAAATAGCCTGTGGATGAAGATCTTTGAAGTGGGAAAGATCAAAGAACTTTGAGGCAAGGGTGTTGGTAAACTCATCCATGCCAAAGTCACCCAATTTGATAGGAATAACTGATTGGAAAGAAAGACCTTGCATCTAATGCCAAAAATCTTCAGTGAGCAAGGAAGTAGTGACAAATGATTAGTAGCTAACAGCAGTGAGGGAGGAGAACACCTCAAAAGGGGAAGAGTGCTGCTCAAGGTCCCTCTGATGTGTGATAAAACAAGCAGCGGCTGGAGGCATGTGACGTTCTTTGGGTTGGGCCAGATTTCAATGAAAGCACAACCCTGGGGGAAACATTTGATGAAGAGGTTGAAGACATAGAGGAGTTTATTACAATGGAATGAGGCTTCCATAGGGCCTAGTAAAGCTCTGGAGGAAGTTTAGTAAAAGAAGGGAAATTCATGAGTACAGATAAGCATAGTAATATGAGGCAGATATGACCCTAGAATACATAAGACATGCATGCGGGGTAGTAGCTGGGGAAGACTGAAGTCCCAGGTGGGGTCAGAGACCTCACAAAGTTAGAAGACTGTAGTTTTTGTCTGACAGCCAAACAGTTTCTTGCTGATGACGTCCTCAAGTATCCTTTGAAAGAAATGTCTTCAGCTGATTAGGGAGGTGTCTAGATGGATTCTTGAGTGCCTAGCTCCTAACATCATCATAGCAACCAGTTTTAACTAGACCCAGACCATTTCTATGACTCAAGTGCTAGGAAAGAGAGAGAATCTCAATGCTTACCCTCCAGGGGAGCCCAGCAAGTCCCATAGCTGGGTGGCCTAAGGTTTAGGGTCATAACAGGGGAGGCCTGAAGCCACTTAGAAAAAACGGACTTTGAGCTAAGTTTTCCCATATCATCAGAGAGGCAATTAGCATACATAGCTCTAAGTGATGTCATGGAAGCCAGTGGTTGGCGAGGAACTATGGAGTAAGTTGTGAAATACTTTCAGTTCCACTCAGAATGGACTTCAGCGTGATTTCCACCCCAGGGTGAAGAGAGAGGGTTTGGGGAAGGATGGATGGAAACAAATTTTTCTTGTTCCGTCATCTCTCTGTTCCACTCTGGAGGCAGAGATAGAAATACTCTATTGCAGCTTCTCAAACTGGAGGTCTGTTAAAAATGCAGATTCTGACTCAGAAGGTCTGGAGTGGGGCCAGGGATTCTGCATCCCCTTGGGGATGCCGATGCCTTTAGAGCACAGACCACACTTTCGGTTGGCAGGTGAGAGGGGAGCAGTTACATGGGTGGAAGAAAAATTCCATATAATCTTTGGGAGAGGGAGCCTGGGTCTTGGACCCCTCTGTGAGTGGAGAGAGTGGGTGGGCAGGAGAAGAGGCTCTGTGAGGCTCTGTAGAGAAGCAACCCTAAGTCAGGAAGACAGAAGAAGCCAAAGGCAAAGTCATTTCCAGGCCAGAGGCACTGCTGAATAATAACATAATGGTGACTGTTAACTGGCAGAATTTTCAACTATGTGTTTGGTTTCCCCACCAGGCCATCTGCTCTATATCATATGGCAAGTTAGTGATAAAACCAGCATGAGTTTCCCCAGAGATAGTTGCTAGAAGCTTTTACAGTAGGTGACACCCTTACATTATCATTCAGAGTTTAGCAGAGGAGTAGCAGCACCCCAGGAGTGCCTGATAAGTAGTTACTGAACACAGTAAGACTTCTTTAGGTCCCCCTTTCACTGTTCCAGGTACCCAGGTAGATTTTCCCGCCTCCCTCCAATACGGGAATGCATCTTGTACAGACTGTACTTTCTGCTTTCAAGAGCTTCACAGGCTTCTAGTGAGTGTAATGCAATAGGCAGTGATTCAAACTTGTGCTGACTCTCACTGATGCCTGGAGTCCCTTCCCATAGAGTTCAAGACCACCCCAGGCACCCACCCCCTTGATTATGGTTCTCACTGGGCCACTCTGCACACAGCTCAATTTCACCAAGTGCATGTCACTGTTATTTCTCTTCTACTCCCTCTTAGAAGAGAACCCTATTGATCAGATCAATTTAATTTCTCCTGCCACCCCTCAAAGAACGCCTCAGATAACTCCTCTCATCTCCCTCACCAACCTGCTTCTCCTTTCCTCCTTAATGTCAACATCCCTTTACTGAAGTCTGGAATGATGAAGCTTTACTTAGAACCCATCCTAACTCCCTCCCCAAGGTGGCGTCTAACTTCATATTAACTAAGAAACAGCATTTCTCCCCTAACCCTGCACTTCTCACTCACCACTACTTAATTTCTTGGCCGGGTCTCAAGTAATTCTGTGATCCAGAATAGGTCCTACAGAAACCCTACAAGCAATCACATTTAAGGAGTGAGGAGACCCAAATCCCTCCACAAACCCCAATATGCCCTCAGGGATGAAAGCATTTCTCTGAACTCTCCCAGCACATTCTCCAGGGGTTGAAAACATTTCCAAAAGCAATGCGTCCTGGGCAGAGCAAGTCTGTGGTACCTGGGGATTCCCCAGTACTCCAAAAGTACATCCTCACCTTCCCATTTATGATTCATTTCCAGCATTTCATTCATGTACCTTAAATGGTCTTCGACCACCACAATCCCAAAACAACCATCAAATCTGCCCAGTTCTCTTTCTGATCTCCGAAAGAGCTTAGAGAGGTCACAGAATAGAGGCCTTGGTTGACCATTTGTGTCATTTCCAAACTGTTTTTACCCTTGGGAGAGCTGGCCATGGGAGCAGCAGTCATGAGGGAAAGTCTATAAAGGGAACTATTTGAATTTCAAAGATATTAGTCACTGTGATCCCCAGCTACCGAGGCATAATGAAAGGAGGGATATCGGAACTCTTTTCACCACAGCAGGCCAAGGAATAAGGGGATAGGGAGGGGAGATAGGGAGCTTTTGGTCATGGTGAAGAAGTAATGGAGCCTGTAACAGCTACAGTGAAGAGGATCAATATTCAGATTATAGGGAAGTAACCAATGGGTGAATGAGTTGTCTAACTTTGCTGATTTTCTCTGTTCTCGGATTTAAATTCACAGAACCATAGTACTGGAAAGAACCTTAGAACATTTAGTCAACCCCTTCATTAAACAGATAAGGAAACTGAACCTCATAGGCGTTGCAGTTTGCACAAGGCCACCCAGTTAGTTATCAGTAGAGTGAGGACAAAAGCCCCTTCCTTTCTGCACGTGCCAATGTGTATGCACAGTTCCAGAGTTTAATATCTACTTCTTCAAGATCATTACTGATAAGATAGCATCTGGGTATTGTATAAAGAGAAATGGAGTTTCTGGGTTTTTTTTTTCTTTCTTTCTTTCTTCCCTTTTGTGTCTCTTTCCCCACTGTCCACCTTTCCTTCTTTTAGGTGCTGCTTCCTTGGAAAGTCAGGCATTTTTCAATGAGACTGGAGACCTGCCATGCCACTTTCCAAACTCGCAAAACCTAAGCCTGGATGACCTGGTGATATTTTGGCAGGACCAGAATAAGTTGGTTCTCTATGAGCTGTACAGAGGCCAAGAGAATCCTCACAATGTTCATCCCAAGTATATAGGCCGCACGAGCTTTGACCAGGACAGTTGGACACTGCG
Source organism: Leucopleurus acutus (assembly GCF_964270905.1). Lineage (NCBI taxonomy): Eukaryota > Metazoa > Chordata > Mammalia > Artiodactyla > Delphinidae > Leucopleurus > Leucopleurus acutus. The sequence continues at coordinate 67,908,147 of NC_139147.1, forward strand.
ACTCCACAACGTTCAGATCAAGGACAAGGGCTCGTATCAATGTTTCATCCATCATAAAGGACCCCAAGGACTGATTCCCACCTACCAGATGAGCTCTGACCTGTCAGTGCTGGGTATGTAGCCAATGGCGCGTTCAGATCCGGGGACTTCTCAGATGAGACTGCAATAGGTGGGGGAGAGGGCCGCCTCGAGAGAGGCAGAGGACAGCCAATTCTGGGAAGCCCGTTTGAAGGGAGTGCGGGGCTTGGGAGGAGGGAACTAAAAGTCCTTCGTACTTTTTATAGTTTACTTCTGAATGATCTGTAAGAATCTGCTTTGGGGACCAGATAGAACTAAGGAAACCAAGGTAATGTGGCTAAGTGAAAACCATGGGTGATTTGGCCTTTAAGTTTATATGAACCATATAGGTCTCAAATCTCTTCTACATTCATTTTCTCCTTTAGTCCAAGAGTTCTCACCCACTAAATCTTTGCCTGGAGCTCCTACCAAGGGTGACAGCTGGCTGATTTGGGATTTCCCTTCAGCCTCCTGGAGGTTGCTTATGACTTGTTTGCGGCCCAACCATAAGCCCAGTAGACAGGAGGGAAATAACCCAAGGCACACAACCCGAAAGCTGACAAAACAGCTCCCTTGTTTTTCCAGGCCTTGAAAAACCTAAATGTCACTACAGACTTTTTAAAATTAAAATACAGTAAAATTATTTTTATTTTGGCGTACAGTTCTATTAATATGAACTTATGTATAGGTTTATATAACCAGCAATATAAACAGGATACAAATCATTTTCAGCACCCTAAAAAATTTCCCCATGCTATGCCCTTATAGTCATACCCTCTCTATACCCATAACCCCTGTTTTGCAACTTATGGTCTTATCTTTGTGTGAATATCACATAAATGAAGTCACACAGTATGTAACCTTTTACGACCAGCTTCTTTTATTTAACGTAATGACTTTGAGAGTCATCCAAGTTGTTGCACGTATCAAAAATCTGTTCCTTCTTATTACTAAGTAGCATTTTGTTTATCCACTCAACCCATGGAAAGACATTGGGTTGTTTTCAGTTTGGGGCTATTATGAATAGATTTGCTGTAAAAAATCATGTACAATTTTTTTGTGTAAACGTAAGTTTTCATTTCTCTAGAGTAGATACCCAGGTGTGGGATTACTAGGTCCAGATTAATTATTGTTAATGAGGTTTAAAGTAGGTAACACCATGGCAATCTACCTTCCACCGGCCACATCACGTACAAGCAGAGTGCTTAAGGAGTAGTTGGATATAGCAAAACTTGTAACAATATCATGCGAATCACTGAAGTTTTAGAAACAATATACTAAATTATAAATTAGTATGTAGAACCTGCACAGTACCTACTGCCTACAGAAGAAGAGCAAGGGATTTGGCTGGCAGAAGGAGCTAGCCCTCCTGTTGCTCAGAGAGCACCTCCTTGATTGGGGTCAGCAGGAAGTAAGCATGGTGGCCCCAACTCCATTCCTGAAAAATAAATGTGGGATCATTATGTGGCTCTCACCGTGGGCTGAGGCCCACAATTTAGACACCCTGAGGCCTGCCAGGTGTGCCCCCAGTGAGTTCCCAGGATACCTAGTTATTTGTTGTTCCCTTCTAGATACATCTACATTTAAACTGATTTCTTTTTTTTTTTTTGTATCTCTATTCTGCATTCAGCTAACTTCAGTCAACCAGAAATAAATCTAATTCCTAATCAAACAGAAAATTCTAACATCATAAATTTGACCTGCTCATCTACACAAGGTTACCCAGAACCTCAGAGGATGTATATATTGGTAAAAACTAAGAATTCTACTACTGAGTATGACACTGTCATGAAGAAATCTCAAAATAATATCACAGAACTGTACAACATTTCTATCAGAATGTCTTTTTCCATCCCTCCTGAAACAAACGTGAGCATCTTCTGTGTCTTGCAACTTGAGCCAACGAAGACACTGCTTTTCTCACCACCTTGCAATATAGGTAAGCCTGACAGTTTCTTTTATCAGGTATTATACACAGATGGGTAAGGCAGATCATCCAGTGTCCCCTGCTTGCCAGGAAACCTCCAACTGGGCCATTTTCATACTGTTAGGAAAGACCCAGACAGAGGGCTCTTGTTTCATCTGAGTGCTACAAGGTCCAAGAGGCTATGAACCTATACCGCTCTTGAGGAAGCACGTTCTTAGCCTTGACACTGGCCCAGTCTTTTGGGCTACCTTTAGATAGAAGATTCTGAAGCTTAGGTTAGAAGATGCAGGATTTCTCCAGGCTAAAATTCTTCTACTCATTAAAACACACACACACACACACATTCATATATACATATAGCACTTGTTATGAGTACAAAACCGTTCTAAACATTGTTGGTTTCAGGGGAGAAAACCAAAAGGTATAAGACACGCTCTCTGCCCTTCTAATAGAATCAGAACTCCACAATGGACACACATGGTAAATTGGATTGTAAAAGGACTGAATTAGAATCTAAATTATATCCCATGGAAATATACAACTAAATTTAAAAACAAGAGTGCCTGATAATAAGATTTATAAGCATTCAGAGATAGGCAAGTTCCTTGAGGGTCAGTGAAGGCTTCCTAAAGGACATGGGACCTTATATTACCATAACAGAAATAACTGGGCTTAATAAGTGTGATAAAGAGATGACAGGTACTCAAACTTGTGGTAGCTTCTGAAAAATTCTGAAACAGCATTCAGGCTTGGGAGGTGAGAGGGCCACAATCTATTAGCAGTATCTGCCATGGGCACAGGCAGTGGTGGCCATCAGCACACATGTGTCAAGGAAATATGCAGAAGCAGAAATGCTTGTGGCATGTTGACAGTGTAGTATGGGGGCCAATCCCACTGGGAAAGGGTTGAAACTAAGCCGTGTACACTAATAGGAGCCTGCCATTTTAAATTCCTGGCTTTGCCCTAGAATACATCCATACTTGAGACCCCACTTTTGAGGAGCAGTAATTGCAAGAGTCTCTCCTGCAATAAAGGCACTCTGTACCCACACTGCCTTCAACACTGCTTGCTCTGATCCTGACCCCTCCCCCCACCCATCTGCCTTCTGTTTGCCTTGGCCCCTCCTCCAACTCTGGCCCCTTGGTTTGCCCCCTCCTAAGGCATCCATCCAGCTCCTTGCTCCATCCTCTGGCTTTAATGCCTCCCCTCTGTTGTTCAAACATAACTTGGCCTCTTGATGCATTCTTACGGACAGCCCCTGGGGCCAGTCCCCACCAGCCAGCTTAGCTGTACCAGTGGGCCAGTCCCCTGTGCAGGTGCTGATTTCCTTCTGATCAGACACCTCTGACCCTTGACAGTTCAGTAACTGGCGACGTCACCCTGTCTGTCCTGGTTGCTTCCACTGTAGCCTCTCTTGGCCTGATAGAAGCCTCTCCCATGCTGTCCTGAAATTTAGCACCTTCTTGGCACTGCCAACATCACCACACATGACACACCCTGGGGCTTTCTGCCATGACTCCCACAGGAACAGAGCCTCGCCACCACTAGAGCCTCACCGTGGCTCACCTTTCTGCCGTTTCTCAGCTGCTGCCAAAACCTTCCTAGCTGCCGCCATGTTCAGAAATGTTTCAGCTCTAGCTGCCTCAGGAAAATGGGGCTAGATAAGATATAGGTTAGGCCCTGTGTCAAGGAATCTTTTGGGGTATCAAAAGGTAGCAGCCTCCATGTTAACAAGTATTACCCTCCTTTACTGGGATGCCAAACAGGTTCAAGTGAGATTAAACTGGGATAGACTCAAAAAGTGTTGAATGTGGCCTGCAGTACCAACAATTCCTTTTCTTAAGGTCCCAGAAACAGGGCATCGGTCCACAAAATGCCCCTAAGCTAATGGGAGGTCAGCTGGTCCTATTCTCCTGTAATTTGAGATTAACTACCAGACCTCTTCCCATAAATGTCTATAACATGGGCCACTCAGTCCTAATTTTTCCACCCAAAGCCTGTTTTTTAACTTCCCGTAAGTTTAGGAGTCCTTGTGCAAGGAAGTAAGTCCTGACTTCCCAGGAGCTGATTCTGACCCTGATCCTCAGGGCATGAAGACATATCAAAAGTTTTCCAGTAGCAGAGAGAGGCTGAACGCCATGCTTGAGGAAGTCCACCTAGACATCAGGGGAAAGAACAAACAAAGCTGGAGATGGGTGCCTGTAAAGAGGCTGCTATGTTTGTCCGGGTGACAGGTGTCTGGAGCCTGATTTAGAGATGATAGTGGATGGAGGAATTACTATAAGAGAAACGTCAAAACTTGGGGCCCAGGGCTTCCCTGGTGGCTGAGAGTCCGCCTGCCGATGCAGGGTACACGGGTTCATGGCCCGGTCCAGGAAGATCCCACATGCCACGGAGCAGCTAGGCCTGTGAGCCATGGCCACTGAGCCTGCGCGTCCGGAGCCTGTGCTCCGCAACGGGAGAGACCACAACAGGGAGAGGCCACAACAGTGAGAGGCCCGCGTACCGCAAAAAACAAAACAAAACAAAAAAAACAACAAAAACTTGGGGCCTGACCACATAGGGGGCTGAGGAAGCCGGATGCTGCCCAGATGACTGTACCTTCAGAGCCTCAGTACAGGTACATTACCCAGATTCCAGAACCAAGGGCCAAGGTGACCCTCTTCTAGATCATGGTCATTGTCATCTCAGTCTGTGGGAAGGGAAGGCAAGGCAGCTCAGTCCAGGCACTTGGTCAGAGTCTCTGGCTTGGTTCTCAGTCAGCTGCCGAGGCCCTGAGACTGGGATTTTCTATGGCCCAAATCATGTGGATTTCGGGCTGCTCTGGCAGGAGAGCCCTGAGGAGATTCTGGCATGTAAATAAAGAGAGGAGCAGCCGGTGCTTTGTGACCGCCTGGAGGGGTGGGATAGGGAGGGTGGGAGGGAGGGAGACGCAAGCGGGAAGAGATATGGGAATATATGTATATATATAACTGATTCATTTTGTTGTGAAGCTGAAACTAACATACCATTGTAAAGCAATTATACTCCAATAAAGATGTTAAAAAAAAAAAAAAAAGAGAGGAGCAGCAATTATAAAGCTTTTATAATCAACCTTCCTGGCTGATTGAAAACTTGGGTTCATTTTTAGATGCAAAGCCACCTGTGCCAAGCCCCCCTGTCCCAGACCACATCCTCTGGATTGCAGCTCTACTTGTAACATTGGTCGTTGTGTGTGGGATGGTGTTCTTTCTAACACTAAAGAAAAGGAAGAAGCCGCAGGCTGGCCCCTCTAAAGAATGTGGTGAGTCAGTGCTTGTCCTCTGCAGATTGCCACTTTGCAGCTAACTTCCCAATCAGCTGCCTTCTGGAGCTCGTTGGCTGAGCCCAGGCTGGCAAAAAGTCAGCAGGTGTTTGGAGGAAAAGGTTCCCTCAGGGTTTCAAGCCCATATGGACTCAGCAGCTGATAAGGTTGCCTGGATTTCCAGGAAAGGCAACACTTCTAACCTAAGGTTTACAAATGTACTTCTGGTTTCCAAACAAAGCTGATGATTCCTTGCCTTACCTACTTTATTTCATGAGGTTACTGTGAGAATTCAATGAAGTAAAATGGTGAAAACACTTCTAAATGTTCACGATTATGGACCTGATGATGTTCAAGCAGGAATGTTTGGTGGGAGAAGGGGAGGATTAGGTGACCATAAGATTTGCCTTCTCATCTCTAAGAGTCTCGGTTTACCGAGAAGTAAGTTAGATGAACTATTCCCCACTGACTTTAAAAAATAATATTAACTCATATGGATTACCAAGTAGTACATATCCATTACCAAATATACTGAAAATAAAAATCACCTACAGTTCTACTAGTAAGAAAAAATGATTATGCTGACTTTTTAGTGTATAACTTCCAGATTTTTCTATGTATTAACCTGTTATTTTTCCATAAGTGGGACAGTATTATGAGGACTGTTTTCACAATTTGAATAATATAACAGGTACTGTTTTCTAACTTTTTTATACTAAATGTTGGAAGAATATTTTCAGTGTCACTAAGTATTATTCTACAGCATCATTTAAAATGGCTGCAAGATACTCCGTTATGTGGATACACCTTAATTTATTTAACCAAGTCCATATTGTGGGACAGTTGGGTTGTTCCCATAGTTTTGCTATTTTAAACAGCACCGCATTGAGCTGCCTCCCCGCTGACTTCTGTTGTAAAAATGCCCTGTGTTTAATGGGGGGCAAAGTGGTCCCTGACTTTATAAGAATCCCATGCCTGTTTGTGGTTTGGGCTGGTTTGGATGAAGTTGTAAGATAAGCTTGGACTTTATCTCAGTAACTGCCTCCAGTAAAAGTTTGGTTGGTGCTAATAATTAAGGTAAAACCTTCTTACTCGCTTATGGTAAAAAGCACAAGATGAGTAAGGCTTCTGGTCAGCATCTTAAGATTTCAGGGTACTGATTTTAAGATCCATCTAGAAAATAGATGGATGACATTAGCAGTCATTCATTTCATCCAGCTGTATTCCAAAAACAAGAAATTTAGGAGTGCTAATCCAGTTTCAATACATTAACACAAAGCATATAGCAGAGCCGTTCAAACTGCCAAAGTACAGGGTATACTGAGAGATTTCTATGATACAAAAGTGTAAAATTCACAGTGCAGGGTCAGATGTACAGATATATCATGCTTGTCCAGGCTTTGACTTTTCAAAGTGAGCGTTTTGAACTTCTCTTTCTGTCAATCTCATTGCCATTTAGAATTAGCTAAATGTGCAGAAGCAACCTTCTGCTTGGAAATAAGCTGTCTCCTAAATTTGGTTTTGCATTGGAATGATTAGCTTACAAACGAAACAAAGAAAAGGGATGGAGAAAAGCCAAGTAAAATGTTTCTTCCCCTAAAAAGCAATCAGAAAAATTCAGGAGACTAGATAAAGGGAGTTAAAGAGGATGTGTCTGTATACATGAGAGAGTTGTAAGGGTGTCTGTTGCATTTGAGATGGTCAAATTGAGCTATGAGTATTAAAAGGCAGAAGACCACAAGAGAGCATAGTACATATACGACCCCCTCAAGAATGTGATAAAGAATATTGGTAGATAAAAGTTGTTTGGTCTGGGGCTTCCCTGGTGGCGCAGTGGTTGAGAGTCCACCTGCCGATGCAGGGGACACGGGTTCGTGCCCCGGTCCGGGAAGATCCCACATGCCGCGGAGCGGCTGGGCCTGTGGGCCATGGCTGCTAAGCCTGCGCCTCCGGAGCCTGTGCTCCGCAACGGGAGAGGCCACAACAGTGAGAGGCCCGCGTACCGCAAAAAAAAAGTTGTTTGGTCAGATAGTCACATGTGCCACTAAGTTTGGTCAAAGAGAAGAGCCTTGATATTACTGGAGGAGGGAGATGTACCAAGTAACCATGCCACGTAGATATGAGATGTTTGTAAAACTGGGTTTTATAACTTGAGCAATGTCTGCACTTGTTTGTGGATACCCCTGGCATTGGCTGTACGATAGGCAGAATAATGCCACCAACAAGATATCCACCTCATATACCCCAGAATCTGTAACATGTTATCCTACATGGCAAAAAGGACTTTTCATACGTGATTAAATACTGAGTTTAAAATGATGGGTTTATCCTGGATTATCCAAGTAGCCCCAATCTAATCACATGAGTCACAGAATCTTTCCCACCTGGATTAGAAAGAGGAAATGGAAGGAGGAGAGATCCAAAGCTTGAGACAGGCTCAACGCACCACTGCTGACCTTGAAGATGGAGGAAGGGGCCATAAGCCAAGAAATGTGGGTGGCCTCTAGAAACTGGAAATAGCCCCCAGCTGAAAGCCAGCAAGGAAATGGGGATCTCAGTCCACAAGGAACTAAATTCTGCCAGTAGACAAACATGGAAACAGTCATGACCCATCCACAGAGACACAAGCTTACTGATGAGTAGAAATTTTTCCAACAGTGCAGCTTCCTCTTAATCCAATATTAATCCTTTTCTCAGAGGAGAGAGCCCTCCAACTAACTAACCTGGTGTCAAAAGTCCTTTCCAGTGATTGTTCAGTAGTTACAGTTTTTCTATTCCTCAACCGTACATATTTACCCTGTTTAGGCTGTTAAATGAATAAAAGGGAAATGCCATGGTTGTTCTAGCTGGTTTGTAATCTCTCTTCTCTTTTTTTGTTTTGTCAAATAGGGCAGTTAAAGCATGAGAAATTGTAACCTTCAATTACTGTCTTTTCCCAATCAGAAGTTACCCTCTCAGCTTACCCATTGGGGAGAAAGACTAAAATAGCTCCTCCTGAAGTTTTGCTTCCTCATTTGGTTCTTGTCTGACTAAAATCTGTATTGTAATAGTGCCTAGCAACCTACAATTTTTACAACTTGCCTCCCTCCTCCAGATTTGGAAGAGTCTCAGCTCTTTCAGGAATGATTTCTTAAAGGGCAAATGTCTTTTCCAAAATAAATTATTTTTAACCACCATTTAAACAGAAAGTTTCACAGGGCTTAAAAACTGAAACCAGGTGATACCATCATATCTACTCTTCAAAATGCTAAATTTGTAATCAAATCCAAAAGTTTAGAAGCCGTCTTTTTATTGTCTGCTTTCATTTTTAAAAAGAAGCTTTTTTTTAAAAAAAAAACAGTGGTGATTTTGTCATGAGTATGAAAGGATAATATTATTTGTGTTGGTGTACAGACATCCTGAAATACTGTATTCACTATAAGCACCATTATTTTTAAGAGGAACTTTGACAAAAATAGAACGTAATTAGATTTACAAAGTATCTGGAAGATCAGTCAAATATACAATGGAATATTACTCAGCCATAAAAAGAAACGAAATTGAGCTATTTGTAATGAGGTGGATGGACCTAGAGTCTGTCACACAGAGTGAAGTAAGTCAGAAAGAGAAAAACAAATACCGTATGCTAACACATATATATGGAATCTAAAAAGAAATGGTACTGATGAATCTAGTGGCAGGGCAGGAATATGGACGCAGACATAGAGAATGGACTTGAGGACATGGCAGGTGGGGTGGGGGAAGCTGGGGCGAAGTGAGAGTAGCATTGACATATATACACTACCAAATGTAAAATAGACAGCTAGTGGGAAGCTGCTGCATAGCACAGGGAGATCAGCTCGGTGCTTTACAATGACCAAGAGGGGTGGGATAGGGAGGGTGGGCGGGAGGCTCAAGAGGGAGGCAATATGGGGATATATATACATGTATATGGCTGATTCACTTTGTTGTACAACAGAAATGAATACAGCATTGTAAAGTGATTTTACTCCAATAAAGATGTATTTTAAAAAAGAAAGAAATATCTGAAATAACTCAGAATGCTCAGCCAGGGGGGAAAAAAAAAAGCCTTGGGGAGGACACAAGTGCTGCCTTTAAATAACTAAAAACTGCCATAGGGTGCAAAGATCATACTTAACTGAGGCTCTAAAGGGTATCTCGATGAAGGTTATAAGAAGGTAGAAGGAAATAAGAGACTTTTCTAACAGTTAAAGTTCTTTTAAAATTATATAGAAGACACAGACTTTTCCTTCCTCCCATTAAGGCTTAACTGCTACAGGAATTGCCCTCCTGCCGTAAACAACTAGAATCAGACAAAATATATGCAACAACTGTTTTCAGATATTGGACAACAGGCTACAGAAAACTATAGTCCCTGAGAGAAGGGAAAAGATAAGGTGAGCCCTATGATTTTCCACAACTTACTGCCTGGAGTCGGTTTCTAGGCTGCTCTGAAGGCAGGGGGAGCCCTAATACCAAAACTAGAAAAAGACGTTACAAGAAAAGAAAACTACACATATCCCTTGTGAACATAGATGCCAAAATGCTCAACAAAATTAGCAACTGAAATCTAGCAATGTATTAAAAGTATTATACATCATGATTAAGTGGGGTTTATTCCAGGAATATAAGGTAAGTTTAACATCCAAATACCAAGCAATAAAACTCACCTATTGACAGACTGAAAAGAGAAATCATGTGGATACAGAATACATGTCAATGGATACAGAAAAAGCATTTGGCAAAATTAATACCCATTCATAATTTTTAAAAAGAAAGATAAACTCTCATAAAAGTAGGAATACAAAAGAATTTCCTCAACTTGGCAAAGAACAGCTACTAAAATCCTTTAGTTAGTATCATAGTTAATGATAAAAGACTGATTGCTTTCACCTAAGATCAGGAATAAGGCAAGGATGTCACTCTTACTGCTTCTATTCAACCTTGTACTGGAGGTCCTAGCCAGTGCCACAACTCTAGAAAAAGAAATAAAAGGCATACATATTGGAAAGAAAGAAGTAAAACTGCCTTATTTTGCAGATGACATGATCATGTTTGTAGAAAAGCCTAAGGAATCCATTAAAAGCTATTACAACTGATTTAGTGTAGCAAAGTATCAGGATACAAGGTCAATACACAAAATCTATTGTTTCTCTACATACTAACAACAAACAATTGTACACTGAATTTTTTAATACCATTTACAGTAGCATCAAGTAATATTAAAGGCTTTGGAATTAATTTTTAAAAACAAGTACAAGACCTGTATGTATACTGAAAACTAAAAAACATGACTACTGACAGAAGTTAAAGTAGACCTAAATAAATGGAGAGTTATGCTGTGTCCATGGTTTAGAAGACTAGCTATTAAGATACCAGTTCTCCCAAACTGATCTTTGGTTTCAATGCACTATCAATCAAAATCCTGGCAGGCTCCTTAGTGGACATTAAAAAGTTTATTCTAAAAGTTATGTGGAAATGCAAAGGATCTACAATTGCCAAAACAATTCTGAAACATGGCAACAAAGATGGAGGACTTATACTACCTAATTTCAAGATTTATTATATAGCTATAGTAGTCAAGGTGTGACACTGGTGAAAGGACAGACATATCGACCAATGGAACAAAATGGAGAGTTAAAAAATATGATTTTGTCAACTGATTTTGACAAAAGTGCCAAGTTAATTCCATGCAGAAAGGATAGTCTTCAACAAATGGTATTGGGTCAGTTAGATATCCACATGGGAAAGTATGAACCTAGACACCCCAAAAAATAACTTGAAGTGGATCATAAACCTAAAATAAGAGCTAAAATTAAAAACTTTTGAAAGAAAACATAGAAGAAAAGTTTTGTGAGCTTAGGTTAGGCAAATCTCAGATAGGACACGGTAAGCATAAACTGTATTATAAAAAGATAAGATTGATACACTGAACTTCATCAAAATTAAAAATGTTTGCCCTTTGACTTTAAGAAAATGAAAAGTCAAGACACAGACTGGGACAAAATGCTTGCAAAATATAAATATAATAAAGGACTTATAACCAGAATACATACTTATATAATACTACTCAGTAATGAGAAGACAATCCATATAACAAAAGGCAGAAAGTAAAAGACTTGAATAGATACTTCACATAAAAATATACACAAATGGCCCATAAGCACAGTTACACAGTCATAACACCATTAGTCGTTGGGGAAATACAAATTCAAACCATAATGAGATACCACCCCATACCCACTAACATGGCTAAAATTAAAAGGACTGATAAATATCAGATGTTGGAGAGGACGTGAAGCAACTGAAATTCTTACGCTCTACTATACAACTCAGCAATCCTTGATATTTACCCATGAGAAATAAAGACATATGTCTTCACAGACACACACACACAAATGTCCATAGCAGCTTTCTTCATAATACTGAAAATCTGGCATCCTGAATTTTTGCAGTTGGTGAATGGATAAACAAATGGTGCTATATACATACAGTGAAATACTGCTGAGCTATAGAAAGGAATGGACTACTGGTAACATGAAACAACATGAATGAATTTCAAAAGCATTGCGCGACATGAAAGACACTAGGCACGAAAAGACTATACATTACATGAAATCCTAGAAAAAGCAAAACTACTGTGGCATTAAGCAGATCAGTGGTTACAGGGGATGGGGTGGGGGGAAGGAATTGATTGAAAAGGGGCTGGAGGGAACTCGTTGGGCTTATATAAATGTTCTATATCTTGGTTGTGGTGGTAGTTACATGACTGCATACATTTGTTAAACTCATCAAAATCTGTATGGAAAATGATTGGATTTTACTGTGTATTTTACCTCAATAAAACTGATTATTTTTAAACACACACACACACAAAGAGAACTGCCAAAGATAGGAAGTGTTCAAAACCATCAGGGGTGTTGTTGAAAGGATTGCTGCAGTCCCTAAATTCCTCCATGGACCCTGGGTTAACAACCCCTGCTATAAGGCGCAGACCGGGACAACAGCACGGTCATAACAGTCAACATAGAGGAATTTTCACCCAAAGTTGCATCAGTAGTTAAGTCCATGCCAGTAGGAATTCAGGCTTTGGGAGGTCTAGCCCACTAGAAATTTCCCACTTGAACCTCTCCATGCAACCTTGTGTATTATTTGGTAGCACCAGCTGGCTAACCCATTTAGTCACCAACATCTGCAAGATTTCCTTTTCCTCCTCCTTCTAAACCTTACTTTCAGAAAAGGATTGGAAACTTTTTTCCCCATCACTAAATGATTGCTAAAACTAAATGTATTATACCTCCCAGTAGTATTTTTAGTTTAGTAAAGAATAGAGCTGTAAGTAAAACCTATTCCCAACATTAGAACTTAAGGCACAATGAACAAAAGGCGGCATTTACTTTTTGGATGAAGGAAGCTCCTTCTCGGTCCCCATGAAATTTCATCAAGGAACCATCTATTCCACATATATGGCAACAATGATTTCTCTCTGAGTCCTAGGACTTAGGAGCCTCTTCAAACTTTCCCTCTTTTAGTATTTATGGGCAATACATTTTCTGAAGTTGTTTTTGTCTCTTTCAGAAACCATCAAAGTGGAGGGGACAGAGAGTGAACAGACTGAGAAAAGGTGAGTCCTGATCCTACAACATTGTTGAAAGAGGTACAATCCCCAGAGAGTCTATAATTTAACTAGGCTTGGTCTGAGGCATGCTGGGACCTCAGCATACATGAACTAATGGAGAGGAAAAGGAAAGTGAGACTAGTTAGGACTTGGAGGGAAATGCCCTAGCTATAAATGGATGGCAGTGTGCCCTATGCACAATGCCCAAGGGTCATGGCAAGTTCAGTTGTGGTCAAGTAAAAAATTAATACCAAAAGGGTCTGATGTGGTGAGCATGGGCTGCATCTTATTCAACATGGTAACTGCAGTACCTGGCACAGTGCCTGGGTGTCCTATATGTGTGGAATGAATAAATAAATAAGTGAGGAGTGATAATATGTACCCTCTAGCCTCAGTGTCTTTGCATCTGCTGTGCCCTGTGCTTGGAATGTTCTTTGCCACTTCTTCACCTCATTCTTCAGATCCTGACTCAAGTTGCACTTTCTTAAAAACCCTTCCCAAACTAGATTGTGTCAGCCTGTTATAGTATCATGTGGATTTCTGTGTTTTTTCTTCATAACACCAGGTTATACTTATATACTGGTGTAATTATATTATTAAACTCTATAAACTTAACTAAATCAAACTTTATAGAGGGCAGGGAACATATCATCGAAGCTCATCATTGTGCTGCCAGAACCTAGCACAGTGCCTGGCATATAGTAGGTGCTCAATAAATTTTTTAAACTGTAAAACTGCAGCAGCAGATATGTTTGGATCTATAGAAAGTAGCCTTTTAATAATACTAACAGTTTTCAGTAGTTGTAATTTTCATGGTGAATACTGGTTGAAAGATGATAGCACTTATAGAATTTACACTCTAATGGTTTGATAAGTATATAACATGTTGAAAAGGAGTTTTGTGGAAAAGTAAACATTATTCTGGGCTTTAGTTTCTCTTACGTTTGCTTTCAGCTGAGTAATAATTTGTTTGTTTGATTTGTACTTATTTTTCATTTATTTGGCTTTCTTTCTAGATCCTTTACCTAATCAAATTCAAATAAGAACAGCACTTAAGTAACCCTAAATATGGCATAGGGAGAAGTGTGTATACCCTTTTCTTTATATTTTCCTTTGTTCACATACGAGGGCTGTGGAAGGCAAAATTTGGTGAGGTGCTTTTTTTCTTTAAGAGTTCAAGTTTTCAGATTGTTTTAAAAAATTCAATTTATTTAAACTAAAAAAAAATTTACCCATTTCTCCCACCTCCTTACCCCCCCCCCCCACCTCTGGCAACCATCAATCTGTTCTCTGTATCTATAAACTGATTTTTTAAAGTTATTATTATTCATTTATTTTTAGATTCCACATATAAGTGAAATAATATAGTATTTTTCTTTCTCTGTCTGACTTATTTCACTTAGCATAATACCCTCGAGGTCCATCCATGTTGTCACAAATGGCAAGATTTCATTCTTTTTTATGGTCTACTATATGTGTGTGTATGTGTGTGTGTATCACAATTTCTTTATCCATTCATGCATCAGTGAACACTCAGGTTGTTTCCATATCTTGGCTATAAAAATAAATATTTGTTGAAAGAATGAATGTATGCATGAAGGAATACACAAAGATTCCTGGTGATCCATCCTTTCACAGCGTGATGCAATCAGATTGTCTGTACCTCCACCCACCCTGAGAAACTGGACTCTCAAGAATATCAAGGCTCTGGTCACACAGTCATGGGGTCAAAGCAACCCTAAGTCAAAAACCTGGTCACAGGTCTTCCCTGGTGGTGCAGTGGTTAAGAATCCGCCTGCCAATGCAGGGAACACGGGTTTGAGCCCTGGTCTGGGAAGATCCCACATGCCGCAGAGCAACTAAGCCCGTGTGCCACAACTACTGAAACCTACACGCCTAGAGCCTGCGCTGTGCAACGAGAAGCCACCGCAATGAGAAGCCCGCGCATCTCAACAAAGAGTAGCCCCTGCACACCGCAACTAGAGAAAGCCTGCACGCAGCAACGAAGACCCAATGCAGCCAAAAATAAATTAATTAATAAAAAAAACCTGGTCACAGAGACGCAAGTCATGATCCCAGGGTGCACAGCTCCCAGTGTGCCTAGCACTTATCTGGATACACCAGTCACTGTGAGTCTCGGAATCCAGGATGGTGAGCCCAGGTGCTGAGATCTTGCCTGCCCTGTCAGACCTAGTTCAGAAGTGGTACGGAAAAGCTGCGGAGGGAAGGCAGCAGAGAATCAGCATAGGGCAGGGGCAGGCCCAGACAAAAATCAAAGATAGTAATTTAGGAAGTATGGACAGTACATCTCCACCTGTCTTCAGTAGTTTATTTCTCCTCATTGCTATTGCAATGTCCCCTTATATTCTGCCCTATCACTGAACTCTAGAAAGAGAAAGTGGCTCTACTGTGAAATCTCACTGAATTCTTTTCTCTGTTTTTCCAGAGTAGAACTCCAAGAACCTGAAAGATCTGATGAAGCCCAGTGTGATATTAACATTTCAGAGACAGCCTCAGGCGACAAAAGTGCTACACATTTTTAATTAAAGAGTAAATGCCATATGACTATCCGGTTTTTATATGCTTTTCTTTTCAAGTTTTGACTGACCTTTTTCTTGTCTCTCTAAGCCTTCCCAGAAGGCAAGAAAATATTACTATTAATAATAGAGGGGGCTTCACGATTCCCTCTAAGTGAAATAGCCTCCCTACAATGCCAGCTCTGCTCTCTATGCCAGGAGCAGATTTTAACTGTTTCTTTTCATTTCAGAGCACACTTGTGGGTCAAGCCCACCTAACTGGTTCCTGGCTCAGGAATCCTGTGTAAGACTAACACCTCCTGTTTCAGATTCAGTCTCTTTTCTTAATGTTATACATTGTGTTTTATGTAAAACTCCCAATTCCTGGAATTGTGGCTTTTATCTACTCTGAATCTCAGGTAGTGCCTCATTCCATCTTGTATACCTGTGACTGAACAACTACCTTTTCAGTCCGGGTGGGAGTTATGTATTTTATGGCCTTATAGTGTTAATATTAATATTTTGAAGTATAAAGAAATATGTACTATAATAATGTAATTACTGAGAAAAGTCCACCCTCTGCTAAGGAGTTCCTGTCCCTCTGTGAGGGTAAGGAAAGTGGTGGCCCAGTGTGCTGACAACAATGAGCAGACCAACTCAAAACCTGGGAAATTAGAGACAGAGAAGGAACCAGTCCTGTAGCCATTACCATCTGGGCTGTTGCTAATGTTGAGGAGGATCCACCTGCCCAAGAAGCTACTGCCGAGCCTTAGCAAAGAGTGCTGGATACAGCAGGAGAGTGCTGTGCACCATAAACCCTGCTGCTCTTCTCAGAGAAAATGACTGAGACGATGGCCTGGGGCAACTGTTCAAGAGCGAAGAGAGAGAGATCGCAATACTCAAAACAGGAAAGAAAATGAAAGATCTTGACCAACAGAAATACACATGAATGTTCAGTCTGTCCAGTCCTTCGACAAGCCATAGGAAGAGCAACAGATGGACAGTCTGTCCAAATGGACTTAAGGCCGACTGCAGTTTCCTTGGAGGTTGGGGAGGGGTTTTGATGATAGCCAGGTTGTTGTGATGTTTCATCTGGCTGGAAGCAGAGCTGGCGGGGGAGAGCTATCATCTTAATAATGGGGTGAATGGAAGGAGGCTTAGGGCTCTTTCAATGAATGGCTGAGAGAGAAGGAGCTGGGGCAGAATTAAAAGGACCAGAATACAAATTGCCCAGAGGCTGACTTAGCCTGCAGATGTCCTAAGGAGGTGATGGTTGGCCCGGAGCAGGGCTAGCAAACTTGTGTCTGAGGACTGTCTATGCGTCATTCTCAATGACAGGAAACCTGGGCGCAAGAGAGGAATATATTAGCCCTGTAGAAATGAGTTAGGAGACTCTGGCTCTAAGGCAGCATCACTAAGGGATGGAGAAGCCTCAGTCCAAATCTAAAGAGAACTTTGGGAAAGCCCCAGAAATAATAGTTCTTCTTATTCTACATAAAGGACCCTAAAGGGTTATAGATGGCTATGCTAGCCATGCTGGTACTTGTAATAGTACCATTTGTGTGCTCTGCCCTGCCCTTGCCTTCATTAGGCTCTAAGCATCTTGCTGTTTTGTAACATGTTTTTTTATTTACTTTTTATTTTATATTGGAGTATAGTTGATTAACAATGTTGGGATAGTGTCAGGTGTATAGCAAAGTGATTCAGTTATACATATACGTGTATCTATTCTTATACAGAGCAGTTCTCAATAAATTTCTATTAAAATAATGTAAAAGTCTAAATTTTCTTCTTCTATTTTAACAGTACTTATAGTCTGATATTACCCCCTCTATCCTCCTAATGTATGTCCTTCCTCTTAACAGCTCTAAGGTAGCCCCATTCTCCAGTCACCTAGCTAAAAGCCTCTGACTCACCCTAAACCCTCTCCTCTTCCCTTTCCTCTGTGTCTCATATGATTCTATGTTTATCTAGTTACTGAGACATATGTCAGGTAAGGGATGTTGTTTCTCTGGATAACTAGGAAATCTGAAGTTAAGGAAGGGATTCTTGCTTTTCAGTTTGTAATGTTTTATTCCATGTAATGTGTGCTTGCATGTACGTTAAACAAAAGCTTAGTATAAAAATTTATTCATTGAAAATACTTTGATTATAAAATAAATGCATGTAATTGTATATTTGAAAGTTGCTAAGAGTGTACATCTTAAAAGTTCTCATCACAAGAAGAAAAATTCGTAATTATGTGTAGTGATGGATGTTAACTTATGGTGGTGATCATTTCATACTATACACTATATCAAATCATTATGTTGTACACCTAAAAGTAATACAATGTTATATGTCAACTATATCGCAATTAAAAATAAATAAATACCTGCCATGTGAGAAGAGTCATTATGGAAATTATGGAAATTACAGAAAAAAGAAAACTGTCCAGGCTCTGTGAGGGCAGGAATGTGTCTAATTTCTTCACCAGTGGATCCCAGGCACCTAAGGTAGTACTTCAAAACTATTTGTTTAAAAAGGACTTCCCTGGTGGCACAGTGGTTAAGAATCCGCCTGCCAATGCAGGGGACATGGGTTCGATCCCTGGTCCGGGAAGATCCCACATGCTGTGGAGCAACTAAGCCCACGTGCCATAACTACTGAGCCTGCGCACCACAACTACTGAAGCCCGCATGCCCTAGAGCCCGTGCACCACAACTACTGAGCCCATGTGCTGCAACTACTGAAGCCCATGGACTCTAGGGCCCGCGTGCTGCAACTACTGAAGCCCATGTGCCTAAAGCCTGTGCTCTGCAATAAGAGAAGCCACCGCAATGAGAAGCCCGCGCACCACAACAGAGTATCCCCCGCTTGCTGCAACTAGAGAAAGCCTGCATGCAGCAATGAAGACCCAATGCAGCCCAAAAATAAAATTTAAATTAAAAAATGAATAAATTAAAAAATAAAGATTGAATAAAATACTAACATGTCCTCTGGTGAAAACATCCATTCTTTGTACATTAAATTCTCTAGGCCTTTTGTGTTCCAAGTCTGAGAGGAAGAACCCCAAGAAAGGTGAAAAGTGAAACAGTACTAGCTAATATTACTGGTGTTTATTTTGTACCAGGCATTCTTATAAACCTTTACACTCACTATCCCATCTAATCCTTACAACAACCCTGTGATGAAGGTACTGGGCCATTATGCCCATTTTGCTGATGAGGAAACATAGGCACAGAGAAGTCAAAGTGATTTACCCAAGGTCATTAACTTAGTAAGTGGCAGAGCTGGGGAAAATTTTGTGAATCATCATCCCTTCCACCTCTATTTCCCAGCTTTGTGCTTTCTGGCCATGGAAGAGGCCGCATCTTGGTTGGTTACAGGTTGAGTGCCTACACTCCATCTTACACTACACTACCTCAGCCTTCCAAGGTGGTGCCTCCAGAAGTCCCATCACTGAGTTTTCCAGAAGCCATTGCATCATCTCATAAGTCCAGAAGCTGTGGATGATAAGGCACATGATATGACCAATGAATGTTTTTGGTCAGAGAAAACGTGAGCTACGGTTGCCGACTCTTAACTCCTTCCCCAATATATTATACTTTTGCAATCCACCCTCCTCCCTCTGCCATTCTGAAGCCAGTTTCATCTACTCAGTGTCCTCACATTTGTGAACCCAGGCTAGAAAGCAAGGAGTCATCTCTGACCACTGCCCTCTGACCTTTCCTTTGGCGCCCACTGCCCACCCCCA
Organism: Leucopleurus acutus; assembly: GCF_964270905.1. Taxonomy (NCBI): domain Eukaryota; kingdom Metazoa; phylum Chordata; class Mammalia; order Artiodactyla; family Delphinidae; genus Leucopleurus; species Leucopleurus acutus. The sequence goes on from NC_139147.1 coordinate 67,927,284, forward strand.
CCCTCCTGCCACATCTGGTCATCACCAGGCCAGGCAAAGATTCCTCCAGCTTTAGCATCCACCCACTTTTTTCTCATTCAAGCCCGTATTTCCTCGTTCCAAGAACATGACAATCACCAACCAAATAATCCCAGTCTACTGTCTCTCTTACCCTGCATTTTGTCCAAAACACCAAAAGGAATAAGGAGATAAATAGTGAAATGAAGGTCTTCCTCACATTCCTTTTCCCTAGCCATGAAGAGGCAGCACTGATCTCCAGCTTCTTATGCATCTTTCTATAGATACACTATGCCTCTAGGTAAGTGTGCATGTGTGTTTAACATGTGTATACATATATACACACATATATAGTATGTGTATACATATACATACATACACATACATTTATATGTGGGTGTGTGTTTGTGTGTATGTTTTCCCCTTATTCAGGCAGATTTGCTTTTACTCTATACCTAAGCAACCAAAAGAGCCTAAACTAAGGATCTTGCAAAGATAATTAAGAGAGATACCAGTCTTTAGTATGACCCTTCAAATTAAAAACGTACTTCTTTCATGTGTCAGTTTTCAGTCTCACCCATATGCCAGAATTATTATGGATCTTATAAAAGTGAGGTTCCATTGGCTTTCACCATGGCTACCTGTTCACACCAGGAGAAAAAATACACATAGATACAGAGTCCTGCAGTGTCTTTAGACACAAATTTCCGAACCTGTTCCAATCTGAACAAGCTAGATCCTAGATCTGGTGAACAAATTCTGCACTGGATCTCCTGTTTCCTGCATTTCATGTATTTGTCTTTATTTACTCAATCACTTTGGTTGTACATACATATCCACCAGTAGTTTTCTGAGCAAGGTATGTAGAGATTAAATTTAATGAGATTTTGTGTATCTGAAAATGTATTTATCCTACTCTCACTTAATCATTTGGCTCAATAGAGAATTTTGGACTAGAAATCATTTCCATTGTCTCTAGCTTCCAGTGTTGCCCTTGAAAAATCGGTAGATATTCTGATTCCTTATCTTTATGTGGAAGTTTTTAGGATCTTCTCTTACCTCCAGTGTTCTTAAATTTTGTAATGAAATACCTATTCACCCACTGTTATTAGCACTGAGGTGGCCTTTTCTATCTGGAAACTCATGTCCTTCACTCCAGGAAAATGTTCTTGAATTGTTTCATTGATTATTTTTCCCTCTGTTTCTCTCATCTCTCATTCTAGATTATTGGATTCCAGTGTTGTACCTCCCAGAACGATCCTCCTATTTTCTTATCTTTCTCTCCTCTTCTCTGTATTTTTGTCTTTGTTCTATTTCTTAAAGGTTTTCACAACTTAATTTTCCAATCTGTCTGTTGTATTTTTTAATTTCTGCTATCATGTTTTCATGTCCAAGAGCTCTTTTTTGTTCTCTGAATACTTCTTTATTCTTCAAGGACCTTGAAGAACCTTGTTCTTCATGGTTGCAATATCATCTATCAACTCTCTGAAGATATTAATGATAGGTTAAGCTTTCTTTTTCCTGCATTGTCTCTGTATACGCCAAGTTGTTTCTTCCTGATTTGGTACATATCATCCATGTTGGGGGATTCCTTAAATATCTAATATTCCTTGATTGCCTGTTCATGTTACGGAAATGAAGATCTGTTTGGAGGATCTGAGTCTATGGATGGCCTTGTTAACTTTAGCTTTACTGTAAAGGGGTCTGGCAGGAGCACTTTGTCAGGAAACCATCTTTACGTCTTTCCTGTTGGGCTGGTAGTTTTCCAGTATCTTGCCTGAAAGGTAGAAGTCTGGCTGTCAGTATTTTGGGAGACAAGTGAGAGAAGAGGGGTGTGTGTGTACGAGTGGTGGAGTCTCTGCAATCTTTATTCAGTATGTACAAATTTACTCTGTCCCTATGTTTTCAGTAGGGTTAACTCCATCCTCAAATGTGTGAGATGTCCCTCTTTTCAAAAACTTTCTGCTTTTCCCTCTCCAGATAATAAAACTCCAGATTTCTGCCAGGGTGGGAGAGGAAAGTTGTCCAGTGGTATGGAGTGGGAAAGAGAGTTCAGCATCTCAAACAACTTTTACCCAGTATTCCTTATTTTGGCCCTCACACTCACTGTCAATTGGCTCCCAGTCTTGCCATTTCCTGAGGCTTTTGATGACTCTGGGGTACAAATTGGGTTGTTTCTTGGTTTCTACACTGACAGGAAAGATTTGGCTATCCTGCCTTCCTAAGTTAGTTACCAGGCATCCATCTATTTTTCAGATTCCAAACTGTTGTCTCCTTTCTTATTCTTGTACTTGAAATTTAAAAATATTTTTTCTTTAGTTTTAGTGGAATTTCAGGAGGTAATGGAATTAGATGTGTGTATTTAATCAACCCTCTTACTTGGAACTCCACTATTCAAAATTTTCAAGGACTCTACCATTGACTGCCTTCAGCCTAAAATCCAAAGTCATCAACAATGTGACTCAAAACTAACTCAACTCTTTACCAACCTTATTTTTCCCTCTTCTCATATTGGATAACCATGATGCTGCCAAATTTAACTACTAATAGTTTCCAAAATATAGCTTGTATTATCTGGGTTGTTTTCACTTGTGCTATTCTGTGTGTCTCTGGAATATTTCTCACCATCTCTTTCTGCTTATCGGACTCTTATTCATCATTAGAGCTCAGCTCAAATACCACTGCTTCTGTTGGGCCACATACCTCACCACTAGCCAGGCTGCACACAATTGACACAGTATCTTGTGATCCAAGAATACCCATTCCAGCAATAATTCATTCCTGTCCCAACACTTCCTTTCCCCACCAAGCACCATGACTCTGGTCACTGGCCAGTATATAGAGCAGCTCCAGGTTTCCCAAGGGGAACCTCAAGCCACTGAATAAGCAAGTGTTCTTGTTTACAACCTTAGTCCTAAACTTCTTGGTCTGGGTAGTTTCATGCTCTACCTGCCATCTTCACCCCGACCATCCTAGCTCTCAACCGCCCAGCTGCCTCCTGTCCTTGCCACAACACTCAGACCTTACAATCAGCTCCACCTCCCAGGTTAGAACTTTAGTTTCCACTCTAAGAATGACTTGGATTTACTCCCTTAAAAAAGCTGCCTCTGGCCACCCGGGATAATCAACACCCCATCATCTCAGCTTTCAGAACCCATTATTTCAGAGCGTCCACACCAGACGAGCTCTTCCCAGCCAACAGGAAGCAGGATCACAGAGTACATACTTGACTCTATACAGGAGGTAGAGGTATCTACCCCTCAATTTTAGTAGAGATCCTTATTAACTAAAGTAAAACCTCTCATTTCATGAAATCATATAATTCTAGAGCTTAAAAGAAGTCAAATATTCCTTGGCCTCATGGGAGATGGAGGCTAGGTACCACAGGAATTGGGAAGCAGGGTCTGGAGAGATAGGAAAGAAAGTGAAGATTCAGTCAGAGATGGGTAGGGTGGTGGCAAGGTTAAATTAGACTAGAAAAGGAAAAATGTCCATTAGAGCAACATTTCTGAACCGTGCTACACTTTGTTTGCCAGCATGTAACAAAATGCTTCTAATTATGTAGGCAGTTATCTATCTGTTCCTTATAACTTTCTTAAGAAAATACTTTCCTGTTGACAGTGCATTAACAAACATTAAGGATAAAAGGCATGATAATGAAGGAAACAAAAAGAGATCAGAATCAGTAGTTTCCACATCTTATAAGAAGCACATAAGATTTCCCACTGCTCAACTTATTTCTTATTAATCTACACTTTCAATTAGAGTGATTAATAAATTTTCTTTAGTGGACAAGGGCAATACATCTCAGTATGTACAGTGTCCTAAAGTAGTACTCTACTTTAGTAGAGTCTAAATCAGAATCACAGAGTTCGGGGAACCACAGATGCTATGCCTTAGGTCAAGGCTGTCTACTAATGACGCTTTCAGAGGAAACTTATACCTAGCCTTCCTCATGCTGGTACCAATTATGTTCTTCCCTATTCATATGTACACAAGAACAATGAAGCATTTTTCATAAGCAAGTGTAACTCAACAAAGATTAGAGTGCTTAGTACCTTTTAAGTGTTTTTATTATGAAAAGATGCCTTTTAAAAATACACATAAACTTATTTCAGAAAGTAGCTCTCTACCATGGCAGTAGTGCCAGCTTGATACTACTCAGCACATGTGGCAAAGTGGCATCTCTTCCCATGATCTGATTGTAAATCATTGTTCCTGAGGTTAAATGCTGTGAACTCATGGATTTCCTAAATATAGAGAGTACAGAGTAAAGAGTCACTAAATAGTCCTAACAGTCTATTAGAAATGGAAGAAACATAGAAAGCATCCAGTAGAGCCCTTCCATTTTATGTGGCAAATAAAGGCAGAGGAGAGGGATTCACCAAACGTTAAAGAGAGCTATGACCAAAAGTCAGGTTCCCCAGCTTCAGTCAAGGGTGCTTTCCACGCTTCCTGTTACCCAGACCATCTGGGAAATGGGCATTGACAGAGTATAACGCAGCAAAAGCGTGGACTTTCGGTCAAGTAGACCAGACACTGCTATAGTTGGCATGTAACCTTAGGCAAATTACTTAATCTTTCTGATTCTAGGTTTTCTTATGTGTAAAATAGGGTTAATAATACCTCCTTACCTACCTCATAGAATCAGGGGCAATCCAAAAGACACAAGGATTATACAGTTAAAGAAGGGAAGGGAAGGGGCTTCAGCGAACAAGCAATTTGGGTACCTTGTTGCAGCAAGGTGGGGCTGGCGGTGGTGAGGGAGCATTAGAAGTAGGAGAATGGGAACAGGAAGCCATCGTGGAGTAATAGGGGTAGGCGTGGGTTCTTTCATATAACACTCAGCACAGAAGTCCCTCCACACCCTGCTGAAAGCCAGAAATGCTCCTACAATACCTCCCACATCAGCCTCACTTGAAGAAGTCTCTCAGCATCTAAACCCAGGGACTGAGATGATTCATGCAATCATGTTATGCTCATGGGACTTTTCCATCCTTACCGACTGAGGCCAAAGCCATCTTTCTAAGACCCTCTTTATATTTCCTTTGTCAAGATTATTTCCAGACATGCAATAATATCTACTTCTCTGTCATGGTGGCAGAGAGCTCTGTCCTTACTAAGTATACCATGAGATTCTAAGCAGCTGGACTGAGAGGAAAAAGGGGATCTCAAGGGCTAGGGCCTCCCTGCTAAGATTCTGGAGGACTTAGTCTTAAAGTCGTGCAGAGGATGGTTTGTTGGGGGAGGGGTGTACAGGAAAAACAGGAAACTGGCACAATTAACCCCTACAAGTTTGGCATTTCTAAGGAGATGAGCTAGGAGAAGCCTCCTGACATTTCCAGGCTGGACCCCAGAGCCCAGGGTCATCAGACCAAAGGCAGGATCAAGTAGACTCCACTACAGAAGCCGATGCAAATGACAGGGAAATGAAAACTTAAGTGAGCTGCTTTAGAAGATATGGACCACGGGAGTTCTCTGCACTCAATCTTAATGGGAAGAAAGAAATCCTAACACTGGATATTAGAAAAACTATATGATTCAGGCGTAGCCAGCAGACTGAAAATAGTATTATCAATCATAGTCTTTGATTTAGTCACCAAAGTGAAAAAAACTTTTTCTATGTTATAGACCCAACATGGGGTTAGGGCAAAGATGTGAGAGCCCAGAGACACAGAGTGGGAAGCAGGGGCTCTTTGCTCCCAGAACCCTGGTTACCTAATAATTAAAACCCTCCCTTAAATTCATATTTTCAACCCAGAGCATATACCTGAAGCTTATTATTAGAACAGGCCAGGGTATGGTCACTCTGCTAACTGGTAACACAAACTAGTTGCATGCTGTTTCCACCAGTCCACCTGCCACTTTTTAACTGCACACATCAAGTATTTACCCTCAGGCTTCAGGCCTCACAATCTCTGTAAGAACAGCTGAGCTGTGTCCACTTGATGGGAAAACATCAAGCCCATTCCATTAAAAAAAAAAAAAAAGCCAAACCAAACAATTAAATCAGTCCTTTACTTTCTTTTTTTCCTCCAGTTTTCAATTTACTTGTTGAACTCTCTTGGAGTCACAGCTTCAGAGTTATATTTGAGACTTTCATTATCAATTTAAAAAGAAAGGAAAAAGAAGGAATGCTTTTTTAACATTAAAAATAAATCTTGTTCCTGTGTCCAAACCAGCCATGCATATTAACATGGGTGAGTGTCCCCTGGGTTTAAACTCTGGCTGGAAAAAAAATATTGTAGCAAGACTCAAAGAAACAAGATGACATATCAATGAGAATTTTAAGAATTTTCATTCTCCCTGAGTAATTGCTTATATTAAGAACTTGATAGAAATGGTTTATTTGCAGCAGGAAATATAGGTAAGATATGAAAAAGATCTCGTATCAGGGTGTTTAGCATTGGAAACAATTGTCAAATCTTCCCAACACTAGGTAAGGGATCGATGCTGCCTCATTGCCATTGTCATCGTCATCATCATTATAGCTATTTATTGAGCACACTACATGCCAGGCACTGTGTTAAACTGTTTACATATATTATCTTGGGAAGAAGGAAGAAAGGCTGCATCATCTTGTAGAAGTTTAAGAACTCATTTTAAGACGAGAAGGGAGAACCAAAAGGAAAGTGTAGTGATATGAGATAGTATGAGAATTCAGAGAAGAAAAAAAATTATGAGAGCATCAGAACAGTGAGCAAGTATGTTACTGTAGTGGGGCAGAGTGGGGAGGTGCAGTCTAAACACAAATTGTCCTACACTAAGACAGGTATAAGTGATCATGAGGAGAGAACTGGTGGGGAAGAACTGGTGATGCTAGGGAATAATTCATCCTAAAAAAAGAGAGAATCCAGGCATAGATGTTTGATTCAAGAATCATGGAACTATTGCCAAGAGAGGTAAGTAGATTTTGAGGAAACCAGAGTATCTGTCCCTCAGCTTATTGTCTGATTCATGTTTAGCCTGAAGATGGAGCCAGTCCTAAGAAGCAGATCCAGGAGATAGATCCTGGTGATGTTATGCAGGCACTGTTCCCACCACACCTGAAACAAATGTACTCCTGGGCTCTCCAGTTATGTTTTTCTTTCTCTCTCTCCCTCTCCTCTCCTCCCACCCTTTTTATTCCTCAAGTTGGTTTTATTCCTTAAGTCCTACTTTCTGTTCTATACAACAAATATATTCCTAATTGAAACATCATAGAACAGAAAAACGTTGGCTCACCTGAGTCCAGCACAATCAATATTTTTAGGTCACTCTCTTTCTCTCTCTAGCTTCAGTTTTGGCTCAGATTTTCTCTGCATCTTGATCTCTTCTCCTATTACAGGCATATTCCTTCGGTGGAGCTAGAAAAGACATCCACAAGCAACTCTAACTTATGTTGTCCAGAGCATCTTTTCTGTTAGCTTCAGCAGAAATATCCTTGAGAGGAAGCCGATTGGGCTTGTTTGGGTCACATGTTCATCCCTAAAGTAATCACCATGGCCAGAGATTTTTGACCTTATGAAACAGGTCCAAGTATTATTCTCCTCTTCTCCCTCTCCAAAATGCTAGGAGAATGGAGTCAACCCAAACTTAAATACATGGAACTGGGGAAAGGTGGTGTACTAGATGTTGCTGGTGCCCCGCCCAGGCCCCTTTTATATGCATGGATCCCCCAGATGCTGTGAATGTTGACTGACAACGAGCCACAGCTGCCCTCTCTTTGAGACTTGCCCTTGGCCAAATAGGAACCTCCTCCCCTAATTCTCTTTATTTAAAATTTGACTTTGTTCGTTGTGAGTTTTGGGGGTTAATTTTGATTTATTTAAAATATTGCATTAAAATAGTATTCACCTTGATTACTGAGATTTGGGCACTCCTCTAACTTTACCCTGCTCACCTCACCCTAGTCCTAGCCCTGGCTTAGAAGCTGCACTCCAGCCCTCTGCCATCCCCTCTGGCAGCAGACCTCAGCCAATGATTAACTGATGTAGCGGTACAAAAGGTTAGCCCCCTTGCCTCAAGATAGGACTAACTCTGCAGCTGAACTTTGTTCTAGAACTCCCCATGGGATCAGATTCTAAAGCTAGTCTTTAGCTAGGACCACATTCCTGCTGGTTTTCATTCCTGCCCTGTTCCTGCCTTCCTCACTCTCTTTTTCTAAGAGCATTCATGGCGAGTTACTTGGATAAGATTCCCTGTCTTCAGGGAACCCTACCTAAGATAGTTGATACCAAAAAAGGTCCTAGGAAGTAGACACTAAGTGTGAGATTTTGTAGTTGGATTACTCACCAGCTGGATGACCATGAGGACTAGATTTTGAGACTGCCTGGATGCTGTGGTAGTAGACTAAGACTTACCTGTAATGAGCTATAGAGGGATACAGGTACAATGGGATGTACTAACTGGTACAATGTCCTAGCATTAAAGTCATCTGGTAATCTCTTAAAAATTCCGAACCAAGACCACACCTAAGACTAATGACATAGCAATTTCTTGGGGTAGGACAGGGGCAGCAGTATTTTTAGAAGCTCCCAGATGATTCCAATGTGTTGACCAATTTAGGAACTACTGTGTCAGGCAGTTGAGGGGTATGGGAGCAATAATGACTGTAAGGAAGAACCGTGGAATCAGATAGCTGTTGGTAATCACCACTGATTCTTTGCAGAGAGAAAATCACAGGCTCAGCTGTACTCATCAACAACTTTAAGCAGTGAAAGAGTCAGAGTATTTCCTTGACAGCATTTAAAAAGACACTCATATCCTACAGCTGGAGGGGAGGCACAGCTGAAGATCAGGCTGAGGATTTAATGAGAACTTTGAATTGCCTGAACCCTCTCCGCCTACCGAAGTGACCAACTCTCCCTTGTTGGAAGAGAGAGGACTTCCGCTGCTTAAAGGCTATAAAGAGGCCTCAAATGAGGCAGTAGGGTCACCAGATAATGTGCAAGATGTGCAGTTAAATTTGAATTTCAGATAAATAATGAATAATATTTTAGTATCCTAATCTCCTGTATCCTATTTTTTTATTTGCTAAATCTGGCACCCACACTTTCAAGGCAATCCTTGCCTTCTTCAGGATCTGTTCCCACCACCATCTGGCCACGAGATGCACAGTTATGACCAAGACTGTGTAAAACCTGACTGAGGGAATACAGGCTTGATAAGAGAAGAAAGAGAAAATACACCAAAAGAACTGCAGGACCGGGCTAACATGTACTGGCAGGAACTGGGAGTAGATCCTGGGGGTGCTGGATCAAGGGAGGAAGAATAAAAATCTAAAAAAGGGATTTAACATCTGGTTATTAAAGGCTTCTGAGTGACAGTTCTAATACACCACTGAAATGGTGCCTGAAGATTAGAAAAAAACATGACACGTACGTAGCAAATGAAGTAGAGATGCAAACTGTGGAGGAAAGTCTCAAAGGGCTTTGGGAAGTTGGAATGCTAGAATAAGCCTGCTTATAAACCTGAAAACCTATCACTGTCTCTGTTTCTCAGCAGGGCCTGGAAGATACTTCATTAACCAAGGCGATGAGAAACATGCTGGTGAGAGAGGGACACACATTTTCAAAAGTCCAGTAATATCTGTTCTCTGTAGGCCAGGACTGACAGTAGAAGACACTTCTACAGAAGTGGGCTTTACAGTATCAATGGGGATGACAAAATTCTGGAATAGCAGAGACCAGGAGTGGCACTTAAACATCAGAGGTATTGGTCATAGTTAATGTGATGGGCAGCAAGTTTGGAACAGCAGCCAGGGGGGCCTCAGAGACGCCTAGAGATGGCTCACAGAACACGGTATTCCTGGGGGCAAGGAGATAGGCTGCCATCAGAGGCCCTGTGTGACTGCCCTAGTTGTATGCCCCATGAAGCTGACCCTGCATAAAATATTCATACAATATTCATACAATAGAACAACATAGAGCATTTAAAAGGAAGATGCTATAGGTGTACACACACTATATGTATAAGTCTTAGAAACATAATATTATTTTAAAGAAATTAGTCACACATAAAAAACCATACAGTATAACTCTATATAAAATTTGGAGTCCTGGGCAAATTAGACTATATTCATTAGGGTGAATACATAGTCTGTAAAACCATAAATCAAACAAGAAAAGGTTTATCACAAAGGCAGGATGAAGACTACTTTTGGGCGGAATGGTGGGCTTTTGACCTCAATTTTCATCTCATTCATTTTTTTTTTTTTTTAATTATTTATTTATGGCTGTGTTGGGTCTTCGCTTCTGTGCGAGGGCTTTCTCTAGTTGCGGCGAGCGGGGCCCACTCTTCATCGCGGTGCGCGGGCCTCTCACTATTGCGGCCTCTCTTGTTGCGGAGCACAGGCTCCAGACGCGCAGGCTCAGTAGTTGTGGCTCACGGGCCTAGTTGCTCCGCGGCATGTGGGATCTTCCTGAACCAGGGCTCGAACCCGTGTCCCCTGCATTGGCAGGCAGATTCTCAACCACTGTGCCACCAGGGAAGCCCTCTCATTCATTTTTGATCCCAGACAATTACTGATCTGCTTTTTGTCATTAAAGATAAGTTTATAGATAGTAGATTGATTTTCAAGAATTTTACATAAATGAAATCATACAGTGTGTATTGGCTTGGTTACTGGCTTCTTTCACTCAGCATAATTTTGAGAATCCACTTATTCTTTTTTTTTAAATCTTTTAAATTTTTTATTTATTTTTTTGACATATAGTTGATTTACAATATTGTGTTAGTTTTAGGTGTACAGCAAAGTGATTCAGTTACATATATTTTTTCAAATTATTTTCCATTATAGGTTATTGTAAGATATTGAATATAGTTCGCTGTGCTGTAGAGTAAATCCTTGTTGCTTATCTATTTTATGTACAGTAGTTTCTATCTGTTAATCCCATACTCCTAATTTATCTCTTCCCTCCTTTCTCCTTCAGTAACCATAAGTTTGTTTTCTGTGTCTGTGAGTCTGTTTCTGTATATAGATTCATTTGTATTAATTTTTAGATTCCACATATAAGTGATATCATATGATATTTGTCTTTCTCTGCCTAGCTTACTTCACTTAGTATGATATTCTCTAGGTCCATCCATGTTCCTGCAAATGGCAATATTTCATTCTTTTTTATGGCTGAGTAATAGTCCATTATATATATTCCATTTTATACACACACACACACACACACATATATATATATATGTATATAATCTCACATCTTCTTAAACAAATTGTCTGTTGATTGGCACCTGGGTTGTTTCCATGCCTTGGCTATTGTATAGTGCTGCTATGAACATTGAGGTGTGTGTATCTTTCCAAATTAGAGTTTTCATCTTTTCTGGGTATATGCCCAGGAGTGGGCTTCCTGGATCATATGGTAGCTCTAGTTTAGTTTTTTAAGGAACCTCCATACTATTTTCCATAGTGGCTGCACCAATTTACATTCCCACCAACAGTGTAGGAAGGTACCCTTTTCTCCACACCCTCTCCAGCATTTATTATTTATAGACTTTTTGATGAGAGCCATTCTGACAGGTGTGAGGCAATACCTCATTGTGATTTTGATTTGCGTTTCTCTAATAATTAGCAATGTTGAGCATCTTTTCATGTGCCTGTTGGCCATCTGTATGTCTTCCTTGGAGAGATGTCTATTTAAGTCTGCCCATTTTTTGATTGGGTGGTTTTTTTTTTTTGATATTGAATTGTATGAGCTGTTTGTATATTTTGGATATTAACCCCTTGTCAGTCGCATTGTTTGCAAATATTTTCTCCCATTCCGTAAGTTGTCTTTTCGTTCTTCTTTTCTGATCTACCTAAGGCTATAAACTTCCCTTTAAAATCTGTCTTAACTGTATCCCCAAAATATGCTATGAAGCATTTTCATTATTGTTCAGTTCAAACTATTTTCTAAATTTCACATGGGTCATTTATAAATGTGTTTCTTGTCTAAATATTTAGGGATTTTTTAGTTTTTTTATTTCTTTTTGCTTTTACCAATTTTAGCTTAATTACATTGTGGTCAGAGAACATGATCTGCATAATTTCCAGCCTTTGGTTTTGTTGTGACTTCTTTATGGCTCAGCATGTGGTCAAATTCTTTAATATGTTCCGTTTGGGCTTGAAAAGGAAGTACTTTCTGTAGTTGTTGGGTGCAGTGTTCTATATAAGTTCATTATGTAAAAATCTCTTAATCATGCTAATTAAATCATTTAAATCCTTACTGAATTTTAGGGGGGACTGTTGTTCTATCAATTACTGAGAGAAACTTAAAATCTCCCACTATAGTTGTCCATTTTTCTATTTCTCTTTGTAATTCTGTCAATTTTTGCTTTGCATATTTTGAGGCTATATAATTAGGTGCATTATAAATTTTAAATTGTAATGTCTTCCTGTGAATTGAGCCCTTTATTGTTATAGAATGATTCTCATTAACAGTAATTCTTTTTGCCTTGAAGTCTTTTTTGCATGATGTTAATTAACATACCAGCTTTTCTTGGTTAGTATCTGTATACTGTATCTTTTTCTGTCCTTTCACTTTTAACCTCTCAGTGTCCTTATATTTTAGATGTGTCTAAACATTTATTTTTAGTTTTGATAAATGCAGTTTATCAATTATTATTATATTTATTGTAATTGCTGATATATTTCAGTTTATATCATTTTATTTTGTGATTTTTATTTGTCCCACCTTTTCAGTGTATATTTTTCTATCATTTCTTGCCTTCTTTTAGATTATTTCCAAACATTCTAGTTTTTTCCTCTACTAGGTGTGAAATTAAACAATTTTTTCCCATTATTTTAATGACTACTATAGAAATTACAACAGCCAAACTTACCAAAGTGTACAGTTAATCACTATCTCCTCTTGGACAATACAAAGCCCACAGAACACTTTTAATACCATTTAAACCCCTTCCAACTTACATGTTGTTTTTATTATGTATTTTTTTTTAATTAATTTTTACTGGAGTATAGTTGCTTTACAATGTTGTGTTAGTTTCTACTGTACAGCAAAGTGAATTGGTTATACATTCACTTTGTATACAAAGTGAACATATATCCCCTCTTTTATTTCCTTCCCATTTAGGTCACCACGGAGCACTGAGTAGAGTTCCGTGTGCTATACAGTAGGTTCTCATTAGTTATCTATCTTATACAGAGTAGTGTATATATGTCAATCCCAATCTCCCAATTCATCCCACTCCCCCTTCCCCTCTTGGTATCCATAAGTTTGTTCTCTACATCTGTGTCTCTATTTCCGCTTTGCAAATAAGTTCATCTGTACCCCTTTTCTAGATTCCACATATAAGCAATATTATGTGATATTTGTTTTTCTCTTTCTGACTTACTTCACTCTGTATGGCAGTCTCTAGGTCTATCCATGTCTCTGCAAATAGCACTATTTCATTCTTTTTTATGTCTGAGTAATATTCCATTGTATGTATGTACCACATCTTCTTTATCCATTCCTCTGTTGATGGATATTTAGGTTGCTTCCATGTCCTGGCTATTGTAAATAGTGCTGCAATGAACACTGGGGTGCACGTATCTTTTTGAATTATGGTTTTCATCTTTTCTGGATACATGCCCAGGATTGGGACTGCTGGATCATATGGCAGTTCTATTTTTAGTTTTTTGACGAACCTCCGTACTGTTCTCCATAGTGGCTGTACCAATTTACACTCCCACCAACAGTGTAGGAGGGTTCCCCTTTCTCCACACCCTCTCCAACATTTATTGTTTTGATGATGCATTTTAATATCTTTTTTATACCACAAGATGTCATTATTGTTTTATATAGTCAATTTACCCACATATTTATTAGTTTATTGTCCTTTTATTTCTTGTTTTTTTTCTTTTTTTGTCCACACCATGCAGCATGCAGGATCTTACCTCCCCGGCCAGGGATCAAACCTGGTCCCCCTGCAGTGGAAGCACGGATTCTTAACCACTGGACTGCCAGGGAAGCCTGTCCTTTATTTCTTCTTACATTGCAGATCTTCCCTGTAGGACAATTTTCTGTCTATCTGAAGTACATGTTTTAGAATTTTTTTCTTTCTAATAAAATTTTTTTATTGAGATATAATTAATATACAAAATGCTGTACATATTTAACATATACAACTTAATGAGTTTGGAGATAAGTACACCCCAGTCAAACCATCACTTCAAACATTAGAATTTCTTTTAGTGATGCTCTGCTGTTGAAAAACTCTCTCAGTTCTTGTTTATTTACCCTTATTTTTGACAGACATAAAATTCTATTTTGGCAATTATTTTCCCAGTGCATTGAAGACACTACTTCACTGTCTTCTAGCTTTCCTTGTTAAGTTGAGAAGTCAACTGACAAGCTGTCACACCTTTGAAAGCAGTCTGTATTTTTTCCCCTCTGGCTTCTTTTAAGATAGTCTCTTTGTCTTTGTCTTTCTGATGTTTCATTATGATGTGCCTAGATATGGATTTCTTTTTATTTATGTTGGTTAGCTTCTTAAGTTGGTATATTGCTGTGTCTTTTTCATTTTCAGTGAGTTACCCATTATCTCTTCATATATTATTTCTCCGAATTTCTCTTTCCTCTCCTACTGCAACTCTGATGAATTGATTTAGACCTTCCCATACTATCCTCCTTGTCTCTTAACTGTTCGTTTGTATTCCCCCCAGTTTTTTTCTCTAGACATTTTTTTCTGTCCTATCTTGTAATTCACTAAATATATCTTTACCTATATTTAATTTGCTGTTAAATATTTTGACATTGTACCTACTATGAAATATAATCCCTGGTCCTTCTCGGGATGTAATGGTTACCATGCATTCATTCATGTATTCAATTAATACTTACTGAGTACTTTCCATGTGCCAGGCACAGTACTAGGCCTTGGATATACAGTGGTGAAAAGCACACAAGACCCCTGCTCTCATGGAGCTCACAGTCTAGTGGAAAGAACATACATTAAACAAGTAATTAAACAAGAACATTCATTTCATATTGTAGTAAATATGATGCAAGAGAAAAACAAGGTGCTGTGAGAGAGAATGAGTGTTAGAGCTTCCACTGTGCCTGGCTCACCTCCACAACAGCTCTCATCATGATTTATTCTAATTGTCTGATCCCTGTGGCTATTATTTTGCCTGACACCATTCCTCCCTAACAGTGATAGACTCTACTTTGACTCTGCTTCCCTCTCTCTGGCTGCCCTGCTGACTCAGCATGGCCTGGGTCACTCTGGCTCTGAGAAACAAAGTTCTGAGAAAACTGAGCCAACAAACAGGTGACAGAAAAATAAAACTCCTAGCGTAAGGGATTTGGAGCATGTAGGGGTGGAAAAATCACTCTGGAGTTTGTCAGATGAACCTGATCCAGATAACATACTCTGTGCTTAGATGAACAAACAGATAGTACGGTAAATAAAAGTACCTTGTGAGTACTGTTTGAAGCACTGGCATGTAAATGCCTCCTATACCTTGAGAGAGGCCCTCACAATAATAGGGGAGATCTTGTCACAAAACCAAACCTAAATATATGGACTACGAAGAAAACAGAAAATAGAACATGCAGTCAATGAATCCACATTTTCTCTGTTCATCATCTGGGAAACAAGCCATTATAGCCTCAGGGTTTCAGGATCTTAGAAGTCCTAAAATGACAGGAAAGTGCCTTCCAGTGTCTTCCCTGAACTCAGGGCCTGGCATTTCCAATCAAATCTCTGCTCCACCAGCTGCGTGGTCTTGGGCAGGTTGTTTAACCTTACTCACCCTGGGCTCAGTTTCTTCATGCATAAAATGTGAATAATAATGGGTCTCCTATGTTTCCCACCCCCCAGTTTTATTAAGAATCCTAGGAGTTTTTAAATATTTAATATATAAAAGGCATTACACTTTTATAATATTTAATTTTTTCAGCACGCAGCTCAGTGCTGCACATATTAGGTACCCAATAAACGTTTTATTGTTTGATTAGCCATGCTTTTATTACTGGGGGCTCTCTGAAATAGTGAGGCTGCATCTCTGAGATAAATGAGTAGGTGGTCTCTGTGACCCCACAGAGGCTTTCAGAGGCCTGGTGATAAGTCTACAGACTGACTCAGGGGCATTCAAAGACAGCTGAGCCTAGATAAGGCCCTCAGGGATGGAAAAGAAGAGCCTTCCTCCATTTACGTGCTCAAGTGCCTTGCTGGACTTATTTACCTTCCAACTTCCTAGGCAGACCTAGTCACAAAAGCAGACAGCAATATGGATATTCTTTGCTTAAGTGAATAAATTAAAAGCACTGGGTAATGTATATTGCACACTCTTAGTCAAGTTTAGCTAAAAGGAAATCTCAAGCTGGCCAGAGGCTTTGCCAACCACCTGCTCAACACATAAGGTTGTATGATGTTAGTTGGACACTGACCCTGTCCCAAGCCCCATACCTGGATCTGGAGCTTTCTTTCCTAACCAGAGCTCTATCCATCCCACACCGTGGTGGTCTTCAGTCAGCTCACATGTTTTAACTTTCCCAGTGGAGCAGCAGGAACTATCTTCTCTATTCTGTCATCTGCTTCGTCACCACCCCACGCCAAATCATGAACTGTCAGAGGATGGCTTCGGGGCCTGCCTGCAAGGGCACCACCTCTGGCTGCTTCCCTGATTGTTTAATGGAAGCTTTAGCTCTGCAGGGAACTCTGCTCACGGGGGCCCAGAAGGAGCTCCCTCTGAACCGCACTCAGTCCCAAACCAGTCTGTGACATGGGATTTGCTCAGAGAAGTAGAGAGACAGTCTGCACATCTCCACCTGAAAGGGGAAGGATCATCCGAGATATTCTGATGGAAATTCTGATGGACCCAATCAATAGATCATCTGAAACTCAAGGAGATTTTCTTCTACCGCAAAGAAAAATAAGGCCAGAATTTTCCTTCTCAAAGTAGCCTGAACCACTACTTGGAAAGGAAGTTTGATATTTCTAATTATGGTTTTCTTACTAATCAGCTGACAATAATTTTAAAAATCGAGAACTGAGATAGAATTAAACACTCAGATATGAGCTTGGTACATCGCAGTTAAGGACAATACTGAAAGAGTAAAATGATTAATCTTGGGTTCACGGCTGTGGGGTAAGACTCAAAGAAAAGTTTATTTCCTGAAAGCTAAAGACCAGGCTCTCTCTCTAATCCCAGACCGTATTATCCTGATAAATAAGGAAGTTGTGCTTATTAACAGGAGCTTAATAAGATTGCAGACCCTTTAAATATCCTGAAGACACCAGCCGCTTCCCTCTCCAGCAGCAAATTGTGGTGAGCAACTCAAGGTCATTTCCTGCCTTGTCCTTGACTACCGGCTACAGCCTGTGGGCATGGCTGACCAGGGCACGGAGCCACATGTGTCATCTTTCTTCCAGCATATGGATATGAGGGCAGCACCATTTCACAGGAAAGCACAGTTTTGTTTTAATTTGTCTAATGTGGTTCTGAGACAGCACAACCTGTCCCTAATCTGAGGCGAGAGAATTTGATTTCCTGTCTTACCTGTGGAAATGGGTTCAGCATATAAGCCTATTTAATCACAAACTATTAACACTAACCTTACTAAGATGGCCAGCCCTGGGCCACCACAGATGCAGCGCGGATCCTTCTCGCTGAACCTCGCTCCAATCTCAGAATATAGAGCTCTTGGCAGCCGCATCAACCACAGGAGGCATGTGTGATCTAAACCATCATATATTCCCTCAGTTCAAAGATGCATATTTTTTATTCACTAGGAGAAGAAAACACATTACTACTTTAATAGTTGACACCAGAATTCCACTAAGGGAAGAGTACAACCACTTCTCCCAACAGTAATGTACATTCATGTTGATGCTCTTTCCAGTGCTATTTTCAAATTCCTCTCTGTTATCCCTAATTCCTCAATCAGAGTCTAGGATAGACAGCTACCTTGTATTCCTGAAGAGTTGGGGAATAAAGGAAGAAAGGTGGTGCCTGTGTGGGGTGAAGCAGGGGGAGACAGGACCACAGCTACCAACGCTGAAAGACAGGGTAGAAGCCAGGAAACAGTAGAGAGGCTGGCTGCAGTGTGGACAGACTAAGAGAGACAGACACAGGAGAAACCCTGCAGTCGAGGGGACAGGGAAGGGAAAACAGGTAGACGGGGCTAGAAGGCCTTGGGGCTGTTACATAGAAAGGGGCTTTCCAAGTGATAGGCATGTACTTGTTTAACACATCTGGGATGATAATTCATGAAAATTTAGTACCTTGACTATTTTTTGCAAAATATAATCTCAGTAGCACTTTCTATGTTAATAATATATTATCTTCATGAATATCATTTTCAGTGGTGTCATAATAGTCTACTGAGCAGCTTTACCATGGATTACTTAACATTTCCCTATTTTGGACTTTTAAATAAATTCAACATTTTAGCTATTAAGGATGATGCTATGAATATCTTTATGTATAAAGCTTTTTCGTAGTTATGATAACTTCCTCATGATAAATTGCCAGCAATGGAATTTACCAGTTCAGATGACATGAAATTTTTGAACTCTTGTTAATATGGGTAAAGTAGTTTCTACTTCCATCAATACTAGGGGAATCCCATTTTCTTTACACAAAAGAAGCTCTCTGTTAACTTCCACTTATTCTCTGGAGGGAGATGTTCTTAAGATTGATTGGTATTCTTAGAGGTATAATTGCTAAGTCAAAAGATATGCATATTTGAACTTTTGGTAGATAATGCCAAATTACCTTCCAAAAAGGCTAGACCAATTAAACTCTCATCAACCATGTATGCAAATACTCATTCCTCCACATTTCTGCAAACATGGGTATTATAAAATTCATCATAAAACTATTTTGGTCAATCTGATGCTCAAAGATATATTATTATTTTAACTTACATTTCCACAACTGCTAGAGGGGCTGTCTTTTCATATTATCAGCCACTTGTATTTTTTTATCTGTGAATTGCCTGTTCACATACCTTGACCATTATTCTATTAGATTGTTCATATTTTACTTACTGATTGTAGAAGAGCTCTAAATATTACAAAAATATATTGCCTATTACATATATTGCAAATATTTCCTTCCTTCTTTGTTTTTAATGCTTTTTATTGTACAGAAAATTTTAATTTGTATGTAGTCAGATCCATTTGTCTTTCCCTTTTGAACACCTGTGCTTTTTACCTACCTTAGAAGGGTCTTACCCATCCAAGATTATAAAAATATTCTCAGAAGATTTATTCTAATATTTTTGTTTTTTATAGTTAGCTATTTAATCTATATGGAATTTAGTTTTGAATAAAGTGTGATTTCATTTTATTTTTCAAAAACAATTAGCAGTTGTCCATTTATCACATAATAAATTCATAGTCTTCTTGGATCTAGCTTTTTTTGTTTTGGGCCACGTGGCTTGAGGGAATCTTAGTTCCCTGAACCTGGGCCCTGGCAGTGAAAGTGCCAAGTTCTAACCACTGGACCACCAGGGAATTCCCTTGGATCTAGTGTTATACTCTCTCATTATTACCTTCATAATAGGTTTTGTTCTGCTAGAGCAAGTTACTCCTTGATATTTTTCCCATTTTAAAATTTTATGGGTAATTCTTGTATATTAACTTTTCCAGATGAACTTTAGAATCATCTGAAGAGCATTTTTTTAAACAATTAATTTTTGTTGAGACTACACTGAATTTATATACTACTTTGGGGATGAATAGTACCTTGCTATAATATTAAATCTTTCTATGCATAAAATGGCATTACTCTCCATTCATTTATTTACTGGACTACTTTTCAATTTATTTTTATTGGTATTTTCAAATTTTTCACTTTGTCTTGATTAAATTTTAATAACAGCTTTATTGAGATACAATTCATGTATCATAAGGTTCATCCTTTTAAAGTGCATTATTGAAGATGGCGGAAGAGTAAGACACTGAGATCACCTTCCTCCCCACAGATACACCAGAAATACATCTACACGTGGAACAACTCCTACAGAACACCTACTGAATGCTGGCAGAAGACCTCAGACCTCCCAAAAGGCAAGAAACTCCCCATGTACCTGGGTAGGGCAAAAGAAAAAAGAATAAACAGAGACAAAAGGATAGGGGCGGGACCTGCACCAGTGGGAGGGCGCTGTGAAGGAGGAAAGGTTTCACACACTAGGAAGCCCCTTCACGGGCGGAGACTGCGGGTGGCGGAGGGGGAAAGCTTCCGAGCCGCGGAGGACAGCACAGCAACAGGGGTGCGGAGAGCAAAGCGGAGAGATTCCCGCACAGAGGATCGGTGGCGACCGGCACTCACCAGCTCGAGAGGCTTGTCTGCTCACCCGCCGGGGCGGGCGGGGCTGGGAGTTGAGGCTCAGGCTTCGGTCGGAGCGCCGGGAGAGGACTGGGATTGGCGGCGTGAACACAGCCTGCAGGGAGTTAGTGCGCCACGGCTAGTCGGGAGGGAGTCCGGGGAAAAGTCTGGACCTGCCGAAGAGGCAAGAGACTTTTTCTTCCCTCTTTGTTTCCTGGTGTTAGAGGGGAGGGGATTAAGAGCGCTGCTTAAAGGAGCTCCAGAGACAGGCGCGAGCCGCGGCTAAAAGCGCGGACCCCAGAGACGGGCATGAGACGCTAAGGTTGCTGCTGCCGCCACCAAGAAACCTGTGTGCTCTCACAGGTTACTATCCACACCCCGCTTCAGGGACGCCTGTGCAGCCCGCCACTGCCAGGGTCCCGGGATCCAGGGACAACTCTCCCGGGAGAACGCACGGCGCGCCTCAGGCTGGTGCAACGTCACGCCGGCCTCTGTCGCCGTAGGCTCGCCCAGCAGTCCGTGCCCCTCCCTCCCCCCGGCCTGAGTGAGCCAGAGCCCCAGAATCAGCGGCTCCTTTAACCCCGTCCCGTCTGAGCGAAGAACAGACGCCCTCCAGCGACCTACACGCAGAGGTGGGGCCAAATCCAAAGCTGAGCCCCTGGGAGCTGTGAGAACAAAGAAGAGAAAGGGAAATCTCTCCCAGCAGCCTCAGAAGCAGTGGATTAAAGCTCCACAATCAACTTGATGTCTGTGGAATACATGAATAGACAACGAATCATCCCCAACTGAGGAGGTGGACTTTGAGAGCAAGATTTATGCTGTATAGCTTTGCTTCCACCATTTGTCCTAGGGTTCCATCCATACGTTTTTTTTTTAAATTTTTTTCTTAATAATTATTTTTTTATTTTAATAACTTTATTATATTTTATCTTACTTTATTTTATTTTACTTTATCTTATTTTCCTTCCTTCCTTCCTCCCTTCTTTCCTTCTTTCTTTCTACTTCTACTAATTCTTTCTTTCTACTTTTTCTCCCTTTTATTCTGAGCCATGTGGATGAAAGGCTCTTGGTGCTGCAGCCAGGAGTCAGTGCTGTGCTTCTGAGGTGGGAGAGCCAACTTCAGGACACTGGTCCACAAGAGACCTCCCAGCTGCACATAATATCAAATGGCGAAAATCTCCCAGAGATCTCCATCTCAACACCAGCACCCAGCTTCACTCAACGACCAGCAAGCTACAGTGCTGGACATCCTATGCCAAACAACTAGCAAGACAGGAACACAACCCCAGCCATTAGCAGAGAGGCTGCCTAAAATCATAATAAGGCCACAGACACCCCAAAACACACCAACAGACATGGACCTGCCCACCAGAAAGACAAGATCCAGCCTCATCCACCAGAACACAGGCACTAGTCCCCTCCACCAGGAAGCCTACACAACCCACTGAACCAACCTTAGCCACTGGAGACAGACACCAAAAACAACGGGAACTACGAGGCTGCAGCCTGCAAAAAGGAGACCCCAAACACAGTAAGATAAGCAAAATGAGAAGACAGAAAAACACACAGCAGATGAAGGAGCAAGATAAAAACCCACCAGACCTAACAAATGAAGAGGAAATAGGCAGTCTATCTGAAAAAGAATTCAGAATAATGATAGTGAAGATGATCCAAAATCTTGGAAATAGAATGGACAAATGCAAAAAACATTTAACAAGGACCTAGGAGAACTAAAGATGAAACAAACAACGATGAACAACACAATAAATGAAATTAAAACTACTCTAGATGGGATCAATAGCAGAATAACTGAGGCAGAAGAACAGATAAGTGACCTGGAAGATAAAATAATGGAAATAACTACTGCAGAGCAGAATAAAGAAAAAAGAATGAAAAGAACTGAGGACAATCTCAGAGACCTCTGGGACAACATTAAATGCACCAACATTCGAACTATAGGGGTTCCAGAAGAAGAAGAGAAAAAGAAAGGGACTGAGAAGATATTTGAAGAGATTATAGTTGAAAACTTCCCTAATATGGGAAAGGAAATAGTTAATCAAGTCCAGGAAGCACAGAGAGTCCCATACAGGAAAAATCCACGGAGAAACACGCCAAGACACATATTAATCAAAATGTCAACAATTAAATACAAAGAAAACATATTAAAAGCAGCAAGGGAAAAACAATAAATAACACACAAGGGAATCCCCATAAAGTTAACAGCTGATCTTTCAGCAAAAGCTCTGCAAGCCAGAAGGGAGTGGCAGGACATATTGAAAGTGATGAAGGAGAAAAACCTGCAACCAAGATTTCTCTACCCAGCAAGGATCTCATTCAGATTTGATGGAGAAATTAAAACCTTTACAGACAAGCAAAAGCTGAGAGAGTTCAGCACCACCAAACCAGCTTTACAACAACTGCTAAAGGAACTTCTCTAGGCAAGAAACACAAGAGAAGGAAAAGACCTACAATAACGAACCCAAAACAATTAAGAAAATGGGAATAGGAACATACATATTGATAATTACCTTAAACGTAAATGGACTAAATGCTCCCACCAAAAGAAACAGATTGGCTGAATGGATACAAAAACAAGACCCATATATTTGCTGTCTACAAGAGACCCACTTCAGACATAGAGACACATACAGACTGAAAGTAAGGGGATGGAAAAAGGTATTTCATGCAAATGGAAACCAAAAGAAAGCTGGAGTAGCAATTCTCATATCAGACAAAATAGACTTTAAAATAAAGACTATTAGAAGAGACAAAGAAGGACACTACATAATGATCAAGGGATCGATCCAAGAAGATATAACAATTGTAAATATTTATGCACCCAACATAGGAGCACCTCAATACATAAGGCAAATACTAACAGCCATAAAAGGGGAAATTGACAGTAACACATTCATAGTAGGGGAATTTAACACCCCACTTTCACCAATGGACAGATCATCCAAAATGAAAATAAATAAGGAAACACAAGCTTTAAATGATACATTAAACAAGATGGACTTAATGGATATTTATAGGACATTCCATCCAAAACCAGTAGAATACACATTTTTCTCAAGTGCTCATGGAACATTCTCCAGGATAGATCATATATTGGGTCACAAGTCAAGCCTTGGTAAATTTTAAAAAATTGAAATTGTTTCAAGTATCTTTTCTGACCACAATGCTATGAGACTAGATATCAATTACAGGAAAAGATCTGTAAAAAATACAAACACGTGGAGGCTAAACAATACACTACTTAATAACGAAGTGATCACTGAAGAAATCAAAGAGGAAATCAGAAAATACCTAGAAACAAATGACAATGGAGACACGACGACCCACAAGCTATGGGATGCAGCAAAAGCAGTTCTAAGAGGGAAGTTTATAGCAATACAATCCTACCTTAAGAAACAGGAAACATCTCGAACAAACAACCTAACCTTGCATCTAAAGCAATTAGAGAAAGAAGAACAAAAAAACCCCAAAGTTAGCAGAAGGAAAGAAATCATAAAAATCAGATCAGAAATAAATGAAAAAGAAATGAAGGAAATGATAGCAAAGATCAATAAAACTAAAAGCTGGTTCTTTGAGAAGATAAACAAAATTGATAAACCATTAGCCAGACTCATCAAGAAAAAAAGGTAGAAGACTCATATCAATAGAATTAGAAATGGAAAAGGAGAAGTAACAACTGACACTGCAGAAATACAAGAGATCATGAGAGATTACTACAAGCAACTATATGCCAATAAAATGGACAACCTGGAAGAAATGGACAAATTCTTAGAAATGCACAACCTGCCAAGACTGAATCAGGAAGAAATAGAAAATATGAACAGACCAATCACAAGCACTGAAATTGAAACTGTGATTAAAAATCTTCCAACAAACAAAAGCCCAGGACCAGATGGCTTCACAGGCGAATTCTATCAAACATTTAGAGAAGAGCTAACACCTATCCTTCTCAAACTCTTCCAAAATATAGCAGAGGGAGGAACACACCCAAACTCATTCTACGAGGCCAACATCACCTTGATACCAAAACCAGACAACGATGTCACAAAGAAAGAAAACTACAGGCCAGTATCACTGATGAACACAGATGCAAAAATCCTCAACAAAATACTAGCAAACAGAATCCAACAGCACATTAAAAGGATCATACACCATGATCAAGTGGGGTTTATTCCAGGAATGCAAGGATTCTTCAATATATGCAAATCAATCAACGTGATACACCATATTAACAAATTTAAGGAGAAAAACCATATGATCATCTCAATAGATGCAGAGAAAGCTTTTGACAAAATTCAACACCCATTTATGATAAAAACCCTGCAGAAAGTAGGCATAGAGGGAACTTTCCTCAACATAATAAAGGCCATATATGACAAACCCACAGCCAACATTGTCCTCAATGGTGAAAAACTGAAAGCATTTCCACTACGATCAGGAGCCAGACAAGGTTGCCCACTCTCACCACTCTTATTCAACATAGTTTTGGAAGTTTTAGCCACAGCAATCAAAGAAAAGGAAATAAAAGGAATCCAAATCAGAAAAGAAGAAGTAAAGCTGTCACTGTTTACAGATGACGTGATACTATACACAGAGGATCCTAAAGATGCTACCAGAAAACTACTAGAGCTAATCAATGAATTTGGTAAAGTAGCAGGATACAAAATTAATGCACAGAAATCTCTGGCATTCCTATACACTAATGATGAAAAATCGGAAAGTGAAATCAAGAAAACACTCCCATTTACCATTGCAACAAAAAGAATAAAATATCTAGGAATAAACCTACCTAAGGAGATAAAAGACCTGTATGCAGAAAATTATAAGACACTGATGAAAGAAATTAAAGATGATAGAAATAGATGGAGAGATATACCATGTTCTTGGATTGGAAGAATCAACATTGTGAAAATGACTCTACTACCCAAAGCAATCTACAGATTCAATGCCATGAAGAACCTAGGGGTAAGACAGGAATAAAGACACAGACCTACTAGAGAATGGACTTGAGGATATGGGGAGGGGCGTGGGTAAGCTGTGACAAAGCAAGAGAGAGGCAATGACATATATACACTACCAAACGTAAGGTAGATAGCTAATCGGAAGCAGCTGCATAGCACAGGGAGATCAGCTCGGTGTTTTGTGACCGCCTGGAGGGGTGGGATAGGGAGGGTGGGAGGGAGGGAGATGCAAGAGGGAAGAGATATGGGAACATATGTATATGTATAACTGATTCACTTTGTTATAAAGCAGAAACTAACACAGCATTGTAAAGCAATTATACTCCAATAAAGATGTAAAAAAATAAATAAAATAAAGTGCATTATTCACTGGTATTTAGTGTCTTAATAGAGTTGTGCATTGATCACCATTGTCTAATTGCAGAAGATTTTTATCATTACTTATAGAAACTTCATACCCATTAACAGTCACTCCCCATTCCTTTCCTCCCCCTAGCTCTTGGCAACTACTAATCTATTTTCTGTCTCTGTGAATTTACCTATCCTGGACATTTCATTTAAATTGAATCATACATGGCCATTTGTGTCTGTCTTCTTTCACTTTGTGTAATGATTATTTTGTGTGTGTGTGGGGTACGCGGGCCTCTCACTGTTGTGGCCTGTCCTGTTGCAGAGCACAAGCTCCGGACGCACAGGCTCAGCGGCCATGGCTCACGGGCCCAGCCACTCCACGGCATCTGGGATCTTCCTGGACCAGGGCACCAACCCACGTCCCCTGCATCAGCAGGCAGACTCTCAACCACTGTGCCACCAGGGAAGCCCTGTATAATGATTTTAATGTCCATCTATGTTGTAGAATGTTATCAGAACTTTACTTCTCTTTATGGCCAAATAATATTGTTATATGGATGTACCACATTTTGTTTATCCATTTATTAGTTGATGGATTTTGGGTTGTTTCTACTTTTAGCTGTTACAGTAATACTGCTATGAATATTTGTGTACAAGTTTTTGGTGGAGGTATGATTTCATTTCTCTTGGGTATAGATATAGGCATATATACTTATACCTATATATATCTGCAATTACTGGGTGATATGATAACTCTATTTATTACACTTTTAGGAACTGCCAAACTGTTTTCCAAAGTGATTATACCATTTTACATTCCCATCACCAATTTATGGGAATCCTAATTTCTTCCACTCCTTGTCAACACTTGTTACTGTCCATTTTTTATTATAGCCATCTTAGTGAGAATAAAGTTGTATTCATTGTGGTTTTGATTTTCATTTCCCAAATGACTGATGATATTGAGCATCTTTTCATGTCTTCCATTTACTCCTATGTTTTTTTCTAAGAGCTTTTTGGTTTTAGTTCTTATATTTAGGTCTATGATCTATTTAAGTTAATCTTTGTATGTGATCTGAAGTAAGGATCCACGTTCATTCTTCTGCTTGTGGCCATCCTGTTTTCTCAGCATCATTTATTGACAAGACTATTCTTTCTCTCAATGAATGGTCTTGGCACCCTTGTTGAAAATCAGTTAACCATAGATTCATGGGTTTATTTCTGGACTCTCCATTCTATTCCATTGATCTATATGTCTATCCTTATAGCAGTACCACATAATCTTGATGATTGTAGCTTTATAGTAGCTTTGAAATCAAGAAATGTGAGTTCTTAACTTTGTTCTTTTTCAAGATTGTTTTGACAATTCTGAGTGCCTTGCAATTCTATATGAATTTTAGAATCAACTCACCAATTTCTACCCAAAAGTTCAGGTGAGATTCTTAAAGGAATTACATTGAATCTGTAGACCAATTTAGGGAGTATTGTCATCTTAATAATATTAGCTCCTCTGATTCATGAATATGATATGTTTTTCTATTTATTTAGGTTTTCTTAAATTTCTTTCAACTATGTTTTGTCATTTTCAAAGTATAGATCTTCTATTTGTTTTGTTAAATTTATTGCTAAGTATTTCATTTTTTAAATACTATTGTAAATGGAATTTTGTTCTTAATTGCATTTTCAGCTTGCTCATTGTGTATAGTAACTTGATTTTTATATTGATCATGTATTCTTCAACCTTGTTGGACTCATTTATTTGGTCTTATAGTTTTTTGTAGATTTCTTAATATTTTCTAGATAGAAGACCATGTCATGAAGATGGTTTTACTTCTTTCTTTCCAATCTAAATGCTTTTTTTTTTTTTGCCTAACTATTCTTACTAGAACCTTCAGAACTGAGTAGAAGTAGTGAGAGCAGACATACTTGTCTTGTTCCTTATCTGAAGGAGAAAGCGTCTAGTCTTTCACTTTTATGTGTGAAGATAGTTGTGGATTTTTCAAAAATGCCCTTTTTCAGGTTAAGGAAATTCTCTTCTATTCCTAGTTTTTTCAGTGTTTTTATCTTCATAAAAGGGTGTTGGGTTTTGTCAAATAATTTTTCTGCATCTATTGAGATGAACATTGTCCTTTATTTTATTAATGTGGTGTATTACAATAATTGATTTTCAGATGTTAACTCAACATTGCTTTGCTAGTATTTTGTTGAGAATTTTTGTTTCCATGTTCATAAGGGATATTGGTCTGTAGTTTTCTTTTTGTGTGGTTTCTTTCAATGGTTTTGATATCAGAGTAACATTGACTTTATACAATGAGTTAGGGAGTTCTTTCTCCTCTTCTATATTTGGGAAGAGTTGGTGAAAGATTGGTGTTAATTCTTATTTAAATGTTTGGTGTAATACATCTGTGAAGCCATCTGGGCCTGGACATTTCTTTGTAGGAAGAATTTTGATTACTAATTCAATATCTACTTATTATAGATCTATTCCAGTTTTCTATTTCTTCCTGAGTCAGTCTTGGTAGGTGTCTTTTGAGGAACTTATACATTTCACCTGGGTTTTCTAATTTGTTGGAATATAATTTTTTATAATATTCTCTTATAATCTTTCTATTTCTGTAAAGTCAGAAAGGCATTATCCCCTTTCATTCTTTATTTTAATAATTTGTGTCTTCTCTCTTCTTCCTAGTTAATCTAGGTAAAGGTTTGTTAATTTTGTTGATCTTTTCAAAGAATCAAATTTTTGTTTTACTGATTTTATTAGTTTTCTAGCCTCTGTTTCACTTATTTCCACTCCAGTCCTTTTTTCCTTTCTTCTGCTTGCTCTAGATTTAGTTTGCCTGCTTTTGCAGATTGTTTCTTATGGAAGGTATTGTAGAAAACTAGATTATTGATTTGGGATCTTTCTTCCTTTCCCATAGAGTTGCTTACAGCTATACATTTCTCTCTAAGCACTGCTTTGCCTGCATCTTACACATTTTGGTATGTTGTTCATTTTTATTCATCTCAAAGAATTTTCTAATCTACCTTATGATTTCTTCTTTGCTATATTTGTTAGTTAAGGGTAATGCTGTTTAATTTCCACATATTTGTGAATTTCCTGAATTTTTTAATGTAATTAACTTCTAACTTCATTCCATCATGGTCAGAAAACATACTTTGTGTGATTTCAATCTTTTTAAATTAATTGAAGTATGTTTTACGGCCTAACATATGGTCTGTCTTAGTTCGTACAGGCTACTATTAAAAATATATATACCATAAACTGCATGACTTGCAAACAACAGAAATTTATTTCTCACAGTTCTGCAGGCTGGGAACTCCAATATCAAGACACCAGCAGATTTAGTGTCTAGTGAGGGCTTGCTTCCTGGTTTAGAGATGAATGTCTTTCTTCTGTGCCCTCACATGGGGAAGGAGGCAAGGGAGCTCTCTGGGCCTCTTTTATGGGGCTCAGCACTCATGACCTAATCACCTCCCAAAAGCCCCACCTGAAAATAACATCACATTAGGGATTAGGTTTCAATATATGAATTTGGGGGAGATACAAACATTTAGTCTATAGCACAATCTATCCTAGAGAATGACCATGTGTACTTGAGAAGACTGCATATTCTGCTGTTTAGGGGTAGAATATTCTAAACAGTTATCTGTTTAGGTCTAATTGGTTTATACTGTTGCTCAAGTCTTCTATTTCCTTGTTGATCTTCTTCCTAGTTGTTCTAGTTGTTTCAGCTGATGAAACTAGAGTACTGAAATCTCCAACTATTATTGTTGAATTGTCTATTTCTCTCTTCAATTCTATCAGTCTTTGCTTCATGTATCTTGCAGCTCTCTTGTTATGTACATATATGTTTAGAATTGTTATGTCTTTCTGATAGATTGACTCATTTATCACTAAAAAATAACATTCTTTATCTCTAATCATAAGTTTTGCCCTAAAGCATATTTGTCTGGGTTTAGTACAGCTGCTCCAATTCTGTTTTGGATACTGTTTGCAAGGTACATCTTTTTCCATCCCTTTATTTTAAACCTAAGTGTGTCTTTGAATCTTGTGTCTCTTATTACAGTATATAGTTGGAGCATGTTTTTTTTAATTCATTCTGCCAATTTCTGCCTTTTGATTGAGGTTTTTAATCCATTTACATTTACTTACATTACTGCAAAAGTAGAATTTATGTCTGCCATTTTGTTGTTTGTTTTATGTGTGAATCTTAGGTCTTTTTGTTCCTCTATTTCTCCATTACTGCCTTTTATCAGATAAAATATTTTCTAGTGTAACACCTTAAGTCCCTTTTTGTTTATTTTAGTATATAATTTTTAGTTATTTTCTTAGTGATTGCAATTAACACCCTAACTTAAAACAATCTAATTTAGATTAGTACCAACTTAATTTCAATAGTGTATAAAATTCTTTCAAAGCTCACCAACACAACATTATAATTATTCTTTATGTGGTTATCTTTTAAATTAGATAGGAGAAGAAAAAAAAATATTTTTTTCCTTGGTAGAAAAAAAATAATAAACTAGATAGGAGAAGAAAAGTATTACAAACAAAAATACATTTATATCCTCTCTTATAATTATCTCTGTAATTACCTTTACTCGTGCTCTTTATTTCTTTAAGTGGATTTGAGTTGTCATCTGGTGCCCTTTCATTTGAATCTAAAGTATAACAGTTAATATTTCTTGTAGGGCCAGTCTCTCACTTTTTGTTCATCTGAAAATGTCTTAATTTCTCTTTTGGTCTTGAAGTATGATTTTGCTGATTATAGAATTCTTGTTAGACATTTTTTTCTTTCAGTAC
This sequence comes from Leucopleurus acutus, assembly GCF_964270905.1. NCBI lineage: Eukaryota > Metazoa > Chordata > Mammalia > Artiodactyla > Delphinidae > Leucopleurus > Leucopleurus acutus. The sequence goes on from NC_139147.1 coordinate 67,957,666, forward strand.
TTGAACATGCCATCCCTCTGCCTTATATCATGTGGGGCCTGAAGGCCTGTATAGTTTCTGAGAATTCTATCAGCAGTTGATCTCATTTAGGATCCCTTGTATGTGATGAGTTGCTTTTCTCTAGTTATTTTCTCTTTGTCTTTGCCTTTTGCCAGTTTGATTATGATGTCTAGATATGGTTTATCTGAGTTTTTCTACTTTGATGCATTGAGCTTCTTGAATGTGCAGATTAATAGTTGTTTTTTTTAATCAAATTTGAGATGTTTCCCACCATTATTTCTTTAAACAATCCTTTATGCCCTTTTCTGTCTCTTCTCTCCTTCTGAGACTCCCATAATGTGTATATTGATATTCCTGATATTATCCCACAGGTCTGTGAGGCTCTGTTTATTTTTTCTTTATTCTTTTTTTCTCTTGAACTGAATAATTTCAATTAATCAGTCTTTGAGTTTGCTGATTCTTTTCTTCTGCCAGTTTAAATATGCTGTTGAGTCCGTCCAGTAAAAACTTTATTTCAATTATTTTACCTTTCAGTGACAGAATTTCTATTTGTTTCTTTTCATAATTTATTTCTTTATTGATATTCTCTATTTGATGAGATATAGTTCTCAAAGTTTCCTTTAATTATTTAGACATCAATTCCTTTAGTTCTCTTACCACATATAAAATAGCTGATTTAAAGTCTTTGTCTAATTAAGTCCAATGTCTGGGCTTCTTCAGGGACAATTTCTATTGACTGCTTTTTTCTTTTGTATGGACCATACTTTCCTGTTTCTTTGCATGTCTCGGAATTTTTTTGTTGAGAGCTGGACATTTAAAATAACATAGTGTATCAATTATGGAAATCAGATCCTTCTTGCAAAGTCTGTTGTTATTTATTGTTTGTTTGTTTGCTTGGTAACATTCCTGGACTAATTCTGTAAAGTCTATATTCTTTGTGGTGTGCAGCCACTGAAATCTCTGCTTAGTTAGTTTAGTGGTCAGCTAATGATTGGACAGGGATTTCCTTAAATGCCTGGGACCAATAGCCTCAGCCTTTGCTGAAAGGCTCTGTGTGTTGGGATATGCCTTCAATGCTCCCACAGGCAGTTTACAACTCTGTTTTAGCCTCCACTTGCTGTTTGCACAGAATCTCAAGGCCAGAAGTGAGAAGTTAGAGCCTTCTCAGAACTTTCCCACACAGCCCTGCACATTAGAGTCCAAGGAATATGTCACAGCTTTTTAAAGTTCCCTATGGACATCTTATTCCCCATGTTTTATCAAGTTTTTCAACTTCTTGTTAGCCTCACTGGTAATGCCACATCAGGCAGCTGTGATGTTAATTACTGCTGCTTGTTTCCAAGGAATACCCAGAAGGCAGGGCAGTTTGCATGCGGTGAGCTCTGAGTGAGGTCTAATAAAGGCAAGCCCTGAGAATGGAGCTTTTAAACAAGTTTCTAGGCAGGTAAAATGGTGATTTTTCTCTGGGGATGGGGCTTTGGGGAGCTCCAACTCTTTTTGTTCACTCAGTAGCTTCTAGCCTGCGTTTTTCACAGCTACCATAACTGCATTACTCTTGGCTTTCAAGGCTACCACACAACTGGGGAGAGGGAGATAGGATTAAGGCAAGGTAAAATGCCACAAGATTTGCCATTCCAAGTAAGCTTCAGCAGATTTTCTTGAATAAACACTCCTCTGATTGTTGTAAGACTTTAGTGAATTTCCAGAGCTCTGAAAAACTTGGTCTGTCCATTTTTGCCAGTGTTCTAATTAATTGCTTTTATGGAGATTTTCAGAAGTCCTTACTCTGTCATTCCAGAAGTCAAGGGCTTGATTAAATTTTGATCATTTATGATTTCCTATTAATTTTTCCATTTTTATCCACATTGTCTAATATATTGATATAATGAATTTCCTTTCAACCATTGTAGTTCTGTGTACTTTTTTGTTTCTAATGACTTTATGATTTTTTTTGTTTTTTTGAATGACAACATTTATCTATTTTATTGGTTTTCCCCAAGAAAAAATAGTATCTGATTTAATTGAAGCACTGGATTTTTTTTTGTATGTTTGTATTTCATTAATTTCTGTCTTTAACATCTATTAATTCCTGTCTTCTACACTTTTAGACAATTTATTGTCCTTTTATGGACTTAAATGTTTAGGTACTTTATGTTTAGTCTTTATTTTTTTCCCAAGGAGAAAATTTAAGACTATACATTTTTCTCTGAATAATGCTTTGGCTAAATTCAACAGGTTTTTCTATGTTCTACTTACTGCTAAGTAATCTATAATGTCAGTTTTTACTTCTTTAATCTAAGTGTTACTTAGAATAATTTTTGTTAATATCCAACTGTAGACACTAATAAATATAAAATAGATAACCAACAAGGACCTACTGTATAGCACAGGGAACTATACTCAGTATTTTGTAATAACATATAAGGGAAAAGAATCTGAAAAAAATTAGATATATATGTATGTATAACTGAATACTGTATGTATAACTGAGTTACCTTGCTGTACACCTGAAAATAACACAAAATTGTAAATCAACTATACTTCAATTAAATAAAGATTTTTAAATATCCAACTGTAGAGAGTTTAAATGTCTGTGTATTTCATTATTTTATTATAATTGAGAAATGTGGCTTTTATGACGTCTACTTTGGAGAATTTGTTGAGATTTTCTCTGTGATCTAATACATGGACAATTTAAAAAATATATTCTAGAAGTGAGCAAAAGGAATTAATATTCTCTATGGACCACAAAATTTTATGCATACACGTGTGTGTTTAACCTCAATTGTACTACTCACATAGCATATGTTCTTACTCATTTTTTAATTTACTTGATCTTCTAATTTCTTTAAAAATGTATCTTTTTAAAAAAAAGTGTCAATTCTCCCTCTATGAATGTCAATTTGACAATTATCTTTGTGCTTCTAATACATATTCTTTCATATGTTTCAAGATAATTTTTGGTGTATCAGCTGATGTGCTTTTTGCTCTTGGTAATGTCTTTTTCCCAGTGTTTCTTCCCCCATTCAAACTAGACCTTGAATCATTCATTTCTTTGAGAGAGGAAGGCTTCTACACAAAAACAGAAGAAAATAAAGTCCGATATCAGTCAAAAGCTTTTGAGTTGCACATGCCTGGCTTTCAAAGGTCTAAATCATGATGGATTAGAAGCCCAAAGCCATAAAACAAATTTGCAAGAATTCCTGATGTTATAATAGCTAGGTTTTACTTTCTCAGACTAGATCAGTATTCCTTGGGCTAGGATCAGGAGACTGGAAAGGAATTAAGAGAGTTGGAGACTGGTGTGTCTCCTTGAGAAAGTGACCAGCTCCCTCTCCCCTCCCCACTGTGGGCTAACTTACTTTGGTTAGAGGACACACTAAAAACTCCAGACAGGGATGAAAGATCTAAGAGCATAGAGGACCTGCACGTTGCTTCCTGAGTGAAGCTTGAAGAAGTGGCAAATACTCAGAGTTCTCTATCATGAAATATGGAATGGGAGCAGTAGAGTAGAGATGGCTGCATTCACTGACTAGGCAAATATTTCATACAGTGTTGTAGAGGTTTCCAAATTTTCCCAAGAGGGGCATAGAAGTAACCAAGAGAGGGTCGGACTTGAAGAGGTCTTGAAATGAGGACAAGAAGAATACTGCCTCACTGATTCACATGGGCCAATGATTAGAGACCTATCAGGAACAAGCATTTCAGCAGATGCTAAGAACAGACAGAAAATCATGCCCCCCTGGCATTAAGTATGTCCCCTGGAACACAAATTCAACTCAAAGAATTTGTCAGGTAGTATAAATGGAATACGGAAAATCTGAACTAACTGAGATTCGCCTGAACCAAATAAGATTACATTTCTGCCATCTAGCAGCATGAACAGTTGAAACAAAATTTAATTTCACTTACATAAAAATTTGTTTCATTTTAATTTTTATACCTAAGGTTGTAAAACAATACCCATAAGATCTATTTCAAAATTAACTTGATAGATGCATAAAGAATTGACAACTGTCCTATCTTCTAGATGGATCATACTTTCTACCAGTGTAAATTTTTTTCCATTTGATGCTTTTAGCTTTTAATTCAGCCTTTTCTGTTACTACTATTGTTTTTGTAAGCGTTTATCAGTTACATTTTTATTCCTATAATTTTAAATATCCTCATGTCATTTTATTTTTGGTGTGTCTTTTGAAACAGCATATAGCTGGATGCTTTTAAAACTATCCTTGCGATTTTCTGCCTTTTAATAATTTATTATGATTAGTGATGTGTTGGATCTATTCCAGTCATGTTCTTTTATGTTCTCCATTTATTATGCCTTCTTGTTGGGTCTTGTTTTTCTATTTCCTGCTTTTTGTTCCTTGATCAAGTTTCCTTTGTTCACTTTTTTTCCTCTAATGGTTTTTAAAAAGTTATCTCCTAGCTCTCCTTTGTTGCCACCATAAAATTGGATGAAGAAAACTTGCAAATTGCTTCTTTGGCTAAGCTCCATCTTCTCTCCAGTACCTGGGAGCTGCTCCAACTCCTCCCCCTTCTCCTCCAAGCTGGAAAAGGAGGAGACTTGAGAGAAAAGACAAAAGCAAAGGTGGAATCAATGGGAGGAAAGAGAAGCAGAGGTCAGGAGAGGGTGTATGTTCTCTACAGCACACCTACCACTGGCCCAGCTGGCCCCTGTGTTGTTACAGATGATATCAAGACTGGTACATGGAGTTAGGAAGGTGAAGGAATGTTCTTATGCGTATAGAAGCTGGAGAAGGGTGACGGTCAACAGCTTGGGTCCAGAGAGCTATCTCAAATTGCAAATTACACCCATTTGAAGAGTAGTGTCTGTCTGTCCCAGGACTTTTGCCAGTTCTGCTAAACGAAAGACTTCATTGTGTGGGTTTTGTGTTTTTTTTAATTCTCTGACACTTGCATGAGTGTGGTCTCTTTTTCCCAGTGAGACTAAAACTCTCTATGGAAAAGGAATTTAATAGCTAGCTCAAAAATAATTTATAACTAGGCTATCAGTGCTGAATCATGAAAAACTGGCAAGAAGTTGGGTTAGGACAATAGAACCTGGTAAATACGAAAAGTTTAGCAATCCTAACATTCCTAAAGGATGGTAGCTCAGGGAGGACACTGTGCTGGGACTGGGGCAAAGAGAGGAAAACTAAATTTCCTCCAACCATACGCCTAGGTAGCTGTTTACCAGTGCAGAAAAGGCAAAACTATTCTAGATCTGTTTTGCCTCTATCTTCTCAATCAATCAAAGTGGCCTTCCAACAGAAAAGGGGAGAATTAACATCGGAAAGAAAGTCTAAGGTAGATGGAGAGATAATAAAGATACCTAACCCCTATGAACGGGTTTGAATCCTCAGATTCCAGAAAACCTCATTCTAATGAGGTAGAAAACGTTAAAGGTATGATCTAAAAGTCCCTGTATGCAACACTGAGAAACCGTAAAGAATGGATAAAGAAGGCAAATACTCTCCTTATTTTCAAATAAGGGGCAACAAATGGATTCTGGACACAAAAGACCAATAAGGTAGGTGTTGATTCCAGACAAAATTTTTTAAAAACTAAACTTTTGTTTTTTTTAGTATTTAGAAGGAAGGGTCATTCAGTTCAATAATACAAGTTGAAACACGCAAATGTCATTTCTTTTTTACAGAATTACTAGGATTATAACAGGAAGGGTGTTATTAGATTCCTTGAGTTGGACAAGTCTCTCGTGATAGTAATGTTACTTGTATGGTTAAATAAGAGCTAGATGATAATATAGCCAGCAATTCTGCAGCTGATTGACCAAGTGTATCTTCAGAGAGTTGATAAAGAGAATGGTATTTACCCAGAGGTGTAAATAAGTGAAGACCTGCAGGGCCTGGTCTTTAACCCTATCTAGGTTTGTAGGTTTTAAGTTACTTAAATAGTGTATAAGAGGACCTGCTTATCAAATTTTCTAGATACACAAGGGTTTAATAATATGATTGATGACAGGTTCAAGACTCAAAATGATCTCAATGAGTTGTAACGCTAGGTTAAAATTTAGCAGGAGCAGATCCAAGAATTGTGGGGCCTGAAGCCTACAGAATTTGGAGGGGCCTCTTTAATTTAAAAAAATTATAGATACAAAAAAAAAAGAAATAAAATACAAAAGTGAATATTTATCAGCATGGTAAAGAAATCACCCCAGGCTTGGAGCTAGATCTCTTTATCCAACTCCCAACATCTCCCTACATTCACAGGGGCCATACAAATAAAAGACCCTGAAGCTTAAACTTTTTTAGCTTCAGGGTATAAGTACTTCTGGCAATACTCCTTCATATATATTAAAATAATTAAACTTTATTTCAAAAATACAGGCTGGGGGATATTGTTTGACCACAATCTTACTATGCATCAATATTGTGACACAGCAAATAAAAATGATCCAGCTCAGGCAATTAATATTCTAAATTTACCATATACATTGATCAGATCAATTCTGGGAGCCCAGATTGAAAGGGAATATTGGCAAACCAGAGCATGTACTAAGGGGAAGCAGACAATATAATGAGAGAATTCTGAAACCTGCCTCATGAGGAACTGCTGAAAGAACTGAAGTGCTTGGCTTTGGGAAAGGAATAGTGCTGGGGGATAGATGACAACCCACAGTATACAAGAAGAAGGAGACTTATTCTGTATTGTTCTGGAGGAAGGAAGTATGAGTTGCAAGAAGATTTCAGCTCAATATAAGTCAATCCAATTCAATAAATATATATGAAGTCTATTATGTGTCAGGAACTGGTTAAGGCACTGGGCATAAAGAAATGATCAAAATAGACAAAATTATCTAGTCTCACATAGCTTACATTTTGGAAGAGAGATAGACAATAACATAAATATATAGTATATCAAGTGATGAGGTGATGTATCCTAAGAAGTTAAATCTAACAAGGTATCAGCAACAAACAATTAAGAATACAATTTTAAAAGGATGTCAAATACAATTGCATCAAAAAGCATCAAATACCTAGGAATAATCCAGCAAAGTATGTGCATGACACATACACAAAAAACTGTAAATTATTGGTGAGAGAAACTAAAGAAGACTTAAATAAGTGGAAGGATATCCTGTGTTTGTGGATTAGTAGTCTAAATATTTTCAGGATGTCAATTTTCTCCAAAATTGTTCTAGAGATTTAACATAACCCCAATGAACAATTCGTGAGTGTGTGTGTGTGTGTGTGTGTGTGTGTGTGTGTGTGTGTGTTGACAAGCTGATTCTAAAGAGGTATATGGAAATGCAAAGGTCCAAGAGTAGCCAAGATGATCTTAAAGAAGAATAAAGTTAGAGAACTTACTGTACCAGATTTTACAACTTACTATAAAGCCACAATAAATAAGACAGTATGGTATTTTGGCAAAAGAATAGATAAATAGACTAACCAGACACAATTGAGAGTTCATAAACAGAACCACACATATATGGGTACTTCAAAGCAATGGTGACACACAAAACAGTAGAGAAAGGTTGATCTTTTCAATAAATGGTGCCAAGTCAATTGGAAATTCATTGGGAAAAAAATGAAAGTTGACCCGTACAAAAATCAGTTCCAGTAGGATTGTAGATCTTAATGTAAAAGACAAAACAAAAAGGCTTCTAGAAGATAACATTGGAGAATATATTCATGACTTGGTGTAGGCAAAGATTTCTTAAGCAGGACCAAAGCACATTAACCATAAAGGAAAATATAGATAAACTGGACTACATTAAACATAAGAACTTCTGGGCTTCCCTGGTGGCACAGTGGTTGAGAGTCCGCCTGCCGATGCAAGGGACACGGGTTCGTGCCCCGGTCCGGGAGGATCCCACATGCCGCGGAGCGGCTGGGCCCGTGAGCCATGGCCGCTGAGCCTGTGCGTCCGGAGCCTGTGCTCCGCAACGGGAGAGGCCACAACAGTGAGAGGCCCACGTACCGCAAAAAAAAAAAAAAAGAACTTCTGTTCATGAAAAGGCACTATCAAGAGAGTGAAAAGGCTGTTCACCTGAAACTAACACAATATTGTAAATCAACTACACTTCAATTTATAAAAAGAGTGAAAAGGCAAACCACAGAATTGGAAAAGGTATTTTCAATATCAATAATTGACCAAAAAAACCCTAAATATAAGCCTAGCATATCAGAAAAAAACATATATTGATAAGGAAAAAGAGAGACAACCCAATTTTTAAAACGAGAAGGGGGAGAGAGACATAAACAGACACTTCATTAAAGAGAATATCTAAATAGTCAATAAACATATGAAAAGGCACTCAACTTCACTGGTCATCTGGGAAATGCAAAGTAAAACTACAATGAGACATCACTTTACACACGCAAGAGTAATATTTTTTTTAAAAGACTACACCAAGTGTTGGTAAGGAGATAAGTAAGAATTTTCATTTACTACTGGTGGAAATATAAATTAGTATGACCATTCTGGAAAATTCTTTGGCAATATCTTCTAGTGCTAAACATATGCATATCTTTTAACCAAGTAATTCTACTCCTACATATTGCCCAACAGAAATGCAAGCACATCTACACCAAGACATATACAAGAATTTCACAGCAGCATTATTAATAATAGCTCAAAACTGAGAGCAATTCAAATGCCCATCAATAGTAAAATGAATCAATAAATTATGACATGGTCACACATTGGAATAGGACACAGAAATGAAAAAGCAACAAACTACTGCACAGTATGGTTGAATCTCACAAATTATTGGGTAAAAGAAGCTAGACGTAAACGAGTGTTTACTGAATGATTCCATTGGTATAAATATAAATAATCTATGGTATTAGAAGTCAGGCTAGTGGTTACTCTCTGGAGGGTTTAGAGGATGGAAAATGATATACGCGCTGGTCAAACTGTACATGTTTCTAAACATATGTTATACTTAAATGAAATTAGTTAATTAAAACAAAAATGAACAAAAGAGATAGGCCCCATTTGAGTTTTTTAGAGTATCCTGAGCGGGGTTAGAATAAAAAGAGCACTTGGGCTACAAGTGAGAGTGTGAGAAAACCCGACAGTAATGAAACAGGAGACTGGGAACCATGGAGGAAAGACGGCCAACAAGAAATTCACAGTAGCTGGATTCCTTAAGTGTTTTTAAAGAACAGAGTATTTAATATTCATTTTTAAGTTGTTTTCTGTGCTGTGATTTGCTCTAATCCCTCTATGACCCCATCACACACACACCCCGCAAATTTACTGCTCTCAAACCATCAGTAAACTTTACAACATCTTTAAAACATAGTAAAGCAGGATAAATAAACAGTGATGAAGAGGGGTGAAAGAGAGGCTATGCTATCAGAGGACTGGAATCCCAAAGGAAGGTCTCTCTGAAAAGGTAACACTTAGAATTGAGAGCAAAAGAAGTTAGGGAGAAGAGTGCTCCAGACTGAGAAAAGTAAATGCAGAGACCCCAAGGCAGGATATGCTGGGCACATCCAAAAACCAGTAAAGGAACCAGTGTGTATGGGGCCAAGAAAGATTGTAGGAGATGACGTCATAGAAATAGCGAGGGGCCAGATAATGCTGGTCTCCATGGGGCATGGATTTTACTAGGTTTTACTCTGAGAGAGACAGGAAGCCATTACAGACAAGGTTTTAAGCAGAGAAATTACATATCCAAGTTGTTCCAAATCTATCAATCCAGTTGCTGTGTGAAGAATAGACTATAGAGATATCCGCAAGGGTGGATGCAGGACCAGTTAGGAGGTTTTCTAAGAGTAAGATCATGCTGGCTTAGAGAAACTGGTAGTGGTGAAGGTGGAGAAAAGAGTTTGATTCTGGATGTATTTGGAAATCAGAGCCAGCAAGACTTGCAGATGGACTGGATATGGAGTGTGAGGGAAAGAAAGGTATCACGAATGCCTCAGGAAAGAACCTCCTAACCCAAAGAGCTGTCTGACAGTTAGATGAGCTTTCCCTTGATGCAGTTATCTGAGTGGAAGCAGTTATTCCTTCATGGGGCCTTGTGAATGCTCTTCTCCCTCCAGCTCACCTGCCAAACAAGCTACTAAGAGGATCTCTGCCCTTTGAGGCAATGGACCTAGGTGACCTCTAAGATAGCTCATGTGCAAAATATTCTAGAACTTTAAGGCAGTCAGAACGTGGTCTATACATCATCAATTTTAGGCTAAATGGTTGCGAAGTAAATTTCCTAAACCAAAGTAACTTTTTAACTGCTATTTACCTTTTTCCCCACACACATATTTTTATTGCAGTCAAAACGGGTTACAGTGAACAGCAGAAGCAGCTGCTTTGGGGTAAGCAGATACCACAAAAGCCTGGAGCTGGGAGCTGCTGATGTGTGGAAGGAAGGAGCAACTCCATCCTCTTGGCCCTTGGGGATGGTTATGAATACAGGCTACTCAAAAGAAAGTGTAATTAGAGGGTAGATAATTGAATTGTAAACAAGCATCCTAACATTTTCAAGTGCTCCATAAATTATACAGTTGGCACAGTGGTGCAGCTATTGCTCAAAGCTCACTTGGAACTCTTCTTTGGGATTTGTCCTCAAAGGAAGTTAATGTAACTTACTCCAAAATCCAGTCTTTGAGGTGGTCAGATCCCTGGGAAGCTCTGCTTTCAAAAATCTCAGATTCTGGTTCGCAGGAACTATAAAGCTTCTAGCCTATCTGGTGTTTGACCTCTCATGGCATCATTCATGACAAACAGGCATCTAACCTCTGCTTCAACCCCAGAGTGAGGGAAATGTGGTTAACACCCCCAAGGCAGCCCTTTTTCATCTTCCTAGACAGCTCCGATTGTCAGAAAGTTCTCATTCATTTTGAACTGAAACCCACCTCACCATACCTTGCACCCACTGATCATAACAGAGTGTAGGGCAGTATTTCCCAAACATCAAACACCTGTGTACCACCTCCACATTTTGTCCTTTTTACCATGTCTAAGTATCACTGGTCCTATTAGCTCCTTAATATCTCCCTTTCAAATTACCCAATTTTCTTAGCCAAGTAATTTTGCCTTAAATGGAAACTACATCACCTTGTAAGTGAAAACCTCACACCAATTACAAATTAACAGCATAAGGAATAATATCAGAAGGAAGAGAAAGTGATGATGTTAAATTCTACTCAGGAACTGTTGCCTGGCAAGAGTGCTGCTCCTGAGGCAGGCTCTCGCTTTGTTAGAACAGGAGATTAGCAAGTGTTGAGAGGTGTAAAGACAAAGCACCACAGAAATGACACTTCTTTCTTAACATTCATAGGTTCAAGAGAATTGGAGAAAGCATAACTTTTTTCACCATGTGATCCACTGTTACTTAACATTGTCTGTGTACCACTCAAAAGCACTGCCTATACTTCTAGTGGGAGATGTACACACTGGGACCCACTGGCAAAGCAGCTTGGCAGTGGTCAACCTGATCAGATTCAGGTCATTCTTCTGCCATTTTCTAGCTGCCCAATCCTATACACCTTAACCAGTTTCTTCATCTTCAAAGTGGAAGTAACAATAGCTCTTCAGAGTGATGTTTTCTTAAAGACATTTGAATATTTTGCTCCAGTTGTAAGTTGATGATTGAAGAGTATAAATTCAGGCTAAGATTGCAGTGTCATTCAGCTTTTGGGCTGAATTAATTCAGCCTTTGGGCACTGACCAGGCTGTGCTGGTAGCCAACTAAAATCTCTAAGATATTTTGATATGGACGGCTGCTGAGCCAAATCCCCCACTGTGAACTTGTATTGCTGGGCATTTGGGCCTGAGGGAGGACTAGGCATTTATTCTTATTAACTAGATTCTCCCCTTCACTTTAACCTGGTGCTTCAACATTTGTTCAACTCCTTCTCTTACCCTACATTTGAAGAGAAGAAGGTCAGCAGAACTGGTCTAGGATGAGGATGTATTTGTGATTCTAGATGTATCTGTTCTTCTGGAGTAGGAAAATGGAAACTTTTTGCTGAGTTCTCATTAGGTATCAGGCACTTTTCTCCAATAACTTATTTAATGCTCCAAGAACCCCTTAAGGTAGGTGTTAATCCCATTTTACTGAGAAGAAATCTGCTTTTTCACTTGAAGTTATTAAGCATGGTAACTATGCAATTTCTTACTCTTTTGGCTTAATATTATTTTGTAAACACTTTATCACATTGCTTCATATTTTCCTTTTTTTTTTTTTTTTTGCTTTATAAGTAAATAAATACTCCCTCCTTGTTCTAAAAACATTTTGAGGCACTCCTGCCTTGATGTTTCTCATTTTAACGATTGTATAATATCTCATTAAGTTACCCTACCATAATTTATTTTACCAATTTCCTATTGTTGACAGTTTGATTCTGTTTCTTTGCTTTTTGTGGTTTTTTTAATTGTTTTCTGTAATAAAAGATCCTGCTACAAACATCTGCACATAAGTATTATTTTGTTCCGGAAATTTCTCCAAAAATGGAATTAATGCATCAAAGAGGATAACAACTTTTGTGGCTCTTTATAGAGACTAGCAAATTGCTCACCCAAAGGAGTGTGTGTTATTTGAGGATAAAAAGAAATAACTGGCTGTTTACAAAAGAAATCAATTTTCCACTTATTCATAAAGCATTCGATCCCCTGATAGGTGGCAGGTGCCGTGCCAGGGACTGAGTACAGGGATGATCAGGGCAGGCCGAGTCGCGGTCTTCAAGGAGAGCACGGTCAGGTCGGGCAGAGGAAACGACACGCAACAGGTGTCTGCCTCTAACCAGGGAGGGCCGAAGCGCCCTTTCGCACAAGAGAGTGGAAGGAGGGAGCTGTTTGCAAGCACCGAGGAGATCTCGCAACGTAGGCAGCACCTGACCTGAGTCTTGCAGAATGAGTAAGAATTTTGGTACGCGATTTGTATTTATTTTACGGTGACTTTCTGGCCTTTTATCGGAAAAAAAAGTTTCCCACTCTTAGCACTGAGCACAGAGAACGTTGGAGGAGTCGTAGGCCCCCAACCTCTTAAGCCTCTTTCCATCTCCAAGGAGGAGGAGGAAAGTGGGGGTCTCTCCAACCTCCGGAGCAGGATCTGGGGTCCGGGACCTCCCAGCGCGGCACCGGAAAGAACAGGAGAGGACGCGAGCGCGGGGCCCGCCGCCCCGAGAACCAGACCCGACGCGTGGCCCTCGGCGCCTGGCTCCAGCGGAGTCAGCTCAGCACGACCTGGGAAGCCGGTGAGGGAAACGGAGCTGCCCGGGGTGGAGGGCTGAAGAGCAGCCCGCGAGCGGCTCCGAGGGGAGCTGGACTCGGCAGTCGGGGACCCCGAGGGGGCGGGAGCGGGAGAGGGGCGGAGCTCCGAGGCCGGGGCAGCGGCTGCAGCCCAGAGGGTCTGTGGGGGCTGCTTTGGACATATCCGAGGACGAGCGCCTCTCCGAGACCGTGACCTTGGCTTCGGGAGCTGACCCCGCGCGCCGTCTTGAGCGCGCCTTGTGGAAACCCACGGCCGACGGGCCAGCGCTGCCCGCGGTGAGGCAGCCCGGGCCGGGGCGCCAGGTAACCTGGACCACCGGCCGCGAGGGCGGTCAGAAAGGGCCCCAGGGGGGGAGGGGCAGTGACGGGGCTGGGGGCCGCGGGCTGGGGGCTAAGCGAAGGGCGCACGCTGGAGCAGCTCAGGCCTCGGAACACTGGGCGTGGGGCGTGGGGGAAGTCAGGGTCCACCTTACCGGACCAAGGGCTCACCGGTCCTCAGAAGGGGCAGTGGGTCGCCCTCGCGGATGAACGGGAGTGCGCACGAAGACGCGGCTTCTGGGTAGCGTCTTGCGCCTCCGCTTTGTTTCTGCCCGTGACACAATCAGAAAGTATTCCCTTTCCGTGTGTTAATGAGGGAACGGGCAGTTTTCTAGTGTGTGTGCATATGGAAGGCTACAGCGTCAGCACCCATCCTTCTGGGCCATGAGTCCCCTAGCAGGATCCTTGGCCCAAGCCTCCAGCTGCCTTGGGGACCTTGTCTCAGTGACACCAAACTAAGGTGTCAGTCCCAGGGCTTTATCACCAGCCGCTATATTCCTTGGGGAGAAAAAAGAAGTACCAGTTTGATGGAATCTTTTATTATTTTTTAATCAATTAAATTATAGTTTAAATAGATGATTTTTTTAAAAATCAAACAATGCTAGTTTAACTTCTAGAGATATTCCTATACTTGTATTTGTGTCTATTTATACCTTCCTTGTTTTTTACCCATATCTTTTTCAACTCTACTTCTTCTGTCCCCTCCCTTTGATTCGTTATCTCACCTCCTGCCTAATGAAAGTACCAAAAGAAAATGACGTCACCGCCACTGGCCGCATCCCTTAATCTCCTGGGTTCCTCGCTGGTCCCACCCCTGCTCTCTTCAAAAGTCTTTCACCCGGGTGGCCTTTGGGGTAGGGAGCCCACTCCCGAGAGGACATTTCTTTTACTTGTCTTAACTCTCCCAGAGATTCAAAGAAAGGAGCTTTGGGAAAGAGCCCCAGATGAATTCTGTACTACCTGTTCTTTCCCTTAAACTGGACTTTGCAAATGCAGTTTAAGTAGAGTCTGGTACTGAGGAAAATTAATGAAGGAAATTTCCTAAAGTGTTCTAGATTTCCAGAAATTAACACTTCACTAGTTCCTATTCCTGAAAGCAGAACTTTGCCAGTCACACTTCCCATTTTCTCTGCTGCCTTCACCTAGGACCAGCAAAGTAACAGGAATAGGATTTTTCATCAGTAGGAATCTCATAGGGTGGATGTTTTATATTTGTGAAGGGGCTCAGTGACATACCTTTGCGGTAGACAAGGCGGGAGGGGAAGATATAGAAGAAGGAGTTAGAGGGGATCAGGGGATTAGAAAGAGAGGAGCAGGCCAAGACCCTTAAGAGGAGAAGAATCCTGGAAGCGGGGCCCTGTCATTTAGGAACAACCTCTAGATAATTTGGCTAGCAGACCACACATGCAGCTTACTTCTTGCCATCAACCAACACAATCAACTACTTTCCAAGACTTTTTCTATGCAAGGCCAAAACATACTGAGAAGTGGGGAAAAAAATCAGCAAATTAACCCACTTTTGTCTATGTGATAAAATAGAAGTGGTTTAAATTATTTTTCCTGAATTAATAGGGTTTTTTAGGAGTTGTGTAGACTGTTTAAAATAACCTAATAGCTACTCCAGTCACTACATTTTCCTTTGCTGTGTTCATTTTTTCATGTTGCATGACCTTGACCTGCATCCCACACAGTTCAGGAAGTTCAGGTTGGTTAGAAGCTGCCACTTCTATGAGCCTTTTTAAATGAAGGATTGGGAGAGGAGAGGATTGGAAAATAAGGACTGAGCCTTGTGGTAGGGTAGGGGAATAATGAAGAGGGATGCACTGAGTACCAGCTTGAGACTGGTAAGGAATCGGGTATAATTCTTAGAACAAGGCAATAATGAGTAAGTAAGACGTGAAGGACTCAATTCATCATTCATTCGTTCATTCAAAATGTTTGCAGAATGCCTGGGTGTGTACCAATCACTGGGAGAAAAATGATGAATAAAACCAGGCAAGGTCTCTGATCTCCTGGAGTTTACAGATGCTTTGGGGAGGCCACCATTAGTAAAATAACTGAGTATTGAATATGTAATTACAAACTAAGATAAGCTTTCTTTTTTTTTTAAGCTTTCCTTCTTTTTTTCATTATTATTTTATTTTATTTATTTATTTTGATTGCGCCAGGTCTTAGTTGCGGCTCACGGCCTGCTTAGTGGCATGCAAACTCTTAGTTGCGGCATGCATGTGGGATCTAGTTCCCTGACCAGGGATCAAGACCCGCATCCCCTGAGTTGGAAGGCAGATTCTCAACCACTGCGCCACCAGGGAAGTCCCTAAGATAAGCTTTCTAAAGGAAAGAAATAAAGGTCTTTGAGGGTGTATACAGACTGTCCTCTGAGATCAGGGAAGGCTTTCTCAAGGAGGTTTCCCTTGAGATGAGATTCAAGGGTAGGTGGGAATGTTGGGGATATATATGGCTTTGAGGTAGGACCAGAATGTATCAGTTAGGAATTCCATTTGGCTGCCAGTAATCAAGAAGCCAGGTGTACTGTTTGCAATACTGCATATGCACACATGTAGAGTTGGAATTTCTGGAATTTGGGGCAAGGATGCTTTGTTATCACAGCATTGTTTGTACTGCCCTGAGTTGGTCATGCTTTTCCATTATTGTTGTTCTTGCTTCTAAATTAAATGTTTAGATTAATTTTATTCTTGTCAGTTTAGTTTATTGCGCACAATAAAATGTGTGCATTGTGGTTCAAATGTGAATCATCCATATTTCCACTGCTAAGGTAGATATGTACATAACTCCCATACCAAATTTGGCTTGTATGGTGATAGCTCATTGTTGTCACTGAATACTTTCCCAGGTGAAAACAGGTGTGGCAGGTCAGCTACAGTGTCTTCTCTCCACCCCTATCCACTGCTCTAGTTTTAGTTACCCTAAAGCTGCATGTACCTCTTCAAAGTTTCATATACAGTCGTTAGGTAAAGAAAAAAATTACTAATGGCATTGACGCTGTAAGTAAAATTAACATAAATCTCACAATATAGTGGCATGGTGAGTTTTGACCAAGCATCATATTTCATGTGCAAATATTTTTATTCATTCAACAATATTTACAGTGAACTTTCAATATGCCTAGCACTCTGTTAGATACTGTGGGTAAAATGGATTAGTAAGATTCAGTCCCAGCATTTAAGGAATTCCCAGACGTGTAAGAGGAGAGAGTCATACTTATCTATGTAAGGGTAGGAAAGCATTGTGGTTGCTAGAATGGAAGCATAACTAAGGTACAGTGATGCACAAGGAAGGGGAGTGGTCAATTCTAGTAGAAAAGGAGAGGAGGGGTCCAGAAAAGGTTCATGGAAGAGTTAATACTTGAGCTGAATCTTGAAAGATGAGACATACCACAAGATAGACAAAGGGGAGAAGGCATTATAGAAGAGGGATCCATGTGCCCAAACAAACAAAGACACGCATGAAACAGAGTGTCAAGGTCGAGGACCTGCAAGTGTCTCAAAGAGCTGAAGCATAAAGAGCAAAGAGGGTCTCATGAAGAGATAAGGCTGGAGTGGAGGGCAGGCCAGGTCACAGAACCTGCATGCCATCACACCGATAGCATTGTGATTAAAGCATGTGCTCTGAGGTCAGACAGTCCCAGGTATGAGTCATGGTTCTGCCATTTTCTAGCTGTGGGGCCTTGGTCAAGTCACTTAGCCTCCATAAGTAATGGTAACGAAGGTTGTATCTCTCTCATAAAGTTGCTGCAAGAACTGAATTAAGTCGTGGAGTACCTGGCACTTTATGCACCCACTTGTTGTTGGCTGTTATTTTCATTTTTTATCCTGGGGCAAAGGGAGCCACTGGAGGGTTTTACGTAGGGAAGTGACTGAGTGAGCATTTTTGTTTGGAGCGCTGTCATTCTGGCTGCATGTGGATGCTGGGTTAATGGGGGGTAAGTTTGGAGGAGAGCAACCATTTAAAGAGATTATAACCATTCAGATGATGGTGATGATGGCCTGAACCATGGTGGCCATGGGCATGGAGAAAAGGAGACAAGTGCTTGAGATGTCTGCAAGGTAAATACCACAGAACTCAATTACTCCTTAGCTGTGATAAGTGGGATTCTGGTCTGTCATCCTTTGGTACTGTCATCCAAGTGTTCTTAGGATAAACAAAAGGAAGCCAGGTGTCAAGCAGAACTGGGGATCAGATATTTAGGAAGTGCTTATATACTGAGGACTCAGTGATTGGTACCAAAAAAGCTGCCTTTCTAATTTAGGAGACCCCTTGACAATTTCCATCTCATAACATTAAATAGGATCAGGAAAGTCTAGTTCATCCATAACAAATTTCATTCATTCATTCATCTTGTCTCTCTCTGTTTTTTTTTCTCTCTCTCTCTCTCTCTCTCATTTCTGGGAGGCTTTTAGCTCAAGGTGGACGAACGTTAGACTTCATCCATTTGCCATTGTCATAATGTGGCACATATAACCCTCACTCATGCCTGGTACTTTTGGTTCAATTCTTGCCTGACACTAGCATGACTGAATTTTTCCTTCTTTTTTCTCAAGCGTCCTCCCACAGTCCAATAACCTCTGGCCAAGGTGCCTTTATTAAAGGCAGTGAGAATTAGAGGATTTAGGTGGTCCCTATTTTATAATACAGTGTAGTCTTGGTAACCACATTTGTCCATTCATAAGACAGAAAATAATCCAGACATATGGATAGTGTCTGCTGAAAAGTTGCTGGGAGCTTTATGCCTGTATCCCCCAAATGTGGATCCTGGGAAATGCTGATTGAATGTGGTTCTCTTGGATTCAGTTGCTTGAACAACTGTCTAATTACTTGAAGCCACAGAAATGAACAGACCTTAAATTAGGCAGGGCCAATGAGTGAGGTGGCAAAATGTGAAACGAGGGGAAAAAAAGGTCTGTTTCTGCCATGGACAGTCTAGAATTTGATTAAAAGTGGACTTTCCCTTTTCCGATAAGCAGCCTGAGGTGACCTCTAAAACTGGTTCGCTATGCACCTGACCCAGAAAACCCTACAAAACCATGCAAGTCAAGATGTTCAAATCTTCATGTTCACTTTAAGAACACTCGTGAAACTGCCCAGGCCATTAAGGGTGTGCATATCCAAAAAGCCACCAAGTATGTGAAGGATGTCACTTCAAAGAAGCAATGTGTGCCATTCCGTCGTTACAATGGTGGAGTTGGTAGGTGTGCCCAGGCCAAACAGTGGGGCTGGATGCAGGGTCGGTGACCCAAAAAGAGTGCTGAATTTTTACTGCACATGCTCAAAAATGCAGAGAGTAATGCTGAACTTAAGGGCTTAGACATAGATTCTCTGGTCATTGAGCACATCCAGGTGAACAAAGCCGCCAAGATGCGGCACTGGACTTACAGAGATCGTGTTTGGATCAACCCATACATGAGCTCTCTCTGCCACATTGAGATGATCCTCACAGAAAAAGAAGTTTGTTCCTAAACCAGAAGAGGACGTTGCACAGAAGAAAAAGATACGCTAGAAGAAACTGAAGAAACAAAAACTTATGGCCTGGGAATAAATGCCACAAAAAATAAATGCAAATAAAAGTAAAAAAAGTGGACATTCCATCTCTGTGACCTTCGGCAATATATCTAAGCTCTGTGAGCCTCAGTTTTCACTGGTGGCTATCCCTTTGCTCTCTATAAATCTGAGGTAATGTTTCCTCCAAAGGGTAGTTGTCAGGTTTAAATGGACTATATATGGAAAGTGCTTAACACAGTGCTTGGCATATGGTAGCTGCTTACCTGGCCCGTATCCTTTGCCCCTGCTTGTCTCTGAGGTTTATCCTTACATGGAAAAAGCAGGAAGGATGAAGGTTTCTTAGGTTAAGTAAACTGAATTAATTGGCTTTTATGTATTTCTCATCTATGATTGATCACCCCCCTCCCACCCCCCCACCCCCTGGGAACCGGGTTGGAAACCTGTTTTCCTCCACCCTCAGGGAATGCTTATCAGTGATGAGGGCAAAGGTAATATGATACCTGCAGAGAGGAAGCTAATTTTAGATATTCTTCTTTCAACAAATCTTTCAATTACACACAAGCAAAATTACTATCAAATAGAAAAATGGAATTATTTGACTTCTTTCACCCATGTTGCTTTGTTGGTGGAGTTCCTAATATGCATGTTTCTTGTTTAAATTGTTGTTTTTCATGTAGAAAGAAAGAAGCAGGCTCAAAGAGATTGTAATTGTTCCCCCTAATAACTGTGAACTGTTTGTACTTAGGAGAGAAAAAGTTTTGTTTTTCACCTCATAATGGAGGTTGATGGTTGAAAGAATGATCATATCCTCAGAGTCTCTCTAAATGTTCTATAATTTGACATAGTTTAGTTCAACAAGCATCAGTTGAGTTCCAACTGCTTGTCAGACATTATGTTGGCACCGTTCACTCAGAGACGCCAGCTGTGGTACCCAGATCTCCAGTCTGGTAGCCCTTGCGGAATAGGGTGGCCAGGGAGAGGAGGGTTGCCAGCTGATCTGAAAGAGCTGGTGAGAGGGGAACCCTCAGGCCGACGTTCTCCACCACAAGCTCCAGAGCTTCTTCAGACCACAAGTCCATCAGATCTTGAGCACCTTCAGGTCAGGATCCAGATCTGCTCATCCTTACGTCCACAGGGCACCTTCTGTGCTAAGTGATCAGGAGAAGAAGGGAGTGAGGAGGCCAAGTGACCTCTTCTTTCTGCACTCTTAAAAATGAAAATATTCCAAATAAAGTATGGCTCTGTGCCATTGTCAGCCAATTTTCAGCCTCATCTTAGGAGAGGCAGTGCAGTACATTGGTTAAAAGTCTGGGCTGTGTAGTTAGATTACCTGGGCTTATGTCCCATCTCTACAGCTTATCAGTTGTGTGACCTTGGGCAAGTTGTTCAATCACTCCAGGCCCTACTTTCCTTATCTATAAACTGGGGTTATTAATATTATCTACCTCATTGATTGTTAAAGGACTCATTGAGCTAATACACATTGTTCAAGGTCGTCAGGCACAGACAGCATGTCTTATTTAACACTGAAACCCCAGAATCCAGCACAGTGCCTGGTACGTTGGAGGAGCATACGGAATGAACAAGTCTAATACACAGGCTGGTATAGCAGTAAGTGACTGACAAAGCACTCATAAGGGATATGGGCAGGCTAGGTGTCATCTTTTACAAATGAGGAAACCAGCAAACTGAAAGGTAGAGTGACTTGCAAGAGAAACACAGCTATAAATGATATAAAGGACAGACCTGGTTAATGCTCCTGACTCTATCTCTAGCCCTCTGCTCTTCCCACTATCTGACTCTCGATCCTATACAGGTTTTGTGAATATCCACCTGAAAAAATATCCACCTGAAAAAAATGAACACACATAACTTGTTTAGCTCTCTGAAAAAAATGAATCTTACTGTAAATATCCTCAAATAGTAACTTCAAGTTAAAACTTGAAGTTTGGAAAGTTTCTATTTTGGGGTGTGGGGAGGAAAGCAGAGGATATTTTTTGTGAGAATGCAGAAGTTCTTTCAAAGTGAGAAAGTAACAGAGAATCATAAAGGAAACTTTTCCACATCCTCCAGTCCAGGGCTTTCATACTTTAAGATGGGGATATTATTAACATGCAGATTGCTGAGCTCCACCCCCAGAAATTCTGATTAAGTAGGTCTGGAGAGAAGTCGCCGTTGTTACAGCTCCCAAGGTGATGCTGGTGGTGCTGATCCATGGACTACACATTAGGTAGCCCTGCTGTAATCCACGCTTTAATTTTTTTTATATACTAAAAGAATAAAGATTTTTATTAAGCATTGTAAGTTGCATTCAGTAGCCTTCAGACACACCACACCACAACACATCTACAATCGGTCAAACCCAACAGCAGTTCATTCTTGCACAATCCATGAGTTAGGGCAAAACTCCTTTCAACTTACAGTAAGATCCTATTCAGGTCTTGTCACGCCTTAATTTTTTTTATTATTAATTAATTAATTTTTTAACATCTTGATTGAAATATAATTGCTTTACATTGGTGTGTTAGTTTCTGCTTTATAACAAAGTGAATCAGCTATACATATACATATATCCCCATATCTCCTCCCTCTTACATCTCCCTCCCACCCTCCCTGTCCCACCCGTCTAGGTTGTCACAAAGCACCGAGCTGATCTCCCTGTGCTATGTGGCTGCTTTCCACTAGCTATCTATTTTACATTTATGCCTTAATTTTTAACACCTCTTACGTTGTACCTTTTTTTTTTTTTTTTGCGGTACGCGGGCCTCCCACTGTTGCGGCCTCTCCCGCTGCGGAGCACAGGCTCAGGATGCGCAGGCCCAGTGGCCATGGGCCACGGGCCCAGCCGCTCCGCAGCATGTGGGATCCTCCTGGACCGGGGCACGAACCCGCGTCCTCTGCATTGGCAGGCGGACCCCCAACCACTGCGCCACCAGGGAAGCCCAGCCCTGTCCCTTTTTAATGTGAACATATTCATTTCTGGAAATCTTCAACTTGCTTTTTATATTCTTATTCTCCTGTCCTCTTATTTCTATGCTGTGCTTTTATGTCCAGGAGTAGTAACATAATAAACTTATCTATCACTTTCCAAAGCACTTGTCATGTACCAGTAACTGTGTTAGTGCTCTATTCATATCATTTTTTCACCCTTAAAACAACCCTGAAAAGAGGGCATTATTATCCTAGTTTTAGAGGTGAGAAAACTGAAGTACTAGGACTCCCAGTATGTGGGAAGAACAATTTACTTTCCATTTTACTGCCCTACCTCTTTCACACAGTGGTACATGTCACCAAGTCTCCAGTGACATGCCTTCTCAGTCCTGTCCCAGCTGCTTAGCTCCCCAATATGGAACACCCCTCACCTCAGAATCTGTCTAGATCCCATCCAGGCCTTCTACGCCAGGAAGCTTTCCTAGCTATACCCTGCCCATAGCCCACACCCCTCTGCATCTTTTGATATAATCTGGCCATTTATCATATGTGTTTGCATTTCCATACCAAGGGATTTTGTCTTCCTAACTGGACTTGGAACTCCTCGAAGGAAGGGCCCATCCCTTGCATCTCTCGGTCACCCTTGGAATAGCCATGGTGGGGACTGATTGCCTCCCTTATCCCCCTTTCTACTCTTCTCCTTTCCTATCCCCCCAGTCTCTACCTTGTCCTTTCCTAATTTGGTAAAATCAAGCCACATCAATGAGGTGGTGAAAAATAGGCCAGGCTGAACCCTTCTTAATCCCCTTCCCTGCAGTGCAGTTGTGGGTGGTTTGCTGGTGTTTGCCCTGTTGTTCCACAGTATCATGAGAAGGAAGGTTTCCATGCGGCCGTGCACTGGGCAGCAAAGTACCTGCAGTGCCCTTTAACCCTTGGCTCTTCTTGAGGGTTTCCAGACACCCCTCCCCTCCTTTCATATTTCCTCAAATCCCATTTCCTTTGTTTTACTTCCCAGTAAAACAAGAGTTTCGGGCTTCCTGGTGGCGCAGTGGTTGAGAGTCCACCTGCCGATGCAGGGGACACGGGTTCATGCCCCGGTCCGGGAGGATCCCACATGCCGCGGAGCGGCTGGGCCCGTGAGCCATGGCCGCTGAGCCTGCGCGTCCGGAGCCTGTGCTCCACAACGGGAGAGGCCACAAAGGTGAGAGGCCCGCATACAGCAAACAAAAACAAAAACAAGAGTTTCACTCTCCATCCTTGTCTTCATTCAAGTATATGTCAAGAAGTTCTCACTTGCCCACTCCTAACTTGTACATCTTTGGAGTTACTTCCCCCCTAATGAAACCTCCTAGGGCCAGTACAGTGGGACACATTCACCTGGTCTGTACACTTTGGTTCTTTTCTCCTTTCTCCTCCCCTCCCCTCTCCCCTCCTCTTCCTCCTCTTCTCCCTCCCTTCATTTCTCCCATCCTCCTTCTGAGGTCATAATCCTGATATTGCTTGGTTGGTATTATCAACCCACTCTGATAGCTTACACATCTCAGGCCTTGTAAGCTTCCTTTTGTAATTTTCCCAAAACTTGTAAGGGGTCTTCAGAGCAACTGGGCCTCGTAGCAAAAGGGTGAGATTTGTGTTGCTTTCATTTCCTCCCTGTCCATTAGATGAAAGTATTGGTTGTGTCTGCCTCGTGGAGCTACACTGCTAAACTGACACCTGCACTAGTACATGATTTTAGATTCAATTAGTTTTCTCATTCAGATGGTTTTTTGTGACCATGGTTATGAGCCAGCTCCGTGGTGATCCTGATACTCTCCTTCAGTGTCTCCGGGGCCTCAATTCCTTCCCCTTGGGGCCTCATTCCATTTTCTTGGTTGCTTTCAGAGTGAAACCCTAGGAAAAAATGTCTTTCTGAGGACTGCCCTTTACTGTTTCTTTAGTGTTTCCAATGTATTAGGCATGGTGCTAAGCATTTTTTTGTGTGTGTGATACGCGGGCCTCTCCCGTTGTGGAGCACAGGCTTCAGACACGCAGGCTCAGCAGCCATGGCTCACGGGCCTAGCCGCTCCGCGGCATGTGGGATCTTCCCGGACCGGGGCACGAACAAGCATTTTTATACCTTGTTTTGTTTAATCCTGTCAAAAACTTTAGTTAGGTACTATCCCAATATGATGGGGAAACTGAGGTTTAGGAGGTTGACTTGCGTGAGGTCTTGTGGCCAGTAAGTGGAACAGGCTAGATACAAACCTATGTCACATAATTCCAAAGCTCATAGTCAAAATTTAGTTTCTGGGAGCTTTCTTCCATCCTTCAAAAAATATAATGATTTTGCCAAAAGCTCTCACATACATCACTGTGACAGTATAAATGGGTACACCCTTTCTGGAGGGCAATTTGACCATACATATTAAAAGCTTTAAAAATGTTCTTATCCTTTAATCTAACAATTTCCATGCCTGAATTTATGCTAAGGAAATAATCATTAGTATGTGTAAAGACTTAACCCTAAGGAAGTTCAGGGCAGCAATATTCATATGAAAAATTTGAAACAGGCTCCATGTCCAACAGAAAGGAATTGGCTAAATTAAGTATGATACATAGAAACAGTGAAATACCAAGCAGTCATTATAAATTATTTGGAAAAAAGAATATTTGGTAGCATAGAAGTGTGTTCATGATGTAATAAATAACATACTATAGGATTTCAGATATGTAGCATACATAAAAACTGTGAAGAGTCATGAGATAAAGGAGATAGAATTAAGACTGATTTTTCTTTTCTTCTGGAGAAGAAAATCTCCAGATTTTCATATGTAATATGAAAACCTTTTTCCATATGTAATAATTACTTTTTAAATTGTCATTGAGGGTTTTTATAATTTTGTATTGATTTATTTACTTTTTAATTGGAAAATGGCTGCACGTTGTTTGGACATGCAGTCTTTGTTCACATTTACTAGTGCTCCCATTTTATATTTATAATTTCCCCCACAAACAAGCATTTCTCCAGACACTGAGTTTACCTTTGCAGTTTCTTTTATTTATTTTTTTTTTAGTGTAGGTTTTCATTCGTTTTTTTTCTCATTAGCCTAGTGTGCTTTGGTGTCCTGACCAGGTCGCCTCCGAATTGCCTGTGCCATTGACTCACACTGATCTCCTGCACTCAGCACACTGCCTCTCCTTCTTTCAGGACTCAAGGCGTCTTTGCAAAGTGCCCTCATTCTTGCCTCAGCTTTTCTTTCTGCTCTCACCACTCTCATCATCTGTCTGCTGCTTGCTTCATCAACCCCTTTGTATTCCCCTTTTCTGTTTCTGTCGGGCCCACCTGTCTGTCTCTTATCTATTTACAGTAAGTCCCCTACATACGAACCTTCAAGTTGCAGACTTTCAAAGATGTGAACGTGCGTTCCATCAACGTCAGGTGTGAGTGAAATTCCAGTTTGCCCTCGGTCCCCTATTGCTGATGATCCTTCAGCTCTACCATCTCCCACCTCCTCTCCCTCCTCCAGTCAGTAATTCTTCTTGCCTGTTCACTCCATGCCAGCCCCTGTATGCCAGCTGTTGTACTGTACTACTGTACTTTTCAAGGTACTGTACTGTGAGATTAAAAATGATTTCTTTATGTTTTGTGTTTGCTTTTTATGTATTATTTGTGTGAAAAGTATTATATACCTAGTACAGTACTATATAGCTGATTGTGTTAGTTGGGTACCTAGGCCAACTTGGTTGGACTTAAACGAATACGCTCTCAGAATGGAACTTGTTCATGGATAGGGGACTTATTGTATATTCTCCATTTAGCTGGCAATCCTTGGTCTGATCATTTCAGCCTTTGATCTGGGCCTTCCCTGAAGCATTGTTTCAGGTATTTTAAAACCAAGTTCCAACAAAAAAAAAAGAATGAATTCAATTCTTTAATGGAAAAAAAAAAGTCCCACCACACCCTGTCCTGAGAGGGGTGTGGAGTTTTCTGACTCGTGCCTTTTTCTTTAGGACCTAATCAGTTGTAGAAGGAACAGTTTAACCTCAGAAAAATAAAATACTAAAACAAAACATTAATTAGCATTTCCTCTATAAGATATATATATATATTATCCCTGACTAACCAAAACAAGAGTTCGTGACAGAGCATTAATTTCCACCCCTGGGAATGAATCCTAAGAAGATCTCTAGCAAGTGTTAAAGAAGTATTTGAAACTAGGTTAATTGAAATGTTGTTTGTAATAGTAAAAAAATAAGAACTATCTTAAATGCCCAGCAGTAGATGATTGGCTATGTACATTTGGACTCGTATATACTACTATAAAATCATTGAATATGATTATTCTGTATTTATAGCAGTAAATAAACTGGGTTGCAGACTGGAATGTATAAGAGGATCCCATTTCTGTAAAGTTATACATGTACGTCTGTATAGAGTCAGCAAAAGGAAGTCTCTTGATGATGAACTTTTTGGATGATTTTTAATTTTCTGTTTCTTTTGATTTCTTCTTTATACTTTTCTACATTGCTTGCATATTTTACAGTTAGCAAATTTTGTTTTCAAACAAAGAAAAATCTTATTTTTTTTCTTAGTAAATTACATAAATAACTTCAATTTTTGATTGTTTATTTTATATTTTCCTACTGGTTACAATGAAAACATCAAACATCCTTTGCCTGGCTTCTTATTATGAAATCTGTCATTCATATCAGAGATAAGTTATATTACAGTTTAAAGAATAATAATAAAATGGATACCTGTGTACTTATAATTCAGCTTAAGAAAATTAATTCTTTGGAGCCCGTATGTGCCTCTAGTCAAGTCCTACTCCTTTTTCCAAAGAGGTAACGACTCCCAAATTTGTATTTCATATTCCCTTGCCTTATAGTTTTATGAGATACATATGTTCAGTTCATTATGCTACAACTTGGTGTTACTGTAATGCCCATTGATACATATGCAATAAGTAAATAAGGGAATTGTGTCAATATACACAGGAGTCACATTGCTTATACAGTATTTTTACCCACATGTAAATGTGCATCACCAAGGAGCAGCAGCTGACACAGAGTACACGGACACAGCTGAATGCAGCAAGCTGTGAATCTCTGTTCCCGAAGCTCGTCCACTCCAAGTTTTTCTCTTGGCTCACTTTGGCCTAATACCTTGTGCGGGAAGTGCTTGTTACACATGCCTTGATCATCAGGCGTTTTGTCCAAAGGCAGCTTCCTCAACCTTTCTTAAACCTTCTCCTAAGAAGCTATCTTCCTCTTTTCTCATATTTTCAGTATTATTTATTTATTAAGAATGCAATGTATGTTGTGATTATACTAATGTGTTTATTAGGGGTTTTATTGGTTTTATTAATACTCTGTTTACGAAGTGATATAGCACTTTTTTTCATTTTTTCCATAGGAAAACAGTCCATAGTCTGTTACTTTTTAAATTTTTTTAACATCTTTATTGGAGTATAATTGCTTTACAATGGTGTGTTAGTTTCTGCTTTATAACAAAATGAATCAGCTATACATATACATATATCCCCGTCTCTCTTCCCTCTTGCACCTCCCTCCCTCCCACCCTCCCTATCCCAACCCTTTAGGTGGTCACAAAGCACCGAGCTGATCTCTCTGTGCTATGCGGCTGCTTCCCACTAGCCATTGGTTTTACATTTGGTAATGTATATATGTACATGCCACTCTCTCACTTTGTCCCAGCTTACCATTCCCCCTCCCTGTGTCCTCAAGTCCATTCTCTAGTAGGTCTGCGTCTTTATTTCCATTCTTGCCCCTAGGTTCTTCATGACCATTTTTATTTTTTTAGACTCCATATATATGGGTTAGCATATGGTATTTGTTTTTCTCTTTCTGACTTACTTCACCCTGTATGACAGACTGTGGGTCCATCCACCTCACTACAAATAACTCAATTTCGTTTCTTTTTATGGCTGGGTAATATTCCATTGTATGTATGTGCCACATCTTCTTTATCCATGCATCTGTCGATGGGCACTTAGATTGCTTCCATGTCCTGGCTATTGGAAATAGAGCTGCAATGAACATTGTGGTATATGACTCTTTTTGAATTATGGTTTTTCTCAGGGTATATGCCCAGTAGTGGGATTGTTGGGTCGTAGGTAGTTCTATGTTTAGTTTTTTAAGGAACCTCCATACTGTTCTCCATAGGTGGCTGTATCAATTTACATTCCCACCAACAGTGCAAGAGGGTTCCCTTTTTTCCACACCCTCTCCAGCATTTATTGTTCGTAGATTTTTTGATGATGGCCATTCTGACTGGTGTGAGGTGATATCTCATTGTAGTTTGGATTTGCATTTCTCTAATGATTAATGATGTTGAGCATTCTTTCATGTGTTTGTTGGCAATCTGTATATCTTCTTTGGAGAAATTTCTATTTAGGCCTTCTGCCCATTTTTGGATTAGGTTGTTTTTTTTTGATAGTGAACTTCATGAGCTGCTTGTAAATTTTGGAGAATAATCCTTTGTCAGTTGCTTCATTTGCAAATATTTTCTCCCATTCTGAGGGTGGTCTTTTCGTCTTGTTTATGGTTTCCTTTGCTGTGCAAAAGCTTTTAAGTCTGTTACTTTTAATGCATGGTTTTGTAGGATGAGAGAGGTTTTTTTTTTTAATACATATATTACCTTATATGAGAAACACCTATGTATTCCTAAACAATGCATTGTTTAATTTGCATTGTTTTGAATTTTGTACAAATGGAGTCATGTTCTTTGCATTCTTCTTCAATGTACAGTTTTTTAAATATTTTATTTGTGAGAGTAATCCATGTTAATGACTATAGCTGTGGCTCATTCATTTTCACTGCTGTATAGAATTTCATTGTACAAGTGTTCTAAAATTTATGTATTCTCCTGTCGACCAGCAACTAGTAGTTGCAGTTTTCTGCTGTTGTAAAAATAAAAATGTTGTTATAAATATATATATATATATATATATATATATTTTTTTTTTTTTTTTTTTTTTTGCAGTACACAGGCCTCTCACTGTTGTGGCCTCTCCTGTTGCGGAGCACAGGCTCCGGACGCACAGGCTCAGCAGCCATGGCTCACGGGCCCAGCCGCTCCGCGGCATGTGCGATCTTCCCGGACCGGGGCACGGACCCGTGTCCCCTGCATCGGCAGGCGGACTCTCAACCACTGCGCCACCAGGGAAGCCCGTTATAAATATCTTTGTACATGACTCCTTGGCATATGTGCAAAAATCTCTAGTGCATTCTACCTAGGGGAGGAAGGGCTGGGCTTAGAGTATGGACATCTTCATGTTTACGAGATAATGTGAAATGGATTTGCAAAGTGATTTTATGAATTCAAACTTCCATCATTAGCGTATGCAACTTCTCAGGTATTCACGTCATTGCCAAGAGTTGAGTTGTTGCCAAATTGTTGTGGTTTTAATTTGTTTACAAATGTGTATATATTTCTTTCCTTGTCTACTCATTTTTTCCTCTGTGAAATGTCTGTTGATGTCTTTTGCCCATTGTTTTTCCATTGGGAGGTTTCTATTTTTCTTACAATAGGAATGCTATATATTCTGGATACCACTCCTTTTTCAGTTATATTGTTACAACTATCCTCTTCCTTTTTGCAGCTTATCTTTTCACTTAATAGGGTCTTTTTATGAATGGCAGTTCTTAGTTTAATATAGTTGAATTTATCATCTGTTCTTTTGTTGTTTGTTCTTCTCTTACTTGTTTAAGAAATCTTTCCATATTCGGGGTTATAAAGACGTTCTATATTTTCTCCTAAATTTAAAAAAATTTTGTCTATCACATTTAAACCTTCAAGCCATTTGCAGTTGATTTTTGTGTATGATCTGAGTACAGATCCAATTCATTTCTTTCCCACATGGTTAACCAGTTGTCCCAATACTGTTATTGCATAGTCTGCCCTTTCTCCTACCAGTACAGATGCCATCTGTCAACAATCACGGTTCCATGTATGCATGAATCTGCTTCTGGGCTCTCTGTTCTGTAATATCTGTCTTCTCTGCCATTATCAACTGTTTTGATTATTCCAGCATAGTGTTGTTTTGGCAGCTGGTAGGGTGAGCCTTCCTTCCATGTTCCTCTTCAGGAGTATTGACTATTCTCAGCCTGTTGCTCATCCATATAATTTTAGAAGAAGTTTGTCAAGTTGTGCACATGCAACACACACACCTGCTGTCAAGTACACACACGCACGCACACACAGACACACACCTGTTGAAATTTTTATTAGGATTGCAGTGAATTTATAAATCAGTTTGGGGAGAATGACATCATAACAATATTGAGTCTTACTATCTATGAACACGTGGAGATCTCCATTTATTTCAATTTTTTCAAAAAGTTTTTCAATAATGTTTGAAATTTTTCCATACAGTTCTTACATATCTTTAGTTCATCCTATTTTTGAGAAACTTACTTTTTTTCTATTATAAATAGTATGTGTTTACAAAGTATATATTTCTGTTACTGATGACTAATAGAAATGCAGTTGACTTATATAGTATATGTCTGGTAACTTTGCTCATTTCTCTTATTTATTCTAATTATTTGAATGTAGATTCTAAAGTTATCATGTTGTCTATAATCAATGATAATTTTATTTTTTTTCTAAACCTTACACTTATGATATCTTTTCATTATGTTACTAAACTGGCTAAAACCTCTGGGAAAATGTTAAAGAGAAGTGGTGAGGGGGCATCCTTGTCTTCTTCCTGATTTTGAAGGGAAGGCTTTTAACATTTTATCATTACATGTTGTTTTCAGCACCTGTAGCACCAAGTTTCTGTGTATTTTGGAGTACACTTTTCTCATACTTAATTGGAAAGAGCTCAACTCAAGTTTAGCCTTGGAGAAAGGGGCACGATTGCTTGCCTTAGTCTAGATTATTTAGGCTAACGTAGTGGAGAAAGAGGATCCTCCGTGTTGTTCACCCTCAGTTACTAGAGTTTGACATTGGGGTTGGGGGGCAAAGCCCAGCTAATATTCTCTGTACTTGCATTTTCCTCTGAAACCTTGAGGGCAGGATTTGAGTAGTTCTGAGTCCCCAGCCAAAACCGCCTCATAATGCAGTGGGTGGGGTATCAGAATTACACATCGTTGGGTCCCACCCCAGAGTTTATGACTTGAAAAGTCTAAGTTGGGGCCTGAGAATTTGCATTTCTAAGAAGTTCCCAGGTGATGCGGATGCTGCTGGTTTTGGAATCACACTTTGAAAAACACTGTCCTAATACTGTCTCTTTAAAACATCCCAACAGTGGGCAGAACAGAGACAAGGAAACAAAATTATTAAAGTGCCTGAGAAGGAAGGAGGAAAACTCAAGAGAGTGACAGCAGCTACCATGAGTAGCACCCCTGGAGGATGACAGACGGCTACCTCCAAACATGGGAGAATGGAAGGAGAGGGAAATGCAGGAGGAAATGGGAGATTTGGGACAATGAACAATGGAAGGAACTCATGGGAAAGTATGAAGGGAGACCATGAATAAGCAAATACATCAGGTAGGGCTGATCATTCAGTTTGCATCCCACAAAGGACACTGAGGGGAACGATAAGAGACCTGTGTAACTTTGGGAAAGAGAAGTAACAGGATGGCCATTTAAGCCATGGTTCCTTGTAAAGATCTGTTCCACATAGAGACAGGCCTCTGCCTAGTAAGACAATAAGTGCTATATAAAACAGAAACCCAAGCCTCAGGAAATGAAACTTAATGCAAATTTCCTATTAAGCAGATAAACTGGATTTATTCTTTTTTTTTTGATTTTTAGAATTTTATTTATTTTTTTATACAGCAGATTCTTCTTAGTTATCCATTTTATACATATTAGTGTATCTATGTCAATCCCAATCTCCCAATTCATCATACAATGAATTGGATTTATTCTTAAAGTGGAAAAGAAAAGGGGAAGTATTATAAGCAAACAAGGCTTAAAATCACGTTCATCACTTGAGGAGCTGCAATTCCTGCCAGAGATGCTTTGACTTGGTCTCAGGGCCTGCGAGGTGGCAGGAGTGAGACAGGGAGAGTCACTCGAAGAAGAGGAGGTTGGGGCTTTGCCCTGCTGGAGGGAAGGCAATACCAGAGGTGCCAGAGAGAGCCAAAGGCTAACTCTACACAGAGAACTGGAATCATATGGTGCTTTCGAATCTGGGTTTTTACTCATCAACAGTGTGAATAAGCAACTGATAAAAATAAGAAGGGCATGAGTTCTCCACTCCCCTTGCATACCTGCTGCCAGCCACCTCCCTGTCAAGGACTAGCTGGCTCTCTGGGGCACCATGTCTTAAAGCTGCCTCTGGCTTTGATAGTGTACAACATGTCAGAGCTGGAAAGATCTGAAGAGGTGATCCTCACTGGTCCAGCAGGGCCCAGACAGCAGGAGTGACTTGCCAAAATTCAACCAGAGTAACTGCATTCATTCATTTATTTTATTTTACAAATTCATCATTAGGACTGCTTGATTCAATTTATTGACATATTAAAACATAAAAATCAGTATCCCCATATTTACTGTATAAAATCTGAAAAGCTTGCCTTGGATTTATGTACTATCTTGCCTCTGGGTAAACTCAAGTAGCTTCATAGGTATAAGTGCATAGAAACCACTGAGAATTATATTCCTAGGAAGGGTTTTGGTGTTTTTTGTTTTCAATGTTTTCAACTTAATGATAAAACTCAGCTTCTCAGACTGATACATCAGATCCCACCGGCTCACTGGGGCCCAGATTCTTCTTGCTATGATCACAGAGTGAATGGCAGTGAGGCCTTATGCCCAACATCCAAAGAGAAACTGAAATAGTACCTATGTGTTAAAAGGGAACATTTCATACCTTTTATATTTTTAAGACATTAAGGGGAAAAATGCAAGCATTTTAAAAAAGCTATCAAAAAAGCCTTCTTAAACTAAATGTTTTTCAATTATTTAAAAGCTATGCCTTAAAAAATATTTTTAATCACTCTCCTTTAAAAAAAAAAGATTGATTTATTTATTTATATGGCTGTGCTGGGTCTTTGTTGCGGCGCACGGGATATTCGTTGCAGCATGTGGGATCTTTTAGTAGCGGCATGTGAAATCTTTCTTTTTTTTTTTTAGTTGTGGCATTCGGGATCTTTAGTTGCGGCGTGCGGGACCTTTAGTTGTGGCATGTGACCTCTTAGTTGCGGCATGTGAGATCTAGTTCCCTGACCAGGGATCGAACCCAGGCTCCCTGCATTGGGAGCTCAGAGTCTTTGCCACTGGACCACCAGGGAAGTCCCTAAATCATTCTCCTTTAATGTTATTTGAAATGTCAAAATAAATGTTATGATTTTTAAATTAAGAATATTAAATC
This sequence comes from Leucopleurus acutus, assembly GCF_964270905.1. Taxonomy (NCBI): domain Eukaryota; kingdom Metazoa; phylum Chordata; class Mammalia; order Artiodactyla; family Delphinidae; genus Leucopleurus; species Leucopleurus acutus. The sequence goes on from NC_139147.1 coordinate 67,990,958, forward strand.
TACTTTTGCAAAACACCACTTCTGTGATCCCCACTAACAAATAACAACAAAACCCATTGCTTTAACCTGCAGCTCTCTGTGGCCACTAGTGTTTCCTAGAGGCCCAGAGCCTGGTGGCCGCTGATTGACAGGCCCACAGAAGGGCTGTGCTGCCCCTGTGGGCAGCATCACTGCTGCGGCTCATACGAGGCCCAAACTGGGAGCTCCTAGGAAGGGTTTTGATCCCAAATTGGCTGCAAACAATTTTTAAGCAAGTTGCTTCATTGTTCTGTGATTCACTGAATCTTGTGAGACTAGAGGTAAAGGCACTTTAAGTTCCAAGAAAGAAAAGTGCAGGGACTTCCCTGGCTGTCCAGTGGTTAAGACCTCACCTTCCAATGCAGGGGGTGCAGGTTCTATCCCTGGTCGGGGAGCTAAGATCCCACATGCCTTGGGGCCAAAAAACCAAAACATAAAACAGAAGCAGTATTGTAACAAATTCAATAAAGACTTTAAAAAATGGTCCCCATCAAAAAATCTTAAAAAAAAAAAGAAAAGTGCAATATAAATTCAAGATTATTCTTAGAATTGCAGGTTCCTCTAGTTGGACCTACACATCTCATATCCACACTTACCCTGGCACGATGTCCTCTCTGCTTCCCTTACACCTGATCATCTAGCCTTTTTCTGAAAATGTTTTCACTTTCACTTTGGGAGGCATTATTTCCATTGTTGACTAGCCCTACTTGTTGTAATGGGAAATTTTTCTTGTGCTGTGTTGGAAGCCTAGTGCATTGCTGTACAATTCTGAGGTTAGCAAATTCTTCCTCACATCACACCAAAATCTATCGCCATGGAATTTCTGCCTGTCTGTCCAGCCCTATTCTCCATACCTACCTAGAAAAAAATCTGAGACTTCTTTTAGCATCTCGAGTATCCAAACTATGTCCCAAGTAAGAGTTCTTTTCTCCAGGCAGACTCTCAGGGTTAGTTCCCACAATTGTTTCCTCCCCATGGCTTCATTTCCAAGCTTTCACTGTCCTGCTCTCCTTCTCTGAACATAGGCCAGCTTGTCTGGGTCCCCTTCTCTGAGACTGAGGTACACATACTTGGACACCATACTGCATATGAAGTCTAGGCCAAGGCTGAGACTGATAGGTCCCCCTGGTCCTTGCTAACGATACATTGCTTTTAGTAATCACCTGACCCTGAGGCTCATGTATTGTCTTTATGAGGCATCATAGACTCTTTTGTCTTTTTTTCTAACTATTTACAAATAGGGACTAAGCCAGTTTCATAAACACCTGTCTGAATTACTGAAATCACTTATTCCCTATCTGCCATTTTGACGACCATAGCAAGGAAAGGTCAAGGATAATCTAGGATGACTTGCTCAGGGTGGCTCCTGACTATTTCACCTGTCGTTTCTAAGAGGTGCAAGACCTCCACTTGAAGTTGTCTTTCTCATTTCTCCCATGTGGTTGTTCCTCTTGACCAGATTCTGCCTGTTGTCCAGGACCTATATCAGTGCATTGTCTGCCCACATTTAGCTCCTCAACACTTGATCCTGTGTCATCCCCTCTTCTGGAGAACGCCAAGGTGACTTTTAGAAGTGCCTGCATTTCTGTTGTTTTGTATACTATTTCCTTATCCCTTTGTCCCTCTGGTCTCTGTGCTAGAGTCTGTCATTTGCTCTTTTAGGCTTGTTGATTCGACTTTATGACTCTGTTCTTTTTTTCTACCTACACTATCCATTTGAAGATCCTTTAATGGAGCATACCCATTTTACCCATTAAAGTCTTTATTTTGTGCTGTCTTCTAAAAAAAGAGAAAAAAAGGAAACAAGCTTCCTTCTGAACCTCTCTAAAATGTGCCATAGTAGCTTTATGGTATCTTAAATGGGAGGGGAGTGGTGAACAAGCAGTTTCAAAGCTGGAAGAAAACCCAGTTCTCCAGCTTCTCATTTGTGTGTCTCAGACAAGAGCATGGAGACACAACCTCCTTATTCTTTCTTAGTTCAGAATGTTTATAAACCTCCAGGAGATAGTGGGGTGGGTGGGAGGTGGGGGTGCTGGGCTGGGCACATCAGGAGCATCTAATGCCACATCTGAGTCCCAGCTCTAGCCCAACAGGGAGAGGTGTGCCACTATTCAAGTAAGTTCTGTTGTCGTTCACTTTGTACTTGGACTGTGTAGGAATGCTTTACGGTCTAGACTCTAATGGCTAAAATTTAGCCAAGTAAAATTTTCCTTGGCTGCTAAGGTGTCCTTGGAATGAAAATGGCCAAAAAAGACCATTTGCCCTAACAGGACACGTGGCAACGAGGCAGTAAGGCCAATTCCTTATTTGAAAGTGCCCATAGCACAGTATTTTTTCATTGACTGGACTGAGGGTCACACAAAAGCCCATGCTAAATGACTTGCTTTTCTTCAGAGTCATTTATTAACCTCAGGAGTGTGGAATGCATCACCCAGAGACTAATCTGTGTCACTGAAAGGACATAAACCAGAGTTTTCTGGACCTGTAAGGGGGAGGGCAGAAGAAAGGAGGAAGTAGGTTTATCCTTGCCTTTGCTACTTTCTCAAGTATGGATGCTGCACCGTCTAACAAATGGATAAAGAGCCTTGCCTGCACATAGGAGTAAGGTGGGCCATATTATGATTACCTCTGCCTCCGGGTGGGAGCAAAGGGCACAGCTGGACAGTTGGACTACGGATGAAGCATAAAATAACTTGTTAATTTATTTTCCACCAACACACTGGTGTGTGCACAGCCAAATGGGTGTGGTCTTCTTTTAAGAAAAGCCTTTCGAAAGGCTTTCCACTTATTCCATGATGCTTCCGTTGCTCAAAAGATTGTTGGGGAACTGGGTAAAGGAAAACACACACATGCACACAAATGGCAACCATCTACATCTACAACTCAGAATTAGATACTGTTAATATTTTGGCATATTTGCTTCCAACATTTTTGTTTATTTAAGAAATCTCTTTCTATTGTTTCTCATTAAAATGAAACATGGTTTATTATAGCAGTTTCAAGTCAGGTAGAAAAGAGCAAATATTAAACGATTTTTTATAAACACCTGAAAGTTCATCATTAATATTTGGTGAACATTATTACAGGCATTTCTCTGTATTTCCCATTCTTTTGAATATCTTCAGTTTGGGCCAAGTTTCCCCCTTTGAAGGAGGATTTGATTTTCAGAAATAGGTCCAAGTTGCCAGGAGCCAGCTAAGTCTGGTGAAGGTAATGATTAAGCTAAGTAACAAGATTGTGTTGCCAAGTCAGGTGTAATTGATTTTCTTGGACAGCTTAGAAATTAGCTCTAAGAGGGGCACTCATATCAGAAGTGTTCTGACCATCAAGAGCTGCTCTCTGAGGGGCTGTCTCTGAAGGACATGTGCCTGGGGTGGCAGAAGCCCAGGGAACCATAAACTCTGGAACCGAGCCAGGCTTGTGCCCTAACTTGAGGGCTGTGGCTTCGATCAGGTCCTTACCCTCGCAGAGCTTATGTTTGCTCATATTTAATGGGATGTTCCTAATGTCCACTTTTCATGAGCTGTTATGAGAATCAAATTAGGTCATGGACATGAAAGCTCTTTTGCAAACTGTCAAGCCCTATACAAATGTAAGGCACTATTATTTAAGTATGTTTGTCAAATTAATCTTGTTTCTTCGTAGGTGCACCTCCTACAAACACAGTCACTCCATGGCCACATCATCAAAGCATAAGTGGGTAGGACCATTCTCTTCCCTTTTGCTCTCCTCGGGCTGCAGGTTTATTATCCCTTCGAGGCTGCTTTGCCCTTGACCTTATGATCATTTTACCTGATTTTTCCAATACCCAAGCGTGGGCAAGGGAAATCAGAGAAGGCCAGTGGGACACAGTTTCACACATCACCACTGGCATTTCTAGCTTTCAGCAGCCTGGGGTGGGGGGCAGGTGTGAATGATCTCAGTTTGGGGTGTCTATCTTGGAAGTTTAAAAGGATCTGATCGATTTACTAGTTACCTCAAAGTTCTTTTGACATTTGAAACTCATCAAATGATCTTTCACAGAACAAGGGAATCTGAGTTCCCGTGATGCATTTAAAAAGGGAAGAAAGATTTAAAACTCCAGTTATCTCATCTAGAAAAGTGGGAGTAAAACTGTACCATCCTAACAGGTGGTTGGGTGGGCTAAATTTCAGGTACTAGTACAGTCTGGCACATAAAGCGTGCTCAATAAATGTTAGCTGTTATTTTTGGTGTCATTATTAACACGAAGATTGGAATCTATTGACTCTGTAAGTTAGAAAGATGTCAGTGTATATGTTATCAGTGACTTTTGATGCATGAAAGAGTACCTCAGCAATAATGAGCTCTACTACTCATACATAATTTATAGATATAATTTCACCATTTGGAATGTCTGCTTTTTAATTTTTATTCATCATATATTCATTGAGTGTTTACTACATCTAAGGCATTGTGTGTCCACTGGAGATACAACAGAGAACCAAACAGCCCTCATCCCCATGAAGCTTACTGCATAGTGAAGGAGACAAGCAGTAAACAATTACGGAAATGAATATTCTATTAGAACTTAAGTGCAATGATGGGAAAGTATAATTCTATGATGTCATGTAGCTGAGTAGACCCAATCTTGTGTGGATGAATGGGGAATGGGTAAGGAAGATTCAGGGGAATTTTCCTTAAGTACATGACAGGTGTGCTGAGATCCAAATAATGAGCAGGACAAATGTAGCAAAGAGTGAGGAGAAGCAGATTCCCAGTGAAAGGAATGACAGATGCAAAGGCCCAGAGGCTGGAAAGAACAGGACATAGTCACATCTTGGAGTAGTGAGAATGATGGGTGTGGAGCAGAAAATGAGGTTGGGGGCAGGCGGTGACCGAAAAAGGCAGGGCTTTTTTTTTTTTTTTTTTTAACATCTTTATTGGAGTATAATTGCTTTACAATGGTATGTTAGTTTCAGCTTCACAACAAAATGAATCAGTTATATATATACATATATTCCCATATCTCTTCCCGCTTGCGTCTCCCTCCCTCCCACCCTCCCTATCCCACCCCTCCAGGCGGTCACAAAGCACCGAGCTGATCTCCCTGTGCTATGCAGCTGCTTCCCACTAGCTATCTACCTTACGTTTGGTAGTGTATATATGTCCAAAGGCAGGGCTTTATAGACCATGATAACAGTTGTGGTCTTGACCCTCACAGCAAAGGAAGCCATTGAAGTGACTTAAGCAAGAACATGAAATGACTAAATTCCTGTATTCAAAGATCACTCCCACTGCAAAAAGAAGCATGGATTGGAGGGGAGGGGAGCCCAAGTTAATGCAGGGAGACAGTGTGAGAGGCCATCACAGCATGCCACATGAGGGCTGATGGCAGCTTGACCTAGGTGATAGTGGTGAAGCTGGAAAGAAGTGGGAAGAATCAAGCGTTATCTAAGAAGCAAAAGTCTATAGGATCTCCTGATGAATTGGATGGTAGGAAAGGGGAGGGTGAATAGTCTGTTCATTCAGCAAATATTTATTGCACCCGTATTAAATTCCAACATATGCTAAGTACTGAAGATTCAGCTATGAACAAGACAGGCAGGTCCCTGCCCTCAGGGGGTTACAATCTAGGTTTGGAGCTTAGAGAGTTGATAATAAGTAAGTAAACAGATAAACAATTACATACTTGCCTTTGCAAATTACAATTCCGTGTTACAGAGTGTGTGACTACAGATAAGTGCTACGAATTTAAAATATACAGGGATGTCAGAGACTAGGTGAGGGCAACTTTTGATATATTAGTCAGGAAAGACATGTGAGGTCAGACCTGAAGGATGAGAAGGAGGCAGACAGAAGAAGAGCATTTCAGGTAGAGGTAACAGCAAGGCCAAAGAGCTTGGTGTGTTCCAGGAACAGGTAAGAGTCTAGGATGGCTGAATATAATGAGTAAAGGGAGAATTGTACAAAATGGAGCTGGAGAAGCAGGTCATTTAGATTTAGATCGTTTAGGAGTGGCAGATCCGTCGGTATTTAAAAGATTACTCTAATTGCTATGTGAAAAATGGGGGGTGGGGAATGGCTTATTTAGAAGGAAGCGTGAGAGCAGGGAGACCAGTTAGGAAGCTGTCATTCAGGAGATGGAAGATGATGGCTTGGACTAGGTGGGGTGTTGGTGAATCAGAGAGGTAGACGGATATGAGGTGGATAGTTGTGTTTCGTAGATAAATCTAACTGGCTTCACTTAAGATCCAAATGGCCCCTAAAGCAGTGGTGACATGATTCATTTGCAGATTTGCAGAGGTTGACAGCCTGGTGTAACCTACCTATAGAAACAATATAGGGCTCATTTCCTGAGTCCAGGCAAGGATGGGGCTGCAATAGTCCAAGCTCCAGAAGAGCAGGTTGTTGGCATTAGGGAAACCCAGCCTGGATCAGGGATCAGAGACTCAAACCTGGCACCAGGGTAACTGGGAGCAGAGTTCACCAAGACTGGGGTCGCCAAAGTCACACAGTGAAGGGGAAATCTGTTGAGCTAGGTCTCAACAGGAAGAGCTGCCTTCCTGGCACGAGAAGTGGCAAGTGGTTCAAAACCTGGGTCAGGGCTGGGCCAACCATGGAGGTTAGAGTGGCAAAGCTGCCAGTTAAAGGTTAGAAGGATGGAGACGTGCCGCCTATCACACCAGTTTGATGAGACATTTGGAGGATGAGTCAGACATTTGAGATCTATTGTAGAATAGCACATAGTGTGATCTCAATGTTCTTTATTTCTTTGTGCTTTAGACAGGAGGAGTCCCTGCCTCCTAGTCTTGGTTTGATCTAGAGCATAAGACCTTTTGGAACCCTTGCTGGGAACATAATTGGCTTCATGATTCCATTCTGTTTCTCTGCCATTTCAACAGCATTTTGCACATAAGGTAAAATATTCAGAATTCTGTGACAAGTTTCATTCCAGTGCTCCCATGCTGGTATATCTGCCCGCACATAGGTGTATACACACGTTGTGTCAACCATGATGAACACATGTGGCAGCTGGGGTGTGAGTAATGGCTACACTAAGGTGCATTAACCTGCAGGGTAACAAGCATCACCATGCTCTGAGTTACATATGAAGTTAAAGATAAGCAAAACTAATCTCAAGTAATAGAAAACAGAACAGTAGTTGGGGATGTAATTGACTAGGAGGGGGGATGAGGGAGTCTTCCGGGGTGCTGGGAATGCTCTATGTCTTGATCTGATTGGTGGTTACATGGATGTTATACATTTGTAAAAGTTCATCAAGTTGTACTTTTATGATTTGTGAACTTTGTTGTATGTTAGTTTTACTTCAGTAAAAATGCTTTTATAAAAGAAAGAAAAGTGACACCTGATTCCAAGGCAGACGACAAATAAGGATGGTCCATTCTGGTGTCAATCACAAGGATCAGCAATTACCTCCTCCCAGAGCTTGGCTGCATCTGACCACTCCTTCCTGTTCTTCTCCCAATCTCAATCCCAGCCAACGTTAAATACCAAACAACACACAGAAAGTTTGGCAACTTACGACAATAAGCCAGAAGCCAGTGACATGTCAGATAGTACTGATTATTTCAAACTAATCCAGTGTGACATAGACTGAAAATTTCTAGAGAAACACAGAGCAGCATCCCTGTTCATCATCATCAGGGAATCACAGTTAACCACAAATGAATTAAATAAATCATAGAACATCAAGGACTTACAGCACTTTGAACTTGAGATCCAGGGAAGAGAAAGAATAAGAAGAAAATTAACAAAATGACATTAGTTTGTCTTAACTTTCAACTTTATTTACTATGTCCTTTTCTTGGAGATTATACGATGCACATTAGACTGTGTATAAATCCTGCAGTAAAGAGACATGTTTACTTTTATTTGACACTGTGTTTCCATATATATTTGACCAAGAACACTTTGCGAAATTCCACCTTAAGGCTATCGTTCATTTTCTTTTCCCCTTACTGCCTTCCTTGGAGAATCATCACCCCTCACCATTTGGTGCTAAAGTCTTTCTTGTCCCAGCCCCAGCCCCAGCCTCTCCCTGCCCATAGCAGATCTTCACCTGGATGGTCCACAATGGGGTAGAGTAAGGATCTACAGAGGTTTGGAGGAAGCTCTGAATTTATTAATCTTTCATTCAACAGATATTAAGAATGAACCTAATTGGTATGGAAGAGGCTCTAATTCTGCAGTTTTTATTAAGCCATTTAAACTCAAATCTTTTATTAAAGTTGTAGACTCTTTACTGATCTATTACAGCTAGAAAGACTGTAACAATAAAAACAACAACAAAAATCTCCAGTACACCAGTGAAGTCTTCTGGGAACAATCCACCCTAGGTTTAAATTCTTTCTCCATCATTTATTACAGTGTGACTTGGCCACATTACTTCACATATCTGAGTGTCACAAAATTCATCCTGTGAGCGGGGAAAACATCTGTGGAGATCGTTGGGAGGGTTTAATGAACAGCTATGGCAGATACCTTTTACCTTTTACTCACGTCTCTCTTATTTGTCTATTAGCTCTCATCTTCTCCTACTTCCTTTGAGATCCCATTAAGCTAGCACATTCTCCACACAAAATACCTGCATCCACATCTATTAAGCCCCTTCCTCCTGACCCAGGCACATCAACTAAGAATTCTACCAGAAAAGGAGAACTTTCTTTCAGGTTTGAGGTGGGGTTGGTCTTCTTCTGGGATAGCCTCTAAAAGACAACAGCATTATTTCAGAGTAGATTCTACAAAGTGAGATAATGGAGACTGGAAGAGGCCCTCAGGAGTGTCCATTCCCAGCTGGGGGTAAAGACAATTCACTTTGTCTTGACCCTTCATGTTCTCATTTGCTAAGTATTTCCCAGGGTCCCCTCCAGCTCTGATAGCCTAGGGGCAGAGAGTGTGTGCATAACGTGCCTGGCAGCTTGCCCACACGACTTGCCGATGAGCGATTCAGGAAGCAGGGAGGATGTCTTTCTAAAGGCATCTGAATGACCCTGTGACCGTGTCAGTATGGCTACGGTAAAGTAACATGTCCTTCCTGAAATGTTATACCTATGAGGGACACCAGCAATCTGGAGGAATGGCTTAGAATGGTCCAGTGGAAGAACATTGAAAGAGGAATGCGAAATCTGGCTCCAGCTGAGGCTTTGTCAGTTACCAGTTATGTAATATTGGGCAAATAAGTTGCTTAATCCCCGTGAACCTCAAGTAATTTTGCTTTTGCTGTTGTTTGTTTTCAGCATCATGGGACCAACACTAGTAATCTCTTCCCTATTTAGCTCACAGGGATGTTAATATTCCTCCATCTTTTCTTCCTTTGTCTATTCGTATTTTCAGAACAAATTAGTTTCACTGTACATTCTGTTCTGTAAATTTGTTTTTTAAATTTATTTAACAGCATATCATAAGTATTGTCCCATGTCTTTAGGTAGTTTTACCGTGTGTTTTTTAGGACTGCACAGTCTTCTGTTGTGAGACTGTACCATCTTTGCATGCCAGTCCTCACTTGTTGGGCATGGAATTCCATTATTTGCTGTTATGAATAGTGTTGCCAGATGCAGAGAAAAGGAAGGAATCTGAGCTCCTCAGATTGAGGTCACACCTCTTGTGCTCTACTTACATAGACCCCTCTGTCTCTGGCTGGAATCAAGACCCTGAAAACCCGAGGGACTGAAGGGCTGGTAACTTTGAAGAGGGGAAGGGTCTGAGTAGAACAGAGCCAGAGCTGTGTCTGTTTATTGGGGACTAACACTTTTACGTGTGCTAAAACAGCAACACTGTGAGGTAAAGGTTATCCCCTAAGAACAGAACCACCACTGTGCCACCCCCTCCTGTGCTTCCTGTCCCCACCTTCCATCCCCCAACACCCCACTCCTTTCAAATACATCCCTCAGATACTCGCTGATTTATCTTTTCTGCGATTCTTAACCGCATATTTAGCATTTTATTATGAATGACTTAACCCTCAGATTCTTAGGGTTACCACAGTTGATTTACACAGCCCTGCCTGCGTGCAATCACGTCCCTACAAGATAGACAAACTCCTTGAGCTTAAATTTTCGTGATCCCACAACACTATAAAGATACTCTATACTAAGTGTATATTTTATGGTAAACAGTCTTAAATTTTAAATGTACATTTTTAAGTCTGCTAAACACTTCTTACCAGTCTCCATACTTTTCCCTCCCACTCCACCCTACCCTCAAAATCAGGACACACACTAGAAGCAAACTTTTTTCCTTTCTTACTCGATTGTGTGTATGGATTTTATTTGCATTTCTATTAAGATGAGTTTCCTTATTTAATAACAGCTGGAGCAGTGGCAGGGTCTGTGGGAGTCTCTGCTCTTCTCTGCCACTAAGCAGTCCATGACTGAAGTGAGGGAACGAGCCAGAAGACCTCCAATATCCTTTCCAAATTTAAAATTCCGTATCATTTGGACACAATATGTAAATGTTCCAGTGGGATGGATCTTTCTGTCGACAAAAACAAATTAGCCAACAGTCAATCTAAGAAAGAAATAGAAAATTTTATTCAAGCCAAACTGAGGATTATAACCTGGGAGTCAGTCTCTCAGAGGGCTCTGAGAACTGTTCTGAAGAAGTAAGGGTGGGGGGTCAGAATATATGTGCTTTTGATGAGGAGGGTATGTGCAACCAAGCATACGTCTTGGTAGAAGGTTGCTGCTGGTCATGAGGAACAGACATCTTAGTTAACGGTTTTAGTGCTTTTCTAAGTATGGGAAGATGCAAGAATCCAGGCTCATAAAAAATTTCTCCTGAAAATATCTATCTGAGAGCCAGTTCTGTAAGTTTTCCCAGGGCACAGTCCCTCATCCTGATCTTTTGCTCTGAGTTCCTTTTAGGATGTATTGTAGGTCAGCGACTGCAGTGGCGAATGACTTGATTCGTATAGAACAAGAAGTCAGGCAACATTACTTTATAATCCCTTCCCTTTCAGACTTAATTTCGACCAAGATTTGGGAGGCATTTCGCGACCAATTTGTTCCAGGGCACTAGGAATGCTCATTCCCAGGTCAGGTGAGGATTTTGTTGTTAGGCCACTCAATGTGCTGTTATTGGACTAGGCCCCGTTAACAGTAGCCAGAAGCCTCTGGATTGCCTGTCTTATTAGTCTCTCATGGTCCAGGAAATGCTTCCCTCTTATTGCTTCTTCCCATATCTGGAGTTACACTGTTAAAATCATTGATCTTATAGGACTATATATTTGGTCAATTGTTTGTTGTTAATTTTATCGGAGGCTCAGTCACACATTTGGTAATGCAAGAAACAGCAATCTTATAAAATAGGCAGAATACAAGTAATATAACTAGTAACATTAATAAGGTCATAAATAAGTATTTAAGCTAAGAACTTCCATTAGGTGCGGCCCAGTATCTTCCCAGGTCAGCTGACCAGTCTGTACCAACTGATACCTTTAAGGAGATAATACGTTGGCATTTGTGCATAACGTTCACCAAAGATGTCTGCACATGCAAGTCATTGTGACGTTACATTGTGACCTGTAAGGTCAGCCTTACGGGATTGAGAAAGGAATGTTATCTTCTGGGGAGCTACAGGGCTGGCACCAGAAGAAGAAAACTTAACTTTTATAGCTGAGCAGGTATTTCTGCCATTGGGGAGGTCTAGTTAAGACGTAATGCACAATAGAGAGGAGGGGGGAGGCCAAAATGGGCAGAGAAAATTTTTATGTTTACATTTTTCTTGTCATGCCTTAAAATATGAATTATTTCATCATTTCCATTGTTTTATTTTCTTTTGTAAAAAGTTTGTACACTAAAAAATTTTGAAAACCTTCCATTCCTTACCTAAGTAAGCTCTATGGAGTGAGAGACATTCACATCCTACTCCTAGCACTGCTAGAGGCTGGCCATGTGACCTTGGCAAGCTGCCTCCCCTCTCTGAGCCTCAGTTTACCCTTTTGTAAATGGGAGATTTAAGCTAAAAGTATTCCGAGATGACTTCTGGCCCAGGCATTACTGGATTCTAATTACGTATTCATTCTGCTTAGAGTATGTCGCTGATCTTAAGTTATCAATAACCCCTGGAGGAGCTAGGACCCTGGGCCGGGATGCTCCGAGCCCAGTAGAGGCACGCAGGGGCGGCCCTTCGGAGGAATGGCCTGCCTGGACCAGGAAGGCTCAAAGGCAGCATCCCCGCGCCGTGGAGCCGGCGCCCAAGGCCAGAGGGCCCCTCCTCTAGCCCCATGCATCACAAGTCAAAACAATCTCTCTTCCCTGCTGACGCCACGGCCGGGTTGGGGCTGAAAATCGATCTTCAATCTTTCTGCTCCAGCACAGCCAGCCCCGCGGCGGATGTGGGCATGGACGCACAGGCGGAAAGGCCGGCTGGCTGCTGACGGCGGAGAAAGCAGCCCGCGTCCGGGGAGAGCCCTTCTCTCCCCACACGGCGCCCCTAGCCGCAGGACGGTGGCTGAGCCCCCAGGAGATGGGCGGTGGGTAGGAAGGAGGAGGGAGACCCTCTCACCCACGAGCCGAGGGGAGGGGACAGGAAGAGTGGCCACTTCTAAGCCCAGCAGTCACTGAGGCTCCGCCTGCATAGAAGGGTCCTCGCAGGACCCACGAAACCCGCGCTGCTCAACCCCGGCCCACTTACAGATGAAAAGACCAACGCCCAGAAAAGGGCAGCAGCTGGTCCCAAGGGGCAGTGGCAAAGCCGAGCCTAGAACCACGGTCTCCTCCACCAGGTTTCTTCAGCCCGAGGGCTTTCTCTTGGTTTCTTCACTAGCAGGCTTCCAAGTTGTTGCGTTGACCTGTCAGATTGTTGGGTTTGCACGCTGGGAACCTGAAACCCATCCCTCCCTGTGGAATCTACAGCAGTCTTTCCTTGCTTGTTCTGCTTGCCATCAGTTCAGACTTTTTGCAGCTTTCTGAATGTCACCATCTGGCCTGTGTCACCTTAGAGATGTCAGCAAATGTTTTGATCATGATCCCATGTAAGAGTGTGTCACACAGCTAATCTCATCCACCCTGTGGACAGCATGCTAACTGCATCTGGGAGGGTTCCATTTCTCTAATCTAGCTGTCGGGTGACGTGCCTGGCTTTCTGAAGCAGTCCTGTCTCATCGTCATACACTTGCTGTTTGAAGGCAGCCATGCTGCAGGTGAACTAAACCAGGTGTGTTCTAGGACCAGAGGGAGATGGCACACTGACAGTTCTGCTCAATTCAAGTGGGGCATCACTATCCTCATCATATGAAGAACTAAGTTTCTTGAGCATTTACTATGTGCTAGGCTCTCTGCCAAGTTCTTACAAGTATTTTAATATAAGCAAACCTGCTATTGTTCTTCCTGTATTGTTATACAGATGAGGAAACAAAGTCACAGAAATTAAACAACTTGCCCCAAGTCAGCAGCTAGTGGTTGTCGAAGCAGAGATTTGAACCCCAGGTTCATCCAGAGCCCATACCTTCAAAGGTTATGCCCTGTTGCCGCTCGTGATGGGATAAACATTTTGTTGTAAGGGAAAGGATACTACATGAGGAATGAGGAAACAAGCCTTCTAGTCTAGCTCTACCTCTGTGGGCAAGTCACATAACCTTTTTTTCAGGTACATGAAACCCCTGAGACATTTAGAATCATGTGCAGATGTGCATTTTTCTGGGACGAGCCTCCATAGTTCTCATCAGCTGAATCTCAGCTAGATTCATACACCCTCTCTGCCTCCCCCCTGCCCCAGAATACTATATATGTATAAGAACTCTCTGAACTATCTTAGCTTTTATACACTTTTTCATGTCAGTCTTCTCTATATTCTCTTCTAACATTTTAGATAATGATGCAATAGCAGCTTCAGACTCCAGGACCTTTCTCTGGTTTAGGGGTGTGAAGGGCTCCTGGCTGCACTCTGTTCTTTCAAGCACACCCGCATGTCCAGATAGCGATCGCAGGAAAGACGACGTTGGAATAAGCTCATCAAATTAATCCTCCACCTCCTTGCAACACCTCAGCATTTTTACTTTAGCCCGTTGTATTCTTTACTTGCAATCAGACCGTACATTTATATAGAGGCCCCAAGATTTCAGAATCCTTTTTTTACTCTACTATAAAAAAAATTCTAGTGGTAGAGCCTCCAGCAGGCTTGGGGTAAAGCATCCATTCATTAGTGAGCATCTGCTGTGTCCTGAGCATACATCAGTGAACAAGATAGACCAGACCCCCGACTGCATGGAGACTCAGAGGGAAGTGTTAGAAAGATGCACAGAGCACAGGAGAGTGGGGCCTGGGGAATCAGGAGGGGGCCTGCTTAAGAACTGGTGTTTGAGCCAGTCCCTAAGGATGAGGAGGAATGGATTGAGCAAGAGGTGGAGATCATAGGGGTGGAACAGCGTTCCAAGCAGAGGGAACAGCTTGTGGGAAGGGCCTAAAACAGTAAAGAACCTGACCTGTTGGAGGAACTGAAGGGATGGGCAGGCTGGAGCACAGAAAGAGGGAGAGCAAGGTAGTCTCTCCCTGCACCTGTGGATGAGGCTGCTGAGGAGGTACAGCCAGTGTATGCAGGGCTTTCAGAGTCGGCTGTGACATGCCACCTGTGATGCTTACTGGCTGTGTGATATTGGCAAGGCAGGTAACATCTCTGAGCTTTCATCTCCTAAACTTAAACATGAGAGCTTTGAACTAGGTGGGGTTTTTTTTGTTTTTTGCGGTACATGGGCCTCTCACTGTTGTGGCCTCTCCCGTTGCGGAGCACAGGCTCCGGACGCGCAGGCTCAGCGGCCGTGGCTCACGGGCCCAGCCGCTCCGCGGCATGTGGGATCTTCCCGGACCGGGGCACAAACCCATGTCCCCTGCATCGGCAGGCGGACTCTCAACCACTGCGCCACCAGGGAAGCCCTGAACTAGGTGGTTTTTAAAGTCCTCTCTGTTTCCCCTATCCTGTGATTTTGTGACTTTGAAAAAAGTGAAGTGGTTAGTGAAAAAGAGAAAAATGGCCCCTGATAGCCAGGAGCAGGGTTGTACTGTCAGTGAGGCCCTGGCGTTCTCCTGTTGAACATAAGCAATTTCATAGAACATCACTATCAAACACGGCCACTCTTTGACCATGATAAATAAAGACGAAAATAAGGCCACTCCACAATCACATCCGCACATGGACAAAAGCACATTAACATTGTCACCACTCCACAGTCACACCTGAACACACACACACACACAAAATTAACACTGTCCAAACCTCAAAAATGACCAAACATCCCCTCATCCTGGCTCAGATGACTGCTGCTTCTTTACCAATTACAGCTTCTGCATCAGTCTAGTCTTCCTTCTAGACAAGATTTACTAAGATACCCAATCATAGAATGACCCCTGCTTCCTGACAGCATGCAAAGCTCTGCTTCCTTAAACCCTCCCCAGAATCACCGTGCACAAGCCCCAACCCGTAAGTCCTTTCTAACAGTCTACTCTGCAGTGAGTAATGAACCCTCTTGTCCAACCACAGGGGTGTTCCTCAAGCAGGGTGGGACTAGGGCCACTACAGCAAGCAGCGCCTTTTGCATTTTGCACCCTCGCTGTCTGTCTCTCCTTCCTCACCCTAGTTCCAGCCACGTCCTAGTGTTCCTTGGCCAAAGGGCATCCGCTGCTGATGCTCACCCAGCTCTGGGCCTCAGGGTGTTAGGGAGTGGAGCCTTGAAGTGGTGGGGCAGGGGAGTGAGGAAGGGAAATGCAAGATGACGACTTCACACAGGAATTTGCTCCCATCCAGCGATGAGGGAGCGGAATTAAGACTACCTCCAGAGTGAACGTTTCTTCCCTCACTTGAAGCCCTGGGCTTTTTCCTTTGGGCCTACACCCCACCCAGATTATGCCTGGGCTACTTGGGAGGTAGCCGTACTTCTGTTGTACTTCTGTACAGCCACACCACATCAATCATACCCTCCCTCAGAGTCGTCTTCACAGGAAGGTCACTGGCTCCCAGAGAACTGACTCATTTGCCAGTGTTGAAGGGGCAGAAAGCGCTGCTGCTGGTGATTCAGCTTGGACTTCCCATTCTTAGCTAAAGTTTTTTCACTGGCGGGAGAGTCTCACCGCACAACCCACTCTATTCTGTTCATGTGAACGAATGGTAAACAGACACCACGCCTGGTGCCTTCTGAATCAGATGGCAACCAAGGGGAAGAAGTGACCTGTTTGGGCACAAAACAGACTGTTGGACTCACTCCTCTGAGAAAACTACTGGAGTCAGCTCCTTCTTACCTGCAGAAACCAGTGCTCTCACTGGCACATAACTATTTCCAAAGCTGTCAGTATACAGTCATGGCAAAAGTAGAGTTTTCTCTGTGTTCAGTTTAATGCAGGGGTCAACAGACTTTCTCTGTAAAGGACCAAACAGTTAACATTTTAGGCTTTGTGGGCCAAACAGTCTCTGTCATCACTACTCAAATCTGCCCTTCTAGCCCGAAAGCAACCATAGATAATATGCAAATGAATAGACATGCCTATATTTCAGTAAAACTATCTACAGAAACAGGTGGACCAGATTCGGCCCACTGACTTGGTTTGCTGACCCCTGGTCGAATGTAATCCACACATGGGCACAGCTGAATAAGAAAGGAAATCCTTACATGTAACTTTTAAAAGAGCCTTATTTTTCATCAGAAAGATTGGAAGAAGACTTTTTTTTTAAGTTTAGAAACTTCCAGAAGACAAAGGAAAGAAAAGAGGGAGAGAAGAGAGAAGAAAGCAAAAATAAGAGAATAGGATTTTATTTCAAAAAATGAATGGGGACCTGAGATGGGGAAAGCTCTTTTAAGGCCTCTGGTGGCTGCTTCTTACCCCGGCCAGCTCTGCAGGAGCCCCTCACTGGCTCAGGGGCAGGCAGAGAGGCACTGAGAATGCACTGGATGGCCAGGGATTGCAGAGTATTCAGGACTGTTCCAGCTCCTGAGGAAGAGGCCTTTCTAAGCCCTTGGAAGGACTCCCAGAGAGCAGAAGAGACTGGTGGTGCTGAACAGAGGGGATTCGTGAAGGTGACTTCTAATGGCCCCATGTAAACAGGGTCCCAGACCTTCCCAGGCTTCTGGGGCTAATGCACTGGCTGTGAGGAATATTCCCTCAAATTTTGCAAATCTGAAAATGGTTAATAATGAAAGATTTAAGTTTAAAAGTAGAGGTCCCAAGATTCTAACAGGGAAAGGTAGAAGAGAATGGTTACCAGATAGGTAAATCCCCTCCATTTCTCTGGGAGAAAAGGCAAGAAGTGGCTGGTCTATGGTAAATGGGCATTTTCTGTAGTTCACAGAACATGCATACTGATTATAGGTTCAGAAAGTTACCCTAGCAGTGGAGCAATGATTTCTGAATTGTGTTTCCTGGAAAACTAGTGTCATAAAATGTTAGCAATTATTGCATGAGAAAAATTTCAAAGAATCTGAAGAATGAATTGACATTGACAGGAAACTGTTGTGTTGCTGTGCATTTCTGTTTTGCTAGGTTATGCTCAAGGGTGTGGGGGAGGGAGAGTCATAGTATTAGGGAAAAAAAAAAAACACATTCATTTTGAAGATTATTTTTAGGAAACAGATTTTTCAGGGCCAAGACCAGACTACTAACCCGAGCTAGTGCAGTGTTTCTCAAAATTGAGTGTACATTAGATTTATCCAGAGGGCTTGTTAAAACACAGGTTGCTTAGTCCCACCCCCAGAATTTCTAATTCAGTAGGTTGGGGTAGGACCAAGAACTCGCATTTCTAACAAGTTCCCAGGTACTGCTGCTGATCCAGGGACCTCACTTTGCCCTGTACCCAGCCTGACAGATATGACGCTCTTTATA
Source organism: Leucopleurus acutus (assembly GCF_964270905.1). Lineage (NCBI taxonomy): Eukaryota > Metazoa > Chordata > Mammalia > Artiodactyla > Delphinidae > Leucopleurus > Leucopleurus acutus. The sequence continues at coordinate 68,008,762 of NC_139147.1, forward strand.
CCGTCACATTTCTATCTGAGGGGTACCACATTACAGAAAATCAATTGGTTGGGTTTCTACCATGTGTGAGGGTGTGTTGGATAATCCAGCTTCAAAGTCAGGCTTATAGAAACATCCATGGGATTTATTTGGGGAAAAGGCTTATTACTTTGAGACAGGCTTCCTCCAGAACAGCTGCAGATGTCATTAGCAATGGAGCATCTTCTCATAGGGGCAATGGAAGGGGGCATATTGCAGGATTTATTTTTTAAATGATGGCTCACGATTCTCCTGTGCTAAGCTGGAGAGGCCAGTTGATAAATCCTTAAATTTTTCACTGACATTTTCTGACAGGGAGACATGGTCCTTCAAAAATGGGAACAAAATCCAAAATGAATTTAACAGGGGGCTATAGTTCTTCAGTAATAAAATGCAAATTCAACAATTGCACTGTGATATATTTGGGGATTTAAAAAATATAAGTTCGGATAGGACTGTTCAAGCAAATGTATATTAGAAAAATGAAGAGGACCTAAATGACCAGAATGTGGATGTGAGTCAGCCAAATTATGGAGTTACGGGCAAAAGGCAACAAAACACAGTCATGGAAGGGCTGGGACATGATGCCTCCCAACCTTAGGTCAGTCTCAAACATGGTACCGATTTTTGTTAGCATACTCTAAAAAATGACATAAAGGAGTTAGAGAAAGTCCATGGGATATTAGCATATATCTCTAGAAAATATGAAATAGCCCTAAGCAGAAACATTTGAAAGAAATTTGGGTTGTTAAGCCTGGAAAAAAATGAAGACCACTCTATTCTACCTTTAAATGAATGAGAGTTTTCTGACTCCGGTCTTTCATTGCAGTGGTAAAGTAAGCAAGAGGAAATGGCCCTAATTTTTAAAATATTGGGTTGGCCAAAAAGTTCATTCAGGTTTTTCTGTAAGATGTTATGGAAAAACCTGAAAGAACTTTTTGGCCAACCCAATATATGTGATTTTCACTAACTTTGAGGAAAACAGTGTTCTTTAAAACAGTATGATTAAAACACTGGGGCATGTCATTTTGACCTTGCAAATGTGCAAGAAGCTAATAGCAGTTATCCATTTTTGTGTGTGTGTGGTACGCGGGCCTCTCACTGTTGTGGCCTCTCCTGTTGCGGAGCACAGGCTCCAGACGCGCAGGCTCAGCGGCCATGGCTCACGGGCCCAGCTGCTCTGCGGTATGTGGGATCTTCCCGGACCGGGGCACGAACCCGTGTCCCCTGCATCGGCACAGCAGTGAGAGGCCCGCGTACCGCAAAAAATAATAATAATAACTTAGAAATAGAGAAATAAAAGTGGGCGAAGTTGGTCAAAAGGTACAATCTTTTAGTTATAAAATAAATAAGTCATGGGGATGTAATGTACATCATGGTGACTATAGTTAATAATACTGTATTGTATTGTATTACAATACAATACAATAATATTGTATTGTATAAAGTTGCTAAGAAAGTAGATCTTAAAAGTTTCATCACAAGAAAAAAAAGCTTGTGACTATGTACGGTGTTAACTAAACTTACTGTGTGATCATTTCACAATATATACAAATGTCGAATCATTATGTTGTAAACCTGAAACTAATATAATATTATATGTCAATTATATCTCAATTAAAAAAAATAATATTCCTAGAAAATACTAGAGAATCAATGAACAATAAAGCTAATTTAAATGATAAAAGAACTCAGTAAGGTATCAGGATATATAATTAACATACAAAACTCAATAGCTTTCATAGACACAAACAATGACCAGCTAGAGGAGATAATGGTAAGAAAGCCCCATTTATAATAATAACGAAGGTGATTAAATACTTAGGAATAAACTTGACAAAATGTGCAAAACCTAAAAGATGAAACACTCTCGAAAGACACAAAGTTAGACTTGAACAAAAGGAAAGGAATTTCTGTTCTTAGGAAGATTCCTCATCATAAAGATGTAACACAATTCCAATAAAAATATCTAGGGACCTAGACAAGTTCATGCTCAAGTTCATAAGGAAGAAGAAACCTGCAGGAATAGCCAGGAACACACTAAGAAATAAAAGCTACAAAGGTGGACTAGTCCACCAGGTATTAAACCATACTCTAAGTTCCCATAATGAAAACAGGGTGCTACTGCCACAAGAATAGATGTACAGACCAGTAGAATAGAATAGAAAGACCTGAACTAGATCTGGGTAAATATGGAAATAATAAACGTGGCATCTTAAATCATGGAAGCAAAGATGGGCTTTTTAATAAACGTTGCTGGCACAACGAGGCAGCCACTTGGAAAAAAGATAAAATTGGATCCATACCTCACACCATACACAAAAGTAAACTCCACACTGATTAGGAAACTAAATGTAAAAAAAAAAAAGATAGAAAATAATTTAATAAGCTAGAAAGTATGGTGAGTTCCTCTATAAACTCAGTGTAAGGAAAAGCTTTCTAACACTGACTCAAAATCCAGTGGCAATAAAAGAAATAATTCATAAATTTGACTACATAATAATGTTTTTAAAAATTGCATAGTAAGGTAAAGTCAAAGAAGAGCTGCTAAATTAGAAGAAAACGTTTACAGCATGTATCACAGATAAAGGGCTGATCCATAATATATAAAGAAGTCTTAAAATTTGAGGGGAAAAGGACCAAAACTCTGATGAAAAAATGGGAAAGATATAAGAACAGAAAAAACTTTTAATAATAATAATAAAGAAATAAAAAAGGACCAGGCATGGGCCAATGATAAAGATATGTCACCAACCAAGGATTATGATTAATCCAATTTTGTGCACCTGAGGTCCATTAAAACTACGAGAATTCCCAAAGTAGATTTTAGGCTATAATTGAAAGTAAGTTTAATCTTCTGAAGACCTAAAATAATACTAAAACACACTAGGGTGCTCTGACAAATCAGAAAAAAAAGAAAAAAGAAAATGACTTCCTTTTCATCACCAAACCTCACACAGTGTTTTCAATGAGTTCTGAGTTCCAATTCCTACTATGATAAAATTGGCCACCACAGGCCAAACATCAGTGTGTCAGAAGCCTTCAGTGTGAACCAGATAAACTTCCCAGGTCCCTTTTACCTCTAAAATTCTGTATTTTAAACTAATGACCTGGTGTCCCAAATGGTGTGTTTAAATCCACCCACTCAGTTAATGAGGCAAAAGTGACTTTCCCAGGCCCTTTCCTCCTAATTACACAGGGAGTTTCACCTGGGGACACAATTGCCTGCAGCAAAACTCTAGATTTATGCATTTGTTTGTTTCTTTGTGTGTTTATATCCCTATCACTGTTTATAAAAATGAAAGATTTAACATGGTGAGGAAATTGGAGTGAAATAAGAGCAGTAAGAAATAAAAAGTAATACTATAAGTAATATTAGAACACAAAAATGCACACTTTTGGTTTCTATCTTAGCTAGAGCTGGGCCACAAATTTGGCTTGCAGCTTCCTAACAGTTGGAGCAGAAATGGAAACAGGAGGAGATAAAAGATTCACAATGCCTATAAAGTAATTTGGGCAGTTTTTCCAAAGACCAGGATTCCACTTACTTAGAGATGTGTCCCAGTGGTGTGCTGCAATAGGTTCTAACAGTTCACAAGAGGCAGTGGTTAAATATCAAGGATTTTTGCAAGTTGGCTGTTAAACCATTGGTAGCTTGAAATTAGCCATGGTGGGAGTATTCAGCAAACACTACAAATCAGGGCATTTAGGGGTTTGTTTGTTTTTGTTTTTTCTTTTTGCCTTCAGAGAGCCGGTTTGCCAGCACTCCACTGCATGTTCCAATGGTCCTTGTAGGGGGACACAATGCAAGGCCAGAAGAGCTACAAGTAGGAGAGAGAAGGGCTCAGTGTGCAAACTTATTGAGTATAGCAGAAACTCCCTCAGGAAAAGAGAGAGGGCATATATGCCTGAGACCAGAGAATGACGGCAGAATACATCCGCATTCACCTAACCCACCTCAACCCACCTCAGTCCTTCCTTCTTTCTGGTACTACCCTTTGGAATTTCATAGCTGGGGTTACAAAAAAATGTTAGGTCCAGTGAGAGGCAGACATACCTCTCCATTCAAAAATGCATCCAGAGAGACTGGGAGAGGCTCAGGGGAAGGGTTTTATGCTTTCCACTAGGTGAGCACTTCCCAAGCCTGTATTTCACAGCATTGTAACAAGTGTCCTGCAGGGAGAAAAGTGTCCCAGGCCGAAATAAATTTGGGAATGAGTGGGTTAAAGTTAAGCAGTTTTCTTTACTGCAGGTCTTACAAGAGCCTTTGGGAGGTGAATGTGCCCTTTGGCACAGAGTACACATCAATTCCCAAACTTATCTTACACGAGAATACCTTGCGGTGGCACGTCTTGGGACACCAGGCTGAAAAACGCCAGCCTGGGTAGTCAGGGTTCCTTGCGATTTTGAAAGGCAATACTGAGGATGTTATCCCACAGAAACATTACTTTCACATAGGACTTGAAGCTCTGGCATTTTTCTATATAAAAACATGACTTGCATGTCTTTGCTTTTCACCTGAACCGTTTCATTAAGTCTGTGGGTATCCACATATCCGTCAGCAGAGCTTACTTAAGGGAAATGTTTCAGGCCAAGGAATTTCGTAACTCGTGTCCCATGTCCCGAGGAACTCACTCAGTCCTGGACGACCCTGCATTAGTAATGTTAATGCCCAAAGCCAGTGTCCACTTACTTTCAACTCACCAGATTCTGGACCGGAGAAATGAGCATTTCTTGTCATTTTTTAACCTTAATTGTTCACCCCCCTCAACACCCATTCTATTTCTTTTTTCTTCTTCTGTCACTTTCTTTCTTCTTGCGATAGTTTCATAAACTTCTAAGACAGTGTATCATGCCATGGGCACTCCACACATATTCAGTCCTTTACGGAGCCCCTCCAGGTCCCCAGGCCACGAAAGGGACAGACCAGGCCCTGCGTCAAGGAGCTCATAGTACAACATTAATGAATGTTCGTTTCCTCTCCTATTTGTCTTCTTTATTTGCTTTGTCTCCGCTCTTTGCCCCACTTTGCTCGGCGCCCCCCCCCCCCGTGCTGCTCCTCCCCATTCTCGTTCATCTTTTCACCTCCCTCCCCTGATAGCTTTTTCCAATGACTAACGGGGACCCAACTCAGCTGGTTTTTATCACGCTCCTGTCCTTGCATTTTTCCGACTCAGTTAAGCCATTACCAGAGCTAAATGAGGCATGGACTCTCCAAAAGTCACACCTGTCGTCGGGGAGATGGAGGGTAAGACCCTGTGCAGCTGGCGGGCGGGCAGCAAGCAGGGCTGGAGGGAGGCAGCCAAGTGTGACCTGGTAGTTTGTGTTCCCCCAGTGCTGAAAGAGGGCCCTCATTGTGAAACAAGATGCCCCTTGCTTTAATATAGAAAGCATGGAGTCTGACACAGAACTGAGGATGGTCACGTTTGTGATGACAGATGAGATGTCTCTAATTCTTTGGCAAATGTGTACCAGGTGCATAGAATAACCCACGTTGTGGATGTGTCCTCAGCAAGAGGTAAAGAAAGCTGTAACCAGAGCCAGCTACCTGGGGTTTCGTGATTATTAGTTGAACTTCCTCAGGTTTTTCCCTGTTCACCCTCATTAAAACACACACGTTTCACCTTTCTGCAGTGGTGGCTTCACGCCCTACTGTTAGTATTCTTTACGATCAGAGTGACGAAAGAGGGCAAAGATCACAGTACAGTAAACCGGAGACAAATCAGTGTACTCACCCTACGAAGATAAATGATAAACGATCTCCACTGGAAATCAATTTTGGTTTCCACCTTATTTCTAGGCAACCTAGAATGTTTATTTCTGCAGCCTAGGAGTTGAGAAATTGTAGCTTCTGAGCTTGTTGTGCTTCTAATTTACAAGCGTTGTTTTATGTTCAGAAGATCTATGCCTCTCTTTTCTCTAGTTGAAATGTGGGCAAAATCACTCTGCTCTAGAGTTACACAATTTCCAGAAATGTTAAAGCCAAGAGGCAAGAGCCAGAGTTTTTACTTTGATGAGTGTTGCTGTGTTGACCCTAACCTTGCCTTGCTATCCTGTGTTAATTTGTCCTTAACTCTGGAACTTGGATGAGCCATCCAGCTTTTTGGACAAATGCAAGGTCAACAGATTTTTTTGAGCATCTATTCAGTACCAGGTTCCTTGTTCCATGCTGGGGATGCAACTGTGATCATGATGAGGCCCCTGCCCTTGGGAACCTTCAGTCTTGTGGGGTGACCCCTTCCCTGTTCTGTCCTAGAATTGCCCAACCAGCCCCTGGTTTTTACTGGTTATGCTTTATTCATTCATTCAGCAAATATCTGTGGAGAATCTACTAAGCTCTAGGCACTGTGCTTGGTACCAGGCTACAATGAGAAAAAGAGACGGGCCCTACCCTCATGAAGCTTCCAGTCCCCACCCTGAGTTAATTCACTGTCCTGGCAGTCACCAGAAAGAGTGTCACTCCTCCCTTTGTACTTTCTCAGTGCTTAGTTTATGCCTCTTCCTAGGTTTTGTATCACTGTAATTATAATACATCTTCCTGTCTCCTTTTAAACCATGAGCACATTGAAGGCAACTGTCTCAACTTTCTTTCCTCAGTACCTTGTACTCCCTAGTGTCTAGCAAATAGAGGAGCTCAATCAATGTTTCTTGAGTGAATAAATAGTTGCATGAATTTAGAAGTTCATGAACCTGTGGAACCATAGACCAGTCTGCTCCGACCTCCCATTCCAAGTCTCTTGGACGAGGAGCTCAATGATCAATCAATCACCTGTCAGTACTGAAACACTCCTCGTGATTTCAAGGACATTCTAAATGTAAAACCAGCTGTTCCACGGGTCATTTCTTCTTCCAAACATATCTGCCATTGAGATAAAGAACAAATACTAGCTTCAGCTTGTATTTGCGATACTTTTTGCAGGAGGGTAAACATGATTATATATGATTTAAATGAAATGAACTTACAATAAAGAGAACGAATGGGTTTATTTGTGACTCTTGGATAGACACTGTTAATATATCTGCAGTGAGAAAAATATAACAGTGGCTTAAACAAGCTAGAAGCTTTTTTCCTCTGTCATGTCAAAGTCCAGGAACAGTCTGACATAGAGCTTCTGCTCCATGAAATCCTCAGCTCATGGCACCATCATTCCCTGGGATAGGCTTATGGTTCAATATGGGCTCCAGCTGTCACACCCACCTCCATGCAGCAGAATGGAGGAAGGCAGATGAAAGAGCAAACGCCAGCTGTCTCTTAAGCAAAGTTTCCTAGAAGCTGCCTCAGGGCCCTTCAGCTTACATCCTACTGGCCAAAACATAGTCATATAACCACATATAATTATAAAAGAAGTTGAGAGAAAGTAGTCTTTATTCTGGACAACCTTGTCCAGCTAAAAGCTATTTTACTGCGCCATAAAAGGAGTACGGTACAAGGGATACAATTTAAAATCTCTACCGTAGATCCTAAAACTGAAATGTTAGTGATTATTCAAGAACTTTTGTATTCTAATTGCTGCAAACTGAAGTCACAATGATGAACCCAATAATTAATCCATTGTGCTAGGGTCATGCTTGGTACTGCTGTGATTGTCGATATCTAGTGGGTAGGAGGAGTGAGGTAGAAAGAAAAGAAAGCTTTTGCGATAAGGAAGTTGGTGGGGGGCGATGGGAGTCTGGCAAAGGCAGTGGCAACAAGAATGGAAAAGGGAAGGCAGAGTGGAGAGAGATGGTAGAATTAACAAGACAATGTAATCGGAGATGGGAGGAAAGGGGCAGGGAGGATCTAGAGTGATTCTCATCTTTGAAAGCAAATTAGACCCTGGTAATTGGACTAAAAAGGGTGGTTTGGAGACTACATTAGACTCGAGGAGTTAATTGCTACAAATTGACCTGAAATCTCTCCTTCATCTATTACTTCTTGCCATGAATTTTCTCTTGAATGGACTAATGAAGTTAATAAACTTCTCCAAGTAGTTAATCTTTCACAGGAAAAATCTAACAGGTCTCAGTGACTTCCCCTAGCCAGTTATAATGTTCCCTTTCCTAATTCAGTACACCACACAGGACTCCTTAATATTCTGAGTTCTTGAGGCCTTCTTAATTCAAGTGCCAGAATTTCTCACTTGAGTAATCCAGTCCCCCGTCTCAAAAGTGGAGTTTGTATGGCCCTCTTTACCACTGTGAAATTTAAAATACATTGGATGTTTAAAGGACCTGACACTCTGCTTGGTTCAATAAATGCTAGTTTCTGTCTCCTCCCAAAGTATTTTCTTTTCTTGTGCATGCATTCAACCAGCATTTATTCAACAGTTACTATTTCAGACATTGTGCTAAGTACTGGGGAGCAAAGTTGAATTTAGTCATTGGAAACAAAGTTACTATATATATTTTTTTGACTTCTGAATGTTGAGGTAAATTCTGCCCACTGGCTGGGGAGCTCCTGAGGGCAGGGAACATGATGTGTGTGGTACCTTTATATTTCCAGTCCTTAGCACGTGTACTTGTTAAATGTATGAATGAATATATGACCAAGGTTAAGAAATGAAGCCAAAAATCTAAGAGCAGGACTGGAGTCAGAGAACTAGGATGGTCATGGATGTTCAGATGTTATTTCAGACAGTTCTGTGACTGTTGAGTGTCTGCTGGGGTGCTCCTTCCATTTGGGGCCCAGCACCCTCTACTTGTAACTCTGTAGGAGAAAGAGCCCCCTTCCTAAGGGGCAGGGGCAGCATATGACAATGGTTAAGAGCTTGGGGTCTGGAATCAGACATTTATGCATCTAATTATAACAAAGTATGATCAATCTTCCAAGAGAGGAACTCCAAAATCCAAGATATAAAAGACTATAACAGGTGGACCTACCTAATCTGAGAGTCCAGGGCAGGCCTCCTTAAGGAGTCCTCAAAGTTGCTCACTGCACAACTGAAGGGTTAGTGTGGGTAGAAATCCAACCTGTGCTCCACTCCCCAAGCTGGACATCTTGGTACAAGATTGTATCTGGCCCATAGGAGTTCTTTTCTCCATTCACACAACGACCCCACAGTTGACCAAGCCATGCTCCAATAGTTATGGACGTCTGAAAGCTAAAAGACAAGTAGATGTTTTCCAGAGGGACCAAGGAGGTGGCACAGCATGTGTGAGGTCTGAGAATTTTTTAAAAGGCCTAACTTGAGGATCTAAAGGAAATTCAGTGTGCATGCAGTATGGAGTTCAAAGGGAAGACTAGCAAGAGTGAGGCTGGAAAGGTATTCATTACAGCTGGCATTTCCTGTGAGTTTACTAGTTACACTGTGCTAATGGCTCTCCATGCATTATTTTATTGAGATCAGAGGTTAAGTGACTTTCCCAAAGTCATATGTTAGGAAATAGTGGAACTGTGATTCAAAGTCAGGTTTAACTCCAGAGCCTGTGCTTCAAACCACTTGTTCCATGGCATCCAAAGACTTGCAGAGGTGGGTTGCAAAGGGACAAGACTGAAGGCAGGAAGACCAGTTAGGAAATAGTTGCATAAACCCAAATAAGAAATGCCAGGGTACTTAAGATGGCCTTGGAAATGGGAAGGTGTGTATGGATTCCAAAGAGATTTAGGAAGTAGAGCCTACAGGACGTGGTGGTTGTTTGAATATGAAGGATGATGATGAGAAGAGGGAGGGGGTAAGGAGGATTCCTTATTTTGTGTCTTTGTGGATGGCATGTCGTTTGCTGAGGAAGAAGACAGTGAAGGAGGAACAAGGTTGGGAGGAAGGTGAGTTTAGAGTCTGTCAAGTTGGAAGCACCTGTGGGACATCCAGGTGGCGATGTCCAGTTGACAGTTCAGTGCTTGGGCCTGAACCTCAGGAGAGGCTGTAGTTAGTCAACATTGGCATGTAACTGGTAATTAGTAATTGACCCACAGAGTGGGTGAGATAGTGTGTGGAGCGAGAAGAGTAGAGAGTTCCTACTAGGATAATGATGCTGAAGCAGAAGGACCATTCCCTAGATCCAGCTGTAGAGTTTGGTAGAACATAATCCAACCCTTGATTTATCTGCAGCCTTTCCAAGAACTATTCTTCAAAGGTTTATGGAGTATCATATTATAAATGGAACCAGAAATCTGGGATGAGGAGGCCCCGAAAGCAGCGGGGGGGGGTGGGGGGTGGGGGGTGGGGGGAGTACAATAATAAATAAAAATAAGTGGCCTTCTCTGACATTTTTATTTGATTTGGAGTCAGATTTAAACTTAACTATGACTCATTCTGTATTTTCCATACAAACATATATGGTGAGTAAAATAGCATTACTAGTAGTATAATACAAGGAACTGCTACCACTAGGCCAATTCTGTGCATTATTCACAGAAGAATGAAGGGATTAAAATCCAGTGGCAACATCAGTGAAGGCCTCAGCTTATCAATGCCCTCTTTAAAATGAACATGGTCCTTCTCTGATATGGGCAATTGAAATGTTCTGTATCTTATGTGAAGTGCTATAAAAATGAGGCTCAGGGCTTCCCTGGTGGCGCAGTGGTTGAGAGTCCGCCTGCCGATGCAGGGGATGCGAGTTCATGAGCCGGTCCGAGAAGATCCCACGTGCCGCTCCGCGTGAGCCATGGCTGCTGAGCCTGTGCGTCTGGAGCCTGTGCTCTGCAACGGGAGAGGCCACAACAGTGAGAGACCCGCGTACCGCAAAAAGAAAAAAAAAATGAGGCTCAAAGCCATGCCCTCCCCACCTGCTACCCCTCAGCCTCTCTAAATGGAAATTCTGAGCCACTTCTGTTTCAGTCATCATAACAACATGGGATTTAGGCTTAGTTGAATTCATTTTGTTTCTCTTTTGTTTTTAGAAAGTACTACCCGCGGTCTCTGCATGATGTGGCTTCTGAAGACTCAGGAACCACCCGCCTCACTAGCCTGCAATGGAGAGGGCAGAAGTGGAAATTCATACACCACGGTTCCATTCTGTTACTAATTCTGTAGACATGTGCCTCCACCGCAGGGAGTAAGTCACACCAAGGGGGAAAGTTCTCAGGGGCCCCCAGACCACCAGCACCCTTGTCCCTCCCCCTGGAGAGAAAGCAGAACTATGGCATTTTATAGCTGCTGTTGGATCTTCTTGGCTTTTACCTGGTGTACTTCTGCCTATGGGCCTGACCAGCGAGCCCAGAAGAAAGGGGACATTATCCTCGGGGGGCTCTTTCCTATTCATTTTGGAGTAGCAGCCAAAGATCAAGATCTAAAGTCGAGGCCGGAGTCTGTGGAATGTATCAGGTAAGGTCAGGAGCCACCTTGGAGAGTCTTTTCTCCTCCTGGTGGTTGGAGAAAAGCTGTACCAAACCCGAAATAATTTTTTCAAAGTTGGTTCTCTCTTTTCAAAAATGGTGATTGGTAACCATGCTGAAGCTTATTATTCCCCCCCACCTCATTTTTTTAAAAGAAATTTTTCCAAAAATAAAATGTCAAAGATACTGAATAGAAAAATCCATGGCCTGTTGGAGCCGTGCTTGGTCACTTGGTAACTCAGTCATCATTGTTCACCTGGAGGCTGTGTTACTTAATGGAAGACCAAGTACCTAGAAAGAAATTTATTGTAGGTTTTGCAAACCTGAGTAGTAAAATCTCCTAATGACCTTAAGTGCCCCAGTGGTCATAATACCTGAGTGTTGGCTGCCTCACTCTTATTTTTTTTAAGGATTTTAAAGCTGAAAGAAACTTCAGTGGCTGGCATGACCTGGGCGTCTTCAAAATGCAGCCCGTAGCATTTGGAATCACTCCCATTAGAATTCTTATAGAAAGCTGAAATCCCCCTGCTAACACAGAATCCATCTACATAGATAGAGAAACACAGAATCCATCTTAGCTCTCTCACTGGACTCTCTCTTCGGCCATTTGAAGACAGCTAACATGCCCCCTTGATCATTTCTTTTCCAGACCAAATAGTTTTCTAAATAGTTGTCTCATGACACGATTTTCAGACCCTCACCATTCTGGATGCCCTCTCTCTGATGTTCCCTAATTTATCATGACTCTTAGAATATGGCGTCTAACACTAGGTACAATTCCTTCAAATAGTATCTGACTTCTGCAGAGTACAGAGGGCTGTATATCACCTGCCTTAATCTGGACATCAGAGACCATTACTGCACCTCAAGTCTTGACCCATCTTGTGAGAGAGAAGAGCACTTTCTCTTGAGATTTGCAACTTCCAGAAGGGATCCAGCACTTTCCCTTGGTCTTCCTGATACCTAGAAAATGAAAATGAAAACTAGAATCGTTCCAACAAAACTGGATTTCTGCTCGTGTTCTAATGAGGGCTCACAAATTAGATAACATTTTCACATTTTTTTATGAGTGCAGAAAAACTAAGTGTAGAATTTCACTGATGCTGTTTATATCCTTCACGTAACCCATGTGGACAAATATCCTTTTTGTTGTTCCCTTGCTGGACAGAGTTGTGCAGGTGCCACATACATACCTAAGATCAAGCAAGAGCTTGTTCTGAAATTTATATATATATATATATATATATATATATATATATATATAGTATTAAAGAAAGATAGGAAAATCAGTTTAGCAGTATAGATGTTTTAGGTAATGAAAAATTCAGTAATAGATCTTCATAACTTTGCAGGTTTAAAAAAATAAATAAATGAAGGAAACATGAAGAAAATGACTAAGAGAAAATGTCACATTAAAAGTTAGACCAGGACATTTAGGAACCTAACTGATACAGTGAAGTATAACAGCTTGTATTTCTTTCCCCCTGCCTTTGAGTTCAAGTCAGGAAACCCACGATACAAAGAGAGAAACTGCAGACTTGTTAGCTTTTCTTCTCTGGGTGCTGATACACTGATTCAGAACATTTATCAAGCTCTCACTATGTGCTGTGTCCTGGAAGAGTGAAAACTATGTCACTGACCCTGTTTCTCTTTGTTAATTTGCTTGATTTTTATTTAAAATAATGTTCTTTGAAAAGCAATGCATGCTTATTTTTTAAAATAGAAAGTATAAAGACAAAAGCACACAATTTTAAAACTCATCATTCTACCACCCAGAAGTGACCACTGTTTGTGAATAGCCTTCCGATGCATAATATTTGTTTGCTTGTTTGTTTATGAAGATATCACTCATTTCCCTTTCCTCTTCTACCTCCAGGAATGTCAGTTTAAATTTGTGACTCTGCAAATCTGAAGTTATTTTTAGCTTCTTATGTATTCAAATCCTAATCTATTTATATTTTCCCTGGTCCTTTTTATATCTCTGTATTACTTTTACTAAAGTACTTCATATCAGTTATTTCAAATTCTTTGTTGGATAAGGCAGATACAAATGATTCATTCTATTACTAACCACAATCCTTGTTATTATTAGTCCCTAACTCTGTGTGAGGCACCATGCTGAGAATTGTGCATAATTATCTCATGCTCACAGCCACCCTCTGAAGTAGGTGTTATCCCCATTTTACAGAGAGGACTTTGAGTCTCAAAAAACACAACGTCATGAAACCAGAGTAATGGAACGAGGTTCAAACCAGCTTTGCCCAGTCTGTACTCTAAAGAAGTTGACCAGAAAGCCTCTTGCTTTCTTCCATTTCTTTCTTCCAGGTATAATTTCCGAGGATTTCGCTGGCTACAAGCTATGATATTTGCCATAGAGGAAATAAACAGCAGCCCAGCCCTTCTTCCCAACATGACCCTGGGATACAGGATATTCGACACTTGCAACACTGTTTCTAAAGCCCTGGAAGCCACCCTGAGTTTTGTGGCCCAGAACAAAATCGATTCTTTGAACCTTGATGAGTTCTGCAACTGCTCAGAGCACATCCCCTCTACTATCGCGGTGGTGGGAGCAACTGGCTCAGGCATCTCCACAGCGGTGGCAAACCTGCTGGGGCTCTTCTACATCCCCCAGGTGCGCGTGCCATCTCAGATGGGGCAATGTGGGCAGGGGCCAGGAAAGCAGGCTGGGAGGATGCCACACCCAGTGTCCATACAGTTTGCTATTTTCCCTTCTCTGGCTTTACTTTGGCACAAAAGATCTTTTAATTATCTGTATCGTGACCACTGGGGATTTTTGAGACCCCGGAGTCAACAATGTCAACTGAGCCTTCACAATTCTTCCAAAATTCTTTTAAACATACCTTGTATAAAACTTTGTCTTTTATTCCAAAGGGTTCAGTTATTTATTTTCCACTCCATTCCATCAGTAAATGGCCGTTCTTCTGCCTTTACTGAAAGGAATGAGACCAAATGATGTAAATCCCACCTTTCAAACCCAAAATATCTGCCCCAAATCCTAGTCCCTTAAAAGTCTCTGCCTCTCTCTCCTCTGGTTGAAAGTTTAGCTCGGAGGAAAGCAGAGTATATTTTCTCACAAAATCGGAACTTAATCATTATCTTGCACATTCTAGAAATGGAAAATATTCTGTTTCATTCAACAAATACTTGTAGAGTGTATATGAATAAGCAGTTTCCACCCTGCAGGAACTCAGCCTAGACAGGGAAATAGACGTCTACATTTTCAGATACTAACAATTCACTGAAATAAGTGCTTTAACAAACATTTGTTCAAAGTTGCATATTTTTTCACCAAAAAAAGACAGCAAACTCTAAATGCCATCTTATAACCTGATTTTTTCCCATTAACACTATAGAGCAAACCTTTTTTTCATATTAATATTTATAGGGCTGTGACATCATTTTATAATAGTGAAAAATTGGAAAAAACCTAAATGTCCATGGGTGGGAGAATCAGCTCAATTGTGTTGCATCTCATATATCAATTTTCTAATTTAATTATATATCACACTTTAAATTATTTTCTTCAGTGTCTAGTATTTAAAATTTTTAAGACTACCTTTGATAAATTCACATTTCTATGCTGGGAGGTCTCTGTTTCCTTGGTGATAGCCATTATCCCTTTTTATACATGTGGCAACTGAGAAAGTCTTGTCATCATTTCCCGAATCCTTACTTCAGGGAATTAAAGGTGTTTCCCATGGGGAAACCCTGGCTCTATAATCTTTGTGCCAAAATGATCTGACAAAGCCCACAAGAGTAAATGTGTTGGGCAAGATGCAAATATGCATCTTTATATTTGGCGTATTGCGTAGTAGTATTTTAGATACACAGTTAAAGCAGGTTGTCATAGCCAACAGACATAAGATGTAATTGCCACCAAGTAAATAAAGAACACGAAGGGGAGGGTTTTAATTCATTGTGGTTTGGATGAAATATAAGGTTAAGTTGAGCTTGAATTATAAAAGTGCTGAGAAGACTATAATGATTATCAGTCAAACCAATGTAAGTGTATCCGCAGCAGTGGTTCTCTGTCATGGCTGCCTGTTGGAATCACTTCAAGAGCTTTAAAAATACTGATGCCTGGGACTCACCCCCCAGAGATCCTGGTTTAACTGATATGAGATGCAGCCTGGGCGTCAGGAGTTCTGAAAGCTCCCTAGATGAGTCTAATGTGCAGCAGAGCTGGGAACCACGCCCTGTTGGGTGAAGGCAGAGGCCCCAGTTGAACTTCTTTTGCCACTCACGCCACCTAGTGGATGGAACAAGCAGACCAGCTAGAACAAGTTGTGGTTAGAAGTTTTCTGAATCATTCATGAAACTCTCCCCTCTTACAATAAAAAAATTTTGTGTGTTTTTAAGGGGTTTTTTGGGAGGGAGTGGGTAATGAATTGGTATTTATCCCCACTTTTATAGTGTTCCTTTTAAAAAGTGGACAAATATTATAAATGCATTCTTTAAGAGAAACATATCCATGGAGGATATGTTTATTTGTAATTTTTATATCTTTAAAACCCTTTTGGCCCATTTTTCAAAAAAGTATCAAGAAGTAAGCAATACTGAATGAATTTACAAAAGGCCTGAGTAGACTTTTCATTTGCAAAAACCTGATCAAGAAGCCTGTTGTTTGGATCTGCAAATAGAGCTCTCTAAAAACAATAACATCTCAACAATTACTTAATCTAACTACCTGCCTCATGAGGTGTCACAGTAGAGCAAGAAGGAGCTTATTTTAATAAAAGGAAAAAAATCACTTTCATATTATAACTCTCAAAATCAAAGCTCTTGTCAGAAAAATAATGCCTGCTCATTAGCAAAGTTGGACCAGGTCTTTCATGTATCAATGTCTTTTATGTTTTTGATGTAGAAACTATTCATTAATAAGAAGAAATATATAGAAAGAATTCATTTTAAAGCACTGAACATTGAAGACTAATTGTTTCAATCAGTGAAAAATATTAAAAAGGCATTCCCCCAAATTTCTTCAACATGGTATTCTTAAGAAGTTTTAAATCTCTCTAGAAAACTGGAGAACAAGAGATATTAAATGTTCCTTCATTACCAAGAAGAAATTCCATTCAGTGTAAAAAGGTTTTGTCCTTCATAGGGAACAAATGTATGGACACCAAGGGGGGAAAGTGGCGGGGGGTGGTCCTGGTGGGATGAATTGGGAGATTGGGATTGACATATATACACTAATATGTATAAAATGGATAACTAATAAGAACCTGCTGTATAAAAAAATAAATAAAATTCAAAAAAAAAGAGTTGAAAGACAAGACTGCTAATGGCAAAAATGCTGAAAGAATGCAGGGATGAAATATGAATAAACCTCAAGTTAAATTAAAATAAAAATACTTTGTCCTTCAGAAGAAATGGTTCAATAACTTGGAACTTCCTAATTGGTGAGCCAAGACACACAGGAGCGCTGCAGATAGGCTGAGATACTGACCCTCTCCAGGTCTGGGATGGTGGGTGGGGTCTAGGGTGGTCAGAACACACCCACCAGGGCTGGTCAGCCTCCTCCATTCACCCCACCTTCTATGTTTGCCACAACTTGAAAAGAAATTGGGAAGCTCTGCACTAACGAATGCTTTACATGGTATTTGGATACTTCTTCAGGCAAGAATCTTTTACCACAAAAGGTAAGGCTTTCTACCCTTGGTGACCCACATCCATCCTCAAATATAGTACTGGCTATGTCCTAGAAAGTGGAAACACATCAAGGCAGCTTCTCCAGGGTTCCTTTTCAGCCTCTTTAGGTTTTGGAGACCCACAACAAAAGCCTGTCAAGAGGCCTCGACCACCACTTGAAATCGCACAGAGGAAAGGGCTGCCGGTGGTGGTTGAACTCACTGAGAAGCCAGGAGAGGAAAGGATGTTTTTCTGACTATATTTAATGATGTACATCATCATGATTGTGATGAAGGGGAATTGAGCCTAATGAACCTAAATGGCTAATTGAGCCTAAATAATAAACAGTTCTTGGAAATGACTGCAATTGAGGGTACTTTTATCTAAAGTACTTCTGGCATGGAGGAGGTGGGGAGATGGGGAGGGGAGAGAGGGAATAGCTGGAGACTGGAAGAGAGAAACTAGGCAGAATAAGAAAGGGGAACCCCAGAGGCTTCTCTAAAGAGCCTTAGGTTCATAACCCAAAGGGAACCTGATTCCTTCCAGAAGTCATGGACAAAGTGTTCATTATAGTAAAGGGGAAGCTAAAATGTTCAAATGAGAACCTGGACCCCACAGGCAGAAGATATGTACATGGATATATTGTAGCCAATGAGGCAGCACAGAGGAAGTTAGGAGAAACTATGGAACAGTGCATAAAGGTTAAGTAGATCCTATTGTTGTTGGGTTGACTTTATGATCAGACCCATTTTTGAAGGTAGCATTGTGAAGGATCACCTGCTGGGAATTAGAATGCTCCTTGATAGACTGACAGATGCTTGAGTGCTCACACTGGAGAGGAATAGATTCTGGTTGTCTTCACGCCTTCATCCTGTCTGCAGTGACCAGCATTTGATATATTAGATCAGTGAATGTTCAAAAAGCCTCCTCCACACAGTCTGGAGGCTCACCTGGCACCTCAATCACTCACTCATTCTGTGTTCTTTCCAGGTCAGCTATGCCTCTTCCAGCAGACTCCTCAGCAACAAAAATCAGTTCAAGTCCTTCCTCCGTACCATCCCCAATGATGAACACCAGGCCACCGCCATGGCTGACATCATCGAGTACTTCCGCTGGAACTGGGTGGGCACAATTGCAGCTGATGATGACTATGGTCGGCCAGGGATCGAGAAGTTCCGAGAGGAAGCTGAGGAGAGGGACATCTGCATCGACTTCAGCGAACTCATCTCCCAGTACTCTGATGAGGAAGAGATCCAGCAAGTGGTGGAGGTGATACAGAATTCCACAGCCAAAGTCATCGTCGTCTTCTCCAGTGGCCCAGACCTGGAACCCCTCATCAAGGAAATCGTCCGGCGAAATATCACGGGTAGGATCTGGCTGGCCAGCGAGGCCTGGGCCAGCTCTTCCTTGATCGCCATGCCTGAATACTTCCATGTGGTCGGAGGCACCATTGGATTTGCTTTGAAGGCTGGGCAGATCCCAGGTTTCCGGGAATTCCTGCAGAAAGTCCATCCCAGGAAGTCTGTCCACAACGGTTTTGCTAAGGAGTTTTGGGAAGAAACATTTAACTGCCACCTCCAAGAAGGTGCTAAAGGACCATTACCCATGGACACCTTCCTGAGAGGTCACGAAGAGGGTGGTGGCAGGATAAGCAACAGCTCCACCGCCTTCCGACCTCTCTGTACAGGGGATGAGAACATCAGTAGTGTCGAGACCCCTTACATGGATTATACACATTTACGGATATCCTACAATGTCTACTTAGCCGTCTACTCCATTGCTCATGCCCTGCAAGATATATACACCTGCATACCTGGGAGAGGGCTCTTCACCAACGGTTCCTGTGCAGATATCAAGAAGGTTGAAGCTTGGCAGGTACATCCTTCACTTAGATAGCAGTTCACTGTGTAATAAAGCAGAGTTAGACTGATCCAAGCAAGACAGATTAAAGTGGTTACCTCAAAAAGCCAATATCTAAGTGAGGTCACTAGATGTAGCCTGGGATTCAACTTGCCTTTTCAAACATCTGAGCAACTGACTTCTGCAAAATTGATAGTAATTTAATTTGATTATCTGTTTGAACACTTGAGCTCAACTATTCTTTAGTCTAGTGGTTCAAAATATCAGGAGTATGGTCCCTAAATGTTTTTAAATATCCTGGGACAGATTTAGTACTGAGTGGAGTGTTTTTATAGTGCTTAAATATATTGTTCCCTTGTACTTAACAAGTATTTCTTGAGTACCTATTATATTCCATATACCAAGGGGCATAAAACCATAAAACTAGTGTCACTATGTTTAGCCACCACTTTTGCCATTATATTATTCAAAATATAATGTGCTGGACCCCCCCATAAGTCAACTAAGCTTAGGACACAAGCAAATCAAGGGCACAGAAAAAACTCTTCTTAAAAGGATATTGGATATTTCAAAAAGAAGCACTGAAGTAGTTGTCATAGAAAATAATCAAAACTTAAGTGGATTGGGCTTCCCTGGTGGCGCAGTGGTTGAGAGTCTGCCTGCCGATGCAGGGGACACGGGTTCGTGCCCCGGTCCAGGAAGATCCCACGTGCCGTGGAGCGCTGGGCCCATGAGCCATGGCCACTGAGCCTGCGCGTCCGGAGCCTGTGCTCCGCGGCGGGAGAGGCCACAACAGTGAGAGGCCCGCGTACCGCAAAAAAAAAAAAAAAAAAAAAACTTAAGTGGAATCCCTACACTTTAGTTTAGACTTGTTTTGTATTCTTCAGTTATACGCAGGAGAGACATCATAATCTTTTTTATTTCATAGAGCTTCTGAAGATAAAAGTCTGGCCCAACTTATATCCCGTGGAGCTGTTCATGTCTTGCATATGTACCTTAATTTTTCAATAAGACCGTGTTTTACACTCCTTTTGTATTTTCCTCAGTCCCAGACTGAGCTATCAGAGAGTGCATGATGGGGGGTGGGGCGTGAGGGGAGGGTGTGAATCCCTGAATATGGGTTGAATGACTCAGCCTCCAGCTTCAGCTATGGCTCCCCCACTTACTGGCTACATCATCTCAGGAAAGACACTGCTCTGCTCAAGTCAGTCTCCTCATCGTTAAAATCACCCTAATACCCAGCCTACTTTCCAACCAAGTTTCTTTTGAAGAGGAAATAAGATGATATATGTAAAAGCAATTTGTAAATTTTCAAACTCTTAAACAGGTGGTGATTAAGTAGGATTTCAATATGCCTCAAATTAATCAATCAACTGAGTAAAACATGATAATGAAACCAGCTTTGCATACAGAACCCAACCACCGCAAACCCTTGGGAAAAGATGCCAAGAAACAAAGAACGTACATCTTATGTCAGTCACTCTAGAGATTCTCATGGGATGAGGAGTGACTGTCTAGGCTGGTAGAATGAGCCAAAAGGACCTACAAGTTCTTAGCCCTTCTCGTGCGTGGGACGTGTCACTCAGGCATCATTGTTGGCTAAAGTTTCTAATCTTTAGGAGGGACTGAAAGTTTCCTTCCTCACATTGCACCCCACACACTGCCTGGCAAGAAAAGGGAGCTCTAATGAAGGTCAAAGACCAAAAAGACTTCAGGAGCCATGATGCCATGGAGTGGAGTTTTAAGAAAGAGGAATAAAGGGACAGTCTTTTAGTAAATACTAGTGTCTTTCTCTCTTCCCTTCCATGTCTCCCTCCCCTTCTTCCTCTCCCTCTTGAAAAGCCTATGGGGGAAAAAAAAACTAAAGAAAAATCCCAGGGTGGGATTGAAGGGAAAAGAGGCTTCCAGTAGGTAGTTTGACAGTTCTGCTCTCCAGGGACTCCTCTCCCAGACAAGGAAGTAAAATCCAGATGGCCAAGGTCAAAGCATGGGCATATGAGAAAAAAAGCCAAGAATTAGGCTATAGTCAAGGGTGGGACTCTCCGCTGCATGCAATAGAAAATTCAAACCAAAGTGGCTTAAACAAAAGAAGGAACATTATTAGCTCACAATACTGAAAAATCTCAGAAATACCCCAGGTACAACTAGATGCTCTCATCTTCATCTCTTTGTTCCTTTTCCTTGGGCTTAGCAGTTTTCAGCCTCTGTAACAGCTTCAGGCTCATAAAATCCTTACTGCTAGGCTCTGCTTACTTCCCAGGATTTCTTGGAAAAGTCCCAGAAACCACGTCGATTAGACAGCCTAAGATCACAAGTCCATCCCTGAAGCTAGGAGTGGCATTCTCCCAAAGTACTTAGACTGAGAGTAAGAGGGGGTTGGATCCCCAAAGGGCAATCAGAATGCTCTTACCGAAAGGAGGAGGAAAGAGTAGCAAAGTGGCCAAAATAAAAAGTAGCCACTACACAGACACCTCAGCTGACCCTCGGACAGGTAAATTCGTGTCCTCCTGGCTCACATGCGGTCTGGCGCAATTCATCCAGGAGAGGAGACAGATAGGAAAACAGGGTCAGAGCTCTGGGGAGGAGCAACATGTGGGCATTGCCCAAAGTGTCCTGTGTGCTTGCTGTAAGTCTCCTTTAAACCTTAGGAACCCAGGCGGTTGGGTGGGCATTCTGGAATTTAAGCACTTGGCCATGTCTCTGTCTATCAGGAGATGGACCAACAATTCTTCACTCTCATTACTAACACCTCCATGGAAACCTATCACTCATACAATCTAATCCAAGTATCTCAGCCTGGAATTCCAGCCCCACCTTCTTTCAGTTCTCTTATAAGCCAATCTGCCTGGTACCTCCCCACAAGCACTTATTAGTTTTTGGCACAGTACTTTTACCTGAAGAGCTATCAAGTTCTGTCTCCTCTATCGTTGTCCACCACGAACTTTTAACTCTTTTTCAAAATTCACTTTCTCCTGGAAGTCTTTTCAAATCATACTATCCACACACACTTGCTGACCATGCTTTCTTCCTCGCTTTTGCCATTTATGTATACCCAATTAATCTTCCACAGCTCTTCAGTTAACCAAAATAGATTCTTATCAACTAAACTTCTGATTAAATAAGGTCAATCACAATCTTTTTCTTTTGTTGATCTTTTCTCCCCCTAAAATTTATCAATCAAGTCATATGCCTTTAAAGTAACACCAACCAACAGGTAACTTAAGAGCACACAACACCCAATTCCCTCCTGACCTCCACAGAGACCCCAAGCCCTCCTCACACGGTTCCTCAGCTCTCTCTTCCCTCTGATTCCTCTGCAATACTCTGAGCTTCATACGAGCAGGAACTATGCCTGTATTGTTCCGCGCTGTGTCCAGAACACCTGACACCTGAATATGCGTAGAATAAGTGAATGAATGAATGAATGAGTAGCAATCTAGTTGATTTGACCTGACAACATGACATACAGTCCTTTGCAGAGAATTATTCTACCCGATAACCCAGGCTTGAATCAAATGACTCCGGCCAGGGTATTCTAGACTCTGATAAGATGAGCCTGGGTCACATGCCTAATGATCAAATTTGAATGGAACATCATGTAAATAAGTAGGTAAGGAACCACCGGCTTCCTTCTCTCAGGACAGTTGTGCACAAGGCATGCTTCCTACTTTCCCCCACCTTACACCAACCATTCACTAGTCAAAAAATAGGCATGCATGGGAATTTCCTGGTGGTCCACTGGTTAGGACTTGGTACTTTCACTGCTGGGGCCCAGGTTCAATTCCTGGTTGGGGAACTATGATCCTACAAGCTGTGCAGCGTGACCCCCCTCCAAAAAAAAGGCGTGCATGGTGAAAGAACCATGGTGATAACAGAAGTCAAATGGAATTGATCTGACCAGGAAGTTTGGGGGAAGGGGACGAATTGAGGTGACAGCCAGAGGAGATGGAGGGGAGATAAGAAAATACGACTGAGGTTAGAGAAAGCAATTGGTCCTGGACTTCCCTACACATAGCACAGGAAGTGGCCAAGAAGCAATAGGCTCCTTATCTCTGTGAACTGTCCCTCATTATCTATGTGAATGCGGTGCTTCGTGCATTCCATCCCATTTTCCCTCCGTACTAAAAAGTGATACCATATGTAAGCTCTGGAAATTCTAGTTTCTAGTCTTCGGCTTAATTCAATTGACCTTTAGAGTACATACCAAGAGGTGATTCCCATTTATGCTTATAATGAGCAATAATTTGACTTTAAAACCCTTTAGAGGAAATACCCTAAAAGGCCACAAGATGGAAATATTACCACATAATAGATAATACATGACCATCTAAGTGACACGTGTTACGCGCATCTGTCCCTCTTTTAGTAGCCTTTCTCGGTGTTTGGTTTTCTTTTTGAGGCTGTCAGTCTCTGTCTGTATATTATATTCTATGTTTAAGTCTTTCTTTTAGCTTTTTTCTTTTTTCTTCCCCTTCATTTATTTTTTCTTTCTCCTCATATTTCTCCCCAAATAAAATAACTTAGAAGTGTATTATACAGAATTATAATCTCAAGTATCGACAAAATTGTGTATTTTCTTTTTTAATGGAACTATTAGTTCCTTCTTTGAAAATTCTCAAAAAAAAAAGCAAAGGGAGTTCCTTGGCGGTCCAGTGGTTAGGACTCTGCACTTTCACTGCTGAGGGCCCAGGTTCAGTCCCTGGTTGGCGAACTAAGATCCCACAAGCCTCACAGTGCAGCCCAAAATAAAAAAATAAAAATAAATAAAATTCTAAAAGAAGAGTGTTTTCTCTGGAGGAGATATCTAAATTATTTTTTAGCTTATGTTGCTTTTTTGTGGTTCAGTGGTTTTCAATTTAAAGATTCCCTATCATTGCTTTTAAGGGTGAAATTGTTCCCATCTCCACCTTCCCTGTTATGCAAGGTATGATGCAGAAAATTAGGTGCTCGAGTGCAAAACATGCAAGTCAACATGCCAAAAGAAATATTAAAGATGCCTAAAGAGATGACTTAAAGACATGACTTAGTAAACAGATAAGTGATTATTAATGGACAAGGTGCAAATTTTGACTAGAAAAATGCAACACTCGTGTGATCTTGCTTGCGTACCTGCTGTGAGGATGAAACACTACAGTACTATGCAGGTTAGGATTTGAAGTAAGGAAGAAAGTAAAAGATATCATCTGAATCGGCCTTTAAGGATGAATCAGATGTGTGAAAGGGATCTATTCCTTGAAGGAAATATCAAATGCAAAGGCAATTACACACAACAACACAGGCAAATCACAAAAACATCATGCTGAGTGAAAAAATCTGGACTGAAAAAAAAAAGGTACAGACAGTATTGTGCAATTTATATGATATTCTATCTCTAATGGTAGAAAGAAAACAAGCAGCGGCCTAGGGCTGCAAATGGGGTGAGGATTGACTTGAAAGGGACATTAGGGAACCTTTTGGGGTGACAGTAGTGGTGGTTACACAGGCAAATACATTTGCCAAGACTCAGAGCTACACTCTTAAAATGGGTGCATTTTATCCTATGTAAACTGTACCTCAATAAAACTGATTAAAAATGGAAAACAATGGAAAGCCCCCAGGGAAGGGGGCTTGCACGGGGATCTGAATGCCATTCAGTTTGGACCACTTTTCCTATTACTGCCTCTTGGGTTGCCTCAAGCATTATATATGTCTCTACCATCCCATTTTTAAAATATGTCTATCTTCTCAACCTAACTTTTATACTGTTCAACCTGTTGTAACTAGAGATAGGCAGCCTAGTAGATGGGCTATATAATCTAAGTATATAGTGTCATGGTTGAGAGTTTGGACTCTAGAGCCAGACCAACTGGATTCAAATCCGTTACTACCTAACGTAACAGCTTTATGGCCTTGAGCAGTCACTTAGTGTGCCTGGGCCTCACTTTCCTCACCTGAAGAATAGATATCTCTATCTGAAACTTACGAGGTTTTTATGAGGATGACATTAGTTAATATGCATACAGTGCTTAGGATACTGCCTATACATAATAAACTATTTTTAAGTAATATTTTGGTCTTTTTTATAAAAAGAAAAAAAAGGAAGCCTCATCCCTCATGCAATTAGTCTGAATTACTTTATCATAGCTAATTGAATAATTCTGGTTCTCTCTATATTAAGAGACTTCCAGTCCTACATTTTAGGTGTTGGTTGCTCTCTTCGTCCTTCATCTGGCATCCTCCTGTCACATTCTTATATGGAACAGTTGTGTTTGGGACTTACCCTTCTCCTCAAGCAACTCCCAGCTGTTACTCCAACACTATGACACTATGGTGATTCCAACTCTCTTTTCCCTCAAGAAAGTGGTGGAGGTTTTATAATCAGTTTATTCTATGTTTTGAATGGTTACTGAGAATTAAATTATGCCTATAACCGAAAACATGACATGCAAAATATAATATTTAGCTCAAGCCTTCTAAAAAGACCACAAAGGAAATATTTCCTCAGAAAAACCCAAGATGCCTCTTTTTCCTTCGTGAAGAGAAAGTTATTTTATCCTATGAAAACTGTAATTTACTTAAGTGTGATAGGATGTATCTACCCTATCACACTTAAGTAAAATCTTCTAGCACATTTTAAAGCAAATTCTAGTATTTCCCTGTTTGCTTGTTTGCCTGCTTGTTTGTTTGGATCTAGAAGTTTGATTTTTCTTTTTAAATCAGAAACCAAGAACTTAGGTTACATTTATACCTCAAAAGGAGAAACTGTGTTGGCCCTTAATCCCATAGTATAATTGTAAGTATTCTGCTTTTTAATATATAGGTTTAAATTGCAACCAATTATATAAAAGCCTTAATTTTTATGGTCCTTCTTCCTATTTACTCTTTAACGAATACAGATCTCACGTTGACCTTGTTTTTCTCATCTATCCTCAGACTGGTGAAAACCTCATTCTGGGCACCATTTGACAAACCTAACAGTGTTGATTTAATGTTTACTCTATTAACCAAAACCTTTAACACACATAGTTTGAGTAGCCATTAAAATTCAGGCCCTCTACAAATCATTAGGAATACAAAAAGGAATAAGAAAACATCTGCTTTAGAGGAGCTTGGTCTAATAAACTGTAGGAATAAATTTTCTAGCCACAAAGATTCCAGGGTGCTTTCTTTTCTGGATAAGATGTTTGCACTACTAACTCTTACCTTCTGCCTGTCTTTATCTCCTGTCCTATTTGTGGCTAGAGTTACCAGGTCTCATTAGTAAACTCTCAGCACCAAGTATCCTAGAGGTCACCTTGGTATCAAGGTCTCTACCTGCAGCTGAACGTCAGCTCCACCAATGAAGTCATATTTGTATATTTTAAATCCCTTTCTATACTTTCTTTTTTTGGAACAGCTTTACTGAGATATAATTCATATACTATATACAGTTCACTCATTAAAGTGCACAATTCAATGGTTTTTAGTATATTCACAGAGTTGTGCAGCCACAACCACAATCAATTTTAGGACATTTCGCCATATCAAAGCTGTCACTCCTTACCACCTCATTCCCCCAATTCTTTTTTTAATTTATTTTATTTTTTTAATTGAAGCATAGTTGCTGTACAATATTATTTAAGTTACATGTGTACAACACAGTGATTCACAATTTTTAAAGGTTATATTCCCATTTATAGTTATTATAAAATATTAACTATATTCCCTGTGCTGTACAATATGTCTTTGTAGCTTATTTTATAGCTAATAGTTGGTACCTCTAACTCCCCTACCCCTATACTGCCACTGCCCCCTTCCCTCTCCCCACTGGTAACCACTAGTTCTCTATATCTGTGAATCTGTTTCTTTTTGTTATATTCACTAGTTTGTTGTATATTTTAGATTCCACATATAAGTGATATCATAAGTGTTTGTCTTTCTCTGTCTGACATATTTCACTTAGCATAATGCCTTCCAAGTCCATCCACGTTGCTGCAAATGGCAACATTTTGTTCTTTCATGGCTGTGTAGTATTCCATTGTGTGTGTATACTATATCTTCTTTATCCATTCATCTGTTTTTTAAATTAATTTTTGCTGGAGTATAGTTGCTTTACAATGTTGTCTCAGTTTCTACTGTACAGCAAAGTGAACCAGCTATACGTATACATATATCCCCTCTTTTTTTTGATTTCCTTCTCATTTAGGTCACCACAGAGCACCAAGTAGAGTTCCCTGTACTATACAGTAGGTTCTCATTAGTTACCTATTTTATACATAGTAGTGTATATATGTCAATCCCAATCTCCCAGTTCATCCCATCCCCCCTTTCCCCCTTGGTATCCATATGTTTGTTCTCTACATCTGTGTCTCTATTTCTGCTTTGCAAATAAGATCATCTATACCATTTGTCTAGATTTCACATATAATGTGTTAATATACGATGTTTGTTTTTCTCTTTCTGACTTACTTCACTCTGTATGACAGTCTCTAGGTCCATCCACATCTCTACAAATGACCCAATTTCATTCCTTTTTATGGCTGAGTAATATTCCATTGTATATATGTACCACATCTTCTTTATCCATTCATCTGTCGATGGGCATTTAGGTTGCTTCCATATCCTGGCTATTGTAAATAGTGCTGCAATGAACATTGGGGTGCATGTGTCTTTTTGAATTATGGTTTTTTCTGGGTATATGCCCAATAGTGGGATTGCTGGGTCATATGGTAGTTCTATTTTTAATTTTTTAAGGAACCTCCATACTGTTCTCCATAGTGGCTGTATTGATTTACATTCCCACCAACAGTGCAGGAGTGTTCCCTTTTCTCCACACCCTCTCCAGCATTTATTGTTTGTAGATTTTTTGATGATGGCCATTCTGACTGGTATGACCCAATTCTTAAATAACTACAAATCTACTTTCAGTATCTATATATTTGGACATTTCTGGACATTTCATATAAATGGAATCATAAAGTATGTGGTCTTTTGTGACTGGCTTCTGTCATTTAGCATGTTTTCAAGGCTCATCCGTGTTGTAGAATGTATCAGTACTTCATTTCTTTTTATGGCTGAATAGTGTCCCATTGTATGACACATTTTGTTTATCCATTCATCCAATTGATGGGCTTTTAAGTTGTTTCCACTTTTTGGGTATCATGAATGATGCTGCTATGAACATTCATATACAGTTGTTGTGTGGACTTATGTTTTCATTTTTCTTGGGTATATACATAAGAGTGGAATTGTTGGGTTGAGTGGAAACTCTATGTTTAACTTTTTGAGGAAGTGCCAGACTGTTTTCAGAAATGACTGCACCATTTTACATCTCCACCAGCAGTGTATGTCAGACTCCAATTTCTCTACATTCTTATCAACACTTGCTATTACCTGATCCTATGCCTTTTGACATGAAATCTAGCCTCTTTGCCTTGACTGCTCTTTGCCTCTCAACTTTATTTTCCCTTGTTCTCTAGCACTTACATAAATTTTGAGAAGTTGGTCTCTTCACTGCCTCCATAATATTGATACTTGTTTTCCCATGTTGTGCCCACTGTCTTTAATACATTTCTTCCCCTTGTCCTTTACCACTACAAATTCCTACCATACCTCAAGCCTGTGTTGACCATTTCAGCCCTTTTTAATGTCCATCTCCCCTGAGTTTCTCTGTACTTAGAGTTGATACCCCATAAGTTAGGCATTAACTGTATTTTATCTTGCACTGTTGGCTCTATCATCCAATGTCTTATATCTTATCACCCTAATCCATAGGTAAACTCCATGAGAACTTTATTACTATTACATCCTGTACTACTGCAGCCCAGTTCAGAACACACAGTGGATAACCTATAAATATTTGTTTGTTGATTGATTCTAACAGTATACAAATCTAACCTTGTATTTACAATGAGTTTTTTAATAGAAAAATTTTTAATGATTTTGATTGGTTCCATTTTCTTTCAAGGTAGGTTATGGTAGAAATCGCTAGCCTGTGCCAATAGCAATACAGAAGAATTATAGCCAGCGATGATCTTTGAGACACTTTTCTGTCCAATCAAATGTGGAAGATGACCATTTAATTATGAAATGATCTTATGCCAGTTCCCCTTCCAATTCACCCACTGTTGTCTGGAGAGTTTCACTGCAGAGAAGCTGTAGACTGAGAAAAGGAGAGAGGGAGTTTGTTGCCTGGAGAATAAGAACCTAGGAATTGAAACCTGGATAGGAGGAAGAAAATTTATGCTAACTACTCTAGCTTTACTGCTGCATATGCTTTTTAAAGTATTCTTCAAACAAGAATGATGCTTTTTAAAAATATATTTAATGAGGAACTATTACTAACAAATACCTGCCATCAACACTCTCAACAATTTATATTGGAGGCAGGAGGGTGAAGCAAAAAGCACATGTTTAAATCACAGCTGGAGAACTTTATAGCTTATGACTTTGGCAAGTTTCATGCCTCAGTTTCCTCATCTATAAAATGAAGATACTAATAGTTCCTATCCATAGATTTGTTATGAGGATTAGATGAAATAGTGTGTGCAAAGCATTAGTACAATGTCTGGCACATAGGAAGTGTAAATAAGAGGTAGTCCCCTACCTCTCCACTCTTCTCATCTTTTACACACATCAGGGCAAAGGCAGAGTTAGCATGACATGTGGAAAGGATATGGTGAGGACAAAACATTTGCACTAACAAGTAGTGGTAGTTACATGGGACCAAAGTATGGAAGGCTTGGGAAGCTACCTAGAGAAGGTTGAAGCATATTTCATCTGAACCATGGTAGGTCCCCAGGAGGAAGTAGGAGGGGCATGGGTATGGAATGGAGAAGGGTGGATTGTTCATGTCAGAAAAGTTCCAGAGTAGGTGGGAAGAATGAGGTTCTGAGTACTACAAGAGAGGTCAGCCTTATAGAGAAGGAACGTGTGTTCCTCTAAGAGAAGGAGATGTATCAGGACAGGGATGTGTTAGGGCAGAGACAAAAGGATGTACCCCACTGCATAGGAGGAGATCATCCCAAGAGCAAGGGGACAAAGGGAGGAGAGTTGGAGGTATAAGAAAGGAGTATGTCAGTGGCACCACCTCTCTGAGGAATGTTTTAAGGACTCAGTAAAAATGAAGGGAAAAAAGTAAGATTGATGACCACTGAGGAAGGCTTGGGAGAACATGGGTGGCATGAATCCTTGGTAGGATTCATTCTCCATCTTTTTTGAGGATGACTCAGCAGCTCTGGTTGCAGAACAGAAGAACCAGGCAGCAGGGAGTAAGGGGTCCCCTTTCCCCCACAGGCCTGGGACAAAAATCAGGGCAGCCAGCAACAGCCAGGGCAGCAGTGAGAGCACTAAAGGAGTAACCACACACAGCAGTACTCACACAGGCGCCCTGGGTGCTGTGCCCATGCACACATGTGGCCGGCCACAGACTCTATCCCCAAGCTCATCCCAGGGCTGTTTATGAGCAAATTCAGGTGGCTCCTTTTCTTCATTTGATTTTCCTTACAATAAATGCTTACTTTAAAATAAAGTCAATATGGATAGAAATTGTTTAAAAGCTGTGTCATCTCTGGAGTGGAGTGGAACATGAAAGGTGCCTCCCTTTGTCACACATGTGGATAATAGGTGCTGGGCCCAAAGGTTTCCCAGTGTCAGATCAGATGCTGTTTTTTTAGGCACCTTAAAAGTTATGCTAGGGGGACTTCCCTGGTGGCACAGTAGTTGAGAGTCCGCCTGCCGATGCAGAGGACACGGGTTCGTGCCCCGGTCCGGGAAGATCCCACATGCCGCGGAGCGGCTGGGCCCGTGAGCCATGGCCGCTGAGCCTGCGCATCCGGAGCCTGTGCTCCGCAACAGGAGAGGCCACAACAGTGAGAGGCCCGTGTACCGCAAAAAAAAAAAAAAAAAGTTATGCTAGGGAATTCCCTGGAGGTCCAGCGGTTAGGACTCTGCACTTCCACTGCAGGGGGCACAGGTTCGATCCGTGGTTGGGGAAGTAAGATCCCGCGTAGCGCGGCCAAAAAAAAAAATAAAGCTATGCTAAAAGGGAGAGGGACCTCTAAATGGACTCCTGGGGTACGCCAAACCATAGAACAGCAAGAAATTCATACTAGAACCTGGAGATTCCTGCAGCCGCCCTGGCCCAGTCCTCTCATCCTGCAGGTGAGGAAACGCACTCAGAGCCAGAGAGTGAGAAAGCCCCATGAGTCGTGAGGTACAGTGGACGCGAGCACCCCTACTCTCACAGTCTGGACTGTGTGTGCTTCACTCTCTCTTGGTGCCTCAATGGCCCCCTGGCCCTGGGCAGGTCCCACATGAAAGATAAGCTGCAAAGTGCCCACTGCTCCCTCTTGACCAAAGTCAGGGGCACACAGGAAGCAGAGGCAGGAGCCTAGTGATGCTGCAGTGGAGCAGAGCCACTACAAACGCAGGCTTGGCACCACTTGCTAGCTGTGTGACCCTGACTAGATACTTCTATTTTCTGTGCCTCGGTTTCTCCATCAATAAAGTGGGGGTAATAGTACTATTTATTGTGAAGACTAGATAACGAATATAAAGTATTTAGCATTGTGCCTCAAAGGTAATAAAATGACTAGTAGGGTTTAGTAATTATTATCATTACTTTTTTTGTACAAGGGCTTTGTGACCCATAAAACCCTGTAAAAAGTAAAGGATTGGCCATGATTATTACAACAGTGATGGCCAAGACTCCACTCACAGCCTTGTTTCTTTCTTCCTTCCACCCTCTCTCTGTGATCTTTGGCAACAAGACACTTCTACAGAAGCAGTAGCATAGGGAAAGATGGTGCAGAGCGTAAGAGTACTTACTCTCTCCAAAGCCCATCTCAGAAGACACCAGGGATGGCTCTGGCTTACAAACCCTGCCCCCCTCCTGGACACCGCCAGGTGATGGTGCACCTGCAAAAGTCTTGATTTGGCCAGTGGCCATGGTGAGATATATTCCTTTTCCTTTCCTGACTTCAAGAAAGTGTTTCCTACCCCAGTTGCAACTTGAGTATCAATTGAAGTTGAGTATCAAAGTTCATGGGTTACCAGGGCTGCCATTAACACATATAAGTACCTTAGTGTGAATTGCAAAAAGGCCTCTCTTCTTCAAGTCATGTTCCTTCCACTTTGTTTGAACAAGATAGTTTACTATCCTGTGTAGAGCTCAACCTACATAACCATACATGGCAGCCTGTGGCTTCTATTCAGAATATTCATCTCTATTCTTTAGGTCCTGAAGCACCTACGGCACCTAAACTTTACCAACAATATGGGGGAGCAGGTAACTTTCGATGAATGTGGAGACCTGGCAGGGAACTATTCCATCATCAATTGGCACCTCTCCCCAGAGGATGGCTCCATAGTGTTTAAGGAAGTTGGATATTACAATGTCTATGCCAAGAAAGGAGAAAGGCTCTTCATCAAGGAGGAGAAAATCCTGTGGAGTGGATTCTCAAGGGAGGTACGTGTTGTCCATCAGGATACCAGATGCCTCCACCACAGGCAGAAACTGTGCTGGGCTTTGGGAGGGCCTTGGACTTCACCACTGGACTTCCAGAATCATGAGTCCACTTCCCTCAACTCACTAACTGCATTGCCAGGGCTCCCTGTGAAATCCATGAGTGTTTAGTGTACAGAAGAGAATCTTCAGAACCTGAGCCCCAAACTTATTATATTGAAACAATTTTATTCTTTACAAATCTGACTCCTTGGCTAATAATAGTTTCCTTGGCTAAAACTTTCCCCAACCAGAGCAAAACATCACTCAAAGCAGGGCATGGACAATTCACACAGAGGTAGTTCCCTGTCATCCAGATAGCTCAGGACTGACGTATAAGTCAAAAGCACAATTTATTCTCCTGCTATGGGAGACCTGCAACAAATAGGAGGATGCTTGTGACCATGACCAGGACCCCCTTCCATGAGTATCACTGCATCTAGAAGCTTGATTAATAACCAGAAGCACATTACCCAATGAATATGCCCTTAAGGAAAAGACGCATAATATGCTGAAATAATAACTATTCCATGATGGTTGCGTCCTAGAATATAGTAGGCTGCTGAGGACCCGGATCCTCTCTAGAAACAGACCCTGGACCGGGCATCCTCTTTAACTCTCCCAAGAAACCTGGATGAGACCCACTACATTTCTCTTTGCATTTGCCTTTCTATTATTACCTTTGAGTGTCTTGAACCACTTTTTATAACATGACCAAAAATTCAACTTCATCTTTTTACCAAATGCTTCTTAGGTTGATGGGCTTCTGATGAAATACTACAATTTCACTGTTTCCCAATATATAGGATAAGTTACCCACGAGAAGTTCTCCTATAGATAGCTAATATCATCCACAGTGTGCAAGTCTTTTTTAGCTTCTAACTCAGAGGGTGGATTCTCAATTATAAACATGTCATAACCTTTTCCAGACAGAACTTTTGGGGTTCCAGAGGTTATATCCCTCTGTCCACTATTTATACTCTTGTCTAAATTATCACAAGTTTCAACTGACTGAAGTCTAAATTGATCAGCTATATTATCAAGTCTTCCCTGCTGTTGACTCATCCAGGTTATACTTTACCTCCATTCATGCACATAATTGATTGTCTCTAATTGGTGTAGACTGAACCATTTTTATTTTGTTTTTTTGAGGTTTTTGTCACTCACAGCCTAACAGAAGCCAAGAGGGAAAGCTACTAAACTCATTTTATGAGGCTGATATAATCTTAACACCAGAAACAGACAATAACAGTACAAGAAAAGACAATTATAGGCCACTTTATAAACATAAATGTGCTCACATCCTAAATAAAATATCAACGAACTTGGACCACCAATGTATAAAATATATAATATATCGTGATCCAGTAGAGTTCGCAGTGAATTTACAGGAACATAATGATAGCCAAACATTCCAACGTTGTAGTGTTTGTAGATGTAGTTTATCCTTTCCTTCCCTTTCCTTTCCTTCGAACCAGGGTCCTGAGAATCTTAGCAATCATCAGGTCTGATACTGCCATTTCTATTCCTCTTTCATTAGAAAATAGTGTCAATCATCTTCTGTTCAAGTGTTTTGAAATTCCTTGTTAAGCCAGTTATTTCTTTTTTGCTGGAAGCAATGATAATTATTTTATTGCTTTCCATGTGTTTAACTTTGTAAGACGTCTCCAGTTCAAGCAGTCGTGGGGACGGGGAAGGTCTTATTAAAGAGATATTTTGGAAATAGTATGAGCGCTACCACGTATCCAGCATTATTCAAGGCTTTGTAACTGGGGCTACAAAAATGAGGAAGACTTGCTCCCTACCTTCAAGATGCTTTTGCAAAGTATACTTCATTCTTATGATACATCTATTATCTCTGATACACATAGACTGTTAGGCAGTAAATACCTAATAAATTTCTAGAGTAAGTACTCAGTTACCTGGCATGATCAGAGAACGAGATAGAAGCAGGACTTCTGAAATGGTGAAGCTATGGTAAATTGGGCAAAACTGTCAAAAACAACCCTTTAAGAACCTAAATATCAACCAATAGCATACATCAAAGGTGAAGGATTTTTTTTTTAAGAAAAACTAATGAAACTCAGGTAAGAATAGTGGCAGTCTGGGCATTTTAGCCTGGGGCTGCTCTCCAGTTGTTTCTAATGTGGACAATCATATCATCTGCAGTTTTATTTAAAATAACAGATTTATTTAGCCTTTTCCAATATGTTTGCCCTTATTTTTCTTGTTTTATTCCACCAGCCAAGAACTCCAGTGCAATATATAATAATAGTGGTGATACTGAGCACCGTTGTTTTAAAGTAAATGCTTTTAATATTGTGTATTAGAATAGAATGATTTTTAAGAATTTTGGGGGCTTCCCTGGTGGCGCAGTGGTTGAGAGTCTGCCTGCCGATGCAGGGGACACAGGTTCGTGCCCCGGTCCGGGAGGATCCCACATGCCGCGGAGCAGCTAGGCCCGTGAGCCATGGCCGCTGAGCCTGTGCGTCCGGAGCCTAAGAATTTTGGGGTTTTTTTTCAAGGTAAAGGTATTTCTTCCTACTCTCTTTCATTGTTTTTATCACTAGTTTGTGTTACATTTCATCAAATACTTTTCATCCATTGATGATCATATTTTTCTGTGAATGACACAGATTTTCTAATATTAAACTTGTTTGCATTCCTGGCATAAACTCAGCATGATCATGGTGTATTTTCTTTTTCATATCCTTTGAGTTTTAGTATTTTTCATCTATTTTCAAGTAGTAGAAAGTATTTGTACTCTTTCCAGATCCTTTCAGATTCCTTACACTTTGCATGTATCTCCAGGACTTCTGTACATTTTTACTTCCAATAACCAGAACTTGATGCTCTTTTTCAGAAGACTGCCTGCAGGCTAATGGAACCCATTTTGCTCACAGGCTCAGAGAGGCAAAGGAGAACCTCAGAAGAGCCTAGGAATTTACGTTTCCCTTAACCTATGAGTGGTGTGGAAGTGTGAAAGCCCTCGCCCTTTTCTTCAGATCAGGACAGCTCTGGGGTATAACCTACAGTCCAGAGCTCCCGTGGGGGATCAGGCAGAAGTCTGAGGGATGTTGCTCAGGATCACACCCTTGCTTGTTCTCCTCCCTTCTGTGTCCTACTTCCTCTAGTCTCTTCCTGGTTCCCTTGGGAGAACTTTCTTTATAAATCACTTGGACACAAATCCTCAACTCAGCTCTGCTTCTGAAGACAACTTAATAAGTGAGATGGGCCTGTAATATTTTTTTTTCTTTTTCATGCTGTCCTTGTCTTGTTTTGGAATCAGGGTTATTATACTGGCCTTACACGACTGAGTTGGAGGGTACTCCTTTTAAAAAAAAATTATTTTCCTGATCTCTGATAGAGTTTGTACAAAATTAGTTTGCTCTATTCCTTGAGAGTTTAGTACTACTTGCCTGTGGTGAACACAGGATGACGGTCATCTCAGGTATGACTATGTGCTGAGGAGGAAGTAAGTGGAAAGGGGAGTGTATAGTTAGATGTAGGTTGCTGTCCCAGTCCTAGTTTTTGTCTTGGATGGTAGTCATTAAAAATGACTAACCAAAGTGGTTCAAACATGGACAAGTCATGATGGAAAGAAACAAGGATTATGATTAATCAAATTCTGTGCACATGAAGTCCACTACGGAAATAAATAAATTAAATTAAATCCATGTTATCTGAAGTTAATGTAGCTACTGAAGCTTTCTTTTGGTTAGTAATTACCTGATATATTTTTCTGATCCATTTACTTCCGACTCCTCCATGCCTGTCCTGCCTGCCTCACTGAGCTGTTGCAAGGATCTCAGAAATCACCCTATAAAGCCTAAAAGAAAATTGCAGGAATTGCAATTCGCTACAAAGTTCAAAGTCTCATTTTCAAATAAATTTCCCTTCGTCTCAGCATCTCCCCTTGTGACTCTCCCTCTGTGTGTAGGTCCATGTTCCTGTGTCTTTTAGTTTGTTTCAAACTTTTACTTCTATGGAAAGTAAACAGATGTCTCATTATGGGACTTGGAGACGATGGAAGGGAAGACTGTTTAAGGAGGATTTTGTCACTGTGTAGACTCTCAACAATTAAGCTTTCTAGAATCCCACTGAGGTGTGTGTGTGCACGCGCGCGCGCGCGCGCGCGCGCGTGTGTGTGTGTGTGTGTGTGCTCAAGTGCACGCGCGCCTGCACTTGCCCATAGGCATCCCTCCCTTTCATAGATAACAGGAACAAAGACCTCTGGACTTTCCTATGCCTGGATTGGGCCTGAGTCTGCCTCACTGGTCCTGGTGCCCAGCCCCTCCGTCTTACACGTGTCAGTGGAGCTGCAAGACTGATCCTGCGGCTGCAGCCCCTCACTATTGTGATCTCTGTCCTCCAGGTGCCTTTCTCCAACTGCAGCCGAGACTGCCTAGCAGGGACCAGGAAAGGAATCATTGAGGGGGAACCCACCTGCTGCTTTGAGTGCGTGGAGTGTCCCGACGGGGAGTATAGTGATGAGACAGGTAAAGGAGCAGCCCCTCGTGGACACCATGCAGAGCTCAGTTCACTTTGGGGCCCTGGGATCAGCAAAGTACCTGGAAGGGCTGGGCTGCGATGGTGCTTAGCATGGTTTCTCATTTAACAAGGTGTGTCTGAGCATCACGCTGGGCTGGGCACTGAGGGGGTAAGAAGAGGAATGTTAGTCTCTGTAATACCATAAAAGCTTACAAACACACCTGTTACACATCTTTCTCTTACTTCAATACTGCTCTCCAATATTGTTTTCTTTTCCTTATAGCTCAATGATCCTGAATAGACAAAGTTCTGTCTGTTCCCGTCTCCAGAGTTAATAGGCCATGATAGATGCCCTGCTGAGTGATTGGCACCATACTTACTGTCTTACTTATGTTTTTCCTGTGCCTCAGTTTCTTCATCTATAAAGTAGGAATAATAATAAATCTATCTTATAGAGTTTGGGGGATTCATTGAGTTAGTATTGGTAAAGCACATGGTAAATTATAGATAAATATTTGTTAAATAAAAACCTTGATTAGCATATTGGAAGCACTGTATAAATATGAACTATTATTATTTTATCATTGTTTTTGATTCATTTCGTCCTCACCACAATAATGGGGTTATTATTGCTTACATTTCACAGATGATGAAACTGAGGCTCAGAATGTTTAAGTAGCCTGATGAAAGTCACACAGCTAATAAATGGCAGGGCCAGGATTCCCATCCAGATCTCTGACTGCAAAGCCCATGCTCCTTTCACTCCCCAAAACTGCACACTGCATGAGACATAGCAGAGACTTAATAAACATTTGTTGGTCAAATGAGTCTGTAGACTCCCTCACTAGAAAGCCGTGGATGAGGAAGGTACAGGTCACATGCATGGGAAGCTTTGCCTTGATCTACGAAGAAGTCTGCTCTGGCATGTCTACAAAGCCCATCCTTATGTCCAAAATGACATAAGGCTGAGCGTGAAGCACTGTGAAATTTGGTGGCCAGTGCCAGACCCTTAGCGTGCAGGGCAGCCACCTACCCAGCAAGACTAATCATTCTCTGCTACAAACCATCAGCAAGGAGTGTTAAAGGAAACAAGTAGCCCCCTTATATACAAAGGAAAAATATAATGGAACCATCAAAGACACATGAAATTAAGTATATTATTATTAAGCATAAGTCAGGGTTCAATACATTATTTGATAACGTAAAAATCACAATTATTTCATCAATAAAGAAAATTTAAAGTGCCCTCACCACCACATTCACACTCACAAAGTTCAGTCTTTGCCACACAGTACTAACCCTTTACTGGGACATTTTACAGACGCGAGTGCCTGTGACAAGTGCCCTGATGACTTCTGGTCCAATGAGAACCACACTTCCTGCATTGCCAAGGAGATTGAGTTTCTGTCCTGGACTGAGCCCTTTGGGATCGCACTCACCCTCTTTGCTGTGCTGGGCATTTTCCTCACTGCCTTCGTGCTGGGCGTCTTCATCAAGTTCCGCAACACGCCCATTGTCAAGGCCACCAACCGAGAGCTCTCCTACCTCCTCCTCTTCTCCCTGCTCTGCTGTTTCTCCAGCTCCCTGTTCTTCATTGGGGAGCCCCAGGACTGGACCTGTCGCCTGCGCCAGCCGGCCTTTGGTATCAGCTTCGTGCTCTGCATCTCGTGCATCCTGGTGAAAACCAACCGCGTCCTCCTGGTGTTTGAGGCCAAGATTCCCACCAGCTTCCACCGCAAGTGGTGGGGGCTCAACCTGCAGTTCCTGCTGGTCTTCCTCTGCACCTTCATGCAGATCGTCATCTGTGCCATCTGGCTCAACACCGCGCCCCCCTCGAGCTACCGCAACCACGAGCTGGAGGATGAGATCATCTTCATCACCTGCCACGAAGGCTCGCTCATGGCACTGGGCTTCCTGATCGGCTACACCTGCCTGCTGGCTGCCATCTGCTTCTTCTTCGCCTTCAAGTCCCGGAAGCTGCCGGAGAACTTCAACGAAGCCAAGTTCATCACCTTCAGCATGCTCATCTTCTTCATCGTCTGGATCTCGTTCATTCCCGCCTACGCCAGCACCTACGGCAAGTTTGTCTCTGCCGTGGAGGTGATCGCTATCCTGGCAGCCAGCTTTGGTTTGCTGGCCTGCATCTTCTTCAACAAGGTCTACATCATCCTCTTCAAGCCATCCCGTAACACCATCGAGGAGGTGCGCTGCAGCACCGCGGCTCACGCCTTCAAGGTGGCGGCCCGCGCCACGCTGCGCCGCAGCAATGTCTCCCGCCAGCGGTCCAGCAGCCTTGGGGGCTCCACGGGATCTACCCCCTCCTCCTCCATCAGCAGCAAGAGCAACAGCGAGGACCCCTTCCCGCAGCCCGAGAGGCAGAAGCAGCAGCAGCCGCTGGCCCTGACCCAGTGCGCGCAGCAGCCGCAGCCGCGGCCGCCCTCGACCCTGCAGCTGCAGCAGCAATCGCAGCAGCAACCCAGATGCAAGCAGAAGGTCATTTTCGGCAGTGGCACAGTCACCTTCTCGCTGAGCTTTGACGAGCCTCAGAAGAGCGCCATGGCTCACAGGAATTCCACGCACCAGAACTCCCTGGAGGCCCAGAAAAACAACGACGCCCTGACCAGACACCAGGCGTTACTCCCGCTGCAGTGCGGGGAGACAGACTCGGAACTGACCGCCCAGGAGACAGGCCTGCAGGGGCCTGTGGGTGGGGACCACCAGCCAGAGATGGAGGACCCGGAAGAGATGTCCCCAGCACTTGTAGTGTCTAATTCACGGAGCTTTGTCATCAGCGGTGGAGGCAGCACTGTCACAGAAAACATGCTGCGTTCCTAAAACGGAAGGAGAAGGCCAGTCCAGGGGGAATTCCAGAGAGGTTTCCTGGGATCACGGTCTCTGACAGGGATGAGGAATCGCCCCAGACTCCTTTCCTTCAGGAAGGAGGAATAAGACACCCCAAATGCGTGGAACTTAGTTGCACTGCCACAAACGACAGTGAATTGACTAATGTTCCCTTTAAAATTAAAAAGAGGAGAGCTGTGTGCTTCTGTGGTTGGATTTGTCAGAGCGCTGAGATCCCTGTAGTCAGGTTCGCTGTTCATGTCCCCGCCTCTGTTCTCCTCCTCTGTTCTATCCCGCTCAACAGCCTGGAGATGAAACCACGGCTTTAAACTACCCACCTACTCCCCCTGTTTTATGGGTTCTGGTTTTTGGTTTTTGGTTTTAATACTGAAATGTCTGCCCTGAACTTTGCAGACAGCCTGGTCCAGAGACAAAAGTGTGCAGAGTGACAGGACATCAGATTTGACCACCACTAGAGTTGAGTCTGAAAGACAGAATGTCACCAGCACTGCCCAACACCTTGATGATGGAAAGAACTTGAAATGTCCAAAACTGTAAGGTGAATGTGTCCCCTCCTATTTATGAAAACCATAAAATATTTAGACTCTTACTTGCTGCTGCTATCGTGTGACACTGAGAAGGTTAGCATCCCTCCTGTACCAGGACATCTGGTTTGGTCCAGAATGTGTTAGTGATGTCATGTTTAGATTCCCTGATCACAAGAATCACCTCAGATTGTTGGGAAGGGACTGCATGAATCCAATGATCTGTATCTGTAATTAATATTGCCATATGTAGCTTTATCCTTAAGAAAATACTTCTGTTGTAATAGTCCGTGGACAATATAAACTGGGAAAAAGTGCCCCAGTCTGGTTTATATAAGGCAGTATTATTGAGCTCCATTTTCCTTGCCCATCCCACCACCTGCACCCCCATGAGCTAAAGCCTATGTGAGTCCTTTCAGGGCCCCAGGGGTCCAGAAACTCCCCGCTTCCCTGCCGCAAAGGCTTCCTGAAGCCAAATCCATGCCTTCCCCTGTGAAGAATAAGCTCCCAGTCACTGGCCTCCTACCAGTTGCTGGGGTAAGAAAATGTGATTCTGAGAGAGCTCTCATGGGGAATTACCCTGGCACTCTACCCCCCAAATGCTGTACCTACGTTCCCTCCAGCAGTGGGAGTCTGCCCACGGGTAGTTACAGGATTGAACGTTGAACGGCATGCTGCTGAACGGTCAGACTCTGGAGCTAGAAAGACCTGGATTCAAGCACTGGGTTGGTCACTGACAAGTTGCGTGACCGTAGGCAGGGAACGTTGACCTCACTCAGCCCCGGCTTCTTTGTGTCTAAAATGGGGGTAATAATCATTCTTTTCCCTCAGAGCTCTTATGTGGATTAAATGAGATAAATGTATGTAAAATACTTTAGCATGGTGCCTAGCCCATAGTAAGCAGTCAATAAATATTAGTTAATATTATTCCTGATATTGTAAATTTTTTCACGTGTTTAAAATACAAAACAACACATTTATTTACCATTCAGATTTTAACAACAAGCTCACTGAGCACAATAACTTTCTCCATAATAAGCCCAAGAACTCTAGGGCCCAGTTCAAGGGGTCCTGAGCGACACTGCTCATGGTGAAGCCAGAAGGTCACTCCCCCAAGCGCCCCATGCTACCTCCACCTCTGGTGCCAGAACCCAGATCTCTAGCACCAAGGGGAGACCATTCCATTCTGGCATCAATTTCCCAGATCACTCTACATGCTGCCCTTAGGCCAAGGTCAGGTAGAGCAATGAAATCTGTGGGGTCCTCATGACTTCTTCCTCTGACCATTTTTCTCCAAAGGGCCACCTTTCCACGATTTTTAAAGTGACTTGTGGAAATGATGGTTGTCAATCTGGATGAAAAGGCATCAGGGGGTGCCATGTGGGAGCACCGCTGTGAGACACGGAGAAGGTGTCACACGGGAAGACCTGGTGAGGCACCTGCTCCCTGAAGCCAGGCCCAGCCTGCCGCCCCCACCCTGGTTACGCCTCTGAGCAAGGCCCAGAGCTGAGTGAAGATTTATATTTAACATTTTACTTGGGCTTTTTAAGAAATGGCTGAAAATTTGATGGCTGGGTTTTTGTTTTATTGGTCAAAACAACGATGTGCAAACAGCTACTTTGCTATGCAGAGTGCCACACGCTCAAGCTCACACTTCCCAGGTCCGACGAACAGCTCCCCCTCATGGCTGAGCTGCAGAAGAGGCTCGTCGGGGAAAACACACACCATTTGCAATGAGCCTCACTTCACCAAGTGCTTGCAGATAAAGTCATCTCTCCCCACGTCCTGTCAGAAAGGGAGACGGCATCACTGTTCTCAGTCATACGTAGCAGGCACAACTCTCAGCACACAACCAGGGGTGTCAGATATGAACCCTCATTATTTTTCTGTAACAGCCGAGTTTCTTTCTCAAATTCCCATTCAGCCTAATGACAGAAACTTCATCTTAGTCAAGCTGGGTTTTTTCTCAGTAACTTCAGAGCTTTCTGAACCAATTTAGATTTCTGGGGATCTGTTCAGAGGTTTCTTCCTTCCCGCTTACAGGAAGGTTTTTGTAGGGTAAGGAGGTGGTGT
Organism: Leucopleurus acutus; assembly: GCF_964270905.1. Lineage (NCBI taxonomy): Eukaryota > Metazoa > Chordata > Mammalia > Artiodactyla > Delphinidae > Leucopleurus > Leucopleurus acutus. The sequence continues at coordinate 68,050,958 of NC_139147.1, forward strand.
TCCCCAAACATCTGCAGCTCCTGTTGACATCTCTGAGAACATTCTTATCTGACCCTCAGTAATTGTTATGCCTCCACACTGGCATCCTCTGAGGCATCTCATCCCCTTGTATCCCGAGTCATGGGATCCACAGTGATTTTCACTGCTGCATCACTTTGTCCCAACTACGAGGCCCCTCCTGGGCCTGCCAGATCTCTAATGAGACAGCCCTGGGGCCTGGGAATGACCAGGCAGCTCTCAGGCCCCTCCCTCCTGGCCCCTCCACTGCCATGTCTGCTTGACGGGGGCCCCCCCATGACGGTATGGAGAAGTCACAGAGGCTAACAAGCTTCCAAAGCGCCAGAGGAGGAACAGGGCACTTATCGCCAAACCTATACAAGCCTTTGTGGAAGGGTGAATAATGGCCCCCCCAAAGATGCCCACGACCTAATCCCTAGAATCTATCTATGGTTGTGTTAAGTTACATGGCGAGGTGAATTAAGGTTGCAGATTGAATTAAGGTTGCTAATCAGCTGACCTTGAGATAGGGAGATTATTTTGAATTATCCAGGCAGGCCCAATGTAACTACATCTCCGTAAAAGAGGGAAGCAGAAGCAGCGGCGTCTGAGTGATTCTATGTAAGAAAGACTCCACTGACTATTGCTGCCTTTGAATATGGAAGGGAGCCATAAGCCAAGGAATGCAGGTGGCTTCTAGAAGCTGGAAAAGGCCAGAAAACCGGCTCTCCCCCACAGCTTCCAAAAGGAACCAGCCCTGCCAACACCTTGGTTTTAGCCCAGGGAGACCTCTTTTGGACTTCTGATCTCCAGAACTGTAATAAACCTAGATACATAAATAAATAAAACCTAAGAAATAGATGTTGTTTTGAGCCACTAAGTTTGTGGTAATTTTTTACAGGAGCAACAGGAAACTAATATATATAGCATTTTTACTGTCATCTCCTTTCCAGAGGCCACGGCCTTTCTCAGAGAGCAACACCTGCTCCTGCTGTAGTTCTCTCCCCCCCCAGCTAGCTCCCTCTCTCTCCTCCACAGTTCCCTTCCTCCTATCTGCTTGGGGAAGTATAAACCTTGTGTTCCGAGTCTTTCTGGGCTTTGGTTTTAGACAACGAATGGCTGTGTTCTCCCAATCTATTTTCTGTTAGTAGCAGAAACCTGAAAAATAATAGCTACAAAAAAGCAGTTTGTTTTTCTCTTATATAAAAGAAGTCAGAAGTTTTTGGAGGGACTTCCCTGGTGGTCCAGTGGTTAGGAATCCGCCTTCCAATGCAGGGGATGAGGGTTCGATCCCTCTTCAGGGAACTAAGAGCTCACATGCCGCAGGGCAACTAAGCCCGCGCGCCACATCTACTAAGCTCGTGCGCCTCAACTAGAGAGCCTGCCTGCCACAAACTACAGAGCGCACACGCTCTGGAACCCGTGCACAACAACTAGAGAAGAGGAAAAAGACCCGCACGCCACAACTAGAGAGAAGTCCACACTGCAACAAAAGATCCCACATGCCGCAAGGAAGATCCCGCGTGCCGCAATGAAGACTCAACACAGCCAAATAAATAAATTAAATAAATATTTTTTAAAAAGTTTTTGGAAAGATTCTTTAGAGTCCTTTGGCAATGGGAGACAATCTTTCTTTTGAAAATAAAAATGAATTATATAGTTATGAAGGATTTTCACTCAAATGAGTTTCTTAGCAGATTCTAAGAATTTACATTGGAACTTAGGGGTAATGATCACCATATAACATTTTACCCTGAAAGTCCCTATGATCATCAAAACGTGTTGAATTGCATTAGTTTCAATTTGGGGGAAATTAGGCCTGCCCTACCTCTGTCTCAAAAAGTTGCATTTCAGGACAATATTATTTCTCCTCTTGGCCTGGCTAAAGCCATATAATCTGTGGGCTGGCTCTGCGTGGAGCCAGAACTTCCCTCTGCTCATCTTCTGCATTTGAACTCATTAGCGCTGGAAGAGCAAGGGAACATCAGTAAGGGGTGTTGGTTAATCACTGGAGGAGGTGGCCTGCATTGCTCCGAGCCTGGCTAGTCATTTCAGGAGTCCGCTGGAGACAAAGGCATCTCCCAAAGTTGGGCGGAATTTGGGTAAGTGGAAAGGAGTTGTTATAGTGAGATCACTCGTCTCTAGGAGACCCTGTATTTCCTGTCACTAATCATGGAAAAATACTAGGGATTGGTCAAGAACTTTTATATATATATCTTTATTGGACTATAATTGCTTTACAATATTGTGTTAGTTTCTGCTGTACAGCAAAGTGAATCAGCTATATGTGTATATATATCCCCATATCCCCTCCCTCTTGAGCCTCCCTCCCACCCTCCTTATCCCACCCCTCTAGGTCATCACAAAGCATCGGAGCTGATCTTCCTGTGCTATGCAGCAGCTTCCACTAGCCTTCCATTTTACATTTGGTAGTGTATATATGTCCGTGCTACTCTCACTTCGTCCCAGCTTCCCCTTCCTCCCACACCCATGTCCTCAAGTCCGTTCTCTACGTCTGTGTCTTTATTCCTGCCCTGCAGCTAGGTTCATCAGTACTGCTTTTTTAGATTCCATATATATGCGTTAGCATAAGGTCTTTGCTTTTCTCTGACTTTTACTTCACTCTGTATGACAGACTCTAGGTCCATCCACTTCATTACACATAACTCAATTTTGTTCCTTTTTATGGCTGAGTAATATTGCATTGTATATATGTGTCACATCTTCTTTATCCATTCATCTGTTGATGGACATTTAGGTGTCCGTGGACGAGAACTTTGAATGAATTTTGCTGTTATGCAAGAAGTGAGGTAGCAGCTTCCCTGGTGGTGCAGTGGTAAAGAATCTGCCTGCCAATGCAGGGGACATGGGTTCGAGCCCTGGGCCGGGAAGATCCCACATACCACGGAGCAACTAAGCCCGTAAGCCACAACTACTGAGCCTGTGCTCTGGAGCCCATGAACCACAACTACTGAGCCCACGAGGCACAACTACTGAAGCCCATGCACCTAGAGCCCATGCTCCACAATAAGAGAAGCCACCGCAATGAGAAGCCTGCGCACCGCAACTAAGTGTAGGCCCCGCTTACCGCAACTAGAGAGAGCCCGCGCGCAGCAACGAAGACCCAACACAGCCAAAATAAATTAAAGAAAGAAAGGAAGGAAGGAAGGAAGAAAGGAAGAAAGAAAGAGAGGTAGGGATCAGAGATATACATACAGGGTAAGACCAGCCATGGAAATAAAGGTGCATTCCGAGGATACGGAGAATTTTAGCCTTGATGGGAACTGCTCAACTGGTGGTATGAGAAGTGAACTACTCAAAGAAGGCCAAGCAGGGGCAGGAAACTGGGAAGAACCATCATGAAAGTGCATCTAGGAACTGGAGGGACAACTGTGACCCAAGCATCAAGTGGGGCTAAGAGCACCTTCTCTTCTGTTGGAATGACCACCACATCCCTCCCTCCCCCAAGTCCCGCACTGGAGTGGAGGGAGTTTGGAGTGGAGGTAGGGGTACCTGTTTATATAGTAAGAGCTGGATTGGAGGAAGGGAATAGACATAGAAATATATCACAAGCTGCCTCCCTCTGAAATCTGGGTACTGGCTGTCTGAGTAACTAGCTAGGGTAGGAGGCTAGAACTAATATAAGCAATTAACTCTAGGACTGAGTTCCCAGGGCATGGAGGGCAAATGCCTGAGTGTATAGTGAAAATAGGTAAGAGATGAAAGCCAGAGAATAATTCTCAGGGTTGGTACAGGATTTGATTCCTGACAAAAGCATCAGGAAATGTTTTTTGAAGAATGTGGCTGTTCTCCTTGACATCAGCCCAAAGATGTGGTTATTGCTCAAAACTTCCCGATTTTCTTTAACTGTTTTGTTTCTATCTCTGAAAATATTCAAATTATAAGCAGAGATTTCATGGAAAAAGGTATTCTATGCAAGTGGAAATTGAAAGAAAGCTGGAGTAACAATACTTATACCATGTAATGAAGTTTCAAATAGATGAGCATACCATATTAAATAAGAATCACCCTACTAGGTCAGTGGCCACGCCTATAAAGTTTTGCTAGAGCTCTAATTGGTCCCAGGACTTCTACAGAAATATTTTTTGTTTTATTTACTCATGTTTTATTTATTCCACTATATGGAATAGTGTAAAACCAGGAGTGGGATTCTAAGCAGCATAGCAGATAGACTATATGTCCTTGGATGAACTGCTTAATCTTTCTTTCTCTCGGTTTCTTATATAAAGTGGATATAATATTACCTGTCATAATTACCAATTATTGTTACTTTCCAAATAAAATAATTGATGTAAAGTCACTTTCAGGAACATGGGAAAGCTATGGAAAATCATTAACACTACAAGTGACTGAAGTTAAGAGGGTTTGCTTTTGAATACTCAAAAAAAAAAAAATAAAAGAAGTATCATGGAATTCAATGGTTTCATCTGTCAAGTTTCTTAGTTAGAGACAATGGAATCCACTCTAGCTACTTTAAGCAGAAGGGGATTTGTTATAGGGTATAAGAAAACTTATAAACATTTTTTTTTTTTTTGCCTGTGCCATGTGGCTTGCAGGTTCTTAGTTCCCCAACCAGGGATCGAACCCGGGCCCCTGCAGTAGAAGCACAGAGTCCTAACCACTGGACTGCTAGGGAATTCCCAGGAAGCTTATAAACTTCTAATGATCCAAGTCTGGATGCTACACAATCAGGAACAATACAACCAGAAGAAATGCTTAATTCCTCCATGGGGTCATTTTGGCAAAAACCTTACTACCTCCCATGCCTTGCACTCAGCACCTGTGACCCACAGAACCAGACACTAGAACCTTCATTGCAGCTGGAGGAACCAAAGTCCTCTGCCATTGTGCTTGGCCCCATTAATATCAACTTTCCAAGACTCCCATCAGTCACATGCAGAACTCTATGTACAAGAGAGTCTGGAAAAGTGGCCTTTGCTGTCCAGCCTGTGGAGTACAGGAAAATGTGCTGGAAGAAGGTGGATGATGAATGAGCCAGTCTGCAGTATCCACTGCCCACAAACAAAGCATGTTTAACATCAAACACAGGGACTTCCCTGGTGGCGCAGTGGATAAGAACCTGCCTGCCAATGCAGGGGACACAGGTTCCATCCCTGGTCTGGGAAGATCCCACATGCCGCGGAGCAGCTAAGCCCGTGTGCCACAACTACTGAAGCCCTCACGCCTAGAGCCCATGCTCCACAGCAAGAGAAGCCAGCACAATGAGAAGCCCACGCACCGCAACAGAGTATTCCCCTCCCACCTCAGCTAGAGAAAGCCTGCGTGCAGCAACAAAGAACCAACACAGCCAAAAATAAATAAAATTAAATCTTTAAAAAATAAATAAATAAAGGTTAAACACAAAATGAAAAACACACTCTGCTGAGAAAAAATAAGCAAAATTTGATTCCCTTTCATCTTAACAGCTGTGGTAGATAGAACAGAAATGTACTATGCTGAAGACAGAACTGCAGCCGGCATTTTGCCATGAAAGAGAGGCTGCTGGCAGGTAAGAGAGAGCAAGCAGGGGCAAGCACTGCAGGGCGTGGGACTGGAGGGGTGGGAGGATGGGAATTTGATTATAAGGTCATTAGCACTATTGGACTTTTTAAATGATATGCAGAAGTTTGTGTGTCTGTCTGTCTGTGTTTGTTGAATAGCCTGGAGAAAGATACATAATCATTTAATAGTGATTATGTCTGGGTTAGAATTATGAGTGATTCTTATTTCCTTTTTAATATTTTTTCTGGGTTTTTTCCAGGAGTGTGACTTATAGTAAAACAAGAAAAATCTGTTTCTTGGATTATCAAATATGATGATACTATGGTCATATTTTTTGTTTGCTCTTTTTTTTTTTTTTTTACTTTTTATTTAGAAGTCATTTCAAACTTACTTCTACCTAGACTTACTTACTATTAACATTTTACCACATTTGCCTTGTTGCCAACACTATGATCATTTAACAAAATATGATGCACACTGAAGTATTTATGGTTGCGATCATACGATGCTGGAATTTGTTTTAAATACCACAATGGGGGAGGAAATAAGGATGTAGGGAGAAAGATAAGAAAGAACAGCAGAAAGTTAGTTAATGGTTGTTGAAACTGGGTGATAGGTACATAAGGCTTCATTTTTCTACTCCTATTTTTTAAATTTTTTTCAAATTTGCGTAAAAAAATTAATGTTAAAAACCAGCCAAAGGATAAAATGGATTCACCAGTCAAAAAATCACACAAAAGATTTCAGTGATTTGAATGGCCCTATTCATCACATGAGAAGTTAGTCCATCAAACACACAAACAAAAAGAACCTGAAAGTCTGCCAAGCAGCTAAAATTTTAGTTGAAAAGCAAAAAAATTTTAATGTAAGACCTTTACAACAAGGTTCAAAAAGCAATTCTCTGGAGTATATCAGAAAGGCCTTGTTGGAGCTTGATGAAAGACAAGTCTTCCTGGATCTTCACATGATCTATTATGATCCTATCCTTAAATGAACCAGCTGTGGACTGGTTCAAGTTTTCTGGATTGTCCTCGGGCAATAGGTTTAACAGATCCCTCTTAGCTTTAGTGCCAGTAATTTTTCTTTTATGAATATACTCCCAGGGAAATAAGCCAACAGGCAGCAAAATTAATTAGTACCTATGTGTTACAACTACATGAGCCCCTACTGGGGCCACATGCGGGGAGGCCTGAACCCAGGGGAGCACAGTCACACCGCTGAGATCCCGAGATGCAGATAAGAAAGAGTCCAGACACCCAACCCTCAGGAGATGGCTGAGGAAATTATGCTATGATCCCATTGCTGGAGAGCCCAGCCACAAACATCAGATGTGACAGGCATGTGCACTAAGTCAAAGTAGGTAATCAAGCTTAGAAATAATAATAAGGGGGAGGGCAGGACACAGAATAGTTATGTCCACACAGAATAACATGAATAAAGTTTCACTGAAAAGAAGAGGAGGGAATACAGGGGAGGAAAATAGTTTATTGTTTGCTTCTTTCTTTTGTAAAGTTACATAACTTCATTGAAATGAGGGAGGCAGGAAGAGAAGAGGAACAAACACAGCCTTACCTGAGATACTTTAGCTATGATTTAAGGACTAATAAAGCCAAGATACAATGGACAGTAGATTAGAAGAAATCACTTGCAGGCTCAACCCACCAGAATTCTTGATTGGATAGGCTATGGAGAGCATTAACCCATTTCCCAACACCCTGGCCAATATTAAGTGACCTTAGATAAGGTAGAAGATAAAACATTCAAAGAAAAATTTTAAAAATCACTTCGTTATACAGATGCGGTAAGTAAACTTTAAACCAAATATGAAACAAAGAAAAAGTTATTGGCATTCCTCAACGTCTCCTCTTTTTTCAGTCTCTTGACCCTCCTCCCCTCCCCCACGCTAATGAAGGCAAGAGACATCTCTGTCCTGGACTTTCGCAACTGTAACCATCATATTGAACAAGCAAGGCTCCAGAACCTCAACTCTTAGTAAAGTGTTACGCCGTGACACTATACGAGTCTGGGTGTCGACAGCATGACCCACCTCAGATCTGACTTTAACAGATAACCCAGGAAGGGGTGCGTGTGACTCACCCCCCACCCCAAACTTACGGTTTTGGACTCTTACTGTAGCTTGAAGTGATAGAAGAAGATAACTAGAATCTAAGATGTTGAGTTGAAGCAAATTATAGGACTTACGCCACTTGGATTCTCTTATAGTCAAAGAAAACACAACTTCCTTATCAAAATCAAAGAAAACTAGCAAGTGAAACTATCTCACTTCAGATAAATCAGATACACAAACCAGCACTATCCTCCAGAACCAAATTATGGCTCTGCCTGGTTACGAGAATGTAATTTTGTGATAAAAACCTTGTAATGCCTCTTATATTAAATTCTCTTGCATAGGGTTCAACACAGGATCACCTTTTACTAAATTCCAATGCAAAACAAACAAACATATAAGGTTGCAGTGGGACTCCTGTGAGTAAGTAATGAATCTTTATCAAGCCACTTCCTGTCATAGGCAGAACAATGGCCCCCAATGATGTCTATGACCTAATCCACAGAACCTGTGAATATGTTATGTTACATGGCAAGGGAGAATTAAGTTGTATATGCAATTAAAATTGCTAATCAGCTGATCTTGATATAGGGAGAGTATCCTGGATTATTCAGGTGGGCCCAATGTAATCACAAGTCCTTATAAATGGAAGAGAGAAGCAGGAAAGTCAGGGTCAGAGTCAGAGATTTGAAGATACTACTATGTATAACACAGATAAGCTACAAGGACATATTGTACAGCACAGGGAATAAAGACATTATTTTATAATAACTTTAACTGGAGTATAATCTTTAAAGGTATTGAATCACTATGTTGTATACCTAAAACTAATATAATATTGTAAATCAACTATATGCTTCAATTTTTTAAAACTATATATATATATTTTTAAAGAGAGATTTGAAGATGTTATGCTGCTGGCTATGAAGATATAGGAAGAGACCATAAGCCAAGGAATGTAGGTGGCCTCTAGTAAGCTGGGAAAAGCAAGAAAGAGTTTCCCCTAGGGTCTCCAGAAAGGAATGCAACACCTTGATTTTAGCCCTTTTTGGACTTCTGACCTCCAGAATTGGAAGATAACAAATTTGTGTTGTTTGAAGCCACTATACTTGGAGTAACTTGTTACAGCAGCAATAGGAAACTATTACACTTACCTTTTCTACTGCGTCAGTGGCGGGTGGGCTTTCTGGCTTCAACATTCTATGGCTGCAAATCTTCAGGAGCCACGAAAGAATGAGTCAGACCAAAAGATTTTGTGGCTTCAAACCATTGCAGCTTCTGAAAACTTTCACATGGTAATAGGAATTGGTTGTCATAAGATTAATTTGACAGTCTACTCTTAGAGTCAAATGACACTGCGAGGAAAAGTCAGACAAATGTCCTGGTCTCTTCGAAAAGTCAGTATCATTTTTAATGGCCTTTGTAGATTATAAAATTCTAAATAGCAACCAAAAGTAATGTGTGAAATTTGAATTTGAGTGAAATTTGGGAAATGAGAATATGGGCTAGTTATTAGATGAAATTAAGGAAGTATTGTTAATTTTTTTAGGGGTGATGATATAGTTATGTAGGAGAATGTCCTTATTTTTAGGGGATGCTGGCTGAACTGTTTAAGGGTAAACGATCACAGTAGTTGCAACTTACTTTTAAATGTTTCATGAAAAATATAGATACAGGGCTTCCCTTATGGCGCAGTGGTTGAGAGTCTGCCTGCCAATGCAGGGGACACGGGTTCGTGCCCCGGTCCGGGAGGATCCCACATGCCGCACAGCGGCTGGGTCCGTGAGTCATGGCCGCTGAGCCTGCGCGTCCGGAGCCTGTGCTCCGCAACGGGAGAGGCCACAACAGTGAGAGGCCCGTGTACCGCAAAAATATATATAGATAGATAGATACATATTGAAATATATGGCAAAATATTAATAATTGTTTAATCTGAGTGGTGCTGTGGGGTGTTTATTGCACTATTTTTCTGAATGTGTAGAAATTTTATAATAAAAGTTAGGAATTTATTTTTTAAAACTTTATAAATATTTGTCAAGCTACTGCTCAGAAACTTTACATTTTAGCTTAAAGTGCCCTCTATGCATAGAACTTTCTTTCTAAAATTATTTGTAGCAATTCAGATTTGTGGTTAGAATGTGGCAAGATAAGTACCATCATATGTAAAATAGTTTAAATGAGTTTCCAGTTAGAAAGCTGATGGGAAAAAAGTAATGTCATCCTATGAATCAGTGGAAAGTTACTGCTCTCTAATTGAAGAAAGTAACCTGGTGGAATGGGGATTTTGGTCTCAGCAGGTCAGAGATTTTCATTTCTTGATTTTGTCAATAGAAGGAATAAAAGTGAAACCCTGAAAATAAGAAGTGGAAACTATGGACAAGTAAAAGAAAGGCAGGCACAAAAATTATTCCCTGAGCCTCCACAGCCTGGAATCAGAAGCAGAAGGAAATTGCAAGAAATATGTGTTACCCAGTTTCCTATGGACATATTACTACAAGAGAACATCAGAAGGAATTAAAGAATAGGATTCTTGTCAGTCCATAGATAAGAATAGAATTAGTTAGACTTCCAGAACTTATGCTGCCAGTGTCCTTGTCCCCATGGTGAGCCACAGCCACCCCTCCCGCCTCTGCAGGAGACCCTCCAACACTAGCAGTTTCAGGCTCTGGACCAGCTTCTCCAGTGAAAGAAGGCATTGCTTCAGACTGATCTGGCACCCCGTCTGTAACCAGAAAGGAAAAAGTTTTGCCTCTTCCAAAATGTCATTTAAATGGAATCATACAGGGCTTCCCTGTTGGCACAGTGGTTAAGGATCCGCCTGCCAATGCAGGGGACACGAGTTCGAGCCCTGATCTGGGGAGATCCCACATGCCGTGGAGCAACTAAGCCCATGCGCCACAGCTACTGAGCCCATGTGCCACAACTACTGAAGCCCACGTGCCTACAGCCTGTGCTCCACAACAAGAGAAGCCACCGCAATGAGATACCCGCACACCACAACGAAGAGTTGCCCCCGCTCGCCGCAGCTAGAGAAAGCCTGCGCACAGCAACGAAGACCCAACGCAGCCAAAAATAAATAAAATTTAAAATAATAAAAAATAAAGGGCTTCCCTGGTGGTGCGGTGGTTGAGAATCTGCCTGCTAATGCAGGGGACACGGGTTCGAGCCCTGGTCTGGGAGGATCCCACATGCCGCGGAGCAACTAGCCCCATGAGCCACAACTACTGAGCCTGCGCATCTGGAGCCTGTGCTCCATAACAAGAGAGGCCACGATAGTGAGAGGCCCATGCACTGCGATGAAGAGTGGCCCCCGCTTGCCACAACTAGAGAAAGCCCTCGCACAGAAACAAAGACCCAACACAGCAAAAATAAATTAATTAATTAATAAACTCCTACCCCAACATGTTCTTTAAAAAAATTAAAAAATTAAAAAAAAATTAAAATTTCTGGGGCAAATAAATATATGATGGGAGGACAACAAGATAACCATTCCAAAAAAGATCAAATTGGATTATACCTCAAACCATACACAAGACTAACTTCCAAATGCATCAGAAGTTCTAAATGTAAAAAATAAAATTATAAAAATACTAGAAGAAATATATGGTGAATTCTTTTTTTAACCTGAATGCGGGGAAAGGCTTTCTATCTATGACTTGAAATCTAGATTTAGTAAAATACTGATAAAGTTGACTACATAAAAATAAAAAATTGTCACATCACAAAAAAAGAATACCAAAAGTAAAGTCATATTGGTAAATCACTAATTGAGGGGAAAATATTTGCAACATATATCACAGATAATGGGCAGTATCTCTAATATATAAATTATTTTTAGAAATCATAGAAAACAAAGACCAAAAACCCAATATAAAAACAGGCAAAAGATATGAACACACAATTCACCCTAATGTGAGAGAAGGAAAAGGCTGTAAAGATGAGCAGGCTCCTCTCCTGATGGTTTATAAGCAGAGTTAGAGGCCACCAACTTCTCTTTTAATAAAACAATAAATACCAGCTAGCTGCAATGGCTTTCAAAGAATATCAGGTGTTTCAAACACTTCTGAGTGGTACTTAACTGAAAACAACCTAATGAGTTAGAAAGCTAACAACAAGGTCAGTTTTATCAATGATTAATGACAAAATAGCACCAAATTGTATGTGTGATTTTGCATTTCTTTACATCTGGCTTTAAAAGTGAGTAAGGAAGGACTAAGGACAATGCTTTTCTAAAACACAAAACAAAACAGAAAAACAACCCTCTATTTTTATTTCTAACACTTGACTAGACAGCATTATGAACCCTTTAATCAATGTTCACTATTAAGAGGCTGGAATTTAAGGTTGGTTCCAACGATGAAACCCTGTGATACTATGATAATTCTCTGATAGCTCAGCTGGGCAAGCATAACCAAGGTGCCACTGGCCACTTGGTGGCAATAGATCCTAATTGTCTTAACGTCCTTAATGGGTGGATTTGGAAACTAATTTATAACGACATTTCATGCAGGTCACAAGGTGCTTTAGTTGGAAAGGTTAGCACAATCCCAAATATCCTTTAAAAGGGCATTAGAAGGAAAGAAAACATATCCTGTCTTTGTTAAAAACAGTTATGGATACATTCTAGAACATTCCATCAGGAAAGATCTTTGGAGCTAGAAAAGGTTCAAAGGGAGGAGAGAACTGCTGACATAGAATGATAACTAAAAAGATATAGACTGAAAAGAGACGTCATGAATAATATTAAGAGCTCACTTACTGTTTAGCCATCTGAGCTAGCCAGTTACCCTATCAGGGCCTCATGCTCTTCACCTGAACCCTGAGCTACATCAGCGGACAGCAAATTTCCTGTAAAGTGTCAGTTAATAAATATTTTAGGCTTTGTGGGCCACACATTGTCACAACCGCTCAACCACGTCATGGTCGCACAAAAGCAGCAATAGACATTACATTAAAAAATAATCAGGCGGGCTTCCCTTGGTGGCGCAGTGGTTGAGAGTCCGCCTGCCGATGCAGGGGACACGGATTCGTGCCCCGGTCCAGGAAGATCCCACATGCCGCGGAGCGGCTAGGCCCGTGAGCCATGGCCACTGAGCCTGCGCGTCTGGAGCCTGTGCTCCACAATGGGAGAGGCCACAACAGTGAGAGGCCCGCGTACCGCAAAAAATAAATAAATAAGCAGGGCTGTGTCCCTGTAAAACTTTAGTTACGGACAGTGGGAAATCTGAATTTTACATAGTTTTCACATGTCATGAAATATTATTCTTCTTTTAATTTTTTCTTTTTTTACAACTGTAGTTTGCTGACCCTGGGCTGGATGGTCTCTGAGCTCCCTTCCAGCCCCATGTCTCTGTTGATTGAACTGCTGTAGATTCCCTACTTAACTAGCACAGGGGTTACACTTCTTTTACACCTTCTTTTTTTGTGTGTGTGTGGTACGCGGGCCTCTCACTGCTGTGGCCCCTCCCGCCGCGGAGCGCAGGCTCCAGACGCGCAGGCCCAGCGGCCATGGCCCACGGGCCCAGCCGCTCCGCGGCACGCGGGATCCTCCCGGACCGGGGCACGAACCCGCGTCCCCTGCATCGGCAGGTGGACTCCCAACCACTGCGCCACCAGGGAAGCCCTTTTTACACCTTCTTTTACAACTTAAAGCAGTTTCTCAAGCTTTATTTACTCACATCCCATTAGAGAAGATTTAGAAAAATGTCACATCATATGTAGCTCACAATTTTTTTTTGGCTGCGCGGCATGTGGGATCTTAGCTCCGGGATCGGGGATCAAACCAGCGCCTCCTGCATTGGAAGTGCGGAGTCTTAACTACTGGACAATCAGGGAAGTCCCTGTAGTTCACGATATTTTAAAGGCAGCTAACTTTGGTCTCCCAAACATGTACAAATATGGCTTTTCAACTTTACATGTCCTTCCTCTCAACTCACCACAAGGAGAATCCAAGGCTTGTGCTCGTGCATTTCAAAATCAATGCCTTACAGTTGCTTAGACTTGAAAACTCCCAGCGGGAAAGCCCCCCCAAAAGCCTCACTTCTGCTTTCTGCTGGAAAAGAACACCAGTTTTCCACAAAATCCTATGTAAGGGAGGATGGCTAACTTAAGCTTACTCCGTGGACCAGAGAGGGTTCAAGGTAAGACCTGGACTTCACTTCCTCTCAGTCCTTCCTCTCAGTCCTTCCTTTCTTCCACGTGGTCAGAATCCACAGTATGAGAGCGAGCTAGGGTTCCTGCACTTGTCCTTCTCCCCTGTTCGCCTAAGACCATGAGACAAGATCTGATCAGCTTGATGACCACGTAACTGGTTACAATTGCTACAAGAATAAAACGTAGGAAGTTTACAGTTACGGTCCATGTGTATAAAATGTCTTTAAACTGTAGAGGAGAGAAAGAAGTTAGTTGCTTTTAAACCCCTACCTGGTGACAAGCAGCCTTAAAACTTCTCCTGGAAGGATGGGACATTATAAAATGGCCCATCTTCGTAAATAAGTCTTTCCCTGTTAAGGAGCCGCATCAGAAAGATGCCCTGGAGGCGTGAATACTGAGTGCCCAAGGTGAGCCGGCAGAGCAGCACTGGGTCACATCATCTCTTGTGTGAGCCTGTTTATCGTGTGAAGTCCATGCAGACCATTAGCATCCTGGGGCACATGAGGCCTTGAGGTTTAACCCACTCACCCCAGCTCACCTGTACCAAAGAGGAGCTAGGACTCAATTCAGGCCTGCCTAGAAAAGCAGTTATCCATTCATTCTAGTTGTCTGTCTCTCTGTCATATCCATCTGTCCAGTCTAGCTATCTATGTACCTATCTCATCTCAACATCTCCTCCCTGGAAAGCATTAGGTCACTTATGTTTGAATAATTAAAGTCCCCTAGGAGTTATTTGGCCAATCAAACCAGGTTAAAAGACTCCAAAGAGTAGTTGTCCACTGGGAATTTACCAGATAATCTTACCTGCAATGTTCTCTATCCAATCCTTATCACAAACCTGGTTATGAGAAATGTTATTTTTGCAGGATAGCCAGAGAGAGTGGAGCTCAGGCTCTTAATACTCCAAGTTTGACTATTAGATCAAGTCAGAACATTAGAGACCCTGATAAGCCACTCTTTGACTTTACTAAATTATAAAACGTGACATCATTAACATGACTGAAAGTTAATAAAAACTAATGTATACTTTAAAGTTCTAAAGCTTCTTATTTTTTAATATTTATTTATTTGGCTGCACCAGGTCTTAGTTGCGGCACATGGGATCTTCGTTGCAGCATGCGAGATCTATTTCCCAGACCAGGGATCGAACCCGGGCCCCCTGCACTGGAAGCAGAGTCGTAACCACTGGACCAAAAGGGAAGTCCCTAAAGTTTCTGACTATTATAAATTAATTCTTAAAATATCCAAATCACTGCTTCATTCCTTTGAAACAGTGTGAAGGAATGTCAGATATTGTTTAAATAACTCCATGATATTATCAGATGTTGTATGGATTATATCTCACCATTCTGCCCCATAAAGCTTTATGCCCCATAAAAATATGTGCCTGGATTTGAAGCAATGTAGCTGAGAATGACCCTGTTTCTCATTAGTATTTTTGTTAGGATTTTGGAAAATTTTATTAATTTCTACAGAAAGTAGAAAAACAAATGAGTGGATATAAATTTCAAACCATAGTCTAAATATCAAAGAAATATAACTTGATTTTCTGTATTTCTATTCCTATTTTGAGCTCTCATCTCACAGAGAAACAGCTTTAACTCTTTGGGGGTTTCCCTTACTTCCTCTGGGTTGTGCTGTTGTTCCAGAACCTTACATGATGCCGAAGATGGGGAAATACGGGTCACAATCTGGTTCCAAGTCTCAGCAGAGATGTCCACCATTCCAATCAGCCTTCCCCTCTGCTCCCACCCCTCACTTGGGCACAGGGATTTTTGCAAGGCTGCCTAGCATCCCACATGCCTGGATGCACCTTGAAGCTGCTTCCTTTTTAGGGTTTTGCTACCACCCTCCTTTGCTCCAGGCCCCCACGATCTCTATTCATTCATCACTTCCCTTCCCCTTAGCCAGGACAATATTTTCAAGTCTCACTTTGGTTTCAAACACCTTTTCTACCTCTCCCTATTCTAGAACATAACCTCTTAGAAACAGAAGCCAGAAAGTCTAGCAGACTTCTGCTTTCTGACATGCAACATCCCTCCCTTAAGACAATGAGGACAGCGTGACCACTAGCTTGAATGGGCAGGGGAGATGTATAAGAAGAGCAAAAATATAGATAAATATCTGAAATACTATCTGGCCATTCTCTTATTTTTCAGTATTTACATAGGCTCTTAGATGCCTTGCTTGCACAATTTTGTATCTGTCATCAACCCACTTACTGAACTAAGTTGGCAAATTTAATTTCTACGTTTAATCCCATTTTTCTCAGTTGAATATTCTCTCTACTTTGTCCCTGTATTTCTGTAATACCAAGGATCCTGGGACTTGAAAATATAAACTAAACCTAACCCCAAAAATCAGGGCAACTGATCATCTTCACTAAAGAAATTGATATACTAACATCCTCTAATCAATGAACATATGTGGGCAGGAGATTATATTGAATAATGTTTGTGCAGCATTATTTATATTGGCAAAAAATTGAAACAACCTAAATGCTCAATAATGGAGAATTGTTTAAATAGAGTAAGATCACATGATAAAATTCTATGCAGCAGTTAAATGTCAAGTTGTAGAAGAATATGTGATAATATAGGGACCTAGTCACAATAAAAATAATAAAGGCAATATGAACCGTACAGTCAAAATTTTATGAAGGACATACTTCAATAGAGTCTATAGCAAAAGGCTGTAAAGTTAAAAGGGATCTCTGGGCTTCCCTGGTGGCGCAGTGGTTGAGAATCCGCCTGCTGATGCAGGGGACACGGGTTCATGCCCTGGTCCAGGAAGATCCCACCTACCGCGGAGCGGCTAGGCCCGTGAGCTGTGGCCGCTGAGCCTGTGCGTCCGGAGCCTGTGCTCCACAACGGGAGAGGCCACAACAGTGAGAGGCCCACATTCAGCAAAAAAAAAAAAAAAAAAAAAAAAAAGATCTCTGTGTGATGGGATTATTAATGATAATTATTTCCTTTCCATATTTTTAAATATTTCTACAATGCACATATGTTGTTTTCATAATCAGAGAAATAATGTTATTTGAAAAACTAAGCATTTATTGAGCTTATGATTTGTGTACCACATATAAGCTATACCTCAATAAAAAGATTTTTAAAAATAAAAAAGAGCAGAGATCTTTAACAAGGAGAATAAGAAAGAAAAGAAACATCTCCTGAGATGATCTCAGCCCTGACTGGGCTTCCTTGCTCACCAAAGAAATCTTTTGTACTAATTAAATTTCTTGGCTACCCCATGGAAAATGTGCTAATTTTTTTTAATTCTCATATACTACTGTGCCTAAGAAAAGTATTTTGCAAACCATATGTGCACTAATTACTGATCCAAAGAGGAGATTGTACGGCAGTCTCCCCACAGCCGACTGCAGAACCAGGAAGTAATCAGAATATGTCATACAGGTTATGAATGTCCTGGATCACAGGTTAAATGAGTCATCGAGAACCTGGTGGGTAAATCTGGTCTGACTACTTGTCCTGGACTTCCTAGCTCCTGACTCCATCCTCAGAGCTCTGCTCTGGCTGTCTGACATCCCCACCCTCTTGCACAGGCTTGCAGAGCAGATGAGGCCAAACAATGATATGCAGAAGGAGGAACGACGCTTGGCTGAGGCATGTCTAGTGCAGAATGATGGATATGAAGGACAAGAACCCGCTTGCCATTGCTGAATCTGGGCCTGACTTCACCTATAAGCACTTTATTTTTTTTCTTCTATCTGAATCAGTTAGCTCCATTTGGAGATATCAGGTGGTTTGTTTCAATCAACAATATCATCCTCCAGTGTCTTCTGCTTAGTTTCAAGGTTATTGTGTAACCAGAATGGTAGAAGAGGGTTGATTTCTATGACTTGTGCTGGTTAATATTCTTTTAACTGATCTCTGACACTGAATATTCAGAGAAAGCCTCAAAATTACATCCTGAGCCTCTAGGTCTAGGTGACTTTTAATTAACATTAGTTTAACTTGTAGGACTTTAACCATCCTCAATTCATTCATTCATTCAACTATTTATTGAATGCCTGGAATGTGTAAGACACTATGCTAGGCACTGGGGATGAAGTAGGGAACAAAAGAGACATGGTCCCTGCCTGTGAAGCTATGGTTTAGATACAGGTGCAGACCAAAAAACAAAAGCAAAATAAACAATTCAAAAAAAAAAAAGCAAAATAAACAATCTAAAAAAAGCAAAACAGGCAATTCCAATACACTGTGGTAAAAGCTCTGAGAGAGAAATTACCATCACAAAGTGCCATAGGAGTACCTAGCAGAGGCATAGGCAGTGAGGGAGGGGGAGTTGAGGGAGGGGGAGTTGGGGGAGATCGTGTCCCCAGGGCTTAGGTCTTGTGTTAGTTTGCTAGGGCTACCATACAAAGTACTACAGACCAGATGGCTTAAACAATAGAAATTTGTTTTCTCTCCTTGGCATCTAGATGTCCATCTTCTCCCTTTTCTTCACACGGTTTTCCCTCTATTTATTCGTGTCCTAATTTCCTCTTCTTATAAGGACACCAGCCATATTGGATTAAGGCCCACCCTAATGACCTCATTTTTAACTTAATTACCTTTTTAAAGACCTTGTCACCAAATACAGTTGCATTCTGAGGTACTGGGGGCTAGGACTTCACCACATGAATTTAGGGGGGACACACTTCAGCCCATAACAGGCCTGAATGATAAAGAAGTATCAGCCAGCCACATGGAAACACTGGGAGAGGTTTCCAGCATGAGTAGAGGCAGCAAGAAAGGCACTCTAGGAGAATTTAGCAGGAACCAAATCAGAAAGTGCTTGTGAGCCACGTTAAAGAGGGAGAACTGTATCCTAAGGACAATGGAACGCTATTGAAGGGTTTTAATTAAGGAAACAATATGATCAGATTTGCTGTTTCATATTTGGCTGTTGTGTGAAGAATGGATTAAAGAGGAGCATGGTTGGGACTTCCCTGGAGGTCCAGTGGTTAAGACTCCATGTTTCCAGTGTAGGGGGCATGGGTTCAATCCCTGGTCAGGGAACTAAGATTCCCCATGCTGAGCATGGCATGGCCGAAAAAAAAAAAAAAAAAAAAAAAGGAGCATGGTTGAAGGGGCGACCGGGGGGAGCTATTGCTGTTATTTCAGGGGAGATCCAATGGATCTATTTTTCTAGATTCTTTAGATTTTATCTTTGGATTAAACTAACTCAAGGGATTTTTACACTGATTATTTTTTCTTTTTTTTGGCCTCGCCATGCAGCATGCAGGATTTTCCCCGACCAGGAATTGAACCCATGTCCTCTGCATTGGGAGCACATAGTCTTAACCACTGGACCACCAGGGAAGTCCAAAGTTGCTTTTTCTGCATTGCCCTTCCATCCGTATACAAGAAACAGAATTCGTAAGCCTTGTGGAGCTTGCAATTACCGTAAGGATGTGTTGAAGACAGCCCTCATTGCTTTACATAACTTCTCTTTCTAGGCCCATGGGAGAAAAGTCCATCAGGCCTTGCTATCAGGAAACAGATATGCTTATCATTAGAAACTCTTTTTTGTTGTTATTATTGGAGTATAACTGCTTTACAATGTTGTGTTAGTTTCTGCTGTACAATGAAGTGAATCAGCTATGTGTATACATATATCCCCTCCCTTTTGCACCTCCCTCCCCATCCCATCCCCCCCATCTAGGTCACCACAGAGCACTGAGCTGAGCTCCCTGTGCTATACAGCAGGTTCCCACTAGCCATCTATTTACACATGGTAGTGTATTTACGTCAAACCTAATCTCCCAGTTCATCCCACCCTCCCCTTCCCCCACTGTGTCTACACAACTGTTCTCTACATCTGTGTTTCTATTCCTGCCCTGCAAATAGATTCATCTGTACCATTTTTCTAGATTCCAAATATATGCGTTAATATACGACATTTGTTCTTCTCTTTCTGACTTACTTCATTCTGTATGACAAACTCTAGGTCCATCCACATCTCTACAAATGACCCAATTTCATTTCTTTTTATGGCTGAGTAACATTCCATTATATATATGTACCACATCTCCTTTATCCATTCATCTGTCAATGGGCATTTAGATTGTTTCCATGTCCTGGCTATTGTAAATAGTGCTGCAATGAACATTGGGGTACATATGTCTTTTTGAGTTATGGTTTTCTCAGCTTATTTTCTCATCTCCATGAATTGTGTAAGTAATCCTGTTTCCTTCTTCGCTTTGGCTCCAAGGACCTTAAAAGCCATATTTGTAGTTTGTCTCCAGCAACTAACCCTACCTTAGATATGCCAGCATTTAGTGTAATAACCTCACCTTGGCTTCATTTTTTTTTTCTTCTTACCCTTATTTTTCTTCCCTCCTCCATTCCCTATTTCTTTAATTACATATGGTACATGTTTATCTTGTTGATGTGTTTTAAGCACCTGGGCAGGCGGATTGGAATCCTTTTTAGAATATTGCAGGGTGGAATAGATCATCAGTTCAAGATGGAAAATTGAAGGCTGTTGTATGAATGTTGATGAATGTTGTTTAGACCCAGATGTGTAAGGAATGATAACCAGGGCCAAACAAGGGTTCCCTTTGCAGTTTTGAAACCTGCTTCAGTTGTTCCACAGGTTTATCAGTTTTGACCTGCTTCCTGGCTAGCCCTCAGTTGCTGCCCAAGACAGAGATCGCCAAGGCTCTGGCTACCCACAGTTTCCAGGGGTGTCCTGCTTTTCTTGCCATTAAGTTGTCAGTCTCTCTAGAGCCCAACCATTTTCTGTATGAAAATACAGAAAATATTTTTCAGCTTATCTGTAAAATGTAAGCCCAGCTTCTCTGTATGAAGAGAAGAAAGCAAAACAAGAAAAGAAGAAGAATGTGACCCTTATCATTCTTATATATGTGAAACTATGTTTTATCATGAGAGAGACACAAATAAGCAGACAGACACCCGAAGGTGTTACAGCCTGCCGGCAAAGTGATTGACTGGATTTCTCTCTCTTTGTGGTTTTTAAGATCATTTAAACTGGTAGTTAAGTCCAGTCCCAGTCCTATGATTAACAAGCACCATGAACCCAAACTGATCTTCAGTTTCCTCAACTGAAAAATGGAGAACTTGACCAAAACATGTTCAGCAAATGACCTTCAAGGACTCCAGAGGTCTATGGTGGATGGTTTCATTTCTCCCGAAATGAAAGTGATGAGACTTATGAATTTTCTCACACATTTGCTGGGCAGATGCTGTGTTTGATAACCTTGTCTTGGTAGCAGCCAAGACAACAGGGTCTGCCACGGAAGAGATTACAACCAGATTGTGGAGAAAATAAACCAAATAGAAGTGTAATACCTACAAGAACAGGAATATATAGTGCAAACCAAAAGCTAAGGGGAAACAGAAAGCTCTGGGTGGTGTGGTTTTTGAAAGCAGTACTGAACATAAACTGATGGAGAAGAGGAAGGATAACATCCATGTGAAGGGGCATTGTATGAGCAAGAACGTGGAGGCAAAGATGAGAATGAGGAAGGGGCGTGAGAGACACTAGGACTCACCTGGAGGGGAGTTCCGAGGGAGGAGGCTGGCTCAAGAAGGATCTTGAGTACTTGAGTGTGATTCTTAAGAACTGAGGGTGGATTTGATCGATGACAGGAAATTCCCAGGTTATGGAGCAACATTTTTGATGGTGAATGAGAAAGAGTTTGATTTTCAGGAGGGACTAGAAGGGCGAGACCCAGCTAGGAAGTGTCAGCAATAATCCAGTAAGGGGAGGAGGACAGTTTTGATGGACTGACACCTGTGAAATCAAGGAAGGGTGAATTTGAGAGACCTTGTAAAGTCATAAACCGCCATTGTATTTCAGTAATTCCTGGCAATATTGCCCCTGGGTTTCTGTGCAACTGAGCCTTTAAGTTAGCTTTCCAGGATCTCAATAATATGATGCCAAGACCTCATTTATTCAGTTTAATGCTAGGTTTGGGTTGCTAATGCTCCATTTCAGTCTTCAGAAAGCCCTCTATAAGAATACAGTATTTCGGGGCTTCCCTGGTGGCGCAGTGGTTGAGAGTCCGCCTGCCAATGCAGGGGACGCGGGTTCATGCCCCGGCCCAGGAAGATCCCACATGCCGCGGAGCGGCTGGGCCTGTGAGCCATGGCCGCTGAGCCCGCGCGTCCAGAGCCTGTGCTCCGCAACGGGAGAGGCCAAGGCAGTGAGAGGCCCGTGTACCGCAAAAAAAAAAAAAAAAAAAAAAAAGAATACAATATTTCTAAATATCAATGGATGTAAAATAAGAGATGGTTTAATGTTTAACTCTGTCTTACCTTCTTTCCCAGGGTGGCTGAGTCAGTGCAGGGGAAAGGGAACACTAGAAAGGTTAAAATGGAAATGACACAGTAGGCAAAGGGATTCCACAGATTGCAGAGAAATATTGATCAGTTTGAGTTTTGATTAACAATGTGGTGAGGCTATGATCATCTTCTGTCCTCTGCTGATTAAATAGCTCCACCTGGGACTTCCCTGGTTGCGCCGTGGTTAAGAATCCGCTTGCCAGTGCAGGGGACACGGGTTCGAGCCCTGGTCCTGGAAGATCCCACATGCTGCAGAGCAACTAAGCCCGTGAGCCACAGCTACTGAGCCTTCACTCTAGAGCCCACGAGCCACAACTACTGAGGCCATGTGCCACAACTACTGAAGCCCGGGCACCTAGAGCCCGTGCTCCGCAACAAGAGAAGCCACCACAATGAGAAGCCCGCGCACCTCAACGAAGAGTAGCCCCTGCTCACTGCAACTAGAGAAAGCTCGCGTGCAGCAATGAAGACCCAACACAGCCAAAAATAAATTAACCTGCCTGGTCACAGAATCCTCAGCTAGGATTGGGGCCATGGCCATTGGACTAGGACAAGCGCTTTTAAGGACTGGCTCATTACATGACCCCAGCTGAATGTGCTACAATGTGAAACCCAGAATCGACTTGCCTTTAACTTGATATGAACGACACATTACCAACATCCGCTTTAGCTCTTTCCTTGAGCTGTGTTCATTTGTTTTCTCTTTGTAAAAATGGCTTCCAAGTAGCAATGGACTGGTCTTCCAGATTTCCTCCTTTTCACTGCCCTACTACATCCGTAAGCTTAGGACACCAACACTGTTATTTGCTAGGTCTCTAAATTTAATGCACACAAGACTTGCCTGGGGAGCTTTTTTAAAATGCAGATTCGAAGCCTCACCCTAGAGACTGTAATTTAATAAGTGTGGGATGGGGCTCAGAATCTGCATTGAACAAGCATCCCAGGGGATTCTGGTGTAAGTGGCCCCCAGATCATATGTTGGAAAGCACTACTAAGTTGAACCGGCAGCACAATTAGCCCATGCCAAGCCAAACATAAATTAACATATAACAAGAAAGCTTTGAGAGCACAGCCTTAAGTTTATGTATGAGTCCATTTTTCCCAGGGTGTAAGCTGACACGAAGCCATGCTGGGAGACACCTATGATCCTACAGTATGCAGCAGGACAGAATTTTCTCCCTAGGGAGAGGCGTAGTAACATTGATTGCATAATACTACTCCACCCTGGCATTTATCAGTCATAAAAATTGACTGAGCCAACTCCAATTCTGCCAGGTCACTTGATGAGTATCCAGGGTGTGTAAACCCCTATAATTCCCTTCCCTGTCCCCTCAAAGGGCAATAACACAATATAACTCAGAAACTAAGCTACTGGGCAAAGGTCATACAAGCTTTTCTACATTGTTCTGAGAGTTCCCAAAAGCCATTGGGTTTGCTGAAATCACAGTTCCTTTGTCCGGCAGAGAAGGAGAAGGTGATCGATGCTACACTCCCTTTTGAAGTGAGAAAAGCTGCAGGTTGCTGAAAGATTTATTCTTAAATTCTAATTCATATGATCCAGCAGTTTCACTTCTGGGTTTTTCTGAAGAAAACAAAATCACTATCTTGAAAAGATATCTGCACCCCCATGTTTATTACAGCATTATGTATGTATAAAGCATATATATATATATATATATATATATATATATGCACGTATGCGTGTGTGTGTGTGTGTGTGTGTGTTATTCAGCCATTTAAAAAAGAAGGAAACCTGCTATTTGAGACAAGGTGGATGGGCCTCAAGGGCATTATGCTAGGTGAAATAAGTCAGACAAAAGCAAGCACTGTATGGCCTCACTTATATATGCTAGCTAAAAAAACAAAAAAAAGAACAAAATTTTTTAAAAAACAAACTCATAGAAACAGAGAGTCAATGAGTAAATCAGCCATTTCCAGGGGCAAGCATGCGTGAAATGGATGAAGGTGGTCCAAGGGTACAAACTTCCAATTATAAGATGAATAAGTTCTGGGGATGTAATGTACAGCACGGTGATTATAGTTAACAACACTGTAATTGTATACTTGAAAGTTGTTAAGAGAACACATATTAAATGTTCTCAGCACACACACGAAAAGGCAACTATGTCAAGTGATGGTTGTGTTAACGAACCTTATTGTATGGTAATCATTTCACAATATGTACATACATCAAATCATCACCTTGTATACCTTAAATTTACCCAGTGTTATATGTCAATAATTTCTCAATAAAGCTGGGAGAAAAAGACAAGAGATAACAAATACTGGGGAGAATGTGGAGAAAAGGGAGCCCTTGTACACTGCTGGCGGGAATGTAAACTGGTATAAACACTATGGAAAGCAGTATGGAGGTTCCTCAAAAAATTAAAAATAGGGCTTCCCTGGTGGTGCAGTGGTTGAGAATCTGCCTGCTAATGCAGGGGACACCGGTTCAAGCCCTGGTCTGGGAAGATCCCACATGCCGCAGAGCAACTAGGCCCGTGAGCCACAACTAATAAGCCTGCACGTCTGGAGCCTGTGCTCCACAACAAGAGAGGCCGCGACAGTGAGAAGCCCACGCACCACGATGAAGAGTGGCCCCCACTCGCCGCAACTAGAGAAAGACCTCACACAGAAATTAAGACCCAACACAGCCAAAAATGAATAAATAAATAAATTTTTTAAAAAAGTAACAAATGTTCAAGTACAATTGGTGTCTTTAAAAAAAATAGAGTGACCATATGACCCAGCAATCCCACTTCTGGGTATATAGCCAAAGGAAATGAAATCACTATCTTGAAGAATACTCCCATATTTATTGCAGTATTATTCACAGCATTCAAGGTATGGAAACAACCTAAGTGTTCATCAACAAATGAACAGATAAAGAAAATGTGAGATAGATGATATATTGAATAGATAAAGATATATGGAACGTTATTTGGTCTTTAAAAAGAAGGAAATTCTGCCATTTGTAACAACATGGATGAACGTAGAAGGCATTTTACTAAATGAAATAAGCCAGACATGGTATCTGGCTTATTACTGGGTAAATACTACATGGTATCACCTATATGTGGAATCTAAGGGGAAAAAAAGCAATTGAACTCATAGTAACAGAGAGTGGAATGGTGGTTTCTAGAGGCTGGGGATGGGAGAAATAAGGAGAGGCTGGTAAAAGGGTACAGGCTGTCAGTTATGAGATGATTAGGTATGAAGATCTAATGAGAAATATGGTGACTATTGTTGATAATTCTGTATTGAATAATTGAATTTTTTAAGAGAGTAGACTGAAGTTTTTCACTACCCCCACCCAAAAAAGGTAAATATTTGAGGTGATGGAGGTGTTAATTAACTCAACGCTGGAATCCTTTCACAATGTACATATATATCAAATCATCACAATGTACACTTTAAATACCTTACAATTTTATTCACTAGTTATACCTCAAGAAAGAGATGAAAAAAATATTAAAGAAGATTTAATGCAGACACCAATCACTAAATTGTATATTTAAATAGAGTTTAAAATCTAGTGAAAATTTAAGAAAATGTAAACACATGGGGACAACTAGATACTTTTTTTCGAAGTTTGCAGCTCTTCTCTAAAATTGTTCAATCCAACATGTTTTTCCCATATTATAAAACTACGTCCTCTCTTGTGAGCAACTTCCACCAACTTTAGATTGTTGGAATGAATAAAGGTGGGTCCCTGGAGAAGGATGGAGGTAGAAGAGGCATTTGTGGTTTAGCAAAGTCAGAACAAGTTTTTGAATCAAGGAAACACTGCTTTATCTGTACAAAGGGGAGGTGATCACCTAACTGGTGTGATTAATAGATTAATAGACTATAAATACTTCCCAAAATGTATTTGCTCGTCTCATATATAAAATTTCACCATCGTATTTCTTCCTCTCAAAGCACTTACTCCAGCCAGAATGTCAACATCCATGAAAGATTTTTGTTAGTCATTTGTACCTTTTTGTGACAGATTTGCAGATTCTTTCCTAAGAGTAAATTTTAATAGATGAGACAGGGAAAGTAGGTGAGTATAGTAACAGCAAAGGGGATTGGGGAAAGGATGAAAATCTGAGAGCCTCGGTCACAGGCTAGGTCACCCCCTAAATTCACATAACCTGGTTACAAACCTGGCATTTAATGCCTTTACCAACAGAAAAACTATATGCATTATAGGAATATAGTTCTTAGGGACAGGGAAGGACAAACTTAACAAACATGCATAATTTCCTTCCACGTGCCTTACTCTATAGATCTAGATTTCCTTGGAAAGATACCTGAAATTTGCTGTCTTTTCCCCTTTCTCTCTCTCTCTTTTTTAAAAATTTTATTTATGTATCTATTTATTATTTTTGGCTGTGTTGGGTCTTTGTTGCTGCACGCAGGCTTTCTCTAGCTGCAGCGAGCAGGGGCCACTCTTCGTTGCGGTGCACGGGCTTCCCATTGTGGTGGCTTCTCTTGCTGCGGAGCACAGGCTCTAGGCGCCTGGGATTCAGTAGTTGTGGCATACGGGCCCTAGACTGCACGGGCTTCAATAGTTGTGGTGCACGGGCTGAGTAGTTGTGGCGCATGGGCTTAGTTGCTCCGCGGCATGTGGGATCTTCCCAGACCAGGGATTGAACCAGTGTCCTCTGCATTGGCAGGCAGATTCTCAACCACTGCACAACCAGGGAAGTCCCTTTTCCCCTTTCTCTTGACTTATCAGGACCTGATGGGAAAGACACACTTAATAGTAAGTGTATAGATCTACACTTACATAATCAATTTATTTTCAACAACTGCATTGATTAAATTCAGTGGTGAAAGAAGGCTTTTTGTTTTGTTTTGTTTTTTTCCAGTAAGTAGTATGGAGCAACTAGCAGTCTAGCGGAAATTTCCAGAACAGAAGAAAAAAAAAAGTAGGGAGCATGGGGCAAGACTAAAATAGGCACTTCATGAAAGAAAACATCCAAATAATCAATAAGCACATGAAAAGGTCCCAAAAATTGTTACTCATTAGGGAAATGCAAAGTAAACCACAGTGAGATACACTATATAACCACAAGAATGGCTAAAATTTAAAAGACTGACAAAACCAAGTGTGAAAGTGGATGAAGCATTTAGAACTCTCATGAACTGTCAACGGAGTTTAAATGGTACAACCACACCGAAAATTATTTGGAAGTTTTTAATAAAGTTAAACATACACCTTCCCTATATCCCAGGATTTCTACTCCTAGGTATATACCCAAGAGAAATGACTTGTTCATAGCAGATTTATTCAAAATAGGCAAAAACTGGAAACAACCCAAATGCCCATCAGCAGGAGACTGGATAAACAAATGTGGTACATTCTTACAGTGGAATAGTGCACCACAATAAAAACAGAAAACAAAAAAAGAACAAACTATTGATAAAAGTGACAACATGGGTGAATCTCAAAAACATCAGCAAAAGAAGCCAAACACAAGAGAACATCTATTATATGATTCCACTTATATGAAGCTTAAAATGGGCAAAACTGGTGGTTGAGCGAACGGTAGCGACTGGGAAAAGGCATGAGGAAAATTGGGGGGATGATGGAAATAGGATATAATTTACTATATGGGTGTATACAACTGCAAACACGTAGGCATGTATTACTGGGCTGTGCACTTGAAATGTGTGCATTTTGCCACACATAAATTATGCTTCAATTTTTAAAATGGGGGAAAGAAATCCCACCTGGAACCTCAAAGTACGTGTAGCCTAGATGGGAATTGGGAGCCCCCGTGAAAAGAGATCTAGGTAGGGTTACCACACCCCTACTCTGGAGCTGGGGGAAACCCTATGACTCCCCAAGAGTTTACTGAGCCCTAAGGTCTCCCGATTCTCTTCTGTTCACTCTGCTTTCCTTCACAGCAATACAGGCATGAAACTGAGACAGTGCACTCCCCCTCAAAAAAAATCCTCTCATGCCAAGCATTTTGCAAGTTTAGTCACCTTTCTGCCAGTTTGAAGTCACAGGGAGGGGTCTCGTCATGGAGCACAGGCTGGCCCCCTGCCACCTGGCGGGCTGAACTGTTCCCCCTCCTTCTGAAGGCAGAACAAAAACTGCTTTTCTCAAGCCAGGAAGCCAGCCAACACCCAGGCCACAGGGTCTCAGCTTCCTCCCTAAATGGGGCTGAAGAAGAAAATTCTTTTGTAAGAATAGAGCAATCCTTCTAAAAGGAATTCTGGAAAATACAGAATTCTCCTCTCTCCTCTGTGCGTAGCCATGCCACTCTGGTTGAAGCAAAGAGCAGAGGCAAAGCCTCTAGGGGAAGCTAACTGCTATTTCTCCTTCCATGCTTCCCCGTCCCCTTCACCTCCAGGCGCTGGGAGAGCTCTGAGAAAACGTTAGAGTCCCTTGAGGACAATTTGAAAACCACTGCACTAAACTTTAGGAAAGGAAAGAACTGTGACAAAAAAATGCAGTTTAAAAAAGAGGGCATTAGCCATGTGTCTAAAGAGCTGGAGTAGGGAGTGGCTGGAGGGGAGATTCTAGTTACACGAGTGTTGGCACCAGGTGCTTTGGGATCTGCTATGGTCACAGGCAGCCACCCTCTAACTGCCTCAACAGTCCATGTGCATTTCTAATATGCAAACATCCACTGGAAGAGGCCACTGGCCCGTGAACTCCCCTTTCCCTCCACTGAGGCCTCCTCACCTTCTTCCTTCCTCTTCCTCTCACTGTCACAGCCCCTCCTGCAGGCCTGGCCCTGCTTAGATGTTAGTGACAGGACTGATGTGGGCTCCCTCAGTCCCAGCATCTTCCAACCCCTCCTCAGACGCTGGCTCTATTATTTTAGAGATTTTTCTATTTCTTCATGATTTACTCTTAGAAGATTGTATGATTCTAAGAATTTGTCCATTTCTTCTAGGTTGTCCAATTTGTTGCCCTATGGCTGTTCATAATATTTTCTTATAATCTTTTGTATTTCTGTGGCAGCCATTGTAATTCATCCGCTTTCATTTCTGATATTATTTACCTGAGCCTTTTCTCCTTTTTTTTTTTAGTGAGTCTAGCTAAAGGTTTGTCAATCTTGTTTATCTTTTCAGAGAACGAGCTCTTAGTTTCATTGATCTTCTCTGTTGTCTTTTTAGTCTCTACTTCATTTATTTCCACTCTGATCTTTATTATTTCCTTATCCTGACTTTGGGTTTCATTTGTTCTTTTTCTAGTTACTTTAGGTGTAAAGTTAGATTGTTCAGTGAGATTTTTCTTGTTTCTTGAGATAGGCCTTTATTGCTATAAACTTCCCTCTTAGTACTGCTTTTGCTACATCCCATAGATTTTGGTTTTCATTTGTCTTCAGGTATTTTTTTTATTTCTCCTTTGATTTCTTCATTGACCCAATAGTTGTGGTTTTTTCCAGCTTTCTTCTTGTAGTTGATTTCTAGTTTCATACTGTTGTGGTCAAAAAGATGCTTGATATGATTTTAATCTTCTTAAATATGTTGAGATTTGTTTTGTGTCCCAGTATACAGTCTATCCTTCAGAATGTTCCGTATGCCCTTGAGAAGAATGTGTGTATTCTGCTGCATTTGGATGGAATGTTATGTAAAAATCTATTAAGTCCTTCTGGTCTAATGTTTCATTTCAGGTCACTATTTCTTTTTTGACTTTCTGTGTGGATGACTTATCCACTGATGTAAGTGATGTGTTAAAGTCTCTACTATTATTGTTCTGCTGTCAATTTCTCCCATTAAGTCTGTTAATTCTGCTTTATATATTTTGTGATCCTATGTTCAGTGTATGTGTATTAATAACTGTTATGTCTTCTTGATGAATTGTCCCCTTTATCATTATATAAGGTCCATCTTTGTCTCCTGTTACATTTTTTACCTTGAAGTCTATTTTATCTGATGAGATATGGCTACAACTGCTTTCTTTTGGCTTCCAGTTGCTTGGAGTATCATCTTCTACTCCTTCGTTTTGAGTCTATGTTTGTTTTTAGAGCTGAGATGATTCTCCTGGAGGCAACATATAGTTGGGTCTTGTTTTTTTAATCCACACAGCCACTCTGTCTCTTTTGATTGTTGAATTCAATCCATTTATATTTAGGATGTTTATTGATAAATGAGGACTTAGTACTGCCATTTTATCTTTTGTTGTCTGGTTGTTCTATATCTCCATTATTTCTTTTTCCTTATGTTTCTGTCTGCCACTTGGTTGGTGGTTTTCTATGATTTTTTTTCTCTGTTTCTCCTTTTTTTATGTTTTGCATCTCTACTCTAGATTTATGTTGTGTGGTTACCATGAGGTTTATATAAAACAGCTCATAGATAAAATAGTCCTTTTTCTGTGATAGCATCTTATCTTCATTTGCCTATACGAGTTCTGTCCTTTTCCCTTTTTATTATTATTATTTGTTATTGTTGTCTCTATTCCTTTTAAGGTTGTGATTTTGTTACCAAGTTGAAGTAGCTATAGTTATTTTTATTGATTTTCCCCCTTTAACCTGTGTACTCTAATTAATTGTTTAACAACCTATTCTGGATTGATGTGGTGATGTCACACTCTCCTGGGCCAGGCCAAAGCCACACCAGACAAAGGACAGACGTTCATGGCAAATGGGCCACTCTTCTCGTTCTGTCCATGGGGCCCCTTGCCTCTCCTCCCTGCCCGTCGGTGGTGTGTGGAAGGCAGGGGTGCAGTATCCAGCTGGCAGTGCTGGAGTCCTCTGATGCAGCAGACACTGTCGCTTCAACTCCTCCCCGTGGTGGGGAGGGCCATCCTGCCGCTGCACTGCACTCCCATCAGTCAGCATGTGAACATGTCTCACCTGGCCCCCTGTGGTGCCCATGGAGCACTCCAGGTCTCCCCTCAGGTGCCCGAGGCTGAGCGATGAGTCGTTTCCCTTTCCCAGCTAGCCCCTCGGGTCTCCACTGCAGTGGTGTGTCCTGTGAGCAGCTCTCTTGGGGGGTGGAGACAGAAAGGGAGGCACACCTGTCCCCCTTGCAGGGCCAAGTGCTGCCTCCTCATGGTCATCCCCACTCCATGGGGGCAGGGGGGACTGGTAAGTGATCACCAGAGAGGTTGCCAAAGAATATGGGGCTGGGTGTGGTGGGAGAAACTCCTAGAGATCTGAGTCCACGCTGCTATGTCCCATCATCTCTGCAGAGTGAGGCAAACACTGGTTTACCAAACCTTTGCTTTTCCATCTCCGGGTGAGTGACCTTCCTCTCCTTTGAAGTCCCAAACCACTACCCTCCACACCCTCTTTGGTCTTTAGGAGCCAAAGGTGTTTTTCAGAGGAGGGCTTTGGCCATTTTGGCAAGTGACTCGGTTCTCCCAGCAGGGTTTCTCCTGTGGATGCATGTGTAGGGGAGCAGAATTTGCCACCCTCACCTATGTCTCTTTGGCATATTGTTTGAAGCTGGTTATTTCTTGAGTTGTGGAAAGGGCTCTGGAAACCAAGTAGGAGTTGCCCTTTCATAAGGAAATTCTCCATTTGTAAGCGTGACTCCCTCTCAGGACCTGGAAGAGGAGGATCACCCATTCTCTAAAAAATCTTATTGAGGACAAGGACGGACAGAGAGAGGAAGGCACGGACTTAAATGTGCATCACAATCACCCTTGTCCACTGTGTTTTCCCTGGTCACCTCCCCGAATTGACTCTCTCCACCCTTGACATCCTCGTTTGTCTTTAGCTGAGAATGGTATTGAAGATGAGGGCTTCAGCCACTTTGACGAGTGAGTCAGTTTTCCTGGGACTCTCTCACGTGTTATTCAACTTTGACTTTCTCCTGTTCATCTGCTGTCTTGTGTCAATTTAATTCTTAGATCAGCCAGAAGAACCTAGAAAAGCAGAGGAAAAGCTCTTCCTCCCCGACAACACTATCGATACACTTGTCACTATGAGATACACTTGTCAAAACCTATAGAATGGGGACTTCTCTGGTGGTGCAGTGGTTAAGAATCCGCCTGCAAATGCAGGGGACACGGGTTTGAGCCCTGGTCCGGGAAGATCCCACATGCTGCGGAGCAACTAAGCCCATGAGCCACAACTACTGAGCCTGCGCTCTAGAGCCCGCGAGCCACAACTACTGAAGCCTGTGTGCCTAGAGCCCGTGCTCTGCAACAAGAGAAGCTACTGCAATGAGAAGGCAGCACAGCACAACAAAGAGTAGCCCCCGCTCACCACAACTAGAGAAAAGCCCACATGCAGCAACGAAGATTCAATGCAGCCAAAAATAAATAAATAAATTTTTTAAAAAATTCTTTAAAAATAAAAACAAACCTATAGAATGTACAACACCAAGAATGAACCCTAGGGTAAACTCTGGACTCTGGGTGATCATGAGGTGTCCACGTAGGTTCATCCATTGTGACCAAACGTTGCTCTGGTGCAGGATGTTCATAGGATAGTTGAAGAGTGCCAGGCTCTGAGTGCCTGGAGGGCATGGGGCAGGCAGGGAGGAGCAGGGGACATAAGGGAACTCTCTGTCCTCTCTGCTCAATTTTGCTCTGAACCCTAATCTGCTCTAAAATATAATTCAGACTATTTGAATACAAACAAACAAGAAAAAAAGACCCTATTCTGATATAGAGTTGTGATTTTCTGATTCTATTTACTACTTTACTCAAAGTTTTGTGTACTTTTGCCTTTTTGCTTCAGGTAGAAGAGTTCCTTTCAATATTTCTTGTAAGGCAGGTCTAATGGTGATGAACGCTCTTGGCTTTTGTTTGTCTAGGAAAGCCTTTATTTCTCCTTCATATCTGCGTATTCTTGGCTGACAGTTTTTATCTTTCAATATTTGAGTATATCATTCCATGCTCTCCTGTCAGGTAAAGTTTCTGCTGAGAAATCTGCTGATTGCCTAATGGCAGTTCCTTTGTAGGTTACCATCCTTCTTTCCCTGGCTACCTTTAAAATTCCATCTTCATCATTCAATTTTGACAGTTTGAATATAATGTGTCTTGGAGGAGGTCTTTTTGCACTGAGGTAATTAGATGTTTTCTTAGCTTAATGGACTTGTATCTATATATCCAGTTCCTTCCCCAGGCTTGGGAAGTTCGCAGCTATTATTTCCTTAAATAAACTTAAATAAACTCTCTGTTCCCTTTTCCCTCTCTTCTCCTTCTGGGATATCCATTATTCTAATACTGCCCTTCTAATAGAGTCAAACAATTCTCAGAGAATTTCTTAATTCTCTCCCCATTTACCTGTATCATTTGTACATTTCTATCTTCCTGATCACTCTCTCTTCCATGTGGTCTGCTCTATTTCCAGTGCTTTCTGATGCATTCTTCCTCTAATTTATTGAGTTCTTAAGCTCCAGAATTTCTGTTTGGTCCTTTTTAGAATTTCAATCTCTTTGGTAAAATACTCCTTCTGTTCATTAAATTTATTCCTGAGCTCATTGAACTGCCTTTCTGAGTTTTCTTGTAGCTCCTTGAGTTTCTTCATGACAGCTGTTTTGAATTCTCGATCAGTTAGGTTGCAATATTCCATGGCTTTCTGTTTGGTTTCTGGAGAATTGTCCATTTCTTTTGTGATACCATCTTACCATGGTTTTTCACGGTGCTTGATGAGTTTTCCTCTGCCAGTGCATTTGAAGTGGCAAACACCTTTCTTCTTTAGGTAAAGCTTTTTTTTTTTTTTACTTGATTCTAAACAATTCACCAGATTAGTAATTAGGAGCCTTTCTTTTGTTTTTCAGTAGGTGGACATTTAACACATTTCTGGTTTCTCTTACCTGAGCTACCTCTCATTATATTGGGTTGGCCAAAAAGTTCGTTCGTGTTTTTCCAGAAAGCTTATGGAAAAACCCAAACGAATTTTTTGGCCAACCCAATACTTGAGAATTGGCACTTTCCACTCTCACTGCATCTGCCAAAGATGTCGCCACGTACCCTCATTATAGCTGCTTGTGCCTCCAGGTTTTCTGGTGCCTTGCTGCTTCTGGTGCCACTGATGTCAATTGGTGTCATCACCTGGACTCCAGGATGGCTGGCGCCTCCACCTTGTCTGGATTACGTGTGGCCAGAGCTGAGCCAAAATCTTAAGATGACTTGTGGCCTCTTGAGTGAGCATGATGTCATCCACATTTGCTATTTTTCTCAATACATAGATAAAGGCATTCCAGGGACTTCCCTGGTGGCACAGTGGTTAAGAATCCACCTGCCAATGCAGGGAACACTCTTATATTGGAAACTCTTTTGTTCCTTTTGAACATTTTTATCATGTGTACGTGTTACACATTCCAAAAATTGAATAAAATAATACAAATAAATATGCACACAAAACAAGTTTTACTTCTAGATAATTTGCCTGCAAAAGCCCTCACACATGTATAAAAGGAAAAAAAAAATGCCTCTTGTTTATAAGGGTAAAAAACTGGAAACAACCAAAGTCTTCATCAGTAGGGGAATAAGTATGTAAAATATGGAATAGTATATAGCACTTAGAGGGAATGGATAAACGGTAGATAGATAAATAGATAGAGATAAGTAGATATATAAATAGATCTATCATAGAATAACACTTAAAGGAAATGAAATAGATTGATCTCTCTGTGTATCAACACGGAATGACTGAAAAATATATTAAGTAGAAAAAAAGCATAATATAGAGTATATGTTTAGCATAAAATTTAAGTAGATTTTTAAAAACACACTAAATAAAAGTATAAAAAATGGGCTAGAAGGATACCAAACTCACAATGTAGCTTACAAGTGTGGAGAGCAAGATTGGGGGTTGGGGAGTGGGGAACTTGTGATATCAATAGTTTATTTCTTGAAAACAACTACCAAAATAAAAAAGGAAACAAATATGACCAAATGTTAAAAGTTTTCATTCTGGATGATAGGAATATAGGTATTTATTGTTTTATCCTTTGTGTTTTTCTGTATTTTAAACAGTTTTAGAAATGTAAATAAAAGTAAAATACAAACATCCAGCCAAGATTCTCCAGATAGATCTTTACTTTCTTTATAAAGTCAAGTCTACTTTAAACAATCAGCCTTGACATTATTAAAAAAATATTCCGTTAAAAAATAAAGTTTTTGTTAGAAGTTAAACATTGGGAAACTCAGATGCAACAGGATGGAACTAAGGTCAAAGAGAACGCAGGGAAGTTTGACTCTTGTTCCAGCACTACGCCTTGTATACACCCACTTGTTCCTCCACAGCCCCGCCTTCTTGCCAGCTCCTGTTAGCATATTCTGCTGATGAAGCAAGAAGACTTACTTCAAGACATACTCCCTTTGTCCCTTCAAGATGTATTTTCCCTTTGCCTTTTGTTCTTTGAGGAAAATAAAACCTTCTACAGGTGGAGCTTGTGAACAACACCTTCTTTAAAAACCAGAGCCTCCACCCTTACCTGACCACGTCAGCGCCAGCCTCCTGCCCAGAAAAGACGCAGTTAGCCAAAATGATATCTGGAGGCTTAACTGAAGCCAAACCTGCCACTCCAGAAATCCAGGAGATCGCTAACACGGTGAGTGGATGCAGCCCATGAAAAGGTTTGATCCCAAATCTTGGTTTAGGTTGGCCCTGTGTTAAATGTGTGGGTGAACATCAAAACCAGAATATGGGGAAATGTGTGGTTTTCTTCAGGTTTCCTTACAACTGAAAAGTTTTTCAGATGAAACCTCTGATAATTCTAAATGTAAGAGTGATATTGAGCAAGTCATATCTCTTCTCTGAGCCTCAGGTTCCCCATTTGTAAAAGAAGAATTTTTATTGGATCATCTCTAAGGCTCTTACAATGTATGGTTCTAGGATTACTAATTCAGTTTCTAATGAAACTTTTCTATTCTCACCAAGTGTAATTAAAGTCTGAGGTTGTTAACAATTGATGAACTAGGGGCTTCCCTGGTGGCACAGTGGTTAGGAATCCGCCTGCCAATGAAGGGGACACAGGTTTGAGCCCTGGTCCAGGAAGATCCCACATACCTTGGAGCAACTAAGCCCGTGCGCCACAACTACTGAGCCTGCGTGCCACAACTACTGAAGCCCGCGCGCCTAGAGCCTGTGGTCTGCAATAAGAGAAGCCACCACAATAAGAAGCCTGCGCACCACAACGAAGAGTAGCCCTCGCTCGGCGCAACTAGAGAAAGCCTGTGCACAGCAATGAAGACCCAATGCAGCCATAAATTAATTAATTAATTAAGAAAAAAAGAGAAACTGCTTATGGTTTTAAAAAAAAATAATTGATGAACTAGACGTCAAATGCACTACAGGAAAAAAATTTTAATAGATTGAATGAAGAGCAATATCATAAAGATGATCCACTTACAAACTTCCTACAAATCTGACTCAGTGGACAATGTTTTAGTATTTGGAAGATGATTAAACTAGTAGAGAAGTGGCATAGTCTATGGTGATTCCAAAATTCATTATGGTGAAAATAGAATTCAGTGTGTTTAGCAGGTTAATACATTTTTCTAAGTGTTGTCTGGTTAGCCATTACCTATATAATAAAAATTTATTGTATTGCATATTTTATGAAAAGAAAAAGTATATAAATTTCTATTTTAGGTTTGTAAATTGTCACCCTATTTTCTTGTATCATTCCTTCTTGCTTTTTCTCGCTGAAACTTCATTCTGTGACACTGTTTGGCAAAGAATAGCTTCTTGTGTAAGTGGAAGAGATGGGATTCTCTATGTTAAGACACTGAGAAGCTCTCTAAGAGAGCAGATGCCTGAAATTCTACCACTCATTCTGTGGGGCTAAGTATTTCCCTTTCAAGAGTTCTTTTAAAAAAGTAGTTACTTTACAATAATGTGAATAAATATATGTGAAAGAATATTAGATCAAAAGTTTCAATTAGACACCAAGATACAAGGTGTCTTAGAAAGTGCACATTCCAAAGGATATGGTAATCCAGGTGCAAGATTTCAAAGGAAATAGCTAATAATAAGTTAGATGATTCACCCATGTTAAGAGTAAAAAAAAAAAAAGTAAATACCTTGTCACTTTTTCTTTCTTGAAGAAGGTAATATTAAGTTATTAATGCCTTCATTCAAATCCCTGTATTGTCAGTGTTTTCAAACTTGAATGTGCACACAGGTCACCTGGAGGTCTTGTTAAAAGACCAGATTTTGGGGCTTCCCTGGTGGCGCAGTGGTTGAGAGTCCACCTGCCGATGCAGGGGACACGGGTTCGTGTCCCGGTCTGGGAAGATCCCACATGCCGCGGAGCGGCTGGGCCCGTGAGCCATGGCCGCTGAGCCTGCACGTCCGGAGCTTGTGCTCCGCAACGGGAGAGGCCACAACAGTGAGAGGCCCGCGTAGCACAATAAAAAAAACAAAAAAAAAAAGACCAGATTTTGACTCAGTAGGTCTGGGGTGGACCTGAGTTTCTGCATTTCTAACCAGCTCTGGTGATGCCCAGGCTGTCCATGACCTCACTTGCCTGCAGTACTACAGATACAGGGTATTCTGAGAGGCCTATGGGAGATGGGCTTTCTAAAATCAGAGGGTGGGCAAAGAATCTCAATTTCATCTGTGAAATGAAAACAACACCTCTTGCCCTTCGACCTCACAGCCGTAAGGACTAATGAGAGCACCTGCATAAAAATGACTTGGAGGGAATTCCCTGGTGGTCCAGTGGTTAGGACTCTGAGCTCCCAGTGCAGGGGACATGGGTTTAATCCCTGGTCGGGAACTAAGATCCTGCAGGCCGTGACTTGGAAACGAGAAAGCGATGTGCATAGGTGAGGCATTACAATTGTTTACTTCAGATTTTTGCCTGAAGGAGGGGTAGGTCATCCCATAGAGAGGGGAAAGCATCAGGAAAATGATGACTGCAGGTTCAAGGAATTTGACATCAGAATGAAAGAGAGAGGTTGGATCAGTTCAGAAAGAGAAGAAAATCAAACAAAAGTCTTGGGGTTGAGAAGACTTGAACATTTTTGAAGGCAGAAGAAAGGAGTTTCTCCATTCTGAAGATAACAGAGACTGGAAGGTAATGCTGGTATCAGGTACTAAAGGCTGTTAGTAGTACTTGGGTCCAGAGTACACGTGGAAAAAACCCCCTCTTCCAAAGATTCTCTATGCCCCTCTTCTCTCCTTTTTCCTATTTGGGGAGACAAGTTGTCACGAAGGAAAACAAGCCTGGTTTCTTCATTCAGAAAACATTGATTTGGGAATTAGCTGGATCTGCAATGGTTAGGACTCTGTGCTCTCACTGCTGAAGACCCAGGTTCAGTGTCTAGTCTGGGAACTACTAAGACTCTACAAGCCGCGCAGTGTGGCCAAAATAAAAAGAAAAAAAGAAAGAAAGAAAACACTGATTATGTACACAGTACTGTGTGAATTGCTATAGGGAGAGAAGGGACATAAAAAATGTCCCTACCCTCAGAGAAATTTATAAAATAGATTGGAGAAAAGGGATACACACAAGGAAATAAAGAGCCAAACATGGCCCCATCCATAAAAAGCCATAATTAAGGAGCAAATGAATGGCCCACTGGCAAAAGCCTCCGGATCAATATGGCTGATCCATTATCTTATGCCATATGTAAAAAACCATTGGATGAGAATTCTGAGTATGTTTATGTGCAGGAAGGAAATGTTATTTCAATAATTATTTTTAGAAATAAGGGCTATTATTACACATGCACAGATGCATACACACAAAACATACACACACACACACACACACACACACACACACACACACACACACACACCCCTAAGTCAAACGTGACTGCTGAATACCATTCCTGCCATACACACAGATCATGATTTTTGTCTGCCAGGACACCACACAAACACCCCATCTGCATACCATTATGGACACATCCAGGAGCTTAGCATGTCATGGCTCTTACCCACAAATCTGTGTTCTCCTCTCTGACTACAGCCCGCTCATCAGTCACCTCTTCCATTGTCCCCATGTCCAGAGAACCTGCCATTCATCCACACCAGAATCCTTCAGACACTCACCTCCCATCTTCATCAGAGCATGCCTAGGCCCACTCTATCACTCATCCAGCTGGATCACATGATGGGTGGTTTCATACTCTCCTCTACCCCTGATTTCCATGGCTTCGTGAGCTCTGGCATTCCAGTCCTTAATTAGAGGTCACTGCCACAACTTCCTCCTCAGCTTCTACTCCAGGTTCAGAGAACTTTGCTCAAGGAAGATGTAAAAACACAGAAAACTCACCCATTACAAATCTACAGATTCATGCCAGTGAACAACCGCAGCAGGACCCTAGGGCTGCCAGGACATCCTTTCAGTCATATCCTGTTGATCCTTTTCTAGAAACCCCACAGAGGTGGATCTGGACCTTCTCTCTCCTCAGTTTCTCAATCCGTCCCATCCCCATGGCCCAACCAGATGGCGTCTCAGTTCTTTCTCTTAAAAGATTGCAGCTGGGCTTCTCTGGTGGTGCAGTGGTTGAGAGTCCGCCTGCCGATGGAGGGGACGTGGGTTCTTGCCCCGGTCCGGGAAGATCCCACATGCCATGGAGCGGCTGGGCCTGTGAGCCGTGGCCGCTGAGCCTGCGCGTCCGGAGCCTGTGCTCCGCAACGGGAGAGGCCACAACAGTGAGAGGCCCGCGTACCGCATAAAAAAAAAAAAAAAAAAAAAAGATTGCAGCTATCTTGTTCGAGAATGCCCTGAATTACTTATCCCCTGCTGATCTCATTCCTCTCTCCAATCTAAGACTTTGAACTCCTTAAGCCAGGTGCCATCATTTCTTGTATGCTGGGTGCCTTGCCCCATACTTCCCCTGCCCTCAAAACATAGGTGACAAATGTCCACAAATCACCTCTCACCAACCCTACTGTACTCTCATGTTGCTACCCCAACTCTCCTTTGTCACTCTCTAAAACTTCCCAAATATGACCTATCCATGCTGCCACCATTATCTTTCTATGCATTTTTTCCTAAATTATGCATAGTCCAAGTGTTTCTGCAGAATGATTACAGGTAGCCTGGGTCTTGGGTTCAGTGTGGCTTAAATCCTCAGATCCTGGAGAACTAGCAGCTTACCAAGATTCATGCTCTGCAGCAACAAGAAATGCTTGAACAGCTCTGGGGTAACTGCATTTTACCAGGCGCTTCTCCCTGGAACCATCCTTCCCCTGGTTGGGACCCAAGTAACAAACCTACACTGTTCCCTTCAACACCTCAACCACCACCATGCATGGCAGGCGGAGGAAGGTGAATGCCAACTGTGTTCAGCTCAAGGTCTGTCTGTTTACCACCAGACTCCGGACCACCATTCCCAGGTGCGCTTCACCCTCCTAGCACTCGTCCTGGGGGGTCTTTCAACAACAACCTGCCTTCTGAATAAGGTTTCACTGATCAGCTCCTTCCAACTCTGCCCCTTTTCCTTCTCCTCATCTGAAATCTCATCATCCCAGGTTCATAGCCTCCAACAATAGAGCAATACAAATCTGTTTTACTGGAAAGGGGGAGCAGGGCTATGGGTTATAAGTACAGTGAACCTGCAATCAAGGCACACAGTCTGATAGGTGCCAGAGCACTTACAGAAACAAACCAGGACATTTGAAATCAACTCTCTGATGGAAAATTCTGGACTTGTGGACTGCATAGATACAATGGAAAGGTTACAGATTTGGATGTGTTTCTAGGACAGATAGAAATAAAAATGTCTGATACATAGTTTAAAAAAAAAGATAAATCAGATACTCACTATTCAAGGCATTTAAAACGCCAAATAACTATAATCAGTAATTTTTCAGCCATTAGCAGTCATGTTCTCCTCACAGCCTTAGGTTCCTCATCTGCAAAATGAGGCTTAAATAGATAATTTGGGGTTTTATGTAGAGATTAACCCTACCCAGCTCAGCTCCTAACTTGACTGGTACCCAGTGGCTCAAAAGGCTCAAAAGGATTAGGTAGGGGGGAGCAATAAGACAATGAACTCTTCCCTTACTCATTCTCTCCGCATGCTTGTCCACTTTTCTCTCTCCTGCGCCCTACCTCTTCCCATTTCTTTCTTTCTTTTTTTCCTTCACTATTTGTTTCCTTCCTTTCTCCACTTTTTAACCTCACTTTCCATCTCAAGAAAGCAATCACATTCTTCCCATCTATTCTGAATGTTACAGGAGAAATGGGTAGTGGTCCGAGAAGTGTTTGCCCTTCAAAAATGGTCTGAGAACTCAAAGAG
This sequence comes from Leucopleurus acutus, assembly GCF_964270905.1. Classification (NCBI taxonomy): domain Eukaryota; kingdom Metazoa; phylum Chordata; class Mammalia; order Artiodactyla; family Delphinidae; genus Leucopleurus; species Leucopleurus acutus. The sequence continues at coordinate 68,092,131 of NC_139147.1, forward strand.
TTTGCAAATGTCTAGATCTTTGAAAGCAATCTGGTACCCAAGCCGAGGCACAAATAAAAAAGGTTTCAAAATGCTTGCCCACTGATGGGAAGGACTGTGTGGCCTTGGGAGAACCCTAGATGCACTGGAGGCCTGACTAAAGCCGTATATGCACATAAAATGTTATGGGCTGCAGCTTCACTGGTGGCGCAGTGTTAAGAATCTGCTTGCCAATGCAGGGGACACAGGTTCAAGCCCTGGGCCAGGAAGATCCCACATGCCGCGGAGCAGCTGGGCCCATGAGCCACAACTACTGAGCCTGCACGTCTGGAGCCTGTGCTCCGCAACAAGAGAGGCTGCGATAGTAAGAGGCCCATGCACCGCGATGAAGAGTGGCCCCCGCTTGCCACAACTAGAGAAAGCCTTCGCACAGAAACGAAGACCCAACACAGCAAAAATAAATAACTAAATTAATAAACTCCTACCCCCAACATCTTCTAAAAAAAAAAAAAAAGATGTCTATACCCTAATCCCTGAATCCCTTAAATATGTTACCTTGCACGGCAAAGGGACTTGTGGGTGTGATTAAAGTAAGGGTCTTGAGATATGCTATACTATTTTTGCAACTTTGAGTCTGAAATTATTTCAAAATAAAAAAAAATTTGTAATGAAACAGTAATTACGGTCTCCCATTTTTATTAATCAAAGACATGTTTACCTATTTGTAAATACATATTTAACAGATGTGTAAATCACATAAATGGAGTTCGATATAGCCTTGGTAATTTGTTTCCTCTTGTCAACAAAAAATCAGTTGATTTAAGAAAGAAATGGGAAATTTTTTCGAGCCAAATTATGGATTATAACCCAGGAAGAACAACATCTCAGAAAGCTCTGAGAACTGTTCCACCCATTAGAAGTCAAGGCACAGGTACATAAGTTTTTCGAGATGGAGGGTTGTACATCAAATGATGTATAGTTGACAGTTTATTTAATCCAGATCTAAGCAGCATGGTGGTGGGTCATGTGATTCCTTACAAGATAGAGAAGGGATGTTATCTTTTAAGGTCTTGTCGATGCTAGGAGCATGTTAAACCATGTTTATGGTTGAGCAGGTATTCCTGCTGATGGGAGTGGTTTGGTCGATGCATAATGCAGATACAAAATGCAAAGTGGGGGCAGAGGGGAGGCCAAAGGGCAGAGAGATTTTGTTGTTGTTGTTTAAATATCTCTTGTCTTGCCATAAAAATATGACTTTTATTTCATACTCTTTTCTTAAGGTTAAACCACAGCTTGAAGAAAAAACAAATGAGACTCATGAAGAATTCGAAGCTGTGGAATATAAAACTCAAGTGGTTGCTGGAATTAATTACTACATTAAGGTTAGAGTGCAACATTCGCTTTAGCACTAAAAGATATTGTTGTATCTTTCACTTTATGCCATGCTCCCTGTCTCCCCTACCTTATAATTTGTTCTTTCTCCTTGTCCTAAATCAAGATGCCTACCTAGCATGGTACTGCCCAAGTGGTAAACTCTCAAACTTGGCAGATGACGGTATACTTATATCATCTTTTTCCTGTGAATTTAGAAACCTTTCTTATATCAATTCTTAACTGAATTTCCAGAAAATGTATAGAAAAAGACTTCAGAATTCAGAGCATGCTTGCGGCCAAGGCTTCTTCATGTGGGATCCTAGGATCCTAAAGATGTGGGACTGGACCAGATGCTGTCTTGAAGCTTATTCCATCTCAAAGCTTTGTGATTCTATGTGTCTAAGTTAAATGGGTTTAAGGAATGATTTGAATCATTAGCTGGGAAAATCATTTAAAACAACTTTTGCCCTTTAAATAAGAATTTTGATTAATATAATTTAAATATATTATTTTTGTAACTCAAATAACTAGTTTCAACTTGTGGCACTATAGGTGTAGTTTGAAGCAGTGGAGTATTAAAAGTCTTTTAAAAATTAATTTTATAGTTATATCAGAAAATTAAGTGATGCACTGATCCAGTTCTAAATGAAGAAAACTTTTGTGAAGTTATTGAGAGGGAAGCAATCCAACAAATCAACCATGGATATTTGGAAGCCATTTTCAACCTTTTGTATTGAGAAGATGATAATTCTCATTTAGTAAATAATTACAACAGACATTCAAATGTATTTACTTAACCTTTACTAACCTACTTGACGAGGGCACAGTCTGGCTTATTTCTCTTTAACAAACAATTAACCACTTAAGATATAAAAATTTTTTTTAATGTTTTCAGCAAACAAAATAAAAATGTGTTGTTAAGCAGCTCTGCATGAAAAAATTACAAGACTGGGTCATGTGAAAAGATCAGCCCAAATTGGGAGATTGGGATTGACATATATACACTAATATGTATAAAATAGATAACTAATAAGAACTGCTGTATAAAAAAATAAATAAAACAGAATTCACACACACATACACAAAAATCAGCCCAGTCCTACCACATTTGAGGTCCTGGTACATGCCAGGTGCTGGGGTGCTACACAGGGGTGAGATCCTGCCTCGTCCTCAGAAAGCAATGGTCTTGTTTCCTCCCTTCCTGCTTTCTTCACAGCTAGAAAAGGTTTCTAGTTAAAAGTGGTTTTGTTCAAAGATAAGAAACATTCCATCAAAATTGGGATCATTATTTTAATAATTTATGATTAATCCAAGTACAAAAATTTCGCATACTAACCAGCTCATACATTTCTTAAAAGGCCCATCAGAAAACTATCTTGGAAATTTCTTCCCTTAAGACCACACAGTCCCCTTCCCTCCTTACCTCACCCTCCATCTGCTATCAAATTTCTCCTATGGGATTAAAGTCACTGACCACAGTTTCCTCCTTACTTCCTGACCATCTAGCTGTTGACCTCTTTGATCTGAGACACTCACTCTCTGGATTTCAGATCTGGCTGGTGATGTGACCTCCTCTTGTTTTTCTCAAGTACCTGTCAAGAAAGAGGCAAGTGGTAAAATGGAAGGATTGTAGGCTTTGGTGTCAGACAGTCCTGGGTTTGAACACTTACTCGGCTTGTTTGACTGGTTAAAACCTGTGCGATCCACAGCCCCTCATCTTCTCTGAGCCTTAATTCCTTTAGCTTCACAACATGAATAATAATAACCTACTTTGCAGGGTGTTGTGTGGAATAAATGAACTAGAAATTTACTAAGCACTTATGGGGACTTCCCTGGTAGTCCAGTGGATAAACCTCCATGCTCCCATTTCAGGGGGCCCAGGTTTGATCCCTGGTCAGGGAACTAAAAGTTCACATGCCACAACTAAAGATCACACATGCTGCCACGAAGATCCGGTGTGCCACAACTAAGACCCGGCACAGCCAAATAAATAAATACATTTTTTTTTTTAAAGAAAAGAAGTTTACTAAGCACTCACAATGTGCCAGGCACTGTCCTAAGAGCTGGGCATGTATTATCTCATTTAATCCTCTCAACATGTCTATAAGTATGATCATTTCCTTCGTGTTGCTGGTAAGAAAATTGCCCCCTGGGGAGGTGAACTAACTAAAAAGGTCACAATACTATAAGAGCACAGCCAGAATTTGAACCCAAGTAGTCTGATACTTACCTATTAGCTGTGCTGCCTCTAATAATGTATGCAAAAGCTGGTGCCCTGTTCCAAGCACAGAATAAATGTTTTTGAAATGTTACCCCATAGAGTGAAACTAACACAGATGTTGAAGTTTGGCTTTGTCACTTATTAGCTGAGAGATTTATGAAAAATTACTTAATCTCTCTTAATCTGCTCTGCATCTGTAAAATGGTCCTTGTTCCACCTTTCTTCTTGCCTGGAACAAAATGTAAATATAATCAAGTATATAAGATGGTCATCATAGTGTCTGACTCATGGTAAACATTTGATAAATGACATTTATTAAAATTAGTTTAGTTAGATTTATATATAAAGAATGAACTAGTGGTTACCTGTGGGGAGAGGGAATGTGGGAGGGGCAAGATAGGGGTAGGAGATTAAGAGGTACAAACTACTAAGTATAAAATAAATATGCTACAAGGATATATTGTACAGCACAGGGAAATAAAGCCATCCTTCTATAATAATTTTTTTAAATAAAATAAAATTAGGTTAGGAAGGGACACCAGAGCACAATAAATATTATTCAAAGACAAAACTTTTACTGTCTGAACCAAGAACAAAAGTGGGAATTCTTACCATAGTTTTCTAGGTCCCAGATTCATGCCCAGATTACCATTTCAATCTTCATACCAATGATTTCCCAGCAAGATCCCTTTACTTCAGAAGGGAAACTAGACTCTACACCCCTGGGTCCTGCTCAGTTTTACCTATGGGCATTTATAAAGCAGGCTCTAATATAGATATGGGAACCACACATCCCAAATTCTCTAGGGCAATTCCGATTTTCTTCTCCTTGCTCAAACCATGTGACAAATAAAGTATCCCAATTTGGGAGTCAGAAAATGGAAACATCAAAAAGACTGTCACTCGTTTTCTTGATCTGTGCATCTTTGAAAATGAAATGCAACTCTGGACTTTCATTTGTGCACAGAATATAGTAAACTATAAAATAAAATAAACCTAGGACCTATGTCTCTTGCCATGCCTTTAGCCTGCCCTTTCTCTCATAAAAGAAGACAGAAGGTTTATGTAAACTAAGGGTCTAAGAATGGTGGTCTAGGAATGCTATTCCAAAAGAGCTTATTGCAGCTAAATCTTTATAGGTCTGTAGATCTTTCATTTGACATGGATCCGTGTGAATGAATCTCCTTTTTCTTTTTTTCTTTTTTTTAACTTCCAGATACGAGTAGATAATGATCGTTATATTCACATAAAAGTATTCAAGAGCCTTCCTCAACAAAATCAGTCTTTGGTACTTACTGGCTACCAGGCTGACAAAAGCAAGGATGACGAGCTCACCGGCTTCTAGCGACATGTTCTGAAAGCAGTCGATTCTTTCCACTGTCTCCTGATTAATGGCCCCTGGTAATAAATGTAACTATCAATAAAGAAGTATTCCTTTTCAAATAAATTAATCTCTTCTACTAGCTCTCATCTGGTTTTTTTTTTTTTTTTAAGATGTTGTGGGGAGCTTCCCTGGTGGCACAGTGGTTGAGAGTCCGCCTGCCAATGGAGGGGACGCGGGTTCGTGCCCTGGTCCGGGAAGATCCCACATGCCGCAGAGCGGCTGGGCCCATGAGCCATGGCCGCTGAGCCTGCGCGTCCTGTGCTCCGCAACGGGAGAGGCCACAGTAGTGAGAGGCCCACGTACCGCAAAAAAAAAAAAAAAAAAAAGATGTTGGGGGTAGGAGTTTATTAATTTATTTATTTATTTTTGCTGTGTTGGGTCTTCATTTCTGTGTGAGGGCTTTCTCTAGTTGTGGCAAGCGGGGGCCACTCTTCATCGCGGTGCACGGGCCTCTCACTATCGCGGCCTCTCTTGTTGCGGAGCACAGGCTCCAGACGCGCAGGCTCAGTAGTTGTGGTTCACGGGCCCAGTTGCTCCACGGCATGTGGGATCCTCCCAGACCAGGGCTCGAACCCGTGTCCCCTGCATTAGCAGGCAGATTCTCAACCACTGTGCCACCAGGGAAGCCCTCTTGTCTATTTTATATAAGAGTAAAATTACTTTTTCTTTCTCAAAATCAATGCTATAGCTTGAGAGTAGAAATTCCATACAAACTGATGTCAGTTGGAAATCTTAGAAAAATTACGGAGGCCTAATGCAACTAGCTAAAGGATAAAACCACCACCACTCCCACCATTGGCAGGCCAGATCTTGGGTTATCAGTGCCCTGGGGCTGCTGAGAATTCAACGCTCCACCTCTACCCTCACATTTTAAAATTAAATCAAGTATTTTATTAAGCATATTTATATTTTAAAACAATCTCAAACTTACAGATAAGTTGCCCCTCCCAAAACTTTTTTCCTGGACATGTGAGAGTAAGTTATCTACAGTGATGTTCCATCACCAACAAATTTTGCATTTTGCACCTCCTACAAATAAGTACATTCTCCTGAAAAACTGAAATATAACCACTAAAATCAGGAAATTAACACTGAACCTGGAACCAAGCAAGACCCCATGGGGCTCCTGGGCACCAAAGCCTTTCTGTGTCCCCTGTTTCTTGTTTGTAGGAAATAGGCTTCATTCAGCCTCCATGACCTTCCCTGAGTTCCAAAGGGCAGGTTCAAACTATTGCTAATCTGGGAAGGGAGGGGGATGTGAAGACAGGGAGGAGGAGTCAAGAAACAATAGTGCAGGGATCCCCTGGTGGCACACTGGTTAAGAATCCACTTGCCAATGCAAGGGACACAGGTTTGTGCCCTGGTCTGGGAAGATCCCACATGCCGCGGAGCAACTAAGCCCGCGCGCCACAACTACTGAGCCTGTGCTCTAGAGCCTAAAAGCCACAACTACTGAGCCCGAGTGCCACAACTACTGAAGCCCGCGTGCCTAGAGCCCTTGCTCTGCAACAAGAGAAGCCACATCAAGGAGAAGTCCGTGCACTGCAATGAAGGGTAGCCCCAGCTCACCACAACTAGAGAGAGCCTGTGCGCAAAAACAAAGACCCAACGCAGCCAAAAGTATTAACTAATTAATTAATTTTTTAACAAGAAACAATAGTGCAGCCTTTGGGCAGGGTCCTAGTTCCTCCTCAAGGGATATACATAACAATATCTTTGAGCTCTTCTGCAGAACTAAAACCCACACCAGACTGAAGACGTTAACTACTTGGTGAAGCATTCTTCCTCCAGAGAGAAGGTCACAGTTCAATACCACCTGATGCCAGATGATCTCTAGATTGAAGGAATGCAGGTCCTGCAGGCACCCTGATCCTTATCAGCAACCCCACCCCTTGACTATAAGACTCCTCACAAACCCCCTGGGTTGGGCTACACAGTTTTGAAGTCATTAGCCCACTGTGGGCCTCTTTGCCTGGCAAGGCAATAAAGCTATTCTGTTCTACTTCATCCAAAACTCTGTCTATGAGATTCAATTTGGTGCTGGTGCATAGAGGCCGGGTTTCGGCATCAAAACATTTGTTAACATCTAATCTTCCAGACAACATTCAAATTTCCCCAGTTACCACAAAAATGTCCTTTATTGCAAAAAGATCCAGTCCAAAACTTTGTGTTCCATTTAATTGCCATTTTTCTCTTTCTTATTTAACACTTTTATTGAGATATAATTTATATACCATAAAATTCACCCAAAGTATACAATTCAGTGGCTTTTAGTATATTCAAAAATATGTGAAACCATTACCACAGCAAATTTTTGAACTTTTTTAAAAAAGATTTTTGTTTTTGATGTGGACCATTTTTTAAAAGTCTTTATTGAATTTGTTACAATATTGCTTCTGTTTTGTGTTTTTTTTTTTTTTGGCCACAATGCATGTGGCATCTTAGCTACCTGACCAGAGGTCGAACCCGCACCCCCTGCATTGGAAGGCGAAGTCTTAACCACTGGACCACCAAGGAAGTCCCATGAATTTTAGAACATTTTCATCACCTCAAAAAGAAACTCCATGAACTGTCAGCCCCCATCCTTCTCCACACCCCCACTCCTAAGCAAACACTAATTTACTTACTTTCTGTCTCTATGAATTTGCCTATTCTAGACATTTCATATATATGGAATCATATTATATATGATCTTTTGTAATGGGCTTCTTTCGCTTAATAAATATTTTCAAGGTTCATCCATGTTGTTGCAATACCAATATTTTATTCCATTTTATATCCAAATAATACTCCATTTTATGGACATATTACATTTTGTTTATTCATTCATCAGTTGATGGATATTTGAGTTGCTTTCACCTTTTGACTATTATGAACAATGCTGCTATAAACATTTGTGTATGTTTTTGTGTATACAAATGTTTTCTTTTCTCTTGGGTATATACCTAAGAGTAAAATTGGTGGTTCATAAGGTAACTCCATGTTTAAATGTTCAAAGAACTTACAAACTGTTTTCCAAAGCAGCTGCCTTATTTTACATTCCCACCAGCAGTATATGAGGGTTTGGATTTCTCCAACTTCCTCATTAACACTTGTTATTACCTGACTTTTTGAGTCTAGCCATCCTAGTGAGTGTGAAGTGGTATCTTATCATGGTGTTTATTTGCATTTCCCTGATGACTAATGATGTCAAGCATCTTTTCATGAACTTATCATCCATTTGCAGACCTTCCTTGGAGAAATGGCTATTCAGATCCTTTGTCTATTTTTAAATTGGGTTATTTGTCTTTTTATTATTGAGTTGTAGTTTTTGCATATTCTGGATACAGGTAACTTATCAGATATATGATTTGCAAATATTTTCTCCCATTTTGTGGTTATCTTTGCACTTCTTGAGAGTGTTCTTTTTTTAAAATTAATTAATTAATTTTTGGCTGTGTTGGGTCTTTGTTGCTGCACGCGGGCTTTCTCTAGTTGCCGCGAGCAGAGGCTACTCTTCATTGCAGTGCACGGGCTTCTCATTGCAGTGGCTTCTCTTTGTTGTGGAGCACGGGCTCTAGGCGTACGGGCTTCAGTAGTTATGGCACACGGGCTTAGTTGCTCCATGGCATGTGGGATCTTCCCGGACCAGGGCTCTAACCAGGGCCCCTGCATTGGCAAGCGGATTTTTAACCACTGCGTCACCAGAGAAGTCCCCAACAGTGTTCTTTAAAACACAAAAGATTTTAATTTTAATGAAATCCAAATTATCTGTTTTTTCTTTTGTTGCTCTTGCATTTGGTGTCAGATCTAAGCATTCTTTGCCAAACTCAAGCTCATGATAATTTACTCCTGTTTTCTTCTAAGAGTTGTGTTGTTTTAGCTTTTACATTTAGGTTTTTGATAACTTTTGAGTTAATTCTGTAAGTAGTAAGAGGTAAGGATCCAATTTCATTCTTTTGAATGTGGCTATCTAGTTGTTCCAGCACGATCTGTTGAAAAGACTATTCTTTCCCACATTGGTCTTGGCACGCTTGTTGAAAATCAGTTGATCATAGGCACATGAGTTCATTTCTGGACTCTCAATTCCATTCCATTAATTTACATGTCTATCTCATGCCAGTACCACACTTTCTTGATTGTTGCTTTGTAGTAAGTTTTGAAATCAACAAGTGGTGAGTCCTCCAACTTTGTCCTTTTTCAAGAATGTTTTGGTTCTCCTGGATCCTTTGAATTTCTGTATGAATTATAGAATCTGCTTATAAATTTCTACAAATAAATTTCTACAATTTTAGCTACAAATTTCAGCTAGGATTCTGATAGGATTTGTGTTGAATCTATAGATCAATTTGGGGAGTAGTGCCATCTAAACAATATTAAACCTACCAATCCATAAACAAGGATGTTTTCCCAATTATTTACACCTTCTTTAATTTCTTTTGAGAATGTTTTATAGCTTTCAGAGTATATATTTTGCACTTCTTTTGTTAAATTTATTCTATAGATGTTCTTGTAAATGGAATTGTTTTCTTACTTTCATTTTTGTTAATTGTATGTATATTAAAAAATGCAATTTTTCTTGAATTCTTCAAACTTGCTGAACTTGTTTATTGGTATATTCCTTAGAATTTTCATATACTACAAATCAGCTCATTTACAAAGAGGTAGTTTTACTTCTTCCTTTCCAAACTGGATACCTTTTATTTTAATTAAATACCTAACTGCACTTGCTAGAACCTCCAGTACAAAGTTGAGTAGAAGTGGTGAGAGTAGATAGACTTGTCTTGTTCCTGACCTTAGGGGGAAAGCATTCAGTCTTTCACCATTAAGTATGATGGTATCTGTGGGGTTTTTGTAGATGCCCTTTATCAAGCTGAGGAAATTCTGTAATATGTTGTGGTTTTTATCATGAAAGGACATAGGATTTTGTCAAATGCCTTTTTTCCTGCATCTATTGAGATGATCATGTGGTTTTGTTTTTTTATTTTATTGATACAGTGTATTACATTAATTGATTTAGGAATATTAAGTCAGCTTTGCATTCCTAAAATGAATCTCATGTGGTCATGGAGTATAATTCTTTTTTATGTGCTACATTTGGTTTGCTAGTATTTTGTTGAGGGTTTTTGCATCCATATTCTTAAAAGATATTGGTCAGTAGTTTTCTTCTGATGCCTTTGGTTTAGTATCTAGATAATACTGGCCTCATATAGAATGAATTGAGAAACATTCCTCCCTCTTCTATTTTTCGTAAGAGGTTGTGTAGGATTGCTATCAGTTCTTCTTTAAATGTTTGGTAGAATTCAGCAGTGAAGCCATCTGGGCCTGGGCTTTTCTTTGTGGGAAGTTTTTGACTACTAATTTAATCTCTCCATTTGTTATAGGTCTATTTAGATTGACTATTTCTTCTTAAGTTGGTTTTAGTAGTGTGTCTTTCTAGATATTTTTACATTTCATCTGTATATTCTATTTTATTGGCATATAATTGTTCACAGTAATCCTTCCTTGGCCTTACCTAATGGATTTTGGACTGAATTGTTTAGGAAGGAGAGGGAAAGAAGAGGGAGAGGTGGGAAGGTAGAAAGGAGGGAAAGGAGGATGGGGAAAGAGAAGAGGAAATTTGTTTTAAAGATGCCCTAAATAATGTCTCCCTCTGTGTTCTGCACTCTGCTCACTACCCTGCTAGTGCCACTTGCCAATCCGCCACCCCCAAATAATAATATAGTATATATTAAGTGCTTATTATGTGTCAGGTAGAGTTCTAAAGACTTTACACATATAACTCATTTAATCCTCATAACAACCTCATGAGGTAACTATTATTATTATCTCCTCTTTACAAAAGACTGAGCTGTAGAGAGGTTAAGTTACTTGCCCAAGGCCTCATGGCTAGTTAGTAAAGTAAGGATATGATCCCAGGCTGTTTGCCTCCAGGACAAATGCTCTTGATCCATATACACTTCACAAACACAAGCTCAGAATTCATTTACTCAGCTATTCTGACCCCTGAAGGAGGTAAGTGAGAGCTTGAAATAGTGATTTTTTTTTTTGTAACCACTGACAACTCTAAATGCTTCTTAATAAGGAAACTGTTCTATTCATCTGCCTTCAGCTCTTAGCACATAGAGATTTAGTTCAATAAATGATCTAAAAGATCTCCACTGGCTAGCTAGTATTAATGTCATAGGGCTTTTAGGTAACAGGGACTGCCACATGATAGCACTGGCCTAATAAGAATCTTTTTCTGAACAATGCAAACACGGACACAAATATCTATAGCTGTATACACAGAGGAGCTAGACAAAGATATATGAAACTCCATAATCAGATTGATTAGATTTATTTTTACTTTATCCTGATTTTGATATAGAAAGTCTGAATATACCACATGTTTAAGAATTAGTCTAATGAGGGGACTTCCCTGGTGGCGCACTGGTTAAGAATCTGCCTGCCGGGCTTCCCTGGTGGCGCAGTGGTTGAGAGTCCGCCTGCCGAAGCAGGAGACACGGGTTCGTGCTCCGGTCCGGGAAGATCCCACATGGCCGCGGAGCGGCTAGGCCCGTGAGCCATGGCCGCTGAGCCTGCGCGTCCGGAGCCTGTGCTCCGCAACGGGAGAGGCCACAACAGTGAGAGGCCCGTGTACCGCAAAAGAAAAAAAAAAAGGATCCGCCTGCCAATGCAGGGGACATGGGTCCGAGCCCTGGTCCGGGAAGATCCCACATGCCGCGGAGCAACTAAGCCCGTGCACCACGACTACTGAGCCCACGTGCCACAACTACTGAAGCTCGCATGCCTAGAGCCCGTGTTCCACATAAAGAGAAGCCACTACAATGAGAAGCCCGCGCACCACAACGAAGAGTAGCCCCCGCTCGCCGCAACTAGAGAAAGCCTGCGTGCAGCAACGAAGACCCAACGCAGCCATAAATAAATAAATACATTTATATAAAAAAAAAAAGAATTCGTCTAATGAGGAACACACAGAACCTATGCAAAGACAATTACAGCACCTCACTGTCAGAAATTAAAAACTTGAATAAATGGATAAACATATCCTGTTGCTGGTTAGGTAGACTTCATGTTAAAGAAAACATAATAATAAATAGGAATAAATAGGAAAGAAGATCAAGTAATATGTGTAGTGATCCTCAATCTTGCCTACATATTAGAACCAATTAATTTATAAATTAAAAAAAAAAACCTAGATTGGGGCCCCACTACAGACCAATTAAATAAAAATCTCTGGGAAACAGTCCAGGTGATTCTAATGTTAGCTAGGGTTGAATACCTCTATGATATAAAGGAAAAGAGAAAATGGTTTAATGGAAATGCTTGCCCTAATGGAACTGAAAATATATTTCAAAGTTTAAAATATTTCATTTTTCTGATAGTAGGTTAAAAACAGAATAGACAATGGGAACAGAAAAAAAAATGTAGGAAAGTGTGACCCAAATCTGTTTAAGCCAGGTAAAATAAAAATAGTACGAAAATAATTTTTTATTTACTGAGTTTTGTTGAAAAATACATTTGGGGGGAGATAATCATTTGGATCCGTATTTTGTATATATCATAATAGTTTGCAAATTGGTTTAAATTTGAAAACTGGCATATTTTAAAAACAGTTTTAAGATAGATGATTTTTTTAAAAGGGAGTGGCTTACTTAAAGGCTAAGGAAGTGGTATATGAAAAAGTAGATGTATTCCCCCCAAATTGTTGGGATTCCCAGAGTAACAAAAAAGAAAATAGACCTACAACTGGATAAACTGTTGACGGAAAGGGTGTTCAAAAGTTGGTTGGCCATTTAGGACTTATCCAAATAAAGGAGCAGGATTTTCCCCAAAAGATCTGTCTTCTCTTAGCAAAACCACTGCAATACATTTCTGAAACATTTCCCCCACCAAATTTGAAGTGGAATCTGGGAGCAAGAATCTATTCTCTACTGCAAAAGTTATTTTCCCTAAACCCAAAGGAAAGACTGACAGAATGCACTCTTGCCTTGCAAAGCTGAGGGACTCAACCCCAGATATCTGTCAGGCACTTCCAGAATTCTCTGCCAAAGACCATGGTTAAATGACTGTGCATTGGGTCAACTGAAGATTCAGAGGGCATGATTCTGCCCAGGGTTGTAGGCAATGCCTACTCTGTTCTTTCTTGGGAAACAGGTTTTTTCCACTTACCTAAGGGAGTGAATTGATCAATTTCTGGCGTGTTTCTCACTTAGAAGGCCAAAACTCATCCTGGATGCTGGTCTGACTCTTCCCTTGCTGGAACTGAATTTCAGACACCATGGGGAGTTTCTTCCAAGGTATCCAAACACATCCATTGTGCTCTAAATGACAATATGAGAAAGTATTGAATGAAGAAAAAATGTCCTAATGTCAGTGGATTTTTTTTTAATTTAATTTACTTATTTTTGGCTACATTGGGTCTTTGTTGCTGCACGCGGGCTTTCTCTGGTTGCCGCAAGTGGGGGCTATTCGTCGCGGTGTGTGGGCTTCTCATTGCAGTGGCTTCTCTTCTTGCAGAGCATGGTCTCTAGGCACGCAGACTTCAGTAGTTGTGGGTCGCGGGGCTCTAGAGCACAGGCTCAGTAGCTGTGGCACACGGGCTTAGTTGCTCCACAGCATGCGGGATCTTCCTGGACCAGGACTCGAACCCATGTACCCTGCATTGGCAGGCGGATTCTTAACCACTGCGGCACCAGGGAAGCCCCGTCAATGGATTATTTAAACAGGGAGATACTGCTTGGCCACCTGAGTCACTGGAAATGTTCTTGATAGGCTCCTTCTGTTCAAGAGAACTTTATTTTATGTAATGCAGGGATTTATCATAAAGATGTATCCGCTGAGGAATCTGAATTCATTCCAAACAACTAGGTCTCATGGAAAAGAGAGACCCACACAGAACTGGATCTCACAGCCAGAACCAGGATCCAAGGCAGCTCTAAGAAACCGAGGAGCTGTGATGGTGGGTTTTTGCTCTAGGGGCCCATCATTAATGGGTCTCAGCTATTCCCCAAGAAGCTGTCTGCATCTCTCTCTCTGTCCACCTTTATGCCAGCTCCAACTGGCATTCTCTTTACTATTCTATATACCTTTCTCTGCCTCATGGCGTGCATCCTCACAGCCCCTGCTTTCTCGGAACACTGGACTCACTGTCTTGGTCCCTGTTGCACCTCATCATCACTCTTCTTCAAGCTTCACCTCCCACTGCTAAGTACATCATTTTCACAGTATTGTCCTGATCACCTGTTTGCTCCAGGACTTGTCACAGAACACTGGCTAACTTAAGGTTTGGCAGTTCTTGGGTCAGTCGCCCAGTCCTGGTCCAATCAACATAGTATAAAATGGGCTACCAAGGAGTGCTCTCTAAGTAGGAGCTGTGAACCAGAGAGTATTCCCTAGAAAGGGCTCTTGTATGGTATCACATGACAAGTATATAGACGGGTAGATGGATGGATGGACAGACGGACAGGAACAATTTGTCTTCAGAGAAGTAAGGCATGATTGATTAGGGAGACAGAAACTGAATGTGGGTTGAACAGCTGAGCAAAGAGAGAATTGCATTTGCACATTGATATGTTTGAATGAGATCTGACTCCAGCCCTTAGGAACCAAGTAATGCACTGATCCTGGCTGGACTGGCTATTAATGCCAAGTCTCCCTTCTTAGGGAAATGAGACAGATTTCCCCCCAGCTGCTTCACACACTTCTGGCTGTTCCTTCATGTAGGGCCTGGACTTCACCAGCCTTTCCCTAGTTATTAGTTTCTCCCAAAGTTCATTCCCCTCCCTCCCCAACTTCCCCGTCCTACCTCCCCGCCCACCACCATGCAGCTTTCAGGATTTTAGCTCCCTGAACTGGGATCGAACCCCGGCCTGTGGCAGTGAAAGCACAGAGTCTTAACCGCTGGACCACCTGGGAATTCCCCCAAAGTTCATCCTCTAAATGGGGCAAACATGTAAAATGTTACCGAAAGCTCTGTACACATGTCGAATCTCGGAAACAGAGTTTTGGGTGAAGTAGAAAAGGATAGCTTTATTGCTTTGCCAGGCAAAGAAAGACACACTGGGCTTCTGCCTCAAAAAACTGTATCTCCTGGGCTTCTCTGGTGGTGCAGTGGTTGAGAGTCCGCCTGCCGATGCAGGGGACACGGCTTCGTGCCCCGGTCCGGGAAGATCCCACATGCCGCGGAGCGGCTAGGCCCGTGAGCCATGGCTGCTGAGCCTGCGCGTCCGGAGCCTGTGCTCCGCAACGGGAGAGGCCACAACAGTGAGAGGCCCGCGTACCACAAAAAAAACCCAAGAAAACAAAAAACCAAAAAACACAAAACTGTATCTCCTAACCAGGGAGGATTTGGTGAGGGGTTTTATAGCAGTGGTTCACAGGTGGGGTCTCTGACAAGATCAGGGTGTATGCAGGGCCTGCCCTCCCTTAATCATCTCAGGTGGTGGGTCTCCTAATCTTGATGAACTTCTCTAGTGCCTTTAATCTTGCCTCAGGTGGTTTCTTGGCTACTCCTCCCTTGATTAGCAACTGTTCCACCCTTTGGAACTCAGGGTAGGTCATGGAGGCTGTAGTCTTGCCTACAAGAAATGGGGGAAAAAAGGGCCCCCATGCCCGGGAGCCCCACAGGGCCCCGCTTGGTTTCAGAAATACTTAAAATGTACCTAATTTGTAGTACACACAGAGCAAATGGGCTATTATTAGTAGCATACTTTTCATTCATTGAACAAATATTTGGACGGTGGGCTGCATTTGGCTAAATATAACAAAATCCTAAATACAGAAGCTTAACCAAACAGGTTAACCACTCCTGTTACATCCCTTGAATGAACAGATAAAAAATCCCTGCCCTCACATTATAACAAATTTGGAGACACAGATAGCCCGGCTGGAATTGGCAACCCACAATGCCATCAAGGATCCAGTCTCCTATGTTTCTGTTCAGCCATCCTTAACATGTGGTTTTCATCTTTGTGTTTGTTATCACATAGGCAAATAGTCCTCATCCTTGGCACTCTAACCACACTCCGGTAGAAAGGAGGAGGAAGGGATAATGCCTTTATTAGGAAGGTAAGTTTCTCATAAATGTCCCAGCAGTCTTCTGCTTATATCTCATTGGCTTAAGTTGTCTCACTCTTATCTGGGGCTGCCAGAGAAGCTGGGAACACTGCTACTCTAGACAAAATCAGGAAGGGGAAAATGGATATAGGGTAGAAAACTAGCAGTTGCTCAGGTTCATCCATCCAGGCACCGAGAACCTTGAAAGCTGGTGGGGTAGAGGTAAACCAGTAATTGAACAGTGTGATAAAGATCACAATAGGGGCTTCTGGAGCCTGTGCTCTGCAACAAGAGAGGCCACGACAGTGAGAGGCCCGCGCACTGCGATGAAGCGCCGGCCCCCGCTGGCCGCAACTAGAGAAAGCCCTCGCACAGAAATGAAGACCCAACACAGTCAAAATAAATAAATAAATAAATAAATAAAAAGATCACAATAGAGGTGTTTATCATGGGAGCACATAAAAGAGACCTAATTTGTATTTCAAAGATCAGGAAAGGCTTGCTGAAGGAAGTGATAACTGAGACAAGTAGGAGCTGGCCAGAGAAGAGAGTGTGTTCAGAAGTTCAGAATTGAGACCAGGTCTTTTCTGGGAACAGAAAGTAGCTCCCTATTGGTGGGCAAAAGAGTGTGCTATAGAGAGGGGTGATGTTGGAGGTAAGCAAGAGCACAAAGGACTTCACAAACTGTTTTGAAGAATTGGTACTTATCTTCAAGGTACTAAGAAGCCAGTGAGGAATTTCAAGCAGGAGACAGATTTTCTTGCTAGTTTTAAAAACTGGAATGGAAAAATCATTGTCCATAGCAATTATTTCTAAATGCCAGTGGATCTGCTGTCCCTTTTTAATGCAGCCAGGAGATGCACAAATTCACTTGGCCAAGCCCTCTCCCCTTTTACAGGGATGCCCTCAGCTGGCCACTGCATTCAGAAGCTGGGAGCTATCTTTGTTTAAAGTTACTAACATTTTGGCCTTCCTCCCTAACATAATGCTGTGGGTAAATTAGGCTTTTTCTGGAAATGCCGTCCCTATCAGAAGTAATCACTTTTTTTTTTTAAACATTGTAGTTTTTTTAATATATTAATTACTATTTATTTATTTTTGGCTGCATTGGGTCTTCGCTGCTGCGCGCGGGCTTTCTCTAGTTGTGGCGAGTGGGGGCTACTCTTCGTGTGGTGCATGGGCTTCTCATTGTGGTGGCTTCTCTTGTGGAGCACGGGCTCTAGGCGCATGGGCTTCAGTAGTTGTGGCTCGCAGGCTCTAGAGCGCAGGCTCAGTAGTTGTGGTGCACGGGCTTAGTTGCTCCACAGCATGTGGGATCTTCCCGGACCAGGGCTCGAACCCGTGTCCCCTGCATTGGCAGGTGGATTCTTAACCACTGCGCCACCAGGGAAGTCCCAGAAGTGATCACTTTTTGACTATTTTCTTTACTCTGCAGTGTTCATGCTCAACTACTTTTTTTAAAAGAAACAATTAAGGCTTACCTAAAAGGTTAAGTATAGACAGAAATCATGAGTACCCTAAGTGATCTCTGATGTATTTGAGTAGATCATCCATCTCCAGGTGGAATATTTTTTTCTTGATTTGAAATGAGACCACACGTTTGACTAATCTCCCAGCTTCCAAGTTATTCCTGGACGGTCAACTAGGTGGTGCGGCACAGAAGCACAGTCTACTGCAATAGCACTGGGTACATTATTGCTGTTTCCCAAACTGGTAAATTTGGAGCACAACCTGAAAGAGACTGACTAAACAGTCATTTGAAACCCACTCTTTACTCCCCATTCCTGGTTCCTTGCTTTGGGGGCTGCGGGGGGGTCGGGGCGGGGAGAGCGGGGACGGAATGGAACTTTAACACTTCCTAGCATGCTAT
Source organism: Leucopleurus acutus (assembly GCF_964270905.1). Classification (NCBI taxonomy): domain Eukaryota; kingdom Metazoa; phylum Chordata; class Mammalia; order Artiodactyla; family Delphinidae; genus Leucopleurus; species Leucopleurus acutus. Next base: position 68,109,999 of record NC_139147.1, read on the forward strand.
ATAATTACTTTCTATTGTTTGTCTCCCCTCACTACATGTAAGCTTTTTCAGAGCAGGTTTTTTTTTTCTGTTTCGTTCACTGATGTGTTAGCAGTGGCTAATAGTGCCTAGAATTTGGATTTGGAAGGTACTCAAATACGGGGTTGGCCAAAAATTTCGTTTGGGTTTTCTCATAACGTCTTACAGAAAACCCAAATTTTTTGGCCAACCCAATACTTGTTAAGAATTTGCAAATGGATTATCATCAGTGTTTCCTCTATGGTTATCTTCTGTTCTGCTGAGGAAGGGCCAAACTCATCTCACCTTTGCACCTTCTGTTTCGTCTCTTTTTGGCTAAATCCTACCTATCCTTCAAGCAACAAAATCAACGAATTGTTTTAAGGCAGCGATTACATGCAAGACACTGTTTCAGCAGGCAAATCAACTTTCAAAAGCAATGCACCATCCCTTTCTTAAAAGTTGGAGGCTTAGGGCTTCCCTGGTGGTGTAGTGGTTGAGTCCGCCTGCCAATGCAGGGGATGCGGGTTCGTGCCCCGGTCCGGGAGGATCTCACATGTCGCGGAGCGGCTGGGCCCGTGAGCCATGGCCGCTGAGCCTGCGCGTCCGGAGCCTGTGCTCCACAACGGGAGAGGCCACAACAGTGAGAGGCCGGCGTAACGCAAAAAAAAGTTGAAGGCTTAAAATGCCATTCATCACAACTAAACATACTATTATTCATTTATACTAAAAGTCACTCCATACTATCATAATTGCACATTTTCATAATATGGTACATTGGAATGAGTCAAGCATCCTGCTAAAATTGGATTGCCTAGATAATACTTTAGCAGATATGAAATTCTGGAAAGGCTCTTATGAATCCAAGGATTCTGTTTCTGAATTCCCTGTTGAGCATCTTTGTTGAGTTTTATTTTTATCCTCACATGTATCCTTTCAATTCACTCATCCATCCAAAAATTATTAAACATCAACTTTCTGTCATGCACCATTCATTAATAGGTAAGTCCTACAGAAAATCTTTTTCACTGCTGGCACTAGGAAATTTTTTTGTTGGAAAGACTACATTATAATCTTAACAAAAGTAGGTCTTGTTTATCAATATTCCCAACAACTACAACAGTATCTGAGCCACAGTAGATGCTCAAAAGCTTTTTTTGAAAGAATGGTGAGCACTTTACACATTTATTGCTCACTTCCAAGTGCACAACCTGGTAAGAGTCAACATACTGAACACACAAGCCTATCCACAACCCCACTGGGTCAATCCAACTGTGCCAGAGCCAGGAAGCTTCTGTTTAAATCGTGGTAAGCAGAGTCCTAGAATAACTCTCCAAAATGTCCCACTCTAATCCCTCAGACTGTGAATATGAGACATTACATCTGTGATGTCACATCACCCAGCAAAAGGGATTTGCAGGTATGATTAAAGTTGTAATCAGTTGACTCTTGAGGTAATAAAAAGGAAGATTATTATGGTAAAACTAATATAAACACACAAACCCTTTAAAAGCAGTCTGTCTATAGCAGAAAAGGAAGTCAGACTCCAAGAATGAGGATTCAATGCACTGTTGCTAGCTTGAAAAGGGAGGGGACCATGGTATCAAGAAATATGGGTGGCTTTCAGGAGCTTAGAGTGGCCCATGACAGGCAGCAAGGAAACAGGGACTTCTCTTCTTACAACCGAAAGGATCTGAATGAGCCTGGAAGCAGATTCTTCCCCTGGAGACTCCAGACAAGAGCCCAGTCTGGGCCACAACTTGATTTCAGCCTGTGAGACCCCAGGCAGAGAACTCAGTCAAGGCTTCCTAGCCTTCTGACCTACAGAACTTTAAAATAATAAACAGGGGTGAATTTAAGCTGCTAAACTTGTTAAGCAGCAACAGAAAATGAATACAATCATCCTGTACTAGAATACCATTATGCAAGCCCTCCTCTACTTTTCCATTTTCTGAATTTGTTTTACTTTGCTTTCCTTTTCATGGTCCACGGAAACATTATCCAGGAAAATATTTCCACCCAACATTAGTTTTTGCATATGAAAACGAGCTAAGTTAAGGTACTAAGAGAATTTCTTTGGACAGTATCCAGCCTATATTACTGCCCTTTAACTTAAGAGCAATAAACCTAAAGAGATAAAGCTATCAATGACCAAAAAGGTCTATGCTCATGCCAATAAATTTGTAAAATTCAAAAAGGTACAATATAAATCAAATCAGATATTGAAATTGTATTTAAATTCTCTTACAAGAACTTACTGCCTCAACTCGGAAAACAATCAAATAATTATGTACACTGAGTCAGAAAATTATTTTAATAGTTACAAAATATCTTTTTTTTGTTTGTTTTTTGTTTTTTGTTTTTTACAGAATCAGTATAAAATAGCAGTTGATTTCTCCATAATTATCAGAATTATTTATACTTGAGGTCTTGGGTAAGTGGGGCTGAAATCAACAAAAGGTCTTGGACTGTTGGCTCAGAAATCTTCCTGGGAAGCCCACCATGTTGATGTCTGTCATGCTTAACTCTTATGAGATGACCCGGTCCTTTTTTAAAAAAAGTATCTTTTTATTCATTCTTTGGAGGCTTGAAGTGAATTCGGCAGCGTTCATTAAACACCTAAGATATGTGAACAGAAACAAAGGTCACTGAGTCATCCTGTATAAATCAGGCCTGGAATTCAATTAAGTTTGGCATGGGTCAGGTGGATATAACCTTTTCTTGTCCCAGGTCAACAGGTTTAGGAAACAGAGGTGTTTCCTCACTGGTTCAAACTGACGTACTAGGTGCTAAGAGCTAAGAAGGCCTTGATATTCATTTATATGATAATTTTAATATTTTAATAAAATTTAAATTATTCAAGGAAAAAATCATCACAAGCTAGCTTATTTGGTAAACTAACAAATATGCTAGTTCCATATTCTGGACATATTTTGGACAGTTAGACAAAAATATCTAAATTACCTTTAAGATAAAGCTTTTTAAAAATCCTTTTATAATGAAGATTTTATTTAGATATCTGTCATGCTTTTCTAAATGAGTGCCAGATCCTTCTTACATGGAGATATACTTGAAGGGAGTCCAGTCTTTTGCTAAACTGTATAAATTTATATAATGTTTTGTTCTATTTATATTGCTTCCTAAAAACTAAACAAATAACATATCATAATGTTAAAAGAACATTCTATTATTACGTGTCATGTGGGACTATGTCAAATAACAATTTTGGTACATCCATTCAATGGGATATAAGCAAGCGTAAAAAATAAGGAAGATCTTCATGTTCTGATTTGAAAAGATCTCCAAGATATATTAAGGGAAAAAAACAAAGTGTAGACAATATACTTCCATTTGTCTGATAAAGGGGGAAATGTGTGTGCTTTCAAGGAGCAAACACCTTATCACATAGGTGGAAAGGGCAGAAATAAGAAATCTTGGCAAAGAGGATAGGATAAAGAAATGTGATAAAGCAAAAGAAATCGATTTGTATTTCGCAGTTTATTCATGGCTCTGCAAGTTGGTACACTCCAGTTTTTTTTTTTTTTTTGCAGTACGCGGGCCTCTCACTGTTGTGGCCTTTCCTGTTGTGGAGCACAGGCTCCGGATGCGCAGGCTCAGCGGCCATGGCTCACGGGCCCAGCCGCTCCGCGGCGTGTGGGATCTTCCCGGACTGGGGCACGAACCCGCATCCCCTGCATCGGCAGGTGGACTCTCAACCACTGCGCCACCAGGGAAGCCCAGTACACTCCAGTTTTTGGTTCAGTTAGCCTCCCTCTGGATCCAGCCCCATTCCATTGGTTAATTTCAAAGGGTAAAACAGAATTTTCAGTTCATTCTTTCAGATTTAATAGATTTTGCCCTTTGGAAATCCTTGAAGTTTTAGAGAGGACATGCAGACATACTTTTTCAGAAAACTAAAGTAGGAATTTTGTAATTTTTTAAAAAAGTTTTATTGGATTATAGTTGCTTTACAAAGTTGTGTTAATTTCTACTGTACAGCAAAGTGAATCAGCTGTACATATACATACATCCCCTCTTTTTTGGATTTCCTTCCCATTTAGGTCACCACAGAGCACTGAATAGAGTTCCCTGTGCTATACAGTATGTTCTCATTAGTTATCTATTTTATACATAGTATCAATAGTGTAGAATTCTGTGATTTTTAACTACATGTAAAGTCCTGGGATCCTGGTCCCCCAATTTAATTCCTAATTAGAACCACGTAGGTGGTAATAGAGCATGTGAATCTAGGAGCCATAAAAAGCCCTATTATCAAATACCAGTAAAACTACATACAAACAAAGTTTCACGATCAGATATGTTAGAAAACAAACAACTGTGAAGGATAATGATATGAAAATTTATGGAAAGTAACTGAGCTCAGAAAAGCTAACTTGAACAAATAACCTGGTTGAAGGTTCTAAGTTAACAACTAATAACTCTAAATATCAAACAGCCCATAATTAGTATTAGGAAACATACAGAATGTCTCCATTTCTGTTCCCATGACGATCATGCAATTCTACCATATGACTGTACAGCTACTTTTTGTAAGATGGCTCTAACTTGGATTCTAACCGCAACCTGTACCCCCCCCAAAAAAGTTAAAGCCTTCAATTGCTTGTAAATGAAGGATCTTTATTATTCTTAAGTGCCCAAGGCACTCTTTGCCTCCCCCCTCCCTTGGTTTCCCTTTGCTAGTTCTGCTTCCCCTCCTAGTTCTCTCCAAGAACCAACATTATTTTATACCTTCCAACTCCTGTCATTTACCACTTCTTCAACATTCAGTTCTGACTGCATCCATTTCAACTGCAAGAAAGGAAAACAAAATGAAGTTACGAAAATTTAAATTAAAGAACTAAAACCAAACTCTATGTTTTCCTAACAAAACCAGCTGCTGCTCCTGCATTCCTTATTAATGGTAATACTTAGGCCAGATTTCAAAACCTTGACATAGCTGTTCTCCTCATATTTAATCAGTTGCTAAATCTTATAAAGCCGTAGTTCTCAAGCTTTGCTGCATATTATTATCACCTTGAGAGCTTTTAAAAAAAAATCTCAAATGTCCAGGTAGTTCACAGAAGGAAAACAAATGGCCAATAAACCTATTTTTAAAATGTACAATTTTATTCATGTATAAAGAAATGTAAATTAAGCCATAATATGACAAAAAAAATTTTAATACAAGAAATCTGATGTCTGATAAAACCTAGTATTAGTGAGGGTATGGGGAAAGATACACTCACATATATTTTTAGTAGGAGTACAAATTGTTTCAACTTCTATGGAGAGCAATTTGGTAAGACTTACCAAAAATGTAAATTCACATGTCCTTTAACTCAATAACTCCAGTTCTAGTTATTGATCCTACCATATAGATTTGCAAAGATAGCACAGATGAACAAAAAAAGGACAAGGAGGTGGCAACCTGATTTGAATAAAAGAAAAAAGAAACAGGAAGAAAAACAGAGAAGAAGAATATATAAAGCTCAAGTAATTGAGAAAGGGATGAGTTTTCCATACCTTAACCGTACAGCCAGAGGTGTGAGGCTAAAAATGCTAGTCTTTCTAACTTTCTTTTTAACTGCCAACCTAATCACTCCATCAAAAACGTAGCCAATTCTATTGCCTGGTCCAGATGGCAGGCCCATCATACTCCTAGTCGCCTCTGGTCAGAGAGACCTGAAAGGAAAGAAGCTAACCAATTCCAGGAGGAGAACCTGAAAATATTCAGGAAAATTAGGAGAAAAAAAGCAGTACAGGTTGAGGCAGCCAAGAGGTTAAAAGCAGGATGATTTCTTCAGGCCAAAGTCAAGACCCAGGCCAGGAGATTTGGGAACAAAATGCCAGAGAGATTCTGGGCAACCATGAGTTAGGCACCCAGACCAAAGAACCTAACCATAAATTAGGAGTACAGCTCAGGCAGGAGGTTTGAGAAATATGCATATAACACTAATAAGACTGGATGTGGTACTGATCCAACGCTCCTTGTAAACTCCCTTCGTAGACTCAAAACTGCTGTCAGAGTATGGGCCAGTATATAGGATTGAAACCATGAACAAGGGGAAGGACTGCATTTCTAATGTGCTGTGGAGTAGTAACAAGCCTGAGGAAGCCCGCCTGCTTACATCACAGCAACCTTGGTTTCAGATTTTAATCAGTTATATCGACCCAGAAATCATTAAAGCTTCACTGCTCTGTCAGAGCCTGGACTTTCTGCCAAAGAAGTAACAACTTTAAAGAACAGTGTTACAACAGACCACTAAGACAGTATTCATAATTGCTCTCAAATATTTAAAGGGATATTGTGTAGAAATGGGTTTAGACTTATCCAGAGGGAAGATTAAGGAACAGTAATTACATGCTACAAGGAGACAGATTTTCACACTAAGTAAGAAAATCTCTGAACAATTACAACTGTCCAAAAAGAGAATGCACTGCCACATAAGACTGTATATCCCCCCAACCCCCTTAATACTGGTTAAACAAAAGGTGGAAACCACTGGTTGGGGGGGATATTGTAAAGAGGATTAATATAACAAATATGGAGTCCCAGCGACTCAAAAAGGAAAGAAACTGCTACTTCATTATCAGTCAATATGCAAGCTCTTACATATATTATACAATTTAATCCTCACCAAAAAAAGAAAATATAAGAAGTTACTATGTATCAATTCCATTTTACAAACTGAAAAAGTTTCAGAACAATTAATTTACAAGGTTACAAAACCTCCAAATGGTAGATGGGATTATTTCTTTAGAGCTGTCTGCCTTTACAATCCATGTTTTTTCTATTCTTGAACACCGCAGATATTACAGCCAGCTTCTAATGCAATTTCAGTGCCAACAACAAAATGCTACCTTTGAGATGGTTGGTTTTTTTTTTTTAATAAATTTATTTATTTTATTTATTTATTTTTGGCTGTGTTGGGTCTTCATTGACACGGGCTTAGTTGCTCCACGGCATGCGGGATCTTCCCGGACCAGGGCTCGAACCTGAGTTCCCTGCATTGGCAGGCGGATTCTTAACCCCTGCACCACCAGGGAAGTCCCGAGATGGTTGTTTTTGAGGCTCTGGGTCTTAAACAGGTAAACTTCGTCTCAAAGGCTACTAAGAGGTGACAGCAGGTATATAGTTCCAGCAAGGAATGTGCTTTTTCTGAGGTAAGGATTCAGGTAAAGAACTGGGAACTTTCAGACGGGTATCACTGTATGTAAATAAATTGTTCACTAAAGTAATCAGAATTTGACTCTTAGTCACAACTTAAGGTAAAAATACTGACTGAATTTAGAGTAAGATGAGATGGGTTATAAAGTCCCAGTTCTACCACGTACTAGCTTGTGACTCTGGGGATGTCAGTATCTCTAAGTCTGTTTCCATATATAGAAAATGAAGAGGTAGAGCTGGAACATCTCCAAGAGCTGTCTCTTTCTGATTCTATAATCTCCATAGCAAACTTGAAAAAGAAAGTCAAGTTTCCTTATTTGCTTAAATACTACTACTCATGGTTAACTTCTACTCTAGTCCTATGCAATATCACAGGCCAGAAAACTACCTTTCGTAACTCACTGGCTGATTTCTAAAACTCCTCCTTGCAGTGATTGTGCTGGGCTCTAAAGGCATATGGTCAGAACAGAGGGCAGACAAAATTGTGTGACACATCACTCACAAACACTCACACTGGTTTTTGAACTTTGCACTCTGCTAACAAGAGTCACTCTATTCTTTGTCTGACTTAATTTGCAAATAATCATTTTTCAGTTTCTGATTTAACAGCCCTGCCCTGCACTTTCCTTTGTCAATACTTCAAGAGGCTGTTAAAATACAAAATCCAAAAATACTAGATCTTAACCAGCTTTCTATAATTTATCTATAAGCCTTCATCAACATGGAGGGTAGGCTAAGATGACCATTATAGCCTAAGTTCACTGTCTGAAGAACCCACCACTGGCTGATGAATGAGCAGGTGTGGAACACAGGGCTGAAGCAGTTGTCATGAACAAAGAGAACAGTAAAGACAGTGGATGAATCCTGTATCCAGTGAAACACACTGCATCAATGGGATGACTAAGAAAGTGCACACCTGTGTGCAGCAAAAGAACAAAGGCTTGAGAGAGACAGCAAGATCCCTTTTTCAAAGTTTGGCTACATCTACTAAACAAAGAGCAAACTTCACAAATTGTTCAGTATGAAAACATGATTCCATCTCACACTGGATTTTCAGTCACCTGACATGTAAGGATCAGTAAGTCACCTATTACACCATCTTAAAATACAGACATGATTTTGATAATTATACAGTGGTCATGTAAGAAAAAGCCCTTGTTCTTAGGAAATAACCAACATATGTAGGGGTAAAGGAGTATAATGTGCCCAGCATATTTTCAAAATGGTAAAGGAAAAAAAATGTGTATGGGGGAGGGGGAGGAAGACAGGGAAAGAGGGAGGGAAGGATGGAGGGGGAAAGAAGAGTAGAGAGAATGAACTGTAAAGCAGGTGGAGCAAAACGTAAATAGGTGAATATAGGTAAAGGGTATATGGGACTTCCTTGTACTGTTCATGCAACTTTTCTGTAAGTTTGAAATTGTATCAGAATAAAAAGTTACCCCTGAAGGCCCCCTCCCACCCCCACCCTCCTCAAAAGACAGCAATGCAGTCCACAAAATAAAATATGGCATACATTTCAACTGTTTTCTTGACGTGTCACGTTTAAGGGCTATAAAGAAATAGCTCTGCTTCATTAACTCTGCTCTGAGGTCCACACCCCATCTACATGACGGCTGACTTTGGGAAAATAAAGCTTGCTCTGACATAGAACTCAGTGGACACTTGGTGTTCTCCTAAAAGGGAAAATGGCAGGCATGGGAGATGAAGTGGAAACAAAGGAGAGTCTGAAAAGAGTCAAAGACCCATCCCACCCTCTCCACAGCAAAGAAATAAACATAATGAGGCTCTGGTGGACCTGGTTATATTTAAATAGTACTATACTTCTATGGCGGAAGGGGGTAATATCCTGAAGTTAAATATCTATATTACATTTCAGCAGATTTCTACAGCTGAAACCAGAGGTAAATATTTTCAAAATGTAAATATATTTAAAAAACGTTTCTTCTCAAGTCAAGCTTCAAAACATAGATACAGATGTGATTTCCCTAGATTTTTTGATGTGGTGTTGGTCTATATTAATCCTTGTATCTTTGTGGAATATGTAAAGGAATGGAAATAACATGATTACATGCTTCTTTTAGCTAAAACTTGCTACACTCCATACGTTCATGAAATGCACATTAATTTACCAATTAGTATTGAAATGTAATAAAATAAAGCCCATTAAAAATGAAGTACTAATCTCCTGATCATTTGGTTTTAAGTAATAACCATCTCTTACTCTGAGTTTTTCATATTAAAAACTGGCTTTATTTTGAAGGCTAAGTTTGGAAACCTTGCCTCAGAAATGTAAACCCTGTTCAACTTACCTTTGTCTGTTCTTTTCTAAGTTGCTTTAATAATGTTAAATTGTCCAAATTCTTTTCTCTCTCTTCTCGGAGCTGTTTTACTACTGATGAGGTCTGAGCTATACAGTTTTTTATGACTCGGTCCCTACTGGCATGAGCCGCCATCAACTAAAAGAACAAAAGAAGGAAATGAGAAAAAAAAAATCACACCAATTTGTCACATTTCAGTGTTTTAAAAAAACTTTTTTAGGCTACAGAAATGTAATACTCTCTAAAACAGTTTTTAAAAACTGAATCTGTGGAAGAGAAGATTGTGCTGAATGAGCCAGCTCAAAGGCAGCAGCTGTGAGGCTGAAAGTGAAGAGGTTGGGCCGTCCTCTTCCTCACTAAGCTCCCAGGCCTTCCTGCTCCTCTTCCTGCACTCCTTGCACTGTGCTTTGATTCATCTCCAGTCTCCTCCCAACACTCCTTTCTCTCCCATTCTTGCACCTGTGTGTTCCTCTACCCTACACCCACCCTCACACACCTTCTGGGCCACTTCCTATTGCTGTTCTCTTTTTGTTCTTTCATTGTTTTTTTCAGCCTCATGTTGTCAACAGTGCAAAAAATTATAAAGTAAGTGATACAGAGAAGCTCTTAGTTACAATAAAGAAAAACAAAGAATGCTACATTTACCTATGTCAGACAGAACCCTTTCCAAGATTTTAAACTTTAAGTACTAACAAGGAAAAATTGTACATGAAGTGGAGGTCACTGATTCCATCAATTGTGTGTGCTGACGGAGAGTAAAGGATGCCCAACAGAGCAATTATCAGCCTTCATCTTAATGTAACAAATCCAACACAATAATTTGCATCTATTTTCTGCCTTGTTTCATTAATTATGATAGTCATGTTTCAATTCAAACATACTCCCATGATCATAGCCAAATTCTGAAGATACCCCAAAAACTTGGGGTGGAGGCAGAGCAAAATACTAAAATAATATGCAATCGTCATTATAATTAATGGCGCATAATAACAGTAGTTCACCTCCAACTAAAATTTAAGTGTTGGCTTGCTCCATTTAATCACGTTATATCATTCCTTCTCCCCTCTGAAGGGGGAATATCCCAATGCTATGCTAGTGATGGCTGTATAGAAATAACCCATTATATATATTTTATATAAAATATGGGACTAACAACCATTCTATAAGCATTCCTCATAAGTTATTTGAAATACAGCTCTTAAATGGTCATATTGGGACCCCGTGGTTGAGAACTACTGGTCTAATACACACCAGGAAAGAATAAACCTTTATATTTCTAGAGGGGAATACTAAAAGTGCATTAGTTAAAAGTTGTACCCATGTGAAGGGAGGGAATTTCATAACAGACGTTAATCCCACCTATAGTATATTTCTCTAATAAGCTAATTTTTTTCAGTGTAACATTTAGGGTTCACAAGGACAGCCTCAAGGCCCATATTTATTAGCTAATATGCTGCTTCTGTTATAGGCTTCAGTTTCTTCTTTTGGAAAATTATGGATTATGAGTAAATAATCACTAATATCCTTTCCACCTCTAAAATTTAGAGGCAACATGACTCAGTACATTGCTCAGATACCAGATGCTATTTAATTACTTTGATATTTTGTCTAACCCCCCAGCAATTAGTGAAACAGCATTAGTACCAACTAGAAGTCTATCACAATATTCTCATTTTTCTATCTGCATTTTAAAATCAATTTCAAATTATGTACATTTTATTAAAACGTTCAGTATCTTTCTTTTGGTCTCTCTCCACACAGTTTCCTTCCTTGGCTGGGCTTTCCTCCATTATTCCCCTCGTTAGCTTGGCCCCTTACCTGTGGATACACTTCTAGATGCAGACTACCCTCCTACCCTCACCTGCTTACATTTCCTTCAGATTAGCCCCACTGTGAACCCACTCCTATGTGAACAGGAATTACTGGGCAAATCACCTTTTACTCAGTATTATCAATTATTGTGGTCTGTTTTCATGACCATCCTTCAATAAAATTCAAAACTAAGAGCATATGCAAGAGGAATATGCATGGACTTCTTTCTGTACATATATGTCAAAGAAATGAGGACGCTTGATAACTAGTAACAGATGGGGTGACATAAGCCTACTAGAGAAAAAATAACATGAACCCAGGCTTATTAGCTCATTAGTATCAGATGCTTGAGGATTTGGTCATAAGAGAATTATTTCTGATACCTAAAGTGCTTATAAAGGAACTGAGATAAAATTAAGAAACTCAGTAAAGTAAAACTTTGGTTAGAGGAGAAAAATCCTGAACTATAACCATATCATAACCATACTTCCTTTGATCTGGGGTAAGCAATTCTGAAATGAAGACACTTGGGGTGGGGCAGGAGAATGATTCAAAACTAGTCTAAAGGGGGTATATCTAGGACTTCCCAGTTTTATTTTACCACAACTTTGAGAACTTCTTTTAGTCTGAAATTTTCACCTACTACCTTTTAATCATTATTTTAAAATAATGCTTTTTGCCTTTAAGGGAAACAGAATGTCATTTTCCTGATTATAGTTTTTTGGTGTTTTTCTTTCTAGAACAAAGGTTGATTCTAAATTTCCCAAACATCATTTTAGAATCCTAACGATGACCCTTAGTTTAACTATCATTAAAAGCAAAACACTTAAATATTGTGAATCAGTATGTTGTACACCTGAAACTTATATAATATTGTACATCAACTATACCTCAATTGCAAAAAAAGTTAATAAGTTTTTGTCACGGCATTTTTTGTGTGTTTTAAATCTTCCTCCAGAACTTCTGACAAAAGGATGTAAGAAGCATACTTTTTAAACACAGTCCAAAAGTTCATTATATTAAAGAGATAGCTTTAAGAATTACTCTAAATCAATCATTATGACACTGCTAACAGTTCTGCATTTGTAAAGCACTGTTCCAAGTTCATAGACTCTTTAACTGTTCAGTATTGATTTTTACGTTTACCTTGAAACTAAACAATAAAGGAAAACTTCATATATTGAGGGAATATGCTCTAATAAGGGAATCTTACTGAAATTATTTCATTTTTACTAAGATTATACTTTTAAAATTTGGAATTTCTAAAATCAGTGCTTTATAATAACTTTGCTTATCTTCTCCTATGAAGAAGTATTATCATTAGAGTGCGCAAATATTCCTTCATCGACTATAAAAGGAAGGGTCAGGGACTAAAGACAGTCAGGGTGACCGTAAACAACTTGGACATGTCACAGAGTTCCACTTCTTAACTGAGACAATATCTAAGGGAACTCAGTGGTACTTGTTAGCATGGGTACTCTATTGCAGGCTCGACCCCTGGAACAGAGCTACTTGATAAATAATCCTTTACATACATTCATGTTGCTGGATCCCTCTAGAATACAGATGGAGAAAAACCCAAACACATACACAAGAATATCTAAAACAGAAAGGTTCCAAATTTAGCATGCCAGTTTATCCTGGTTCAACAAAGGAATAAGAAATAATAACAACAATAAGAGAAGCAGCAAGCATTTATATGTAAAACATTTAGTACAGTAAGCACTTTATATTAACTCATTTAATCCTCTAACAATTGACCGGATACTTTTCTGATACTATTTTACAAATAAGGAAACTGACTCAGAGGTTATTTCAAGGTCACCCAGCTAGGAAGTAGCAGAGGTGAGATTTAATCTAGATCTGGAATCCATGTTGTTAATCGCTATACTATAAACCTCTAGGTTAATAAAAAGATTCTAAATGGAAACAATTGAATAGATTATAGAGATTATATATATATGGGTAGTGAGGTGGATCACTAAAGCCATTACAAACTTCTACCAATAGTTCTTTAGACAGAGCTACCCAAAGAAATTAAGTGAACTGTCAAACAACCTCATAATAAATTAGGCCTTGGACCCATGCTCTCTACTCCCAATACTGGAGTCTACTCCTTAAAGCCCCCGTCCCTTCAATTTTATGAAGCCACAAGAATTACCTGACCACTCAACAAAGTAACATACTTTCACATAAAAGCAGGAAAAAAATCAGCAGTTAATGCTTTGAATTTACGTGATATGAATAAGTTTATCCAAAACTGATTTTTTTTTCATAATTGAGAAATTGACTTGAGATTTTAAGTAATACAGTAATCTTCTGGTAGAGCCTAAAAAAGCAAATGCCATATATCAGCTTCCAAATTAATGAAAAAAATATAAGTAAGCTATAAAAAATGCTCAGCTACATCGTTATTTCCTTTCACTTTTAGAAATTAAAAAAGAGAAATAAAGGGGATCTTTAAGAGGCAATGAAAAAATATATACTTGAGAAACCAAAGCCTCAGAAAAGGACAATTTATCTGTGGCTTTTCCTTCTCTCCTGCCAAATGCTTCTTTTCCCTTTCCTGATGAGTCAGGGAAGACAGAAGATATATTGATAAAAAGTGTGAAGGGTTTTAATTCTTCCTTAAATCAGGTGTCTAGCTTCTTAAGATTGATCCATTCAAAGACCCTGCTCTTGTTTCACTGTTTTATTGTACTTGACTGTTTCACTTTCTCCTTCATTCCTTGAAGCATAAGCTTTCCTTAAGTTAAAGGCTGCTCAGGAGGGGGTCAAAAAAAGGCTGTTTTCATTCCTTAGAACTGTCTCTTCCCAGACTTGTACTTGAGATCCCACATTTTCTTTAGTTTGTAGAAACCAGATCAAAACTTATATATACCCTCAGGTGTGGGCAAGAAAACATGAAGATTCCATTCTTGTATCCACAGTTTAATTATGTCAATTGCTTTCTTATTTTGCCTACAGAGAAAGGCATAAAGGAAGCACAAAAGAAAAGACTCAAAAGATACACTTACAGACTCATAAAGTTGTTTACAGGTTTGGCTGGCATCAATTTTCCCTGCAAAGGAAGCTGTTGGAACCGTAGTGTTTAATTCATGTACTATTCTGTCATCAATCGTCCTCATCACCTTGAGTAATTCCTATATATATTTAAAATAAAAGAATAGTAACTTGAATGGAAAGTTAAGTGGTTAATAAAAGATCATTTAAGCAAAACTAAATAAATAAATAAAGCTCTTGGATATGTTACAACCCTGTGAATTAGGAGTGGGGAAACCACACTATATATACTGCAACCACAGAAAAATCTTTTTTACAAGAATGAGAGGTAGGTTATGTAATAGTAATTCTAACAATTGGCACAACTCTTTCCTTGGTCCCACTGTGATCATCTTAAGTGTAAAGATGGTTTCATTCATTTGTAAACCCCATGTTTCGGCACGGTGCTTAGCAAACGCTGTTCTTTCCATCTCCAGCATACAGCCAATAAAGGATTCTACTGAATTTGATTACCTCAACTTGTCCAAAACAACGCAGCATCATTGCTTGCTCTGTTCCCTCTTTGTCTATCATTCTAAAATGTGGTGCTAGACAGAAATTTTCTAGAAAGATACACAAGAAACTATCAGCAGTGATTAACGTGCAGACGTTAATCTATATCCTTTCAAGCTTTTTTCCCTTTCAGGCTTTTTCTTAGTTTTTTACTACGACTGTGTATTATTTTTGCAACAAAAATGAAGTATACTGCTAGAAAAGAAATCAAATCTCTTTGTGGCTTTCTTGTTCATAGAACAAGTAGTTTTACCTTTTCTCAGTTACCCAAGTTCACATTTCCCAAGGATCTCTCTCCTCTAAAAGAGGCTCCAACTCTCAAAACCCAATCAAAATAAAAATAATACCAAAAGGGCAGGGAACTTAGAAAGACCCTGATGAGTATACCAACACAGCATAGTCCCTTCTCCCCACATTTTGATTAGGGTACTTCTTTTCACTTGTCATTAGACAAAGGCTGGGCATCAGCTACCTTCTGTCTGCAGATGATATAAACTCTAGAAAAGGTTTCTAGTAGTATACCCCTTTCTTTCTCTTTTAATCCACCCTTACCTCACCCTGGCCCCACAAAACAAAACAAAACACAATCACAGAAAAATCATTAAGAAAACAGAAGTGTATAATACTAGGACTATACTTAATGAAAACATCCAGGAAGTTAACATTTAATATTAATGTGTATTAAAAGCATCTTTGCTTGATCCTCTACTTCGTTCAACATATGAACCTATTTCTTTGCCAAACTTAAATCCATCATTGAAATCAGCTTCTTCATTCCTTTCATCCATTTTTTTTTGGTCATACTAAAAATGACAGATTTTGGGCTTCCCTGGTGGTGCAGTGGTTGAGAGTCTGCCTGCCGATGCAGGGGACACGGGTTCGTGCCCTGGTCCGGGAAGATCCCACATGCCACAGAGCGGCTGGGCCCGTGAGCCATGGCCGCTGGGACTGCGCATCCGGAGCCTGTGCTCCGCAACGGGAGAGGCCACAGCAGTGAGAGGCCCGCGTACCACAAAAAAAAAAAAAAAAAAAAAAAAAGACAGATTTTAATCTGAAAATTGGCAGGAGTGTGATTTGCATACATTATTTAATCACATGATTGTGAATTATAGTTACCGTTCTTTTTTATTGAATTATAGTTGATTTACAATATTATATTAATTTCAAACATACAATGTAATGATTCAGTATTTTTATAGATTATACTAAATTTAAAGTTATTAAAAAATATTGGCTATATTCCCTATGCTGTATCATCCATTTGTTAAAATAAACTTTTATTATGATTAAAGTATTACACAATCATTTTGGAAAATTTAGGAAAAAATTTAAAGAAAATAGAATCATCCATATTTTTAAATTAATTTTTATTGGAGTATGGTTGCTTTACAATGTTGTGTTCAGTTTTTTCTATACATATCTGCAAATATTTTTATCAAATTGAGGTACTGTATAACATTTAAAAGTTTTACTTTATGGAATTATGAGCATTCTGCCCTTGTTACCTTGAAGACATTTTTAATAGGTGCATAAATATTCTGTTCTGTAGAGGTATCACAACTTATTTGACCATTTCCCTCATAATTAACAGCTAGGCGTTTCCAATTATAATAACCATTCAGTCTGTCTGCAGCCTAGATTCTATTCCTACCAGGCTATTAATCTTTAATTAGTAATTTAATGCCCTTTTCTAGAACCCAATCTAGAAGCAAAACAGCTTGTAGAAGGCTCATAATTTAGACTAATAAAAACAGGCAAACATCAGATCTAAAACCAATTTCACTATCTTATCCCCTCTTCTTGTATCTTTCTATTTTTGTCAATAGTATCAAGATTCTCTGTAAACTGGAATTCTTAGGGGATAATCTTAACATATTCACTAAGCAACCACAATTTTAAATAATGTTTTATGTAGAGGATATATGATGTCAGTAAGTGGCAAATTTCAAACAGCGGCAGTACTACTTAGAGTCAAAAAATAGGTAAGTAGCAAACAGGGACCTTCCTTGCCAACTTTACCTCCTACAACTTGCCTATTAAAACAAAACCAAAAAAAACCCTTTAAAATCCCTCTCGTCTTTACCTCTCTCTAAATCGAACTGATCCTGAGGCCAAGGTTTACTTTATACCTTTTAGATAAAGCTTTCCTTGACTGAGAGTCCTCAGCAATCTTTCTTCTTTAAACATATGCATCAATTAGAGAGACCACAGAGTTGATTCATTAACTCACTCTTCATTCAAAAAATACTTACTAATGTCTAATGGTTAGGCACCATTCTAAACACCAGGGCTATAATGGTGAATAAAATAGAAAAGGCCCTTGCTCTTATGGAGCAAAATTCTCAGAGGGGGAGAGAGACAATAAACAAGTACCCCAATAAATGAGATAATTTCAGTACTGAAAAGTACTACAAAAAAGAAAACTGGTAATGGGATGAAGAATGACTAGGTGGGGCTGAGGGGCTAATACTTTAGATAGGGAGATCAAGGAAGGCCTCTCCAGGACATAACATTTGAGCTGAGATCTGAGTGATATAAATAAGCCAACTAAAAGGACATCTGGGGGAACAAGTCAAAAATTAAGAGGCAAGAACAAACTTGCGGATGTTTGAAGAACTAAAAGGCGGCAAGTGGGCTGGAAGTGAATAAGGGAAAGAGTGGTATTAGGTGAGATCAGAGTTGAGGAGAAAATAAAGGACAGTAGAGACAACAGAAACAATTAAGGGTTTTTTCCTAAAGGAAACAGGGTTTTAGGCAAGGGAATGATATAACGATTAATTTTTTAAAAGATAACTTCGACTGCTATGTGGAAAATGGAAACAGGGTGATCATTCAGCAGACTACTCTGGTGGTCTAGGCAAGAGACAAAGAGGTAGCAGTGGAATCAGGGAGAAGAAGTTGGATTCAGGATATATTTTCAAGAGAGAGCTGATAGGACTTGCTGATGAATTGGTGTTGGGGGATAAGAAAAGAAAACAGAATGACGCTTAGGATTGAGACCTGAGCAACCGAATGGATGGTAGAGTCATTAATTAATGGTGGGGAGAGACTGGGAGAGGAAAAGATTTGGAAGGAATGGGAAGATCAAGATCCTATTCTGACTCAGAGGATATTTTACATTTAGGATTATTGTTAATTGTTTGCGACACTGGTATTGTTTAAAATTGTAATCTTTTAGAAATAAAGACTGAAATATTTACAGAACAAAAGATCTACCTGGGATGTGCTTCAAAATAATCTGGTTAGGATGGGGAAAATGGTAGTATATAAATGAAACAAGAGTGGCCATGAACTGATTGTTGGAACTGAAAGATGAGTATACAGGGATTCATGGTACTCTCTCTCCTTTTGTAAAATTTGAAATTTTGCATAATAAAAAGTTTTTTAAAAAAATTCTGTTTTGGACATGTGAAGTTTGAGATGCCTGTTAGATATGAGTAAAAAAGTTAAGCAGAAAGTTGAATATACCAATCTGACACTGAACTGGGCTGAACTTATATTAACAAATTTTATTTATTTATTTATTTATGCATGCATGCTGCACGGCTTGCGGGATCTTAGTTCCCTGACCAGGGATTGAACCTGGACCCTCAGCAGTGAGAGCTTGGAGTCCTAACAACCGGACTGCCAGGGAATTCCCCAAATTAATGTTTTTAAAGCCATGAAACAAGAAGAGATCACTGAGGGAGACTGTAGGGAATAAAGGGGGTTAATGATCAAGAAGGAACTCTAGCATCTAAAACTACAGGAGAAAGACTGAGATGTCACAGAAGTCAGAAGAAGAAAGGTTTCAAGAAGGAAACGGTCAACTGTGTTGAATGTTACTAGGAAGTCAATAAAGATGTGGACAGAAATTAACTTTTTAGATTTAGCAGGATAGAAACTATGGGTGATTTCACAAGAGTCATTTAAATAGAGTGTTTAATGGACTGAAAAGTTAATGTGGCTTAAGTACAGAGAATAAGAGAAAGCATGGTGTAAAATGAGGTCCACCATTACAGATCATGTTATAGGATTTTAGTCTTTTTCCTGAAAGCAATAGGGAACCAATGAAGTGTTTAAATACAGTGGAGTTACATGATCTGATTTGTATTCTGAAATCATTGCCTAAGTTAAAGTTAAAGAATTAAAGTGTGGAAAATGGATTAGAGAGAAACAAGAGTAGATGCAAAGAGGTTAGTTAGAAGACTGATGCAGGTGAAAGGTTTTATCATTTCCTAGAGTTTTGATTTACTTTGAACTTTAACTAGTTTTGAGTCTGATCATTAGCAATACAGCCAATTTTCCCTCCAATAAAACAATTTGGACATACTGTTAAGTTCCTTACAGCAATGGGAATTTACTGGCATTAACTAGGTAATAAATCGAACAATTTCAGTCTTACAAATGTGAATTTTCAAATATATGCGTTCTCTGTGTGCTAAAGAATCATCAGTATATGATCTAGAGCTTGGCTTTTAATATGAAAGTCACCAGCTATCTATATAACCTCTATCTAATCTAACCTCTAAATAAAATGAGGTTATTTTAATCAAAATTGTTCAATTGCACGAGCTACATTTCAAGTGCTCAAGAGCCACATACTGCTAGTGGCTACCATATTGGACAGCACAAGTTTCCACCATCACAGAAAGCTCTACTGGACAGTGTTGAATTCGAGATAATATAATGACAAACTGATAGTGCACTTGTTCAGGAATTGCTGAGAACTGTAAGCTACTTTTAACTATCACAGAAAAGATACTAGGAAAGCTAAAGATAAGGGGGGAAAAGGGGTAAGGCTCAGGAAGGAATTTCTTTCAAAATTGCAAAAGAAGAAGGAAAAGAACTATAAACTACCTCACTAGGCACAAATTTCTTTACAGTACAAAAGGTGCCAGAGCTCTTAAGGCAACTCCAAGAGGGTCTAGAGAAAAGCTTGGGTACCCTCACAGACTGAGAGCAGATGAAGGTTAATACAGGCACATAAGTGCTGCCATTAAACTATATGTATCATTCATAAGGAATTACTACCTACCTACCTGATACTTTGTTCCAATGGCATACCCTCTCTCTCACAAATTCACCAAGAAAATATCAAGAAGACATCCCTGAGCAGATAGCATACAACAAACTGCAACACAAGTCCACAGAGATAATACAGAAATATACACAGTTCGGTGGCTCTCTGAAGACTACATCTTTGTATAGGAGCTGGAACCCTAATCAGCTTCTAAGTGTCAAAGAACAGCAGAAGATAACTCTCCAAACTTTGTAGTGCCTCCAGCTTCTCCTTTCTTTCTCCTCAAAACAACAAGAAATTCTGATATATCATCAATTTTTAACTTTAGGCTAACCCTTTAAAGTTATTCAGGCACTTACCTTGGAATTGCATTTTATGTATTACCTTTAACTGTGGGGTGAAAATCTCACCCTCTTGGAAGGCAATTTCAGTACTGAAGGACTGACCATATCTAGCAGCAGGGAGGAGTGGAGAAAATTTTCTACTGCCCCTGCAATTATACTATACTCTATTCCTAAGGTTACTCCTTAGATAAATTCTTTTTATTATTTTGGGGAGCTTTTAGAGTACACGGGGGGTGGTAAAAGGTCTATTACTTGACAGTAAAATTAAAATGTACTCCACAGAATGATCTGAAATTTCTTAACCTTTCTTCTCCTCACTCTCTGCCTGAAGGTACCCAGAAGTAGATCCCATTCAATGGTGCTCTTTCTGGCTCCTCAAACTCCATTTTCATAACAATGCTCACACTGTGCTTCCCCCAAGCCAGAAATACAGACTTGCCTACAACTGCCAGAGTCCTGTGCGGTCTTCTGCACTCCCAGGCAAGGGAACAGGGAGCAGCTAGGTATGCTGCAAAAGATACCATCACTGATGCTAGAAAATAGTCTATTTAGTCTGTACCTAATTACCAAACAACTCAGAATCAATTGTGTGTAAATAAATAAATATTCTTACCAGAAATACCAAGACTTAAACATTCTAGGAATACTTAGTTGATTTTGCTCAGGTGATATATGAACTGGGTCTCAGATAGTGTCAGGAAGAAGGGATTTCAGGGTGTTAAGTGGAAAAAAGCACACAGAAATGACAAAACATCACGTGTTCAGGGAAAAGTAGGCCTATGTGGCTGGACAGCAGAGTTCAAATGTACATTGGAAGTGGCAGGGGTTGGGGAGAGAGAAGTATGTATGAATACGGGCAGTGGTGAGAGTTAACTAAGCAGAGGCACTTTGGGATTGGATTTTAAAAGGACTTGTATGTCATGTTAAGTAGTTTAGACTTAGTCGTATAATCCTGAAATTAGATGCATGGTTCAGATCCTAAAATTTAGAAGATAACAGTATGAAGCCATAGCATTCTGAAGGGGAGATATATTAGAGAAAGGAATGACTGAAGATAAGAAGAGCTACAGCAAAGCTAATTGCAAAAATGACAGGATGCTAACAAAGACTGTGGGCGTGGTAATAAATCTTCCTAAAACATTTTTGATCAATTCACCCCCTCTGCTCACTGACTCCCTAACCTCACACTTGGCATTCAAGGCCTTTCACAACCTGGTTCCAATCTTTTGTGTAATCCCAATGTGCTCCTGTGCAAATTCTGAATTCCAGCAATTTGCTATTTCCCCCCCAATATATAAAACTTTCTGCCTATATACTATTCCTTCTACCTAGAATTCCCCTGGTTCTGTCCACCTCTGGTACAACTCAATTACCATCTATTGACTTAATTCTCTCTGAACTGTTACAGCATTGTGTTCATATTCTAAATATCCTCTACACGTTTTGTATCTCTGCTTGAGTTCCTTGTTTTATATCCTGCCCACTCAGTCTCTCCAAGTGCCTGATACCTAGCAGGTTTCTGTTATGGACTGAACAGTGTCCCCCCTCGGCCCCCCTCCTGCCCCCAATTTCGTATGTTGAAGCCCTAACACCCAGTGTGACTGTTTTTGAAGACAGGGCCTTTAGGGAGGTAATTAAGGTTAAATGAGGTCATAAGGGTGGGACACTAATCCCATACAACTGGTGTCATTGTAAGAGGAAGAGACACCAGAGATCTCTCTCCCTCTGTGTGCACACAGAGGTCATATGAGGATACAGTGATGAGGTAGCAACTTACTTTGAAATGCATCAAAAATTAAAAAGGTGGACTGACGGATAGATTGAAGGATGGTATGTGATTTAGTAAATATAGTGAATCACTGTAGAACCTACACAGTGGGTACATGAGTATTCATTGTAAAATTCTTTGAACTTTCTACAGTGTTTCAACATCTTCATAATAAAATTCTGGGGAAAAAGTAACTAAATCTTTATAATAAAAAGTACACAATTTTCTGTTTCTCTTCCACAGTATTCAGTGCAGTGCTTTTCACATATAAGGTACCTACATACAAAATGTAATGGTTTCACAGCTCTAAAAAACATAAACTTTGATTAATAATTTGTGAGTGTGCCAGTTAACTACAGTTTATAATTTTACAAAATTCATTTAAATGTAAATGTTATACTAAAATTTTATTTTCAGATACATTTTTTTTACATTTGTATGCCTCTGAAGCAGTAAGGGCAAATGTTCTTATACTCATTCACAATGAGGTTAAATGATATGCCAAGGCCAGCTCTGGAAAACCTGATCTTCTGACTTTTAACCCAGGGTATTCTCCATTATAAACCACACATTTGGAAAAGTCCTAGAGAAACAATCTAAAAACTTCTCCAGGTTTCACTAATGAGATTCATTTTATGACTTTTTAATTTACATTATCTCTGTGAATAAAATGGTTCTGCAAGACAGTTTAGCTTTTGCCCACTTACAACATCTCATCTGAACTTCCAAAAGAAAATGAAAGTGTTCTTTAAGCACTGTTGAATGTTTCAACAACTCAAAGAGATCCTTTGAAATTTGGTTTTAGAGATTTAAATAATTATAGAGATGGAAGCCATTTTAAATGTTATTTAACATAATCTTATTTTACAGATTCAAAAGTTAATTATGGAAGGGGTCAGGTGATTAGCTCAAGGTCCCAAAGCTGTTAATGGCAGAAGTAGTACTAGAACCCAGAACATCCAACTCCCTAACCAGGGTTCTTTCAGATAAACTTTAAGGCTATCATAGCTCAATTATCTGAGCTCATTAACCCAAGTTAAATCACAGGACTAACGTGACAAGACCAAGGCCACAAATGGGCTGGTTAACCTTAGAATCCAACAGTCTTTTTTCTACCTTATTTAAGATTTTTACAAATATTTGTATTTGTTAGGCACTTTGATCACATTTGAAGTCTGCTGCTGTTGTGCTGATCTAATCTGCGCAGCTGAAGTGGTGAAAAGGGTGTATATAATGCTGGAAAGACTCCACAGAAACTTCTTTGACCAAATGATGTTTGTCAAATAATTCAATCTGTTGAGATTATCTTCAAGAATATCACTCCCTAAAAACGGATGCAAGCACACAGCTTACTACAGAGGTCAGTGATACGTGAAATGATTTTTCATTATCTTTAGTTAAAAATACATTTTTCATTATTTTTAAATTCCACACTCTTATCAAGACAGCAGCACTTATGCTTACATTGGAACAGATAACTTTCATTGCAACTTCGTCAAAATCCAGACCCCCTGTTCTTTAATTCGTGGGTTAATAATCAGCCCTAGACCTCTGGTGTTTGAATATATAAAAGACATAACCTTTTTCTTAAATGTTACATTTTCTCTAATGGTTGGGAAGGCAGAGAACCAGCGCAGGTACTAGGATTAATCGACCCTTCAAACCTCCAAACGTTCTGACCCATCAAAATAGTGAAACTCGTACAATTTTTTTGTTTTATCAAGTAAATAAGCTTTCCTTCACTTTCTTCTCTCCTATAAATACTCAGCTTTAAACAGGAGGGGAATGACAGAGACTAAGAACTGAGTTCAGAGAATGGCTAAATGGTTGTTGCAATCCTTACCCACCAGGCCGGACTCGGCTTTGCCACCGAGGAACCACTGGAGTTTCTGGGTGCAGTTACTCAAGGCCTGGGAGAGCCATGACCCCAAGGCAGCAGCCTCGCTCCCTAAGGCCAAGCCCGCGCCCCTATGACCTCCAATGTCTCGAAAAAGGAGTTTTGAAATATCCGCTTTTGCCACAACTGGTCCGCACTCCCTCCCAGGCCAGAATAGGGAACAGGGTCCGGGGACAAAAGGAAGATCACGCCTGCCGCGTGAGGAAAACCCCGTCACCTGGAACTCGGCGAACTCCTCACAGTTCACACCGCCACTGGGCGCCGCCATATTGGACACACACGAGGCCCCCGCCGCGAGCCAATCATCGCGAAGCAAAGGTGTCCGCGGCACCGCCTAACAAAAAATATTGAGAGGAATCTCAGCAAGAAAGCTGAGCTCAAGGTTTGTCTTTTCCCCTTAGCCTCGCCCACATGTAAACCCGTAACGCTGCTATCCTTCTTTTCACTCCTGTGCTTTTAACATGTCCTCCTGGAACTGGCCCAGGTGCATAGATCGAAGAATGTCAGAACTTGAAGGGATCGTTTTACTCCAATCCCATTTACTTAACAAAAGGGGAAACAGTTTCCTGGTCGCACCAACAAGGTGGTTCGAGAAGGAACTCTCAAGTAGAAGTGAGGTTTTTCTTAACCCTCCCGTCCCGACCCTTGATCAGAGGGGCTTTTGTTCTTTAAGAATTTGCGCCCACCAAGAAATGTCAAGAAAAGACATTGATGGCAGTGGGGGGTAAGGGTTGAATAAGGTGTTTAGGTGTGGAAATAATAAATGTTTAGTTTTATAAAAATAGGCAAATAGAAAACAACATAGGAAGCATACATGTGAATTTCTCAGGTAGCCTGAGAGATACTCCCTAAAGCCAACCAAGAGATGAAGGCCACTGGTCACTAAGAACCCAATTACGCAGTTTTGAAAAAGGCATGTACACATTCATTGAAAATACTGAAAAAAGTGTACTGAAATACTGATTTATCTAGGCAGTGTGATTTCGGGGTCTACAGGTCACAAAAGTCCTACTTAGTAAGCATATTACTTTTCTTCTTTTTTGTTTTTTTTGGTACGCGGGCCTCTCACTGTTGTGGCTTCTCCCATTGCGGAGCACAGGCTCCGGACGCGCAGGCTCAGCGGCCATGGCTCACGGGCCTTGCTGCTCCGCAGTACGTGGGATTTTCGCGGACCGGGGCACGAGCCCCTGTCCCCTAGCATCAACAGGCGGACGCTCAACCACTGCGCCACCAGGGAAGCCCCACTTTTCTTCTATTTTAAACGGATACTTTCTTAGGTGCAGAGAAGGCCATTGCAAAGGCCCTCGAAACCAAGACTCCAAGACAGCAGTTTTGCGGCCGCTTCCAAGACGCGGCGCCAACAGAGACGTGGCTGGGTAGGGCACGCTGCCCGCACAGTCTGAGCGCCAAGCACGACCCACACGCTCCACGCTTCTAGTAGGCCCCGCCCATCGTCCGGACGTCACTCATGACCCGTTCGCTCTGCCCTCACCTCCCACAAGCCCCTCCCCAGAGTCCTGCTCGGGTCTCTGAGTTCGCTGCGCTCGGCGACCTTCAGCTTACCCGCGCCACCGGCCTTGCGGCACTGTGTTGGTCGGCGGAGGAGGCGGCCATGGGGAGCCTCCGCGGCCTGCGCCTGGCGGCTGGTGAGACGCGGGCCGGGCAGGGGGTGGGCGGGAAGCCAGCTCGGCCGCTGTGGGTGGAGGAAGCCTGCAGCCTCCTCAGGAATGGTAGTTGCTCTGTTCCATTACGCTTTCCCCTCAGGTAGTTCGGAATCCAATCGCAGGGTAGTAATAGGGGGAGAGAGCAAGGGATGAGCGAGCAACTGGTAAGCAAGACACTGCGGGCTAGCCGAGAGTGACCCTCTGCATCCAACCAGCTGCCACCAACTTAACGAGCCGTTTTGCTCCCGGATCACTTTTCCGACCCCCAGCCCCTGTGAGCTCAGTTCTTAATGCACTTCCCATCCCTAAAACTACCCCATTGCCTGATTCATTCAGCTTTCCACGAGTCTTGAGCTTCCCCCTCCCCGCCACTCCCACCCCCACCATCTCTAGAGTTTATCTCTCAGAGAAAATTTTGAGTCTAGGGTTTCCTACCTATTTGTTATCTGATTAGGCAAGGGATGTATGGTCTCCCAGAATAACAGTAATTGTTTTCCTAAAATGGGGGGGTACACTTCTTTTAAATAATTCTACAATAAAGTGCTTTAAATTTCTTGGAGGAAAGTGTTATGTAAATGCAGGATCTGTGGTTTGTTTCCCTTGTAGACATTTGTGTAATGACTATTTGGAGTCGGGGTTTAATTTGCCTTCTTGGGGAACCAGTAGAGCCTTTGCTTAGTAGGGGCTGAGAAATCAGTGTTTGCCTCTTGGCTGTTTTCTAGGCACCAGGGCAAATCACACTTTCGGTTACCTTTATGAACTTTGATAAGGTGTAATGATTGATTCCTTAGTACCAAAACGTTATTTAATTCAGATTTTACAAGAAGAATCGCCCTAAACTTGACTATTGTGATAATGCAAATGTACATTGTAAATGTAAATGAAATAATGTAAAAAAAAAAGTTATCCTTGACATTTCTTTTTTTTGCGGTACGCGGGCCTCTCCAGTTGCGGAGCACAGGCTCCGGACGTGCAGGCTCAGCAGCCATGGCTCACGGGCCCAGCCACTCCGCGGCATGTGGGATCTTCCCAGACCGCGGCACGAACCCATGTCCCCTGCATCGGCAGGTGGACTCGCAACCACCGCGCCACCAGGGAAGCCCTCCTTGACATTTCTCATTTTGCATTTCAGTGGAGAATGGACTGGAAAACATGTCTCATGCTGAATATTATTTACTTCCTTTAAAACAAATACCCTTTCTGCTAAAAGAGATTTATTTCATTGATTTGTTCAGTTTAGATGAACTAATTCCCCTAAAATCTTTTGTACACATCCTGTTAACCTTTTCAGCAAGGTGAGTGAAAGAATCATTGCTCTGTAAAAAAAAAACCCTGTAAAAGGGACTTTGACTACAGAACCAAGACTGAGTGTTTGTAAGTAATTCATCTTCTTGCCTTGAGAATATATTTATGTACTATAAGGATTCCAAAGCCGCTCTCCAAACTTTTGACGTTTAAGAACTTTACCATTGGGCAGTCAGTCAAAACAAAATTCCTTGAGCAATTTAAGAACAATTTATTTTACTCCAGATAGATCCACCAAGGATGTTATATGAGCAACTCTTCCCAAAGGATCTCTGAATGTCTTATGTTTTGTGAGCAACTTCAAGCAATTTGCTCCTTCACCCACTTTTGCCCATTTTATTTCTAAATACTTTGACCTACATTGTTTTACTTGATTGATTTCTCATAGTAGCCCTCTTAGGTAAGTCTTATCGTCTCCTCTCCATTTTACAGATGAATAAACATGGGTCCGAGGGTTAGATGACTTGTCCCAGGTTGATCCGCCATAAAATGTTAGAGTCAGGAGATGAGTCAGTGCCCTCTAATTCTGGAACTGTACTCTTTGCTTTGTTCAGACTGCTTGTTCAGATATATGTGTACATGTATTTGTCATAGCTAATAGGGTCTCCTTGGTGTGAAATGGAAGAGTCATGAAATGCAGATTTACTTGTGAAATGGAAGCAGTCATTCATATGCAAATAGTTTTCAAGTAAGAACGATTTAACTGGCAACTTTACTAAAGGAATGGTAGATCAGATAGAAACATAATCTAGGCATACCTCATTTATCCAGAATATTATTTGGAAGAAGGTACTTTAGGTGAATGAAATTTCAAAAACCCAAGGCTTAATCCTTTAAATGATGGACCCTTATTTTTAATTGTTTCTGTTGGAAATCTTTGCTATACTCCCTTAACAAACAGAATGTAGGCTTTTACGATCTTGAATTTGTTTACTGTTTTGTAGATGTACCTGTAGAAATAGGTCAGGGTTGTTAACTTTTGGTTCTTGGTTCTTGGTTCTTTGGTTCTTCACAGATGAGAGGTTCTGTGAACCTCTGAAATTGCATTCACATTTTTATGATTATATGCCTGTTTGGGGAAGAGAGGATCCATAGCTTCCATCCATTACTCAGAGCAATCTGTGCTAAGCTAAAAAGCACTTTTATGATGATTTGGAACTAAATGGCTATTGATCCACACTACTGTGGGTTCCATGAGGGTAAAGATGGGGTCTGTTTTGTTTTTACTAAATCTTCAGCACTTACCAGTGTCCAGCTCATAATAGATAGGCAATAGATACTTTTTGGAATAATTGTTTTTAATATTTTATTATTTTTAATAAAATAATTGTTTTTTATAATTATTACTTTCTATATAATAATTATTAGATCAAAGGAATGGAATGGTCTTATAAGAATGTTTCTTCACACACCTTCAGAAAAGATTTACTGCCCTAAACTCCTTTGACTTAACAGCAGATTTTTAAATGAATTTATTATTGTTATTTTATCAATGCAGTGGGCCATGGGCATTCTCCTTGTCAGTTTTACCCACATCCTAGAGCATTAGAATCAATGGATAACTTAAAAGTCATGTAGTCATGTAGTACCCTAAGTTTACAGATGAGGAAACTTAAGGCCCAGGAAGGAAATTGACTTGCTAAGGGTCACACAATTACAAAGCTGTGAATATCTCCTGGTTCCCATTCTGATTTTATTTCTACTACATTCTGCTCCTTCATTGTACTTTTTGTTTGTTCTTACTAATCAGCCCTAAATGAGTACATGCTCATTTTTACCATTTTATGCCTCCAGTCTTTGGCTTTGCTTATCACTCCCTCCAGGTCTTGCCAACAGGTTTTTACTGAGCAAACACTGTGTGCCCTGTTCACTATGAAACCTCTGGAATGAGTGGACTGCCACTCTTCCTAGGGCTAAAGTTTATTGCAATGAATAAGCAGACCTATATAATATACCTGGAGAGCTTATACAAGACAGTATATATTAAGTTCTAGATTGCAGAACAGATTTTTTTTTTTTCCGGTACGCTGGCCTCTCACTGCTGTGGCTTCTCCCGTTGCGGAGCACAGGCTCCGGATGCGCAGGCTCAGCGGCCATGGCTCACGGGCCCAGCCGCTCCGCGGCATGTGGGATCTTCCCAGACCGGGGCACGAACCCATGTCCCCTACATCGGCAGGCGGACTCTCAACCACTGTGCCACCAGGAAAGCCCTGCAGAACAGATTTTAAATGCTGCTCTTGTGTCCTGAAGCTGGTTCCTCCTGGCTTTGTGCATATCTCTTTCCAGTTTCACAGGTAGTCATGTTACACTGGTAGCTTGAGATCTGCCATGGTGAGGGTTATTGGCAAACACTACAAATCAGGGCTTTTACCCACCACCCCCCTCCCAAGAGCCAGCATACCACTGGTTTTAAGAATTCAGAGATTGAGGGTTCTTTTCCCTAAACCATGTAGCCTCTGAGAGCATAATCTGACCTTAAATATTTTTACCACTTCATCCTCATTTTCTTAGTGTTGACTCAAGTTGCAACCCCCATTTTTTTTAATGAAAGTACATAGAACAGAAAATTTTACAATTCATCCCAAATGGTAAGAGTAAATATTGTTTTAGTCATATATATGTACACACACATAGGTATACATATATATAAATGTATGTGTCTGTATTGGTGTACTTGGTCATTAAATAAAATTCATTTTTCCCTTGGGAAAAAAAAAAGAATTCAGAGAAAGGAAAAGTAGTGTAAGTTAGGATTATCTACTGAAGGTTCCATTGAAACAGAAGGGATGGGAGAGTGACACGAGCGAAGGTGGGGGCAGTAATGAGTCTGCAGAGGGTGTGGGGGGAGAAAGGGCAGTAGGGAGAGAGGATTATCTTGGATTTCAGGAGGTACTAATAGGAGATGCAGTTTGGCCTTCGAGGGTTTGAACCAGATGAATTTGGACAAAAAGGAAACCTTCAAGAAGAAGTCATTAAAAAATATTTTTGGAAAATTAACATGGTCGCTGCATACAGCATGAATACCTGCTACCTGTGAAAATATTACAGTAATCCGTAGGTGAAGTGATGATGAGAATGACAAAAAGAGAATGTATCTAGGAAGTATTTTGAAGAAACTGTTAGTATGACTTTCAGACAGAGTAATTTAAGGAAAACATAAAGACTGAAGTTTTTGAGCATGGAGGACTGAAGGAGTGCTACTCCGTTGTCAGAAATAAGAAAGTTGGGAAGGCTTACTGATTTGGCAGAGAGGATGGTGCACTATTGAGTGGGAGGTGGCATTGAGTTCTAGGTGAGGATGGAACCTCAGTCACAGACCTGAGGACAAAGGAGGGGTAAAGTTAGGGAAATATATGGGAGCCATCAGTGTAGAGCTGATTATTAAAACAGAATGGAGGAGTCCTCCCTGAGAGCAGTGCGGGACAGAGGCAAAAACTGAACCTTGGAGGCCTGACGTAGTGTAAGCAATAGGAAGTGGCAGAGGATATTAAAGAAGGTAGATCACAGAGGTCGGAGATGAAGGGAGAAAACGTGGTAGTGTAATGTAAGGGAGGACTGAGTCCTTGTAGAAGGATGAGATCATTAGAGTCAAATGGCCACAAAGATGGGAAGAGGAGAGTCAGATGAGCTAATGAAAAGATTCTAAAAGACATATTCATATGACTAGAAAGAGATCACTAATTTACAGCAATTTTAGTAAAATGAGTGGGGGAAGAAACATTGTAGTTATCGTGTGGGTGATGGGGTCAAGGTAGTAAATACATGCCACTTATTCAGTCACTCCACTATGAAAGGAAGGAGGTAGTATTTTATTTATAGGAGCTGTTGAGAGCAAGTGAATGTTTTGTTTGAGATAGTGGGCCCTCAGTACCACTGTGGTGTAATAAGTCAGGAATTCTCATCAACTACCCGTAGATGTATAAATTGATTCAGCCTTTCTGGAAAGCAGTTTTTTACATATTTTAAGAATCTTAAGATTGGACCTAGAGATTATCATACTAAGTGAAGTAAATCAGAGAGAGAAAGGCAAATATCATATATCACTCATACGTGGAAACTAATTTGTAAAAGATACAAATGAACTTATTTACAAAACAGAAGCAGACTTATAGATATTGACAACAAACTTATGATTACCAAAGGGAAATATGGTGGGGAGGGATAAATCAGGAGCTTGGGATGAACACAATTGCTATATATAAGATAGATAACCAGCAAGGACCTACTGTATAGCACAGAGAACTCTACCTAATATTCTGTGATAACCTATATGAGAAAAGAATCTAAAAAAGAATGTATATTTGTATATGTATAACTGAATCATTTTGCTGTACACCTGAAACTAACACAACATTGTAAATCAGCTATACTCCAATAAAATTAAAATATTAAAGAAGTAAAATGAATCTTAAAAGGGTTCATGTCCTTTAACCATCATATCCTTTAGCCCTCCACTACCAGGATTCTATATAAGAAAATAACCAGAAATGCCATTAAAGATTTATGTAGAAAACTATTCATTGAAATATTATTTGTAATAGTGAAAAATGGGAAATAAATCAAGCCATAGGGAATGATTAAATTCAGGTTATATCCATTTGATGTTATACAGATATCAAAAAGTTTTTTTTCGTTTTTTGGGGTTTTTTTTTGCGGTACGCGGGCCTCTCACTGTCGTGGCCTCTCCTGTTGCGGAGCACAGGCTCCGGACACGCAGGCTCAGCGGCCATGGCTCACGGGCCTAGCTGCTCCGTGGCATGTGGGATCTTCCCGGACGGGGCACGAACCCGCGTCCCCTGCATCGGCAGGCGGACTCTCAACCACTGCGCCACCAGGGAAGCCCTGAAATTTTAATAACATCTTTTATAAGAGCATTTTTTTTTTATTGGTTTATGGTTGATTTACAGTGTGTTAGTTTCAGGTATACAGCAAAGTGATTCAATTGTACATATTTATATTCTTTTTCATATTGTTTTCCATTTTAGGTTATTACAAGATATGGAATATACTTCCCTGTGCTATACAGTAGGTCCTTGCTATTTCTCTATTTTATATATGATAGTGTGTATCTGTTAATCCCAAACTCCTGATTTATCCCTTCTCCACCCTTTTTCCTTTGGTAACCATAAGTTTGTTTTCTATGTCTGTGAGTCTGTTTTGTAAATAAATTCATTTGTATCATTTTTTAGATTCCACATATAAGTGATGTAATATGATATTTGTCTTTCTTTGTCTGATTTACTTCACTTAATATGATAATCTCTAAGTCGATCAACATTGCTGCAAGTGGCATTATTTCATCAAAAAGAGGAATTTTGAATGCAGCCAGAGACATAGGTATTTAGCTCTGCAGGTGTGCCCTGGTCATTCATGTAGCCTATGTTCAACAGGGACTCTAGCTGGTTGTGCTAAAAAGCAGCAATTCTCAAACATGGCAGCACATTAGAATCACTTAGAAAATCTTTCTAAAAAATACTAATGCCAAAAAAAAAAAAAAAAAAAAAATACTAATGCCAGAGTCCTCGTCACAGAAATTGGGATTTAATTGGTGTGGGATGGCCCTGTGTGTTGGGTTTTTGTTTTTCTGTGGTGATTGCAGTATACAGAGTTTGAAGTCCATCTTTTTAGAGTAGTGCTTCTCAAACTTTAGTATGCATAAGCATCATGTGAAGGGCTTGTAAAGACATTTTTCTAGATTCTGAAGGTTTGGGGTGGGGTCTGAGAATTAGCATTTCCAGGAAGCTCCCAGCTGAGGCCGAATAGCACTGTTCTAGACTTTAGAGTTTGTGGTATTGGTTTTCCTATGTCTGGCACACAGTGTGTACTCATCAGCTATTGAATGAATGTAGCTATTTGATTCTTGAAATTTAATGTTCATATGAATCAGTTGGATATCTCATTAAATATACAGATTCAAATTCTGTAGGTCTGGGGTGGGAGCTGAAAGTCTGCATTTCTAACAAGCTCACAGGTGATGGCAACAACATTTGAGAACAGCAAGGTGTAACAAGATATGTATCGTGTGTAATTTTCTCATCTCATTTCCACCAAGGTGCACTAGGCAGATGACCTTCACCTGGACATCTTTGGTCTACCCTGAATCGGGCACATTTCCTACTATACCCCATTTCTTTCCTTTTCTATCCCATTACAAAAACATATTGGAGTACAAATGAGTGAGAGTGACATTTTTATAGAGATAACATCAAATCCTCTCCAATTTTTAAAATATTAAATATCAAGTAAATATAAAAATTTCATAAACTATGTATAAAGTAAAAAACAATAAGATGTAATTAATACACATGTTTAAAAATATTCTTATTTAGAATAATTTTAATTTACAGAAAAGTCGCAAAGATAGTACAGAGTTCTGTGTACCCCTCACCCAGTTAACCCTAATGTCATCATCTTACATAACCCACAGTACATTTGTCAATACTAAGAAATTAACAATGATACTTTGCTATCAACTAAAGGACAAACTTCATTTAGTTCTCTCCAGTTATTCTACTGTTGTCCATTTTGTGTTCCAGGATCCAATCCAGGATACCACATTGCATTTAGTTGTCATGTCTCCTTAGTCTTTGCTGATCTGTGATGGTTTCATATTCTTTGATTTTCATGATCTTGACAATTTTGAGGAATACTGGTCAGATATTTTGTAGGATGTCCCTCAATTAGGTTTTGTTTGATGCTTTCTCATGGTAAGACTAGGGTTATGGGTTTGGGGGAAGAATAAATAGCACAGAGGTAAAGTGCCCTTCTCATCATGTCATATTAGACAGCATATAATATCCACATGATTTATTACTGGATTCATTTTATTTTTTGTTGATGGACTCATATTTTTTACCTTGTTATAATCTATTACTCTTATTTATTTTGTTGTTCAGATTATGCCAGTTTAGGCTTTATCAGATCAGCTTCTGTGTCCCTTTACAGGCCCTCATCATTTTGTTTTTTGGACACTTCCTTACTTTCTGGCACTACAGGATGGATATTCCAGACTCATCTGTATTTTCTCTGCCCCAACATAGAATCAGCCAGTTTTCTCCAAGGAGCCCTGGTTCCTTTCATTGGATAATGGTATTTAGACACCAGGATCTGGCAATGAGTGTGCTTGTTGCTACTCAAGTGTCACTGATTCCAGGCCTTCCCAGTGGGTAGAGCTGGAAAATACGTGTGTGTATACTAAACCATGTGTATACACATAATTATGTTTCTGTCTCATATCATCTTTCTATATGTATACACACATGTATATATAGAAAAGTAAAGGTGCACATACTGAGTTTTCTGACTCTGACCCAGCACCACATTCATTCTAGCCTTCCACCCTTGCTTTTGGAACTTCTTTCCTTGACAATGAGAAACCTGGCTCTCATTATCTACCATTTAGTTACTTACTTGTTCAATCCTAGAATATACTTATAAAGTAGTTTCAGAATTGTTAACCAGTACTCCTGTAAGAAACAAATTTGCCAACTAAAGTACATTTCTCTTTGTCTTTAGTCTTATAGTTTCCAGTCAAAACAATATTTTCCAAAGTTACTTAAGTCAGCTCCTTTTTTCCCACCTTGAAGTTTATAAGGTTAGATCACACATTATTTCTAATACAATTAGATACATTTGTCACAGTCTGCTTTCCATCCTGGGAATGATCCAACACCCTGGTTGATATTATAAAATTTGCATATATTAAAGCTCTCTGTGATGTAGTTTTAGGGGTTTTGACAAATGCCATGATTTCATTTTTAAGCAGATCATTGGCAGACTTCATAACTAGCAACATACGTGCAACAAACCTGGCAGCTGATCTTCACACAGGTTAAGAAACAATAACTTAGATAATCTTCTAAAAGCTTCCTCACCAGCATTCATTGAACCTTCATTTATCATCACTGGTTCCCGGAGATTGATCACGTTCCAGGTAACGTCACTGATGGTTATCTCCAGGAGAGTCTTGAATGATTCTGAGAAAAAAAGCATCCCCACCACTCTGCACAGTCCATCATGGGTTTGAAAGAATGGGAAGGAAGGGACAACAGGGCAGAAGGCAGTACTTGAATCAGCCTCGAGACTGACCCACTAGAGCCTCCAGCCAGCAGTAATAACTCTAAGGCACAGATTTACAAATTGTGAGCTCCCAGACCAACAGTACTGGCATCACCTGGGAAATTGTTGGAAGTGCAAATTCTCAGGCTCCACCTATACTTACTGAATCAGAAACTCTGCAAATGGGGTCCACTAGTGTGTGTTACGAGTCCTTTGGGTGATTCTGTTGCATACTAGAGCTTAAGGATTTCTATTCTTAAGATTAACTAGCCATTTGCCAGTCAGAGCCTTACAGGCATAGTGAGGCTTCATCTTGACTTCTTGCTAAGGCTTTGGGGACACAGAACTGGTCAGCCAGGGACAGGCTGCAAGTGTAGCCAGGTGGTTTAACCCTCTGGGTTTAACAGCCCTTTAAGGGCTGGTTTTCTTTTGGTTTTTTTGTTTGTTTTTAATTGTGATCCACCAGAGGATGGAAAATTTTGGGCTTGGATGTCTGGGGCAATATATTCTATCTCTTTGAGTTAGAAAAGTGGTCTTAATAATGATACTGGGGGGGGGGGAAGGGTAAGCTGTGACAAAGTGAGAGAGTGGCATGGACATATATACACTCCCAAACGTAAAATAGATAGCTAGTGGGAAGCAGCCGCATGGCACAGGGAGATCAGCTCGGTGGTTTGTGACCACCTAGAGGGGTGGGATAGGGAGGGTGGGAGGGAGGGAGATGCAAGAGGGAAGAGATATGGGAACATATGTATATGTATAACTGATTCACTTTGTTATAAAGCAGAAACTAACCATTGTAAAGCAATTATACTCCAATAAGGATGTTAAAAAAAATAATGATACTAAAACTTTTTTATGCTTTAATTTTTTTGTAATTGTAAAATGAAGACCGAAATCACATCAAGACTTCATAAATATATATATTTTTTAGTGATGTCGGGTTTAAAAATTTTTTTTACAATGGTTTGTTATTTCTAATGTGTATAATATCATGTTTGTTTATGTTTTAATAACCATTTATACCTTAAGGAGGTACAAATTCCTGGCCTCCAGTATGAAGTTGTAGTAAGAAAAGTTGGGAGATATTTTCTGATCTAGGTAAACCTCTATTGCCTTTAAGTCCCTATTCCTCACCTCCACCCCCAGGTATGTCTGTGACCTCAAGTACTGCTTCTCTTTTCATTATTCCTCTGTTCTAGCCATGCTGGCCTCCTCTTTGTGTCCCTTAGGGCCTTTGCACTTAACTGTTGTTTCTGATTGAAATACCCTTCCACCAGATACCTGCATACTAGCCCCCTCACTTCCTTCAAAAGTAGCATTCTCAAAGAGAACTTCTACTTCCCTATCTAAAATTTCACACACACACCACATTCCAAGCACAGAAACACTGTCACTCCCCATTGTTTATTTTTTCTGTCTGGAATTTACTATCTAACTATATATATACATATATATATGTATATATGTATATTTTTCCCCCTTCCTCTAGTAGAATGTAAGTTCAGCTGGCATAGATTTTTATCTGTTTTTTATACTGCCTGGAACAATACCTGACAAGTAGTATTTGTTGAATGAATAAATATCTCCAAACGTGCATTTGTGTGACTGACAGTAAGTAGGTGTACATGGTAACATTTTTGCTTTATCATTGTTACCCAAACTGAGCTGAGAGGCAGCTTGTCTTTTATTCTCCTAAACTGCCTCTGTTCTAATTAAGAGGGATGGGGAAGGACAGTACCTAAGGAGATAAATATTGATTCTTTTTCTGTTTCCTCTTTAGACAGTAGAGCTCACTGCCAGTTAACTTTGTTGCTTTCTGTCTCAGCACCTGCCAGAAGGCAATGGGACAGGATGGTGTGAGATGGGGATTTATAGGTCACATTAAACCAGTGGTTCTCTGGGGAAGATGAAAAAGTCGAGATGGATGGTGGTGATGGTGGCACAACAATGTGAATGTACTTAATGCCACAGCCCTGTACACTTAAAAATGGTTAGAATGGTAAATTTTGTGTTATATGTATTTTACCACAGTTTTTTTTTTTTTTAAAAAAAAACCCCAAACACAGTGGTTCTCAAAGTGTAGTTTCAAACCAGCAGTAGCAGCTTCACCTAAGATCTTGTTAGAAATGCAAATTCCCAACCTTCAACCCAGAATTGTTGATTCCAAAACTGGAGGTAGGTGTGCCTAGTGATTTGCATTTTAACAAGCCATTCTGGTGGTTCTGATGCATACTGAAGTTTGAGAGTCACAGCACTGAATACTTGTTTTAATCCTTAGAGCTATGGAAAACTTTTGAAGAGGTTCATAGAATTTCTTCATGCCCTGATAACTGTATAAAATTACCTTGATCAGAAATACTGACCACCTTAGGGGTAAAATTGAAGTGCTCTGGAAATGTTTTGAGGATTAGTGCTTTAAGTAATATTTCAAGAAACAAACTTAACGCTTAGAGTGCCTGCTGTGTTTCAAGCATCTTGCCAAATACTCTCACACTTGTTTTCCAGTTAACCCTCAAATCAGCCCTGGTGAAGTAAATACTACATTACCTATTATACATTTAAAACAAGCCGAGATCAGTTATAATTTATCTACTTTTCTTACAGTGTATACTTACTGTCACTAGGTGGCACTGGTGGTGTGGTTACTCAGACCCAGGCAAAGCTTTCTGAGACTACCTGCCTAGAAAACTGAAATAAATGAGGCCTTTTATGAAAGAAATCAGACTGCAGACAACCACAAATCTTGATACAAGTAGAGGTTCTAACTTAAGGTATGTCAGAGTTAAGACCTCTGAAAATTCACTCCTATAAAAAGCAATGAAAACATTACCATAAAGTCTTAAAATCAACTTTTTCAGAACTCTAGGAAATAACCAGAGGCTTGTGACAGTCTGTGTGGCATTTGTCGAAGAAAATGACTTCATGGTAAGGGCAACAAGGCTAATGGAGTTTTAACTGATTCCTGTCTCCTCTTGGCTTCACAGTAGCCTTGAAAACTAATACCTCAAAATTGCAGTAGCTCTAAAAACCTAGCAGACACTGAAGAAGGCAGAATGGATTTGGAGCTCCCCCAAACCCCTAGCCCCAGAGGACTGTTACTATTTGGCCTGTGTGGCAGTTCCATGGAAATGCTCACTCACAGGGCTTGCCTTTTTTTTTATTAACCTGACTCAGAGCTAATACAATTCGAACAGCTTCTTTCTCACCCACCCCAGAGCATGCCCCCAAATGCACACATAGCCCTCCAGCAAAGGCTGGCAAACTTATTGGTGCAAGGCATTTAAGGAAGTCTCTGTCCAGTTATTAGTGGACTACTAAGCTAACATAGAACATAGACTTCTGTGGCAAAACACAACAAAGAATATTGGGGAATACAGAGCATTGGAAATAGAATTGAGAGTCTGGAAATAAACCCTCATATTTATGGACAAATGATTTTCTATATTGTGTCAAAACAATTCAGCAGGGGAAAGAATAGTCTTTTCAACAAATGGTGCTGGGAGAATTGGATATCCATATGCAAAAAAATGAAGTTGGATTCTTTCCACACATAATATACCAATATTAACTGAAAATGGATGACAGATCTAAATGTTAAAGCTAAAACTGTAACGTTCTTAGAAGATAATATAGGAGTAAACCTTTGTAACCTTGTATATGACACCAAAAGCTCAAGCAACAGAAGAAAAAATGGATAAGCTGGACTTCATCAAAATTAAAAATTTATATATTTAAAGGACATCATCAGGGACTTCCCTAGTGGCACAGTGGTTAAGAATCTGCCTGCCAATGCAGGGGACATGGGTTCAAGCCCTGGTCCGGGGAGATCCCACATGCCACGGAGCAACTAAGCCCATGCACCACAACTACTGAGTCTGTGCTCTAGAGCCCGTGAGCCACAACTACTGAGCCTGCGTGCCACAACTACTGAAGCCCACACACCTAGAGCCCATGCTTTGCAACAAGAGAAGCCACCACAACGAGAAGCCTGCACACCACAATGAAGAGTAACCCCTGCTCGTCGCAACTAGGAAAGCCTGCACGCAGCAACGAAGACCCAACGCAGCCAAAAATAAAAAAATAAATTTATAAAAATAAATAAATAAAGGACATCATCAGGACTTCCCTGGTGGTCCAGTGGGTAAGAATCCACGCTCCCAATGCAGGGGGCCCAGGTTCCATGCCTGGTCAGGGAACTAGATCCCACATGCATGTCACAACTAAGAAACCCATGTGCTGCAACTAAGCCCACGTGCTGCAACAAGAACCAGCACAGTCAAAAATAAATAAATAGGGCTTCCCTGGTGGCGCAGTGGTTGAGAGTCCGCTTGCTGATGCAGGGGACGCGGGTTCGTGCCCCAGTCTGGGAGGATCCCACATGCTGCGGAGCGGCTGGGCCCGTGAGCCATGGCCGCTGAGCCTGGGCCTCCGGAGCCTATGCTCCACAATGGGAGAGGCCACAGCAGTGAGAGGCCCACCTACCGCAAAAAAAATAAAAATAAAGGATGTCATCAACATCATGAAAAGACAAACTGCGAAGTGGAGAAAATATTTACAAATCGTATATCAGACAAGGAACTTGTATCTAGAATATATAAGAATGCTTATAACCCGATAATAAAAAGACAACCAAGTTAAGAAATGAACAAAGAAGCTGAATGAACATTTCTCCAGAGAAGATATACAAAGAGCCAATAAACATATGAAAATATCCTCATCCTCTTTACCCAGTAAGGAAATGCAAATGAAGACTATGTTGGGAAGGAAGAAATTTTCCTCTACCCTTCTCGGTTCTTGTGGTTGGTCTAAGAATTAAGTTGACATGAGACATAATGAGTTGACATTAACTAACATGTATACATGAGAGAGACCCTGGAAAACTGAGTAATTTGCTGAAATGGCTGAAACCCTCACCTTAAATACCATCTTCAGGTAAAGACAAAGAGTATGTTGGAAGTAGGGGTTTGAAACTTCAAAGGGGAGGAAGGCAATTGACATGGAAATGGAATAGCAAATGTTTGGTAAATAAATGTTTGCTGGGCCATGCAGAGACAATGGGAAACAGGGTGGACTCTGATGTCCAGGCTGTTTCCACCAACACACTTAGCCCATATTCTTTACAGATATCTCTGATGATAGCTCTCTTCCTGGAATAGACCCTCTATCTACATTTTTTTTAGGAAATTAGGGGAAGGCTAAAGTTTCTTCCTGAGTCTTCTGGGCCTTGATTGTTTTCAGCTAAAATAATCCACATGCCAAAGAAGACATTTTGGGGTGGCAAATTTCGCTTCTCTACGACCACAGTGAGCTACCATGTCACACCCACTAGGATGGCTTTTTAATTAGCAACAACAAAAAAACAAGGCAGGATGTAGAGAGATTGGACCCCTCATACATTGCTGATGGAAATGTAAAATGTAAATGCTTGGAAAAGAGTCTTGAAGTTTCTCAAACAAGTAATTCTGTGGAGTTGCCATATGACCCAGTACTTTCACCTCTTACTATATGCCCCAAAGAAATGAAAATAGATGTTTACTCAAAAGCTTGTACACAAATGTCCATATCAGCATTAT
Source organism: Leucopleurus acutus (assembly GCF_964270905.1). Lineage (NCBI taxonomy): Eukaryota > Metazoa > Chordata > Mammalia > Artiodactyla > Delphinidae > Leucopleurus > Leucopleurus acutus. The sequence continues at coordinate 68,150,463 of NC_139147.1, forward strand.
TCATAATAACCAAAAAGTGAAAACCACTTAAATGTCCATCAACTGACTAATGTATAAACAAAATTTTGGATATCCATGAAATGGGATAAAATTTATCAGTTAAAAAAATCAAGTACTGAGTACTTCCCTGGTGGTCCAGTGGTTAAGAATCCACCTTCTGATGCAGGGAACGCGGGTTCAATCCCTGGTCAGGGAACTAAGATCCCATATGCCGTGGGGCAACTAAGCCCGTGCCCCGCAACTACTGAGCCTGTGTGCTCTAGAGCCTGTGCGCCACAACTAGAGAGAAGCACGTGCGCCACAATGAAAGATCCTGCATGCTGCAATGAAGATCCCACCTGCGGCAACTAAGACCAGACACAGCCAAATAAATGAATAAATAAATAAATAAAATAAATAAATAAATATTTTCAAAAAATCAAGTACCGATAAATGCTACAACATGGACAAACTTTGAAAACATGCTAAGTGAAAGAAGCCAGTTAAAAAGGCCACATATTGTGTGATATCATTTATATAATTAAATACTGTAGTAGTGATCAGTACATAACTTTGTGTATATAGAAAAAACTACTGAATTGTACACTTTATTTTTTATGTAGTATATATATTTAAAATTTTTTTACTTTATATTGGAGTATAGTTGATTTACAATGTTGTGTTAGTTTCAGGTATACAACAAAATGATTCAGTTATACATACCTCTGTTCTTTATCAGATTTTTTTCCCATTTAGGTTATTATAGAATATTGAGGAGAGTTCCTTGTGCTATACATTAGGTCCTTGTTGATTATCTATTTTATATATAGTAGTGTGTATATATTAATCCCAAACTCCTAATTTATCCCTCCCCTCCACCTTTCCCCTTTCGTAACCAATAAGTTTGTTTTCTAAGTCTGTGATGCTATTCCTGTTTCGTAAATAAGTTCGTTTGTATCATTTCTTTACATTCCACATCTAAGTGATATATGATATTTGTCTTTCTCTGTCTGACTTACTTCACATAGTATGATAATCTTTAGGTCCAGCCATGTTGTAGCAAACGGCATTATTTCATTTTTTTTTTTTATGGCTAGTATTCCATCATGTATATATACCACTACTTCTTCTTCTTTTTTTTTTTTTTTGCGGTACGCAGGCCTCTCACTGTTGTGGCCTCTCCCGTTGCGGAGCACAGGCTCCAGACGCGCAGGCTCAGCGGCCATGGCTTACCGGCCCAGCCGCTCCACAACACGTGGGATCTTCCCGGACCGGGGCACGAACCCGTGTCCCCTGCATTGGCAGGCGGACTCTCAACCACAGAGCCACCAGGGAAGCCCTACCACTTCTTCTTTATCCATTCATCTGTCATTGGACATTTAGGTTGCTTCCATGTGTTGGCTATTGTAAATGGTGCTGCATTGAACATTGGGATGCATGTATCTTTTCAAATTGCGGTTTTTCTCTGTATATGCCCAGAATTGGGATATGTGGATCACACAGTAGCTCTATTTTTACTTTTTAAAGGAAACTCCATACCTTTCTCCATAGTGGCTGTACCAATTTACATTCCCACCAACAGTGTAGGAGGCTTCCCTTTTCTCCACACCCTCTCCAGCATTTATTGTTTGTAGACTTTTTGATGATGGCCATTCTGACTGGTGTGAGGTGATACCTCACTGGAGTTTGGATTTGCATTTCTCTAATAATTAGCGATGTTGAGCATCTTTTTATGTGCTTTTTGGCCATCTGTATGTCTTCTTGGAGAAATGTCTATTTAGGTCTTCTGCCCAGTTTTTCATTGGGTTGTTTGTTTTTCTGGTACAGTAAGTCCCCTACATACGAAACTTCAAGTTGCGAGCTTTTGAAGATACAAACGTGCATTCGCATGTACAGTCACGTAAGTTAGTTCATGTGTCTGGCGTTCATTGTCACGTGCGTGCATCCGGTACAAGTGGTTGTGCTTTTATGTTCTGTACAGTACTATACAGAGTACAGTAGTACAGTATCTTTATTTCAAGCTAGATCTGCAAGAGAATGACTTCATTGAACTCCTTGCTATGCAACACGAGGAGCTTACTAATGAAGACCTGATGGAATTGGAGGCCGAGAGAAAGTACGAAGAGAGACAAGAGGAAGAATAAGTAACTGAAGAACTGAAGAGATTTATGATGCAGGAAATGACAAGGGGATTTTCTTTATTTGAGGAGGCACAGGACCCGAACGTAGAATGGTACAGAAAGGTTGCAGCAGTTGTTCAGAATGCAGTCCAGTGCTACTGTGTCCTCTATGACAAGAAAAGAAGAGCTACTACCCAGACATCACTGGATTGTTTTTTCAAGAGGGTAGATAGAATTGAATCCAGCAAGGTACCAGAACCTGTGCCATCAATGTCAGGCATGAGTGAAATTGCAGCTTGCCCTCCGTCTCCTATTGCTGACGATCCTTCAGCTCTACCATTTCCCACCTCCTCTCCCTCCTCTAGTCAGTGAGTCTTCTTGCCTTTTCTCTTGATGCCAGCCCGTGTATGCCAGCTGTTGTACTGTACTACTCTACTTTTCAAGGTACTGTACTGTGACATTAAAAATGATTTCTTTATTTTTTGTGTTTGTTTTTTATGTATTATTTGTATGAAAAGTATTATAAACCTTTTACAGTACAGTATTATATAGCCAATTGTGTTAGTTGGGTATCCAGGCTAACTTTGTTGGACTTACAAACAAATTGGACTTATGAATGCACTCTTGGAATGGAACTCGTTCGTATGTAGGGAACTTACATTGAGCTGCATGAGCTATTTGTATATTTTGGAGATTAATCCCTTGTTGGTTGCATTGTTTGCAGATATTTTCTCCTGTTCTGTGGGTTGTCTTTTTATTTTGCTTATGGTTTCCTTTGCTGTGCAAAGCTTATACGTTTAATTAAGTCCCTTTTGTTTATTATTATTATTATTTTTTAAACAAAATGTTGGGGGTAGGAGTTTATTAATTATTTATTTTTGCTGTGTTGGGTCTTTGTTTCTGTGCGGGGGCCACTCTTCATGTCTGTGCGCAGGCCTTTCACTATCGTGGCTTCTCTTGTTGAGAAGCACGGTCTCCAGACGCTCAGGCTCAGTAGTTGTGGCTCACGGGCCTAGTTGCTCCGTGGCATGTGGGATCTTCCCAGACCAGGGCTCGAACCTGTGTCCCCTGCATTAACGGGCAGATTCTCAACCACTGCGCCACCAGGGAAGCCCTATTATTGTTTTTATTTTCATTACTCTAGGAGGTGAATCCAAAAAGGTATTACTGCGATTTATGTCAAAGAGTGTTCTGCCTGTGTTTTCCTCTAAGAGTTCTATAGTATCCAGTTTTACATTTAGGTCTTTAATCTATTTTGAGTTTATTTTTGTGTATGGTGTTAGGGAATGTTCTAATTTCATTCTTTTACATGTAGCTGTCCCAGCACCACTTACTGAAGAGACTGTCTTTTCTCTGTTGTATATTCTTGCCTTCTCTGTCATAGATTAATTGACCATAGGTGCATGGGTTTATTTCTGGGCTTTCTGTCCTGTTCCTTGATCTATATTTCTGTTTTTATGCCAGTACCATATTGTTTTAATTACTGTAACTTTGTAGTATAGTCTGAAATCAAGGAACCTGATTCCTCCAGCTCCATTTTTCTTTCTTAAGATTGCTTTGGCTATTTGGGGTCTTTTGTGTTTCCATACAAATTTAAAAATTTTTTGTTCTAGTTCTGTGAAAAGTGACACTGGTAATTTGAAACAGATTGCACTGAATCTTTAGATTGCCTTGGATACGATAGACATTTTGACAACGTTGATTCTTCCAATCCAAGAACATGGTATATCTTTCCATCTGTTTGTGTCATCTTTGATTTTTTTCAAGGGTGCCTTATAATTTTTGGAGTATAGGTCTTTTGTCTCCTTAGGTAGGTTTATTCCTAGGTATTTTATTCTTTTTGATGCAGTGGTAAATGAGATTGTTTCCTTAATTTCTCTTTCATTGTTAGTCTATAGAAATGCAGCAGATTTCTGCGTATTAATTTTGTATCCCGCAACTTTACCAAATTCATTGATGAGCTCTAGTAGTTTTCTGGTAGCATCTTTAGGATTTTCTGTATATAGTATCTTATCATCTGCAAACAGTGACAATTTTATTTCTTCCTTCCAATTTGGATTCCTTTTATTTCTTTTTCTTCTCTGATTGCTGTGGCTAGGACTTCCAAAACTATGTTGAATAAAAGTGGCTAGAGTGGACATACTTGCCTTGTTCCTGATCTTAGAGGGATGCCTGCAGCTTTTCACTGTTGGGTATGATGTTTGCTGTGGGTTTGTCGTATATGGCCTTTATTATGTTGAGGTAGGTTCCCTCTATCCCTACTTTCTGGAGAGTTTTTATCGTAAACTGGTGTTGAATTTTGTCGAAAGCTTTTTCTGCATCTATAGAGATGATCATATGGTTTTTATTCTTCAGTTTGTTAATGTCGTGTATCACACTGGTTGATTTGTGGATATTGAAAAATGCTTGCATCCCAGGGATAAATCCCATTTGAACATGGCATATGATCCTTTTAATGTATTGTTGGATTTGGTTTGGTGGTATTTTGTTGAGGATTTTTGCATGTATGTTCATCAGGGATATTGGCCTGTAATTTTCTTTTTTGTGTGATATCTTTGTCTGTTTTTGGTATCAGGGTGATGGTGGCCTTATAGAATGAGTTTGGGAGTGTTCCTTCCTCTGCAATTTTTTGGAACAGTTTCAGAAGAATAGGTGTTAACTCTTCTCTAAATGTTTGATAGAATTCGCCTGTGAAGCCATCTGGTCCTGGACTTTTCGTTTGTTGGAATTTTTAAATCACAGTTTCAATTTCAGTACTTGTGATTGGTCTGTTCATATTTTCTATTTCTTCCTGGTTTAGTCTTAGGAGACTGTACTTTCTAAGAATTTGTCCATTTCTTCTAGGTTGTCCATTTTATTGGCATATAGTTGCTTGTAGTAGTCTCTTATGATCCTTTGTATTTCTGTGGATTCAGTAGTAACTTCTCCTTTTTCATTTCTAATTTTATTAATTTGAGCCCTCTCCTTTTTTTTCTTGGTGAGTCTGGCTAAAGGTTTATCAATTTTGTTTATCTTTTCAAAGAATCAGCTTTTAGTTTCATTGATCTTTGCTATTGTTTTTTTGGTTCTATTTCATTTGTTTCTGCTCTGATCTTAATGATTTCTTTCTGTCTGCTAACTTTGGGCTTTGTTTGGTCTTCTTTCTGTAGTTGCTTTACGTGTAAGTTTAGGCTGTTTATTTGAGATCTTTCTTGTTTCCTAAGGAAAGCTTATATTGCTATAAACTTCCCTCTTAGAACTGCTTTTGCTGAATCCCATAGGTTTTGAATTGTTGTGTTTTCATTTTCATTTGTCTCTAGGTATTTTTTGATTTCCTCTTTGATTTCTTCAGTGATCCATTAGTTGTTTAGTAGCATATTGTTTAACCTTCATGTGTTTGTGTTTTTTGCAGTTTTTTTCTTGTAGTTGATTTCTAGTCTCATAGTGTTGTGGTTGGAAAAGATGCTTGATATGATTTCAGTTTTCTTAAATTTACTGAGGCTTGCATTGTGGCCCAACATGTGATCTATCCTGGAGAATGTTTCATGTCCACTTGAGAAGAGTGTGTATTCTGCTGGCTTCAGATGGAATGCTCTATATGTAACAAGTAATTCCATTTGGTCCAATGTGTCATTTAAGATCTGTTTCCTTATTGATTTTCTGTCTGGATGATCTGTCCAGTGATGTAAGTGGGGTGTTAAAGTCCCTTACTGTTATTGTGTTACTGTTGATTTCTCCTTTTATATCTGTTAATATTCACCTTGTATATTAAGGTACTTCTATGTTGTGTGCATATATATTTACAATTGTTATATCTTCTTCTTGGATTGATCCCTTGATTATTATATAGTGTCCTTCTTTGTCTCTTGTAACAGTCTTTATTTTAAAGTCTATTCTGTCTGATATGAATATTGCTACTCCAGCTTTCTTTTGATTTGCATGGAATACCTTTTTCCATCCCCTCACTTTCAGTATGTATGTGTCCCTAGATCTGAAGTGGGTCTCTTGTAGACAGCATATATACCGGTCTTGTTTTTGTATCCATTCAGCCAGTCTATGTCTTTTGTTTGGATCATTTAATTTGTTTACATTTAAGATAATTGTCAATATATATGTTCTTATTGCCATTTTGTAAATTGTTTTGGGTTTGTTTTTGTAGGTGTTTTCTCTTCCCTTTCTCTTTTGTTCTGTTCTCTAGTGATTTGATGACTAATGTTAGTGTTGTGTTTGGATTCCTTTTCTTTTTTGTGTGTATCTATTGTAGATTTTCAGTTTGCAGTTACCATGAGGTTTTGATGTAGCAGTCTCTCTCTCTCTCCCTCTGCCCTCCTCTATCTCTCTCTCTCTCTCTATATACACACACACACACACACACACACACACACACACACACACACACACCCACCCATATATATATATATATATGATTGTTTTAAGTTGCTGGTCTCTGAATTTCAAATGCATTTCCAATATCCTGCATTTTTTGTACTCTCGTCTTCTATCAATTGTTGGGTTTTGTTTTTGGTTTTTGGCGGTACGCGGGCCTCTCACTGCTGTGGCCTCTCCCGTTGCGGAGCACAGGCTCCAGACGCGCAGGCTCAGCGGCCATGGCTCACGGGCCCAGCCGATCTGCGGCATGTGGGATCTTCCCGGACCGGGGCACAAACCCGTGTCCCCTGCATCAGCAGGCAGACTCTCAACCACTGCGCCACCAGGGAAGCCCCGATTGTTGGTTTTGATATCATATTTGTGTGTGGATGATTTCCTACCTTTACTGTATGTTTGCCTCTACTGGTGAGGTTTCCCATTGGTAATTTTCTTGCTACTAGATGTGGGCTTTTCTGCTGAGAAGTTCCTTTAGCATTTGTCATAAAGCTGGTCTGTTGGCGCTGAATTCTTTTAGATTTTGGTTGTCTGTAAAGCTTTTGATTTCTCCATCAAATCTGAATGAGAGCCTTGATAGGTAGATTATTCTTGGTTGTAGGTTTTTTCCCTTTCGTCACCTTAAATATATCATCACTCCTTTCTGGCCTGCAGAGTTTCTGCTGAAAAATCAGTTGATAACCTTACAGGAGTTCCCTTGTATATTATTTGTTGCCTTTCCCTCGTTGCTTTTAATATTTTCTCTTTGTCTTTAATTTTTGTCAGTTTGCTTACTATGTTTCTCAGCATGTTCCTCCTTGGGTTTAATCCTGTATGGGATTCTCTGCACTTACTGGACTTCGATGACTGTTTCCTTTCCCATGTTAGGGAATTTTTCAGCTATTATCTCTTCAAATATTTTCTCAGGCCCTTTCTCTCTTCTTCTTGGACTCCTATAATGCAAATGTTGGTGCGTTAAATGTTGTCCCAGAGGTCTCTTAAACTGTCCTCATTTCTTTTCATTGTTTTTTTCTTTATTCTGTTCAGCAGCAGTGATTTCCACATTTCTGTCTTCCAGCTCACTTATCCGTTCTTCTGCCTCATTTATTCTGCTATTGATTTCTTTTAGTGTATTTTTCATTTCAGTTATTGTATTGTTCATCTCTGTTTGTGCTTTGTATCTTCTAACTCTTTGTTAAACATCTCTTATATTTTCTCAGTCTGTGCCTCCATTCTTTTTCTGAGATCTTGGATCATCTTTGATATCATTACCCTGAATTCTTTTTCTGGAAGGTTGCCTATCTCCACTTAATTTCATTGTTTTTCTGGGGTTTTATCTTGTTCCTTCATCTGGAATATACTCCTTTGTTGTCTCATTTTATCTAACTTTCTGTGATTGCGGTTTCCACAGGCTGCAGGGTTGTACTTCCTCTTGCTTCTGGTGTCTGCCCCTGGTGGGTGAGGCTGGTCTAAGAGGCTTGTGCAGGCTTTCTGATGGGAGGGACTGATGCCTGCCTACTGGTGGGTGGAGCTGAGTCGTGTCCCTTGTTGGGCAGGCCTGTGTCAAGAGGTGTGTTTAGAGGTGACCATGGGCTCAGGAAGATTTTAGGCAGCCTGTCTACCAATGGGTGGGGCTGTGTTCCCACCCTGTTAGTTGTTTGGCCCGAGGCATCCCAGCACTTGCACCTACCGACTGTTGGGTTGGGCCAGGTCTTGTTGTCTAAATGGTGGCCTCCAGGAGAGCTCACACTAATGAGTACTCCCTGGTATCTCTGCCACCAGTGTCCTTATCCCCACAGTAAGCCACAGCTGCCCCCCACCTCCACAGGAGACCCTCCAAGACCAGCAGGTAGGTCTGGACCAGGCTCCTATGAAGTTACTGCCTTTTCCTGGGTCCTGGTGTGCACGAGACCTGTGTGCATCCTCTAAGAGTGGCATTTCTGTTTCCACCAGTCCTGTGGAGTTTCTGCGATCAAGCCCTGCTGGCCTTCAAAGCCAAATGCTCTAGGGGCTCCTCCTTCCGATGCCAGACCCCCAGGCTCAGAACTCTCACTCCTGAGGGAGAACCTCTGCGTTATAATTATTTTCCAGTTTGTGGGTAACCCTCCCGGTGGGTATTGGATATGATTGTATTGCAGATGCATTCCTCCTACCATCTTGTGGAGCTTCTTCTTTGTCTTTGGACGTAGAATATCTTTTTTGGTAGTTTCCAGTCTTTTTCGTCGATGGTTGTTCAGCATTATTTGTGATTTTAGTGTTTTTGTGAGAGGAGGTGAGCTCAACTCCTACTCTGCCGCCATGTCTCCAATCCTCCTTTACTTTCAAACTGAGAGTTGTGATGGATGAGCTTTTTGCCTTCCCCAGATGGTTGAAGCTTACAATTTTTGTTTTTGGAAACCCTACTGCCTCCTTATTTCTATTATTATTTTTGCAAGAAAGGTATAAAGAGAGTTGGAATGGAGATGAGATTTGTGATTGAGAAAGCCCTGGACTCCCTTCTCCATCTTTCACCTCTTTCTTTCTGATTGGTTCCTGTCCAGCAGCAGATTGAAGCAGGAGATGATTCTGAATTTTACACTTTAAAAGGATGAATTTTTGATGTGGAATTATGTATCAATAAGTGTTGTTTTAAACATCTTTAGACATATATAAACATATGCCTATGAGAAGTCCACAGTGATATCTTTTAGATTGCTATGTTTAAAAGTTTTCTTAACAACAAGAGAAAAAAAAAGCAAGGGAATTATGTTTCTCACCAACTATGGGAGGTCCAGTGCTATAATCACATTTTACTCTTCGTTGCTCTCTTGCATCTCCTTATTGCTTCAAACTATGAAGGTGCAATGACACTCAATTAGGAGTTTGGAATTTCAAAGGTACACACTGTCCACTAACAAATAGATTTTTAAAACTGCTTGAATTCTCCTGTGATGGTTTTTTTTTTTTTTTGCGGTACGCGGGCCTCTCACCACTGTGGCTTCTCCCTTTGCGGAGCACAGGCTCTGGACGCGCAGGCTCAGCGGCCATGGCTCACGGTCCCCGCCGCTCCGCGGCATGTGGGATCTTCCCGGACCGGGGCACGAACCCGTGTCCCTGTGTCCCCTGCATCGGCAGGCGGACTCTCAACCACTGCGCCACCAGGGAAGCCTTCCTGTGATGTTTTAAGCACAAAGCTGTGAGGGCACACTCTTGTTGCATTAAAGGCAAGTCTTGGGCATGTTTTTCTTTGTCACCCAGAGCATCATGGAGGGTCAGGACCCTGGTCAGATTTATCATTGGTGCCTTTCCAGCTTTCTTTTCTGTTTCATTCTATTGCAGTGCTCCCTTTCTTCCATGTCCTAGGACCCTAGGGCTCTTTTGTGATCTTCTGACTGAATCCTATACCAGTCCTGCTCTCTCTTATACCACGACACCCCCATACTTAGAATTATCCCGTTTTACCCTCATCAGAACTGTTTATGGCTGTCTCTGCTTTGAATTCTGATTAATTATTGACATTAAAAATGTTCATGCTAACGCTGAAGGTGAAAATTTCTAAGTTCTTAAGCATGCATTCATTTTAAGAAGGAATGTGTTTCTTAGGTTTGTTCACTGAAAAGATCTGGAAACAGTGACAAACTCAGTAACAATGAACCTCCCTCAGGCATCTCTAAGAACATTTTCTACTTAAAGGAACCAGAGCACTTTGGAGGAATGTCTGATTCCAAATCTGGGGCAGGAAGCATTTAAAATGAGTACAGAACATGTTAAAAAGTAAGGCAGCTATAAATGATTACTGGGCGCATGTTGAAAGGACCCAGGAGCCAATTAGAAATGTCCCCAGTGACTAAAGATAGGAACATCTGGGCATTAAAAAGAAAAATAACTGGAATGGACTGGAGCACATCACATGTGTTAAATGCAAGAGTTCCTTATGTTACTTATAAACAAAAGGTTACCTGTGGAGGTTGCAAGGAAACCAATTCATTGATTTGAAAACTGGCAAATAAAGGGAAAGAATCAAGCATTTATTCTACATTTCTTATATGACTTTTACCGCAGGATAACCAAATAAGTAAGATAGAAAAAAATACTACCATCTTGCAACCCCTAATGAAACAGTCACCAATGTCTGCATAAAACATTAGATGAAAGGTGATGGAGAACTTTATAAGGATGAGTCACAGTGATAGTATCTACTGCTCAATCTTAATATCACAAAAAGACAAAATCGATGTATACCTTAGGATGTCATACGGTAGGGTGTACACAGTACCACCTATGACATTTTCTTGCTAAAAATTCTAACCTGAATCTGATGAAACCTCAAAAATCTGTTTACAAGAAATAGGGGAATTAGAAGAATATGTTAAATAACACCATGGGGAGGCAATCAGCAAAACCTAAAGTGAGGGAAATTCGAACTAATGATCTAGCTTCTTCAACAAATAAATGACAGGAAAAAAAGGAGGGAGAGACCTATACGGCATGCATCAACCGTATTCAGTGTGTGCACCTATTTAGAATAAATCCACTGTAAAAAAAATTGTGAGTCCGTTGGAGAATTGAATCATAATGTCATTTGATCATAATGTGCTGGTATCAAAGGAATATTTTTTAGTTATGTTAATGGTATTCTGGATATGATTTTGAAGTTATTATTGTTTTGAGATAAGTACTGAAGTGTTTATCGATGAACTAATAGGTTGTTGGGGATTTGCTTTAAAATAATCCGGTTGGTGGGAGGGAGTGGGTGGGATTCAGACGACACAATATTGGCCATGTATTGATAATTGCTGAAACTGGGTGGTGAATACATAGTGATTTGTAATACTATTCTCTATAGGTGCTTAGAGTTTAGACTTTAAAAATTAACTGCATACATATACTGTATATGATAACATAGTTTTATACATTTGTATGTATATAAATATATATATAGTTTTTAAATTATACATAAATTGTGACTGTATCTAAAGTTGATTTCTAATTGGAGAATTATGTCTTGGAAGGAACAAGGCTTTCTAAAGAGCCCCTTGCTGGCCATTGCAGCCCCCTACCCAGAGTTTATCAGAACAGTATTGGCAACTTGGCATCTTGTTTTAGCACTTCTGGGAGGTTGCTGATCTTTACCTCAATGGCCAAGGGTCATAATCCATAATATTCCCACCAGAATCATTATTGTTATGATAAGACACACGTGAGAAGTGCTTTTATAAAACTTACAGCCGACAAAATGTTTATGTTGTAAATTCGTAATTTCCTAGTCAGCAAAACATGCATATTTTAAGATAGCACTAAGCATAGCACCTTAAATATAGTACATGTATCTTACATATAGAGTAGGATATTCATTTTTAAGTGAGTTAATCTTTATAAATGAAATTGTATCTTGCAGGTATTTCTCATTTTGAGACATCGATTTCCTTTCTCTGAAACATTTTTCTCTCTTTTCTAGGAAGTTATTTTAGGTTCTGTGAAAGAGATGCTTTCTCATCTTTAAGGCTTACCAGAAACTCTGATTTGAAGAGAATAAATGGATTTTGCAACAAACCCCAGGAAAGTCCAAAGCCTCCAACCCGTAAGTTTTTATTAGTCTTTCCAGTTATGGACTAGGCAGCTCCCAAAGACTAGAATAACTTGGAATCAAAAGAACCTAGGGGCTTCCCTGGTGGCGCAGTGGTTAAGAATCCACCTGCCAATGCAGGGGACACGGGTTCGAGCCCTGGTCTGGGAAGATCCCACATGCCGCAGAGCAACTAAGCCCATGCGCCACAACTACTGAAGCCTGCGTGCCTAGAGCCTGTGCTCCACAACAAGAGAACCCACCGCAATAAGAAGCCCGTGCACCGCAACGAAGAGTAGCCCCCGCTCGCCACAACTACAGAAAGCCCTCTCACAGAAATGAAGACCAAACACTGCCAAAAATAAATAAATAAATTTATTAAAGAAAAGAAAAAAAAGAACCTAAAAGAGAGGTGGTCACAGGGGTCCCTATATCATACCCTATCATGTAGTTCAGGCCTCCCAAATTGTGCTTATATTAGCTGTGCTTACATGTGGCAGTGATTTCTTCATTTTTCTCGTTTGTCATTTTCATCTCTTGCCTCAGGGATTTGACTGGAGCTTTTTATAGGACTATAGATGCACCAAAGTAAATAGTGGTCTACAAATCATCTTTTAAGGAACCTCAAAGATGAACCAAATCAAAAAATGATGTTTTGGGTAAAATATAATTAGGGCTACGCACTGGCTTGTACATTGACTTTAGCCATGTTTAGTCCTATCCCTAACTCCAAACCCTGTCATTGTCACCACTGTGGAAGAAGGAGCATAATATATAAACTGTAGGGTCCCAGGAGCTATTTGCTTGTTGCTTCTTCATGGCAGTGCACTAGGGCTAGGCAGGTATTGGTGAGTGGAAAAGAATTAATTCTCAAAGAATATTTATCAAGAGCTTCAGAATGTTTATACCCTTTGACTTGGTATTTCACTTCTGGAAATCTATCCTAAGGAATAATCCCTATATGTGGAAAAAGCTTTGAATGTAAAGATGTTCCTATTTATATATATATATATATATATATATGGAAAATGAGAAATTAGTCTAAATGTTAAGTAATCTGGGAATGATTAATTATATATGTTAGATCTACTTGATGAGGTTGTGCAGCTGTTGGAAATAGGGCTTATAAATACCGCATACTGGCATGGAAAGTGTTTGTCATCATGTTAATGAACAAAGCAGGATACAAAATTTTATATTGTGCGTAAGCACAAGCATGGTACATATAGAAATTACATATATATACATATGTATGGGGATAAGACTTAGGAAACACACCAAAATAAAAATATAGTGATCATGCTATGACAGGAGAATTAGGGGTGGTTTTTAAATTTTTCTTTTTTCACATCTATACTTTCTGAATTGTCTTTAATGAGTACATAGTACATAAAATGGAAAAAATTTTTTAAAAACTCTAGAGAAAGTTGTGCCAAGCACTGGAATGGTTAAAAGATAAAATCACAGCAGTTCTATTTCTGTACTTCTAAACCTCTTTTCTTGACTTTGGTTCTTTATGGATTTTTTCCCAAGTGACCTTCCTGTTCGTTCCTTTTGCTGTTGCCTTCTGGTTAAGTGAAAGGTGCAGCTTAAGCAAAGGTGATGTGTATGTAGTCAAGGAGATGGTCTGTCTGCAAGAGAGATGTAGGCATTATATGGAAGTTGGATGAGATTATCTCCAAGGTCCTTTCTAACCCTGACATTCTGTGATTCCCTAGCTTTTTCTGCTCCTTGCCTTCAGTGACTTCCCCTTCCTTTGAAAGGCTCTCTTATAGTCTATGGTTCTACCTTTCTTGTTCATTTTCATCTTTGGCTGCTCTGTTTTCCTCTGCTGCCTCTTTCCCCTGTCTCCTTTCTGGGTCATGCCCCAAGGCTCAGCCCCTGGTCTTCTATGTTTCTCTGTCATCCTCACTGTTTCTCCCTTTGCACTAGTGGTTATCTCCACTCCCAACTTATTAATGAAACCTACTCAGATGGCATGAATTTAGAGTCAGTAGATCTAAAATGGCATTCATGCTTTTTCCTCTCCTGACTGGTTCTTTTCACAATCTCCTTATTTTGGTTAACAATACTGTTATTGTCTTACTCATCCAAGTTTGAGGTTCTTCATGAATCCTTCTTTGTCTTCATCTCCAAATTCTTTTAGTCATCATCATATTGACTTTGTTGTCTCTCTTCCTGCTGTTATAACTCTAGTTCTGACTATATCACCTCACCCTTGTATTGTAATACCTTGTATTATAATCTTCTGTTTGGACTTGTTGCCCACTCTGTCCTATCCTTTTGCTTTCCATCCATTATGCAGATTAAATTTTCTAAAATGTTAACTTCTTCCTTGCTTCAAAGTGTACAGTAGTTCTTGAATCAGGTCTAAAAAGCTTAGCCTGCCATTCAAGTTCTTTTATAATCTGATTTTACCTACAAACTTTTTTTAATTCTACTGAAGTCAAACAGGCCTCACTGTTCTCTTTTTAGTTCATCCTTCTCACCTTTATAACTTTGTTCATGGTGTTCTTTCAGCTTTCAATGGCTATGGCTTATATTGGGAAATAATGCTTTTATTTTACTTCAGTCCTCACAGAATTTTTGAATCTCGTTTAAGAAATGAGCAACCTAAGAAATTCCATCCAAACAAAGCTCTAATTAGCTTGAGATTTCTCAATGATTCTGTTTAGCGAATAGCTAAAAAGCACAAATAGCATTTTAATGTTGCTAAATTTGAGAGTCAGTCTCATATAAGTAAGATATCTTCTCTTGTTTTCCTCATAGACACTTACAGCCACAGAGTGCCATTGCATAAGCCTACGGATTGGGAGAAGAAGATCCTAATATGGTCAGGTCGCTTCAAAAAGGAAGATGAAATCCCAGAGACTGTCTCGTGAGTGCTGAATTTAGGGTTGTAAGCAGCTTTTATTTTTCAGTAGTCTATTTTAAAGGAAAAGCAGTTCCTCTGAGTCTGACTACTTAAAACCTTTCAACCAAATTTTAAAACAGTTTCCACTTCTCTAAATGTTTCCTCTTTGGCAAGTACCTGGAATAATAACAGTGCTGGAAAATCTGTGTGTTATCATTGATACCTTATGTAGTGCCTAGTGAAGAGCTGTTAGATACTCTGAAGTCAGCTGATTTGATATCCTCTCCTAGCTACAGAAAGTGACTAAATTAGTTTTTCTTTCTTACATTTCATTGTTAGTGTATAGAAATGCAACAGATTTCTGCATATTAATTTTGTATCCTGCAACTTTACTGAGTTCACTGATGAGCTCTAGTAGTTTTCTGGTGGCATCTTTAGGATTTTCTATGTATAGTTATCATGTCATCTGCAAACAGTGACAGTTTTACTTCTTCCTTTCCAGTTTGGATTCCTCTTATTTCTTTTTCTTCTCTCATTGCTTTGGCTAGGACTTCTAAAACTGTGTTGAATAAAAGTGGCAAGAGTAGGCATGCTTATCTTGTTCCTGATCTTAGAGGGAATGTTTTCAGCTTTTCACTGTTGAGTATGATGTTAGCTGTGGGTTTTTCATATATTGCCTTTATTATTTTAAGGTATGTTCCCTTTATGCCCAGTTTCTGGAGAGTTTTTATCATAAACTGATATTAAATTTTTTAATTAATTAATTTATTTATTTTTGGCTGCGTTGGGTCTTTGTTGCTGTGTGCGGGCTTTCTCTAGTTGTGGCGAGCAGGGACTACTCTTCATTGCGGTGCACGGGTTTCTCATTGCAGTGGCTTCTCTTGTTGCAGAGCACAGGCTCTAGGCACATGGGCTTCAGTAGTTGTGGTATGCGGGCTCAGTAGTTGTGGCTCGTGGGCTCTAGAGCGCAGGCTCAGTAGTTGTGGCACATAGGCTTAGTTGCTCCGTGGCATGTGGGATCTTCCTGGACCAGGGCTTGAACCCATGTCCCCTGCATTGGCAGGTGGATTCTTAACCACTGTGCCACCAGAGAAGTCCCGCTACTTTCATTTGTCTTTCTCTCTGCTGTTCTGTTTGGGTGATCTCCATTATTCTATCTTCCAGATCACTTATTCGTTCTTCTGCATTATTTAGTTTGCTCTTTATTGACTTTAGCCTGGTTTCACCTCAGCAGTTGAGTTGTCTAATTTTGATTGGCTCCTCTTTATAGTTTCTAAGTCCTTGTTACAGTGATCTGCATTTCTAGCGATTGCCTTTCTTAATTCCTCCAGCATTTTTATTACCTCACTTTTGAACTCGGGTTGTTAGACTGGAGAGGTCTGTTTCTTCAGTCTAGAGAAACAAACCAACTTGTTTGTTCTTTCAGGAGATTTCTCTTGATCTTTTAATTGGGAGTGGTTCCTATGTTTTTTCATTTTACTTATATTTCTCTGACTCTATGAATTTAAGGGAAACAGTTATCTACTGTGGTCTTGAAGGGCTATTTTTATGTGGGAATGACCCTGTGTAGCCTGTGTGAGTCCAATATTTTTGGTGTGATGGCTGTTTTTGGTATGGATGTCTGCCACATCTTTCCTCAATGTGTGTTGGCTGTTATCTCCTTCATAGTGGTGTGATTTGTGTTGTGGTAAGCAGAGTCTGCACTGGATCTTGTGTTGAGTGGGGCCTTCTCTTTGCTCTGTTGTTGTCACAGCCCTGTCATGGGCAGGGTCTGTTCCCCAGTTGTTGGAAGAGAAGCCCCCAGATCCGGTTCTAAGCTATGATGTGAGGTAGGCAGGAGTGGAGTGCTCCGGCTGGGAAAGGAGCTGCTGTGTATTCCCCCCCAGGAGCTGACTACCCAGACATGTGCTCTGTGACGTCGCCTGCCACCCACTGTGCAGGCTCACAAGTACACTGTTGTTGGCGTGGCCCTCAGCCCCGCCTCTGCTGTGGAGACACTGGTATTGGCTCTGATTTCAGCCCCACTTGTGTGTGTGTGCACCCACAAAGCCTGTTGCTCCTGGCACAGGACCCGTCTCAGCTACAGGAGAGCCAGTAATCAGCTCAGATTATCCCCAGGCGCTGCCACAGGCATAAATTCGCCGAAGTTGCACACCCGCAGGGAATCGCCTCAGATTTCAGCCCTACCTCTGTGTGCGGGCAACCACCCAGCACTTGCACACTCCCAGAACTCATAGTGGCTAAGCCACACCCACTGTGAGCTCACCAAGAATGAGGCTGCTGTGGCAAGTCCCTGCCCCTACCTTAGCGTGCTGACAGTGGGGCTCCGGTGATGGGCAGGGGCTGTGTCCTCCACACACTTCCAGTTGCAGCCTGGACTACACCAGAGGCCCTTCGGGCTGCCTCCGCACAGTCAAACTGAGTCTTCTCCTCGGGTTTGTCTGCTGAAGCCCAAGTTTCAGCCCTGAGCTGCTGCACACACACCAAGAGGCGCACGTCTTGGGCTGGGAAGTGCAGCAAGATGGCCAGGGCCACCTGTGCTGGTCTCTCTCTGTCCTGCCTACTGTAAGCCGGCTGCTTCACTCTCCTCTGAGGCTTACTGTCTGTCCCCAGTGGACCTACCAGTCAGCTAAGGGGCCTCCCAGTGTGAGGGACCTTTTCCGCTTTCATGGCTCCTTCCCAAGGGTGCAGGTCCTGTCCCAATTCCCTTTTCTTTTCTTTCTTTTGTCCTACCCAGTTATTTGGTGATCTTTCTTGCAGCTTTAGTTGTATGAGATCTTCTGCAAGTGTTCGGTGGGTATTCTGTGAGAATTATTCCGAATGTAGATGTAGATGTATTTTTGATGTCGTTATGGGAGGATGTGAGTTCTATAATACATCCTTCTATCTTCATCTACACCCTGTTATTGTGTTTCATATACAAAGTGAATTGTGAAAATGCTCCATCCTCCCCAAAGTCCTGTATGATCTCTAGGCCCCATCTCCTTTTTTATATGTATAGGCACTACTCTACTCCTGATTTGTGAGACACAGATTTATATCCTTCTGACAACTTCAGAAAGGGAAATTTTAACTTTCTCTCACGATCCCATTGTATTACTAGGTTTGAGATGCTCGATGCTGCAAAGAACAAGGTCCGGGTGAAGATCAGCTATGTAATGATTGCCTTGACAGTGGCAGGATGCATCTGGATGGTTATTGAGGGCAAGAAGGTGAGAGTGGACTTGCCGTCTATCTTTGTGTATTTTCCACAAAAAAACCTAGAGGAAGTCAGGGGTTGACCCTTGTATTTATTCTCTGTGATGAGGAGGCTACTTCCTACATGAGAAATGATAAGAAACAAAATATAACATAGTAGGAACAAACCTGAGATATGATGCCTGGAGATAAATAGCAAATCCTAACTTTGGCAAGGTGAAGGACTAAATTAGTTTTGGTTAAGTAAGAAAAAGTGTTTAGTTATCACAGATGTCATAAGTAATGTAAAACAAGTAGTATGACACTGGCATACTTACTAATAACTCCTTGCATGTCTGTAAAGCACTCTCATTTTTTTATTGATCCTCACTCTGCTCTTGGTGAGTGTTCTTATCACTGTTCTTTACTTGATGTTCAAACTGGGCCATATATCTAAGCTCCTAAGTGGTACATAGGAATTCAGGTCCAGAAATCCAGTCATTATTCACATCTATGTTACTGTCTTCCAAGTACCTTGCAGTTATCTTATTTAAACCTCACAACAACACTGCAAGATAGATAATTTAATTAGGACCTCATTTATAGATGAGGAAACATAGCTTAGAAACCTTTAGTAACTTACCCAAGTTCACACACATCTCCCTAACGGCAGAGCCACGGTTTGAACCTAGACCTGTCTAATTGAGGTGATGGTAAAAGTGCTCCCAGTTATTGATTGCTCATTATGTAACAGGTATTGTTAAACTTATTTAATGACCACAGTAATTCTAAGAACCTAAGAGGTAGGTTCTCTTATTATCCATGTTTTGTAAAAGAGGAACCTGAAGCTTAAAGATGTTAAATAATTTTCCCAATGTCACATAGCTAATAAGTGGCAAGACAAAAAAGTGGAGCCAAGTTTGCCAGTTACCAAACTGCATATATACTGTCTTGTGATTAAAATAGTTATTTTTATATGCAGCAGTACTGGCCAAGGTGTTACTTTAACACCATGTCTAATTCTATATATCACAGCTTCCATGTGGAAAGAGATGTCTCATATCTGTTGTCAGATATTTAAAGGGTTCTTCTGCAAACCCAGTGGTAACTGACATCCTTATCCCCAGTGAGTCCAGAGTAAAAGAAATGAACTTCTGGCTCTCTTTAGAGTCTTGGAATAGAAGATACTGACCATTTAGGCTGATGTTATGGGAGCACGAAGGGCAAGTGTGGAGGCCTGGGTGAATTTCTCTTGACTACTCTGTTCCTGCCCCACTTCAGTATTTTTTCTGTCTCCCTCTTTGACTTTTCATGCTTAGCTCTCAGACTGAACCTGCAGAAGCATGTAGACGGGACATAGGGCTTTCTAGAATTCTGAGAAATCTGCATTGCTTTTGTCTACTTGATTATACTAGCTGAGTTTATTTTTTAATAAATTTATTTATTTGTTTTTGGCTGCATTGGGTCTTCGTTGCTGTGCACGGGCTTTCTCTAGTTGTGGCGAGTGGGGCCTACTCTTCATGTGGTGTGTGGGCTTCTCACTGCGGTGGCTTCTCTTGTTGCGGAGCATGGGCTCTAGGTGTACGGGCTTCAGTAGTTGTGGCTCGTGGGCTCTAGAGCACAGACTCAGTAGTTGTGGCACATGGGCTTAGTTGCTCCGTGGCATGTGGGATCTTCCCGGACCAGGGCTTGAACCCATATCCCCTGCATTGGCAGGCGGATTCTTAACCACTGTGCCACCAGGGAAGTCCTACTAGCTGAGTTTAAATACTCCATAAACAAATCACTTCTGAGGTCTTTCCTAGCCTCATCCAAGGGTATACGCTGTATAGTTTAAAGAGTTCCTCTCCTGTTCTATACTACAAAATTTTATTATTTCTCTTTTATGGAACTATCCGTTTCTAAAAAGTTCGTAAATGCTACTGGAATGAAGAACTTTTGAACTTAATGTGATTTAGAAGACAGAAATTAGCCATTGTGTTTTGTCCTCTCCATCAACTTACCAGTCCGATTCTCCTCCCCTCCCCATACTTAATTCTTTACATGTGAAATCACACAGATAGAAGAAAATACCACCTTATAGGGTGCTGTCTTCACTCATTTGGTATAAAAAATTTGAGACTGGTCTGTTTATGTAAGCTTCAAAGAGATGTAACAAGTCACAGGGAGGGAAATAAGGGAAGAGGATGTTTGTTTCTTCTCCACTCCTGTTTGCTCTCAGAGGATGGAAAAGCAGGGTAGACACTGCTGGGAGTCATCAGTGGTAGTATTTGGTGAAGTCTGGGATTCCCAAAGCCGAATGTTTTTGGTACAAGAGGAGTAAGGAACTAGAAGGGTGTGAAAATATACAAATGAGTTGGGGAAGGAGAAATGGTAGCAACAAAGAAAAGTGAGAGGAGGGAAAAAAGGGATAGAAATGGACACAAGAAGGTATTTAATACTAAAAAGAGGAAAAGAGAAAGACAAGGGAATACATTATAAAGGGAGAAGAGAGGCTGGAAGATTTGAAGAAAGGAGGCCAGAAAGGAGGAGAAGGTAGAGGTGTGGCATTTCTCTCTGGTGCTTGAATGGGTGAGCTGCTGTTCTAGAAAGGATCAGAGGAGGCAGAAGGCACGTGGAGGGGCTGCTGTGCCCGGAGCACAAGCAGCCAACCCTTCCATGCCTGTACTTCCCGTGTCAGCCTGCTGGCGTCAGTGCAGTGACATCCTCCCCAGACCAGCATAAATAATCACTTGTTCAAATTGGTTTCACTTTAGGGTGCCAAAAGACACGAGTCTTTAACAAGCCTGAACCTAGAAAAGAAAGCTCGTCTGAGAGAAGAAGCTGCTGTGAAGGCCAAAACAGAGTAGCAGAGATATCCATGTTGGCTGGATTTTGAAAATCTAGAAACAATGTTGCAGTAACAGGCCTTATTAAAATGGATGTGGTATGAGTTCCCTAATTCTGCTCTAGAGCTACAAATAAATTTTCTTAAAGAAATGACTTGTCTATATTTTACGGCTTTGATCCAGGTTACATGCAGCCTCAGCTTTTTTGAGAAAATGAAAGAATGAAAAGTGAGACAACTTACTTGAACTTTAATATTAACTCTTCTTTAGAGAGTCAGGTCCCGTACCTTACTTTAATTCCCATTACCAAAACATCTCCCCCGAAGCCAAATGGTTTCTAGTTCTGCATTTCTCTCTCTTCAGTGTCCTCATTTCTGAAGAGATAAGGAGGGCCAGCTGAGTACACTGCCCAGGTGCATGTTGGAGAGCTAACTTCCCCAAATACCCTGGTGTTTCTCGAGAGCCCTGGGAAGCAGCCAGACCACACTATGCCTTTGTCAGGTGTGCTGGAAGACAGAGGCTTTTAGGAGAACAGTCTTTGAAAAAGTCCTGGCAAGGTGATGATGGAGGTCTGGCCACAAGTTTCTGAGGATTTTGAAATCCCAGCACTGTGGAGTCGCTTGGGGCCAGCACAGTCACCTCTTTTGCTCCATGGCTTACAATTCCCAACCGGTCCTTTTTCTTCTGCCTTTACACTAAATTTCTCAGTTATGAATATCTATCAAATGCATTTTATTAGTGCTGAAAAATAAGCATTTGCATCTGGTATGTATCTTACTTACAGTTCGACGAGGGTGCCAGGTTGTCTCACATTTAGGTATGGATGCTGGTTTCTATTTAAGTATTTCATTTATTCTCATGTGCTTCAATAGTATTAACGGATGGCAGGTCCGCATAAACATCCCAACCTGCTGGTTCTCTTCAGAGGGTTATAGCAGATTAAAAAGTAATATATGCAGCTGTTTGGGAATTTGGTTTAATAAAATACTCAGTAAAATGTAATGCACCACTCTAGCTACAGCTTCATAATCTATCTGATGATGTTAATTGTGTCTGTCTATATACTTTACAGTACTTCAACCTTAGCTTCATTTTAGATATCAAGCTCTTTGATTTTTATCACTTGCAAATTTATCATCAAAAAGCATTGCTTTGTATACATTTTAGCAGATTAGTTTTTCTTGATTATTTTGGAACACTTATGTTACGTCTTATCTAAATACGGGTTTTAAATATGGGTAAAATCTAATGTACTTCTTTTTAAAAGTGTATCATCTTTCTTCATAGAACAATACCATTTTTAACTTCTAAAGAAGCATTTTAAAGTGTTGTATCTTGGAGATATATTGTAATAAAATGTATGATTAAGTCAAAGCTCAAAAATGCTACCATACAGCAAGAATTTATATAATCATTTCTCATTTTGTGTCAACTCTCCTATTCAATAACTTATAGTGACTGCCTCTTTTTGGGTTAAATATAAATTTCATGACCAGTATTTAGGACCTGCCCCTATCTAATCCCACTTCTCCCAGTACCCTCACTTATTAACTTCTTAGCAGTCACTCACCACTAGTAACTCTAGTATCTTATATTGCTTACAACTTGTCAAGCAGATATTTCATGAGCACTATTAAAAGCAACAAGGGCAAAACTGTCTTCTTTTGTATTCTATAATACATACTTTCAATTAAGTGATCATTGTACTATGTTTTGCTTAATTCCTAGATTATTTTTTCATGTTTATCATGTCTCTATAGGTAAAATGGGCAGAAAACATTTTCCACTTCATATTTCCTGTAAGCCCTATTTGAATAAAGTTAACATGTGAGGCTATGGTTAGATACTTTTAATCAACAAAAATAATAGTATAGGGAATTGACTCCAAAAACTTATTGAAAGCAGGCAAGGAATGAAGTTGTGATGGTGGTATAATTCATTGTCATTCATCAAACATTTCTTGAGTCTCTCCTATATACAAAAAGTGAGAATACAAAGATAAATAAAACATACTTGACTCTGCAGAGCTCATAGTTTACCAGACACATGGCCCATGAAACCATTACAACACAAATTGGTAAATGATATATTTTGAATTTTATAACAGAAGCTATAGCAAGAAGCAAGAAAACCGAATTCAGCTGTCAGCTGTGGCTGGAGGCAGGCAGCCAGTGATGGTTACACAAAGTGGTGATTTTCTGAACTGAGTCTGTAGCATGGGTAGGGGTAGGTCAGACCTAATGAAACAGAGCAGCCTCATTCAGACATTGAGCTTGCCCTGAGAATCAGGAGAGGGCAGTCTGACGAGGTAGTGAGAGGTCCTTCAGTAAAATGCCTTTATAATTTTGTTTATTTGGTTTATTTTTAATTTGGTTTATTTTTAATTTAAAATTTAAATTTTTTAATTTGGTTTTATTTTTAATTTGGTTTATTTTTATTTTGATAAAAACTTAAAACTTTTAGATCCTCAGAACAAACACAACCATTGCTTATTTTTCCCAATTTACAAACTTGATTCCATGGACCATTTCACGTCCCATCATGGAGGCTATCACTTAAAGTGTATGAGTGGCATCTGACATAAATCTCCAATCCACCACCATCCTAGGCTTATTCTCTTAATTCACCTGATCGCCCAAACCAAATACCTTGGAGTTATTCCAGACTCCCTTGCTCCCCTCATTTAATCAGTCATCCTGTCTTGTGAGCCTTACTTCTAAATTTTTGTCAAATACAGTGATCCTCTAGAATAGTCACTGAGAGGAACAGAATGAAAATCTGCTCAAGGACAGACACGAGAGATTAATAACAGACCTTAAGATTAAAGTCAGAAGCTCTGGGATCTAGACTTGCTTTTCCAACTGTGTTGCTTTGCAAATTGCGGTTATAGGTCTTAAAATCTTGTAATTCAAGGCAATGTTTTTTAAAAAATACAAAACCATGCCAAAATTGAGAGGAAACCATCTTTTAAAATACCTAACCTTTTTTTTTTTTTGGCCAATCTGACTCTACTACTTGATTTCTAAAGGGTTTAGTAATTACTCATCCACAATTTAACTGTTTTGTCATTTCCTAATGCTGCTGATGCAATGATGTTTTCTGTAGGATGACAAGCTGCTGAGATTACGACATCTGTATGGCCTTGTAATTTCTGTACAATCTCTTTAGTCTGAAGGTTCCAAATATAAACCAGGTTATCCTCTGAACCAGACACAATCCACTTTCCACCAGTAACTGAAAAACTGGCAAATATGCAGTATTTCTCGTTCTTGTGACCAGTATATGTCTTCAGGCATCTGCCTCTGCTATAATCCCATAGTTTAAGAGTATTGTCCAAAGTTGCAATGAGAATATATTTACCATTTGGAGAAAATTTTACAAAAGAGACAGGAGGGTTATCATCATCAACAAGTGTTTTTAAACACTGACCTGATGCAGCATCCCAGATTCGACAGACACCATCATAGCTACCTGACACTATCAAGGACCCGCTACAATTAAAGTGAACAGCAGAAACTGGGTCAGAATGAGCAGACAAAGTCTTAAGGCACTTTCCTGTTTTCTCCTCCCATATTTTCATGCTCTCATCAAAAGATCCTGAAATGATGAGGTTAGATGGTGGATTGAAATTACAGCAAAAAACATAATCACTGTGCCCCGTAAGCGTTTTCAAACATTTTCCAGATCTCACATCCCAAATCTTTAGAGTTTTATCATCTGAGGCAGAAACAAGACGACCGGAATCTGATGACCAGGCAACATCTGATATTTCCAGATTGTGTCCTTTAAGTGTTTTCTCATTTTTTCCATCATAGGCTCCCCAAATTATAATTACTTTATCAGCAGAAGAACTTGCCAGCCATTCTCCATTAGGACTAAACTTAACTGATGATACTGCTTCCGTATGTCCCACCAGAGTAAATTTCAGAGCATAGTTTGGTTTTTCAGACACACGCTTGCTCAGATTGGCTGATGAGAGAGCCGACTCTGCTTTGGCACCTCCTGACTCCTTTGTAGTCATGACTCTGAAGCTCCAAGTCTGTAGGCTGGCTAGATGTCCGGTCCTGAACCAGGCAGCCAGTATTTTGGCCCTTCTGTCCAGTAAAATGAAGATAAAAAACATCGGACTCAAAAAACAAAAAATCAACAAACTAAAAAACGGTCTTTTAGTGACAATAATTTCTGGATCGTTTTTAAACTGCAATATACACTGATACAGCAGCACGGCTTGGACCGCTTCAGTTTTTCCTCGCTTCTTCCTCTGTAAACAAATACTTGAGAAATACTATTAAAAGGGTCCTGTGCGCTGTCGGCAAGTAAGGTATTACTGCTGGGTATTCTGCGAAAGTATAAAGCGGTCCAAAGCTGCACGCGGAGGGGTGGGGCGAGGGGGGTGGGGCGAGGGGGGGTGGGAATCTACAGAAAGTATTTCTCACCGCTCCTCCCCCCAGCTCTGAAATGTTTGCGACTACTGAGCACCCCTACCCGCCAGTACCAAACTCTACTTGAGCATGAATGAATCACCGCTTTAAACAGATTTCAGAAGCTAAGCGAAAACCTGCGTGGGCTCGGTTCCCTGAGGTCCAGGCCTGTGGCTCACTCTCCACACCGCTCCGTAGCGAACTAACGCGAGGGCAGCACAGCCGGGCGCATGCGCAGAGGGTGCCCTGCCACGACCACTTCCGAACCGAGGTGACTTGTGGGGGGAGCCCGCTTGCGCTTGCGCAAAAGAAAGCCCTGAGGTTTTCTTCCGGCATTCTGCACCCTCGCCCTCCACGCGCGGCCAGTGAGCTGCGTTCTTGGGCGAGAGGGAAAGTGAACAAGGCTTCTTCCAGATCTCACTGGCTAGCGTAGGAAGCAGTGAGTATTTCGAAGAACATTCATTACTTTTTGGAAACCGTGTGACGAGAACGGACTGAATTTTGCGATGCCGGTAGCTGCAGGGTTAAGCCCGCATTTGGATGTAAGGCGCTCAGACCGCGCGTTTCTTAGCAGACCGGTGCCCACCCAGCGCCGATGACTCTGCGTAAGCTCCGGCTGCACAGGTGGCTTTCATTCTGTTCTCCACCTGCTATGGTATAGAGCCTGGTGGGGGGTACGAAAGGCTGCAAGTAGGCGAGGGGGACGTAGCTAAATTTACGCCCAGATTGTAAGACTTCTGATTTAAAAAGTGTTCCCTAAACGTTTCGGGAAGGATAAAGAATATGTTAGGGGCCTTTAAAGGCCAGTGCCCACCAGGTAGCCCGACATGGTAGTGCCGGGGGAAATGAGAAGACGTTTGTCTTAGCACTTCCTTATGGTTTAAATTTTCCAAAGGAAGTTCAGATCTGCATAGGTGTTTGGAACGGAAAAGGTGGAATGGGTTAAGAAATGTGTAAGGTTACTCGTAACTAGGCTTTAGCCAGCCCTCCCTACTTTTAAGAAATGATTAGTGGCTGTGAAGTACGTGAAGGATAGATGCTTTTCAGGTGTAAATTACTCTTTAAACAAGAATAAGTTTACCAAAAATGGAAGCCTATTTTCTCCAATCCTGTATAGTCTGTCCCTTGGTATCTACAGGGAATTGGTTCCACGACACCCTCCCCCCCCGCCCCGCCACACATCATACCAAAATCCACTGGACGCTCAAGTCTTTTGTATAAAATGCTGGAGTATTTTCATATAACCTACTCACATCCTTCCCTATACTTTAAATCATCTCTAGATTACTTACAATACTTAATACAAATGCTATGTACATAGTTGTCAGGATGAAGCAAATTCAAGTTTTGCGTTTTGGAACTTTCAGGATTTGGGGGGGAAGATTTTTGATCTGTGGTTGGTTGAATGTGAGGATGTGTAACCCACATATAGGGAGAGTCGATCGTAATTGCTCAATAAAGAGTGCCCAAGAGAGGCTGTTAGTGTTGTTTGAAAGGTTTTCCTGGTAGCCAGTTGAAGTGAAGAGGCAAATGTGTCTCATGATGTTTTCTGTCAGTCACCAATTAAAGCATTTGGAAATAAAGGGTCTCCTGTCCTATACATACTGGGGATAATTTAAAGTCTTGCTTTTATAAGGCACAACAGCATAATTAGATCACCTAGAATAAACTAGTAAAAACCTCATTACTTAAAGACTGTACTACTCAGTTTGGAATGTAGACAGGAATTGACTTAGCTAGTGCAAATTAACAGTATAAACACAATGTGGTGCTGAGAATGGGAAGAGCATCTTTAAAATGGTTTGAAGCATCCATTTTTATACATTATCTTAATCTGATTAAACTCCACCTCCTCCCTCTCCTTTCCTCCTCCCATTTGCCAGGGTTAGAGTGATTTTTACTGGGAAGCTTAGAAACACTCTAAATAACTCATTAAAAAATAAATTTAAAAGCACTTCACAGAACATAGGCTTTGTTTCAAAGAATATAAGTAAATGTGTATTTTTCCAACACAGAGTAAAGAAAGGCAATTAGACAAGGTAAACACATGGTCTGAGGACTAAGATGGGTGTTGGTACTGGAGTATATTTAGCCCACTAGAAATACCACAAGCATGAGGGAGAGAGGGGGCACACAATTAAGAATGTGTTGACAGGAATATCCAGAAATGATTTTGTGTCAGATTTTCCCAAAATTTGAGTGAGAGATTTCAGTATTAAAATTCATTTCTTGGTGTCTGCAGTGTTTTTATGAATAGCATCAGGAAGTCGTGTAAAGAAAAAGCTATGAACATAACTAGTTAAATCTTTATTCATTAGTCATGTTCTAATACTAACATGTAGTCCTAATATTGTAGTCCGTATGGATTAGGACAAAGAATTAGTTTACTTCCTTGGGAGGAGGGGAGCATCAGCAACTGTGGAGTGTGTAGGAATAGGGAATACTGATACAAGTAAATCCAAAGTGGCTGAAACCATAACTAGAGATTTGCATTTGGGGCTCTCAAGCAAAATTCCTTACTCGGTCCCGTTTTTAATCATTTCTATTTTTGCTACTTTTAATCTTCACCAGATAGGGGATTTGGAAGTTTCTCTCCCATTAAAGTTTCTTTAAATTTCCCATAGAAGTTTTAGAACTGAAAGTCTCATCTGTGGTTGAAAGGTTTATTCTCCTTGCCACCCAGTAAAGTTGCAATTCTAAGTAGAAATATTGCCACAAATGGGTCATTTTTTTTTAATTCTAAAAAAATTGGGGGTGGGGGGTGGGTATGTGTGTCAGACCTTAAACACGGCCTGGGAGTGATTCCTATACTAAGGAACAACTTGACTGACGTCCTTCGTAGCAACTGATTACCAAATCCAGACCTCAAAAATCAAGCATAATAGAACTCTATACATACCCAGTTGCCTAAGACCACTAGCAATTTAAATATACAAGCATCTCTTTGGGCTAAATATGGGGTGGCCATGCAACTTATCTAAACTGAGACTTCTTTAAAGTTAAACGGGGCACTAAAATAATTAACAGGTGTTGATTTAAAAACTGGGACTGCCCCCAGCAAATCAGAACAGTAAGTGTGGACTTCCCAAGAGGGCTCTCCTCATTATCAGAAGTTAATCTTGGAAGATTCTACACTCTTTGTATGCTAATTTGCACTCCAGCCTTCGCAGATCTCTCCCCACCACTGTGGTCTTCTGGGTTTCTATTTTCTCCTTACCCATAAATAATGCTGGGGCCAAGTGTTTTAGATAGGGCAGTGATCCATATTGTGGACACCCGCTGGGCTCCTTTGGCTTCCTCAGGTTAAGTGGGTATAGATAAAGGAATTTAGAGAGTAATTTAATTCTTTGGAAAAACATTCAAGATCACAGAAATGACCATTATTGATTTTAAATTAGAAAAATACTTTCTAAAAAAAAAAAGGTCATGAAGAACCTAGGGGTTAAGACGGGAATAAAGACACAGACCTACTATAGAATAGACTTGAGGATATGGGGAGGGGGAAGGGTAAGCTGAGACGAAGTGAGAGAGTGGCATGGACATATATACACTACCAAACATAAAATAGACAGCTAGTGGGAAGCAGCCGCATAGCACAGGGAGATCAGCTCCGTGTTTTGTGACCACCTAGAGGGGTGGGATAGGGAGGGTGGGAGGGAGGGAGATGCAAGAGGGAAGAGATACGGGAACATATGTATATGTATAACTGATTCACTTTGTTATAAAGCAGAAACTAACACACCATTGCAAGGCAATTATACTCCAATAAAGATGTTTTAAAAAAATACTTTTTTTCAAAATGGCAAATGAAATAGGGGCAACAGTCATCTAAGCTAGCTTTAATAAACTTGTAAACCCTACAATTGTGTACTATGGATGATAGTGTAGTCTGCAGGAACTAAGACTGTTTTAAGATTTTTTGTTTTCAGAAAAAATACCTGGTCAGTGGAATGTCAAAAATGGTAGAGAAGCAATCACAGAATGAATAAATACATCTTTCTGTTTCTACTGATTTGTCACTTAAATTGGAAGAATGTATAAAGAAAGTATTCTCATGCAGCAATACATATAATGTGTAAAAATGAAAAATATTTAATAGCCTAAATAAGGCAACCACCAGTTCCACATTGGTTGGATATAATTGGCAAAAAAATGTTTTCTTCTTAGAGTATGCCAGAAGAGACTGATGAGCTATTTCTGGTGTATATATAAACATGGTGTTGATTATATATTAGTTACCCTGTAAAATATACCCATTAACTTTTCTCAGAAGGCATAGGGTTTTTTGGGGGGGGGGGGTTTGTTTGTTTTAATATAACAAACCTGTGTTATGACAGCGTTTGCTTTTGTAAACTTCAGGTCAAATTATGTCTCCTGAAAGGGAACTACATATAAAACACTTAAATTTTGAGACACTAAAGAGTTGCTAATCCTTGTTTCAAACAGCAGCATAAAGGAATTCCTTTGAGCTTTCTTTGGTACCCAAGTACCCTTTACTAATATCACATAGATGCACATTCCTTCAGTCATTTAATATTTATTGAATGTCTACTGTGTGCAAGGCACTCATCCATGGCCTGACCAACCACATTCAAGTACAAAGAATCATTAGAACCATTCCAAATCAAAGTGTAAGAACACTTTGAAAAAGGACATAGAGTGGTCAAAATGACGAGGTAAGCAGAACATACTCAACAACATACATTAAAAGGTCATTTTTAAACTTTGGACACTCCTGTGTTGACACTCCTTTAGGAAGCTGTGTTAACTTCACATCCATGGATGGCACTGCTTTCTATGGCAGCGTTCTTTGTTCCAAAGCCTTTCCCTCTCTGTCAGTACTTCCTACATTTGAGTTTGTTGAATGGAAACATGTTTCTGAGTTTAGCCATTATGCTTCTAAACTCAAAATCAATCATTTATATATTATTTTTAACTTGTCAGGTCATACAGAATTTTAGCACCACAGAAGGGGAAAGATGTTTGGACTGAGAGGGTCTACACTCCAGATTATGTAACCTAAAAGCAATTCATACCTGATTTAGTCATTTCAAGGGGACTGATAAGGAAGAACGAGAAAGAATGGCCCAACAAAACAAGAGTTGGCCCCGCTATGGTTGCTGTGTCTTGTTCTGGGAACTCTTGGCACAGAACACCTCACTGTGACTGCTGTTTTCTTCAAGACACACAACTGCAGGGCTTTTCCCCACCTTTAGACAGTGTCCAAGGGCTGTGACCTTGAGGCAAAGTAAATTCTCCTAAGTGTTGATTTTGTCCCTGTAACATAATGACAATTATCCACCTCAAAGAGCAGTTGAAGGATTAAATGAGAAAAAGTGAAAGCCCTTACTTAGCCAGGCACCTGGAACACAACAATGGTTCAAATAATGACTAGTTGCCTTTATGTGACCTGTAGGAAAACAGACTGGGACTTCCTTGTCTACCCCTAGCTGAAAACAGAATGGAACTACATCTACCCTTAATCCTTTCTTATTACCCCAAAACTTCCAGATGAATTTTATGTCCAGTAGCAATCTGATATTTTTAGAATCAGCATATAATTTATTTTACTTTATCACATTCTTCTGATGCTCTGGTACCCATTGTTACTACCTATCCTTTTCTGACAATAAAGCATGTTACAGAATATTCTCCAAGTTAGAGCAGACTTACTGTACTAGTAGTACTACATCTGCCTTCAATTACTTTAGCTTCTTAAAGATATATACGTAACTTTAACTTTTGATGATAGAAAAAGATAGCCAAGAATATTTCCCAGCGGGGTAGATATATATTTACTCTGCTCACCTCACAACAGAAGAAAATGGTTCTGTTAACTTCAGATGGCAAAAAATTCAGATTTGAGACTTCCATATATATGTATACCTGTCTCTGCAAATGAGCAAATTTTGGAATGTAGGAGGTAGAACATAGTAAATAAATATGAAAAGCAAATAATACCTCTTTCTAAAAGTGGATCCCTTTTCTTTAGTGAAAATCACCCTTAGACATCACAATTTCTAATATATGTAAAAAGCCCCAAGCCCTTAAACAGCTATAATGACTTGCCTATTGATATAAAAATGTTCACAAAATTCATTAGCGAGAAAGAAAAATTCTTCAACCTGAGGAAAACTCTTTCATAATGCAACCCCAAATTGGGGTATTAAATAACTGAAATATTTATTTAGCACTAGAGAAGTAAATTCATAGTTGCCCGTGGGTGGCCATGTACAACAAAGGATAGTTGACAAAGTTTGATTAATAAAATATACTACATATTTTTCCTTATGCAAAGTCAGCAACAATCTGGAATAATTCAGATTTATTATGGGATAACTGTTAAAGTTTATATCTGTAACAATAACGATGAAAAATGACCCAGATCCCATTCAGCTTTATCTGGCAGATGGAAGGAACAATCCTAGGGCAACAGAATTTTCGAAAACAGTACAGCTGATATAAGTTAAGTTTAAAAGGGTTCTAATTACTTAGTGACAACATGAATTAAAAGTGTTCCATGGGGAACTCTGTCTCCTAATTCTCACCATTCTTCGTATCTATCATCTTTACCTTTTTTGGTGTCTCTCAATCTGGCCGTTATCTACCTCCTGGTCCTTCACATACAAAGTGCCTTTACATCCCAAATGTTATCAATGCTTTTTTTCCCACTGAAGTTCTCATTTCAAAGAATACACTTTGAAAGTTTGGAGGAGGAAGAAAAGGAAAGGAAAGTAAAATCAAGCCACTTCCCACCCCCACCCCATCAGTATATTAAACTACAGAAGAGTTTTCCTGTGTTGAAATTAGCATGCTTTTTTTGTAATAAGTAACATCTTAGTGATAAGATTATACAATAAAGTAAATTGATACAATCTGCCAGGTAGAGAACTAAAAATAGGACTTAACAGCTACCTCCTAAATGTCATCCTATTACCAAAAAGGCTGCTTTATCAGTTACAACAATTATGCTGGGATTTAACTTTTTATCAATTCCAACTTTTATATTAAAAAAAATTCATTGCAAAAAATTAGCTCGTTATCTCATGGCTCATGAACTTCTAGGACAGGAGCAAGATAAATTCCTCTTGTTTTAGACAGAAAATAGACCACATTAGTTAAATGGACTTTCTTTGTTTTAATTCATTCATTGAGACACCTGCAATTGCTAGCAAAAATTCCCAATGTATGCTCTTCTTGCTAACTTGGGGAAATAATTTTGTTTTATATTTTTTCCATTCAAATTGGTTTATCAAAAGGAGCTGAAATTTTTAAAATTATCCAATAGAAGGTACATGATTTAAAACATCCTAGAGAAATGTGTTACCAGTAATTTACAATTTAAAAAAACTCAGCCACGAAAAAGTCAAAGCTAAAAACAAGATTTTTACTATGAATCAGTGTTTATATTACCCTTCTGAAAGAAGTTATATTTTAATGTGATGTAAAGGCAACATTGAAAGTTTTTCTTTAAATTAACCACCTAATTTGTCCCTAAAATTACAAAGAATCAAAGTCTTTTACAGGTCAAGTGCAGTAAACTAAAATGTTCTTTCAGCACAAAGCAGCACTAGAAAAAGTAACAGTTATAGATGGGAGTTGACTAGTTTTGCATGGCTGCTCCATCAATAACAGACAGACATCAGACGGTATCCATCCAGAGCACAGACACAGTTACAGACTAGATGCAAAAAATGCATCACACGCTTGGCTGATAAATGTCCTCTGTTTTTGTATCTTTCTACTTTGAATGAAGTGGATTTTTTAAAGTTTAAATCAGATCACGTAAGTTGGCTGCTTAAATAACATGATGAGGTATGAAAGCTCTGAATGTCCCTAAAGTTCAGCAGGATTTACCAGAGACATAACAGCTTGCCAGGGGAACTTCCAAATAGTTATGCTTTGGGGTTATAATGAATTCTAGAAGAGGACAAAATCAAAGAGGTTTAATAAAAGGATATTCTCTGAAAAAGTGAGCAACTTTTCCTTCAGAATTCATTTTGAACAGCACATCAACAAAAAATCTTCTCTGATAATATATCCCAACATTGAGTCAAGATGGCCAACTAGCACCAAGAAGTCGTATTGAACTCAGTTGCAGTTCTCTTGGCAATTAAGCTTATTTTTTCATTCCAGTCTGAGCACAAATGTGGATCACTGAAGACAGTACTGGAAGCGCCATTTGCAGGTAGAGATTGCAGTCATCATTAAATGAGCCAGAAGGTAGAACTGTTTTTATTTTATGGAGGGGACTTGACTGGGTAGTACTAGTAGGAGATGAAATGAAATGATTAGGGAACAATGAGGTTATAAGAAAAAGATCACTGCCCTTATTTGGGTTAAACAGGTCATGTCCAGAAGATGGTTATTTAAGATGAAGATGTTACTTATGTGCAGCATGAATACATTAGAATCCAGCTGCACCCAACTAAGGGAAAAAAAAAAGAATTCCCTAAGTAACCTTTAAAAGCATGTGTTACTTGCCAGTCACAGAGGGGAAAAGCACCTAGGGTGAACTCCAATTTAATGAGGACCTTGATCAGGACCACAAAGCCTGAAACATTTGTTTTAATGCAGAAACACAGCCTCTAGTCACACTGGTTAAGTTTGGGAAAATCAGAGGGCTTTTTTTTTTCTATTTGTTTTTAACTTGTTTATTGAATTACAGGATACGGTTTCGATCACTAAGGATTCTAAGTCTTCATACCAGCAATAGAATTGAACCACTTCCAAATCCTAAGACACATAAGACCAAAGAGAAGCAGTAGCCATACAAATTAATATGTGCCCCTCTCCTTTTTGCTCTAAGGGAATCTTCAAACCAGTATCACATTTAAGAGTCAAAGTGTTAATTCTTCAGCATTCCTGACAACTAGAAAGCACATTCACTGAAGGCTGAAGGTGAGGGAGCGGATGGTTGAATATCTGTGGAGAATGGCGCCAACAGAGGAAAGAAAACCATCCAATCTCAGTAAGGATTAATGCAAATTTGGCTAGAAAAAGCCACCAGGTAATCCAAGGGTTCACTGTGGAAGAACTCATGAAAAGTACTCTGAAGTACATAACAGGTCTAAACATCTCCCTTGTTGCAAGTAGTTGTGTGAAATTCAAGATAAAGGTTTAGTCTCATCTTTTAATGTGTTTTTTCCCACATTAAAGGGAATGAGGAGTCCTCTTTCTTCCCCCAGAAAAAAAAAAAGGGAGCCACATTATTATGTGTATATTCCCATGACTCTATAATATATAAGTGCGGATCTCCACAGCCTAGGGGTTTTCCATAAGAGAGCGGGCCGTTCTGGTTACCCTTTTATTAGAAGGGTATTCCACCACAGAGAGCCAGAGGTTTTCCAGATGTGTGTAAGAGAGCAGGTGCGCAAGGCAAGCAAATGAGCGCAAACAGTATTATGGAAAACATTTGAGAAGTTAGCTCCATGAGGACTGTGGGCTCCACAAGAGGACTCGACTGGGTAGCCTGGTCTGACACGGGGACATGAAAGCAGAGTATTGCTTCAAAGCTGGAAACCTTCCATAGGTGCCTCACACTGCTGGAAGATGTACTGCTGCTGGCTAAGGTCAACCTGGGGTGCAATGCTGCTGTCTTCATCCTCGGTCCCGAAGTAATGCTCAATGAGATCAAAGGCCTTCTGGTAGATCTCTTGGTTTTCATGACTCTGTAAGAATTCAATTTTATCCAGACCTAGAATGAAGAATTAAAAAAAAAATCTGTTGTATATCTGTTGGAAATTCTAATAAAACTATATTTTGCCATGTCTCTTTCCTTGACATAAAAGGAAGATTCTCTGTATCTCATAAGCATCTTGCAGCAACATAGAAAACATTGCTGGGATTACATCTGAATAATACTATTGCAAACTGACATCTTAAACATGTGTGCAAGAAACAGCCAGTCCCCAGAAGCAGCAGTTTCCATAACAGTCACATCATCCTGTGCCCAAGGCCAGGAACAGAAGTTTTCCTATTGGACTGTGTCTGTGGCCTAATTTATTCTTTGCTCTGGTTCTATCTACCTAGGCCCTGAGCTATCCAATATCATTTCAACACATGTGTAATATCCTTAAATCAATCAGAATCAATTTCTATTGCTTAAACTAAGAAGTCTAACCAGAACAATTAGCCAACACATACTCCTCCCTTTATTAAGTTTAAGCACATCTGAGCTAGGCTTTCTTTTACCTATAGCCATAAGCAATCTAACTGCTACAGCGATACTGGAAATAAATGTTAACACTGCTCAGAAGAAAAAAATACATATTCATATATGTATCCATATTTATATATATATACATGTATACACACACACACACATCCAAAAATTAACAAAAGTTCTCTCCTATGGCAAAAGATCTGGGTAGAGGAACATTTGTCTTTTCATACATTTCAAAATTTCTTACACTAAGCAGGAATATAGTTTTTATAATCAGGCCTTTAAAAAATGGTAAACTGTTAAAGTCATTTTGGAAAACAATTCTGCATTATCTGATAAATTTGAAGATGAATGTGCCCTATTATCCCTAATTCCAATTTTAGGAATAAACAAACCCTAGAGCAGTGGTTTTCAATCCTGGCTATGCATTAAAATCACTTAGGGAACTTAGAAGTTTTAAAGTACAGTGGTAAACCAGTGATTAAGAGTACAGTTAGAACTGAGATTGGAAGAATGAGGAAACCAAACAGCAGATAGTGACTCTACTGTTTCTAATGAAACTCTTAGAGTTTACAGTCAAGAACACTTTAGGAACACAGGAATTGGGGGATGCAACTCAAAATCAGAACTCTAAAATCTTACAAGAGAAAAGGAGTGGAGTCGGGCATTGTCTACAGTAGATATGGATGCTCTTGAGGCTCAGATGGACTAGTAAGAATACAAAAGTACCCACGATGGCAAGCAGAGTCAGGGAATGGAAGATCCTAACAGCCCAGTGTAAAAAGGGCTCAACTTAAAAGGGTACTTGCTTCTCTTCACATCTACAATGCATCTGCTTTTCCAATTCTGCATACTAAATATTACTCATAAGAGAACAACTTTTTTGTATGAGTTTGCTAATGACAGGTGTAGACAAGCCAGAAAAGCATGGAGAAAAAGGAAAAAAATAATTTCAGGACATCTATTAAACAATCTATCTTACCATAAGCTTCTTCAATCAAAGCACAGTAAGGATTAATGCCAGTGCCATTCCTTTTGGCTTCTTGTTCTCCAAGCCTCAGGATATTTTCCAAGCCATTTAGGGCAACCTGTACAATCTTAGAGTCCATGACTGTGAGGAGATCACAGAGTGGCTTGATACAGCCCAGTTCTACGAGGTACCTAAATTAATACAAAGAACAATTTAGTCAAACAAAGCTTTTCATTTCATAAAACTTTTATGAAATTGGTAGGAGGGAAATCCTCAAATTCACTGTAGAAATAAAAGTAGGCACCCATTCAACCATACAACCTACACCTTGTCAAAAAAAAAAGCTACAAATAAATTTAAAAAAAAAAAACAGTTCTCTGGCACCATCACCATTTTTTTTCCCTCCACAATTATTAGACTCGAAGAAACTGGAATACTCTTACTTTGACTATGAGTGATTCTTCAAAATAGTATAGTT
The DNA here is from genome assembly GCF_964270905.1 of Leucopleurus acutus. Taxonomy (NCBI): domain Eukaryota; kingdom Metazoa; phylum Chordata; class Mammalia; order Artiodactyla; family Delphinidae; genus Leucopleurus; species Leucopleurus acutus. The sequence goes on from NC_139147.1 coordinate 68,187,341, forward strand.
TTGATTAATTTCATTTTTGTTTCTATAGGTAACCACACCTCTGAAACAGGACACACTTGGTGCTAAAGCCAGCGCCAGCACAAGCCCAACAAGCCAATTCTACTGTGTACAAAGAACTCTTAAAACTCAAAGATAAGAAAACAGAATTTAAGAATGGGCAAAAGATCTCAACAAAGATATACTGATGGCAAAAAAGCATATGAAAAGACACAACATCATATGTCATTCAGGAACTGCAAATCAAAACAATGATGCCCCTACACATCTATTAAAATGGCTAAAATCCAAAACACTGACAATACCAAACACTGGTAAGGATGTGGAGAAACAACTCTCATTTTTTTTGCTGGTGGGAATGCAAAATATGATAACCACTTGGAAAAACAGCTTGGCAGGTTTTTGTTTTTGGTTTTTTAACAAAGCTTTCCATATGATCCAGCAATCACACTCCTAGACGTTTACCCAATTGAGATGAAAATTTATGTCCACACAAAAACCTGTACAAGAATTATTTACAGGAGCTTTATTCCTAACTGCCAAAAACTAGAAGCAGCCAAAATGTCCTTCAATAGGTGACTGAATAAACTGTAGTGCATTCAGACAATGGAATATTATTCAGTGATACAAAGAAATAAAATGAGCTATCAAGCCATGAAAAGATGTGAAGAAACCTTAAATGCATATTGCTAAGTGAAAGAAGCTAGTCTGAAAAGACTCCATACTATATGACATTCTGGAAAACAGAAAACTTTTATAAAGGCAATAGAATAGTGGTTGCCAGGGATTTGAGGGATGGAAGTAAGGGAGTAGTGATGAATAGGTGAAGCAGAGGGGATTTTTAGAGCAGTGAATAATACTACAATGGTGGAAACATTCATCAAAACCTATAATTGTACAACACAAAGAATAATCCTTAATATAAAATATGAACTTAAGCTAATAATGTATCAGTACTGGTTCATTAACTATAACAAATGTAACCACACTAAAGCAAAAGATTTTACTAGAAGAAACTTAGAAGGGAGGGAAGTATACAGGAACTCTGTATTATCTAAATTTTTCTGTAAATCTAAAAATGTTCTTTAAAAAGGCTTAATTTTTTAAAAAGTTTTATGTAATATTTAGCTTTATTATTTACAAAGGAATGAATTTAACAGTATTGTGTGTAATTTTATTTAAATATTTACTGACAATTTAGATGATATGTCCTAGGAATAGACTAGGTCAGTCATAAAGAGACTAGGTAAGGCATGAAGCCATTTCTGACCATTTCCCCTTCCTTTACACCACAGTTTTTAGTCACTAAAAACTGTTAACCATTCCTTCAACATATTTACATAATTCTCACTGTTTTTCTTAAAAAAAACAAAACCAAGCCTCTTTAGATTATAAATGTTAGTTGCTGCAAATTTGAAAAACATAGAAAAGCATAAAGAAAAATAAAAAGTACCCAGAGATAACCACCACTACAACATCCCAGCTGTGCTACATACAAGCTGGATGACTTTGGGAAAAAAAAAAAAAAAAAAGCTGGATGACTTTGGACAAGTTATCTGATCTCTCTGTGCCTCAGTTTCCTGAAATGGAAAAATCTGGGAATCAAAGACTAAGTCTGTCACTAAACCCCAGCAAAATTTTAGAGTAGTTAATTAAACAGATGACTTACATGTCTACACTTAAACTTCACTGGCCTATATAGGCAAGTCTATAGAACACCAACTGGATTTCAGAGATTTGTTCAGAATCTCCAAATTGTCTGCAAACTGGATCATGGTCTATGCTTGATATGATTTTCTCTCCCATCTAGAAAGCTTGGCTCAGTAACCTCTAATCCTTACATCGCCTTTAAAAACCTCATTTACTTTTGTAATACTGTCTGGTTGTGAAACCTTTTATTATGAAAACCAGTGTTCTGAAAATGATTCAGAATTAAAAACAAATTTTAAGTTCTAGAAAGCTTCTAGAACTTGTATATAATTAAATGAATAAATACTGACTAAAACTTTCTTATTGAAAAACTCTACCCAAAAATGTGCTAATAAGGGCTTCCCTGGTGGTGCAGTGGTTGAGAGTCCGCCTGCCGATGCAGGGTACACGGGTTCGTGCCCCGGTCCGGGAAGATCCCACGTGCCACGGAGCGGCTGGGCCCGTGAGCCATGGCCACTGAGTCTGCGCGTCGGAGCCTGTACTCCGCAACGGGAGAGGCCACAACAGTGAGAGGCCCGCGTACCGCAAAAAAAAAAAAAAAAAAAAAAAGTGCTAATAAGTAAATCCAGAGTTTTGAAGATGTGAGGTTTTATATTTGCAAAAATATGGTATTATTATTATTATGGCACAGTTCATTAAATGAGTTTTGGGTTCCCAATTCTAGCCACTTAAATTATACCTCCTTACAAGATCAGAGGAATTCAAGGTGCTGTTTTCTGATGCAACCACTCATCTTTGGAGATTTAAGACCACCATAGTGGTATTTCACTACTGATGCAAGTTTCTCCAAAGATAGTACTTTGCACCAAAAAGCAAAACAGGTCATCAGAAGACCTGGGCTGTATAGGAGTTGGAAAGTCATGTTACTTTGAGAAAAGCACTGCAAGAAGTATGTCCTCAGGAAAGTCTGAAGACTTGAAAAGATGACTGGAAAACAGGCACAATTCTATGGTTAAAGTCTGGAACTGGCTCCAATGGGTGGTGTATTTCAAACACTTGGATAAAGCAATCACTGGTCACTGACGCTAGCTGGCTTTTGTGGCAGAAAAGGCTTCCATTAAGAAAATTTTCTGGGTAAGGAAATTTAGTCCACTAGAATTTACTATCTGGAAAAGTGAATTATATTTCTCAAATATTTCTTCTGATGAAAAACAAACTCACTGTGTCTTAAACCATCTCTCTCGGAACTTCCCTGGTGGCGCAGTGGTTAAGAATCCGCTGGCCAATGCAGAGGACACAGGTTCAAGCCCTGGTCCGGGAAGATCCCACATGCCGTGGAGCAACTAAGCCCGTGTGCCACAACTGCTGAGCCTGCACTCTAGAGCCCGCAAGCCACAACTACTGAGCCCACATGCCACAACTACCGAAGCCCACACACCTAGAGCCCATGCTCCGCAACAAGAGAGGCCACCACAATGAGAAGCCCTCGCACCACAACAAAGAGTAGCCCCGGCTCACCACGACTAGAGAAAGCCCGCACGCAGCAACAAAGACCCAACGCAGCCAAAATTAAATAAATAAAGCCATCCCTCTCAAACAGGATTTTGCTTCTTCTGTGTCCTAATTTTATCAACAGCACCACCTTTTTCTCCGGTCATCTTTGGCTCTTTCCTTTCCTTTGCAATCTGTTAACCTGCCACCAAATCCTACAGATCGTTATTTCCCATATCTAGACCCATACCTCATGCTACAACACTTTTTTTTTGCCACACCTGGCAGCATGCGGGATCTTAGTTGCCCGACCAGGAATCAAACCCGTGCCCTCTGCAGTGGAAGCATGGAGTCTTAACCACTGGACCACCAGGGAAGTCCCTACAGCTATTACCTTAATTCTGGCCATCACAGTATACTAAACTACTGCAATGGCATCTTAATTGCTCTCTTTCCTCTCCTCAAAACACTATGTTCTTGGGACTTCCCTGCTTCCCAAGATTAAGGCCTTCATCCCAGTTTTCAAAGTCCATCAATTACTTAATTCCTCATCCCTGCACAGAATAACCTATAGCAAGATTGATTTGCCTCTTCCAATAACATTTACTGTGCATATTCCCTCATGCTATTCTCTCTCCTCCAAAACTGCCAAATCTCTACCCAAATGTCAAGTTTCATCTCTTTCATGAAACTTTAATTCCAGGCAACATTCTTTATCCTTCATTTTTAAAAACTGTAGTATGTATTAGCATTTGATTATATTTAACCTAAAATTATGAGTACTTCCTAAGTTATTCTAACTGGTTCTTGCATCTAAATCTTGTCTTCTCAACAATAAGCAGAAGCCACACAGATGTCTTTTATCAGTAATAAAGACAGCTTATTTTCTATAATTTGGACCATAATAGTTTTATAATAATCTTTCAAGATAACTCTTTACCCAGTTAATAAAAAACTGCTAGGAGACTGATAATTAACTCTATTATTATAAATAGCTATGCTGAATTGTAAAAAGGGATAGTAGGCATTCCATTCCTCTCTAACAGAGCAAAATACCCCTGAATACTTTCTGATGAAAGATACCATAGTATTTTAAAATGTCTTTAAAATATGTACCTGTACAGTTTCACTATTTCAATTAAGAAAACATATTTGGTATAAAATATAGTGACAATAATTATAAATCTGAATTTGAACATAAGACAACCATCAACTGTTCTAATAACTTCTATATTACTTCATATTACTGCCATCTGGTGGTGGCATACTTAAAAATCATAGTACCCCAGATCGAACTCTAGAGGTTAAAAAAGACCCAATCCCCTACAAATATGCTCTGAAGACCACTTGAAGTCCTCCTTGGCTAACCTATCCATGATGAACTTCACCGAAATAGCTACTGCATGTGTTAATCTATTTAAGTTGTATTATTTCAGGTACATACTTATTTTCTGTAATCTTATTTTCTGATCAGTTTCTGAAATCTTAGGACTACTTTACCTTCTCATGTTGAAATTCCCAACAGAGCACTAAAAAATCAGCACTGGTTGAGCACCTGCATTTAACCCACAAAGCAACAATATCGGAAGTAGCTATGTTTCCCCCATATTACTACATATATAGAAGGGGTTAAATGCTTTAACACTCATTGGTAACCATATTCTCATTTGAATTCCCCAAAGAATCTTAAGGCAGGCTAAGAGTCTAGGTTCCATTCTTCTTTTTTTTTTCTATCTGAAATACTGTATATATCCACAATTAACCATCTGATTATATGATGTTCCTTTGAGGAATTGATTCCTATCCATATTTATGCCTACTCTAGCCATTAAGATTATAAGTTGCTGCCCTAGGGGCCATTTAAGTCTCAAGCTAATACACAGACCTTTCCCTTTACTGAATAACATAGTCCTTTAGGAGACCTGCCTCTACTAAATTTGGCACTTTATTTTAAGGCATATCAATACATCTCTTTCAAGTCTGTCCAATTCTACTATTAAGACATCTAAACTAGAAATAGCAAGAGTTAGCTATTAAAGTTAGACTCTAAGAATTCTACAAGTAACCTTCTAGACTACCCAAGATGTTTTTGATCAAGCAGCTTGAGAGTAGGCTCAAGCCACCCCTATAAGTATTTCAATCGCCTCAAACCTCAAATATGCCTTCCCTCTCACATCCCAGAATTATCTTCAGCAACAGAGAATGGGAGCGATATAAGGAGTCAAATATACGCTTGAGTCTAATTATGAAACTGAGAACAATCTTCCAAGAGGCTAGAGCTGAGCATTCTTAATTGGGAGACAGTAATTTTCCTTTAATTTACAAGATACTACTTGGCTAGTACTTACTTGATCTGTTCAGCTGATCCTCCAGAAGTTGCATTTGTGATGGCCCAAGCTGCTTCTTTCCTTGTCCGAAACTCAGCAGTTTGTAATATACTAATGAGGGCTGGGAAAATGTTGGCATCTATCACAGTCTGGAATGAAAAAATTAAGCGGAAAGGGAAATTACAAGAGTTGTAAAACTGTTCATGACACTAATTATAACTTTTCAGCTAGCTTCACTAATGACACCCTTCCCCTGTTAAAAATAAACTGGGGCTTCCCTGGTGGTGCAGTGGTTGAGAGTCCGCCTGCCGATGCAGGGGACACGGGTTCGTGACCCAGTCCGGGAAGATCCCACATGCCGCGGAGCAGCTGGGCCCGTGAGCCATGGCCGCTGAGCCTGCGCGTCTGGAGCCTGTGCGTCTGGAGCCTGTGCGTCTGGAGCCTGTGCTCCGCGACGGGAGAGGCCACAGCAGTGAGAGGCCCGTGTACCGCAAAAAATAAATAAATAAATAAATAAACTGGAAGGAGTTTAACTCCTCATTATCCTTAACCTTTTGGCTATACTTAGTATCACTAACAACATCCTCCCTGGAGTTTGTGACCTTGTAATCTCCTAGTTTTCTACCTGGGTTCTTTTCTCTTTTATTTTTCTCTCTTGTTCCACTCACTATAACAAATTATAAAAGTTCAATTTTCTTTCTTTTCCTCTGCCATTCTCATTTCTCTCATAGCATCCACTCTCACACGTGTGCTCTACCTCTCCAGTCCACATTTCTCACTGGGGCCCCAGCCCAAGGTGGCTGACAGCTGACTTAACATCTGCTAACCACCTTAAACATATCATCTGCTCTTTGTATCAGGTCTCCTTTCAAACCTCTCTAGTTTACAAAGGCTGTTTTTATATTTATTTATTTATTTATTCATTCTAAATTCAATCAGTCACCAAGTCTCCTTTACATTCTCAATTCAGAACGTCCTAAGTCCATCTTTTCCTTTCCTTCAGCACTGCCACCATTCTATTCCAAGCCACCACCTCCCACACAGATTACCAGAATAGCCTTTAGACAGAGTACTTTTACTCAATCCCTCTCATATACTAAAGCAGTCTTCCTCAAATTGCTTTCTTCATGTTTCTCCTTAGCTCTAGAACCTAAAATGGGTTCATATCATTTCATTTATCAAAAAACTGAGGAATTCTATATGAGAGCCTGGTGGTAGCAGACAATAAAGTGCAGCTGAAATCACCCTGATGCATGCTATAAAATGCCACAGTTATCAATCTCAGTCCCTGACACCTTCCTGGGGATGACTAACCATGCTTTCCTGGTCAAGAACTCTTTCTATTACACCACTGAAGGAAGTCAGTAAAATTTAGTGGAAAGGTGCTTCATCTTGGTCCTGTCATTTACTAGAGGTATCCTTGAGCAAATCATTTTATTTCTCTGAGCCTCAGTTTCATCTTTAATTGAGAATGTTGGGTTAGATGACCTCTATGACTCCACTGAGCTCAAAGTCCCATAAGTCTATGGTATATCTTTTCCAACTCATTATTCCAGCCTTTCTCATGGCTTATTCTGAACCATTTGGCCTATGGCTTAGCCTTTCACTTCGATTACTCTCCCACTAATACAAGGACAAAAGTAAAGGGCAGATAACCATTTAGAGAAAACTGGGTCCCCAAAGAGTCATGAAAAATTGAAGCAATCCAACATATGGGTCCACTAGAAAAGAAATTTTTTTTTTTTTTTGCAGTACGCGGGCTTCTCACTGTTGTGGCCTCTCCTGTTGAGGAGCACAGGCTCCGGATGCGCAGGCTCAGCAGCCATGGCTCACGGGCCCAGCCGCTCCACGGCGTGTGGGATCTTCCCGGACCGGGACACGAACCTGTGTCCCCTGCATTGGCAGGCGGACTCTCAACCACTGCGCCACCAGGGAAGCCCAGAAAAGAAATATTTTATTTGGCAAGAGTAAAGCCAATCTGTTTAGCGTAAAGTCCATCAAAACATTTTGAAAATACAGATCTTGTCTCAGATCTTGAAAAATCATCAAATATTAAAGGCAAAGAGAAAAAACCAAGGCCTAAGTGTAAGTTTCAAAAGATTTAACCTCTATAATGTTGGATAAAAAAAGTAAGAAGTAGACTAAATAAGACAACATTGGAAATTAGTGTTCTCCAAGGCAATAATGAAAAATTATACATACTTTAAAGGCTGACTGAAAAAAAACCTTAACTAATAAAAATACAGAACAAAAGACAGGTGCTATGAGATTACCTGGATCTGTGCCCTATTTCCAGCTGTGATGTTAGATATTGTCCAACATGCTTCCTTTTTGATAGACTCCTTTGGGCTACTCAGCAAATGCAATAAACTCTGCAGAGCTGAGCAATTCAAAATTACCTAAAGAAAAAAGTTTGAAAATTTTACTTATTGTGTTAATCCAAACTGAAGTAAACCTTTAACTCAAAGACTTTATTTTCGGAAAATACAAAGAAATAACATCTCTCCTTGAAATTTTAGAAATAACTTTATATATGTATAAAAGTACTCACTGCTAATAAGAATTCATTTCTAAGATTATCAAAGCAGTTTCATTATATACACTCACAACTGCTAAACATATTTAATATGGCACAATATGCCTTATTCACTTTCCTATGCCTATAGCATATGAAAATGTCTTTTGGGTAAATGTATCAAGTGGCCAGAAATTCATAAGTGGTCTCAGATTTTTAAGTCTTCTGATAATTCTCTACCTGGAAGTCAAGGAATCAATACATGCTTAGTTAAGTATACCAGGTGCTTTATAGGATACAAAGATTAAAAGTATATGCCCCCAGCTATCAAACAGCTTACAAAGGTGAGGATGATATACATGACAAATATACATGAACAAGGAGATCTACTCTACCAGAAACTAAAATCATAAAGTTATAATGATTAAAATAATATGTGACAGGCTCAAGAATCAATCACTGAACAAAAGAATAGGATATCTAGTCTAGAAATAAATACAAGTATTTATAAAGAATTAATAAGTATGTAATAAGATTAATCCTTTCTTTCTCCAATGACTGGTAGTCTTATTTAATAGATGGTATTAGAATAAGGGGCAACTAGTTGAAAATATTTTAAAAATCAATTCTTAACCCCAAACAGTAAAATAAATCTGCAACTTATTTAAAGAGTAAATATAAAAAAGAAACCATAAAGCAGAAGAAAATATTAGTTAGTAGCTGGTTTGGGGACAGTGAAGGACTTTCCAAGCATAAAAACAACAGAAGAAATTATAGGGGAAAAATTAAAATTTCACCAAATAGAAATTTTTGCATGTCAAAAACTCATATGAAAATTAAAATGCACACCACACAATGTGAAAAAGTATTTGTAATGGAAAAAAGCGTTGCTGTCTTTAATATGTAAATTGGTAAGAGAAACTATATTTTTAATAGAAAATTACCTCACAAAGTAACAAAAGAAATGCAAATTACAATGAAGCCGATTTTTGCCTATTAAATTAACTCAAAAAATAACAAAACTTGTGGTTTAACAGGTACAGTCTTTCCAAATAACAGTGTGAAAGACATCACAAAGCATTTTTAAATGCCAAAGATGTGGTGTGGAAAATAAGCATGTCAGAAGTTAAAGAATACCTGGGGAGGAGTAGTAAGGAAAAAAACACTTCACGGGAGGGGGTGGGGGGGAACACCTTGAAACACAGACAGGATTTCATAAGCAAAGAAGAGGGAGGACACAGCAGACAGAAGGGTTAGAAATGAAAAAATGCTGAAATGGTTCTTTATCTCACAGGCATTAAAGAAGCGCATTGTTTCTAGGAGGAAAATAATGTGAACAAAGTTATTTTAGGAAAGATTAAGCTGTTATTAGGAAGAATACACTGAGAGGGGTAAATGCCTGGGAGAGCAGGAGGATGAATAAGATAGGTACAGCAACAACCCCTGCATGTGAGAAAACAGGGCCCAAACTAAGGTAATCAGATGTGGATCCAGAAACACTAAGAATCAGTTAAGACCTGCTGACTTGCTATACAAAGTGTGAGAGATGGAGACACCAAATATGACTGCAAAGTTTCAAGACTGGGTGAACAGTTGTACCATTAACTGAAATGGGAAAAACCAAGACGAGAAGGCGAGACAGGTACTGGAGACATGGGACTGGAACTTGAGAGAGGTTGGAACTAGATGTATAGGTTCAGAACTTCATTTATTCAGTAAATATTTTTTGAGTCTCTATATATTGTGCCAGGGACTATTGTAGAAGCAACAAAAATGAACAAGAATGACACAGTTCCACCTCTACAAGTTTACAATCTAGTAGACAGTTACAATACAGTGTGGTAAGTGCTATGATGGATGAAACAAAACAATGAGCACCTAATTTAAGAGTCAGCTTCTTGGAGAAAATGTTAATACCAAGACTTGAAGAATGAAAAGGCATTAGTGGCAGAGTGAGGATTTGTGTGAGGGACTGGTCAGAACAGGGATGGGGATGGAAGCATATGTTCCATGCAGAGGGAAGCAAGCCATGTGTTAAGTCTCAGAAGTGAGCGTGATCATAGCTAATACAGCAGAACAAACATGGCAAAAGCACAGAGTATGGCATGGGAGGGGGCAGACAGAAACTTTTTCTGAATAGCAAATATACCAATATGGTTTTAAAATTCAGAAAATAAAAAGGACTATATAGTTAAGAGCCTCCTTTCCATTCCTATACCCCAGCTACCTGGTTCTCCACAGAGACAACCAATGTTATTAGTTTCCTGTTTATGCTTCCTGAGAAATTTTATGCAAATACAATCAAAAACATACATTGTTTTCTTCTCCTCTCCTCCCTGCCCGTTTTTTACACAAATAGTAATATATCCTACATACTATTCGGCCCCTTGTTTTTCTTTTTAAACAACAGAACCTAGAAACCTTTCCATATACATGCCTATTAGCTTCTTCATTCTGTTGCACAGCATTTCATTATACAGGTGCCAGATTTTAAAGGATCTTAAACACTGTCCAAGGACAACAGGGGGCCATAAGAAGATTTTAAGAGAATGACGCGATCAAATTTGCATTTTACAAGCATCCTTCTAGTGATATGGGAATGATACAAGAAATGTCTGAACTAAGCACTGCAAGGAATGAGTAGAAATAGCAGTCATTAGTGACTGATGAGAAAGGTGGCAGAAAGGGTATAATCAAACTAATGTCCAGGTTTTTGGCTTGGGTAACTGTTGGGGCCATTCACTGAGACAGGAACATAAATAAGCAGAGGTCCAGGTACACCAGTTCCCTTGCGGACAGAATAAATTTAAAGTTAAATATTAAGAGTTGGAAGACACCTGAGAACAAATTCAGTCTCCTAATTTTAGAGATTAGAAAAGTGAAGACATTAAATGTCTTGCTGAAAGTCAGAGCTGGCTAAGAAGAGCTAAGGCTAAAACTAATCCCCTCCAGGGGATAATCCCATAAACAGAAAAGAACAGGTAAAGGAACTTGCTAAGGAGAAATAAATGGTCAATGAGGCAGAAGACCCAAAATACTTCAACACCACAGAAGCCTAGGAAGATAATTTTAAAGATGATGCCAATGCATCTGAGAGATCAAGAAGAAAAATGGCTATAACAATCTACTGTGAGTGATGTATCTTGATATAAAATTTGAATGGAATAGAAGGTGACATCAAGAACCAGTATCTACTTCTCACATAGGAAACTTACCGTGTACAAAAAGGAGGAAGCCATCAGGGAAGATAAGATGAAGATGACAGAAAGGATGCTACTAGAGGCTTCTGATGTTCACAAGAACCCCTTCAAGTAGAAGTAGTGGGAAATAAACCGAACCGAAAGGATAAGTTACACCATAGGGGAACCCAAAATTGCCACAAAGCAATAGGTCAAGACAGAGATAGTGAAGGTATTGAAAGTAGTTGCCAAAGCCAACACTTTTAACAAACATTAATGAAACAAAGTATCATTTCTCCCCATGTGAGTTAAATACTGTAACAGAAACATAATCATGAGGGGTCAATCTGCTATTTCTGAAAGAAAAAAGAAAGAGATACCATTTATTCATACCTGTGTCTGAATATCATCGCCTGTGACAATGTTTCCCACAGCTCGCAAAGCAGGAGAAACCACTTTATAATCATTATGCCTGCAACCATAAAAAGATGTGTTATATCCAACAGTTCTATCTTTAATCTCTTTTCCTTAGGGCTGAAACCCAAAAGAAATTAATATGTGATCGGTTCTTGGAGCAGAAAGGCACCTATGGTGGTTATTAAAGGAACCCTATCATGATGAGGAAATGTTTTTGGTGTCCCCAAGAAAGGCTGTCTTTCCTTTTGTTTGGTACTTTTCGATAAAAACTACAAATCTGTTCTAATAACCCTTCCCAGGTATTCAATCACCTGGAGTCCAAGATTTCCCTCTTATTCATTAATGCAGGTTTCATTTCCTCTTTACTTGGTCTCTATGGTTGCTGAGATAATGGAAAGAGACAGTAACATTTATACAGCACTTTTTTTAAGTTTTACAAATCACTTAATTTTCACAGGAATAAAAATATATCAACAGTTGAGCTAACTTGAAAATGAAAGCCAGGCCTCATACTTCAAATAGTAGACTCTTTCTACTAAACCTCAGCTGACTTACTGGTCTGAAAAACCCCTCCACAAATCTTTTATATATCTGAAGACAGATATTAAGTCTTGATTTTAGGCTAAGTAAGTTAATATCCTTTAACTTTCCTTAAATATCTTTTTTTTTTTTTTTTTTTTTTTTTTTTTGCGGTACGCGGGCCTCTCACTGTTGTGGCCTCTCGCGTTGCGGAGCACAGGCTCCGGACGTGCAGGCTCAGCGGCCATGGCCCACGGGCCCAGCTGCTCCGTGGCATGTGGGATCCTCCCGGACTGGGGCACGAACCCGCGTCCCCTGCATCAGCAGGCGGACTCCCAACCACTGCGCCACCAGGGAAGCCCTAAATATCTTATTTTCTCTCCCCTTATAATGAGATTGATCACTCTTCTCAAAACTGTGCCAGTTTCTCCACATTTAAGATCCGATGACTAAAAAGAAATGGTTAAAATATTTAGTAATCTAGAGACTAAAGAGTACAAAAGGTTACTCTCCCAGATTCTGAATGATGTACTTCTGAGTCCTCCAGCATTATATTGCTTTTAATTCACAACAGCATTATGCGGCTGATCTGTACCCAGTCTATAACCCCAGAGTTTTTTTTTTTAATATACAGTTTTACATCTTTATTGGAGTATAATTGCTTTACAATGGTGTGTTAGTTTCTGCTTTATAACAAAGTGAATCAGTTATACATATACATATGTTCCCATATCTCTTCCCTCTTGTGTCTCCCTCCCTCCCACCCTCCCTATCCCACCCCTCTAGGTGGTCACACACCGAGATGATCTCCCTGTGCTATGCAGCTGCTTCCCACTAGCTATCTATTTTACGTTTGGTAGTGTATATATATTATGTCCACACCACTCTCTCGCTTAGTCACAGCTTACCCTTCCCCCTCCCCATATCCTCAAGTCCATTCTCTAGTAGGTCTGTGTCTTTATTCCTGTCTTACAACCCCAGAGTTTTATATTCTATATATTATACTATCTAATTCATTCCACATGTCATCTTTGGGGCAATGTTTCCTTGCATCTACTTTGTACTTACTCCAATAAATTTCACATGGCTTTTAATTATACTATTTCCCCATTATGTTATCACTCTTAATTTTTTTCTTTGATACTATTTTCTAAAAATTTGATAAATACAGTCTCAAATTATTTATGCCATCAGTAAATCTTCCACTTCATAAATGAAAGGCATCACAAAGAGATATAGCAAAATAAAATTCAAAGTCTGACACCAGTCTAGGTTAAGCTCTAAATGAGACAAAAAGATGAAAAACGACCATTTTTAGTGTCAGTGTGCCTTCTGCTATCCAGTGGTTGGTCTCAGGTCATTAATCATGAGCTAGAATTACATAGATCAAAGTTTTCCAAATGTTTCTGCTAAAGGGCTGCTTACAGCAGAATGAGAGGTTCTTTATAATCCTCAAAACAATCAAACAGATTTGACATGAGTATAAAAAAGTAACAAAAGACAGTAGCCTAAAGCACAATAAATCAGTATAATGCATTAATATTTGAGTATCAGCAACTAGAAAACTAATATAAGAGACAAAAGAACAGACACACTTTAAGATATCTTACATCAGCAGCTCCACAAGTCTCCTACATACTCCTGCATCAATGACTGCTTGAATTTTATCATTGGGTCCATCTGATAGATATGAGAGGGCCCAGCAGGCATCAGCCAGTACATCAGTGTCACTGACAAACAGCAACCAGGAAAGCACATTCAGACAGGGGGAAACCTATAAAGGGAAGATGATATGATTATGAAATTCAACAGAAAAAAAGCAAGAAATGAGGGGGGAAACTCCAGAAAGCCACCAGGCACACACCTGGTGACTTCTGGTGTGATTAATACTTCTGAAGATGGAGCAGTAAGTGGCCAAGTGACATTACCATCTTTGGGAATGCTGTCAATAACCCTGCAGTTTACTTTGATGAGGTAGTCAGAGCCCAAGGAAAACAATTTCAAAGAGCAAAGTTTAACATATACCAATTCTCAGAGTGAGATTCCTTGTCAAAACACTCTTTGTGGATCAGAGAGGTAAAGGAATTTTCCTAAGTGTTAACGCTAGGAAATTCTGCATTTTAGATACTTTGTTACACACAAAAAATGCCATGTTTTAAGAGTAATTCAGAGCTTTTTAAAGGCAGTGAAAATTTATTTCAAATTCAAACAAAAATAAAAAGACCTATTTTTCTAGAAACAAATTATTCTCTTTCTATTCACATTAATATTGGTTCTTAGACTCTTCCCATTGCAGAGCACAGGCTCCGGACGTGCAGGCTCAGCAGCCATGGCTCATGGGCCCAGCAGCTCCACGGCATGTGGGATCTTCCCGGACTGGGGCACAAACCCGTGTCCCCTGCATCCGCAGGCGGACTCTCAATCACTGCGCCACCAGGGAAGCCCTCTTAGACTCTTTTAACTGTACTTTTTCTGCCAATTTCCCACAAGCGTAATCCTTACCTTTGCAAATTCTGGAGGGGGACTTTTTCCTCTACAGAGATTAGACAAAGCCCATACTGCATTCCGGGTCATGGTCAGGCGGTTTTGCTTTGAAAATAACCTATAAGCATAATGATGCAATGGTAAGTGATATAATGGGCATTAATTCTCTGATGGCATAATATAAATATTTAACCACTTAATGCTATTGATAAACAGATGTCTTCAAACAGCTCTTCTCTACAACAATAAAGCTTAATTAATTCTAACACAAGGAATTCAAAATTTTGTTACTTGAATAAGATAGGATGCCCAAGGAAATGATCTGAACAAGTTAGTAAGAAAATATCTGTAATGAAAAGTAACACTAGGAAATCCAAAATGATTTCCAAAGATGCACTGCTCTCTGAGGAACTTCCCGTATTTTTATTACTCACAAAAAAAAAAAAAAAGAAAAGAAAAAAAGAAAAAGAAACTTACTGCAGCAGAGGGGGAAGAATATTGCAGTCTAAAACATAGTCCCTGCACATGGTACTATCTCCAGCAATGTTGCCAAGAGCCCAGACTGCCTGTGAAAGAATTATTCATTAATGACAGGCTGTAGAGTTTAATTTTCTTATAATTCTTTCAAAAACGATGCCAACATATCACAATAACTCTTTACAAAATTATACAGTAGTTAATCAACATATTATACATGGACATTAACTATTAAAACCCCTAAGTTCACTCAACAGGGAGTCAAATGAAATAGTTGTGGGATTGGTGGAAGAAGATCAATACTATTATATAAGTATACATGTGAATACTCATGGGAGTAAACTTATTAAAAGGAGGTACCAGTTCTTATACATATTCTTTTTTTTTTTTTTGTGGTACACGGGCCTCTCACTGTTGTGGCCTCTCCCGTTGCAGAGCACAGGCTCCGGACGCACAGGCTCAGTAGCCATGGCTCACGGGCCCAGCCGCTCCGCAGCATGTGGGATCCTCCCAGACCAGGGCACAAACCCGCGTCCCCTGCATTGGCAGGCGGACTCTCAACCACTGCGCCACCAGGGAAGCCCCTTAAACATATTCTTAATCTTAGGGGGCCCTACCCTTAAGTAACATTCCATACAGCCACTGGAACATAGCAGAGATCCAAATGGCTTACTCAGCTGATTACAAATGTATTTTAAGCTTGCTTACAAAAGAAAACAGTGAGCCAGGAATTTAAGAGCAACCAAAATGCAGAAAACTTTACTCAACTTTTGGGGATGATGGATATATTAATTATCTTGACTGTTTCATGGATATATACATATGTCAAAACTTATCATATTATACATATTAACCATATGCAGTTTACTGTAGGTTGATTATACCTCAATAAAGCTGTAGAAGAAAGTCATATTCATTTAGTAATGATTTATATTTATGAATTTGACAAACTTTACGGTAATTAAAATTTCATGTTTTCTAAGTGATTTTCTGCACAAAAGTGGCAAAGACTTGCTATGTCAATCAACACTAGAGATTACTATAAGAAAAAACTCAGCAACTGTTTACATGGTCTAAAATGTATATCTATGGGACTTAAAGAATTTCAGGGTTGGAAGGGAAAAATGGTTTTATGTTTCTAGGAGAAATTCTGCCTATATTCACTATGAAATTTTCTATTTTGGTTAAGTTTAGATTTCTAGAACACTCCCTGTGATGAACCATGGATTGTCATATCCAAGTGGTAAAACTGAGATTCTGAATATAAGACTGAAGGGAAAAATTGTATTCTTTGACCTGCTTCTCTTTACTTGTTTCAATTTTTACCTGCTCCTGGACATCTTCAAACTCTGAGCTGAGCAACTCTATGAAGATAGGCACAGCTCCTGCCTGAATCACAATCCGGGTCTGAAGAGAATTTCCTGAAGCAATATTTGTCAGTACCCAAGCTGACTCAAACTATAAAGATAAAAATAATTTCATTATCTTTTTAGAATTTAATAGCTTGTTTACTTATAACAATAAGGTTTTCTGTGCATGAAGAAAAGAATCTGAGATCATTATTTACACATAATCTATCAGGTAAATACTATATTAATTTTAAATGAAGAATTCCTGAGGAAATAACCTTAGCCTAGAGGAATACTCAGGGTGTCTAAAATTTCAGATCAAGGCAGAGCTGACATGAGACCGTAAGAAGAATGAGGGAGTGCTTCATATACTGACATGGAATGATCTCCCAAGACATAAATGGAGGAAAAAGAAAAACAATGTACATTAATATGGTACCATACTGTATTTTCCAAATAAAAAGGAATATATGCATCAATTTACTTATTGCACAGAATATCTCTTGAAGGAGTCACAATAAACTGTAAATACTTGTCACTTACATAGAGAGCTCGATGTGAATGGGAAACAAGTATGGGAAGGATAGGCACTTACAGTAAAGCCTTTATGTACCTTTTGGCCTTAAACCATGTTTATTATCTAATAAAAATAAAATTAAATAATTTCTATAAAATGGGCAGGTGAAATGGCGAAAGAATAAAACTGTAAAATGTGTAAAATACAGGCAGAGTGTAAAATACAGGCAGAGTGAAAAATACAGGCAGAAGACAACTGAAATGATAAGTAGTCCGAAAGGAGTTAACGGGCATACAACTAACAGAAATGGCAACTTCAGAGCATAAGAGCTTCCAATAAATGAGAAGTCTCCAAACCAAGGCACAGAGGTAAGACTTTTTTAAAAAGAGCATTCTTAAAGGTTGATAAACTGGTAAACAGTATGAAGGAAATTATGGCCAACAAAAAATACAGCACGTTATTAGTTCTACACATCTCTACAGTAACTTGGCTCTTTAGCCTAATATGATGAAATCTAAGAATGACCTCTTAAAATCCAAGAATGAACTCTTATATTACAATTCTATTTAGAGTTCTTAATTAAACTTTAGTTTTGTTTCCTTCTGTCTGTCTTCTATTTAATATTCTTTAATGAAGCACATATGGGGAAGAAAAAAAATTCAGTGACATGCCCCTTGAATGAGAAATCAATAAAAAGTCATCAAAAGATGGAGCTGTGACTCCTTTAAGCTTTGGGGTCAATTGAAAGGCAGGTGTCATATGGAAAACTGAATCATCAATCACTTGGGGTACAGGAAAATGAAAGAAATGGGAAGACAATCTGATTAGCCCAGTCCAAAGCTACATGAATGATAGTAAATTTATAGCAGAAGACACTTAAAGAAGGGATATTCAAAGAAACCTAAAATTTGATATACAGAAGTGAAATAAAGTGGTCTGATATCTAGTTAGGACACTGATATTACAGCAGCAGGGAGGCCAGACTAGGAGCACCACAGTCAAACATTTTTTTGCCTGATAACTCTTTGCTATAAGAGAAGTTCAGGAGACTTTTAAACACTGAGTATCATAAAATAAAAACTCATAACACCTCTGTAATTAAATTACTACTCAAACCAATGTACAAACCCTTTTCAGTCTGTCTGAATTGAAACTTGACATTTATACAGTACTTTATACTTTCAAAGCATTATTCACATACTCTCAGGTGTTCCTTACAACAACCCAGAGAAGCCTGGCTTTTCTAGTTTATGAATGAGGAAACTATCAGAAAAAGATCCAATGATCACTAATCATTTGAGTAATGCCAGTCAAAGAGAGCTAGATTACAGCCTCCTAATCTAGTAGGCTTATGGCCCCAACCATAGTTTCCTCTCTGAAACACACCTGTAACACTGACAAGAGTCTTCCAATTGCTTGCAGTTTTGGTATCTAGGGCAAGAAATTTCAAATAATGATATGACAGATTATTTAGGGTTATTATTTATTATTTAGGGTATGCTAAAAGGAAAACACAGTTCACCTAAAATGTAGCTTCTTTTGCTTACTAGGAAAATGAACTATGAACTGGGTACAAAAGCAAACTTTCCTACAAGAAGAAAGGCTCAAAGTTCAACAGAGAGTCATCAGCATCTGAGACCATGTCAAAAAAATGAAAACTTTGAGGAAAAGCAACCTGTGAAGAATGAATAAGATCAGCATACATAGCAATCTATATCAAAGAGAAAAAGGTTTGCAGTGAGATTTTGATGCAAAAGAAATGGTGACAATAAACTGAGTAGATAAAGGATATATTAAAGAGTTATCAATGAGAAGAAATTAGAATAATAATTGCTAACAGAAGTCAAACTGCTGTTTGTCTGATGAGGTTTAGCCCCAAAGGTCTCCCAGAAAAGGAGAGATTTCCAGATGCCACTGAAATGAATAAAATGGAGAAGCAAAACAAAATAGAGTGACAATGATTAGGAGAATGGAGAATAAGTAAATAATAGCCAGAACATGAATGGAAGAAACTCGGAAGTTAGGACTTCTCAGCAAAAGAAGAATGTACCAGAGTTATGTTTATCACTAAGAAGTACATAATGATTATAACCTCTGAATGCAAACAAGATTCAAGGTCTCTCTTGGTAAGAATGGAAATCAGGAAGTAGTTTTGCCATTACCAGGGAAAGAAGTAGATGAATAACTATAACCAGAGGGCCAGTGAAAACTCAAATCATATTCATGGATTAATGAGGCATTAAAACACACACACACACACACACACACACGGCACTGATTACTGTGATGTTTACCTTGTAAAAACTTATCAAGCTCTATTTGTGCAATTTTCTATACCCATGTGTATATGTGTGACATGAGAAGGAGGCGGGAGGAGAGAGAGTGAGAGACAGAAACAGAGAGAGAGGCAGAGAGAAAGAGAGACTGGGAATTCCTCATGAGTATAGACCCCTATTAAAGTCTTCGAAGAAGCAACTTTCAAATGTGTTTAATATGTAAGTATGTTTTAAAAAAACTGGTTGTACTTTGAACTATGTAGTTTCTCTTTCACTGGGTATCGCAGTCTTTATTTTTTTGAGTGGGGTGAACATTTCCGTCTCAGGTCCCAGACTAGATTTTAACATGAAAGAGAGTTGTGAAATGGGAATGTCCAGAGTTGATACCAAAAGCAATTGCATAAAGTTATAACAGAAATGGCCAGAAAAGGTAATTTAAGTAACCATGTAACTCAAGAAAAACTCAGCAACAAGATGAAATGAAAAAAACTTAAGAAATGGTATCACCTGAAGTAGTACCCAAAATTATTATAATCTTTACTCCTCTTTGTTGTTTTAAACTACTATATTCTTAGTGTTCCAAGAATGGCATCATGCAAGGAAACAACCTGTCATGCAGCTGTGATTGCTTACAAATTGTAATTCCACTATTATTTTTCACTGTCCAGAACTTTCTAAATAAGGCTACAACTGAAATCTGAAGGGCACGCTGAAGATTTTGGTATGTTCTCTTTTTCCTTTCTCAATCTCTACCTTCTGGTGCTCAGTTCCTTAAAATAAGGAAAATGAGAATCCAAAACTGAAGTACTTCTGACCTCCTATCAAGTTTCCCACTCCAGGTTGAAGTACGCCTGGTTCCCTTTCTCCATTTGGATCAGGACTCTGTTGCTGGCCACTTTGCCGGTTCCACTCTGGTTCCTAGCAAATGCCAGGCTCACCTGGAGAGCAAGTGAAAAGAGAGGCTCACATCAGAAAAATAAATCCAGATATCAAACTCTGCAGAGAACAGTGCCTGAGTCATCTGAGCAACCTTTTAAGATAGGTAGAGGGATCAATGAAGATGGGGAAAAAACATAGGAAGATGAAGGCTTAACTGCAGTTTACCACATTAAGCTTTTAGTGTGGACAAGAAAGGTAGAAATGGGAAAACTAAACCAATTTAATTCAAATTTACAACTTTAAGAGGAGTATCTGTTTAATGACTGGAACTAGGAAGCAATTTACTTATTTCTAGCTATTTTTATAAGCTTCTATAAGAAGGTTTGGGAATACACCATCTCAGCACTGCAAAGGACAGTACAAAGATGTTGGACCTGGACTCAAAAAAAACAAACCAACTGGGCCCAGGGAATACACCATAAGGCAGACCAATCTCATGTCAAGGCTCTCATGTATGGCTGAGGCCTACATGTCACTGTGTTTGAGAATGCTGTTAGTTAAACGGCAGAGTCGGCTTCCAAAGTCCTAGATTCCACCCATATTCATCTCATTTGAGGGCAAGTGAGTATCTAGGTAGCACTGCCAAAAGCAGGCATTTTTATCTCCCTGGTTTGCAGTATCCCACTGATAAGGAAAGCCAGAAAGAAAGCGAAGAAGCCCTTCACTAGGATTCACAGTTCTTTATGTATGGAATGAAGGGAATAAGTTTGTCCAGTGATTTATTATTGAGTTTAGCTATCATGACTACATATTATTACTCTCTTTCTAGGAGAGAAATGGCAAACACCCCATTCCAAAGACACACTATTCAAATTTCTAATAAGCAGGTAGGAATATCATGGATAACTCACATCCTAGCGCTCTCCAAGAAGACAGAGGAAGGAATACCCTCCAAGCTTCCCAGAGCACGTCTAATTATTTAACAATGAAGTCTCCTGGCTCTAAGGTCTCCATCAATATATTTGCTCCTCCTGCTTCTGGGGTAGTCAAGGGTACCCATTAGTCACACTGCAGAAAGAACACCATATTGTGCTTAAATGCACACAGAAGAAAAGCTGGGGATGATGACCTTTATATAATAAACAGGTTCATTATCTCTAGAGTCTTTGGATCGCTAAGGTGAAAATCACGAGGTGGTCACTTCCAGAGGAATCATTTCTCAATCTTTCAGCCTAATTATTAGTTAGGCTGCACAAGGGTGGAATCTGAGAATTCTGATAGAAGCAAATTAGAGATTTCTGAAGGCTTTCATCTTCAGATGTGTTAAGATACAAACTCTAGGATTACAAAATCAAAAATGATGTAGAATTTACAAGTGTTAGCCAGGAGAGGGCACTGCCTGAGAGAATATACTGTGCTCTTTAGGGAATACTGGAGAAGGTGGGGATGGGGAAAGACCAAATTCTCTGACATTTTTCTTTTTAGGACTAGAAAGTTATACCATCTTCCTTTAACACATTAAGGAACTGGACCTCTGCAACCACCTACTAAAAACTGCTAAGTCCAGACGTAAATTTAATCTCTCTGAATTACTCTCATTGTCAGAGACAGGATAGAAACATACTTCCACATGAACAAAATGATAAATTTTCCCTACCTCCCTCTTCCTATAAAGCTTTTCAAATGATAAACTGCAGTAAGGCTCTTCATTTGGTCCCTCTGGTTCTCTTGACAGGTTGCTTAAGGGGCTCAGGCTCTGTTCTCTGCAGTCTTGGTTGTCTGGATTTCCTTTTTTTCTGAGAAAAGTCCTCTTTCTTTGCTCTCTAGGTGAACCTGATTATTTTCCAGGTGTCTGGTGATCCTGGCCTTAGATGGGGACCAGAATTACAATCCAGGAAGCAGCCAACAAAACAGAATCTTAATTCAAATGAACTTGGGGATTAGTAAATGTCAAACTGGAGAAGAAAAACTGATGGGACACTGAAGTACTCTACCTTTTCTGGACTTCCTGTTTTTCCTCTGGAAGGAACTCATCACCGCAACAAAGAGAGTAAAAGAGAGAGAAGGATGGGATGGGAGGAAAGGAGAGAAAATATCAAGACAAAGCATCAAGTCTTATGAATTATCAATAATGCTCTGGACAGTAAGGAACCTGGGGAGAAGAGCTGTTACTTATACTTATAAAGATGCCCCAGTCCTTATTACACCCTTAGAGTAAGGCAAAGGTAAACATGGCGGTGAAAGTTATCTTTATGATTAACTTGTTATTAGCAAATATTTACTTGGAAAAATAACCCCATTTTGTAATCTATGTAGGACCTAACCAATCTTTATAGTTACAGAATCTTTCTAAAGGGCCTGAGCCACTCAGATTAGATCCTACAAGTGAGAATTTAGGAATCACAGGTATTTGTTAAAGAATAACTCAGAAATTGATTCAGTTGGTTACTCCAAGGAAGTCTAGCTACTGAATTACTTAATTACTAGTTTACTTAAGATCCAACTTTATTCAGGAACAATATAGTATTTTTAAATTTCTAGATAACTCCCAAGATGAGAGTCAGTTGATAGTTGGTTCTTTTTGCTGTAAAAATTATCTAATCCAGAAGCTGTAGAATTTTCTCTTGGAACCCCTATACAACAGTACTAATACAGTAAACTAACATAGGAGAAAGCACACACATTCCCAACAAGGCTACGTCCTTGTCAGCTCTTTTCGGGTGGGGCCGGGGGTGCAGGGGAAGGATTAATTAGTACCAGGTTTGGGGATCAGTGAGTCTCTGATCTAGCCCATGTTACACAGCCCTGAGAAACCCAACAAGTACAATCTAAAAATCCTTCAGAACCAAATTTTACATAGTCCACACTTAGGTCCTTATAATGGCTCCTCTACTGCAAACAATTCCCTACCAGGTAAGTATGATCCATAGTCATCATAAAATAAAAAGTAACAAGAATTTTAAAGAGTAAAACCAAGAGCCTGGATGTTAACAAAGCTATCAAAGCAGCTTGCAAGGTGGTTGTCAGGAACATCAGTATCAAAAAACTAACCCTTCATATAGATTAAAATAAGTAACAAATCTGAATACAAAATGTAACTCTGTAAAGGGAATTAAGATATGAGGCAAGAAATAAAAATGGTCCGCACCTGCAATGTACAATTCTCTTTTCGTTTGAGGAACTCCACAAACCTGGCCACTACTCCTGGTGTGCTGATGACTTCATCAATAGGAGGATTAGGTTCTGTCTCCCCATAAAAATAAAAGGAAAGAAGAAAAATAATCCTTTGATTTCAAGGCAAGGACTTTATAAAGCTCAAACTTACTTCATAATATCCCTTCCTCCATTTTTAGCATCTCTTTCATATTGTAAATCCAAAACAGAAAAAAAAATGTAAAACTGAGTTCAGTCACTTTGAGACTAGGGTAGCTTAAAAGGTTTCATAATAAGGGAAGCCTTAACATGGAAATATGATGGGCAGAATTCTTAAAATTACTGCCTCTACTATTTTAGAAAACTTAGAAAGTATGGGGAAAAACATCAAAAGACAACCACTGTTATTATTTTGGTATACTTCCTTCTAACCCTTTTTCTGTGTATGGGTTTTAAGTCTCTCTTTTTTATTTAACATAAATTGTCCGAAGAAACTGGATTAGGAGATTCTGTGCTTGCAGGATCTAATTTTACTGCTGTAGTGATAAGCAGGAGTCAGCAGAAATTCACTAAGAATGACTTGCCAAATTAATCTTTTTCATTTATGACAATAGAGTATCTTATAAATAAAATCATTCAATAGAAACTTGTTGGACAAATAGATTAGAAATGTCCTAAACGATTAGCATTGTAATTTCAGCAAGACATTTGACAAAGTTTTTGATGACATTCATGTAGCTACGCAAGAAAAATGGCAGCTGGATTACAGGACTACTAGGGACTCTTAGCTAAGTCAATGGCCTGTACTGGGAAGGGATGACTAATGGTTCAATGTTAATTTGCAGCAAGCTCTAATGACATGTTCTTTGCCTGGTTCAACATTTTTATCAACCATTCGTATAAACACAACAAATAAATTTGATGATGACAATAAAAATGAAGTAGTTAACGTGCTAGATTACAGAAACAACATATAGAAAGAATAACAATAAGCCTAAAATGGCAATAAAACAACAGGGATAAAGCAAAATTCAGCTTTTAGATTTTTTTTAAAGCAATTTTTAAAAATCCACATGACTTCACAGACGAAACCTCAAAACAGTTCATAAAGAAAAGTACTAGGGGGCTTCCCTGGTGGCGCAGCGGTTGAGAGTCCGCCTGCCCATGCAGGGGACGCGGGTTCGTGCCCCGGTCCGGGAAGATCCCACGTGCCGCGGAGCGGTTGGGCCCGTGGGCCATGGCCGCTGAGCCTGCGTGTCCGGAGCCTGTGCTCCGCAACGGGAGAGGCCACAACAGTGAGAGGCCCGCATACCGCAAAAAAAAAAAAAAAAAAGAAAGAAAAGTACTAGGGAGTATAGATCGCTGAAAATGCAATGAAACATTACTATGCCATGACTACCAAAATAAACCAAAATAAATGATGCTAGCCTGGAGTACATTATTGGAATGTATAGTTTCAGGACAATGAAGGCAATCTCCCACCACACCTTAGAGTAATAAGAATGCATCTGGAGTACTGTATTCTAATTATCACATTTTAAGAGGAATGGCTGGCAAACTAGAATACATGCAGGAAAGTAGCAGAGTGTTGAAAGACCTTGGAAAACCACATTATCTGAGAAACCCATCTCAGCATGCTGAAAAGAGATAAGACATTTTTAGAAGGGTGGGGACGGTAATATGATAATGGCCTTCAGCTATTTTTAACAGGTTGTCATCCAAAAAGCAATTATTTTTTGCTCTGGTAGTAGGTTTTCTTTCCAGTTAACCTCAAGGGATATATTAATTTATCACTGATGACTCCAAACAACCATAACTTATTATGCGGGGGAGGGGGTGGTTAACTGTTTTAATGCTGATTTACTATCAACATTTTAATATGGCTCAGAGTTCCAGAGTTCTCACTTGCCCAGATAACAAGAAGTATCATATCCCATTCTACCCTAATTATACACACACGCACACCAAAAAGGTTGTTATCCTGTCTACCAATAAATCCATACTTAAATTTCAGCGATAAACTGCTAACATTAGAATCAACAATCACTACTCTTTCAAGTGATATTTTAAGTTTTTCTTAAAAAAGAGTGGAATTTCTCAATTTGAATTAACATGAAATACTGCTACTGTTCTTATCACTTTAAGATCTTTTATAAGATACCTCAGAAATGAAAATAATGCTGCCTTCTGGTCCTGGTAAGATCACACAAATAAAAAAGGAAATTCAAAAATTAGCCATGGCTCATAATATACCTATGTCTGTATGTGTCCTTTTATTCTGTTGATAGAGATACTCCAAAGCAAGTTATCTGTAGTGTGAAAAACAGATTATGGGAAAGTAATACTTTGTAAATAAATGAAAAATATACTTAACATATTCAGAACTCACCTTTTGAAAGCAGTTTTCTGAATTTCTGTGTTGCTGAAAGTTGTTGCTCTGGGCTATTGGAAAATATCATTTCAATCATGTCAGAAGTAATAACACCACCCTGGAATCACAAACAAAAAACAAATATAATAAAATTTTAACTTAAATTCAAAGGAAAACAAAGAGTACAAATTGCGGCCAAGTTACTGAGTTAATTATATTTATCTACAAGAGTTACACAACGGTAGGATAATCTTTGCATATATAAATGTATGAGATGATTAATAATGTGATGAAGCCAAAAATCTTTGTCTATCATTAAAAAGCTCACAACCGTGAGAAAGTAATGTTAGTAGTAAACACTAAGACAAGGTGTTTATTATTCTTCCTCTCCTGCTCATCACATGGCTGGCTGCTCCTTGTCATTCAGATTAAATGTTAAATTATAAAAGAAGGCTTTTCCTGACCTTCAAATCTAAAGCAGCTACTCTATCTCTGTGATCACATCACTCTTATTTTAATCCTACGCCCAGCCCTTTTCAGTTATCAGTTATTCTTCTTAGTTATCTGTTTATTGCTTAGGTTCCCCCAGTATACTGTAACCTCCATAAAAGCAAAACACCCTGTCTATCTTACCACTACATCCCTGATGGGTGGCATACTTTAGACGTTCAACAAATATTTACTGAATGAGTATAGAGTAGTCTTATATAAATCACAGATTCTAGCCACTGTCAAATTCAACAGCTGACTCTTAAATTTATTTAAAATTTCTATTTTCTTGCCTTATTAAAACTTTTCAGTTTCCCACTAGTTTCTTGCTTTACTAGCACTTTCCCATTTCCCACTACAAGCCATCCTCAGCATTAGTGGTTAAACTTTCTTCTCAGGATCATTTGTCACAATGAAATAAAGTTCTTATCATTTCATGAAGGGTAACAGTCAACAAGATAAACTGTGAAGAAAGCTGCACTGAGTTGTACATGCAAGGTGGTTGGTAAGCAATACCTAACACTTAAGAATAACCCATGGGGAGAATGAAGCATTCTGCTCTTACAAGTCGGAAAAGTAACTACTTTGAAACTTATAAGTCTGATTCCTGAATAAGCAAAAGTACCTGTATGATTTTGCTATGATTATATTTCCACATATATCTTTGTTTTCTTCTCTCTCTTATCCCCTTATCATATAACATAAGATGTATTGACTTTACATTCATAGTATTTAAATATTGTTAACTTCACATCAGAGTATTTAAGTTACAGGATATCCAAGAGAGAAGTAAATATCACCCAAGGACTTTTCCCCTTCTGGGGAAAAGGTTAGTGCATTTTCAGGTGCATGCAGGATAGCTGTATCATGTTACAAGGAGGTATGACCTTGTCATTGTCTTTATCTGAGACTCAGTATGGTTTAAGGAGTTGGGTATGGATGCCACAATGACAAGGAATACACTGGGACAGTTAATTTTATGTGTCAACTTGGTTAGGTTATGGTACCCAGTTGTTTGGACAAACACCAATCTAGATGTTACTGTGAAAGTACTTTTTAGGTGTGATTAACATTTAAATCAGTACACCCGAGTAAAGCACATTATCCTCCAAAATATGGGTAGGCTTCATTCAATCAGTTGAAGAGCAAAGACTGAAGTTTCTTGAAGAAGGAAATCAACCTCAAAACTACAATATCGGGACTTCCCTGGTGGTCCAATGGTTAAGAATCCACCTTCCAATGCAGGGAATGCAGATTCAATCCCTGGTCGGGGAACTAAGATCCCAAATGCTGCGGGGCAACTAAGCCTGCATGCCACAACGAGAGAAGCCCGCACACTACAGCGAAGAAGAACCTGCATGCCACAACAAAGACCCAGCGTGGCAAAAAAAAACCCAAAAAACCTATAATATCAACTCTTACCTGAATTTCCAACCTCCTGGCTTACCCTACATATTTCAGACTTAACAGCTCCAACAATTGCATGAGCCAATTCCTTAAAATCAAACAACTGGTGGATCAATCTATCTCTCTCTTCCTCTCCCCCCACCCCCAAATTGGTTCTGTTTCCTCTGTAGAACCCTGAGTAATACAGTCCACAAAATACTTCATAATCATTTAACGTCCACTTTAAAAAAAAAAGAGAGAGAGAGAGAACTCTTCAACTTCCTGAAGAGCCTAGAAGAGTTCACAAAATAATAGTGTTGGCAATAACGTCTACATAGATTCCAAAGCAATTTAAACTGCTCTAATTCCAAAAGAAAGCTCGTCCATAAAAACTGGATATCTATGAAGTAAAAAAAGAGAAAAAAATCTATAAAATACTGTGAATATGCTACTATTTGCCAAAAAAAAGAGAGGGGTTTTTCTCAAAAGGAATAATAAGAATCTACTAACAGTGGTTGCCAGTGGGGAAAGAAACTGGGTGACTAAGGCAGCAGAAAAAGATTTTTCTTTTTTTGAAAACCATGTATATATATGATCTATTAAAACATATACAATTGATCAAAATAAACTGGAAATCTAGACAGGTGTGATCCATATAAATAAAGCATAATTTTTATCTGTTTATGCAACCTCAAGAAAGTTACAAAATGGGTTACAATAGAAAATTCTTGTGATGTGGAATCAGTTTTTAAAATCATATGAATATGTCCAATTTTGTACTTGGAATGAGTAACAAATTGGGATTTCCTTTAAAGTATTGCTTATTATCAACTTTTAAGGAATAATTTTATAATTATCCTTTTAAGTTTTAATAGCTGAATTGATCTCATAATTAGTTAATTCTGTTTAACTGCATGTTATTCAAAATATAATAAACATTTTATGAACCACGAGTTTACAGATATAGTTTCCTTTTAAAACTGAAATGCCAAGTACTTTTCGTAGCCATCTAACCTTTTTTTTTGTTTGGCTGCACCACACAACTTGCAGGCTCTCAGTTCCCCAGCCAGGGATTGAACATGGGCCACTGCAGTGAAAGCCCAGAATCCTCATCACTAGGCCACCAGGGAACTCCCCTAACCTTTTTATTTTAAACTCCAAAAAAGATCTAACCTCATATCTTCATCAGAAAAAGAGTAAAAAGAGGTTCTTTCATTATCCCACTTACTGGTGCCATCTCCATGTTATTAATCTGAGCCTCATGGAAGCCTCCATCTGACATAACTTCTTCTTCTGTTTCTTCTTCTGCTGTAGCAACATTTCTTCGCTTGAATAACTGAAAAATAAAAGTCTGTTACTAAAATAATTCTAACACAAGGTAGTTCAACATCCAAACACTAGGCACCCCACTTTTAAAAAGGCAATAAAGATGGAGCTTTTTGAAAATCATTTTTAAAATTCTAACATTTGTGCCACCTTCAACCCTTCCTGATGAGGAACTATTTCAGAATTCTCCAGTCTTATAATCTAATGCAATTAAGTATCACAACATACTATCACCAACCCCTGATGAGGTAAAACTTACTAAGAGAGGCCTGACACTACATGACATATAAAAAAAACACATAAGGTTGAAAAAGGAGCTGAGGCATGCTTGGTCATTTCCCTCTTCACTATTGAAGTAGGTGATAGGATAGTCTTACCAATACATCAGGGGAAATGGGATAAAAATGTTGTTAGAATGACTTAATACCTCCCTCGTAACCCTAAAGGACAGTGGATCAAGGCTTCCTGACCTTCCCAACCTGTCCACAACCAATGATGACAAATGACCTCTGCTTGAACACTACTTTTAAAGCACCCATTAATTTGTGCAGGCAAAGGAGAATAGTTCTCGCTAATGGTAACTCACTAAGATGCCTTCCGTTACATCCTAGGCAGTACACTTATTCATTAAGCCATGACAGAGTAATAATAACTTATCCTCTCACCCTATATGACTAAAAAAAGCAGACGAAATCCCTAAAATCATAGGTTTCAGACATCGGACAACAGACAACAGAGGCAGTGATCCTTCAGAAGAAAAGAAACAAGGTTAGTCCTACAATTGCCTGGATGGAGTTTCCAGCCTGCAGCACAGGTAGGGTGAACCTAAACAGGGTCTAGAAGCCCCCTCAAGTGAGGAGACAGCATTCAGAACTGATGAGGCCAAGACACCTAGAATCTGCAAGGCAGAGTACTGAAGACAAGTGATCAACACAGAACTCCAAAAATCTGTGAAAGGTTCCCCTTAAGTCTTTACTGGCTTAGTACTAACAAGCACAGGTGTGTGATGAAAAGGTCCAAAGCTGGAAAAGAAACTGCCTTCAAGGAGCATGCAGAACAATTCTGAAGGTCACACAGGTCAAGCAATCATTCATGTTTCACCTAGCTGTTAATTGAAAAGACCTCCCAATATATGGGGCACTAAGGAGAATACTCAGAAGGGTATTGACTCAGTAGTGAGATAAATTAGTCCCAGATTAAAGACTGTTCTGGTCCAGCCCAATGAAACATAAAAGCAAACTGGTTTCAAGTAACTTAACTACATCCAATGATAAATTCAGAATTACACATATTAAAAGAATACAAAAAACTCCGACAAAGGAGGTAAAATTTACAACGCTCGGCATTCAATCAATAACTAATAAGCATGCAAAAGAAGTAAGAAAAGACCACCCACGAGGAAAAGAAAAAGCAATCATATCAATCAAAATCACCTATAAACGGAACATGGAAGAACTGGACAAGGAATTAAAATAGCTGTTATAAATATATTTCATGTATTCAAAAGTAGAAGAAAGTATAACCATGAGAAGGAGATAGGAATACATGAAAAAAAAAGGCAAATCAAACACCTAGATATAAAAAGTACAATTTTTCAAATGAAAAGTATGCTGGAGGTGATTAACATCAGACTAGATATTGTAGAAGAAAAGATTAGTGAATTTAAGGCCATCACAAAATAAAAGGGATGGAAAAAAGGCTGAGAAAATATGTACAAAACATAAGTCAGCTGTGGGACATCAAGTGGCCTACTACACACATGCATTGGAGCCCCAAGGATGGGGGTAGGGAAATGTATTTTGAAAATTAATGGTCAAAACTTTTCCAAATCTGTGAAAAATACAAACCACAAATCCAAAATCTCAAAGAACTCCAGGAAGAAATATGAAGAAAACATGATAGGACATTATATCAATGTTTAAAATCAGGAATAAAAAGATAAAATAAAAGATAAAGCAGCCAAAGGAAAAAAGACATCTTACATGCATGCAGGGAAACCAAAGGTAAGACTGACAGCAGACTTGCTGCTGGAAACAATGCAAACCAGAGAGTGTGGATCAAACACAGTTAAAGTATCACAAGTGACCGCTGGGATAGCCACTATAGAAGTTCCTCAAAAAACGAAAAAAGAATGAAATTCTGCCATTTGCAACAACATGGATGGACCTAAAGAGTACTATGCTCAGTGAAAGAAGTCAGACAGAAAAAGACAACAACAGATACTCTGTGTTATCACTTACATGTGAAATCTAAAACATAAAACAAACAATTGTAGATAACAAAGGAGAAACAGACTCACAGATATAGAGAACAAACTAGTGTTTATCAATAGGCAGATGGAAGGGGAGAGGGATGAGATAGGGGTATGGGATTAAGAGACACAAACTATCAATAGTATGTATAAAATAAATAAGCAACAAGGATATATTGTACAGTACAGGGAAACATAGCCATCATTTTATAATAACTTTAAATGGAGTATAATCTATAAAAATATTGAATCACTATGTTGTACACCTGAAACTAATATAATACTGTAAATCAACCACAGTACTATTATAAAAAAAAAGAAATCCAAAAAAAAAGGGGAGGGTCTTCCCTGGTGGCGCAGTGGTTGAGAGTCCGCCTGCCGATGCAGGGGACATGGGTTCGTGCCCCGGTCCGGGAAGATCCCACATGCCACAGAGCGGCTGGGCCCATGAGCCATGGCCGCTGAGCCTGTGCATCCGGAGCCTGTGCTACGCAACGGGAGAGGCCACAACAGTGAGAGGCCTGCGTACCGCAAAAAAAAAAAAGGGGGGAGAGAAACTGTTAAAAATGGAAGTAAAATACTTTTTTCAGCAATGCAAAAGAATTCATCACCAACAGACCAGCTCTGTGAGGAACTGTTAAAGGATGTTCTTCAGACATAAGGAAAATGATACCAGATGAAATACAGATCTAAAAAAAGAATGACAAACACCCAGGAATTCCCTGGCAATCCAGCGGTTGGGACTCTGTGTTTTCACTGCTGAGGGCATGGGTTCAATCCCTGGTCGGGGAACTAAGATCCCAAAAGCCGCAAGGCACAGCCTAAAAAATAAAGTTTAAAAGAAAGAAAAAAAGAAAAGAAATGACAAACACCAGAAATCATTAAAAGGTAGTGAAATTGGACTTCCCTGGTGGCACAGTGGTTAAGAATCCACCCGTCAACGCAGGGGACACAGGTTTGAGCCCTGGTCCGGGAAGATCCCACATGAGCAACTAAGCCCATGCGCCACAACTACTGAGCCTGCGCTCTAGAGCCCATGAGCCACAACTACTGAGCCTGCATGCCACAACTACTGAAGTCTGTGCGCCTAGAGCCTGTGCTCCTCAACAAGAGAAGCCACTGCAGTGAGAAGCCCACACATGGCAATGAAGAGCAGTCCCCGCTCGCCGCAACTAGAGAAAGCCCGCGTGCAGCAACAAAGACCTAATGCTGCCAAAAATAAATAAATAAATAAATTCTATAAAACATTCAAAATAAAGATTAAAAAAGAAGAAGCCAGACAAACAAGAATGCACATTGTATAATTTCATTTATGCAAACTAACGAAACAGTGGTGACAGAAACAGATCAGAAGTGGCTTGGAGATAGGATGAGAGGGGTAGAGAAAAGGTACCATAAAGGTGTACCAGAAAAGTCTGGGGAGATAAACATATTCACTATCTTAATTATGGTGATAGTTTCACAGATATATATATACACATGTTCAAACTCATCAAATTGTGCACTTTATTGTATGTCAACTACATTGACATATATCAATGCCATATTGACACTGTCAATAATGTATGACATATTGTATACCACAAAGATTTTTTTTTTAGTTAGAAAAGAGTAATAGCTGAAATAAATTTAAATACTTCTATTATGTTAAACACTATGAGTTTCTAATAATTTTTTAATTATTTATTTATTTTTAGGTGCGCCAAGGGCATGTCATGCGGGATTTTAGTTCCCTGACCAGGGATTGAACCCATGTCCCCTACAGTGGAAGCATGGCATCTTAATCACTGGACCACCAGGGAAGTCCCCTGATAATGTCTTAATACACACTCACCCTTTACTGCTCCCCTTGGAGGATGCTAAGGAACCAACTCATTATTTTGAAAACAAAGGGAGAGAATCAAGTATTTCTCTTTCCTATATGATTAGTAATTCAGGAAAACAAAAAACTTGTTGAGGAAAAGCTCCTCTTTAGAGTGACCTGCTAGTTAATAAAAGCAGAAGGAATGATAAAATGATCACTGCAACTCCTGGTAAAGTAATGGATCTAGGCAATGACCATCAAAGGTTACTAAGCTTGAGGTGAAAAACTGATGGGTGTTGACTAGAGGCTTGATATTAAGGAACTGTTAACTTTTTAAGGTATGATAACACAGGCATGACTTGGAGATATCGCAGGTTGAGTTCCAGACCACCACAATGAAGTGAGTCACACGAATTTTTTGGTTTCCCAGTGCATGTAAAAGTTATGTTTACACTATACTGCAGTATATTATAGGAAGTGCCCAAAAACATTATGCCTAAAAAATACAATGTATATCTTAATGTAAAAATACTTTATTGCTGGGGCTTCCCTGGCAGTCCAGTGGTTAAGACTCTGTGCTTCCAATGCACGGGGCACGGGTTCGGTCCCTGGTCAGGGGAACTAAAAGATCCTGCGTGCTGCGCAGTGCGGCCGAAATAAAACAAAACAAAACAAAACTTTATTGCAAAAAAATGTTAACCATCACGTGAGCCTTCAGCGAGTCATAATCTTTTTCCAATATCAAAAAAAAGTAACATCACTGATTACAGATCACCATAACAAATACAATTATAATGAAAAACTTTGAAACGTGAGAACTACCAAAACGTGACATAGAGGTACGAACTGAGCGACTGCTATTAGAAAAATGATGCCAACACACTTGATGCAGGGCTGCCACAAACTTTCAATTTATTAAACACATACACACACACAATA